>NC_091263.1:64092500-65342500 GCF_042477335.2 Ovis canadensis | reverse complement strand
CAAGCAGAGGCCTGCCTCCAGGCGCAGGCTGTCCCGGGCTGCCAGTCCTGCCAGCTTCACCTCGGGGTTTCTCAACAGAGCTGCTGCCAGGTGGACAGCCTCCGCTGCCGGCACCGAGATCTGCAAGGGACACCAGACAGAGCAGGTGGGCAGCTGGCCCCAGAGTCCAGTGCCCGGCACCGCCCCATGCCTACTTCTTGACAAACCTCCACACCATCCTCTCCTGTGTAGCCGCAGCGGGTCACGCGGCAGCCAGACACACCAAACACCTCCATCACAGCGCTGGTCATGAAGGGCAGTTTCCGCAAATCGTCAGCCACACCAGCCTGTAGCACCTGGGCCGCAGTGGGACCTGGGTCCAGGGAGCCAGTAACCAAGTGTCCGGGTCCTAGTGCCCCAGGGAGCTGGATCCCAGCCCTCAGGGACAAGAACAAGCCCTGAGAAAGCCCCACCCTGTAGATGGAAGGAGATGCGCCTGCCCACAGAGCCTCATGGCAGGTATAAGGAGGGCAGGATACCAAACACAGAATTAGGTTGCAACACCCTCACCTGCCCCTGGCACGGCCTTCATGCAAAGCAGTAGAGGAAACCTGGAAGGTGAAAGTCAGCTGCAAGCCCAGCCTGGCCCACTTACCTTGCAGGGCTAGCAGAGCATTATCCATCACCTCCAGGGCCACATCACTGCCCTTGTTCTGAAGCTCCCTAACCTTGTCCTGAAAGGAAAGGAATATCCCATTAGCTCTGGGATCCCTTTCCCTGAGCACCTGCTGTGGGCCAGGTGCCACAGAGTTCAGCACAGTGGGCTCTCATCTTCCAAGGTCATGTGACTACTAAATGCTAGGGATGACTCTAGCCCCGGTTTGCAAGCTCTAACACCAGGTTCCAGCCCTCCACCTTCACCAGAGGATGCTCACTTAGGGGCCAGGATCAGCTTCACATCCCTTCTTGCCCCCCACTTCTTCAACACTGGAGGGCCCACTCTGGCCTGCTTTCTTTCATACAGTCACTCTGAACCCCTTATCCATTCCAGGTCTGTCCTGGACAAGGATGCAACTCTGAATAAGGAGGACAGGGCACCTAGAATACCACAAGAGGGGCTTACCTGCATGAGGGTCAGGTCCTTCTCCCTGCAGCCAGCATTGGACACCACATACAGGTGTCCCTCGGAGGCGCTGGTCACAATCAAGTCATCTAAGATGCCTCCAGCCTCATTGGTAAACAGCGACAGTGTTCCCTGACATCAAAGCGGAGCATCATTGCCTCCAGCTCCAAGAGGCCAAGGTCAAGTGTGAGGCAAACCACCCCTGGCCCCACCCCACCACCAAAGACTCATAAAACCTCCTGTGCAGGGCTGAGGGATGGAGGTGCAAGGACCAAGCTGGGTCAGCCCAGGCCCCGTAGGGACTCCATTCCCCAGGAATACAGGTCCTGAGAAACTATGTCTGCTCCAGCTCTGTGCCCCAGCCCTGAAGCCAGGACTCAGATGGGTTTGCTGGCTCATATCTAAGGACGCTCACTGAGCAGAAATGAGAGAGACCCCACCTGGTTTGGCTTCAGCTCTGCAATATCTCCAACCACCAGACTCTCCATCAGCTTCACCCGGTCACAGCCAAATATCTTGGTCTGGGAAAGAGAGCAAAAAGCTTCAGGTCACTGCAGTAGCTACAGTCTGGAAGGTAATGGACAAGGAAGCATCTTCCCTCCCCCCACAGCCTGGTCCAACTCAGCCAAAGTGCCTGACTCGTCTTTTTGTTCTGCTAGAGGCAGAAGATCCCCCTTTAACTCCCCCACATCCGCCAATTCAAGAGATGCGCTGAGAGAAGTTAGGGAACTTGAAAGGGCCTGGTACCCTCCTAAAATACCCCCTCTTCCAAACCAACACCAAGAACGGTGGATGACAATGAGTGGTAGCCCCAGAAACCCCCGGGACGTTGAGGTACCCCTAAGTGGGAGCAGGCTGGAGAGATGAGATGGGGAGATGAGCAGGAGACCCTCTAAATTGGTCTGCCCATAGTGCGAGAAACCTGGGTTCAATCCCTGGGTTGGGAAGATCCCCTGGAGAAGGAAATGGCAATCCACTCCAGTATATTGCCTGGAAAATCCCATGGACAGAGGAGGCTGGAAGGCTACAGTCCATGGGGTAGCAAAGAGTCGGACACGACTGAGCGACTTCACTTTACTTTTATAGTCCATTATTACACCCTTGAGACCTCCAACTCTTCGGAGAGGGCTGCCCTGGGCATCCAGCTCCCAGCAATGAAGGCCAAGGGTTGCACTGCTGTGGATGGCAAGGACCCTAGGCTTGGCAGTCGGTGCCCTCCCCCAGCTCACCTGTAGCATGTGGGACACGTCAAAGAGCGAGCAGCGCTGCCGTGTATGCAGGTGTGAATTCACGTGGCTATCCCGGTACTGCACGGGCAGGCTCCAGCCCGCAAACGCTACCATCTTCCCGCCGTGGGCCAGGTGAAAGTCATAGAGCGGTGTCCTGTGGAGCACGTCCTGCGGGCGGCCAGGCTTAGTGCCACCAAGGCCCCAGACCCCAGACCCCTCCCCTCCCCCACCCTCCAAGATTGGCAACACAACCCAGCAGCCTCCGGCCCACCTGCGCACAACTGAGCGAACGACATGGGGCCGAGGGCCGAACTTGCAGACGCGAGCCCAGACGGGACACCACGCTCCCAGCCTGCTGCATGTTTGCCCACAACTGGTACAGCCGACGCACAGAGGCCACCACTCTGCCAGGCACGCTGGGAGATGTAGTCCAGGCCCTGCTTAAATAGGTCTCTCTCCCCCCCGCCCTGGGGGAATTACAAGAGACAGTGGGCAGCCCCAAGGGCAGGCGGGGATTTAGCCAGCACTGTGCAGCAGGCACAGTGCCTTGACTCCTCTTGCAGGGAAATAGCCCCGGGCGCTTCTTGCATCTGATCAGGGCAGATAGGGAACCAGTGAAAACACTCAGAAATAGAGCTGGGGGCTAGACCTCCCCCGGCTAACTGCCCTGCCTCCAAAGGGCCAAAGTTCTGCAAAGGGCTGAAAGGCCTGAATTACCAGTTTGGGAAAACAGGCCTGTAAGGTCACATGGGGGGAGGGAAAGGGGTGGAGAGGGCACAGGAGGGTGGAGCCAGCCTGGTAGGCAGAATACCACTGTAAGCTGGCCTCCTGGGAGGGTCTCCTGCCCTCTCCCTGGGCGAACATAGATAGCCAGCACAGGGATGCATTCCACAGGTATTTATTGATCTTGCTGCACACTAGGCCCTGTGCTGGGGACACAGCTGTGCAGGAGGTCTGCCATCCCAGGGACCTCCCCGCTCCCACCCACACACACTGAGGGCTGCTACTCCCTGAGCACAAGACTGTGATCATTACCCTCTCAGCAAAAGCTGAATGGGGCTAAGTCAATGACCCTGCAGGCAGATTCCACCTGCAAGAATTCTGATGGTGGAGAGCAGAAGGTGACCACAAAAGGTGGCTGACCTTCCCCCAGAAAGCTGTTGAGCCCCAACACACATTGCCGAACTGCTTCCCGGTAGCCGCCAGAAGAAAGCCACGTAAAGCCAGAGAGAAGCAGGATTTTCTCATAAGAAAAACAGCCTGTCTTATTCAGCTGCTGGTCTGGGGTTGTAGGAAATCTCAGCTTCTCAAAAAACACCATTGTGACCCCTCACCCGGACCCACCACCCCACCAAGGTTGATCCCTCATCATTCTGAGCATGGCTTGTAGAAGGGGGTGAATGGAGGAGGGGCAAGGATGTGATTTGGGCTCCGTCAGATGGCAGACAAGTCCCAGGACTCATTTTCAGGCCCCAGCCTTGCGGGAGGCACCGCCCAGACCCAACAGGTAGACAGACCCATTTGAACACACATCCAGGAGCCAGCTCAGAGACCAAGGGATTCAGGCTGCCCCACTTCCCAGCCCTGTGTGGCTCCTAAGGCAAGCAGCAGAAGTGTTTAGACAGGATTTTTTTCTTTTTGTGGGCATAACACAAAGGGAGAGAAACCATTAGGAGGCGCAAAAGGAAGAAACGGGGGTTCTTGTTTCTCCCTCAAGCTTCCAAGCGATTAATATAGCCAACTTCCAAGGTTCTGGGAGGTGACCCTAGCCCACTGCACTCTGGGGTGCGAGAGCAGGCAGAAGACAGGAATGTGCAGCTTGGCAGGGGAACAGAGGGCACAGAGGGATTCTTAGTAACAGAACTGGAGTGTTTTTAGGGAGAAGAAGGAGTTTCAGGTTGCAGTCAGCTGAGGACAGAGTGCATCCCCTCTAGGAGCTCATGCTAAAGCAACACAGTGAGCCCCCAGGAATCTTGACTCTGTAAACGTGGTCCTGACAGAAGATGCATGCAGGCAACACTTGGAATGCATGGGGACAGCACTTCAGCCTCTGATGGGGGTCCAAACTGGGCCTAGGTGGGCATGGACGGCCAACGTCTCGATGAGCCACGGCTCAAGTGTAGGAGAGCAAGTTCAGGTCATAACAGCCATCCACCTGCAACACAAAAGCCCATCAGACCTGACCCGCTCAGGCCAAAGGGAGCCACGCAGAGGGAAGCGATCACTCACGTCAAAGCGGCCGATCCTTGTGGAGGTGTGGCTGGCCCGGATCATCTCTGTCAGCGCCCACATCTGCTGGACCTCGGACGATACCCTGCTGGGGTCTGGGAGACCCTGCTCCAGAAGGAGGGGTCAGTGGCCATGGGTCTCTCCCCAGCAGTGCCCTCAGAACTCCAGAGAGGCCAAGTGGGGCTGTGGGGCCCTCCAGCTGACATTCCCAGATGACTTGTGAAACATGACGATGGGGCCTGATGTGCAGTAGGTAGCCCAGCCCCACACAGAGATGCCTCAGATCCCAGAAGGGAGGTCCCACAGGGTGAACCAAAGGCCCTGGGTCTACCCCCAGATTCTTGCAGAAAGGTGTCCCCTTGGGCTTGTGCTGGACACCAGAGCTGCTCACATACGGTTCTCACCCAGGGCGAGGGCTTACCTCAAGAAGGGGAGTGGGCTGTTCACAAGGCACTGGATGGGACAGCCACTTGGGGAAGGTCATGGAAGGGCTCTGCAAAGTAAAGGGTACTGCCCTGAGTAGGGCACAGTACGAGAGCCCTGGAACCAGAGCCCAAGGTCCTGACGACAGAGAGAAGGGCCCCTGAGCCCCAGACACTGAGAAAATCCTTTTCAGGACCCAAGGGCACATAAACTGCCTAAGTTCTTCTGTTGCAGAAGGAAGCCCCATGAAGACAAGGGCCAGAAGCAGATTCTGGTCCATGAAAGTTCCAGATATGAAAGAGGCAGTGAGTGAGCGAGTGAAGTCACGATCCCATGGACTGTAGCCTACCAGGCTTCTCCGTCCATGGGATTCTCCAGGCAAGAATACTGGAGTGGGTTACCATTTCCTTCTCCAGGGGATCTTCCCGACCCGGGATTGAACCCGGGTCTCCAGCATTGGAGGCAGATGCTTTAACCTCTGAGCCACCAGGGAACCCAAGTAGCCCCCAAAGTCAGGAATATGAGGGCATGCCCTCACCTCTCATCATGAGCTTCCAGAATTCCCACCTGGCTAATTTCCCTGTGAGTCTCCCCATCCTTACCCATCCACTGCCACCCATACCCCCAGGCCTTCCACCCATAGGTAGGAGCCACGTGAAGAAAGGGCCAGCCAACAGCTCTGGGCTGGTCACTCACCTTTGGTCCCTGCTGGAAGATCTGAAGCTCCTCCACTGTGAAAGACAACCACAGTGGTGATGGCTGTCGCAGAATCAGGCGCAGTTCCAGTACTTGGGCCATGTCACACAGCATCTGACACATAAACACACAGACACACACACAAGGACCCAGAGAGGCCCTGGCTCACTGCCCAGGAGCCAACCAGGACTGAGCCGAGGGGCCTTCTCCCCAGGCCTTGGAGAAGGAAAAGTATCCTCCAAGGCACTTACCAAAGAACCACAACCCAGACCAGCCTTGCCCACCCCTCTTTGCGCATGTACCCTGGTCCAGACCCCAGGCCCCTTGGGAGCCCTCATCTGGGCTGCCCTGGCCATGCTGAGTCCCACTGACCTGATGCTTGAACAGCGATACGTACTCCTGGGCTCCCTCCTCACTATGCGGATCGGGCATCAGGCAGAAGTCCCGCAGGCAGGTCACCCACTTGGCTGGAGTGTGTGTTGAGGTGTGCTGGCGAACACGGATGGTCAAAAAGGCTGTGTAGTAATTCTTAAACATGATCTCCTGCAACTAGGGCACATACAACCCACCAAAACAAATCAGACCAAGGTCCAGGGCAGGAGGGGTTTCAAAAGCACCACCTCTTCCTCCACTGAGGAATGGACTCTTCTGCCAATCTAACAATTTTAATAAGAGCCCATGGGGCTTTGCTTTCCTAGAAGAACTCACAGTCTAAATAAGCACATCATGCAAACAAACCATGATCTCAGGTCTCGCCGTATGTTCTTCATGCTGCCAGAGGTCAGAGCCCTACCTAACTCCAGAGGACTCAGAAAATGTAAAGATGAGTTCCTCAAGTGGACGGTCAAAGGGTAGAAAATGTAAAAGTAGCATACAAAGGAGCACCAAGAAGCGAACCTGGCACACGCCTGTGACAGAGAGTGGTTCAGCCTAGTTACAGTAGTTCTCATCACTGGATAGTCATCAGAATTAATCAAGGAGGGGATTCCCTGGTGGTCCAGTGGTTAGAACTCGGCACTTTCACTGCCAGGGCTGGGATTCAGTCCCTGGTTAGGGAACTAGGATTTCACATACCACGTGATGCAGCCAAAAATAAAAAAAATACTGAAGGAAAAATTTTTTAAAGTATAGGTGTACAGGCTCCACCCCAGACCTACTGAATCAGGATTACCAGGGTTGGGCACTTTAATGAAGTCTCCCAGCCTAGGGAATAGCTTGAGTAAGAACCATACACTACAGGACAAAGTGGGTGGGGCTGAGAGGCAAGGAGGGCAAAGACACAAAGTGGCTCTGAACTTCAAACCATTAGAAAGTGGACTTTGTCCCGTGTTGAGGGCCTGCGGTGTCCAGTTACTCATGGTAACTGGAGTCTGGAAACTGCAGCCACTGGGAAGATCCTGATGAGGTTTGAGTTGAACAGCAGGGTCTGTTGGAATGTGTAGGCAGCAAGTATGGGGGTAATTCATTGTCAAATGATACCTAGCCAGTGGCCAGGGACAAAATCACCTCGCACCTCTGTTTGGTTCAAAACTGTTATTTCGAGCACCTAGCCTACTATTGTGGCACTTCCGTGTTAACACCGTTCTGGACATGGGGGAGAGATGTTGAAGTGAACAGAAGAGGAAACTGCACTCTAATATGTGTTAACAAAAGGAATAAAGAAATGGTTAACTGACTATTACGGGCGAGGTACCGCAGAGGCTTTCAGCAAACGATTCACTGCCTGGGACACGCCCGAGTTCCCAGATAAGCCCCGCCCAGGAGCCCCGGTCGCGCCCACAGGGCTTGCTCACCTCGAAGGGCGCGACGCTGGGGAAGGTGACATCAATGACCAGCACACCAGGCCGGCCTTGGGAGGTCCGCACGTCGCCCACCTGCAGGGCCACGGTACCTTTCACATGGCAGGGGACAGACACGCGGGACATGGTGACAGCGGCCGCGACAACTCACAACCGCCGCTCCTGGCCTCTGCCCAGTGGTTCTTCCCGGCGTCCTCAGCAGGGCCTCAGGAACTACAACTCCCGAGAGGACTCGCTCTAGGCCAGCCCGGCCAGTCACCGACGCTCGGGGCGGCCGGAATTCGGAAGTGCTTGCGGAAGTGCTCCTGCAGCCAATAACGGAGCGAGCGAGCCGTAGAGGTCCGTCGCAGACCACGCCCAAGAACGGCCTAGCCGTCGATACAATCGTGCTGAACTCTCTAGGCACCCGAAGTCTTACTCCGTTTCTGCCTCTGTGACGGGCGGACTTAATTTAGCGCGTAAAGTTACAAGCATGAGTGAGTATGTCTGGAAGACATTGATTGCAGTAGGTATTAAGCCCTCCCACCCTTTTTTTTAAAGGGCAAAGGATTTGAAGAGATAATTCACAAAAGAAGATAAATAGCCAATATGCCCCGGAAAAGATGCCTAACATGAGTATTCATCAGGGAAATACAAATTAGAACTTCCCTGCACCCACTGCTACTGCTGCTGCTAAGTCGCTTCAGTCGTGTCCGACTCTCTGCGACCCCATAGACAGCAGCCCACCAGGCTCCTCTGTCTCTGGGGTTCTCCAGGCAAGAATACTGGAGTCGGTTGCCATTTCCCTCTCCAATCCTGCACCCACTAGACAGGCTACAATTAAAAACTGAGAATGTGGAACCCTTATCCGCTGATAATTTCCTGCCACTTTGAAAGCTGTTTGGCCATTTTTTATGGACTAAATTTATACCTAAAATATGATTCAGCCGTTGCACTCTTTAAGTATTTACCCAAGACAAATGAATTAAGCGTCCATTCAAAGGCTTTGTTCATAATAGCCAAAGTTTGGAAATAATCCAGATGTCCAACACATGAGCAAATGAACAGATTAGGTAATTGTGGTATAGCCATACAATGAAATACTACTCAACAATAAAAAGAAATAAACATATCCACTTGTCTATCAACAGATGAATGGGTAAACAGTGTAATTACACAAAATGGAATTATTCAACCTTTAAATGAAGTTCTGGCACAGGCTTCAACATGGATAAAATATTTAAAACATTAAAAATATTACACTAAGTAAGTAAGCCAAATATAGAAGAGCAAATATTGTATAATTCCACTGAGGTACCTAGAAGAGGCAAACTCATAGAGACAGTTGAATAGAGGTTGCAGGGCCTGGGGAGGGAGAAATACAGAGTTGTTGCTTAACAAGTACAGGGGTTTAGTTCAAGATGGATGAAAAAAAAAATCTAAAAATAGTGGTGAGAAGTACGCAGTGCTGTGAATGTACATAAGGCCAATGAAGTATGTGTACAGTTAAATGAATAAATGGTAAATTTTATGTCATGTATGTTTTACCACAATAAAAAACAAATGAACAATTGATATACACAGTACCACTACTAGCTTTCAAATGTACTATATTCAGCAAAAGAAGTCAGACTCAGGTGAGTTCATATGGTATGGTCCCACTTAACGTGAAATTCTAGAAAAGTGACAATTAATCTAGACTAATATAAATCAGAACAGTTTTCCCTGGGGCCAAGGGTGAAGGGAGGAGATTGACTATGAAGAAGTACAGGTGAATATTTGGGGATGATGAGAAGGTTCTATGACTCGATTGGCTGTGGTTGTATTTCTTTAGACTTTTGTCAAAATTCATTAAACAATCCTTAAGATATGTGCATTAAAAAAAAATTTTTTTTTAAATTTTTTGTCTTCCCCACGGGGCATGTGGGATCTTAGTTCCCTGACCAGGGATCAAACCTGGCACCCCTGCATTGGAAGCATGGAACCTTAACCACTGCACTGCCAGGGAAGTCTCAATGTATGTACGTTTTATTATATATAAATTATACTGCATTTGGGACTTACCTGGCTTCCAGTGCTTAGGGCGTGAGTTCAATTCCTTGTCGGGAAACTAGGATCCCACAGGCCACACAGCAGGGCCACAACAAATAAATATTGATTTGTAAAAAAAAAAAGTATGCCTCAATAAAGAAATAAAAAATAAAGATAATAAGAAAAAAGGAGTGGGAGGGAGGAGGTTCAAGAGGGTGGGGACATGTGTATGCCTATGGCTGACTCATGTTGATGTATGACAAAAACCAATACAAGATTGTAAAGCAATTATCCTTCAATTTAAAATAAACAAATTTAAAAACAAACAAAAATAAGTTATACCTCAAGGAACATAATTCAACAAGAAAAAAATTCACCATCTTATTTATCATCACCACCATCCTTCCAGAAACCTGTGGAAACAATGACCCAGAAATTGTCAGTTAAGCCTGCTTTATGGAGCCCATAACAAAGCTGAGGCCAGACACAGTTCAGTGATTTCCGAAGCCAAGAAAGCAGTATGGAGGAGAGCAGGAACCAGAACCCCTTTTGCATTCCTTCTTTCTAAGTCAGAACCCTCCAGGCAAACCCTCCACCTTTGGTGACCCGGGCCTTCTCTGTGTGAGGTCTCCAAGAGACACAGGCCCAGTGTAGCCCATAGAATTCTTATAGTGGGGCATCAAAACCACAATTCCAGGCCAGTCCAAGGAGCAGTCTGGAGGAGCTGAGCCTTCCCAGCCCAGACCTAGAGGCCTCCCTCCTTCATTATAATTTGGAATCTTGGGCTTTCCAGACTGCTCCCTGCTATCTCCATTTTGACTCAGACATGGGGTCGCTAGGAGTCAGACGCGACTGAGTGACTTCAATTTCACTTTTCACTTTCCTGCATTGGAGAAGGAAATGGCAACCCACTCCAGTGTTCTTGCCTGGAGAATCCCAGGGTCGGGGGAGCCTGGTGGGCTCTCTGGGGCCGCACAGAGTTGGACACGACTGAAGCGATTTAGCAGCAGCAGCAGCAATGACTCCTTGCTTGGGTCCTTCCAGGTTCCTGAGGGTTTCTCCTTTAGGGAGCAGCATTCCCTGCCCCATACTGGAGCAGTGGCTTCCCTACATTCCAGAGGGCTATAGGCCTCCTGAGAATCAGGAGGACACAGGCAGGTTGTGGTCTTCAGGACTCAGCTCTGACAGCAGATACATGAGGGCCCTCATCACAGATGAGTCTCAGGTCATATCTCTCTGGTAGACAGCTGCCTCTGCTCCATATATGTATGGAGAGAGAGAACTCAACTGAAAGATTAAGTTTATGAACTTACAAACTGTTGGTTGCTCTGAGTACAGAGGCTGAGAACTCCCACGATCTGCAGCTTGCAGATCTGAATCCCAGGAGAGCCAGTGTATAGTCCTTTAAAAAATAATTTATTGTTATTTATTTGCTTCTGCCAGGTCTCAGTTGTGGCAGGCAGGGCCTTTGATTTTCTTGTGGCGTGCGGACTCTTCATTTTATTTTTTTTTCAGTTAGCACAGCATGTGGGATCCAGATCTCTGATTAGGAATTGAATCCCAGGCTTTGGCAGCGCCACTGATTCTCAGTCACTGGACCATCAGGAAGTCCCACCAATGTGTAGTTCTAGTTCAAGTCTGAAGGCATAAGAACCAGGAGAGCTGATGGTATAAATTCCAGTCCAATCGCTGGCAGGCTTGGAGACCCTAAAAGAGCTGATGTTTTGGTCCTAGCCCAAACACTGGGAAAGAAAAAAACACCAATGTTTGAGTTCAAGCAATCAGATGTGAGGGGTTTCCTTTTATACTCAGCCTTTTTGTTCTATTCAGAAATTCAATTCATTGCATGAGGCCTGCCCATATTAGGGAGGGTAATCTGCTTTACTCAGTCTATTCAAATATTAATCTCAAAAACTGAAAAAAAGGGAGAGAGAAAAGAAATAAACCAATATTAATCTGATACAGAAACACCCTCAGACACACACCCACACACCCAATAATGCTTGGCTAAAGATCTAGATACTCCCTGATCATTTCAAATTGATGTATAAGATTAATCATCACACAGTATGGTTTTTTGTTTTCGGTATGTTTTTAAATTTCCACATATATAACATTTTTTTTTCAGTTTTCCTTATCTTACTGATATCTAGTTTCATTCCATTATGACCAGAAAGGAAAAAATACTTCAAGTGATTTCAATCTTTTTAAATTTATCGAGACTTGTTTGTGGCCTAACACATGACTTACTCTGGAGAGAGTTCCACGATCGCTTGAGAAGAATGTATATCCTGGTATTGCTGGATAAAATGTTCTGAACATCTGTTAGGTCTCGTTGGTTTACAGTATTGCTCAAGTCCTCCATTTCCTTATTGATCATCTCTGGTTCTATCCATCATTGATAGTGGAATACTGAACTATTATTGGAGCACTGTGTATTTTTCCTTTCAATTCTGTCGATTGTTGCTTCATATATTAATATTTTGGGGCTCTGTTGTAAGATGTGTGAACATTCATAACTGTTATATCTTCTTGCTCTATTGTACCTTTTATTAATATTTTCCTTCTTTGTCTCTTGTAACCTGTTTTGACTTAGGTCTAATTTGCCTTACGATCATATAGCCACGCAGCTCTCTTTTGGTTACTATTCAAATGGAATATATTTTTTCACCCCTTAGTTTCAACTTCTTTGTGCTCTTATACCTAAAGTGAGTCTCGGGACTTCCCTGGTGGTCCAGTGGCTAAGCACTCTCAGGGCAAGAGGGTCCGGGTTTGATCCCTGATGAGGGAACTAGATCCCACATGCCACAAGGGAGACCCACATGCCTCAACTATAATAAAAAAAGATCTGGTACGCTGCAAAGAAGATCGAAGACCTCACGTGCTGCAACTAAGACCAAGTGCAGCCAAATAAATAAATATTTAAAAATAAATAAATAAAGTGAGTCTCTTATAGATACATATAGATAGACCATTAAAAAAAAATTCAATCTGGGGAATTCCCTGGCAGTCCAGTGGTTAAGATTGCACTCACACGCTTTGGGCTTCCCAGGTGGCTCAGTGGTAAAGACTCCGCCTGCCAATGCAGGAGATGCAGGAGACATAGGTTTGATCCCTGGGTCAGGAAGATCCCCTGGAGAAGGAAATGGCAACCCACTTCAGTATTCTTGCCTGGAGAATCCCATGGACAGAGGAACCTGGTGACAGAGGAGTCCATGGGGTTGCAAAGAGTCAGACACGACAGAGCAACTGGGCATGCAATTGTTTTCACTGCCAAGGGCTTGGGTTCAATCCCTGGCCAGGGAACTAAGATTCCACAAACTGTGCAGCATGGCCAACACATAAATAATAAAAATACTACATATGTCATTCTGAATGACCAAAATATATATTTCTCATATATATTTGATCTTTACCCACAGCTTCTGGTTCACAATCTTTCAAAACTCTTGGAATTTCCTGGGAGATAAGAGCAATGGGATAATACTTGGCTTCTTGTCCTCAAATCCTGAAAACCCTTTAGGGAAAGTGACTTTTGGATCTCACCCAAGGGTGGGGGCTGATTGCAGGAGAACTTTTAGTCTCACTCCCCAGACCTCAAGGGAGGGGAGAATGGCTGGAGGTTAAGTCAGTCACCAGTGGCCAATGATTTAATCAATCATGTAACTGAAGCTTCCATAAAAACCCCAAAAGGACAGGGTTCAGAGACCTCTGGACTGGTGTGCAGAGAGTGGTGCCTGGAGAGGGAATGGAAGCTCCACACCCCTTGCCATGCCTGGCTCTCTGTATGTCTTCTTCTGGCTATTGATGGGTATCTTTTAATAATCCTCTTAGAACAAACCAGTAATCTAGTAACTAAGATGTTTCACTGAGTTCTGTGAATTGTTCTAGCAAACTGATGGAAATTGAGAAGCAGGTCTTTGGAAGTTCTGATGTATAGCCAGGGGGTCAGAAGTACAGGTGACAAGATTTGAGATTGGCAGCATAAGTTGGAGAGGGTTATTGTAAACTCAATATGTAGCCAGTTGGTTAGAAGCACAGGTAACAACCTGGGCTTGTGACCTCTGTCTGCAGTGGAGGGCAGTCTTGTGGCACTGAGCCCTTGACCCATGGAATTTGATTATATCTCCAGATAGATAGTATCAGAATTGAGTTACACTCTCAAACACCTTGTGGAGAAACCTTATTCCCTGAAATAAGGTTCAGGGAAGCCTTATTTACTCCATTAAATGTAGGGACTTCACTGACAGGCCAGTGTTTGAGATACTTTGCTTCCACTGAAGGAGGCCTGGGTTCAGTCCATGGGTAGGGAGCCTGGATCTCACGTACTACACGGTGAGACCAAAAACTTGAAAAAAAAAAAAATTCAGTTGATCTTTTGTATTGTATCACTTTAATTCTGTTCTTTCCTTTTTTTGTATCTTTTTAAACTACTTCCTTAGTGGCTTATTTGGGGTTTCCCCAGTGACAGACAGTAAAGAATCCACCTGCAATGTGGGAGACCTGGGTTGGATTCCTGGGTTGGGAAGATCCCTTGGAGGAGGGCATGGCAACCCACTCCAGTATTCTTGCCTGGGAAGTCCCATGGTGTCCATGGGAGCCTGGAGGGCTACAGTCCATACAGTTGCAAAGAGTTGGATGCAACAGAGCAACATGAATTTATAATAGTTGTTTTATACACTTGCCTTTTAAATCATGTAGAAAAAAGACATCACAAATCACATCAAAAGTATCTTGATCTTGTTAGGGGCCAAATCCCGGCTATGACAAGCCCAGCGAAGTACACTAAGCCCAGGACCTGAATTATGTTTCCTTAACAGAACATTCCTTGACCAAATTAGGAAGACTTCCTGTACACACCAACCAGAAAGAGACAGGACATGCGCTCATCCTGCCTAGCCAATCATGTAACGCCAGCTACTCCTGTAACTGAGACAAAGAACTGCCTGTGTATAAGCCGCCATACTCCTTTGTTCGGGGCTCTTGTCGGATTCCACTGTGCTGGATGAGACTTGGGCCCTAGCACGCTAGAAATAAACTCCCTTTTTGCCTTTGCATTACTGTGGTGGACTTGTTCTCTCGGTCGGTTTGGAGATACAGGCTCGGTGTATAACAATCTTGGCTTTTATATTTACCTATGAAGTTACCTTTACTAGTGTTCTTTACTTTAAATAACTGACTTCCCTGGTGGCTCAGATGGTAAAGCTTCTTGCTTACAATGTGGGAGACCTGGGTTCTATCCCTGGGTCAGGAAGATCCTCTGCAGAAAGAAATGGCACTCCACTCCAGTACTCTTGCCTGGAAAATCCCATGGACGGAGGAGCCACAGATGGTCAGACAGACTGAGTGACTTCACTTCACTTTATTTTATTTTTTTTATTTTTATTTTTTTTCCCTCAGTCGTGTTCAACTTTTTGCAACCCCATGGACTATAGCCTGCCAGGCTCTTCCATCCATGGGATTCTCCAGGCAAGAGTACTGGAGTGGGTTGCCATTTCCTCCTCCAGTTCACTTTATTTTAAATGATGGTTTCAAGTTACATCCTGTCCTTTCAATTAAACCTGAAAGACTCCCTTTGGCATTTCTTGTAGGGCAAGTCTACTGCTATATTGTTGCTTATTTTAAATAAGTCAATAGGGACTTTCCTAATCCTCTTGTGGTTAAGACTCCACCCTTCCCCAGCAGGGGGCACAAACTGGGTTAGCGCTAGAGCTAAGGTGGCGCTGCTGCTGCTAAGTCACTTCAGTCGTGTCCGACTCTGTGCAACCCCATAGATGGCAGCCCACCAGGCTCCCTCGTCCCTGGGATTCTCCAGGCAAGAACACATTGCCTTCTCCAATGCATGAAAGTGAAAAGTGAAAGGAAGTCGCTCAGTCGTGTCTGACTCTTAGCGACCCCATGGACTGCAGCCTACCAGGCTCCTCCGTCCATGGGATTTTCCATGCAAGAGTACTGGAGTGGGGTGCCATTGCCTTAAAGAATCTGCCTTCCAATGCAAGAGACACAGGTTTGATCCCTGGGTCAGGAAGAGCCCATGGAAGAGGAAATGGCAACCCACTCTAGTATTTGTGCCTGGAAAAGTTCATGGACAGAGGAGCGTGGGGGGCTACAGTCCATGGGGTCACAAAGAGCTGGACACAACTGAACGACCTGAAGATCACAGGGAGCTAAGATTCCCATGCGCCTGGCAGTGCAGCTAAAAGAAAAAGTTTAAAGTTTCCTGTTTTAATTTCAAACACATAAACATCTACTCGAGAGATATAACCCACATAAAATCTCTTGAGTTGTCCTCGGTTATTTTAAGAGTGTAGGACAGAGGAGCCTGTCCTGCTACAGTCCATGGGGTCACAAAGAGTTGGGCTCAACTTCACAAAAACAACAACAATGTTGACATTGCCAAGCAAACTGAAGCAGGGTGATGGTCTCAAAGAGTCCTGGGTGTCACTTACAGCCTCTGACTCCACTCGGTGGGTGTCCGTGAGACAGGCTGCTTGTTAAAGAGGTGGCAGAACCTGAAGCTAATTTACTTCGTACGTGCAAAGTGCAATTTCCTAATCTGAACAAGTTCCATCGCTTTCAGCTGTCACTCCGGATAAGGGTTACTACAACGGTGGCGAATTAACCGAAGTTTTGATACATACAACATGCTGCCTCCCAAAGTGAAATGCTTGTCCAGGATCTGGCGCCCCCAGCATCACAGAGACAGGCGAAATACCCCTAAGTTTACTGAGAGAAAACTCAATGTTCTCAGCTGCTTGGGGCACTGGCTGGACTCCCAAGAGGACACGGAAAGATGTTGTTTGGGGATTAAACTGTTTACTAATCTTTTGAGTTTCGATGAGCCACTAAATATTGGAGCTGCAGAACATGATTTGTGGGACAGGGAGGACTTCTGGAATAAAGCTGAAGACTACATTAAGCGTTAGGCCAGATGACTGGAGTAGCAGATTGCAAGGCCATGGATTGCACATTAAGAAGCTTATCTCCAGGCTTCCTGGTGGCTCACTGGTAAAGAATCCACCTGCCAATGAAGAAGACACAGTTTCCAATCCCTGGTCTGGGAAGATCCCACATGCCAAGAAGTAACTAAGCCTGTGGATCAAAAGTACTGAGCCTGTGCTCTAGAGCCCAGGAGCCACAACTACTGAGCCCACATGCCGCAGCTACTGGAGCCCGCTCGCCCTAGAACCCGCGCTCTGCAACAAGAGGCCACTGCAATGAGAAGCCTGCGGACTGCAACTAGGGAAAAGCCCGTGCAAACAGTGAAGACCCAGCACAGCTGAAATAAATAAATAAATAAAGTTGTATATTAAAAAAAATGTTTGTCTTCAACTGAAACCAGAAGGTTGTTCCCTCCCCAGTCGAGTAAAAACCATTCCACACCTGCCCATTGCAGACAGAGTTACACATAAATAAAGGAAGAAAATGTGTTTGAGGTTCTAAAGAGTTGTTTGCTCACCTTAACATGCTTACTTTTGGGAAACTGCACTGTACAGGCTGTTGATGAGGTTCCCGAGAAGTTGTAATGAACTCAACATTGAGGCTAGAGCTGCTTTTATGCACGTTCCCAAAATTCCCTGCTCAGGTGATGCTAATGATGTGTTCATTGTGGGTTGCAGGTTGGCAATCAGAAACAGGCTCCAAACTGTGATTGCACGCAAATTCTTTTAGCTCCTTCCACGAATGTTGGTCCTGCCAAGATGTTATGAAGCTTCCCAGAATGCATAGTAGATCCCTTAATGAAATGCATATTTTATTTAAGTATATTTTGGGACAGATTTGTTATTTGTACAATTTAACACTTTATTTGTTTTTTTGTTCTGTTTTGTTTTCATTTAGTCTGTATTTTCATTGTATAGTGCAGACAGAAAGATGTTAGGTAAAGCAACTTTGTTTTTTGGGGGGGTTAAGCAACTTTTGAGGAAGAATACAAAAAAAATAAAAACTTTTGAGATCTGCTGTTCTAGGGTTTATAAATGGTTAGATCATGGCTGTGAGAGAATAAATAGTCTTACATTTAATCAATAACATCTAATTTCTTCCCCAAATGGTCCTTCGTTTCCCCAAAATAACAATAAGCAATAATCTTTTTAAACTACATCTCTGGCCCTCCCTTCCTAATCTATCTCTTACACTATTCTATTCCCTGCTCTGGCCACGTTAGCCTCCACATTGTCCCAGGCTTACAGGTTTACTTCCCCCTGTTTGCTCACCCTCTCTCCTTTCTTCTTCTCAGCCCTGATATCTCCTTACCTGACATCATATTACACGTTCATTTATATGTCTGACCATCCTTTGGAACTGCACTGTCAAACAGAAATAAAATGCAAGCGACAAATGTGAGTCCCATACGTAATTTAAAAATTCTCAGTAGTTACGTTAAAACAGTAAAAAAAAAAAAAGGTATTCTTAATATTTTATAAACGAACGTGCAAGAGATAGATTGGAATGGCTTGCAGTTGGCACCCTTCCTTAGAATAGATCCCAGGAATCTGAGAAAACATCTCCTGGCTGGCAACCCTCTGACATAATAAAGACAATACCACCATCTGGATGAGAATGAGGGGTAATGCACTCTTGAAAATCACGTCCCAGCTTTCTGGGAACACATCTCCGAAGCTGGCAGTTCAGCTCAGTTCAGCGGTCAGTCATGTCAGACTCTTTACGACCCCATAGACTGCAGCACGCCAGGTTTCTCTGTCCATCACCAACTCCAGGAGCTTGCTTAAACTCATGTCCATCAAGTCAGTGATGCCATCCAACCATCTCATCCTTTGTCGTCCCCTTCTCCTCCCGCCTTCAGTCTTTCCCGGCATCAGGGGCTTTTTCCAAAGAGTGGGTTCTTTGCATCAGGTGGCCCAAAGTATTGGAGTCTCAGCTTCAGCATCAGTTCTTCCAATGAATATT
This sequence comes from Ovis canadensis, assembly GCF_042477335.2. Taxonomy (NCBI): domain Eukaryota; kingdom Metazoa; phylum Chordata; class Mammalia; order Artiodactyla; family Bovidae; genus Ovis; species Ovis canadensis. Next base: position 65,324,105 of record NC_091263.1, on the reverse strand, counting down.
CAGGACTGATCTCCTTTAGGATGGACTGGTTGGATCTCTTTGCTGTCCAAGCGACTCTCAAGAGTCTTCTCCAACACCACAGTTCAAAAGCATCAGTGCTTCGGCGCTCAGCTTTCTTTATAGTCCAACTCTCACATCCATGCGTGACTGCTGGAAAAACCGTAGCTCTGACTAGACGGACCTGGGGGGCAACCCTCTGACATAATAGGGACAACAGCACCATCTGGTGGGAAATGGAGGGTAACACACAGATGGGAATCGGGTCCGGGCTCTCTATGAACATAGCGACTTGCTGGCAACCTTCTGACAAAATAAGGACAACACCACCATCTGGCGGGAAATGGAGGGTAATGCACCCATGAGAATCAGGCTCCGGGGCTCAAGGCTGGTGGAGGGGATGTAAGGTGGAGATGGGCTCTGGGTGCCTGGAACGTTATTCCCTACCTGTGTCTTGGACCCTCAATTTCCCAGAAATCTTTCTCATACCTATCTCTTAGTATTACCAAAGTAACTATAAAAGAATTCTATCAATAATAAAAAACAAGGAGACTATGCCAGGCTCCCTTTTGCCTGGTCTACTCCTGAACTCTGGAAATGACTGTCTGAAAGAGTATCCTACAAGCCAGCCTTCTGCCAAACCCTTATTATCATTCTTTTCTTTTCTTTTCTTTTCTTTTCTTTTTGGTCAGCCCTGGCAAGTTGTAGAATCTTAGTTCCCTGACCAGGGATCGAACCTGTGTCCTCAGCAGTAAAAGCCAAGAATTCCAACCACTGAACTGCCAGGGAACACCTTGCCCAGTCACACACACACACACATATACACACACACAAGCTGCTCTTGCTTGTAATGTTTGGGGTTCCAGAAAGAGTCTGTATGTATAAAATTGTGCTGAATGAATGGCACCCTTGTCTAATGGCATAGTCTCCAATAACAATAAAGTTTCTGATCCAGGTGGGGAAAGTGTCTAGTAATGTTGAGTAAACAAAGCAGAATAGTAATAACATTAATAACAACAACATTCAGAAAACAAAGATCATGGCATCCAGTCCCATCACTTCATGGGAAATAGATGGGGAAACAGTGGAAACAGTGTCAGACTTTATTTTGGGGGGCTCCAAAATCACTGCAGATGGTGACAGCAGCCATGAAATTAAAAGACACTTACCCCTTGGAAGAAAAGTTATGAGCAACCTAGATAGCATATTCAAAAGCAGAGACATTGCTTTGCCGACTAAGGTCCGTCTAGTCAAGGCTATGGTTTTTCCTGTGGTCATGTATCGATGTGAGAGTTGGACTGTGAAGAAGGCTGAGCACCGAAGAATTGATGCTTTTGAACTGTGGTGTTGGAGAAGACTCTTGAGAGTCCCTTGGACTGCAAGGAGATCCAACCAGTCCATTCTGAAGGAGATCAGCCCTGGGATTTCTTTGGAAGGAATGATGCTAAAGCTGAAACTCCAGTACTTTGGCCACCTCATGCGAAGAGTTGGCTCATTGGAGAAGACTTCGATGCTGGGAGGGATTGGGGGCAGGAGGAGAAGGGGTCGACCGAGGATGAGATGGCTGGATGGCATCAAGGACTCGATGGACGTGAGTCTGAGTGAACTCCGGGAGTTGGTGATGGACAGGGAGGCCTGGCGTGCTGCAATTCATGGGGTCGCAAAGAGTCGGACACGACTGAGCGACTGAACTGAACTGAACTGAAGATTTAGCATTTACTAAATAAGGGCACTGGTCTCTTTATGCTTGTGTTCTTCCTTCATTCCACTCCCCTTCAAGGTAGAAATCACAATTATGTATTGCAGGTAAGAGAAATGAGTGGCACAGTTTAAATATTTGCCCAAGGCCATAAAACTGATGAGTGCCCATACTGGGTTTCGGTTTTGGCAGAAGGACACCGTGTTGTAAACAGAATCTGGCTCCAACTCTGTGATTTTGGTAATTTAATAAATACAGACTGAGCACATTTTTTTTTAACATGGGCATACAACAGTTAACAAGTCTCTCCTCTCATAGAATATTCATTCTTGTGGAGGAGATAAGACCAATAAGTCAGTTTACATATAACGTCTACAAGTGATAAGCACGCTGAACGAAACAGCAAATAATGCGTCCAACACAGCCTTGCTAGGATTCAGCTAGGCTCTTTGTTAAAAGCCTTCAGGGGCATTCCCTGGTGGTCTAGTAGTTAGGATTTGGTGCTTTCATTGCTGTGACCTGGGTTCAGTTTAATCCCTGAAGGGGCAAGTGAGATGCTGCAAGCCCCATGGAAAAAAAAAAAAAAAAGGCCACCTGGATCCTAGGGAAGACAATAGTTCTTTCCCCATTTCCTACCCTGGGTTCAGCATTTTGATTGGCAGCAGGAAAGAAAGTTGGTGGCAAGAAAGTGACTAACAAGGCCAGGCTCTGCTTAAAGGTGACCACACCCAAAGCCCTAAATGAGTAGATGAAACCACCTGGGAAGGCTGTGCTGAGTGGGCAGTGAAGGTTGGGAGGGTCTGAGACTCAGGCCAGATCCAGAAATAAGGCATGATGTTGGAGAAGGCTTTTAAGAGTCCCTTGAACTGCAAGGAGATCCAACCAGTCCATTCTAAAGGAGATCAGCCCTGGGTATTCTTTGGAAGGAATGATGCTAAAGCTGAAACTCCAGTACTTTGGCCACCTCATACGAAGAGTTGACTCATTGGAAAAGACCCTGATGCTGGGAGGGATTGAGGGCAGGAAGAAAAGGGGACGACCGAGGATGAGATGGCTGGATGGCATCATGGACTCGATGGACGTGAGTCTGAGTGAACTCCGGGAGTTGGTGATGGACAGGGAGGCCTGGTGTGCTGCGACTCATGGGGTCGCAAAGAGTCGGTCACGACTGAGCGACTGAGCGACTGAACTGAACTGAACTGATGCTGAGCTCAAGGCGTGGTGCATGATAGGTGCTCCGTTAAGGTAGTGAATGACAGATAGAGCTGATAATTGAAAGGAATAAAACAAAACCCCAGGAGGTGTGTTGATGGGTGTGTGTGTGTGTGTGTGTGTGTGTGTGTGTAAATGAGCATTTAGAGCTTCCAGAATTCTCAGAGGCCCACAGGTTGGTGGCCAAACCCATCTGGAAGGCAAGCGGGCAGCAGATCCTGTTGGGCGTAAGTGTAACCAGTCGAGCCCTGGTGAGTGCAGCACAAAGTTCTCAGCTGAGTTTGAAGACGCCCTTTCTTTCACACCAGGCACCCCCAACCTCTGGGCTGAGGACTGGTACTTCCTGTCAGACCAGCGACAAAGTTAGAAAAGAAATAAAATGCACAGTAAGTGTAATGCGCTTGAATCATCCCCAAACCATCCTCCCCACCCCCAGTCTGTGGAAAAATTGTCTTCCATGAAATCAGTCCCTGATGCCCAAAACTTTGGAGACGGCTGCTTTACTGTATCTCCAATAAGATAATTTGAAGTCGTTCCAAAGAGGCGGCATAGCAGACCGGCCCCTTGAGTCTCCCTGGTCCAACCTCTCAGGCTCTAGAGGGCAGTGCAAGCCAAGACGGCCAGGAGCTGGCCCACAGCTCAGCCACTTGGGGCAGAACGAGACTGGCATTTCTTAAGCACACTGCAGGGCTTTCTAGCCTGGAGGGCCTGCAAGCACTGCAGGATGTTCAGGGCCTTCCGTATTTTCTTCAATTATTTTATTTATTTATTTTTGGCCGTCCTGGGTCTTGGTAGCCGCTGCCAGGGCTTTCTCTGGTTGCAGGACAACTCTTCGTTGTGATGCGCGGCTTCTCACTGCACTGGCTTCCCCTATTGCGAAGCTTGGGCTCTAGAGCAGGGGCTCAGGAGTTGCGGCACCAGGGAGTCTTCCTGGACGGGATCCAACCCATCTCCCTTGCACTGGCAGGCAGATTCTTATTTGCTGGACCACCAGGGAAGTCTGGATCTTTTTAAATGAGAGGAAAGATTGTGCGTTTAGGGAGTATTTGGGGAAAAGTGTCGATAGCTTTTTCCGATTACGGAGGTGAGGAAGGCTGGGGACTCTGCCACAGGGAATGAAATCCATGGTCTCCACTTCCCAGAGTTGGCTCTACACAGGTTCTACACTTTCTTCCTAAAGGTTGGCCAGTAGCCCCAGGTCCCTTGGGGCCTGTGGAGGACACAGCTGCTCTCGTCCAGGGAGCCTGTGTCCAGTGGTAGGAGGGGGTGGCAGGAAATAAGACTTTCTCTAGTCCTTAGGGGCTGCTGGGTACAGCTGGGCACTTGGAGCAGCTTCCTGCAGCTGCTACGGACAGGGAGCCAGGGAATGCTTGCCCTTGTTTCCTTGGCTTTCCTGGGACCCACTCTCCTGACACTGAAGTCACTGGGCCCCACCAGGCCCCACTCTGGCCTCACCGTTGGTACATTTTATCCCATTATGAAAGGAATCTGGAACGAGATGACTCTAGTACTGGGCAATGCAGGACCAACAGGAGGCTGCCCAGATGGTTTGTCCGGTCAGTTCTCCTCCCTCCTTCCCCGAGCTCCTCCATCTCAGCCCCCACACCCCATCCCATCCCAGACCCTTCTGTTTGGAGTCAGGCACGTTTCAGCAGAGTCTAGGATGCCTAGTCAGGGCCTGCTCAGGCAGTCACCTCTACCCCATTCTCATGCACTAGGCCAGGCCTGGACCGGTCTGATGTGGCCGAAGCCCTCCTGGGAATTTCCCAATCCAGTGGGAAAGACCCAGCTTCAGTGACCTCTCCTCCAGGTGCACTCCTGGCCCGGACCATGCTTCCTGATGCCCCTCTCCTTGTGTGCAGCTTTCCCAGGGCTGTTGCAACACACACTTCTCTGTTGTCCCGGCTGTGTCTTGTAGTTCTCTGCCTTTGACCTTCTTGCACGTCTGGGAAAACGGTAAAGGACTTGGGTATATATTTTTTTCTTTTTGTTTTGGCCATGCAAGAAGCATGTGGGATCTTAATTCCCTGACCAGGGATCCAACCTGCACCCCTGCATTTGAAGGCAGAGTCTTAATCACTGGACTGCCAGGGAAGTCCCTCTTTTCGCCCTTTGAACCTAGAATCCTCTGCCTTTTCCTCACTGATTTCTCCCTGCCCTCCCTAGTCCCTGATCACTCCCACAACTCAACGGGTCAAGACCCTACCAAGGCGATGCTGTGTAAACAAAGGGAGCAGGAGTCAAAGACCTGGCCCTGTTCTTCCAAGTCTGGAAAGCCCTCTCATGGTTCAGGGCCTCTGTGTCTGGGGCTCCAGAGGTGGACAGGTCTTGGGAATTGAGGTTTTGACACAGCTATATCCATCTGGTCACTCATAAGGGGAGCCTGGCGTGCTGCAGTCCATGGGGTCGCAAAGAGTTGGAAGTGACAAAGCAACTGAACAGCAATAACAACTCATTCAGCAAGCGCCAGTGGAGCTCCTTATTCTGGACTAGGCACAGTGTATGACAGTGAACACAGATCCACAGCTTGGCTACTTACTGGCTGTGTGACCTCTGGTGACTCTACACTTGGGCCTCAGTTTCCGCATCTGTAACTTGGAGCCAATAATAATGGCTTCTGCAGAGCGTTGTTGGGAGGCCAAGTGAGATTTTGCATGTCTAGGGTGAAGGACAGAGGTCAGTGACGGCAGCTGTTATTATCAAGGGATATGTTTGTCCTCCAGAAGCCTGAGGTCTCCAGGAAACATAGGCAGTCAGGTGCTGAGAAGGCTTGTGGATGCTGTTCTTCTATGGAGTAGGCAGGACTTGAGTAGGTAGAGGAAGAGGGGCCCAGGCAGGCGGCATTCTGCAATGAGTTGAGGGGAAGCGGTGAGACTGGCCAATCTTTCTTTTTTTTTGCCTGTGCCAGGCCTTAGTTGTGGCGTACAGGATCTTTAGTTGCAACGTGTGAGATCTAGTTCCCTGACCAGGCATTGAACCTGAGCCCCCAGCACTGGAAATGCAGAATCTTAGCCATTGGACCACCAGGGCAGTCCCAAGACTGGGGCATCTTAACCACTCTGTGGCAGGTCCCTGTAGCCTAGGGTGGTGTAGAATGGAGTGCAAGTTTGCTCTGTAGGAGGCTAGAAGTCTCTGAAGATACGTTGGTTTGTAAGATTTGGGCTCCAAAATGCCAATTGGACTCACTGGGAGGTCTCTTCAGAAGGCTCCGGGTCTCCAGCACAGTTTTAAGGCTCTAAGAGTCCTCACTTTCCATCAAGTGTTCATTCACTCATTGCAATTTTACTGAGTACCTTCTAAGTGCCAGGCTCTGTCTCCAGTCCTATAGATTCCCAGAATGAAGTACATAGCCAGACACAGGCCCTCTGTCTGTCCCAGGGATGAACTCTAAAGGAGACCTAATAATATGGTGAGGTAGAAACTGAGACGGGATAAGCAGGAATGAGCTCGGTCCAGAGGCCAAAGAATGCTGCAGGCAGAAGTGTCACACATGGCAAGGCTTGAAAGGCTTGAGAGAGCTGGCAGATGCTTGGCGGTATTTGTAGGAACTTAAAGAGGTTCCATGTTTCTGGGGTCCTGTGCAAAGAAAAGCTGGAATGAAGATGGGAAGGTGGCTGTTGAGAGAAGCGGACTGGCTGGGGGCCGAGCTGGGCAGCCCAGGGTGAATGAGAGATCCTTGTCGGTTTGCCCTGCTCCCAGCAGCAGTGGAAAGTCAGGGACAGAGGACTGAGCAGGGCAGGATCACAGGTAGAAGTCCCTTTGGAAGTTAACTTTAGCTGCTGCCGGTCAAAGGCTGAGTTAGCAGTGGACCCGGCCCCACAGCGCCCCCTCCTGGCAGGCTACAGTGGATTTAAAAAATTATTTGTCTATTTTATTTTTTTAACTTGGCTGCTTTAGGTAGTAGTTGCAGCACGTTGATTTTATTTGCGCCATGTGAACGCTTAGCTGTGGCATGTGGGATTCAGTTTCCTGACCAAGGATCAAACCCGGACCCCCTGCATGGGGAGAGTGAAGTCTTAGCCACTGGACCACCAGGGAAGATCCCCCGTGGTTTTATGGGAGAAGGTGCTCGGGAGAAGGAGGCCCAAGAAGACTAGAGGGATGTGAAGGGTGGGGGCTGGCACCTCACCATCGGCTAACAAGGAGGCAAGGGGACCTTGGCCCTGGAAGAGCCTGGGAGCAGCAGCAGGCAGCCCACAGCTGTGACGGGTCCCCAGAATTTGAGGTCAAGGACATCTGAACCACAGGGCTGTGGGTGGGCCAGCAGGGCCACCGGGGCAGGGGAGGAGGAAGTCGTGGCGGTTCAGCGAGAGGCAGTGTCCTGCTCTGATCCAGCTGTCAGGGAACAGCTGTTGGCCCGGAAGGGGGAGGGACCCCGGGCAGCAGCAGGTGAAGAAGCCCCCTGGCTGCTAGGCTGTGGGAACGGAGGTGGAGAGCCAATGAGGGGTGGGAGGGCCTGGGTGAGGGGGTGGGTAGGCGCAGCATCTGCTGCCCACAGGGCCAGCCTGGCTCCAGGCTTTCAGAGGCAACTGGAATTCCTCTGAAAAGGAAAGGCTGGGCTGAGTTTGAGGGTAGGGGATCATGTCCAAAGGATCTCCTCCGTGTTCCAGTGGTTTCCCCTGACCCATCGCCCAAGCCATTCTCTTGGGCTGCACTGGCTCCCTGAGGAACCCTCTAGAGCCCTCCCCCTCCCTACTTCCTATTTTCTTCCCCCTTCTCCCCAACTCCTCAGCTCCTTATCTGCACCAGTGCCTTGGCCCTTCTTCTAGGAAGGAAAGCAGACAAACACAACCGGCGTCTTTCAGAAAGCTCCAGCCTGTGGGTCGTGGAGAGAAAGGGGTTTGCCCAAGGTTCCAGTCAGTCAGAAGCAGGTGCCAGGGCCCCTGCCTGTGTGCCCCCAGCCCTTGGGGCCTCAGCTCTAAGGAGGTTGAGCAGGTAGGCCTGGTGTCCACCCCCAGGCCAGGAACTCTCTCCTGTGTATCGGAAATTGAGGGGACTAATGGGGAGTGAGGCTGGTCCCAGCGGTTGTAGGTGCAGGAGAGGCTTGTGCGTTCCCACTTGTCTGCTCACCTCAACCCCAGGGCCTCAGGCTGAACCAATGGCTGAGGGTCCTGGTAGCATGGTGGGTACATGGAAGTTTCAGGCAGCGGGCAGGTAGGGGGTCAGTTGAGGCCAGTGTTCTGTCCTGGGGCCCCACAGCCTGAGAGGAGCAGCTGGTTGGCGCTCCTGTGAGGTCCAGACTCTCCCCTTTGGGAGAAGCCGTCTCTCCACCTGAGGTCCCCGCCGTTGCGTTTTTCCAGCTGCCACGTTCCCTCAGACACTTAGGGGCACAGAGTTGGGAAGGGGAGGAAATGTTTCTTTTTACTTTTTCTGTAAAAATTCTACAGGGATTACCAATGGGTCTCTACAGGGCTCTTAGGTCCTATCAGGGTGTAAAGAGTCACTGCCATGCTTATAGCCAGTCGTGCCCACAGCCAGAGGTCCAGCACCCTGGCTTCAAGCTGGGGACTCTCTTACCTCAAGGGTCCATCCTGAGTCCAGTCCCCAGTCTGTCCCCTTCCAGGCCTTCCTGATCCCTGGGGTCCCCTGTTAGGTTAGAACCCATCCGACGAATACAGATCCTCTCCTGCCCATTCCCCAGTGACCCCAGCCAGGCCCTCTGTCCATCCTGGCCAAGTGGCAGCTGCAGGGTGGGACCTTTGATGGTTATGGGTCCTGAGTGGTGAGCGGAAGAGAGATGGATGGGACAGCTGGCTGAAGCCTCCTGCATTTGCCAGGTGACACCCCGCGTGTCCTGAGGGCCTCCTGCAAGCTGTGTCTGGCAGCAGTCCCAGGGGAGTTGGGAGGGTGGGTGTGTGTGTGTAGGGGGATGGGGATCGGCCCCTGTCTTGGGGCGGGACATCCTCCCCTACGCCTATATTCTCTCCCTGCCTTCACCTGGACTCAGTCCACATGCTTCCCTTCCTCAGGCAGAAGGTTCTAGGCCCTTTGGTGGGCTGTGCAGGATGTCTCCTAAAGCCTGCAGAGTAAAACAGGAACTGCCCAGGCCATTCCTCTCCCCACCCCACCGGCACGCACACCCCCCATCCTTCCTTCTCTGGGGCTGGAAGGAGAGGATGCTGCTGCCTCTCTGGCCTGGCTGCATTCCGGTGGAAAGTGGAGGCAAGAAAGGGAGAAATTTGTTTTCTAAACACTTGTTCTGACTTGACTTCCCCCGGCGCCTGGCGCCCCTCCCCCGAGAGACCCCCATCTCTGCCCCATCCCTGCCGGCTCACCCAGCTCTTTCCCCATGTAGGGGAAGGACACGCTCCAGGGCTGGGGCCATGCTGCCGCCCCCTCCTTCCTGGCCCCACTGCATTCCTTCCAGGAGGCCTGAGGGCACGGTCCCCACTCCCCCTCTCCTCACTCCCACCTCCAGCTTCCCTGCCGCTTGGCTTCTGGGATCCTATACTTGTTTCAAAGCCTAGCCTTGTTCAATCCAGCTCCAGCGCCAGCTACCTCCCCCCGCCCCCAACCCCCGGTCACTCTTTCTCCCTTGTTTTGTGTTCCGTTCACTGGTCAGGCCATGGTGACCGCCTGGTTTGCTCAGACCAGTCTGGCCACTTTCTCCTCTGCCTTCACCTCGGTGGCCTTTCCTTAGAAACGCCCAGGACTCCCTCCTTCACCTCCTGCGGCCTCTGCCTTCGAAGAAAGGGCGTCCCTGATGATCTGTAGCACACAGCAGATCCTGGCCCCTCCCGGGTCTCTCATCCCCTGATGACTACATTTTTGTTTACTGTAGAGCTTGTTACACTAGAATCTGGGCCCCACAAGAGCAGCTTGCTCCTTCCTTCCTTTGCTGGGTTTCCAGCATACAAAAGGCTCAGCAGATACCTGCGGATCAACAACACACTGATGGATGTTTCACACTGGTTCTGACTCAGTCCCCAAAAGTGCTCTTTTATCACTCTCTGTGAGCAGGCAGGTCTGAAGCCCGCATAGGAGGGCACCTGGTGAAGAGGGACAAGCTCAGAGAAGGCAAGGAGCTTCTTCCAGGTCACACAGTGAACTTAGCTCTGGGTCCCAGTGGGGGCTTATTCCTCATATGGACACACCTGGAGATTTGGCCGATATGCTAACATTCTCTCTCTCTTTTTAAAAAGATGTTTACTGAGTTTATTTGACTATGCCAGGTTTTAGCTGGGGCATGCAGGATCTTCAGTTTCCCCACGTGGGATCTAGTTCCCTGACCAGGGATCGAACCCAGGTCCCTTTGCTTTGGGAACATGGAACCTTAGCCACTGAACCACCAGGAGAGTCCCATGGCTTTTTACCCTTATTTATTTTTTGGTTGTGCTGGGTCTTTGTCGCTGTGCGTGGGCTTTTCTCTAGTTGAGGCGAGCAGGGGCTACTCTTTGGCACGGTGTGTGGACTTCTCGTTGTTGAGAAGCTTCTCTTGCAGCCTCTCTTGTTGTGGAGCACAAGGGCTTCAGTAGCTGTGGCTCGTGGACTCTAGAGCCCAGACTCAGTAGTTGCAGTGCACAGGCTTTATTGCTCCGTGGCATGTGGAATCTTCCCGGCACAGGGATCGAACCTGTGTCCTCAGAATTGACAGGCAGAATCCTATCCACTGTACCACCAGGGAAGTCCCACTGTTTATCAGTGCCCCTCAAGATGTTTGGATGAATTCCTTTTATTCTTCCCCGAAAGGCTGGGGATTTCCCAGACCACAGGTGGGGTTCCCAGGGGCTCTGCCTGTATGTGTCAACACAGCTTAGAGCAAAGGCTATCTGTCCACTAGAGGTTCAATGCTTTCCACTGTTCTAAAGACACACGCATCAGCCACGAGTGCAGAGTTGGAACCCATGGTTGTGGGGTAGCCTATTAATGTCTCTTGACTAAGAGTCCACTGAGAGGAGCCCAGGCTGATGACAGGCACAAGCCCAGATCACAGGCCTCCTCTAAGAATAAGAGGTCTTTCTGTCCTGGAGAAACTCTGGCTGAGCTCGGAGCCAGATGTGGACATATGACTAAGCATGGGGAAGGGACTCTCAATCTGGCTGAACAAGAAGAGTGTGGGTGGGGGAAATCCCCTGGCGATTCAGTGGTTTGGACTCTGAGCTTCCACTGCAGGTGGCACAGGTTCGATCCCTGGTGGGGGAACTGAGAGCCCAGAAGCCACTCAGTGTGGCAAAAAGAAAGAATGTGAGCAACTTCCCCTAAGACTCTGGGTTTAGGGACCAGCGTGTCAGTGACCGAAAAGAATTAACAAATAGGTCTCTCAGCTTTGCTTGCCTCCACTGGCTCCTCGGCCAGACGAGACCTAATCTGGTGTTTAGTCCAGTGCTCAAGGCCACAAGCCCAGCGTTTTGAGAATAATCACCCAGAGTTGGCCTTGGGGGACTATCTTATCCTTGAGTCAGAAAGGACTGGAATGTGGCTAAGGGAAAGGGCAACAGACATGTGTCCATCCAGGGGAGAGGTGACTTTTTTTTTTTTTCTTTCTTAAGTCTTTATTGAATTTGTTACAATATATATATTTTTTGGTTACAATATTGTTTCTGTTTTATGCTTTGTTTTTTGGGGCCAGGAGGCATGTGGTATCCCCTGCTTTGGAAGGCAGTCTTAACCACTGGACCGCCAGGGAAGTCCTGAGAGGTGACTTTCATTCATTCGACCAACCCTCACCCTTTCCACGGAGTTCTTGTCCCCACAGGACTGCGTGTTCTCGGAAGGCCAGCTACCTGGCTGGCTAGGGGAAGGCCCTGGCCAGACACGTATGAAGGGGTCCGGTGAAAGTGCTGTGGTAGAAGGTCCTACAAGGGGAGGAATTGCATTCTAGGAAGGCTGGTGGTGACCAGCAAACACGCCTACTGGCAGTTTCTCCCGGATAAACTTATCAGCCCTTTCTTTCTGCCAGAGCTGCTGGACAATCTGCCTTCTGTTAAAGCCAGACAAAAGGGACCCCTCCCTTGCTCTGATTTGGCTGTTCCTGCTCACCAAGCCCACAGCCTCTGGCAGACCTGCAGGCCCAGCATTCGTATGATCATGCCTCCACCCTCAGGCACTGATCCCTTCCCTCTCCATGGGGGCCTTGGGGGAGTATCAGGAATACCAGCCTCCCTCTTCTCTGGAAAAGTCTGAGGCTGGGCACTGGCCCTTGGCCCTTGGTTCCTAGGGAATATGCTAGAATAATAAAGCTCTGGAAGCCTAGGACCGGAAGAAAGTTTGGTCCAGATAGGTGTCTGCTGGATTTCACTTGAGCTAGAACCAAAGCCCTCGGTTCAATAATATCAGCCCCAAGTAAGCACTGGGTCGTTTGCCGTGGGCCTTGTACAAGACTTAGACTTTTGGGGAATAAATGCCAACAAAGAGGCAGACAGCACTCCCTGATTCCTACCTTGCCAAACAGAAGTTTGAGCCTCTATTATGCGCGTGATGTTAGGCGATCATTGCGATTTAGGATTAGGCAGATGCACGTAACTGGCCTTGAGGGCTCATAATCTAGTGCAGAAGACAAACCTTACTTAATCTGATAATCTTCCTGAAGCCTCTGACTGGGGGTCTAATTGGAGGGTGGAGGATGCACAGGAGGCTATACGGCCTGGCGAGTTGAGGGCCGACTGTCACGCCTGAAGGGCCTCATTCTCCGTCTCTTGATCAGTTCTCTCTGGGCACATACCACGTGGGGTGGGGCCTTTGGGCAGCTGTCCCTGGGTGTGCCCTGGGCCTCACTCTTGGCTGTGCTTTCCAACTGGCTGTGAACACCAGGCCTGACCTACGATGGCCTAGGCACTGCTGGGGTTCCAGCATAATCTCCCAAGGGTGAGTCACTGGGGACCCTGTGCTGAGCCCTAGGGTGAGCTGTGAGAGCCCCGGGAGGGGAAAGGCTTCAACTCTCAGGACTACAGGAAGTAACAGGGCCTTGACTTTACAGCCCCTGCCCAACCTAGGAGCCCATGAAGACTGTCGGCCTCCCTCTTTACTCTGGGGTGGTCTCCATGTGGGCTGGTTGGGCTCCAGTGGGGGCTGGCTAGGCCCCAAGAGGCTGGCTGTCCAGGCCCCCTACCTTTGGGGCCTGAAGGAATAGGGAGTTGGGGGAACCCCGCCTCCAGGCAAAAAAGAAGAAAGCCAGCAATGAGGCCCAGGGCTTGCAGCTGTTCTGGCCTTGTGGGAGGATCTGCCAAGGCTGGAGGACTGGGGGAAGGGAAGAGCATCAGAGCCAGCCTGGGACCACAGCATCACCAATGAGCCCCAAACCTGGACAAGCAAGGACTGGAAGGATTCGGCTGTAAGGGTTTCAGGCAAACTCTGGCTGTTGTTCCTTTCCTCCTAGGACTAGGAAGGGCCTATCCCACCTTTTGGCATCAGCTAGCCAAGGTAGCAAGACCTTCTCTTGGTTGGAGCTCTTGGGGAGCTTGGTCATAGATGCGGTGCTGGGACTCTGGAGGCCAGATTGAAGAAGCCTCGTGCCTCATCTAGCAAGACCAGTGCCAAACATGAAGAAGGAGCGTCCATTGCTGGTCAGTGAGGACCAAAGAGCAGCTAGTAGTCTTTGAGCTCCTCTGGCGGCTCAGATGGTAAAGGATCTGCCTATAACACAGGAGACCTAGGCTGGATCCCTGGGTCAGGAAGATCCCCTGGAGAAGGGAATGGCAACCCACTCCAGTATTCTTGCCTGGGGAATCCCAAGGACAGAGGAGCCTGGCAGGCTACAGTCCATGGGGTCACAAAGAGTTGGACATGCCTGAGCGACTAACACACACACAGACACACACACACACATATGTAATTATATAGTCAGACACTAAAATACCCAGCAGAATCTCAAGCTGCAAAGCAGTGTCTGGTGTGCCTTTGTGGGTGGGTGGGAAACTCTGTAAGCTGAAGGAGTGAATGAAAGAATGTATTTTGTTTATAAACCCCAATAAATTCCTGCATTTTTAGCCTTTATGAAGCAGCAGAGTTTTAAAACTGGATTTGAGAGGCCATCCATTTTTTAGGCTTAACATCCAAGGGATGATTAGGGAATTTGGGACTTTTTCCCGGCTTTCAGTTCTTTTTCCAGTTCATTTCCAATGAATGAAGCTTGGAGCCTCTGCATTTAAGTATAAAGAATCACAAACAGGTATGTGTGTTGGAGACAAGGCTTTCTTTTTGCTCTCTGAAATTTGTTTCTTCCAGTTCTCCCTATCGAGGGGGAGAAAGCAGGGGAGACCAAAAGCTGTTGGGATTCTCTGGGAGGAATCCGTGGCAGGCAGCAGCCAGTTCTGTGTTCAGAATGTTTGCTGACAAGAGTGCGGGCCTGGAATTCCAGGCTGGCCCCGGGCCCAGAAGGGGATGCAACCATCCTGAACAGGGTTTGGGGAACAGAGCCCACCTCAGGTTGCATCCCCAGAGTCATCCCTTATCTGTGGACTCTGGGGCCTTTGAGATAGTGGGTTTAGGTAAGCCCTGGGGAGAGTGAGAGTCTTTAGGACCCTCTCCTTGAAGGGAGACAGACCTCAGCAATAACTCCCAGCCCTTTATTCACCCAACTCCTTGAAAGAATGTGGGGCCTCGAGCGAGTGACCAGTGCCAGCGGGTCAGAGCTATTTCTGGCGGCTGAGGAGGCATCGGATTCCGGGTGTTCAGGGCAGGAGGAGGAGGAGGATGGAGGAGGGTCAGGCCTGAGGCGCTTCCCGGATGCGCCCGCCTGCTGGGGGCTAGGCCCCCCGAAGAGGGGCCGGCTTCCTGTTCTTCCGGCCCTCGCCTCAGTTTCCCCATCAATATAAGAGTTGGGCAACGGGGCCATCATCGTTCCAATCTGGAGGACGCTTCCTGATTGTTTTCTTGGCTTACAAATAACCTGATCTGAGTTTGAGGGAAATCAGGAAGGCGGAAGGCAGTCTATGGGTGGCCAGTTGCGGCCAGGCCAAGTTATCCAGCCTGACCACCCGGGGAGGCTGGATGTCTCTCAGACGCCCAAATGCCTGAGGTTGGGTGGGGAGCCCCTCCCCCACCCCGGTCCTGAGCTCTCCGGGCAACCCGGACGGGCCGAGGCGTGTCCCGGGGACCGACCCGGCTGGCCGCGGGCGGGATTTCCAGGATGGGGGCGTGTCCTTTCGAGCGGGGGCGTGGCGAACCAATGAGCGGCGCGGCGCGGACGGGGGCGGGGCTTGTGCGCGGGTGCGGCGCGCTGCGGGGCGGCCGACGCAGGCAGAAGCGGGCGTCGCGGGGACTGCCGGTCGGCGCCGCGCGGAGCTGGCCGCGGGATTGGCTGCGGCACTCGCGTGTCAGGGGGTTGCTAGGCTTCGGTCGCGCGCCCCGCCCTCGCGCTCCGCGCCCTCTCGCCGCCCGGTACGTGCTCGCGCGGAGGCTGCGGTGCGGCGCTCGCGCTCCTGGGGCTCGGCGGCGGTGGCGGCGGCGGGAGCTTCGCGCCGAGTCCCCGGGGAGCAGCAGCGGCGGCGGCAGCGTGTCGCGGCCGGAAGGAGCGAGCACCTGCCGTGGCCCGCCCGGCGGCGCTCGGTGAGTGCGCCGCCCGTGCACTGCCGCCGAGCCTGCCAGCCCAGGCCCCCCATCTCCGTCGCCGGCGGAGCCTCCCGAGGAACACCTGCTGCTGCTCGCTGTTTGGCCCGGGGCCGGGACACGGTCGCGGACGTCCTTGCGGGTGAGGCGGCGGCGGGGCCCGGGTAGAGCCGCCCTTTGCTCTCGGCCCCTCAGGCACAGGCTGGGGGCGTCCAGAGTCCGGGCCCGGGCTGCGCGCCGCGGCGATGGGCCAGGCCTCAGCCCGGCCCGCGCTCCCGGGAACGCGGGGCCTGCGCGTCGGCCGTGGGCGTGTGCGGCCGGCCTGCGGACTGCCTCCCGGGCTTCCACCGAGGGTCGCGCCTCCCGGCTTGGTCAGATCCCGAGGTTGGGGCGTTGAGTCCCCTCAGGAGGCGGGGAAGGGCGCCGCAGCCGCCGGAGCCTGAGCTCAGAGGCTTGGGGTCACCCCTTCACACACAGACACACTTGGGCTTCTTTGGAAGCCTGCTACTACCTTTTCACCTTTTCACTTAGTGTTTGGAAAACCGTCTTCACCTGCAGGAATATTTGGGAAAATGTCTTCGGAGAAATGGCTCTCTGGGTTTAGAAGGCTTCTGCCGTAAATTTCAAGTTAATTTCACACCATCTCAGCTGCTGATTTAAAATGCGTATTTTAATCTCTGTGATTTGAGAAGCTCTTCGACTTGTGAACTTCAGAATGAGTTTTAATGGTGACCGTGAAGTTTGGCCTTGGTGAGAGCTACAGCCTGGGACAGCACGGTTATAGCCTAGAGTTCTAACTTAAGAGCCGGGCCTGCTGTTTCCCTAAATAAGCTTGGAAGCCAGACTTCTGTGCAGGGAGGTGGTGTTTACAGGACATCAGTTCAGATGGAGAGTTGAATGTGCTACCAGGTGTTTGAGAGTTTGGTGTAGATGGGTTGTTGTAACTTTATCAGGTTGTTCTATGCTTAGCTGTTGAGAGAGATAATTTGGGGATGTCCTTTTTTCTAAAAAAAGAATTCAGCATGGGAGGCATAGTTTGAATATGAAGTTGAATTGAACTTTGCTGGCTTTGGAGCCAAGTAATCAGAGCTCCTGGCCTGCGTTCTTAAAGGAGATTGAGGAGCCATTTCTTGGAGCAGTGAGATTTGGGGAGGGAGTTCGATGAGCCTGTTGAAGGCTTGCAGGTATGTGAAAGGAGATAACAAATACTTGACTTCACTACTTACCAGATTCTGTGGGAGGTCTAGGGGACCCCTGTATTGGGTTGGCCAAAAAGTTCATTGAGATTTGTCCATACACTTTTCCAGAAAAGCCCTAACAATTTTTTTTGGTCCAGTCCTAAAAAAGAGCCTGGTTCTGCCCTTACGGAAGTCAGTATGGTGGACAGTGGGGGATGGGGAACCTATGATTGATAGTGTCTGCCCACTCTGTGCTCAGATGGTTCCTGGGAGCCTGAGGAGAGAGGGAATTCCTGAGCCAAGGCTTGCAGGGCCAGCAAAAATTAGCTGGGGGACAGCAAGGTCTGGACTCAGGGAACCACATGTACGTGAGTGCCTAAAATAGCACCTGTGAGTCCTCCAGCTTGAGAGGTGGGGGCCCCTGGCCTTTCTCTTGTGCCAAGGAGTTCAGACTTCATACTCAAGGTGGCAGAGTCTGGGAAGGGTTTTCCTCGGTGGAGTGGTGTGGTCCAGACCTATGTTTAGAAAGGTCTTGTTGGTGGTCACATAGATAGTGCAGTGAGAGGATGGGAAAAGGACCTAGGGCTCTGAGTTAAACCCTTAGGGGACAGATGAGGGTGAAGGAGCCAGCTGAGAAGACTAGCTGAAAAGTTTGAGCAAAGGGAATTCCAGGCTGTGATGGGGGAGGAGGCTCTATTCAGGAATGTGTGGGCCAGAATATTTAACATGACCAAGGCTTTAAATCACCTCTTCTGTAAATTTGCTAGTGTCTCTTGAACACTGAATATGGTGGAATTTTGAGGGACCCTCTGGCCACTTAGACTGGGGTTGTTGTTTACAAAAGGAGAGGCGTAGCATTTTTTGTTAACAACCTTAAACCTTATTTCTCACTTGAACTGGGGGCATTGCAATTTTTCTTGGGCAGGGCTGGTATATTAACCCCTGAAGTAAACAGATATGTGTTCATCCCTGTTGAGGCAAATGAGAGCATGTTCAGTCCTTTAACCTCACAGTCATTCCAGCCTTTCCTGTGCTCTGGATCAGTGATGCGATGGATCTACACCAGCACGGTCGAGGGCCTTCTGAGTTTCTGCTCTACATGCCCTATTGTGAATGCTTCTGAGAGTCCTTGCCAGTGGCTTAGCAAACTGAGTCACAGATGAAGGAATGTTCCCAAGGTCACACAGCTGTCATGTGGCAGAATTAGGATTTGAACCCTGGTTGGACGTTTGGCTATACCCATCTGTGTTTTTGTTGTATCAGACTAATAATGGTGGTCTCAGTTGGGTTCTTCTCTGGCAAAGCCCAAGTCCGGGTGTTTGGTGGTGGGCAAAATGCTGGGATGATATGAGAAAGTGATCAGTGATCCCACATGGAGCTCCAGGAACATGCTCTGAGGGGCCATTTTCAGAAATCTAGGGTTTATCAAAGCCTTCTTGAGCCCTGCGCTGGTGGCTCTGGGCACTGTACTGAAGTAAGCCAATGAACTTGGGTCCTAGGCTGGAGAGGGCAGACCTTAGGGGAGAACTACATTTGAGCTAGACCTTCAAGAAGGGTTAGTGGTTTGATTGGTGAAGGAGTGGTGACAAGAAGGTCACAGTTGTGTGGAAGAAAAATAAGTGAACAGAGGAAAAGGGCCAGGGGGAGAAGGCTGGGCTGTTTTTCTGTATGTTCTGGAAGGTTGAGTTGGAGTCAGAAGGCCACATGGAGAAGTTTGATGTTATGGAAGAACAGGAAACCTTGGAGATCTCAAAACACAACTGTGATGGGATCAGCTCTGGGTTTTCAGAAGTGAGCCCCCAGTGTGAATATTGAGGTTGGGCTGGATTAGAGACAGGTTGGTTACTGCTGTGTCTATTGGGGAGATAGTGGCTCTGAACTAGAACAGTGGTCAGCAGGGCAGTGGAGATGAAGAAGATTCAAGATGAGCCAGTTCAGCAGATGTTAGGGACCTGAATGCTGCTGGTAGCAGCAGGGATCTACCACAGACTGAGGCAGGAGGTTGACAGTGGAAAGATGAAGATATAAGGCTGCATTAGCCAAGCACTGATGAGGACTTGAGAAACTCTGAATAAAGAAGGGCCCCTAGGGAATTCCTTAGTGTTCCAGTGTGTCACTGCGGAGGACTGGGTTCAATCCTTGGTCGGGGAGCTGAGATCCCACAAGGTGTGTGTCATGGCCAAAAAAAAAAAAAAATTAAAAAGAAGGGCCCCTAGATTGCGTGAAGTGGGGAAGGCTTGAGTTTCTGTGGCAGGCAAGCAACAGGGCAAAAGAGAGGGAAACATAACAAAAGAGACCACTTGTTGACCCACTTGGTAGGTAGAGGGAAACATCTATACTTTTGGATACTCAGAATCACAGTGGGTGTAGTGCAGCTTTAGACTGGATTTCAGGTAAAGAATTGCCAGTGACTTGCACATTTGACCTGTGCAAGACAAACTAAAGGTGTCCCATGATGGTGTGACGTCAGAGCCCCTTTACCGCATGCTTCCTTTTTAAGTTGGTTTTTTTTTTTGATCGTAGCCTTCTTGATAAGAGGCATATAACTAGTCTAGCTGAATGGCAAGTGGTGATAGACTCATTTTGTGGGTGGGCAAAAATAAGAGTGAGGTCTTCCGAGTTTTTTGGGTTTTTTTAAGGTTTTACTTATTTATTATTTTTATTTGCTCTGCCAGGTCTTAGTGGGGGCATGTGAGATCTATTCCCCAACCAGGGATTGAACCCGGCCCCCCTGCATTGGGAGAGTGGAGTCTTAGCCACTGGACCACTAGGGAAGTCCTGTCTTAAGAGTTTTTTCCCTAACCAGTGTAGGAGGTCAGCAAGGAGAAGTATGATTCAATATTCCAGGTTCCAGGGTATATTGTTTAGATTTGAGCCACTGCAGAGGGTAATGGCTTGGAGGCTGGAGGCTTCCAGAGTATCAGAGAATTAAGAAATGCTGGTGTGAACATGAAAGGGCACCCGGAGGGGGACTAGGGTATTGAACCATAGGGGAACTCTGAGTGAGAATACAGGTAGTGGGGGCTTATAGGTGCTCTGTGTATTGGTCAAGGATTTCTCCCTCCTCCACGTTCAGGAATATTTCTGTGCCTTTGCCAGTGCTTGTTGCCTAAACCCCTGTCTTTCTCTGCTTTTCTTGGGTTGACGCTCCAGTCCAGGAATAAGATGTTGGTGGTTTTGAATATGCAGGTAATTAATCTGGTCATTTCCCAGTAGGTCTTTGTGTGCCCATGCCTTTGGGCACTAATTTAAAGTAGTCTTGAGTTGCATAACCTGCTTCGCCTTTTGACCGCCACTCTTCACTCTGATCATTAGTGATACTGCTCAGATAGCAATTTCTATAAATAGGATTTTAGAGTAGTTTACAAAATTACACCAGCCAGAGGGCTTCATTTAGCCCTAGTGTATAGGGTTTCCTATTTTCCCATTCCTTGGGTTTGAGAGAGCTAAGCATCTTCTAGCTTTGCTCTGGGTCCAGGGTGGAAGGATGGATGGCATGCCATGGTACAGTATCATGAACTGAATGTGTCTAAGGTGATGAAACTGTCCTATGTTCTCTGCTGGAGTGAAGTAAATCTGAATGAACTTTTGCAGTATGTTGACTTAATTTATATTTTATAAGTAGAATCCTAATGGGAATAATTAGCTGAATATAAAAAACCATTTTTATAACAGTGTCTTTAACCTACACATCCTGTGATGCATTTAATAGTGTTGAGGTTTTGCTTCTCATTTATACCTTCTTGAGCTAATTATTTTTGAAAATACCCCTGTCTGAGTTTTAGACATCAAAATTAATTTTGTAGGTTTTGAAACTGTTTATAATTTTTTGATCCTAGATTGATTCTACAGAAGACATTTCATTTTCTTTGTCATCCTTTGGCAATAAAGGGTGGCTGGTGGTGTGGGCAGATTGAGTGGCACGCCCCACTTACTTTGGAGGTAGTGGTTGTGGTGTATGTAATGCTGCCTTGGTTGTGGACATTCACCAATATTGGTTCCTTCTATTCCTGTAGGGCTTCTGCTCTCCAGGAAGATAAGGCTTTTTTTTTTTTTTTTTTGTCCTTGCTGCACCGGATGTGGGATCTTAGACCCCCTGCAGTGGAAATGAGGAGTCTTAACCACTGGACCACCTGGGAAGTCCCCTTAAGATAAGGCTTTTAAAGCAGCCTGGCACTAGAGCCTGAAGAAAGGTACTTAGAAAGGGAGATGGCTGCTAAAGCAAGATGAGGGATAATCACGTACTTGGCAAAATGATCATGGAATTTTAAAGCACTGTAGTGGGGCAAAAGCTGTATTAAATAATGCATGTATTTAAAAAAAGAAACATGGAAGATAAAAGTCGAAAGTAAGGGGAAAATCTCTTGTCTTCCCCAAGTTTATTCCTTCTTTAAATAGTAAATGCTAACACATGGTTAATCTCAAAAAGTTCTAAAGGATTTTTGTACAGGGGAAAGAAATCTTTCTTCTTCTTCTTTTTTTTTTTTTTTTTTAGAAATCTTTCCTTCTATCTGTCCACTCGGTCCCTGCTTCCCCTCCCTAGAAGCAGCCGGCATCCTGTGATTCCTGGGTGTCCTCCAGAGATGGCCCTTGGGCAGCACTTTTACCGAGTTAAAATTTGATTTTTAATCTTGCTTTTGCCCTCCCAGCATTATAGTATTCATTGTTCTATAAATGTAACATTTCTGATGGTTAACCTGTCTTCCATTCTTAATGGTTGTTAATCTTACTTTAGTTATAGTAGATAATATTGCCGTTGACATCTTTGTATATAGTTGGTTTTTTTTTTTTAAGATTCTTTTTCTTACCTTCACAATATGAAATATAAAACTTTTGGAAAAAGTGCAGTGTGACTTACAGTTTTGAAGGAGCCCATTTATAACATCAAGTAAGGCAGGTTTGTATTGAATGTCATTTTTTAAGCACTGTATACATTTTCCCTAGCTCCTTTTCTGTGACTTGCATGTGTGTGCAATTTTTAGAGCTGCATGGAGGCCAAGACTCGATATTCCCTGCCACTGGGGGTATGTGTAGCCACAGATTCATTCTTCCTGAGGCAGTCACAGCCCTCGGATACCCTAAGTATAGGGGAGTGTGCCAGTTGAGGGAAGCTTAAGGACGAGTGAAGCCCTTGGAAGGATGTGTCATACTCAGGGAAAAAGAGGCCCGTGCCCATTTTCGTCTGTTTTGGCATTTGCTCTTCATTTCTGTGGATGTTGAGTTTTTGTATATGGAGTATGGGAATCCACAAATAAGAAGCGCTGCTTACAGAGTCCTTTCTAATAGCTGGTGTTAATGTATATGCATTGAAACAAATTTGTGGAATTGGAAGATGCCTGTTTTGGCAAATGTTAGAGTTGTCTCTGTTTTACTTCTCACTGTACTGGGAACATTTCCCCCAGGAATTCCAGGGGTTGATAAAGGATTACTTAAGGAGGCTCCCGAGGCTGTCTGTGGCAGAAGTGAACCAGTTCTGCCTTGGCTTTCAGAAATGCCTCTTTTAATTAGCCTAGTTGTTCTCCTGGGCTGGGTTGATTCTTTAGCCGGTTTTTGCCAAGGAAAATGATGAAGTCAATGATAGAACTGCAAATACTATTTTCTTTTTATTTGGCTCTTAATCAGCACGTGATACACCATCCATTTTCTGGGCCCTTATTATACAAGAAATGCTTTCATAACGCATTCGTCTCTCGTCGCTGTAAATCTCCTGTGCCTGCTTCTGCTTGGGCTGGTGGATTGTCTTTGCATTGAATCTGACCTGACCTCAGGGAGACTCACTTACTGGATTTTTGAATAGCGGAGACTAGCCTGATGAGTAGAACTGGGTCTTGTGGAAAATGAGGAAGTGTCGAGAACTTTGCTCTACCTGTTATGTTAAGCATCCTGGACTAAGTGTCTTTTATTTTTAGACTTTTGAGCAATGTTGGAAAGACTGAATTGCCTGAGTAGAGAAATTTGTTAGGAGGAGACTAGAAACTCTTTATTAAAGATCTAAAAATAGAATTCATTAATGTCACAGATAACAGAATTCCTGTCTCCTTTCCTTCTCTGGGTTGTTCCCAGCTGTTGTTTCTGCTTACGTGGAAAAGATCACAATATTTTGTCAGAAGGGTCAATAGTATAGACTTAACACACTGTGTTTGCCAGTCTGAGCATGTGCTTTATCCAGTTTTAAAAGTAGTCTAAAAAGTGACTGGATTCCTGGGCACTGGGAAGAAATCTTTAGCGGGAAAAGTTGATTGTTCTTGCAGTACGAGCCCTGGGCTGATGGGGACCGTGGGGTGCCTGAGTGTGTGTGTGTTTGTTTTTTTCCTTCTGGTTGGACACTGTTGACCAGAGAGAGGACACCTGTGTAGGCCACCTAATCCACATGACTCAATCAGTTGGCACCTCAGGACTCCCTTCTGGTTCTTCAGGAGGGGTCCTTTCTGGCTAGTGCAGCTAGAAGGGAAAATGGCTGCTCAGGCTGTTTTCTTCTGCAGGCCTCTGCTGCCCTGGGCTGCCTGTGCCCTTTCCCTCCATGTGAGGGGGTGAAGGAATGTCCCGGCCTCCCCTCTCCCCTCCTGCCACGCGATTCCAGGGAGAATGGGGCCCATTGTGAGCTGTGCACAGCTCTCCACCTAAGTGTCCGGCCCGCCGTGGCCGCTCTGCAGTCTGCCGTGGTGACGGGATGCTGCAGGGGCCACGAGCCCGCCGAGCCGTCCTTTCCTCACTGGCTGCCCTGCCATTCAGGAGTGCTATGAGCCACGGTGCCGATGCTGTGCTTGCCCTCGGGGCTGCGCTCTGATTTTGTCATGTCTTGGTCAGCATTCTTGTGGACCCCTTTCCAGGGCTGAGCTCACTCTTGCGACAGATCTCAGGCCATATTTGGAGAGGCAGGCCTGCTGCTCCCAAGGGTGACTGAGTGCCTGCTCACAGGAGGCTGGGGAGTTGCCCCAGGCCTTTGTTGTGTTCTGAATCCACTGGGAAGCCTCGGATTAATCTATTTGTGAATGAAACTGGACTTAGATTCTTGGTTTTCAAATTTATTCTGGTCTTCAGTTGTATCTCAGTAGAGCTGGGAAAAACTTATTTTGGCTTTAATCAACTGTAGACCTCGTTGAAGATGTGAAATGCTGGAATATGGGATAGGAGAAGCCAGAGAAATTAAAAAAAAAAAAATTTTTTTTTTTTTTAAATTTATCTGGCTGCACTGGGTCTTAGTTGTGACATGCAGACCAGGGATCAACATTCCCTGACCAGGGATCGAACCCAGGCCCCCTGCATTGGGAATGCAATCTAAGCCACTGGCCCACCAGGGAAGTCCCGAGACCTAGCCTTTTAAGAAACAGGTTTGTTCTGGATACAGGAGCTCTCTCTTGATACCAAACTGCCTTACCCATCAGGTAGTTCTCCTGACCCCAGGCGAGTGTGTCCTTGGAAAAAAAATGTAAGCGATACTTAATGATTTAAGGGAGACCTTAATGACTTAGAGAGTGAACAGATAGAGGTCACTGGCTGCCTCTCTTTCGAGGGCGTTGGCTTCAGATAAGGAGCCAGGTTTGTTGTCAGCAGTTGTTTAGCAGGTTCTGTGAAGGGTAGTTGAGCGAGCTGGCAGTGGACGGGAGATGGAGAAGGCCCAGTCAGGCCTGCCTGGAGCTGGCGAAGGCCTTTTCTACATGAGGTGTATATTGATTGCCTGGAAGGCCACTGAGAAATTTGCTCCTCTAAAACCCAGGTAGGTTGACTTTGGAACGGTCCTGGAAGTTGTTCTTGGAAGGCAGCTAAGCTACCCACTGTACCACGAATGCCTCGATTTGAAATTGTTCTTGATCATAGTAAAAAAAAAAATCCATTCTTCCATGATGCTTCAACATGCACAGTTTCTTTGTTTTCTGGGAAGTGTCTTGTGAAAGGAGCAGCTGGTACTTGCATTGCCCTGGATGTTTGCCTTCCTCCTACTTTTTTTTTTTCTTAAAAAAAAAATTTCAAGCCTATTTTAACCTGCTACCTGAGCAGAGTGATCTGCTTCCTTCTCCATTTTAAGATTGGAAGTGGCACTCGTTTTTATCAAATAAAGGAATAAAACTTGCTGTGTTGAGATAACACTGCAGATGCCAGCTCTTTTTATAAATGATACTGAGTTTTCTAAAGGAGAGTTGTTTTTTCAGATAGTGCCTTGTCATGCCATGGTCTCTTGAGTCGTGACCTCCCAAGAGGTGAGGTCTACCCACTAAAGGCCCTTGCTTTTTAGCAAGACAAGCAAGGACCTGTGGTACAAGTTCGATGAGATTGGACAGTGAAAACACTGAGTACCCTCAGCAGTAGAAACCTGAGCCTGAGAAGGGAATATACCAGAGGTCCTGAGCTCCCTTCTCCCCGCTGCCTCAGTAAAATTGGGAGAGAATCTCGTCCCCATAGGCTGCTGAAGAGAAAGTAAAACTTTCCGGTAGTGAGTCCTACACCTCTCCATAATTGGTACCTGTTATTCTTACACTTGTACTTTTTCTGGTGTAAACTTGAGAGTCCAGTATTTAATAATTTAAAAAAAAAAGTGTTAGTTGCTCAGTTGCATCTTGACTCTTTGCAACCCCTTGGACTGTAGCCCGACAGGCTGCTCTGTCTATGAAGTTTTCCAGGCAGAGTATTAAGTGAGTTTCCCTTCCCTTTTCCAGGGGATCTTCCCAACTCAGGGATCTAACCTGGGTCTCCTCCATTGCAGGCGGATTGGTTACCATTTGAGCCACCAGGGAAGCCCAATATTTAATACAGGCTGGACATATTTCTTAGGCTAAGTGATTGATTCAGGCTTTTTAAAAATTGTGTTTCATTTTACATATGTAATAGATTATATTTTATGTGTACCAAGTAGTGTCTTATTTTTTAAAATTATATTTTATGTGTACCAAGTAGTATCTTATATATTTTTTTAAAAAGCCTTAGACTGTGAGCCCATCGTGCTGAGTCACTTCAGTGATGTCTAACTCTTTGCAACCCTGTGGACTTCTGTGTCCAGGCTCCTCTGTCCATGGGATTCTCCCATCTGTGCTTCCCAAAAAGCAGCACTGGCTTGACTGCTCGCTCACCTGTGGAGCTTTGAGCGCTGTGGTGTCTCTCTTAGGGTGGCTGATCCAGGAGGGACTGGCCCCAGCGAGATGAATAAAAGACAAAAATAGTTTGAGGATCAAGGATTTTGGCTGCTAGATAGCATTGTTTGTAAGGAGTTCCTTTGGCGATTCTTCGACGTGCCCAGCTTCTTTGCCCGAGCCTCACTAGGGCAGTAGAAGGAACTCAGCCTGGCAAGGTTGTCATATGAATTGATTGACAAGAAGTGCTTGGTTTCCTTTTTTTTTTGTATATTTATCTCTCTCTGAATATTCAACTGCACTGCATGCCTGGTTTGAAACGCCCTTGGTTTTCAAAGGGCTACGTATGCTTATTTTTTTTTTTAACATATACTTATTTTTTCCCCATGTGACCATATGACTTCTTGACTAGGGGACTTATAAAACTGACTTTTCAGCTAGCAGATGCATTTTAAGAGACTTGGAGCCAGTGGGCGTGCCTGGTTGAATGTTAGGCAGCAGTAGTTTCTGTACCTGGAACATACAGTCCAGCTGAGCTGTAGGGCTGGAACTCTTTAGAACAGGAATTTTAAGACTTAAAATTTGTTATTTCAGTTCAGTTCAGTTGCTCAGTCGTGTCTGACTTTTTGTGACCCCATGAATCGCAGCACGCCAGGCCTCCCTGTCCATCACCAACTCCCGGAGTTCACTCAGACTCACGTCCATCGAGTCAGTGATGTCATCCAGCCATCTCATCCTCGGTCGTCCCCTTCTCCTCCTGCCCCCAATCCCTCCCAGCATCAAAGTCTTTTCCAGTGAGTCAACTCTTCCCATGAGGTGGCCAAAGTACTGGAGTTTCAGCTTTAGCATCATTCCTTCCAAAGAAATCCCAGGGCTGATTTCCTTCAGAATGGACTGGTTGGATCTCCTTACAGTCCAAGGGACTCTGAAGAGTCTTCTCCAAGACCACAGTTCAAAGCATCAATTCTTCGGCGCTCAGCCTTCTTCACAGTCCAACTCTCACATCCATACATGACCACAGGAAAAACCATAGCCTTGACTAGATGGACCTTAGTCGGCAAAGTAATGTCTCTGGTTTTGAATATGCTATCTAGGTTGCTCATAACTTTTCTTCCAAGGGGTAAGCGTCTTTTAATTTCATGGCTGCAATCACCATCTGCAGTGATTTTGGAGCCCAAAAAAATAAAGTCTGACACTGTTTCCACTGTTTCTCCATCTATTTCCCATGGAGTGATGGGATTGGATGCCATGATCTTCGTTTTCTGAATGTTGAGCTTTAAGCCAACTTTTTCACTCTCCTCTTTCACTTTCATCAAGAGGCTTTTGAGTTCCTCTTCACTTTCTTCCATAAGGGTGGTGTCACCTGCATATCTGAGGTTATTGATATTTCTCCCGGCAATCTTGATCCCAGCTTGTGTTTCTTCCAGTCCAGTGTTTCTCATGATGTACTCTGCATATAAGTTAAATAAGTAGGGTGACAATATACAGCCTTGACGTACTCCTTTTCCAATTTGGAACCAGTCTGTTGTTCCATGTCCACTTCTAACTGTTGCTTCCTGGCCTGCATACAGATCTCTCAAGAGGCAGGTCGGGTGGTCTGGTATTTAGTAGGATGAATTTAGTCCAGAATGTCAGAACCTTACTCTGTAAAGTCAGCATCCTCCCTAGAAACCTGAAGTGTCTGGGACTTCCTTGACCCCCTGAGGGACAAACCGAGCTTAGAGCCGCTGAGTATAAGGAAGATAAGCGTACAGGCACTGTTGCCTGATTTCTGAGTGGAGGATAATTATCCTAAAGACAAAAATTGGGTTCCAGCCTCGGGATAATGAAAGCACCAGGCTTTATGATTCTGTGTCCAGAGGGAGCTGCCTGTGGGTTCCTACTGGAGAAGGCTCCAGGTGATTTCCAGATAGTGAAGACATTTGGTCTCTGACCTTTGTTTTAGAGGCGTTGAGTATAAAGCTGTTGGCTGTTATCAGATAAGAAAATGACATGATACCCCCCAGAGGGGAGCAGAAAATCTCTAAATGGCCACTAGATCCTCTGAAAGGAAGTAGAGCCCAGGGCTTCTCCCAGCCTGAGAGTAGCTCTGGGTCAGGGCAGGGCCTCACAGAGGAGGCCACTGTGAGGAGCTGATGCTCAGGACGAGAGAAGAAAACCCTGCTGTGGAGGTGGTCCATTTCTGTTGCAGGCACTGCAGACTCCTTATTGTTGTGGGGGGGTTGTTGGCCTTGGTAGTTTGCTTTCAGATTTGGATCTGGGGTGGAGAAAGCAGGATGCCCAGAGGTGTTCATAGTGATGTCCACATTCCTTCGCTAGGCTGCTCATTTAGGTTGTCTGAAGCACAGAAGTATTAAAACTGTCAAGAGATGGTGGGTGACTGGATTAAGGTCGTTTGTATTTTGTATATATAGTTTAAGGTGTGTGATGTGAGGGATGGGGGAGAGGAGCTTACGGAGCAGGCAGGCAGTGATGGGTTATTTTCAAAGCCAGGCTGACATTCAGGTGCACCCTGCCGTGTCTGTGGCCTGTGGGGCTCTTCCCTGGCCCTGACGCCATACCTTAGTGTGATTCTGGCGGGGCCTTCGAGGTGGAGTTTCAGGTGGCAGAGGTGACTGTGGGGAGCCATTTTGGTTTGGTGCCGATTTGGATGAGAGAGTGCGTGTGTGTGTGGGGGGGCTTTGGGGATAATTGGGGAAGCTGCAAGAGGAGATGGGAGGGGAATTAGGGAATGTGAGCCTTAGAAAGAGGTCGGGAGGGAGAGGATCACTCCCAGTGTGTGGAGGAACCTTGCTCTGTTTGTGTTGTTAATCCCCAAGTCAGCGGAGGAGGTAGGAGGCAGGGGTGCAAGGGGTTACTGTCTGGGGATGGTGAGGGGTGGGGACTGGAGGCCACCATGGGCCAGGTCAGCTAGTGGCAGGGGTGGGAGACGAGTATGACTTTGGCCAGTCCTGAGGTGACAGAGTTCTGGCTGCATAGGTAGAGCCAGCTGAACAGAAACAGAGGCTGTGAGGTTGGGCTTGCCCTAAGTTGAGGGGCCTGAAAGGCAGTGCTGGTGTGCTTTGCCAAGGGAGCAAGTTAAAAACCCTTCAGGCCCTGGGAGTCAGGAAAATCTGCTGTGAAGGGACTAATGACTAGACATGTTGGGATTTGGGGGCACCCAGTTTAAAAAAACTACGCCACCTTTACCCTGCCCGTGGGAACCAGTTATGGCTGCAATACCAGCTTAACAAGCAGCAGAGCTATTGGAGAGTGTGGGACTTGAGTTATCCGCCGGTGGTGGTTCCCAAGGCCGAACCCCTGAATTAGAGAAGGTCCCCTCCCAATTTCCTGTGAGGCCACCCTCTCTTTTCCAGGCTTCCTGGTGCGGTTCTCTTTCTGCAAATGCTGCTTCGCAAAGCCCTCAAGCTCTTCCAGGACTGGTTTTATGTTTGAAAGTGAAAGTCACTCAGTTGTGTCCGACGCTTTGCGGCCCCATGGACTATACAGTCCGTAGAATTCTCCAGGCCAGAAAACTGTAGTGGGTGGCCATTCCCTTCTTCAAGGGATCTTCCCAACCCAGGGATCAAACCTAGGTCTCCGGCATTGCAGGTGGATTCTTTACCAGCTGAGCCCCCAGGGAAGCCCAGTTTTATGTTTACTTCATCTTATTTATTTATTTAATATATTTTTGACTTGGAAAAAACCTCACTAGTGTAAAAAATAAAACAAAAATGGAGAAAACAGGACCACCCCCTTCAAAAAAAGTGGAGCTTAGTAGCTTATAAGGTCAAGAAGAGAGCTTTATTTGTTCCCCCAGAGGCTTCTCAGTGCGCCCCAATCCTGCCACAGCCTGCTCGTTCCCTTCCTTTCCAAGGTGACCCCATCCTGTCCTTTTGTAGCTGTTTCCTTACTTTTTTAAAAAAATGGTTTTATTCTCCCAAATGTCTGTCCTTAGGCACTGCAGTTTAATTTGTGCCTGTTTTGTTAATTGGCATGTTTTAAGTTTCTTTATCTACATTTCCCCCACTCTGTCCTGTTTCCTGGCAGTTATCTGCTGTAGAACCTGGGCCATTAGTTAGACCTGTGGGATCTCTCCCAGTCCAGATTGAGCAGTTGTGTCCCAGGGTGCAGAGCAGCACGCCCTTCTCTGTGTTTACTTTGAATCGGCAGTTGGATCTAAAGACTCGATCGGCCTCAGCTCTGGTCCTTCTGGCAAGGCGGAGGTGGTTTGGGCCTCTGCTTTCCTTTTGTTCCATATCTTGCTCATAGGCAGGGACCTAGAGCGCCACTTCTGTGGCAGTACAGTGGGGCCTGAGGAGAGGCCAGGCCAGCTCAACCTCTCAGTGGCTCCGCCGTCCTTGTCAAACCAGTTTCTCCAGCATGGGTGTGACAGGTGTGGCAAGGGGAAAAGGCTGGGTGTGTTCTCTGGTCTGATTCACTGGTGGGATTTCCCTGGTGGTCCAGTGGTTAAGACTCCACCTGCCAGTGCAGGGGACATGGGTTCGATCCCTGGTCTGGGAAGATGCCACATGCCACGGGTCAGCTAAGCCCGTGCACCACAGAACTAACTGCTGAGCCCTGCTGGAGCCCTTGAGCCGCAACAAGAGGTCCCCAAAATGAGAAGCCTGCACTCAGGGACGAAGACCCAGCACAGCCAAAAGTTAGTGAATAGATAAATAGATGCGAAACAAGAGTCATAACTTTAAAAACCAACATGATTCACCGAGGTGGGTTCACAGAGGGCCCTCTCAGGTCCTTGCTCCTTCCTCCACACTGACCCTTCTCCACATAGGGCGCACACAGCCCAAGGGGTCAGAGCTTAGAGAGCAGCCAGACTCCATAGTCTTTCGCCATACCTGCGCCATCAGGCCACAGAGTGTGGGAGGATAGTGGGACCCTGTGTGGGGTGTGGTCGTGGCCTCACCTGCTGGTCTCCAGCCCTGGGTGCAGAGACTCGCCTGACAGGATGGGGAGGCATGTCAGCTGCCAGTGTTGTTGGCTGGTGGCTGGAGAGGGGGGCATGTGGAGGGCCAAGATGAGTGTTGCTTCAGTGTGATGGTAGCCCAGGGACTTGTCCGCTAGTCCTGGCTTCCTTGTCTGAAGCCCACCCCAGCTTACCCCCAAAATTTGATGGGCAGCCTGAGCTAGGGTCTGGTGTGGGGCCAACCACGTGGTCACCTCAGAGCGTTGCTGCCAGATCAGCTGTTGCTGTGAGGCCCTGGAGGATCAGGGCTCTGCTCACAGCTGGCCTCTACCTGTGAGTAGGGTTGGCTGAAGAGTTTGGGTTTCTTCATATGCTGTAATGGGAAAACCCAAATGAGCTTTTTGGCCAACCCAATATATAGCAAGCCCATTGCCTTTCAGATGGTAACTGCCACTGAGAAGAGGTGTCTTGTGATTGATGTATCAGAATTGATCTGGCCTTCCCCTGGTGCTATGTGGTGTTTTCATTGTGTTGTTAAGTCACACATTAAAAATTCCATTTATTTTTATGCTTAAATACTTTTGAAGCCAGGTGCATTCAGATTTTTGCATCCTCTGTGTGCATCAAGGTTGCTTAGGCCTAAGGAGGCTGAGCAGGCTTTGTTTTCTTGCCTTGAATCCAAGTTTTCTGAGGGTTGTCCTTTAGGGAGGAGAATGTAAGGAATTCCAGAGTCAGGGAGGTGTGGGCTGTGCTGGTGGAAGGGCCAGAGAGGCTTCTGGGCACCGCTCAGGAGCTGCCCAAAGGAGCTGATGTCAGCAGCGGGCATGGCAGGGAGGGGAGTGCTGAATTTCCTGTATTCGAGATCTGTACCACTACATTTAAGAATTGAATTCCTTGGAATTTGATGAGGTCCAAACCGCAGCTCTGCCTAGTTGCTCAGGTGGTGAAGCAGGAGTTAAAGCCATGTTTTCTGGTGTTGGCTGCTCTGGTGTCCTTAGGAGTGAAGGTCCTTAGAGGGAGTCCTTGCTTTTGCCTCAAGTGTTAACAAGTGGCAAGTAGGTAGCAGACCCCAACCAAAATGATCCCAGGCCAGAGCAGAGTCATCTCAATCTTGAACATTTATTCTGTTATAGATGTTGTTTCACTGAATCGCCTGCTTAGTAGTAGTGTTTGATTTTTTTTTTAACTCTCACTGTAAAAATCAGCCAAGGCAAAATTTACATGTAGCAATATGTATAAATCATAAATGTACAGCTTGACAGTTTTACATATGTATAGACCATTGAGATATAGAAAATTTCCAGTAGTTTCTCTCATGCCTTTACCCAATCAGCATCTCCCCAGAGGTAACCACTGTTCTGGCCTTGAGCCTGGTTTTGCTCCTCATGACCTTTATTTGTTTGGCCTGGAGAATTCCATGGACGGAGGAGCCTGGTGGGCTGCAGTCCATGGGGCTGCAAAGAGTCAGACACGACTGAGCAACTTAACTAACTATGTTGGGTCTTAGTTGTGGCATGATTTTAGTTCCGCCACCAGGGGTCAAACTCACATTCCATGCATTGTAAGGTGAGTTCTTCACTGCTGGACCACCAGTGAAGTCTCACACTTTTCTTGACTTTTATGTAAGTGCAGTGGTATAGAGTACATGTACTTGGAGGAGCCTGTCTTTTGCTGAATGTTAGGTCTCTGACATCTTTGTGGGTCTGTACAGCAGATTGTTCTCTTTTGTTTTGTAGTATTTCACGCATGAATATACCACGATCTACTGCTTTTCCTGTTGGTGGACATGTGGGTAGTTTAAACTTTTGGCTATTATGAATAATACTGATAAAAAGCCATTCTTTTCCATGGCTTCTAACACCTAAGAGTGACTTAGATACACTTCACATTTAAATTGCTGGGAATTTTCTTGGTATGCCTTTGTTGTGTTTTGTTTTTGGTCTTGTGGAGAATTTCAAGTGCAGTCAAAGACAGAGTAATATGAATCCCCTGGGCCTGTCACCAGCTCCACCATCCATCAGCTTCCACTCATCAATGGGCCAGTCTTGCGCGTTCACACTCCCGACTGTTGTCCCCCTGCACCCGCCGTTGTTTTGGAGCACATCTCAGACATCCTGTCACTTCATCCATCGGTAGTTTAATGTGTGCCTGTAACAGGTAATGGAACCACAGCGGCTGCTGACGGGCTTCCTGCTCCTCTCTGTCCTCATGGTAGAGTTGGTTCCCAGTTCCTGTCTCCCCTTCGTCTTTATCGAGTTGCCTGTGTCGCCTGCTTTTGCTGGCAGTTCTTGAACCAGGGGCCAGCATGGTGTAGAGCTGGGAGGGTCATCTTAGGACGGTGGTGGGTCCATCACTGCGGTGGGCACCACTTTCTGTTGGATTGATTGGCATTAATTGGTACAAGTTAGGCTGATCGGAGAGGAAGATGGGAATGGACTGGTGAGTACCTCTTTTGTGCTCAGACACATAACTGCCTGTCCTGGACGGCTGCACTGGTCTGGGACAGATGGCTCTTCCGCAGTGCTGCTGGAGTCTGGAGGGTGTGACCCCCAGGACAGCTGGGCTCCAGCATTCCTCTGAGACCCTGCCCCTCAGTTGAAAGACAACAGGCCTCAAACTTAGATTCAGCGATACGGTTTAGAAAATTTTCAGAAAAGTGAAGCTACAGTATGAAGATTAGACTCAGGAGCCCCCAAGTACCCTCTAGCGTCCCTCTCCTTGGGCTCAGCACTTGTATTTGTGTCCCTACTACCCTGAGCCCAGAGTTGTTCTGGGGTGGGCCCAAGAGGCACCCGGGCCCAGGGCTGGCCCACAATAGGAGCAGAGAGCACCACAGATACCTTATTATTGGGAGTAATTAGCTCGTAAATTTTCCATAGCAATTTTGCTCTGAGGTAGTCAAGTCTGACTAGGAAAACATAGTGCCATGTTTTGATTCATTAGTCATCTGGACACTCACGCTCCCCTGTTTTCGCACTGGCTAACTGTGAAGCACCATTACTCCCAGCTTGAATTATGACACCTGCTGCCCACTCTGCCCATTAATCCAGCAGCATGAGAGGGGCAGGCCATCTCATGCTCTTTGAACCAGTCTCTCCCTCCTTCCTCTTCCATCTCATGTTATTAATAAAGGAGTTTAACAGTAACTCAGTTTTAGTGAAAGTAAGGGAAAAGTTACTCATTTCTTTCAGTTGGAATGTACATTGAAGGGTATTTTGCCAGTCTGTAGCAGTTCTAAGGTACATAACCTTTGACCCAGCAATTCTATATCCAGGATTTTATCCACCAGTTTCTCTCCAGAAGCATGCACGTCTGAGAGGGAGAGAGCACCCTTCAGACCAGAGCACGCAGGAAACTTGGACAGGCCTGTGCCACACGCAGCGGTAGAGGGTGAGGAGGCGGGTCTGCTCACTCGAGCGGAGGTCTTCCAGTTCTAGTAAAGTGTGGAAAGTATTAGTTATGAGCTATGTGATTCCATTTGAACTTTGTAAGAATGAAATAAAAAGAGATGTCCTAGTTTAAGTGTTTAGAGACACTTTAAATGTGTAATTTGTGGAAAGCTGCTGAAGAAACCCCGCCTCTCACATACGTACGTCGTAGGATATTGGTGAAATTTGTGTCACCTCCATTTGAATTACTTTTATTGCAGTAAGTCCAAAGGACCTGACAGCTGATGGCATCATTGCAATGCTTACTGTGTGTCTTCTGTATCATGCCCAGGGATTGTTAGTGGGAAATCTGATACTGGGAAACTCTAGTTTCAGCCTGCCCAGAGCTTGTGTTTAGCTCTGGGGCCTCTGAACTTGGTGAAGGTCTGGTCAGGAGTTTTTTCCCTCCAGGAGGGAAGGCTCCTGGGAAGGAAGGATGAAACTATTTTTAATCTTGAGCAAACATAGCCCAGTGTAGTAATTTCAGGCCCCAGTGTGACATTTTCTTCCATTATCATCCGAGTCAATTTTAAAACAAATAAACAAAGTCCTTTTTTGGTATAGTTTGTAGTGTTTCTAGAGGGAAATGGTTTTAAGATACTCCCATTTCGCCTCATAGAGGAGGACTTAGGGACCTGGTGGGCTGTGTTTTGAACCACGTAGTCACGGAGCTTAGGGCCTGGGACGCTGGTTGACAGAGTGCAGGGGGGTGAGGTGAGTGCTAGGATGAGGGTTGCTTAGGCCATCGGTGTTCACAGAGCTCATCTACTGACTTTGCCTCACAACTGCTGATGAACATTGCTGCTTTGTCGGGGAAGAACTGAGGTCATGAGACAGGCAGACCATGCCCCACCTTCCTTTCTCTTAGCACTTATTTTCATATCACATAGCTTGTAGTTTTCTAACTCAAAATTTGGATACAACTTCAGACTTGCAGAAAAATTGCTAGAGTGGTACAGGGAACTCCTAAATACGCTACCTTGGGCCACTGTCTGTTTCTGTTTTGCCTCCTTTTTGCTTTGTCATTCTTTCTTTTCTCTATATATACATTTTTTTTCCTCCTGAACCATCCATGAGTGAGTGGCAAACACCATGCCCCTTTACTCCTAAATACTTAATCATGTATTTCCTAAGAATAAGGATGTTCTCTTACATGCCCACAGTATGTCTGTCAACATGAGGAAATATCACATTGGTACAGTGTCTAATCTGTTAATAATTCCATGTCTAGAGTCCTCAGTTGCTCCAGCAGTGTCTTTGATAACCAGCCCCATGTGAGTAGGTGCACAGTGCTGGTTTGTCCTGATGGTCAGCCCTGGCTGGGAAGGTACCTGACAGTTTTTCCTCTGTGAAGTTGCTGTTTTTTCCTTTGCAATTAATAAGTAACTCATGGGAGGACACTATGTAAGTATCCTGTTCCTCATCAGACTTGGACCCTCTGCTTTCAGCATGCAGTGATGCTTCTAAGACCGTCATTCCTTCTGTATTGTCATCTCACTCGAAGAGCCTTCTCGCCTCCATTCATTGCTTTGTGTATGTGACTTCACATTGATAACTTAGTGTGACATCACCCATTCTTGTCGTTATTCATTTTGACGCCCAAATTGTCCCAGGTTTGGCTAGCAGGAACACAGAGGCCGGCTCCTGTGTTCTTTTGACATGTCTCCATCGTGGTTTGAGCACTTCCTGACTTTCCAGTGCAACAAGACGTTTCAGGTTTCTTTCCCCGGCCTGGCGTCAACCCTTTCCACAAGGAGCGTTGGTTTCTTTTAGTTAAAGTAGCAGTTAGAAACCAGGATATGGATGCATATGGTACATATGTTTATTTACTGAAGTCTTTTAAAATAAATCTAATTTTGTATTCAGTTACTTAATCTTGTTGCAGTTCAATAAAGGCATTTCATGAACTGAATAAAGGAGTTCCAGTTCTTCATTTTTGCTATAAGGGGAAAAAGTGAACGCACGACATTAACAGAGTGAGATGGACTTTAGCAACAAAATAAAAAAAGGTTTCATCTGCTCAAAAATAATTTATTTCTGCTTAACTATTAGAGAAATTAGCAGAACCACTGAGCTAGTTTCTGAAGAGGAAGGATATACCTGAATATGGATGCCAGGGAGCCTTGTTCAGGGCTGTGGACTGCCTGAAGCCCAGCTCCACGAGGCTGTGCCCTTCTCTCTGTTGTCAGAGCTTTGGAGTAACGGCGGTGTCCATCGAGGTGTCAGGTGGCCTTTGACATAGTCCCCCCAGGTGGGTTCTGGTGTCGTGGGAAGACCTGGATCTGGCCTGTGTTCCCCCGTGCCATCGTTAGGACAATGTGAACAAATCAGATACAGCCCCTGGGCTGTCTCTATTCTGAGGATTTAGTAAAGAAGGGAAGCCATAGTGAAGGGTTAATTGGTTAATGAAGGACTGAGGTGGGTGAGTTTCCCGAGGAAGCAGCATTTAGGAGGCTGGTGGCTCTCCACTCTGGACTGCTGCGACCTTTGGTAACCATAGACCTCTTTCCTGTCCCATCCCCAGAGGATCGCCACATCTGAGGTTCTGTTGGGCAGGACCACTGCTTCCCTGTTAAGGTGTAGGTGAAATTAGAACATGTCCGTTCTCCTTGAGAATGTGTCGGGTGTGATTCCTTTAAAGCTTGTTGTACCCCATCCCATAATTGCCGTGCACCAACCTCTTACAGGCCTCAGTGCCCAGGCCCTCTACTTGTTGCTGTGGGTCATCCCGCAGGATGTGATTACAGAGGAGTAATCAGTACCAGGCAGGTGCACCCAGTCCTGTGTGAGGTGTTCACTGGGTCTCAGATGCCTGTTGAGGTTCAGGCCTTGTCGCTTTCCTGGCTCCACGGTCAGTGTCAAAATCAAATACGTAATCGTCTGTAAAAGCAAGAGATAGCTGAGGTCCCTGGTTGCATTGCAGGTGAACCAAAAAACATGTGCACGCTTTAAATTGTTCTTCTTTGAACTAGCTGCGGTCATTTACAGGGTGGACCCTCTGAGAGACCGCTGCTCGAGTTCGCAGCTGCACTAATCTTTGAGGTACGAGAGGTGGCAACTCTGGTGTCAAGAGCATGCTGGGTGACTTCCTGTTTCTTAGCCTTAGAGAGCTTGAGTGACTTGAGGTGTCTGAGGACTATGAGTTCATAAAGAGAGCTTGACTTGAAAACAAAAAAGCTACACTTTAGGTAAATGCTCCTGATAACTGGTGAATTTACTTTCCTTAGTTCTTTGTCACAAAGAAGTCAAGATTTTCTTCTACTCATTGGCTGAATACAGCAGGCAGTGATCTCAGTGATCCAGGCAGTGATTCTGGCACAGGACTGGAGGGCTGCTCTCTCCCTTCGGATGAGAAGCATCTCCAAGGAGCTTGAGGCTCTGTTTGCTCCCTGTCCAGTTCTGAGTCATGTTGATGGTGAGACATCTACTTGCATTGTAACAGTCAGTGAAACCCCAGAAAGGACCCTACAGGAGCCATCTAGAGAGTGAGGACTGTGGTCTTTGTGCCTTTTTCTCATCCCACTAATGTGTCTCCAGCCTAGCTCGCTGCCTGAGGATAAACAGCTTGAACAGGGTGTGGAGGGCACTCTCTCTGGTTCTTGTCGGTTGTTGTCCTGACTGTCTTGTCTCTGCTTTGCCCACTCCCCTGTACAGAAATCTTATCAAGGGATGGCTAGGTGACGGGACACTTGGAGAGGCAGAGACCAAGTCCTCTCTTAGCAGTCAGGCTCTGGGGGTGGGGCAGCTTGGGTCTGAGAAGTTAGAAACAGAGCTCCCTCTAGTTTACTTACACTTTCTCTTTACCTGTGACCTTTCTGCCTTCCTGTCTCCTTTCCCGACCAAGGACGTTGTGCTGGGTGGCAGCAGCTACCCCTGTGGTTCTTAGAGGGCCAGCCTGTTAGAAGGACTATGTTGCTATGAATCCCTCACAGTGTCTGCTTTATCCCTGTGTAAGATAAATGCAGAGGTTCCTGACTCTTGATTAGCTCTGTTCTTAAGACCACAGAACTTTTAAGGTTCACTGGATTTGGTATACAATGAGAAGACATGAAATAAACTTGTCATTTATAAAAGGGGCAGTTAGCTCCCAGCACAAATGATTTACCTAGAGCCTGGGAAGGGTACAGGGTGCCTTGGTGTTCGCATTAGAAGCCAGTTGAAGATCCTTGGGAAAAGAATATGTGAAGAGTATCTGAAGAATGAAGCTATGGGCTGGTGGGAATCTTTGTTCAATTGTGCTGTGGGAGTCCACTCTTGCTTGATGGTAGCCCAGCTTGGAAATTTAGGAGAAGAAAACAACATCTTTGTGCATCAGGAAAGGCTGGCCACTGCTGAAAAGTACTATACTTGGTAGCTGCTACTGTCCCCCCAGTACTTGGGAAGAGGTAAACTGTGTCTGCACCCTTTTGATAAGACAGACAGTCCTCTGCGTTTGTCCTCCCCTTATCTGCTTTTGCTTTTAATTTTGAATCCTTGGGTTCTAAAAGTCAGGAAGGAATTTCCAAATAACTACCACTGAGTGGACACCCACTTCTTCCTTTGTGCTCAGGGAGGGATCAAAGCCTGCAGAACGAGGAGGTAGAAGCAGTGGGAGGTGAGGACAAGGGTGTCCTCAAGGGTTTCTTCAGCTGTGTTCAGCTCAGATGTAAGTCCGTTCCACTCCAGGCCTGATTCTGAGGTCACGCATGGCATAACCTTCTCAGCATTGGTCTTGTTCACTGCTTGACTGCCTGGTCACAGAGTCACTGTGGCTTTCCAGCGCAGGGGTTCCCAGAGTCTGCAAGGCCATCTTTTGACTTTTTTGCTCCAGCCTTTGGAAGCAAACCTCTAAAACCGACCAGAGAAGTTTGTGATTATTTGGATTTGTAGCTGTGGCAAGGCTGAGGTAGGTAGAAAGCCCAATTAGACAGAGCCATATGTGGGAGGGAAGGAATTCCGCGAGCGAGAAAGTCTGAGCAAACGGAGTGGGTGCTAGTTTTGTCTTGTCCTTTTGTAAACAAGGTTTGTTGATCTGGCCATTTCTGGCGTGATTCAAATGTTCTTCATGGTTGGGACTTAAGAATGTGGCCCCCCCCAAAAGGTTATAGTCTAAAGCAAGTCATAGCTTTATTTTTTTATAATTATTTCTTTTTAATTGGACGATAATTGATTTACAATATTGTATTGGTTTCTGCCATGCGTCAACATGAATCAGTCATTGGTATACATATGTCCCTTCCCTCTTGAACCTCCCTCCTACCTCCCACCCAGGTCATAGCTTTAATGCTGAAGGTTGCGTATTTGCCTGGATAAACACCCAGAACAATGGCATCTTCCTGTGAGGTGCAAGAGCTCCCAGTCCCAGGGGCTGTGCCGGGATTCCCCTGTCTGGCTCCTGACGCCTGTATTGAGAAGTTGCTGGCGGGGTCAAGGGAGCTGCAGGAATGTGGGACCTGAGGAGGGAGCTGGTAGTGGCTGGGGCCTCCGAGATATTTCGTCTCACTCCTCTGTTCTGAAATCTGATTAGCTAGTTAGGTCAGGAAGGCCAGCAGTCAGCTATCTTTTTCTAATCTTAATTCACTGAAGCCTAGTTAGAATGTTAGTTTTGAGTCAGGATACTTATTTTTATTTATTTATTTATTTTTTTTTTTTTCAGGATACTTATTTTTAGTCTTTTGTAGAACAGTGGAAACAAATATCACAAAGCTCAGCTTTTAACTTCAAAGTGTGAAGTGAAGCGAAAGTTGCTCAGTCATGTCTAACTAACTCTTTGGAAATTCTCCAGGCCAGAACACTGGAGTGGGTAGCCTTTCCCTTCTCCAGAGGATCTTTCTAACCCAGGAATCGAACCCAGGTCTCCCGCATTGCAGGGGGATTCTTTACCAGCTGAGCCACAAGGGAAGCCCTCAAAGTGTGAAGTCAGATGATTATTTGCTTTGTGCTTGGTGGATCATTTCGGGGATTCAGTGGAAACCCTGTCGCTATACGCTGGTATCTGCTGAGGGCCTGCTTGGTGCTCGGCGCCAGTAGGGGAGAGGGCGGCAGAGCCTGTGTGGCCCCAGACCCCACCAGGAGGGGCACCTCTGTTCCTCCCCTCCTCTCTGGGCAACCCTTGGCGTCCAGCCTTGACCCGACAGGTCCCAGCCATCCTGCCCTTACAGTGTTATCCCAGCCCTACCTCTGTCCTGAGATGGGTTGGATAGCCAGAGGAAGTTTGGGGTATCATTGCAACTTGTATTTTCTAGTAAGCAGCTGCTTGAAAAACACTTGTGTTTAGTTTATTGCCTCTTGTGTATAACATATGAGTATTTCATTTATTGCCTCTTATTAGTGATGTATGTAAATCTCAATTGACTATTTTTGTATGAAACTTGGAAAGACTACATGCGTAGCAAATGAAGCCTCGCACATAGTACAGAGTAGGCAGTCGGTAAACATGCGCTGAAGTGTTAATTGTTGTTGGGCTGTTTTGGGCTGATTGTACTTTAATTGGGTTCTTGGATGCCACAGGGGATGTGAATGGAGTTCTTCATTCCTGCTAGTTTCTGCTGGGTCTGGCCACCTACCTCTCACACTTACTCCACTGCTTCTGCCCCACCTGCAAAGTCCAGCTGCTGCAGCCAAACAGACAGTTAGGCCTGGTCCTTGTGTTTGGGCTCTCAGTTTATCCTTTTCCAGCCTTGGTCCCTTACCCGAGGCACTTTTATTTGTTTTTTGGCTGTACCATACAGCTTATGGGATCTTAATTCCCTAACTAGGGATCGGACCCAGGCTCTTGACAGTGAGAGCGCAGAGCCCAAACCACTGGACCGCCAGGGAATTTGCCTGAGGCACTTTTAATCAATAATTAAAAGTTGATCTAAGGCTCATATAAGTGTTTTTCCTAAAGTCTAATTGGTATAACTCTTGAGTGATGTGGAGTTTCAAGAAATATCTATAATTTTAGTAAAATATATATAACAAAGTTTGCCACCCTAACCATTAACTTTTTTAAAAATTGTGATAAACAGCATAAAAGTTTACCATCCCAGTTGTTTTCAGTGTGCACTTGAGTACTGAGTAATGTTTAACAGCAGCATGTGGAGTTCAGTGGAGTGTAGAAGGAGCTGGTTTTCCCGTGAGCTGTATCACATAGGATGTTAAAAACCTACCCAGGTTTGAAGTCACAGTCTAGTGGAGAAATGGCCATTTGGCCCTGGCTTCTGAACCTTGTCTTTCTCCCTTTCCTCTGGGACGTGTTTGCATCTGAACGGGTTTGTGCCCAGGTAGAAGACTTTTACTTCCTGCCTTTGTTGAGAAAACCACACCACCGGCAGCAGAAACCACTGCCCTTCCTGGACCTCCGCTTTTGGTATCTGATCACTGAACGTCTGCAAGAGTTCTCCGAGCGAGAAAGGTGTTCACATAGTGTTTCTGTTCGATAGAGTGTTGAGTAGTGCTTGTTTCTCACAGGTCATATTTTCCTCCCACAATTTTTTTGTTTACTTTTAAGTCTCTGGCTGTGTATGTGGCCCCGGACGCTTGGTGCATTCCTGAGCTCCCTGCTGCTGTCTTTGCCAGGCTGCCCCCACACGTCTGGTGATGCTCCCATGCCACACAGGCCAGACAGGAACCTGCCTCGTGTCAGGGGAACCTCTCCTGCCTCCTGCGTGCTGTGAACAATTTGAAGGTGACACCTTGCATCTTCACCAGTGACTTGGCTCAGCGCCTTCCTTATCTGACCAAGGTGTGAAAAAGGCCTGTTTTAAACTCAGAGCAGAGAAATCTGCCCATCTTTTTGGTATTTAAAACCCAAGTAAACAGTGACTTCACACTATAGTTGTCCATTGTGTTGAGTACATCTTGTTGGGAGTCAGATTGAGCAGTTTTAAACTGGTTAACTCTCCTGGATTTTTAGATTAATAATAGACATGTAATGTTTACTTTTAACTTCGGAGTGTCTGGACAAAAGCCTTCTTGCTGGATGGAACCTAAAGTGGTTGTTTCAGTTAAGATTATTCCTTTTCACCATTTAAAATAAAGCCATGGAATGTTATTACTTTCATTTGGTTTTAAAAAGACAAACCCCATTTTCCTTACATGTCTTAATTACCATGGTGAATGGTAGCAACTGGGAAGCGGAGCTACTATTTTTAGGTAGCTAACATAGCTGTTGGAGATGTAGGGGTTCCTGGCAATGGTGGAGTAGGCTCCCTCTGCCTCATTTTGTGTGGTTAATAATGGGTTGAATCCCACAACTTTTCCTTCATTCCTAGAAAGTAAAAACTAGTAGGGAGCCATTCTCTTAGAGATGTTATTTAAGTTATTTTAAAGTTTCAGTCTCTGTGGGTTTTTCCTGCACGCGAGGAAACATTGCGTTCACTATGAATTGTGTTAGTGCCATGTATGCATTTGTTGCTCGAGTTTTTTGAGTGGAAAGTTATTGCCTGAGCCTCCTCTGTGTTTGCGGTACTTGCAGGTCTGGGAGATGACCTTAGTGGAACAGAACTGCTTCCTTGCTGGGGCTGGAATTCCAGAGGGAGTCGTCTAGTTCCCAGGGATCCAGGTGTGTCTGGACAGGGTCACAGGATGCTCTGCCCACCCCCTCCACATGCTTCATTTGCCTAGAGATAGGGATTAGTGACAGGAGGGAGGCCAGGAGGATTCATTCCCGGTGAACTCTGCCTCCAGTGTCTGGGGCCCTCGTCTGTCATCGAGTAATTACTGTTGATTCTCTAGTTGTGTCCCTGCTGCCTGATGTGGTCAACTTGAATGCACCTGCCTCCAAGGCAGGTTGGCCACATTTTGTTTTACAAAGGACACCACTTTGTAGACAACTGCTGAAAACTTGGCTTTCTGTTTCTGCCCATCACTGGAGAGTCCCCAGCGTCACAGCTGGAGAAAGGAAGTGTGCCCGTTTCCCACACTGTATGCCGTGGCTGGCCCAGCAGGTGTTCAGAGTGCCAGGGGCTTCACCCGGGCTCTGGGAAGGTCCTCTTCACAGAGTTGGGTTTTGCTGGGGTCTGGAGCAGCGCTCAGCTCAGACTCGGTGGTGGACATTGCACTGGGGACCGGCACAGAGGAGTACGTTGCCCAAAACCACTACCCACTTCTCAGCAGGAGAGCTTTGGCAGCCTCTATCAGCCACACAGTGGTGAGTTCAGCTAAGAAGCATCCTTGGGCTACTGCTAGCGTTTCCTGGTTCCAGAGGGTATCCTGTGAGTGTGCATGTGCAGTGCTGAAGTGAGCAGCTGTGTCAGGGAGACTGGGTGACTCTGATCGTAGTCTTTCTCTGGTTCCTGGGCACCTTCTCCTCCCACCATGTTCTCACCACAGGTTGTATGTGACCATGGTTGAGTGTTTACCTCTCTTTTAGGCCTTGGTTCCGAAAAATAGGGAGGAGGAGCTCTGTAGTGCCTCCACCTCTTCATGACCTACTATATGACTCTGTGTAAAAACCTCCCAGAGGGATGTCCTAATCCTGGCGTTTGG
The DNA here is from genome assembly GCF_042477335.2 of Ovis canadensis. Taxonomy (NCBI): domain Eukaryota; kingdom Metazoa; phylum Chordata; class Mammalia; order Artiodactyla; family Bovidae; genus Ovis; species Ovis canadensis. Next base: position 65,280,684 of record NC_091263.1, on the reverse strand, counting down.
ATCCAGCCTGACAAGTTCCTAGCACAGGGAGCCTGACCCTTGTTTATAGGAAGCCAGTATCAGAACGATACAAGGCCAGTTTTCAAGAAGACCTTTCTCCCCAGAACATGGAAAACCACCACACAGCAGCAGTTGGAGCTATGCCCTGGTTGCCCGCTTGCTAAATGCAGGCACTTAGTCATGCTCATGAACCAGATACCCCGTGTCGTCATGTGTCTGCAGATAGCAGACTGAGCTTGTGTTCTTGCTAGGAAAGGGTGTGTCTCATACTGTTGGCTTGTTTTCACATAAGCTGAGAATGTTTAAATGGAGAATCGGATCAGAAAAGTAAAAGATCGTCTGGATCTAATAAATAGAAAAGTAAGTGCACAGAAGAGTGAAGACATGGGAACAAAATTTAAAAAAACAAACACCTCTTGTATCCTCTCCATTCATGTATTATGTGTGTGCTTGGCATATATCAGTGATTGCATTCCCGCCCTTGCCTTCCACAACTTACAGTCTTGGGGTATTGATTAAGCTGCACCATTTACTAAATAATAATTACTATGTACAGGAAAGGAAAAGGCCATTGGAGAAAGCACTATGGAACAGTAAAAGAAACTCTAGTGTTACAATTTAAGATACTATAAAACACAAGATCCAGAAAATTTTAAAAATTAAGTGATAAACTGTAAAAAGGGTACAGAAGCCCAGACAGTTAAGAAACTAGGAGATGTTTAAAAGCAAACTAGCAAACGAAAACAGAAAAGAGCTTCAAGAAAAGCTTTTAATTTGCGGCAGTTTATAAGGGTCTCAGGAGAAGACCTCCACCCAGGGTGCAGTGAACACCAGCTGTTGGAGAGTCTGGGTGTTTCCTACCTTGCCTTTCCTGGTAGAGGACCTCGCTGGGAGTTAAGCTGTTCTTGGCACCAATGCCTGCAGGACCCCGGCTTCTAAGTCCAAAGTTATTTGGTATTCCCCTTGAGAAGTATGGCATTTAATACTGCTGGCAAGTCTGGTGGGCAGACGTGTTTTTCACGTTGCTTTAATTTCCTTTCCCTTGATGACTAGTGAGGTTGAGCATCTTTTTGTATGTTTGTTGCTATTCAGATTTTCTGTAAAGTACTTGTTATCTCCTCAACCTTTTTTTTTGTTTGTTTTAGGGTACCTGATATATTTCGATAGGACTCCTTTAGCTACTGTATGCCCTGAAAAAGCTCTCTCCCAGGCTGTGGTTGGTCCTTTTTACTTTCTTTCTGGTATCCTTTTATTGTTTAGAAATTTAAAATTCTAATTCTGATTTCTTTTTTTAGGGGGCAGGTTAAAACAGTTTTTTTTTTTACTGTAGATTTATATGCAGTTGTTAAAAATAATACTGAGAGATGCTCTATGCCCTTTACCCATACATATTTCCCCCCATGATAACATCTTAAATAATATTACAATATTACAAGCAGGATATTGATATTTATATAGTCAAAATACAGAACCTTTTCATCACCAGAAGGATCCATCACACTACCCTTTCAAGCCACATCGGCTTCCTTCATGTCCTAACTCCCTCTTTAACTCCTGGCAACCACTAATCTGTTCTCTAAAAAATTTTGTCACTTCAAGAACATTACATAAATAGGGACTTCCCTGGTGATCCAGTGGTTAAGAATCCACCTTCCGATGCAGGGAACTTGGGTTTGATCCCTGGTCTGGGAAATAAGACCCCTCATGCCATTGGACACCTAAGCCCTTGAAATGCCATTGCTAAGCCCATGCACTCTGGAGCCCGCTTGCTACCACTCGAGAAAAGCTACATGCTGCAGCAAAGATTTCTAGGTCTAGTTCTGTGGGCCTCGCCACTGCTGAGCAGTGATTATAAAGTTCTGACTTTGCACCAGTCCTCCTCTGACACCATCCAGCAGGGAAGGGGAGAGGCTGCTGCTTGTTACTTGGCCGGGAATATATAGAAGTCTAGGTTCCCAAGTAGTTTCCACTGATACCATGAGGCTGGAGGAAGAGGGTGGTACATTGTTACTGGCCAGTGGGGCTGAAAGTCCCAGCGCCTTCCGCAGTGGAGATATTAGAGGGTCTTATTACAGCCTCCTGAGGGTGGAAGTCTAGGCTCCCCACTTGGCCTTCACCAGCATGGGTAAGAGTAGGGCCACAGTTTTTTTCTGTGGTGTTTGGCTCAAATAGAGCTTTTATTGTCTAAATGTTTTCTGTCTTGCTAGCCTACCCCCTTCCTGCTCCTTTGGCTAAAGAGAACAGACTTTTGTTAGGATGTTTTTTGCCTCATCTGTTGGCATTTCTGGGTTGCCAGCTTCTTCAGCTCCCAATTCTGGGATATATGAGTCAAAAAGAAGACCCAGGGAGCTCGCTACTTTTATCATTCCTTGAATCCTGGGGTCCCTAGCTGCTCTGCCTTCTTCTCATGACTTTTTTTAAGAGTCTCATGTTAAAAAAAAGTCTCATGTTTCTTTTTTCTATATAGTGTCTAGAATTTTCCCTTGTATTTAGTGGGAAACTAAGGAGAAATATACCTCCTTCATCTTCTTGGAAGTGAAAGTCCAATTTGTCTTTTTCTTTTAAGTTTTGTGTTTTTGGATATCTTTTAAATATGAAATCCTTCCTTATGCTGATATTCTACTATATTTCAGAGTTCTTTTTACAACTGTGTATCTAATCCACCTGGGGTTTGTTTTGTTTTCAGTGGAGAAATGACAGAAGAACCTAGCTTTTTTTCTGCATAGATGGCCGCTTGTCCTGGCGCCTTTGAACGTCTCTGCAAGCTGGTTTTGACTCTCCTTCTGCTTCCCTGGTGGCTCAGCTGGTAGAGAATCCGCCTGCAATGCAGGAGGCCTGGGTTCGATCCCTGGGTTGGGAAGATCCCCCGGAGAAGGGAAAGGCTACCCACTTCAGTATTCTGGCCTGGAGAATTCCACGGACTGGATAGTCCATGAATTTGCAAAGAGTGGAACATGACTGAGCAACTTCCACTTTCCCTGGTTCTGCAGTCCGCTGTCTGCTCTGCCCCACCTGATACAGTAGCTTTGTGATAAGTCTTGGTTTGGTAGGATAGGACTTCCAACCCTCAGGATTGTTATACTTTCTTGGCTTTTGTCTCCTGAATTTTAGTTCAAAAAATAAGAACAGGAATAGCAAAATCAACATTGAAAAAAATCCTTTTGGCTTTGGCTTGGACTTACACTGACTTCAGAGTATGCTGGCAGTTTCAGTGACCTTGTTTTCTTCAGCATTTTTATTTACTTTTCATTACCCACGTCAGAAAGTATCACGTGGCCCCGAGACAGCTTGGCTCAGGGCAGGGCTTCTTCCTTTTTCAGAATGGGAATGCTTGCGAAGGTTGTGGCCATCTGTGGGCACCCAGAAAGCCCCACAGTGCAGGTCATGAGCTGCTTGAAGCTGGTGTGGCAGACAGGGGACAATGTGCAGGGTTTTAGGCACTGTTGGGGGTGGGGAGTAAGAAAGTTCAAGTAAATTTTGTTCACTAGCACTGAGTGCAAATAGGCAGTATTGGGGGTGTAAGAAGTGGGCAGTTGGCCATACTCCTCTGTGCAAATACTTGGTATTTCAGTTTTTCCAAAAGTATTTATGGTATTTGCCACATTGTCTTATCTCTTTGTATACGTGCACACGTTTTTCTCCCTAGTGGAGCATTTCAAAATGAGTTGCAGAGATTTTTGACACTTCATCTCTAAATACTTCAGAATTGAGGATGATATTATTAAGCCACACTGCCATCATTTCGCCTAAGAAAATTAACAATAAATTTAATGTCCAGCCCACATACAGAATTTGTCAGTTATCCCTTTGGGAGCTGGTCGTGTGTGTGTGTGTGTGTGTGTGTGTCTGTGTGTGTGTGTTTAAAAAGTAACTCCAACACAAATGAACCTATCTGTGAACCAGAAACAAAATCAGGGACGTAGAAGATTGACTGGTGGTTACCAAGCTGGTGGGAGGTGGCAGAGGGTTGGATTGGGAGTTTGGAATTGGCAGATGCAGACTGGTATGTGTAGAATGGATAAACAACAAGGCCCTCCTGAATAGCACAGGGGATGGTGTTCAGTATCTTGTGGTGAACCATGATTAAGAAGAATATGGAAAAGAATGTACATAGACGTGAAACGGAGTCACTTTGCTGTGCAACAGTAATTAACACTGTAATTTAACTGTACTTCAATAAAAAATTAATTAAAAATAAAAGTAAGTTTAGGGTCCAGTCAAGATGTACACACTGCCTGGTTGCAGTCTTTAAATCTAGAATAGTCCCCTTATATTTACAGGTGTCAGCATTTGGAAAGACCAGATCAGTTATCTTGTAGAAGATCCTGTCATACATTGCAGATTTGTCTGTGTCTTCATGGCCCTGTGTTTCCTATAAATTGGAAGTTAGGTCAAGAGCAGCACTACCCGACAAAAATATGATGTGATCCACTCTGTCATTTAATATTTTCTGGCAGCCATATGGAAAAAAATAAAAATAAGCAGGTAGAGTTGATTTAATTATGTATTTAATATTTTTATTATGTACTATTTATTAATAGTTACTTTATTAGATATTTTTATATCCAAAATATTATTTTAATATGCAACCAATATTTTTAAGGTATTAATGAGATATTGTACATTCCTTTTTTATACATAGTTTTCAGAATCTGCTGTGTGTTTTATACTTAATGGACCAGCTACGTTTCCAGTGTTCAGGAGTCACGTGTAGCTGGTGGCTCTCACCCTGGGCCGTGCGGGGGGAGACTTAATCCAACTCAGGGTAGATATTTTGGGCAGGAACACTTAGAGGGTATTAACTGCCTGTGCTCAACTTGGAAACCGTGGAAGTTGCTGAAGTCTGAGTCTGCTCTTCTTTTTCAGGCTCTGGGTGCTCTGAGATGGAGCAGGTGTGCAGAGGGTGAGGACCCAGTCCTGGGACCACGTCGCCTTGCTTCCTTTCTTGGAGAGACTTACCTGCCTGAACAGACTTGAACCAGGAATGAGGATGTCTGTGGGCCCGTCACTGTGGCTTCCCCTCTGGGGGAGGACCTTTCTCCTTCTGTTGTCCGTGGCTGTGGCTCAGTCCCACTGGCCCAGTGAACCCTCGGAGGCCGCCAGGGACTGGGAGAACCAGCTCGAGGCGTCCATGCACTCAGCACTCTCAGACCTCCACGAGGCTGTTCCCACGGTGGTCGGCATTCCTGATGGCACGGCTGTCGTCGGACGCTCATTTCGAGTGACCATCCCAACAGATTTAATTGCCTCCAATGGAGAAGTCATCAAGGTGAGACTGGATAGAACTGTAATAAGGAAGAATTCTGTAACTGAGGAAGAATTCTCATCTTGCAGTTTAGTTTTGATTTTAGTGTTAGTTTCAGGTTATTTTAGTTGAAATTTAGTTTTTCAGTTTTCTGGCAATTCTGAGCTCAGTTCTTTCAGGACCTGTTAAGCGTTCCTTCCTTAAGAGAGGGACAGCTGCTGACATTCAGTAGAGGGTCCCCATGTTCCTCAGAGTAGCATCCGAAACCTTTACTCTTACTCCCGTTTTGAGAGTGTCACTATTAAAAGGCTTTTACATCTGTTCCCTGGAAGATTTTTTTGGTCATCAAGTTAGGGATTTGATGGAAGGGCTTGTGTATAAGGAAGCTGTCTCCTTTCATTAACCCAAGAGATATGGAACTTTTAAATGCTTTGAAAATATTTAAAAAATACAAGGTATAAGTAAATATCAAGAGTTTTGCTGTGCTTGGCTGTTCTATGTTTACTAATATATTCAGTCCCTTAAGACCCAAAATTAGTACATAAATTTCAGCCTCGCCTCATCTCCTTTGTTCTCAAGCAACCCAGAGAACAAAGGAGCCTGAGATCTCAGTAACAGAAGAGAGATGGCCAAAGAAGGATGGAAATTTGGTGCACCAGGAAGCTTCTGTGTGAAGAAGGACCATCCCTTTAGGGTTATGGAATTTCCCCTAGCTCCTGAGTGAGTCTGCAAGGTGGCTGGGTGGGTGGGTGGGGAACACCCCTCAGGCTATGTGCATCTCCCTAGAGCAGAGGTCAGCACACTTACTTTTTAAAAAGTCAGAGAGTAAGTATTTTTCTGGCTTGGCTGGCTGTATGGTTTCTGTTGCAGCTCCTCCTCTTGGCCAGTGCAGTATGAAAGCAGTCGCAGACACTGTGCACACGAATGCACATAGCCTATTCCAGTAAAACCATACTTTCAAAAACTTCACTGAAACTGAAATTTTGCTTTCATATAATTTTCACATATCAAATGATGCTGTATCTTCTTTTGATTCCGCGCCCCCCCCCCAATCGTTTAAAAATGGTAAAAAATATGTCTAGCTCATGGGCTGTACGAAAACGGATGGCAGCCCAGATTTGACTCATGGCCATAGTTTTCTGGCCCTTGGGCTATAGCATACTTTGCTCAGAGACGTGACTTGAATATGAATTAAAAATATTCCAAGATCTATACTTTGTTATGGTAGTTTTTATATCAGTTTTGTATTTTAGACTTCTGTGTACACATAGTGTCCTGGAGAATTATTGGTATGTTTAAAGCATCAAAAATTGTGGTTTGAAATGGAAAATTGGTTTTGCTCACAATTTTGTGGCCAAGAATTCAGGGCTTTAGGGCTCACCTGGGATCTCATCTCTGCCGCACTAGTCAGAGTGGCTCACCTGGGCCTGGAGGGCTCATTTCCAACATGAGGCTCACTCATGGCTGGCAAGGTGGTGCTGCCTGTTGATGAGGAGCTTAGCTGGGGCTGCCCATCAAAGTCTTCGGTTTCTCCCCACGTAGACCTTTCCACGGTGCTTGGATCTCCTCACAGGTACAATAGCTTGGTTGTACCTGTGTACAGGTATTCCTTGGAAGACTGAGTATTCCAAGATACAGGAAGTAAAAGCTGCCCATCTTTTAAGGCCTGGGCTTGGAACTTCCTTTGTACTCCGTTGGTCAAAGCAAAGTGAGCTCTAATGAGTCTTCACCAGCTTGCCCCTCTCTGTCCCACAAACCTAGGGCATCTAGATTAGAAATGGTCACAAATTCCATACCACTCTTTGCAGTGAGAGGTGTGTCTCTGCCCCTTTGAATCTGGGCAGAGTCACTCCTCCCCTGACCCTCCTTGTGTTCTCTTCCTTTCCCTTTTTGGCCCCCTCTCTTTAGGTCACAGCTTGCTCTTAGGGTGGCCTCGTGTTTTCAGAGGTAGTCATACTTCTGAAGATCCTAGCTCACTTCTGTGGAGCTCCTTCTGGCTTGTAGAGTCTTTGCAAAAGGTTTCCATGTAATCTTCATAATAGCCCAGTAAGCCAGATTCTAGTCTCACTATTAGATGAAGAATGGCACTTTTGGAAGTACATTTCTTACCCAGCATCACATTTCATCTTCGGACTATCCAAACCCTGTAGTGATTGATTACCCTTGTTCTGTTGGCCACTGGAATGTTGTACATGGATTATTCTGGACCAAAGTTGCCTTGAGTTGATACAGCGAGCTGGCTATTTGCTGTAGCTGGCAGAGAGATGTTTAACAGGCTTACTCACCAGGGGAGCAAAGAGATTTTATTAGGAAAACAGGATTTTATCTGAGCATATTTATCTGTGGAAAGCAGACCATTTAGTAGCTGATTAACCTGTAGAAAAACAGATGAAACTGTGTGACTCTTCGTCCCAGTCTTAGCATCAGGGTTGTGTGGGGTGGGAATCAGATCAGAAGGCCTGACTTCAGGGACTTCCTAGGTGGTCCAGTGGGGTTAAGCCTTCACCTTCCAGTGTAGGGGGTGTGGATTGGATCCCTGGTTAGGAAGCCAAGTTCCCACATACCTTGTGGCCAGAAAACCAAAACAGAAAACAGAAGCAATATTGTAACAAATTCAGTGAAGACTTTAAAAGTGGTCTACATTAAAAAAAAAAAAAAAAACTTAATAAAAAAAAAGAAAGCTTGACTTCATTCCTGGAGCTTTGGTTTCCCTATGTGTAAAACAGGATTGAAAAGCCTTTACCATAATGGAGTTTTTTCATGCCGTTAAAATAACAATGTGTAAATGTATAGGAAAGGTAGGGGAAAAAAAAACTATGGTGGTTCCTACCACTAATGTACATCATTTTCTGCATTCATCAATAAGTATCCATGTCACGTAGGCACACGGACATTTTAGGCAGACCTGAAATCATATTTTTAAACCTTTTTTCATTCACTGTACTTTTGAGTTTTTCTCCTTTGTTATTTAAGTATTCTTTGGGAGTCTAACTTTTAATGGCTGCCCAATATTCTTGGGTATGTGAGGAACATTTCAGATCTTGGTCCCAAGGAGCCTTGTTGGGGTGACCTCCAAGTCATATCCATCAACATTGCCATCAGCCAAAGTAGCACTTGCTCACCTCTTCCCAGGCGCCCTGCCTCTGTTCTTAACCCCTCAGTCTGTTCTCCATACCGAGGCAAGAGACATCTTTGTAAAGTCCGAGTCTGCTCAGAACAGGCCTCCCATCCCCCCTGCGCTTAGAATTAAGTCCTGTTTGATCTGGCTTCTGGCCTCCTCTCTCCCCTTGCCCTGTGCATGCCATGTCTCAGCACAGCAGCCCCTTTCTGCCCCACAGATATGCCAAGCTCAGGACCCACCCCAGGCCACTGGCTTTTTCTCTTCTGTCAGCACGGGCACAGCCACCTCTTTCAGGCTCAGTTTCAGCATTGGGGCCCTTTTCCTCCACCCCGACGCAGGCAGATTTCTCAGGTCCTGTGGGGAGAGGTCCCACAGAAGCCAGCTTTGCCTTCACTGGGCAGATCTGAAGCTGTTCCAAGTAGGCCATAGTGTAAGTGACCCTTACACTTACACTATGGCGCCGGCTCCCTAAGGGCGCCTGTCCTGAGTTGAGTGAGTGTAGGGATGGCTGAGGGCCTCCCAGGTGGCGCTAGTGGTAAAGAAGCTGCCTGCCAAGTGCAGGAGACAGGAGACATGGGTTCAGACCCTGGGTCAGGAAGATCCGTTGGAGGAGGGCATGACAACCCACTCCAGTGTTCTGGCCTGGAGAATCCATGGATAGAGGACCCTGGCGGGCTAGAGTCCCTGGGGTCGCAAAGAGTCGGACACGGCTGCAGTGACTGAGCACGCACGCAGGCAGGAGTGGCCAAGGAAGGTGATTATATAACCCCTCCTCTCTGGGGCAGTTGGAAGTCTCTGCGTCTCACAGAATGATTGGGCTGCCCCTCTGGGCCCCCCCCCCCCCGATGTTTCATTTTGATAGTGCCCTCGAGGATGGCTTTTCATCCCTGCTCCCCTTCAGTCTCCTTGTCTGGAGACAATGTGGAATTTCTCCCAGCCCAAGATGTCGGCAGACTGGGAGCAGCCCTTCCTGGGACTGTGCTCTCAGCCGCTGGCATCGGCCCCCAATTGTTCCCCGCAGAACAATGGCCACTCTTTTTGGCCAGGAAGGGGAGCTCATGAAAGGAGCATTTCTTTGGATGCTTGAGAGCTTTGCGGCCACCCCGCCTGCGTGAGATGAACTGCAGTTTCTTCCTGCCTCAAGTGGGTGTTCCCTGGCTCTGAATGGCTCCCTTGTGAGCAGGGCACACCGGGAAATGCGGGTTGGCGAAGGAAGGCATCCTTGGGGGTGGGTCGTCAGAATGGCATTTGCCCAGACACATCAGCTCAAATACTTACTGAATATATCGGCTTCTATGTTTTAGGGGGAAGAAAAATTACTGATGATGACTGAAAGAACACGACAGAGTGAAAATGGTTGATCTCAGGGCTTGGGGTTGATGGACTGATTCTGAGAATTTTACTAGTGGTTATAATTATGCTCAGCTGTCCCTTAGTTTGGGGGGAAAATGATGAATTTTTGTTTTTTTTTTAGATGAGAACAGTTAACATCAGGTAAAATGCTTCATAACTCAGACCAGAGGGGCACCCTTTAGGCTGAACAAGTTGTGTTCAACATATGATCCCGTGGCCTTGGCCCTTGTAGCATTGGACGTGTTCTGGTGTGAGCTTTGAATGTCACGCAGCAGGACCAATGATTGTGTTTCAGCAAAGCAAAGTGTGTCCACCCTGGTTCCTGCCCCTATGTGGGGGCAAAGCCTTGGCCCTTTGACCTCCAGCCAGAGGCTCTCCCTGTTGGCATGTGCCATCTCCCCACAGCCTGGCCATGTGACTGCCCATGTGCACCATCTGCAGAAGTTGAGCTTGGCCGCGGAGCAGATTCGTCTCATTGTCATAGTCCACGGCCAGACACAGGCTCACCCTGAACGTGAGTCAGTGCCATGAGGGGGCGGGGGCCCAGAAACTGGAAGCCGAGTCCATCAGAAGGACTGTTGCCTTCACCCGGAGCAGCACAGGAGCCCACCACATAGTTGCTTCATGTGCCAGGACCTTCGGGGTGTGCCTGTGGTTCCCAGCCATAGACAGGTGGTCTGCAGCTTTTCTGAGGGGAGAGGGGCTGCAGGGTCCAGGAGCCAGTGACCAGGTCTGAGGGAAGGCAGGGGCTTAACCAGGGCAGGCTGCTCAGAGGCCCAAGCAGTGTGGTGTCACAGGGCAGCAGTTTGTGCCCCTGTGAAATGGGCCTCTGAGAACACCTTCTCCTGGCACATCAGTTGGGTATTCAGGGAAGGGCCTAGGCCGATCCCCTGGGACTGTTCTGGCTCCAGGTGTTGGTTGGAAGGTGCCAGAGGACCCTCCAAAATGTTTGTAGTGTCAGGGACTTCTCACCAAATGAGGAGAAGTTTCTTGATTATACTTAATTCCTAAGATCCCTCTTTGCTGGCTGTCATTAGCCCCTCCAAGTGACATGAATATGAAAGTGCTCATCCATCTTTCTGGAGTCTTTGCTTGCCTTTTATAAGTCCCGTAACACCTGCATGGATAAGATACCACTTGGTGGGTTCTGAATGATAAAACTTAGGTTTTCTTGGTTTTAGGAGTCAGCGATCGTAAGAGTTAATTAGGCCCTAGTGAGAGTCCAACTCCTCAGTTTTGTCTTTCAGTTCTGCCTAGCACCACGGCCTAGACTGTGGGCAGATACCTGCTCTTTGATGAAGCGCGAAGTAATAGAAGCTCCTCTGCCCATTTCTTCTTGTTCTAGGTGTGGAAGAATACCGATTTGGATTGAGAGACTCTACATATGTTGCATGGTGTTTAACACAGGTCTTTTTTCATACTGCGTGCTTGACAGGCTCCTGTGCAAGAGAAGGCACCAGATAAGCAATTGGAGAGAATGTCTGAGAACTGAACAGGAAGTCAGTTACTAGTCATTTGCTAGTACAGACTGAGGCGTGACCGAAACCTTCCTATTTGGTAGCTCCCCAGCCCTTGGTCATGGTGATTAATTGCAGGCACCACAGGGCAGGTAGTCTTCAGAACTCCTTGTGGGTCTACTCAGGTTTTGTGATTTTCATTCAGTGATTTGATTCCAATGTTTCTGGATGTACTTTATTGATCAAGACCTCTAAAACTGGGTGTATAGCTGTTCAAGATCTTGTTTTCCTCCGTGCCGGGCTTACCTTCCATCTCAGAAGCGTGGTCTCTCTGAGGGTTGCTGAAACTGACGAGGTTTCTGGCTCTTTCTGGGTGACCTGTGACCTGGAGCCTGTGATTCAAGTCAGGCTTCCTCCTGCAGTTTCTCCTGTTCCCATTGCCTGAGGTCTCCTTACTCTCAGGTTTTGCTGGTATTTAATGGGGTGGGGGGAGTTCCATGTCCAGGACAGCCTGTCACCCTAAATACATGTGCTCCTGCTAGGAGCACTTCACACAGAGCTCTGACTCCCGCTTCTTGCCTGCCATTCCTAGCCTAGCAGCTCTTAGGGGTTAGTCGTGTCTGGCTACAGTACAGTGAGGACAGAAATTTCTATACGAGTAAACGAAGGATTCCAAGGATAGTCAGAATCTCATGTGCAAATGGGCCAGGATCAGTCGCACGCATTTTAGACTTAGGGGAGGTGAGTGCTGGCTGTGGGCTGTCACTGACAGTGGGTTCTCCCCACCCCCATGCCTCCTCGATGTTTTCATCCACTCTTAGCAAACAGGTCTTAACAGGTAAGCAAGTCCCTGAGGGTCCCCAGCCTTGGCCTGGTTCCCTTAGAGGGTCCTGGCTTCCTCTTCCTATGGCCTCTCCACTCTCCTTTGATGCTTTGAGTTTCTGCTTTGGGCTATGAGCAGGGAGACAAGGCCTCAGTGTCTGCTGGGTCCGAGGCCAGTTGGGCAGGACAATCAGGGAGTGGAGCCTGGACACACCCTGGACCCATTCCTGTGGCTGTGAGCCTCACAGTGTGTGCTGTGTCCTCTCTCAGCCCAGAGGGGTGGGCAGGGGCCAGCCCTGACAGAGTCCAGCGTGTGCCTGATCCTGTGATCACACAAGGTTGGCATCTTCCCCCTGTTTTTAGATATGAGAAAACTGAGGCTGGATGAAGCTTCAGACTGCCTGCAGCTGGGAGTCAGCCAAGAGCTCCTGAAGATGGGGCTCCCCTTGGGTAGGGTGTTATTATAGAGATGAGTTCTGGCTTGTCACAGGCGCTGTGTTTCTGAGAAGGAACTTTCATATCCTGCTTCACCCTCAGGCCCTAAGAGGAAAAGCGGTCTGGAACTGGGAAGTTTTGAAAGCTGGGGAGGATGTCCGGAGTTCCCGTGGACTGGGCTGGGGGGTCTCCTGCTTTGTCAAGGTAGAGCAGATGTTGCATCTTAGAGCGTTTCCTTTACTGAGGGCCCTTGAGAGGGAGGGGCAGCTGGTGGGGGGACGTGGACACTGCCAGACCTTCAGGCATTTTCAGACTTCCCAGTTCAGGGACTTTCCCTCAAATGGCCTTGAAAATGCAGAGGGGCCAGCTTACCTGTGTCTTGGCTAGGCTTCTTGTGGAACTTGGATTTGTTTTGCTTCCTGTGGCCCCTCTATTAAAATGAATCAGTGCCAGCCGAAGTGCGGCCTGGGTCTGATGTTTGCAGCACCAAGATGCTCAGAGATGCATGGACTTCAGTCTGTGCACGTTAATGCCTCTCCTTCCTTTCTGAGGAGGGCCCACGACGCTGGGAGCTGTTTGCTTCGGGCTCTAGATCCGGGAGGAACACCTGCCCTGTGGCCGGGGCTCTGGGACTCCGAGGAGCAAGAATTTGCAGAAGGGAAGGCAGGTGCAGGTTGGAGTGACTTGGCTCTGTTTTTCTGACTTGGCTTACCCCACATGTCTAAAGCTGTGGGTAGACCGTAGTGAAAGAATTCATTTCCATAACCAAAATAAAGCTACATAGTCTGCTCTTCCATCGCCCAGTTTGAGATTGAGCATTATAACTTGCTTTTTGGTAAAACCTGGGGTTTTCTTTAATATTTATTGTTTATGTTAACACATTATTAACATGTTAAAATGTTAACTTGGCATAGTTTAAAGAAGACTGGCCGTATGGGAAGTCTTGGCCAATCTGGGTTTATTCCTTGGAAATGTCTGACAGCAGAACTGTGGCTCTTGGGGTCCGCAGAACTGTGGCTCTTGGGGTCTGCAGAACAAGGAGCGAGCAGGCGGGGCGGCTTGAGGAGGTGGGCGCCCTTCTCTGTCATAGACCGCCCTTACGTAACCGAGACAGACTTGAAAAAGTGCTGGGACTGCTCACTCATCTGTGCTGCTGGAACGCACAGGCCTGGGCACGGGCCTAACTGCCCGACCACTGAGGCTAGCCACTTGGCAGCCATCTGGAGCCTCCCCTGGTCTCTGCCCCTGTTCCATCTTTTCTACAGGTGGCTCCTGCTTGGCTGACTTCACCCAGAGTTCCATTCTGGCCTTCCCTTTCTCCTTTTTCTGTCTTGCAGCTGTGCTCTCATCCCAGTGGTGGCCATTGGGATGGAGTGGGGTTAGGAGAAATGGCCGTGGGTGGCCGGAGAGCTGGGTCTACACCCTGGCTCACCCACTGCCTTCCTCTCAGCACTGCAGTCCCTGTACCACCCCTGGGAAACACGTCATGGTCCCCTGACTACTCCATCTGGCCTTACACCTTTGCTTCACATTTTTCGCAAATCTGGATCGTTCAGCCTTTGCTTTACATGTTTATATGTGGATGTGGCAGTTTTTGTATTTAGCATACATGAACTGAAAAAATTTAAAGCACAGGTTTTTCAGTCAAAGCAGTTGTAATAAGTATTTTTGTAGCTGAAAAGATTGTAAGGGAAGACTATATGTAGTATTTTCCATGGATTTGAAGACACCCATGTTTACAGTAAAATAACTGTACAGTTATACAGTATATATTTTACTGTAAATAACTATACAATAAAATATATTTCTGATATTGGTTGCGTTTGCAGTGCATGCATGGTGAGTGATGAGCTGGGTGATTCTTGATGGTACATTAATTAGATGGAAAGTGTTCACAGACCCTCGGTGAACTCAGTAGTTCAAAGAGTAGTCAGTGAAGGACAACTTCTGATAATGTTACATGTCTTCTCATGGCTTGTGTGCTGGAGGTGGGAAATCTCTTCAGAAGTAGGGTAAACTTTAGGTCTCTGATAAGGCTGATGGAATGGTGTGCCGCATGGACGTCCACCTGGAGCCCAGCTGGGAAGAGTAGGTACAAGTTCAGGGTCTCCTCCCCAGTCATTTAGCCACTTGGCTAATTAGGAGGAGGAAGCCAAAAAAAGGAGGAAGCCTGAGGAACCAGGGCCCCTGGGGAACCCAGCAGACATAGCTCTGGCCTTCCTGCCACAGGGAGGGAAGCCTATTAAGGTGTCCCTCTCCTGAGCAACAGTGACCACAAAGGGCAGTCCCTGGGCTGAGGCTGGCAGTGAGACATCCCATCTGTTGGCCAGTGTGTCTCTGCACTGGATGGACAGGACAGTGGAGCTGAGAGTGGAGGCAGGAGCGGGTATTTCCCAAAGATGAGAGGAGTCAGAGGTGGGGCCTGGACAAGAGGTGAGTCTTGTTTCCCTCTCGTCAGCTGATAGCGAAAGTTTTTATGGTGGCATTCCCTTGGGAGGCTTTACATAGTACCAGTCACGTTGCTGTGGAAGAGGACTTCGGCCCTGAAATAAGTCTGGGAGGTGCTGCTGGGTGGAAAAGGGGTGAGTTCCCAAGGCCTGCTTCTGTGCTCTGGCTTTGCAAGGACAGAGGTGAGCTCCATGTATTTCCCAAATGAAGCTGACTACTGAACTCTCTCTGAGAGAGACCAGAGGTCCTTGGGATGCCTTTGGTAAACACTCTTCTTAGAGCCATTGTTTCCATTCCCCCCTCTCTGGGCATTGCAGTTTTGCTTGAGATTTGAAAAACAGGGTTAATGGGGACATCAGCTACAGCTAACCAGATGTGCCCCACCACACTGGAATGTAGCGTGGCATTTGTAAAATGAGTCACTTGTGGGCACTGAGCTGTCCCTGCACCCCGCTGTATTTCTACTTCTGGGCAGGAAAGGCACTCCAGGCCAAGCGTAGGACGTGTGCAAAGTTGTGGTGTCTCTGGAGGGCCGGGGAGAAGTCTGAGGTGAGGGTGGAAAGGAGCGCTGAGGAGGGAGACCCTCGAGCTTGCTCCTGCAGGCAGAGTGGGTGAGCAGGTGGCAGGCATGTCACTGCAACATTCTTGAGCTCTGTGGCATCAGTCCTGTGCCAGCACTGCCATCCCCACACTGTGTGACTCTCTTGGGTGAGTCATTGGCCTTCCACGCTAGCCCATCGGGTGGTCCCAGTCTTTCGTGACAGGTGAAGCAGAGGTAGTTCCTCCAACAGGAATTCTGAATTGTACCTCAGGCCTGCCCCATAGGCTAGGCCCCTGGCTAACTATTAGATCATGATCACGTTATGCAGCGAGCGTAGCGACTGACTCAAACTGATGTCTCTCGTAGGTGTCAGCTGCGGGGAAGGAGGCCTTACCATCCTGGCTGCACTGGGACCCAAGGAGCCACACCCTGGAGGGTCTCCCTCTTGACACCGATAAGGGAGTGCACTACATTTCAGTCAGCGCTGCACGACTGGGGGCCAATGGGAGCCACGTCCC
This sequence comes from Ovis canadensis, assembly GCF_042477335.2. NCBI lineage: Eukaryota > Metazoa > Chordata > Mammalia > Artiodactyla > Bovidae > Ovis > Ovis canadensis. The sequence goes on along the minus strand of NC_091263.1, from coordinate 65,264,744 downwards.
CCAGACTTCCAGCGTGTTCTCTATTGAGGTCTACCCTGAAGACCACAGCGAGCCGCAGTCGCTGCGGGCGGCCTCACCGGACCCCGGCGAGGTGGTGTCCTCGGTCTGTGCTGCCGATGAGCCCGTGACCGTCCTGACAGTCATTCTGGATGCTGACCTCACCAAGATGACCCCAAAGCAAAGGATCGACCTGCTGCGCCGGATGCGGGGCTTCTCCGAAGTTGAGCCGCACAATATGAAGCTGGTGCCCGTGGTGAACAACAGACTGTTCGACATGTCGGCTTTCATGGCGGGCCCAGGCAACGCAAAGAAGGTGGTGGAGAACGGGGCCCTGCTCTCCTGGAAGCTGGGCTGCGCCCTGAACCAGAACAGTGTGCCTGACATTCGTGGCGTGGAGGTCCCCGCCAGGGAGGGCGCCATGTCTGCACAGCTTGGCTACCCTGTGGTGGGCTGGCACATCGCCAACAAGAAACCCCCTCTCCCCAAACGCATCCGGAGGCAGATCCATGCCACGCCCACGCCTGTCACGGCCATTGGGCCCCCCACCACGGCCATCCAGGAGCCACCATCCAGAATTGTGCCCACCCCCACGTCTCCAGCCATTGCTCCTCCAACCGAGACCATGGCTCCTCCGGTCAGGGACCCTGTTCCCGGGAAGCCCACAGTCACCATTCGGACTCGAGGTGCCATTGTTCAGACCCCAACCCTTGGCCCCATCCAGCCCACTCGGGTGTCAGAAGCTGGCACCACGGTTCCCAGCCAGATCCGCCCAACAATGACCATTCCTGGCTACGTGGAGCCCACAGCAGTCATCACCCCTCCTACGATGACCACCAGGAAGCCACGAGTGTCCACGCCCAGACCAGCCACACCTTCTACTGACTCCTCTACCGCCACCACTCGAAGGCCGACCAAGAAGCCGCGGACATCCCGACCGGTGCCCCGGGTCACCACCAAGGCGCCCATCACCAGACTGGAAACCGCCTCCCCGCCAACACGCATCCGCACCACCACCAGTGGGGTGCCCCACGGAAGGGAACCCAACCAGCGCCCAGAGCTCAAGAACCACATCGACAGGGTGGACGCTTGGGTCGGCACCTACTTTGAGGTGAAGATTCCGTCGGACACCTTCTATGACAACGAGGACACCACCACTGATAAGCTGAAGTTGACCCTGAAGCTTCGGGAGCAGCAGCTGGTAGGCGAGAAGTCGTGGGTGCAGTTCAACAGCAACAGCCAGCTCATGTATGGCCTGCCAGACAGCAGCCACGTGGGCAAGCATGAGTACTTCATGCACGCCACGGACAAGGGGGGCCTGTCGGCGGTGGATGCCTTTGAGATCCACGTCCACAGGCGCCCTCAAGGGGACAAGGCTCCTGCACGCTTCAAGGCTAAGTTGACAGGTGATCCTGCAGCCGTGACAAACGACATTCACAAGAAGATTGCTCTGGTGAAGAAGCTGGCCTTTGCCTTTGGGGACCGCAACTGCAGCACCATCACCCTGCAGAACATCACCCGGGGCTCCATTGTGGTGGAGTGGACCAACAATACCCTGCCCCTGGAGCCCTGCCCCAAGGAGCAGATCACGGCGCTGAGCCGGAGGATCGCCGAAGATGACGGAAAGCCTCGAGCTGCCTTCGTCAACGCACTGGAGCCTGACTTCCAGGCCATGAGCATCACAGTGACAGGCTCTGGCAGCTGCCGGCATCTCCAGTTTGTCCCAGCGGCGCCACCCAGGAGGGTGCCCTCGGAGGCGCCAGCCACGGAGGTGCCAGACCGGGACCCTGAGAGGAGCAGCGAGGACGACGTGTACTTGCACACGGTCATCCCGGCTGTGGTGGTGGCAGCCATCCTGCTCATCGCGGGCATCATTGCCATGATCTGCTACCGCAAGAAGCGGAAGGGCAAGCTCACCCTGGAGGACCAAGCCACCTTCATCAAGAAGGGGGTGCCCATCATCTTTGCGGACGAGCTGGACGACTCCAAGCCCCCGCCCTCCTCCAGCATGCCGCTGATCCTGCAGGAGGAGAAAGCCCCCCTCCCCCCTCCCGAGTACCCCAACCAGAGTGTGCCCGAGACCACTCCCCTGAACCAGGACACCGTGGGAGAATATGCGCCCCTGCGGGATGAGGATCCCAGCGCGCCGCCCTACCAGCCCCCGCCGCCCTTCACAGCCCCCATGGAGGGCAAGGGCTCCCGGCCCAAGAACATGACCCCCTACCGGTCGCCCCCTCCCTACGTGCCCCCTTAACCCACAAGCGCCTGGGTGGAGGTAGGGGTAGGGCAGGGCCCTGGAGACAACACGGTGTTGTCTGTGGAGGCCGGTGGCCTGCAGACCAGCGCCCACTGGGAGCCGACGCCTGACCTCACGTGCACTGACACACACACGGGGCCTGGACAAGCCCGCCCTCTCCGGCCCTCCTAAACCCCAAAGCCGCTGGAGAGACTTTGGGGACATTTTTTTTTCCTTTTAATTTTTGCCTAACAGCTTCTTGTTTGTTCATAGAAAATCCTTCGCTGCGTTTTTTGAAGGCTGGCTGGCTCTGAAAGCACCGTTTGGAGTAGAGGTAGATGGAGGGAGCGAGGAACCGTGAATGAACTCGCAGGCAGTGCTGGGCGGCCTCCCGGCGGCTCTCTGCGTTTTGCCTTTAACACTAATTGTACTGTTTTTTTTCTATTCACGTGTGTCTAGCTGCAGGATGTAACATGGAAAACAGTAGCTACAGATTAAATTCAAAGGACTTTCAGACGTTAAGGTTAAGTTTTTACATTTAATCTGCTGTTTACCTAAACTTGTATGTATCATTTGGGGGTGGGTATGGGAAATTGCTTTGCTAAAAATAAGCTCCCAGGGTGTTTCAAACTTAGAGAAGACCAAGGGACAGTATTTTTTATCAAAGGAATCCTATTTTTTCACACTACGTAAACTTGGTTGCTCTGATACCCCAGAGAGCCCGCCTGGGGGCCTCCTGGCCCTGGCTCAGGGGCCAGGGCCCTGGTGCTGGGCTTGCTGTCCCACCATTGCCAGGGGCTGGAAGCTGGAGGGGGCCTCTTAGGCCAAGGACATCCACACCCCCCACCCCATGCACGCCAGCGGCCCACCACCAAGGGGTCTTCATTTCCACGGAAAGGGGACTCCAAGAGGCGGCGGTGGCCGTGGCCCCCAACCTAGGTGCTCCAGGGTGGGCCAGCTGCTCGTGGGGACGGCTGGGGAGGTCGAGGAACTCGACCACATCAATCTGTTTTCTTTTATCCTTCTTCTGTGTGTGGTTTTTTTTCTCTCCCCCCCCCATCCCAAGGAATATCATGGTTTCTGAAACACTCAGTGGGGGACATTTTGGTGAAGATGCAATATTTTTATGTCATGTGACGCTCTTTCCTCACTTGACCTTGGCCACTTTGTCCCAACAGTCCATAGCCCCACCCTGACCCACATCACCCCTCTTCTCTGGCGCTCCAGTCCCAGGCCTCGGGCCTGAACAGCTGGGCAAGGTCTGGTGGCTGGGGAGGAGTGCCAGCAATAGTTCATAGTAAAAAATCTGTGGGCTCTCGAAGCTAATTTTTTACTAAAGTTTTTATACAGCCTCAAATTGTTTTATTAAAAAAAGATTAAAAACGGTGATGCTTACAGCAGTTTGTACAAGCTCTTAGTGTTGATTCCATGGGACTGACGGCTTTGCTCATTTTGACCCCCCCCCTTTTTTCCTAATGGTTTAAATTCCAGAATTACACTGGGGCTCCTTTTGCCTTTTTTAGCAGAACGTCCGTCCATCCATCCGCATCTCTGTCCCGTGACTCAGGGGCACCCACTCAGCTTTGATTTTCCTCCTTTGGAAGAAACTGTTTTGAGCAGGACTTCTTGATGTCTGAGAGTTATTTTGAGTACCTTTTAGGGAGGAATGCCTTTTGCAATAATGTGTCCCTTCCGTGATCAAGGGCGGGTGGGAGGACCCAGGCTCCCTGTGCACATCAAGCAGCCACTTCTAAGCCATATTGACCGTTTTGCAGAGGATTCGCATGTGCTGCCTCAGGACGGGAGGGATGGTCAGAGTGGAGGGGTCTTCACCCTGCCCTTCTCTGGAGGGCATTCCTCTCTGCACCTTCTCCGACAGGGCCCAGCCTCTCTCTCCTGCCTGGCCCGCCGGTGGGGTGAGCGGTGCCCCCGGTGGGTGGAGCCTATAGTGAGGGCTGACTGGACCTGTGGTGACCGGCCCTTGTGCCTCCATGTCCTGATCCAAGCTGGAGTTCCCCCAGTGCCCCAGAGTCATGACCGCAAGCTGGATCTGACCTGGTGGGATGATTTTTTTTTTTGATGACCTCGCCAAAAAAATAAACAATTTCCAGTGTTCCAGGTGAGGGCTTTGAAAGGCCTTCCAAATAAGCTCCGTTGCCCCTAGCAACCCCACCATTGGGCATTGCCACGCAGAGACGTGGCTGGCCCAGAATGGCCTGTTGCCATAGCAACAGGAGGCAATGGGGCAGTGAACAGAATAACAACAGCAACAATGCCCTTGCAGGCAGCCTCCTCCCCTGAGCGCCTGGCTGGCAATGGTCTTTGGACTCTGAGACAGAGAGCCAATCTCACATTCAAGTGTTCACCAACCACTGACGTGTTTTTATTTCCTTCTATATGATTTTAAGATGTGTTTTCTGCATTCTGTATAGAAACATATCGAACTAAATAAAAGCAGTGTCTTTATTACAATGCCATGGCCTCCAAGCATCTATTTCCCTGGCCCCTACACGACTTGAGTATAGGGTGGGACTGGAGTCCACGTGACGGAGGGAAAGAGGGGGCCCGGCTAGGCCCACTCAGAGGTGGCCTTTGAGCAGCTGTCCGGATAGCCTTCACATCCCTACCATTTCTGTGCCTCTGAGAGGGGTGGTGGTTGGCCCTGGAAGTTCTGGCAACCAGTGAGCCCTCCCTAGCACCTCCTCTGCCTAAACCAGCTGAGACATAGCTTGTACGTCAGTTTCCTCATCTGTAGTTGGGGGGTCAGGGGAAGAATAGGCGGGAAAACCCAGTAAGACTGGCTGGGAGGGGAGGATGGTGCAAGAGGTCTTACTAGAGGAGGTCTGCCCCAGAGTGGGTCCCAGGCAGGGGTCTCTCAGGCTGGGCCCCTTGCCCACCACCTTGTGGGGTTGAGACTGGCGAAACCTCCCAGGAGTCTCCAGGCAGTTTGGCCTTGGCCTTGAGTGGGAAGAAGGGGAGTGTGGTTTCTGGTCAGGCTGTTCTGCCCTCTTGGGGCCTATGGTTATAGTTTCTGGGTGCAGGGGGTGGACAGGCCAGCTGGGTAGGCTTAGTATGACTTAGTGCCCAGGAAGGGCTGGGTTGTCCGAGGACACTGCCCAGGGCGTGGGAGGCAGGGGATACAGCAGCTGTGTCTTCAGAGGCAGGATCGGGGCCATTGGTCACGGAACAACTGGTGCCTCGGCTCACTCCCACTGCCACAGGCCCCTCACCACCTACAGCCCCCAGGCTGCTGCTCTGCTCAGAACCTTCAATATCCAGTGCCGAGACTGGTCCTATGTTGCAGCTAGAACTCACTCCCAGAGCAAGGAGTTGAGGGTCAGACAACTACTTGGAGGAGGAAAGTGAAAGTGTTAGTTGCTCAGTCGTGTCTGACTCTTTGTGACCCGCGGGAATGTAGCCCACCAGGCTCCATCCATGAAACTGTCCAGGCAAGAATACTGGAGTGGGTTGCCATTTCTTTCTCCAGAGATTCTTCCTAACTCAGGGACTGAACCCGGGTCTCCTGCACTGCAGGCAGATTCTTTACCTTCTGAGCCACCAGTGCCTCATACTAAATACCACACTGATAAAGCTTTTCCAGGAAAAGCTGTCCCCAGGAAAGAATTCAGAGACACATATACCTCACCCCAGGACCCAGCAGCAGGGGCCTAGGAAATGACCCTGCCCTTTGCTCTCTTGGCCTCAGGAAGTTCTGCTTAATATTTAACCTAAAGCCACCGGATTGAGTGGACTCACTCTTGAACTCGAGGAAAGGGATTTCTGGTTTCAGCCAAGAACAGTAAGAGAGCGGGGTGGGCGCCAGAGAACCCACGAGTTTCTCCTGCCTCAGCCCTGCCTTTCTCTCCTTGAGGGATGTCTGATCTTGGCCTGGTGGGCTCCTGCCCCACCGCACTCCTGCCAGATTTCTGTGGCTTCACCTTGGTGGGAACAGGGACCATCTACTCATGTATTTTTTTCAAGCTAGAGCAGGTGGTGTAGGGCAGAGGCAGAAAAAAGAGGATACCGTAAGGGAGAGGGAGCTGTCTGAGCTACAGAAATCTGCCTTTCCTCTGCCTCTGACCCAGGGCAAGTTCCCAGGATCCGTCAGGCCTGGCTTCCCCATCTGTGAGATAGGACGGTGCTGGTCTCCAAGGGATTCTGAGAAATCCTGGGAACCGTGGGGTGAGGTTGGGATAACAAGTCACCCCCAGCGCATCTGTCTCTAGAAAGGGCAGGGAATCTAAACAAGGCTAGAAGACTCTTCCATCTCTCCTGGTGTAAAGGCACTGCCTCAGGCCAGGCCTGGGTCCTGGCGTTGGCTGCAGAATACTAGGGTGTCTAAGAGCTCCTAAAAGCCAGCCTTGTCTAGAACATCACCACTTCGATGAGGACTGGAGGCTCCCCGTAACTCACCTTGCTCCCCACAGGCAGAAAAGTCTCCTACAAGAGACCCTTCTCTGGCTCCTCTAAAGCATGGAAGGCCCCACTCACCTTTCAAAGGTGCGCTTCATTCCTATTACTCTATCTTAAAAACAGATTGGCTAAAGTTTTTAAGCTAACACTTCCTGCTATGCTTCCCTTCTCAATCCACCATCTTGAGGGCAAGGGTCCAGGTACCATGGCCAGTGCAAAACAGATTCAATTCTAAGTAGGTTTTTTCTTCCCCCCTAGATTGTAAAATTTTGTTCCTATGGTAGAGCAGCAACAAATTATCTGAAGCCTCCTCCCCTCACCCCAGGAGATAGGGGCACCCTTTTCCTTATGAGGATGCTAGCAGACCCAGAGAAGGTAGGGCAAGAGATTCAAAGTGAGGGTTGCCATCCGCTGGGAGTGGGGTGCCCCTGCACCAGCATGGAGACCTGGCCACTGGGGCCCTCGCTAGCCCCTCTGCCCTCAGTTTCGGTGGTGGTGACCCTAGAATCACAGCTGAGATGGGGCGAAGTTGGTCTGTTTGTGTCCCTGTGAGACTCCGTGTGTCCAGGAGGTGTCCCTGGGTGGTTTCTGGGCGGTCGGAGGGGCAGCTCTCGACCTTGGTAGTGATTTAGGGGTGTCCTGCGTGAGCCCCGCAGAGAGCCAACTGCCAGGCCCTCTGGGCCAAAGAGGAGGGACAGTGCCCACTGGCTCCCAGGAGGTGGCGCCACAGGCTGGAGTAAGCCTGACAGCAATGGGCAAGTCAGACTGTGGGCGGGGTTAAGTCACAGCTGGCTGGGGGAGAGTCTGGGAGCTGGGAGAGGCTGGCTGTGGCAGGTTGGAACCCCGCCTAGGGCTGGGCCAAGACGGCCAGGGACTGGACCAGAGGTCTCGAGGAGGGCTAAGGTGATAGGTAGGGCCTAACCCTGAGGGTACTCTTGTCTTGTGGCCTCCTCATGGCATTGCAGCCGCAGGTCATAGAGGGCAAAGCCCAGGTTTGGGATTTGCCAAAACGGCTGGGAATTGAGGCCGAGTCAGTCTGCTCCTTTTCCAGGGATCACACCCTATTTTCCTCCGCACCTCTGTTGCACAAGGTCAAGGGAAAGAAAGGTGAAGAAAGGGGCTGGCTTCAGCCCACAATGGCAGGGGTGGGGAGGTCCTATGGGAGGTGGCAGCAGCTTGTCCCTGGGTGTGCCTAGGGGAGAGGACCAGCTTGGTCCTGAATGCACTCGCCCTCAGGGAACACGTGCCTGGGCTTGGGGGATGCGGAAGAGGGCGGAGTCCTCCTCTTGTTTGAGGAGCACAAGGTGTACATGTGTGTAGTGGGGAGGCCAGCTCTGCGTCCCTGTGTCCACTACAGCGATTATTAGAGTGCAAATGACAGATGGAGGACAATCTGCTGTGACCCCAGTGGCTCTGACTCAGCAGCCACTGTGCCTCCCGAGGCCAGTCCTGGGTCCCAGGTCTCTCCTCAGAGAGGCCCTGGGCCAGGCAGGGCTAGGAGAGGGACGCAGCTACCCCGTGAGCCCTAGGAAGGTCTCTGGAGCAGATCTGGGGATGAGGGGGAGGGCTTGGTTGAAATGAGCAAAGACTGGGGGAAGGAAGGCTCAGTGGCAAGTGCAGGCTGTCCCTTGTTCAGCCGTACTAGGAATTCCTCAGTCTGCACTATTAGCTTCTGGTCAGAAAGGCTACCACCTAGGAGAGCTGATGTCCATGCCGGGTCTGCCAACTGGGGCAGTTATCAGTACATAACTAGCGGTAGTAACCCAGATGCTTCTGTACAACTGACACCTGCTGCTCCCCACCCCAGAACCTGGGGAGACCTGTGTGTGACTTCAGCCCTCGCCTGGTCGAGTCTGCTTTGGCTACACGCAGGGCTACAGGGGATGCCAGCGGTCCCTGCACGGAGGGCCAGCAGTCAGGGCCTCCAGAATCAGGGCCTGGTTTGAGCAGCAGGCAAAGGCCAGACTTGGAGACTGCAGCTTCAGTGAGCGTAGTATGGGCTCAACGGCCTTAGTTTTTGCTGCATCCCTGGGGCCTAGTGTGATGCTGTTTTTGTCCTAGGGCTCGAAAGTGCCAAACTGAACTGAAATTTAACTACATTGAATTTAGTGAAATTGAAATCGTCCATCCTGGAAGAGGCCTAAGGGATTGTGGACCCTTCTACTTGTCAAAAGGGTTTTGTTTCACTGACCTGCGCTATTCTATTTTTCCTAGAAGGCAGGAACTGTTCCAGTGACTCCTGAAAGCTTCCTGGACAAACCAACCCTATGTTAATCCACTCTGACCAGGAAAAGACAAAGCTCAGTGCAGAGCATAGCTATGTCCCATGAAATCCCTGGTGGTAAAGGGTAATTCTCAATAATGGGCTTCGATTTGCAGTAGAAGAGCCACAGAGTCTCACGAGATAGGGTTCTCTTTAAAAGACTTCCCTGAAGACTGGAACTGAGTCTGATGAAGGGGCTGAGCTAACTGTCCCTTTCCCGTGAACTGTCCAAGTCATGTCTGAACCTCTGTTGCCTTGCTCCAGGCACATGGGCTCGTCAGGAGAGACATGACTTGCCACCTGGGTCTGTTCCCCACCCCTTACCTCCGCACCTGTGGGACAGAGGTAGGTGGAGGCAACTCCATGGAAACTAGAATCCTAGTGGGAAGGATTGCAATGGGGATTGAGATAGTATTTTCTATAGTTTACAGGAAACCGTTTATGTGCTTGTCTCTCCCATTCTGCAAACTGAACTCCTTGAGGGAAGGTCCCTTAGTCTTCACTGGGCCTGATACTGAGTAAATATAGGCTTGGCACTGGCTGAAGGAGGATAAGTATGCGGGTATGCATGAATGAGATCCACAAAGCCAGCCTGGAGGCTTGTCTGAGCGAAGGCAGAGGGACAAGGAAAAGCAGCGTGTTTTGACTTGGGCACTTACAACTTGGCAAAAGCATGTCTTCGTTATTTTTTTCTTGTCACAACAAGCCTTTGGAAGCACATAACTCTAATAGCAATGGGGCTTAATGAGCTTTCTTGGGAGCACTGCATGGGCGGTAGGGCTAGGTTGGTGATAAACGTTTATGATGATTTTTTCTTCCCCTGGCTCTTTTCACAGAATGCACGTAAAGATTCGCACAGCGCAACAGGAAAGGAATTAGGCAGACAAGGCCTCCAGCAAGTTCTATACCTTTCAGTTTTGCTCCCTTTTCCTACTCTACCAAAGGCACGGCTCATCTGAAGAACCTAGGACACAAGCAAAAGTGTCCTGGCCAGCCCGGACGGGCTGCTGAGCAGGACACAGATTGGTCGGGTTTCTTATTTGTAGCCGCATACTAGCCTGCGGCTTGCTTGGGGAGCTGCCTTATTGCTCGTGTTGGTGGGTGGTGCTGACAAACCTCAGCCAGGAGGGAAACCTTCTGTTTCGTCGTGCTTCCTTCCTTCTTTTCTCTCAGTCCTGTTTTTCCATCCCAGTGGAGGAATGCAGACAGGGATCCAGTTTCCTGAGTGGCTTCTCCCTGGGAGGTGAGACAGGCCTCGGCAGCGCTACAACACAACGGAAGAGCAGAGTGGTCAGGAGACCCCGGGAGCTGGCTCTCCCAGTCTTTCTCTCGGGAACAGTCCACAGCCCATGGCACCGTGCCATCCAGAACTGTCCTCAGCCAGCCATCCTCATTCCCTCCCACCTCCATGCTCTTCCTGCTGGCAAAGTTTGTCATTCCTCGCCACCACCGTCGGCATCTTCATCTTTGCCTCCTGAGCCTCCCTGTGGAGGTCACCATGCTGAAAGTAGCGGCCTGGGGTGAACTGGGCTCTGTGGGGAAGCAGGAAAGCCTCAGAGTTTGCACGCTGCCCCTCCTGTGCCTGGGCTCGCCTGCATAGTGCCTCACCCATGGCCCAGCTGGCATCTGGGTGCAGGTCCCAAGGCCTTGCATCTCTTCATGCTTTCAAGATTTGCCTCCCAATGACTAATCATTTCCACAAACTCCAGCACCAAGCTGGCTCTGAAGAGGCCTTTTTCTACCTGGATAGATGTCCCCCCCCACCCCCAGTTACATTTTCCTTCTGGTCTCTTATCAGTGTTTGAGAGCACAGGCTGGAGAAGTCAGTGGACGTGTGTCCGTCCATCAGTTCTATTTTGGCATGTAGACTGATTCTCCTCCCATCTGGGCTTTCTCCAAAATGACTGCTGTGGGTCATATGTCACATCAAAGTGGGAAGAAAATGCCTTTGGCAAGTGAAGTTTAGGGGGCTTGGAAACTTCTGTAGGGGCTCCAGGTCCATCCTGTCCCTGACTGGGCACCAGCTGGACCCAGGAGGAAATGGTACCAGACATCCCAACTGCTGGTTTGTATATACTTAGAGATTATGGCATCCGGTCCCATCACTTCATGGGAAATAGATGGGAAAACAGTAGAAACAGTGTCAGACTATTTTTTTGGGCTCCAAAATCACTGCAGATGGTGATTGCAGCCATGAAATTAAAAGATGCTTACTCCTTGGAAGGAAAGTTATGACCAACCTAGATAGTATATTCAAAAGCAGAGACATTACTTGGCCGACTAAGGTCCATCTAGTCAAGGCTATGGTTTTTCCTGTGGTCATGTATGGATGTGAGAGTTGGACTGTGAAGAAGGCTGAGTGCCGAAGAATTGATGCTTTTGAAGTGTGGTGTTGGAGAAGACTCTTGAGAGTCCCTTGGACTGCAAGGAGATCAACCCTGGGATTTCTTTGGAAGGAATGATGCTAAAGCTGAAGCTCCAGTACTTTGGCCACCTCATGCAAAGAGTTGACTCATTGGAAAAGACTCTGATGCTGGGAGGGATTGGGGGCAGGAGGAAAAGGGGATGACCGAGGATGAGATGGCTGGATGGCATCATGGACTCAATGGACGTGATTCTGAGTGAACTCTGGGAGATGGTGATGGACAGGGAGGCCTGGCGTGCTGTGATTCATGGGGTCGCAAAGAGTCAGACATGACTGAGCGACTGAACTGAACTGAACTGAAGAGATTTGTGCATTCACTTGTCATGAAGTCAAGCCTAGTGAATTCTAGTTAGTATAGGTAGCTCATCTATGACCCCTCCAGCAGGAGACACTTTGGGCACAACCTCAGCACTGTCCCTGTTATTCACGAAGTGAATAACCCATACACAGTGATGCAGGAGCTAAATTCAAAGGTCCCTCTGGGGTCCTTTTAGCCTGGTGGTTGGTGAAGCCCTTGGAAGTGCCAGTGAGAGAAATGCCCGGAGCTGCCTAGAGAACTCAGCCCAACCAGCAACCCCGAAGCCCTGCTGAAGGGCAAGCCAGACAATGTCCTGCTCTTGAAGAGCCCCCACTCTAAGTCAGAAGGAAGGAAACAACTCCTGGAACAGTGAATAAAAACCAGAGACTGAGTCAGAGCCCCAGACCACCAGAGGCCAGCGCCATCCCTTGGCCAGCAGGAGTCCCTGGGCCAAATGTGAGGGGTGGATGTGGACACGGCAGGCGTGTTCCTGCAGATGTTTCTCGGAGGAAGTGAGATTGGCAGTTGGAAAGGAGGGCAGGGGAACCACTAACTCACACTTCCAGGTCTCCACTGCACTGTGGTTTTTGTTACCAAGGCAGCAGAGACCCTGGAGGTCTGCTAACAGCCAACAATCCACTCTGACGAGGGCAACTCCCCAGGTCCGCTGCCCAGGTAGGGCTAATTACCCCCACTGGAACCAGGGGCACGTTGATTTAAATCTATGGGAAGCCATAGCTCTTATGGCTTTTACAAAAACAAACATCCTTTTCTCCCCCACTTTCAAGGAGTCCACTGACTGGTGTCTGTGAAGCCGGAAGGGCCTGGGTCAGGCCAAGGTCAGGTCACTGGCCTGCTCATAGTGCCTGTGTACATGTTCTTACCCAGGAGAAAAGGTGTGGCACAAATTCTCCAAATCCCAGACCATCCACCAGAGAGACAACTAATAATAAATTTGGTCATGTGTACACCAGGCCCTTGTTCTTGTGTTTTATTTGTATCAGCCACTCCACTCTCACAATCCCTCACATTAGAGGGGGCTAGTATTATAACTTTGCAGGTTAGGACATGGAGGCTTGGTGAGTTTAAGTCAGTTGCCAAGGTCCCATCTGGAAAGTGGCAGGGCTGAGGTGTGGATCCTTGAGGAGCCTAGATACACATACTCACCAGACACAAAGATGACTGAAACACAGGAGGAAACACAGTGAAGACCATCATAACATGGGCAGAGAGGCTCTTATTATTCCAGGCTGTCAGAGTCAGGTAGTCAAGTCAGCAATCCAGGCTTCATGGAAACTCCATCCTAGAGGTCATAGGGAGCAGATCAGTGTGCACGGGAAGGCCCAGCTAAGGTCTGTCCATCTGGTTATCAGTTCATAGGAATCCCTGGATTATACCAGTTCAGGTTAGAACTGCTGACATGCCATTTGATATATTTTCCATCATTAGGTTTCCCTGGTGGTTCAGACAGTAAAGAATCTGCCTGCAATGCAGGAGACCTAGGTTCAGTCCTTGGGTTGGGAAGATCCCCTGGAGAAGGGCAAGAAGGGTATTCTTGCCTGGAGAATTGCATGGGCAGAGGAGCCTGGCACGCTACAGTCCATGGGTCACAAAGAGTTGGACAAGACTGAACGACTAACACTTTCACTTTTCACTTCCATCATTAGGAGAATTAGATGAGTTTGTAAAATATGTCCAAGTTTACTTAAGTTCCTCTACACAGCTGCGATTTATGAAGCCAGGAATAGGTTGGGATATCTTCTAAGAAATAATCTCCCTCAGGAAAACGCAGGTTTGTGTGAGAAGCAAGGAGTCAGAATAGAAGGCAAGCACTGAAGTCTGTAATAGTGAGGTGCGGGAAACGTAATGGGTAAGCTCTCAGGTCCATGCAGAGGCAGCCTGCAGCCCCTCATCTGACATTCCCTGGGAACCACAGTTCAAAACCTCCAAGAAGTATCAACTCTTCCCCCTCCCCACCCCCAAGGTCACTGTTCGAGGGCCTACTGAGGCAGCTTTCCATCTGGCTTCAGGCCAACCCTGACACACCGTCCACCTTTCCCAGGGACACTTTTTTGAGGTTCTCATCTCCTGGGACTAAGCCTGGACCTGAATCCCAGATGGTTGCACTGCCCCACCTGTATAAAGTCTTCACTCCCCAGCTAGCCTTTGAGAACCTCATAAACAGCCCCATATCTCAGTAGTCTTTAAAATCTCCGTCCTTCCATGACATTGTACCTCTGAACACTCTTTGTTCATTAGCGTTTCAAACTCCTAAACATCCTTTAACGCCACACTCGGCGTCCCCTCTCTGAGGCCAGTTCCCACAAAGTCTGCCAAAAGCTGGGACACTGAAGTTACCCAATGAGAGCTCCCACGCCCAAGTTCCCCGAGAAAGCCCCACTGGCTCCAAGACAGGGCACGGAGTGACGCCCCCACGGACCCGTCTAGTTGTCCGTGTCCCTCCAATCCTAGGTAGGCGGGACGCTCCTACCAACCCTCGCGGCACACGCCTGGTAGTACCCGCCGGCTCGGAGGGCGCATGCGCCGGCGCCGGCGGCTGAATCCGGCGATCCAGCCTCAGGCTCGTGGACTAAAGACTTCAGAGGCCTGCGGGAGCGCGCGCACGCGTGGAAGGGGGGGGCGTGTGCGGAGAGGGGCACACGAGCCGCGCATGCGCAGTAGCAGGCGGCGGCGCTAGCCGAGCTGGGAGATGGCGGCGGCGGCGGCGGCGGAGCGGAGCGTGTGAGAGTCGCCCGGGAGCCGCCGGCCCGGGCCCAGTGCGACCCCGACCCCGCCCGCCCGCCTGCCCGCCATGGGCAACGAGGCCAGCCTGGAGGGCGGCGCTGGCGACGGGCCGCTGCCGCCCGGAGGCTCCGGCCCCGGCCCGGGCCCCGGTGCCGGGAAGCCGCCTTCAGCACTGGCAGGCGGAGGACAGCTCCCGGCGACAGGCGGGGCGCGGGCGACCGCCGGACCCTCGGGTCCAGGCCCCGGGCCTGGGGGTGGTCAGGGCAGGTAAGCGCGCGGCACAGCTCCCGGGGGCGGGGGCAGGAGGGCACGGGAGTGTGTAGTCTGAGGCGGAGGCCAGTGCCGGGGCCCACGACCCTACGGTCTAGTCTGGACAGCGAGGTCGGACGTCCGGCCACACTTTGAACCCAGCTGGTTTGAGGGGGTGGCATGAGGGAGGGTGGTCCCGCGACGCGGCCCTCCCTTTACAGCCGCCCTGCCTTAGTGTAAAGCACGATGCTGAGCACAGGGTCAGTCCGGGCCTGCAGACCGTGACTTCGTCACGAACCCCAAATTCTCTTCACCCCAGTGCTGGGCTAAGGAGGGGCTTATGTAACCTCAGCCTGGTCCCTCCGCACTGGGGAGCAATGGGATGGAAAACGTCCTCCCTGTCTGCTGGTATCTGCCTGTGTCCATTGTGTTGGGCCGAGGAAAGAGCACAATGGGAGTGGCTGTCAGGGAGGATAAGTGTCACTGTGAGGAGCAGAAAGATGTGGAAATAGTTGAACCATGAACTTGGTCATGCGCTTTCCTCAGGCATTTCGTAGCTAAAATCTTTGGAGGAGGGGAACCGGACGCCAAAAGGTACTTATTTAGGCTCAACAGTACTAACAGGGTCATGTGCTTTCACCATGGTTTAGTGAAACACTTTGAGGTGAAGCAAAAATGCTGTTGAATCATCTAGAACCAAATATGTTCTGTTGCCTCATGATCTAGAGTCCTACCTCAAATCAGTGACATGTTTTAAACAGAACATATCTGATCAAATACTATGAAACCAGCTGTTTAAAATGCACGTGATGGTCCTATAAACAATTAAGTGGCGTAAATGTAGTGGAAGGAAATGCCAATATATAGTAAATCAGTCAACTGAAAACTCAGGAAAGCTAAGAGACGACAAGATAAAATGGAAGGCGTTATCTTCACAGCAGATAGACCCAGGGAGTAGCAAAGCTGGGGTGTGCTTTGGATCCATGTGAGTCTGCTGATAAATGTTGCCTTGGTTTTTCTGTGTGTCCCACAAACTGTAAGGGAGCATAATTTTTGCTTCTTCAGCTGCCCAGCTGTGCCTCTCATGGGCTTATTTTCTCAGAAATCGTTTCTTAGACAGTTAATGGTAATGAAAAGCGCTCGGTAGCCTGAAACCTGCCGCAGACAAGCCAGCTTGTGACCATCCCTTTTAGAGGGGGAATTTGCCCATTTTACATTAGCTTTTTCAGTAATGCAGTTGTGGAGCACACAGTTCTTAGCACTGCAAATACTGTCCATTTTGCTGCGTGTTGAGCTGCTCTTTGAGTTTTAGCTCGAGGGAGGCTCACTCAGGCTTTAGAGCACTCCCTCCAGGGGAAAGCCTCTACAGCTGTGTGGAAAAACACCTTGTTATTGGGAGTTCTCTATATGGGAAACTCGACATTTCCCTTCTGGTAACCAAGCAGGCTACTCTGCCTGCCATTTATCTGATGTTGCAGAGGCAAGCATATGAAAATTTAGAAAGACTTGGACATCTCAAAGAGACAGGAAGAGGCTAGTGTCTATTCATAATCCTTTTCAGTATTTCATTTCTACCCCCTGTCTACGTGTTCTACTACAGGGCAGACCCATGAACCACTGTGGGGTAGAGAATCATGGGCTCCTGCTGGATTTAGCAGTCACGTAATTTTGCTCTTGGCTGTAGGCAGTGCATACACACGGGCCTGTTTAGCTATGGTCCTACAGCTATCAAGCTCAGAGGGTGAGCTGGCTATTTGTCACCAAAGCTGGGGATTGGAGGTCCTTAGGAGATGGGGTTTACTCTTCCAGCTGATATTCGCTTGTCTGGGCACCTCAGCCAAGCCGCACCTCCATGATATGTCTCTCCTTCAGCAGCTGTATAGCTTCACTTCCTCTTACCCAGCGTCTCAGGTACCTAATGCCAAATTTAGCAAGTTCTGTTCTGAGATGCTGCTGAACAGATTGGCCCATTGATGGAGAAAAAACCCTGTGGCATGTGCTTCTGGGCATTTGGGAAAGAGCATTGGCATACTTTCAAGCCAGCTTGTGAATTTGGGGGAATTACATGGTGAATAGAGATAGGTGGAGGGTCAGGTAAGGGGAAGACCATTTTACTGACCCCAGAGGGGAATGGAACTGAGGCTCTGGGGGACTGAACTCCTGGCTCTTTCTTGTTGCTGTATTACCCCTTGTCACCTCAGGCTGAATTAGTCTTTTCCTCCTCATACTGAGCTGACTTGGGCCCTGCAAGGGGCCACCTTCACCATTTGAGGCTGAAGAGCTCGGCTAGAACCCTGTGAGTAGCAGTCTGCCACACCCATAGTGCTGCCTCTTAACCTGTTTGGATGATATGGCACTTTGGGCATCAGAGAGTCTCTCAAGGCAGGGCTCTCTGCTCCTGGTCCCAGGGTCACATGCGCAGTTACATAGGTTGTGCCTTCCCTGAGGAGTGCCAGATCAGGCACTCTGTCTCAGGCTCCAGGTTCTATGCCTTGGTGTGGGCTGCATCTTCCTGCAGGAAGGGGCACCTTTCAGTTATTCATTCATTCAGTTCATTTTATGGCTGAATGGCTGATGTTCAGTGAAGGTCCCGAGTTGACGGGGTTTTTACCTGTACACAAACCAGTTCAAGAGAAACTTTATCAGTACTCCAGAAAGCACCTTAAAAAAATTGCACAAAGAAGCCATGTAGACCAGTGGCGACGTGGTTAATCGACACCAGCTCTGTGGACTTGCAGAGCTTTGACATTTGCAAACTGATCTTTAGTCAGTCAAGCAAGGTATATTTACCAGTGTCAAGAGCAAGCACTGTGCTGAGCTTTGTGGAGGATCTCGAAGGATACACAATGCTCCCCTGGCCTCCAGCACCTCACAGTCTGGTTGGTCAGAAAGCTCTTGAAGCACTCTTGGAGAATACGGAAGGATCCTAGGAGTGACCCTGCAGGCATCTCAGTGTCTGAGGAGCATTCAATAGGTAATGCTTATAGAAGGGTTGTCAAGTGAGAAGAGTAGAGAGGCAGAGCCAGGCTTCAAAAGAAGGAGAATCCCAAGTCTGCTTGGGAAAGTGAGGGAGGTGGCCCTGAGAGGTAGAGAGAGGAAGAAATGACATGAGGCACATGGTTTACACAGGCAGAGACTGGGGCTGAGTGCAGGGGTGTGAAAACCTGCGACAAGCCACAGAAGGCTCCTCCTTGTTACCCCGTTGAAATCAGTGATCAGTGCTGAGCTGTCACTCATTTCCAGACCATATGTCAGGGAGACATCTTGAGCCCAGTGCAGCTGGGTACAGAGAGCCTGGGCATTTGTGGGAAGGTAGGCGAGGCTGCCCTGAGAACCATACCCAGAGTTCCTTTCTCAAGATAGGTTTGCCATAATTATATCTCGAAGATACATTAATGAACGAGTAACTAGGTTTGTCAGGCAAAGTATCTCTGGTCTGAGATTAGCCAGACTTGTTATACTATATCAGCTAACAGTCAGGCTCTAGAAAAATCTGGGATTAATTTGTAAGGCCAGAAAGAAAGGATACAATTATTAGGTTTAGAAATAATGGGCCTTTAACATTTAGAGATTATGTTAGGCCACTGGATTCTCATGGAGGACATGTCATGGAGTTTGTGCTAAAGTGACCCTAATATCTGGATGGTGATGATGTCAAAAACTTACCCTAAGAGGGAAGCCATTTTTGCATTTCTTGCCTGGGAGAGAGGGGCAGTTTTGATAATATAGCTATTTGTAGGCTTGGTAAGACTGACAATATGCCATAGGTCCAAAAAAAAAAAAAAAAAGCTATGGATTTGTTAGGGAGAGAAAGTCTATTTTATTTAAAGTTTTTTTTTATTATGGAAAATTTCAAACACACATTCATAAAAGTAGAGAAAATAAGTTAATGAACTGCCATGTTCCCACTGCCCAGCCACAGCCATCAACTCACAGCTGATCAAGTTTATCTATCTCCCTTACTCTACTTAAAGCATCTTCAATGGAAGCATCTTCCAGATATTCAAACATTTCATCATCAATGTTTCAGTGTATATTTCTAAGAAATAAGGGCTTTGGGGACTTTCCTGGTGGTCCAGTCGTTAAGACTTCATGCTCCCAATGCAGGGGACACAGGTGTGATCCCTGGTTGGGGATCTAAGGGGCTTCCCCAGTGCTACTAGTGGTAAAGAACCCACCTGCCAATGCACGAGACGTAAGAGATGCAGATTTGATTCCTGGGTTGGGAAGATCCCTTGGAGGAGGGCATGGCAACCCACTTCTGTATTCTTGCCTGGAGAATCCCCTGGACAGAGGAGCCTGGTGAGCTACAGTCCATGGGGTTACAAAGAGCTGGACACAACTGAAGTGACTTCAGCATGTGCTCACGGGAAACTAAGCTCTGGCATGCTGCATGGTGAGGTGAAAAAGAAAGGAAATAAGGGCTTTGTATAAACATTACCTGGAGAAAGTAATGGCAAGCCACTCCAGTACTCTTGCCTGGAAAATCCCATGGACGGAGGAGCCTGGCAGGCTGCAGTCCATGGGGTAGCTACGAGTCGGACACGACTAAGTGACTTCACTTTCACTTTTCACTTTCACGCATTGGAGAAGGAAATGGCAACCCACTCCAGTGTTCTTGCCTGGAGAATCCCAGGGATGGGGGAGCCTGGTGGGCTGCCGTTTATAGGGTCGCACAGAGTCGAACACGACTGAAGCAACTTAGCAGGAGCAGCAGCATAAACATTACCACAGCACCATGATTACATCTAAAGAGGGTAACAATCTCTTCTTAACCTCAGGGAATATTCCATCAGGGTTCAGTTTTTTTGGATTATTTTATTAATTTATTTTTATAATGGTCTGTTTGAATTGTAATCTGAACGAGGTCTGCACATAGCATTTGTTTGCTACGTCTCTTTAGTTTCTTTAAATCTGTAAGTTCCGCTTGTGATTTACGATTGTGTGGTTTTTCCTGTGGTTTCACATACACACACATACACACACACTCATATTCTGGATTATGCTGATTGTATCCCTGTGGTGTCATTTAAGATGTTCCCCTGTCCCATATTTTTCCTCAAAATGGGGAATTACATCCAGAAGGCATTCAGAATCGCATCAGGGGTTTTTTGGCCAAGAAATCCTAGCTTTTTAAGAAAGTTTGTTGAGCACTTCCGATTGGAAGCGGCTAGGAGTTCGTTGAGAGAAGATCCAGACTTTGGACTAGTTTGAGAACAAAGATCGATTCCATGGGTCATTTTTCCATTCTTTTTCTAAAGTTCTTCCACCGAGTAGGTTTGGTTCTGAGTTTAAGAAGTCAAAGCTTGCGGACCCCCTAGGTCATGCCTTTTCACCCCAGCATCACAGGTGGAGCCTTCCCTGTATGTGTATTTTATATATGTATAAGTAGCTGCCAGGAGATAAGATTTGGGGCTTCAGTAAATCCTCCCTCTTCTCCTAGGTCCTGCACATTTCAGTGGGCCCCTTTCCCCTTGTCTGATGGAGGCGGGGAGGGATAGACCTTGCTATGTGTGGGTTACTTGGGGAGAATCTGTTCCTGGAGCCTGTGGCCTGTGTGCTGTGAGTTGGGGCTGACTGTGGAGGTAGGCTGGCAAAGCTGTCGTAACAGTTACAACTACCCCTGCTGGGTGCCTGCTCCATCACAGTCATTCCTCTAGGTGTTTTACACACACTTATTCCTCACACCGGGCTTCCCAGGTGGCTCTTCGGTAAAGAATCTGCCTGCCAATGCATCAGACACTGGTTCAATCCCTGGGTCAGGAGATCCCCTTGAGTAGGAAATGGCTGTCCACCCTAGTATTCTTGCTGGCAGGATCCCCATGGACAGAGGAGCCTGGCGGGCTACAGTCCATGGGATCACAAAGAGTCGGACACGACTGAGCAACTGAACGTGCGCACATTCCTCACTCCACCTACCTGGCCATGGAGCTCCCGCGGGTTCTGTCTGTCCTGGCCTTACTTGCCTTTCCTGTCCAGGGATTCACTTTTTTAAAATGGTGAAATGGTGAGCGGAGACCTGCATGCCTGCAGCATGGGCTGAGTGTCACACTAAGACTGGAGGCCCTCCTGGTCAGCCAGGCCTCAGTGGACACTCCAGCTGTGGGGACTCCCATCTCAGCTGATGCCTGAGTATGTCATGTGGGTATTGGTCCTGCCTCTGGAGGACTTGCTCAGGCTTCTTTCCAACAGGGCCATCTGCCATCTCCACTCACCAGTGCGGTGGTGGGAGCTGGTCGAAGCTGGGGGATGACTTGGGACCCTGGCCTGTGTTCAGGGAGATGGAATTCTGGTGACTCCCCTGCTGTGGATTGGGCCTCTGGCGGGAGCCTGTCCCCTTCTGGTATTCTCTGAGCCCAATATCTTATCCTTGAGCCTGTGGGACAGCTGGGCCTGTGGGATGGAGCCAAGGTGCATGTTCCGATTCCCCTGTGCTGTGCCTTGGGCACCCAGGCTGCTCTCTCCTTCCTGTACTTTGCTGTTAGGGGCATCTAGGGTTCTTAAGAGAACTTTGCTCAAGCAGACATCTCTTACCTGGTATCCTCACTTCTTTTTAAGAAGAGGCTCACCTGGAAGCATATTGCGAGTCTCCAGGGCATTGTATGTCACCCTTGGGGTCAAATCCAGATTTCTTTGGAGGGACCTGGCTACTTCTGAAATGGTGAGACTACTGTCAGGGCCAAAGGTGAGGATGAGATTTTCCCTAAGGTGTTGTAGAAGGGCTTGGTCTCAACCACTGAGGAGATCACAGAGCCTCCACAGATTGTCCAGCAGCTCACACAAGGGGCCACTGGGCCTGGTCCCATCTGGCACCGCTGCTTGTACCCAGAGGAGCCCAAGCTCTCCACTGCCCCAGGCTCAGGGAGGGGGCTGTCCCCCCAAGGATGCTGGAAGAACCAGTAAGACATTGGGTGCTTTGAAAGAAAGGAGAGGTAAGGAAATTTGCCGGTAGGCACATCTGTATACTGGATACATTTGTGTGTGCTGGTAGGTAATCAGGGTTGTCTGCACTTTTCATATATGGGAGTGGATATGAGGAGTCATATATGTGAGGAATTTCTACAGTTAAATTCTACTTAGAAGTAGGAGGACTTTAAAGTGAAGTTCATCCATGTATCTGGAAACCTTTGCTCAACACCTATCAGATGCCTATCCCTGGGTGAAATGAGAGGAAAAAGAAGCTCAGGAGGTGGGCTCTGCCCTCGAGGGGCTCACAGTGTGGTGGGAGAGAAAGAGACACTTCAGTTCAGATCTTTTCCCTCGCCTTCCCTAAATTAGAGTTCGCTCCTGCCTTTGTCTCACAGAGGTAAGGGGAAAGAGCGCACCATGAAAAGGGGTTGTATCATTTTATCTTCTAAAATAGTAGAGCACATATTTGTATGATGTTTTACAGCTTACAAAACACATTCACAGCACTGACTTACTCTGTTGGGAGCTCCAAAGGTCTAACATGAGAGATTCAGAAGAAAAGCCAGCTTCGCTGACTTTAGCAAACCCAAATGCCATACACTGAGCACAGCTGGAGAACCACGTCACTTCCCTGCCTCCTGCTCTCAGAAGATGGAAAATTTAGCAAGAGGATGGCGAGGGCTTTGAGGACAGGGAAGAGATCTGGAAGTAGGACATTTGAGCAAAGGAGAGGGTAGGGTGGGGTAGGGGATGAAGAACAGTGGAGACTTCCTGGGTGGCAGGAAAGAGGGGTCAGAAACTCAGGTTGTAATGAGTCCTGACCTTGCCTGAAATGGACTATACCTGTGGGCTTGGTCCTTGTGTTTTTTCCATCTGTAAACTGAGAAATTTAACTAATCTCCGAAGTCCCCTCCACCTCTGACAGCTTATTTCTGTGAGATGATTGAAAAGGAAAGGGGAAGCTTCCCGCTGTTCAGCTTCACAGAGTAGAGAAAACAAGTCCAACTGGCGCCTTTAGGTTAATTAGAAGAGCTTTAAATGAAGAGGATTGCTCTCCCATTGTGGCCCGGAGATCTTCCGGAGTGGACAAAATGACTTCACAATCAAGCCAGGAGCCAGGAGGGGGACTGGCTCCCGCCTTGCCACTTGGTCGCTCCTGGTAAGCAGGGGCTCTTGAAAAGCTGACGGCCTCCTACTGGCTCTGCCGGCGGCCAGCAAGGCGCCCAGCCGGGCCGGCAGAGCCTGCTGCCGGCGCCCTCTCCCCAGCTGTGCTCGACGGCTCACCTCCTGAGTGTTGTCCCCTCCACATTCCACAGGAGCTCTGGCGCAGCCTGTGTGCTCATGAATTCCCCGGGGGGCAGGGGTTGGCAAACCCTTCGTGGTGGGGGAGGGGGCCGTGGAAGGGGCTGGCCTGAAGGAGACCCTAGTTTTGGCCTCTCCAGTCAGGCAGCTGTTCGGCTTCCTCCACTTGTAGAGCGAGGAGCTGGATGTGGCCCTCTCTGCAGTTTCTCCTGCAGCTGCGTGGGTTCTGTGGGCTCAGGCCAGGTCTCCTCTAATGTCAAGGTCTGGCCTGTGAGGCTGCTTCCTTCAGGAGCATGCTTGAGCTTCAGCACCTGGTATGTTTGCTCTGTCCTCCTTTTGTTTTGAGCATCTAATTAAACCCCTGAGGGATGCCAGGACGGCGGCTTCCATGTTCCCCAGAGGTAGGAGCTCCGCCTTGGCATGACTTCCCCAGTGGTCCAGGCCTTTGCTCCCACCCAGGCAGATGACCCCCGTGTTGGGAAGTTCTCTCCCTTTTCGGGTCTCCTTGCACCTCCCGTCCTCTTGGTCCTGGCTCCGCCCTCTGGCCCCACTGACTTACCTGCTACAGATTTGGCAGGATCGCACGATGCTCTCACCTCCTCAACCCCAGTCCTCTCTCGAGATGACTTCTCCAGCTCCCGTGGCTGGGAAGTGGCTCTGGGACCCTTGCTGACCTGGGCTGTCCACCCAGGGCTGTCAGATCCTGGGGCCAGGGAGGCTCGGAGAACAGGGCTCAGCAGGTCACGTGGACTGTGAGTGACGCAGCCTGAGGATGAGGCGCCTTGGCTCACGTAGCCTGAAAACACCACCCTACACCTTCCCGAGCGCTCCGTGGCACTGCACCCCATGGTTGTCCAGCCTCATTCTGGGCATCTCATCGTGAAGGCTGGGTTCCCTCCTTCCTGGGCTTGTGCGACCTGAGTGTGAATCTTTGGGGGTTCTGCAGGGGCCCCGGGCATGACTTCTCTGGTCGCACTTAGAGATCCCCTGCAACCTAGTGAGACCTCTTTTGGATCCTGATTCTTACCTCTGAATTGGGGTAATAACTAAGGCAGTCATTGTTTCTGTAATTATGTTATGAGAACTTCTCCCCTTCCTATGGCCCCTAGAGCCCACTTTCCAAACCCCTTTGTCTGCTCTTGAGTGGCCAGTGTTGAGTCTAGAGGCCACAGCCTTGCCGGCTTGGGTTCGGAGCAGTGCCAGCTGAGGACGGTGGCAGAGTCAGGGCTCGAATGGAGAGGCCGCCACTGCCGGCACCTTTGCCATGGCAGACCCGGTGCAGGCTTGTCCTTCCCTGGTGGCCGGGTCATGCTGGCCGCTCTTTAGGGTGCCTTGGCCTTTGGCTCTGTAGGTTAGATGTCCCTGGGACAGCAGATGCTCTGAAGATGAGTTTTAGACACACATAAAAGGAGAAAAGATGACAGGGTGAACTCCCTCCTATGAACCCATCACCCAGCATCAGCAATGATCAATGTTTTGCCAACTTGTTTCATGTATTTTCCTCCCACCTTTTTTTTGGCTGGAGTATTTTCAATAAAAATCCTAACATATCATTTGAGTCATAAATACTTTAGGATGTACCTCTAATAGTTAAAAGATATTTTTATTTTCATCCAGTGACATTATCAAAGACAACAAAGTTAGTAAATTCTTAATATAACCTAATATCTAGTCCATGTTCAGTTTTCCTTGATTATCTCAAAAATGACTCTTTATTTTTAATTTTTTAAATTAAACTTTTCTTTTTTTTAGTGAGAGAAAAGATGGATTTTTATTTATATATGTCTGGGGGAGTTCAGAGAAAAATGTGATTTCCAAAAATGATATTTTAGAGTTTGTTCTTTCACATCAGAATGCAAACAAATCTTGCATATATATAGACTGCTATATATATATATGTATGTGCTTGTTTCAAAATAATAATATAGATATTTTTACTAGCAGTAATACTAATGAGCCTGGTAGGCTATAGTCCATGCGGTCGCAAAGAGTCTGACACGACTAAGTGACTTCACTTAATAGTAATGAGTGTAGTTTAAGATTCCCTTGTGGTTTCTTTTGTCCTTAGCGTATATCTTTTTAGGAATTTGTAGTCAAAGTTTGTGTTCTAGAGTTATTATAAATGATTCTTCTCTGTCTAATTATGCTATTAAGAGGATATGCAATTAAGTTTGTTTTTCCAGTTTGTGTTCAGCTTGTAGAGATTGCTTTTTGATCACTTATCTGTTGCTACTGTCATACTGCACAATAAATCAACCAAACTCAGTGGCTTCAAAAGCAGTTTTTTGTTTTTTTTTTTAAGTTTGCCTGCTGGCTAGAATTCACTGCTTTAGGCTGGACTCCAGGCTGCAGGTGAGTCCAGGCCTGCTCCATGTGTCTCCCATCCTCCTCAGATAGCAGGCTGGCCAGGGCGTGTTTCCCGTGGTGATGGCAGATGCATAGGAGGGCATGCCTAACCGTACACACACGTTCCAAGCCACTGCTTAGAATGACACATCCACGAGTATTTCTTGAGTCAAAGTAATTTATAGTTAAGCCCAACATCAAGGTGTGGTACTGTAGTTACAATGGCGATATAACAAATTACCCCAAAAGTTAGTGGTATAAAACATCATTACTTTACTCACAGATTCTGTAGGTCAGAAATTGAGGCAGAGAACAGAGGGCTGGTTATCTCAGCTCTACAGTGTCTGGATCTTCAGCTGGAAGACTTGAAGGCTGCGGACTGGAATCATTTGACATGTCTTCATCATTACTGTGTCTTACAGCTTATGCTGGCTATTAGCTGGGGCCCTCAGTACTTCCCCATGCAGACTAGATTGAGCTTCCTCGCAACATGGTTCCTGGGTTCCAAGGTGCCCTGAGAAAGGAAGCAGGTAGAGGCTGTGCTGCCTTTATTGCTGTCGTTTAGTTGCTGAGTCATGTCCATCTCTTGTGACTCCATAGACTGTAGCTCACCAGGCTCCTCTGTCCATGGAATTCTCTAGGCAAGAATACTGGAGTGGGTTGCCATTTCCTTCTCCAGGGGATCTTCCCAACCCAGGAATCAAACTGTGTATTTCCTCCTTGGCAGGCAGGAAAGCCTGCCTTTCCCTGGTGGAAAGCCACCAAGGAAGCCCACTTTCTTTATTACCTAATCTCAAAAGACGCGTTGTTACTTCTGCCACGTTCCATTCATTGGTGCAGTCACAAAGTCCTGCCCAGATTTAAGAGGGGGAGACAGACTCCATCTCTTGATTGAGAGTATCCAGGTTTTATAAGAGCATATATGAGGGAATTCCCTGGTGGTCTAGAGGTTAGGACTCTGTGCTTCCACTGCAGGGGACATGAATTCCATCCCTGGTCAAGGAACTAAGATCCTGCATGCCATGTGGCTTGGCCAAAAAAAAAAAAAAAAAAAAAAAAGCATATGAGACTGGAAATCTTGCTGAGATTTTTTTCAAAAATAGAGTCTACTGCAGCTGGAAAAATATACTGCACCTCTAGTGGGAAAAATTGCAGAGTCACATGGTAAGGAGCAGAGAACCAGGGAAAGTAAAGGTTGAAGAACAATGCCATCTACCCTATTTTTTCTTTTCCACTTAATTTCCTTAAAATTGTGTACAACTTTCATGTGATTCCAAATAAAACAAGGGGTACTGAGAGAGGGCTAGTTCCATCTTGTTCCCTTCCACCTTGTTCTCTGCCTTCCCTGATAAGAAACCATTTTTTATTAGATTGTTTCTCTTTGAAAATGTAAGGGAAAAATGCATTTCTTTTCTTTTCTATATGTGAGTCAACAAACCCTAAACACTGTGCTATACTTTGCCTTTTTTTCACTTAATGTCTCCTGAAGATCATTTCCTAGCAGAATACAGAAACCCTCCTGATTCCTTTTTCCATGTGTGCACTGCTCTAGCACGCGGTCATGCCGTGGTTAATCCATGAACATCAGCCTGTGTCCAGTCTTTTGCTCTTACAAAGTGCACCACAGTGAGAAACCTGATGCGTATGTCATTTGTATTTTTACAGCGTGTCTATGGGATACTTTACCAGTGTATCTATCGGATACATTGTGTTTTTTCCAGTGTACCTATAGGATAGTTTCCTGTTGGATGTGGAAACAAAATGGTAAATGCATATTTTTCTCTGTGTTGCCAAGTTTGAGGGGCAAAGGCGGAAGCTGGGAGCTAGTGAGGGGTTTGGACAGTATTCAGGTGTGAGAGAATAGTCACTGGATGAGGATGAGGAGGGGGTGATGGGGAGTGGGGAGGGGGCTGAGAGTGCTGGAAAGTGCTCAGCTTCTGAATAGATTCTGGATGTAGAGTCAGCTGGGTGGCTGGAGAGTTGACTGTGAATTTAGAAAAAGAGAGGAGTCAGGAGGGCCCCTGAGTTTTGGCCTGAGTGTCTGTGTACACTGGCGGCAACAAGGATGGGTCTAAGATCAGGATTTTGTTTCAGGACAGCTTGTGTTTTAGGGGCATCCAGGAGAGATGTTAGGTAGGCAGTGGGGTCGTTAAGTCTGGTCTGGGGTAAAAAAATAAAGCAGCATTTTACCTGCAAATGCTTTAATATTAATGCCATCTGGTTCCTACAAGTACTCGGGGTAAGAGATAAGGAAGAGGAATAAATTGAGGCAGTACTGGAGTTCCAAGAGGGCAAGTCAAGCATATTTAGCTCTACAAGCATTTACTTTGTCAAATGAAATGCTAGAAATGAAAGCACTCACAAGAGGCCTGGCATTAAATACCAGCCGGTGCCCGGTTCCTGCCCAGGGCTGAGGATATAAAGATGAACAGGTAGATTAGCATCCCTGTTTCCTGCTACAGAGCATCTTTGAATTAAACTTGATTGAAGGTATGGTCTCTGCCCTCTGAGAGATGCTCAGAGGATGCAGAGAGGACTGTGGTCCATCCTGCTCATTTTCACAAAAAGCTGCTAAAGCAGATACAGAATTTGAGCCTCAGACCTGACAGTTTACTTGAAAGTCCTGGCCCGTACCATAGGCTCTCAGAATTCATTGCTGGTTGGCTCTGAAGCCCAGACCACCAGAGCCACAGAGAACACCCTCTCGCTGTAGGGAGAGTATCACTTTTCCCTCTTGACCCTCCCTTGTGTTCATAAACTCCAGGAAGGCTGGACTGTGGTGTGGGACAGGGTCAGGAAGTCTCCATGGCCACTCCAGATAAGGAGACTCTTGTGTGTCCAGCAAAGGGATCAGACATCTACTAGAGTGCAGGACTGGCCTGCTTGGTACCCTCTCTGCCCCAGGGTAGAGTGGGCTCAGGTTGGGGAGCCAGTTGCAATCTCAGGGTGGCCTGGTGATATAAAGCTCCAGGGCCAGAGAGAAAAGCCCAGCCCCCACTAGATGGAGTTCAGGGCAAGGCCTCTGCCGCAGACTCCTCCGAACAGCTCAGTCTTGTATGCACTCACTCCGTGCCAGACCTCAGGGTGCAGTCGGGAGCAAGCACAGAGACGGTTCAGTCATCTCATGTGCTGGCGTGGATGCAGGGGGGCCCTTGTGAACAAGCCCACAAGCTCCAGGATCTTGTGGCATGCACAGCCTTCAGATTAAGACCCACAGCTGTATAAACGATTCTGATAAAGCATTCTAGTTACTATCCCATGACCTGTCTTGGGAGGTAGGTGTAGACACCTAGGATCTATGCAGCACCAACACTCTCCCCTGACAAATTGATTTCTCCAGAGGCCCTGGTTTATCCCCAGGGAAGGCTTTGCTCTCAAATGATTCCCATCCTGAGAATGCTGTTTCTTTGTCCCACATTATTGTTCATTGTTTATTTTTGTTCAGTGTTTGTTCATTCAACAAGCCTTTATTAATCCCGCGGTGAATCTGGGTCTGTGCAGGCTTCAGATTCACAGAGGAAATGCAGTAGTCAGCCTACTTGGACCCCCACAGTCCAAGTGAGCATGAGGGACTCAGCCAGAGCCACCTAGTTCAGAGAAAGGAGTGAGAAGTGCTGGGGAGGGATGGGGCTCAGGGCAGGCCGTGGTGAATCATGGCCTCCCTGTGGAGAAGCTTCTGGGTGGGCCCAGGTGTTTCTCTTAGAGTTGAACCCTTGGTCTGTCCTGTTGGAATCTCCCCTAAGGATGCTGCCAGTTTCCCTTTTTTAAGCAGGTGTGCAGCAAGGGTTCTCTGGAGCAAGCCCACTAGCTCTCATCAGCCTTATCAGCTTGTGACGGTGCTCCCAGGGAGGCCTTCTTGCAACTTTGGCTTCAAGGTGAGCCTCTTCAGACACCCACATCACAAGTCACACCTTTGGGAAGCCAAGGCCAGGCCTCCAGACAGATGGAACAGAGACCCTGCCTCCCCATCTCCCACTCCCCCTCCCCAGGACTGACCCCAGAAGGAGAGGCAGGGAGGGTGGCGGGGGAGGGGGGGGGGCAGGAAAGCCTGCCTGGGGTGGTTTCCACCGTGATACCACTGACCAAGGTGCTGACTGTGTGCTTGCTTAGCATGACTGGGACATGGAGAGCAAGTTTACTACGCTTTCATCCCAGACATAGTGGGGGCCCCAGGAATGGGCTGGACCCTCAGCAGGGACTTTGGGAAGGAACCTTGCAGGAAGGGTCTTCTTTGGATCCTGCTGCCCGCTTGCTTCTCGGAGATCTTGCCTGAGCAGGACTCCTGTTGCCAGTGAGGCTTGTTTTCTGTCTCTGTTCCTGGGCTTTTTCTTGGCTTCCCTTTTTTATGTTACTCTCCCTCCTCCTGATATATCCAGGTCATTCTGAGTTTTAATTTTGTTGATGAGACTCTTCTGGAATTAATTAAAAATTATATAAGTAAGACTGAATATATTTTTGATGTAAACCTTCAAACCATCCAATCATGTATTGAGTAAAACTTCTGTTTCGCTTTCTAGCATTATTGCTTTTCTATCTATACTTCTAAGATCTTTCTCCAAGTATTTATATTCTTGAATCTGTTGTGTACACACACATACGCACACACTTTTTAAAAATAGCTCAGTGTTATTTTCTCTAGTAACAAACATTTACTCACCAAACAAACCTTGTGCCCCCTCTGGACAGGCAGAATGTTTGGCTGCAACAATAAAGTGGCAGCTAATCCAGAAATCAGTGCCCTGGGGAAGGATGTGCTCTCTGGGAGGGGCATGGAGTTAGACTCAGCTCCCTTTTTCCCTGCTAAGGCTTCACAAAAAAAATAGGCCACAAAGCTCTGCACCATCAGAGAAAGCTGGTCAAGACAGGAAGGGATGGGAAATTTGGAGTTGACTAGGGTGTTCAGCCATTCACATGGAGCTACATCTGAACTGTCCCTCAGAGTTAACCATTTGGAGTCAGAAACTGGTGGGTGATCTCCACCTCCATGGGTCGTAGCAAAGGAACAGTGAAGCTTGAATTGGAGCACTACGTTACATGGACCTCAAGCCACCAGGCCTTGGTATATACACCTGGATACCTGTTCTATCTGGGGGGGTGCCACAGGCTATGGCATCTTCCTCTCCTGTGATGCCAGGGCCTTAGGATCACCCAGAGTTCCTAGGGTGCCAGGGCCTGAGCTGCTGGGGCTTCCAGGATCACCTGGCCTGCCGCGGCTGCTGCCGCTGCCGACTGCGTCCACCGCGCTGGCCGGGGCTCCTGCATCTTTCTCCACTGTGCTGTGGCTCCTTCACCATCTGCCATCTTGAATCCGCCCACCCCCTCCACTGGCCACTAGAAGATCAACACACGTACTTTTTTTTTTTTTTAAAGAAATGGGATCACATTGAATATGTTGTGCTGCAGCCAGCTTTTCCCGCCCTCCCCACAGAACAGTGTGAGGAACATTTCTTCCTACCCTCCCACTTTACAAAGAATCAGCAGTTTGGGCCCTAGATAACCTATTGTCACCTTGTCCCTTCATGAATAGGAGTAATCCTTGTGCCTTTTGGGGTCCCAGGCATATCTCCAGGCAAGCTACCAGACCTTTGTCTAGTAGGACACCTAACTGCTCAGCCTTTGAGGTTAGCATGAGCTAGAGCAGCAGCCTGCAGGAGTGCAACAGTGGCCTTGACCCTGAGGCTCTGCCTCCGAGCTTCAGAGAGTTTCGGGGTTCTGGTCTGTTTTGCCAGCTAGGGCTGTCTCCTGGATGCAGAGGTCCCTGCAAAGTTCCTTTTTCTTCCCTGACATGTGGTGTGAATTCCCTTTCTCTCTTCATACCTTTTGCAGGTTGCACTGTTCAGTCATCTGAGTAGAAGCCTGCTTGCAGGGCAGGGCCGCCTACAGCGTGAGGACTCACCTGTGCCAGCATCTTGGGTTTCTTCTTGGTCCCCCTGGTGGCCTGTATGAGTACACACTGCCCATGCCCCTGCAGAGACCCAACCCCAAATCTGATGGAGGGTGGACTCCAACTGTCTAACCTCTTCCCACTAAGAGTTTTGATGTTTGAAATTTGAAGGTTTTTAAATGCAGCTCCATGTTGGGTCAGACCTCCACTCCAGGACAGAATGTACTTGAGGTCATTTATTCAGTAAATATTTATTGAGCACATGCTACATGCTAAGTACCATTCTAGGCAGTCCTTACTGTTGCCTATTAATCGTGTCCTCCTCCCAAATTTCTTCTTTGCTTTGCTGGTTTCCTCACTGCTTGCAGAGGCTTTTGCCTCTAAATTTGCCTCAGGAACATGAAACTTCAATGTCCAGCTAAATAAATCACAAGAATTTTTCCCCTGAGGTTTTACTCAAATTCTATCCTACCAGGAACTAAAATTTTAATCTCCTATGAAATGCCAAGCAAACAGGAGGCATGTTTCCTAGAAACTCGCCTTGGTATGTTTCTGCTGAGGCGTGTATCTTTTTCGTGCAGCTCTGTTTTTTGGGGCGTGCTAGGTGTCTGTTGCTGCAGGGGCTCTCTCCGGTGTGAGCAGGGGCCTCTCTCTAGTTGCCGTGAGTGGGCTCCTCACTGCAGTCTCTCCGGTGTGAGCAGGGGCCGCTCTCTAGCTGCCGTGAGTGGGCTCCTCACTGCAGTGGCTGCTCTCGCTGCAGAGCACGGGTGCTAGGGCGCTCAGGCTTCAGTAGTTGCAACACGTGGGGCTCCGTCCTTGTGGCTCCTGGGTCTAGAGAACCAGCTCAGTACTTGTGGCGAATGGGCTTAGTTGCTCCATGGCATGTGGGATCTTCCCGGATCAGGGATGGAATCTGTGTCTCCCGCATAACAGGTGATTGCTCCCACTGAGCCACCAGGGAAGCCCAGGCACTTAGTTCTAAGGATTGGGACTTTGAGAGTGGGGCTTGGAGAGGCAGCAGTTCTTAGGCCAGGACCCAGCCTTGCTGTCTGTTTTTCTGGTGCCCGTAAGCTGCTTTGTTTCTTTATTTTTTGCCCACGCAGCCTACAGGATCCTAGTTCCCCAACTAGGGATTGAACCCGTGCCCTCTGCATTGGAAGCATGGAATCTTAACAACTGGACCACCAGGGAGATCCCTACTGCTTTGTTTTTTTAATCTTCAGTCTTCTTATTGGAAAAAAATGGAAATGATAATACCCACCCTGCGTGGTTGTTAGGAGGTCAATTATGTAAAGGGCCAGTCTGGCACACTGAGTGAGCTGAGAGCGTGATGGTGCTGGGGGTGATGGTGTTTGTGATCTGACTCCCAGTGAATGAAAGGCAGTGAAGCCATTATGTATTTCATCAGCCAAGATTTTTCTTTAAATATTACTTTTTATTTTCTGATTTTGTGAATGCTTAATACATTAGCACAATAGCACATGCTTATAATTTTGAAATGAATATTGTGTATTTGAGGGTACTATTTTGAAATCCTTTTCTAAGTTATAATTCACATACTATAAAATCCACCCAATTTTAAGTGTACCATTCAATGGTTTTTAGAACAGAGTTGTATCACAAAAGCTATAATCTAAGTTTAAAACATTTTCATCACCCCCCAAAGAAATCTCACATCCATTAACAGTCACTTGTTATTTTTTCCCGCCCCTAGGGTCAGGCAGCCAATAACCTATTATACTATTTGTGTCTATAGATTTGTCTACTTTGAACATTTCATGATTAAATAGAATCATGCAATTGTGGCTTTTTGTGTCAGACTTATTTCACTTAGCATGTGTTCAGGGTTCCTCCATGATGTTGCATGTCATTAGATTATTCCTTTTTACTGCCCAATAATATGCCCTTATATGGATCTACCAAATTTTATTCCCTCATCGGCTCATGGACATTTGGGTTGTTTCCACTTTTTGGCTTTGGCTATTATGAATAATCCTGTTATGAATGTATGAGTACAAATTTTTCTGTAGACATATGTTTTAAATTATTTTGGATGAATTCCTAGGAGTAAAATTGCTGGGTCATTTGATAGCTTTACGTGTAACATTTGGAGAACTATTGGACTCTTTTCTAAAGTAACTGCACCATTTTACATTCCAACAAGCAGTAAATGATGGTTCCTTTTTTCTGCATCCTTGCCCACGTGTGTCATTATCTTTCTTTCTGATTGATTTTCTAATTTCCCTTGTGATTTCTTCTTTGACCCACTGGCTATTTAGGAGTATGTTGTATAAGTTGTAGTTACTTATGAATTCCCTAAATTTCTTTCTGCTATTGATTTCTAATTTAATTCTTTGTATGTTGTGTTCAGAGAACATCCTTTTTATGATTTCGTGTCTTTTAAATTTGTTGAGGCTTGTTTTATGGTCTGACCTGTAGAATGTTCCATGTGCACTTGAGAAGAGTGCATTCTGCATTGTTGGGCAGGGTGTTTCATAGATGCCTGTTGATTCTAGTTGGTTTACAGTGTGTTCAAGTCTGTTTTCTTGTTGATTTTCTGCCTGGTTAGTCTATCCTTGGTTAATAGGGTATGGAAGGAAATTTCCTGGTGGTCCAGTGATTAGGACTTGCACTTTCACTACCAAGGGCCTGTATTCAGTCCCTGATTGAGGAACTAAAATCCTGCAAGCCACACAGTGCAACCAAACAATTAAAAAAAAAAGGTATTGAAATCTCCAATTATTGTTGAATTTTCTGTTTTTCCCTTTAATTCTGTCAGTGTTTGTTTCATGTATTCTGGCAGTCTGTTTCTAGATGTATATATGTTTGTAATTATCTATAGTTAGGTATTGTATACTGATTCTATATAGTTATATATAATTCAAATCTTTATAATGAATTGGCTTCTTAAAATCAATCTTTATCTTCAGTACACCTTTCTTCTACAATCTATTTTGTCTGATATCAGTATAGCCACTCTAGCTCTCTTATGGTTGCTGTTTGTGTGGTAATCTTTTCCCATTTAAAAAAATTCAAGCCATATCTTTTACTTTAAAATATGTCTCTTATAGAGCGTATATAGTTGAATTTTTAAAATCAGTCTACTAATTTCTGCCTTTTGATTAGATTGTTTGATTTTTACTTAAGTGATGTTATTGATGTAGTTGGGTTTAGCCAACTACAGTAGCCAGTTTGGTTTTTATGTTCTCATTGCTTTTAATTCATTTTTTCCTGTTTACTGCCTTGTTCTGTATTAAGTGGGCACTTTTTGGAGTAACATTTTAATTCCTCTGATGATTTTTAAATTACATATGTTTAGATTATCTGCCTGGTAGTTGCTTTAAGACTTACACCATATACATCTTTGTTTGTCAGAATCTACTTCAGACTTATGCTAACTTAATTTCATTGAAATATAGTAATGTCACTCCTTTACAATTCTATTACTTTCTCCCCTCTTTTTATGTGATTATTGTTACACGTACTATATCTCTTATCCCTGGACTGCAAGGAGATCCAACCAGTCCATCCTAAAGGAGATCAGTCCTGGGTATTCATTGGAAGGACTGATGTTGAAGCTGAAACTCCAATACTTTGGCCACCTGATGTGAAGAGCTGACTCATCTGAAAAGACCCTGATGCTTGGAAAGATTGAGGGTGGGAGGAAAAGGGGACGACAGAGGATGAGATGGTTGGATGGCATCACCGACTCAATGGACATGAGTTTGGGTAAACTCCAGGAGTTGGTGATGGACAGGGAGGCCTGGTGTGCTGCGGTTCATGGGGTCGCAAAGAGTCGGACATGACTGAGCAACTGAACTGAACATCATTATAATTATTGTTGTTGCTCAGTTGCTAAGTCATGTCCGACTCTTTGCCACCCATGAGCTGCAGCATGCCAGACTTCCCTGTACCTTGTTATCTCCCAGGGTTTGCTCAAACTCATGTCCATTGAGTCAATGATGCCATCCAACCATCTCATCTTCCATCACCCCCTTCTCCTCTTGCCCTTAATCTTTCCCAGCACTTTATATAATATTGTGCAATGTTATATACAATCTTATAAGACCTTTTACAGAAATTGAGAGAGAAGGGGGAGAAAGCATATATTTGCAGAATTTGTTATATGACTTTCTTATTTACTATTTCTGAGTCTCCTCATTTTTCCCTGAGACTTCGAGTTACTAGCTGATGTCATTTCCCTACCTCAATATAGCTTTGTTCCCACGCACCTCTTTTCTGCTCTTTTTGTCAAACATATTATGTTTCTATACATTGTAAGCTCAACAACACACATGGCTTTATGCAGTTGCCTTCTTATCAGTTAAGAGAAAAATATGCAATTATACATTCTTTTATACTTGATTTCATAATTATCTTCACCAGCACTGTCTGTCTTTTTGTGTGTGGATTTGAATTACTATAGGGTATCACTTGTTATCTGTCTAAATAATTTCCTCTATTATTTCTTTCTTTATTTTCTTAGCTTTATTGAGGTATAATTGACTTTTTTTGTTTCTTAAGAGGCAATTTGATATCAACAGTTTTTTTTACTTACTTTTGTTTATCTGAGAATACTTTATTTTGCCTTCATTTAAAAATACCTGTTTTTTCCAGAGATTTTTAAACTCACTTTATGCTTGTTATTAAAAAGATTATTGGTCCTTGGCTAAGAGGAGGCTCTGCCTTGGGCCCGCCGGTGTAATAAACTGCACTCCACTAAAAAAAAGATTGTTGGCTCTGATAAGGTTGAGAACCAAAAGGACAGAGTAATATTATGAAATGATGAAATATCAACACATTTCTTATTCACAGTTTTAAAAAACTATTAAAAATGTTCAAAAAAATTTTAATGGCATGCCAGTGGACAATTGGCTTTATTTAAAAATGGACAATTTGAGACACATTTTAAAATTTAAATTATTGTAGATTCACATGTGGTTTCAGAAACAATGCAGAGACATTCCTTCTATATTTTGCCCAGTTTCTCCCAGTGGTGACATTTTGTAAAACTACAGTATAATATCATAGCCAAGATACTGACATTCATACCATCTTATTCAGGTTCCCCTAGTTTTACTTGTACTCATTTGTATGTGTGCTTCTTAATTACTAAGGTATACAGTTTTATCACCTGCGTAGATTTGGGTACCCACTACCACAGTCAAGACTCTGAACAGTTCCAACTGCACATTTCTCTTGTGTTGTCCTTGTATAATTGTGTCCAGCCTCCCTGCTGCCTCTGCACTCCTCTCCATCCCTAAAAAATCCCTGGCTGCACCAGTCTGTCCTCCATTTTTTGATTTTGTCCTCTCAAGACTGTTGCACGTGCAGTCACTACAGTGCATAACCTTTTGGGATTGGCTCTTTTCCCTTTTTTCCCCTATAATTCTATCAAGATTTGTCTAAGCTGAAGCGTCTATCAGTTGTTCGTTCCTTTTCATTGCTGAATAGTACTCATGGTATGTATATGCCACAGTTTGTTCAACCAGTCGCTGTTGAAGGACATCTGGGCTGACTTCAGTTTTGGTCTCTTACAAATAAAGCTCTTAGGAGCACTCGTGCACAGGGTGTTATGTAAACATAAGTTTTCATTTCTCTGGGATAAATGTCAGGAATGCAACGGCTGGGTCTTTTGACAGTTGCAAGCTTAGTTTTTAAAGAGGTTGCCAAAATGTTTTCCAAACTGGCTGTACCATTTACATTTTCATCAGCAGTATGTGAGCGATCCAGTTTCTTTGCATCCTTTCCAGCCTATGGTATATTCACTACTTGTTTAGTTTAGTTATTCTGATGTGCATTTTGGTTTCAGTTTGCATTTCCCTAATGGCTAATGATGTTGAACATCTTTTCATATGCTTATTTGCCATTTATATATGCTCTTTAGTCTGTTCATGTCTTTTGCCCATTTTTGAATTGATATTTCTTTTGTCGAGTTTTGAGAGTTCTTCATATGTTCTGAATACTAGTCCTTTATGGAACATGTGATTTCAGATACTTTTTCTTACTCTGTAGCTTTTCTTTTCTGTCTCCTTCCATAGGCTTTTACAAAGCAAAACTTGTGAAATTTGATGAAGTCCATTGATCAATTTTTCTGTAATGGATCACACTTACAGTATCAAGTTTAGGAACTCTTTGGCTAGCTAGGTCTTGAATATTTTCCTGACCTTTAAGTTTATTATTTATTTTGAATTAGTTTTTGTATTAAGTCTGAGGCTTAGGCCAAGAAGTTGTGTGTTGTTTTTTTTTTCCCCTCTGTCTTTGGATGTCCAGTTGCTTCAATACAGTTTGTTGAAAATGCTGTCCTTCCTCAGTTGGTTGGTTTTGCACCTTTGTAAAAAGTCAGTTGAGCATATTTGTGTGCATATATTTCTGACTCCTTTAATCTTTTCCGTTAATTTATATGTCTATCATCTTAACAATACCATTTTCTTAATATAGTTTTATAGTAAGCGTTAATACTGGATAGAGTTATTTCTCAAACTTTACTCTCCTTTAACAAGAATATTTTAATGTTGTAGGTCCCATGCTTTTCCATATAACTTCTAGAATAAGGTTGTCTATGTCTATAAAAACTTTACTGGAATTTTGATATGAATTGCATTAAACCTAATAGATCAGTTTGGGGAGAATTGACATCTTTTCTATGCTGAATCTTCTAGTTCATGAGCATAGTATGCTCTTCCATTTATTTAGGTCTTCTTTGATTTATTTCATCAGAATTTTGTAATTTTTAGCTATAGATTCTATAAATAAAAAACTTTAAGTGCTTACCTAAGTTGTATTTGCTTTGGAATGCTTATAAGTGACATTGTGTTTTTACTTGTGATTTCTTCATGTTTATTGTTAGTATCTAGAAGTGGAATTGGTTTTATATATTTATTTTGTATCTTTCAACCTTGTTGAACTTATTTAATAACTATATATATTTTTTGTAGACTCTGGGATTTTTAATGTAGATAATCATGTCATCTGCAATATATTCAGTGTTACTTCTTCCTTTCCGGTATGGATGTCTGTTACTCCTTTTACTTGCCTTATTACAGCAGTTAGAATTTGCAGTACTACGTTGACTAAGAGTGGTGAGGGAGTGCTGGGCCAAGGGATGTCTGGGTATCGGGTTTAAGGGGGCAATGAGGCCAGAGGCCAGAGGGCTTGGAGTGGCCAGCGGGATTTGGACTTGAGTTTGTTAAGGAAATTCTTCTGGACACTATCTGTGACATTCATCAAGGAGGGGAGCCTGGAGCCCTGGGAATGAGTGGAGGCTACAGCCCAGAGCCTCATCTTGGAGCCAGTGTCAGAGGTTGCTGAACATGGGCCTGAGATAGAAGAATGGCATGCAGGAAGTGAGGAAGATGTAGATGAGGCGCCATCTTCAAGACTAGACCAAGGCAAGACAAGAAGCCCCCGTTTATTTTCCTTGCCCCTGGGACATGGTCAGTGAGTGGCAGGTACCAATGCTGTATCAGAGGAACTCCTCTCGGGGAGCAGAGAAGAGAGAAAGTAGGGAGGCTCCTAGGCTCCAGAAAAAAGGGAAGCCATGGTGGGTACGGTAGGCTGGAACAAAGATTGGAGGGACTGAGGAGGTGGCCTGCAGTACAGGTGGCAACCTTCAGAGCTACCTGAACATCATACGTGAGACCTTGCCCTTGAAGGCTTTGGAGAAGTTAAGGAGCTCCTTACTTGCACTCCAGTGTGCAATGAGCTTAACTCTGCTTTCCTTTCTGAGGCCTAGAGCGCTATGTGAGTAACCAGAACCTAGAAAGACCTTAGTAAGAACATGGTTTCTTTGAGGTTGGTCTTCTGATTGTAACACCTCTTCCAGTGCTACCTTATGGCTCTGTGTCTTGGCCAAAAAATTTGAGGGTGAAGCTAAGTCCAGAGCTGGTAAACAGAGGCCAAGGCTCCGGTGCTAGTCCCCAGGGCAGATTCCCCGGATGTGGTTTTCCTCACTGAATTCGCTCCATGATGCTTCAGAGTGAAGGCTCTCTATCTAGTCTCAGAAAGACACCAGACAGCTTCCCAAGTTTTTGGGTGTTACCACTAACATTGTTTGCTTCTGAAGAATTTATACTTTTATTTCTCCATAGGAGGTAATTATTAGATTTCTGGGAAATGTGGGGTTTGTTTAAATGAGTCAGAGCAGTTGGCTGAAATAGATAGGACTCCATCTGTTGCCTTTGCGTGGTCTCCAGTTCTGTTCCCTGTGACTAAGCTATAAAGGAGGCGGGAGAACTTGGTGTTCTGGGCGCTCACCACGACTGGCCTTGCCTGTCAGGCCCAAGTCTCACAAGCAAAGATGTGGGGAAGAGGACCCTGTTTCCTGAGAACTTCCCAATGTGTGATCCATGCAGTTTGTCCACTGAGCTTGGGTGAGGCGGGTGCGGGCAGGAGCCCAGGGCTCCTTGTCCACTGACCTCTGCCAGCTCCTTCATCAGTGACTGGTCTCTCTCACGTGCCGAGTGAAAGAAGAGGTGTGCTGGGAGTCAGGGGTACAGCACGTGAGGTGGTGATGGCCCCTTCCCCCTGCGAGGGTGGCTGCTCTGTGGGCGGAGCAAGTAGCTCCAGATCCCAGCCTCGTCGCCATCAGCAGATTGGCCCGCCTCACTCTGCTGCCCACAGGCCTGCCTCTTACTGGGCGGCTGGGGCCTGGCCTTCCACACGCGTCGGAGGGGCTGGGCCCGTAGAGCCATGCCCGGCTCCTGCTGGCTCGTCCAGGACCCGAAGCCTGGGGACTCCGGAGGGGCACACGCGCTACGCTGCCGCTCCCCTCCTGCTTGAGCTGGGAGGCCGCGTTCTGAACTGTCGCTGCAAGTGCCGCGCCCCTCGCCTCTGCCGGTTGGCGGTGTGCTGCCCGGCCAACGCCTGGCCTCAGCGGGCTCCTCTTCCTAGGGGCTCACTGAGGTGGCAGTGAGGCCCCGTAAGCAGGTGCCATCAGCTTCACCTGATGCCTTCTTCAGCTTCCCAGCTGCCCAGGCTGTGCCACAGGATTGACTGGCACCCTAGTCCACACAGGCCTATCAGGCTGCATCACGAGTACAAAACTGGCAAACGACCAGAGGCCTTTCTCAAGAGTGAGCCTTTGTGAGGAGTCCTGAGTGGACCCCACTCCACTGCTGGAGACGCACAGAAGCTCTTCCCTACAGGGATACTGGTAGCTCCGAAGGCCCAGGGAGATAGCGTTCCTGTTGGTTGTTCTAGCAGGCTTTGGTGAGCCTCGCTGTCACTCTGTGCTGAAGCTTAAGGCCCAGCTCAGCCCAAAGAAGTGGCCAGCTGACCTCGCCAGCTCCCAGTGGGTGCAGAGCCCCACACCTGTCTAGTTCTAAAACATTCTCTTCACCCCACAGAAAACCCCACACCCATGAAGTAGTTGCTCCCCGTTTCTTCCCCAAGCCTCTGGCACCCAACAGTCTGCTTTCCCCTTCTATTGATTTACTTATCCTAGATATTTCATATAAATGGAACTGTAGCATATGTAGCCTTTTGTGTCTGGCTTCTTTCGATGAACCTAATATTTTCAGGGTTCATCTATACTACAGCATGAATCAGGATTTCCTTCCTTTTGTTTTGTTTATTGTGGTAAACTAAACATCGCATACAATTTACCGTTTTAATAATTTTTAAGTGTGTAGTGTATGAGTGTTCGGTACGTTCATTGTTGTGGAGCTATCTCCACAGTTCTGTCCATCTCCAGAACTTTTTCATCATCCCAAATTGAAACTGTGGCCATTCGACAGAATTCCCCCTTCCCCCTCCCCAGCCCCTGGTAATCACTGCTGTACTTTCAGCCTCTATGAACTTAACTGTTCTAGGTGCTTCATATAATGGAATCATGTAATATTTACTCAGACTTAATTTAACATAATGTCTTCAGTATGAACATCCATGTTGTGACATGTGTCAGCGCTCCATTCCTTTGTAAGTCTGAATAACATGTCACAGTGTGTATATGCCACATTCTGTGTATCCATTTAGCCATCCATGGGCTTTGGGATTGTTTCCACGTTTAGGCTGTTGTGAATAATGCAGGGATCCTGCATCTAGGCAACCTGGTGGACAGGGAGAGCACAGACATAGCCCAGCCCTGGGACGAGGTCCTGAGGCTTGGCGACGAGTCCAGAAGCAGGGTCTGCTCCCACGTCCCACGGCCTTTGTGTGGCTCTACTCAAGTGTCCCCTCTTCCGAGGGCCCTCCCCTTCCTTTCTCATCTATATTGTTCTCAACGAGTCAGGCTTACCCATTTGTCTTCTAGGTGTTTGTCTGTCTCTGCACCACACGGCAAGTTCCAGGAGAAGAGAGGCCTTGTTGGCCTTGCTCACTGCTAGGTAACCATGGTCTGCAGTGCAGCGCAGTGCCAGGCGCCCTGGAGCTCTTGGGAAAATGGGTGTTCAGTGACGCCTCACGCTTGTGCCACTGTGGCTGCTGCCGGAGCCCAACCCCCTTTTATCTCCCCATCGTGCATTTGGATCGCACCCACCACATCCTCTGTCCAGGCATCACCCCGTTATCTGGAACCCCAGACCATCTGAGTCCCCAGCACCTTCCCCAGGCATTCCCTCCACTTCTGCCAGCTGAGCGCCTGGCTCTGCGTGAGGATGCAGCATTCCCCTCACCCCCTCGGCAGGGCGATCCAGACCCCCATTCACTCACTTGTCCCTCCTGGCCAGGGGGCCTTTGGGGCGGCATGAGCCTGGTCCTCAGACCCCGGTCCTTCCTCTCCCATCAGCCACTGGCCATATGGTTCTACTCCTTTCTCTCCCTCAGCATCTCTGCCTGCACCTCTCATTACTTGCCACTTCCCTAAAGACTTTGGCATCAGAATCCCAGGCTCCCTGCCCACTCCCCTTGCTGTAAGCCAGGGAAGGAAGGAAGGGAGGAAGGAAAGAGCGCATGTTTTTCTCAGCGCCTGCTGGGCACCTGGCATTGCTCTTCTGCAGGCTGGGGTGACCCTGTTCTCTCTGCTGGCTCAGGCTAGCCTGGGCACTCTGGGTGGGGACGCAGGGCTGGGTTAGTCCCTCAGGACATTGGCCCTTCCCCTTGGGAGCAGACATCCTGGACTTTACTTATTACTCAGAGCGGTAACTCCATGTACCACGAAAAACGTGGTCACACATGTGCTCACCCACGTGTATGTGCAGTGAACTGCCCACGCACACACCAGCACCCACGCTAGTGCCCACATGCACACACAACCTTGCACACACGTGAGCACTCACACGTACCCCCACTCACACGTGTGCATGTGCACTCACAGAGCATCTCATCATCTCAGTCTCAATCACCACTCCCAGACCCACATTTTCCTTATGAGTACATCTGTCTTAATGGATTTTTTAAGCCCAAGTGGCTGAGCTTAATGCGCTAGACATGTGAACACGTGTCAGGTAGGAACACGGTCATGCCCAAGCCTGTGCTGGTTGGAGGCCGAGCCCTGGGAAAGGGAGGAGAGTAGGGAAGGGACCTCCTGGTCAAGGGCTTTTCCTGGCCAAGGGCCCCCACCTGAAAAGGACTTAGACTCCTTGGATAGGAAGTTCTGGCCTTAGGTCAGGCCCAAGGGGCCTTGCAAGAGAGCTGTCCTACAGCAGGCTGAGCTGTGGGAATCAGCCCCTTGAAGCAGGAGGAAGAATGGGGTGGGGTGAGGAGGGGTGGGGAGAGGGGAGTGCCTCCTACAGGAAGCCTCCCTGGCGTCTCATGTTATTGGGAAATCTCTCCCAGTGGCAGGCAAGCTCCCTGGAGGGCTGGTAGGTGAACCTTCAACTGGAGGAGTCTTGAAAGGAACTCCCAGCACCTTCCTAGCCCTCACAGTCTAAGGAAGAGGGAGGTTCAGGAACCCAAGTGCCACAAGTAGATGTTAGATTCCGCCCTCTGAGTTAGAGCCCTCAGAAGTGAAAGACAACAGAGCCACAGAGGAAAGAAAGACTGTGAAATTGGCAAACAGGGAAACTGAGCCCCCAGCCATGTGCATTTTTCTGCAACTAGGCTGAGGGGGCAGGTAGAACAATGGAACGGTGATGCTAAACGCTGGAAGGGTGGTGGGTACTCCTTGCTTTTGCAGGGTCGTTTAAGGCATGCTTCTTCCTGATGGAATCTTGAGTCTCATTTCCCATCTGGAGATGTCAGTTTTTTGTCATCTGATTTTTTTCTCAGGCCCTGTAAAGAGTTGCATCCACTAGTTAAACACTTCCTCAGCACCTTGACTGTAATAAATTTGGAATCTCCAGGCAAAGGTATTGTTCAGAGGCTTCTCTTCTGTTTTCAGAACCTGCGGTTTCCAGCGCTGCAGGTCCTTTGTTGGAAGGCAGGACTCTTTAGCGGTTGGAATAGCCCTGCCCAAGGACTAGCTCTGTGCCCTGGGCTGTAGGCGCAAGTGACAGAAGGGCAGGGGCAGGCAGGGTGGCTCTGGGAGATGAGGAGGTGGGGACCCCCCTTCTGTTGTTTCATTTAGAGCTGAAACTAAGGGCCAGAGATGACCCTCGGTCACAATTTTCTTTTACGGTTTTTGGGTCACAGGTAAGTTCTTCCTTATG
The DNA here is from genome assembly GCF_042477335.2 of Ovis canadensis. Taxonomy (NCBI): domain Eukaryota; kingdom Metazoa; phylum Chordata; class Mammalia; order Artiodactyla; family Bovidae; genus Ovis; species Ovis canadensis. The sequence goes on along the minus strand of NC_091263.1, from coordinate 65,221,150 downwards.
GTATAGAAGCATAAAGAGCAGGCAAGCTCTTACTAGTTTAAAAAATGTTAAACTAGGGGGAAAAAAGGAAAAGAGCAGGCCTTATTTCTGGACAGAGAGGTTTTTAGCATGGAAATATTACTTTGGTGTTTCTTTCTCTCCCAAAATACACAATAGATGTAGTTTTTGGATCCCATTGGCTTCCAGGAGAAGGGAGCTAAGGGTTCCTCAGGCTCGGTGGGGTTTCCCTGCTGGTCTTGGAAGAGCAGGCAGTGGGAAGCCTTAGACACTTGAGGTGTGTTCAGGCCCCACCTGGATCCCTGCGCTCGGCAGATGTTCAGCTAACTCACGTATTAATGATGCAGGCACTGGCTTATCTTACTCACAGCATTGTTTTGGCCCGTCTTCCTTCCAGTGCTTAGATCAGGGCTGGACATGAAGCAGGCCCATAGCCGTGTTTGTGGCACAGGATGTGTCCCTGGCCCTTAGGGCAGGCTGAGGGCTCAGTCCGCTGTGCTGGGTCTGAAGACAGGGCCGAAGCTTGTCAAGCTTTGTGAGCCAGAGTCCTGGCTTCCGATTGGAGCGAGGGGTGAGGCCTGCCGCCTCCATTGTCACAAAGAGTTAGAGTCTCCTCTTAACTTATCTCCTGGTTTCAGCAGAATCTGGAGGCGAGCTGACAAGCGTAACATTGTCCCCTTGGTAAAAGGCTACAGTTGTAGAATTTGCTGGAGCAAGAAGCAGGGAAGGGCTGGCTCAGTTTTATGTAATGATGCCTGGCTCCTGATTAGAGCTTCCTAGCTCAGGAATCTTCCTCCTGAGCCAGAAAACTGGGACGCTTCGCAGCTCCAAGTGGTCCTCATGTGGGGTCCCGGGGCAGATGTCTGTGAACCCAGGGCTGTCTGCGGGCAGGTGCCTCTGGCTTGGGCTGGGTTAGAGCTCCTGGGCCATGCCTGGAAGCCAAGGCACTCCCAGGAGACAGGGTTGGTAAATGAGAACCAAGGGCTGGACTGGGGCCAGAGCTCTTGAGAAGGCTGTAGGAGGGGTGAAGAATTTGCCTGTCTGCCATGTGTGTCCTCAGAAAGCTGAGCCTGGGAGGGGAGTCCACGGGGGCATGTGACTGGCCTGGATGCTCTTTTGAAGGGTACCCCAGTCACCACAGGCTAGAAAGACCAGGGAGTTCTTTAAAGTTCAAATGCTGTCAATGCCTTAGGCCTTAGGACAGGAATGTGAGGGCTTAGTCCACACGAATGTCAGCATACTAGGTCCAGTCCTTATGGTGCCCAAAGGAAAGGGTTCCTAAGGTGGGGCCCTTGTTTCCTCTGATGTCCCAGGTCAGGCCACCTGGAACGCCTGGGGAGAGCCTTTGAGGAGCTGCTGACCTGGGTCCCAGCTGTGGGCGGTGACTCTGGCCACTCTGCTCTGACCTGCTGCTTCTTCCCTCCCCTGGCCCTCTTGGCTCCCAGCTTGGGGCCCCCTGCTCCTGGCTCCCTCAGGAATCTCCTACTGATGCGCTGTTACCCAAGACTGATGAATAAGTGGAAATAAGACATTAGAGCACTAAAAGCAGTAACGCTCCTCCTACTGAGTTCTGCCTGAGGAAGCCAGTTCCTTTATATGCTATAGTAAAAACAATCTTTGGATCCCTTCCCCTTGGAATTTGTGGTAATTGGCTGAACCAGACATTTGTAAAAGGTAAATGATGTAAATATGACTGTTTAATTCACCTAAAATACGAAGTTGCTTTCAAGCCCTACCAGACTCATTTCCTACAAATCTTGCCTAATTGCAAGTTATTTTTCATCAGTTGATTGTAACTACCTGTGTGAACTTCGGCTTCCTTCGACTGGCAAACAGGGATTGCAACCAGATTAGATTCTGGGAGCCCCTGGCCTCCTGGGGTGCCCAGTCTGACCGAAGAGACAGACAGTGAGCAATGCCTTGCAGTGGGGCAGCACTGGGACCAGGCTTGTGGGGAACACACAGGGAGGGGGACTCCAGGAGGCTTCACGCCAGAAGTCACATTGGAATGGTGCTGTTCAGCCAGCCTTCTGGGGAGCATGTGGGCATGGGTGCAGGAAAGCCTCTGGTCCCTCGGGGAGCTCCCAGGCCTCAGGCAGGGCTTACATTAGGGAATGTGTGGGCAATGCTCGAGAGACAGGATGGTGTGGAAGGTAGGGGCCTTTGGCTTGAGACCCAGACTAGGGAACAAGGTTCCTATGAACTTTTAAAAAATGAATGAACGAATAAAAACTTGTAGAGACGCACTCTGAGCTCCTGGTGCTGGCTTTATGTCCACTCACAGGCTCCTGAGGCCTGTGGCTGAGTGTTGTGGAGACCTCACCTCTGTGCTGCTGCTGTTAGCAAGGCAATTCCTTTTTGGTTCATCAGTGGTCAGAAAGGCTGAGGAGGGCCCCCCGATAGCCTCATGCCTCCCCGACCCTGACCTCAGTACACCTGTGAGGGGGCAGGGCTGAGAGCAGGAGAGAACCTGGTCTTGGCAACCAGCAGAGACCCCTTTAAAGACTGGGAGAGTAAGAATTCCCTCTGAAATGGGGCACACGTGCTGGGAGGGGAGGGAGACAGGACAGCCAAGTGAGGCATGGGAGAAAAACGTGAAAACCCCTCTTTACATTTGTGTCCTAGCTCATCCTTTCAGACATTGCCAGCTGGGGAGGTGTGTTTTAGCAGTAATGTATATGCACTTAATTGGTAAATAAACAGTCATCTGTCGGGGATATGTGAACACGTTTTAGTGATAGGGACTGGTGATCAAAAAGCCAGGAGGCCACTGGCCTGAAAGTGGGCAAGTCAGGAAATGTTTTCTTGTGTGAAAACTGGCCTTTTTTTTTTTTTTTTAACTCAGACTTTCTCAATTTTCCCATCCCTTCTTGAGAGAAAACTCTGCGGGGCCCAGAACTAGATCCTGGTGCCCACTCTTCTGCAACCCCTGCTTCTCTGCCTGGACACATGGGGGCTACTGGGCTGTCCTAGTGGTCCTTTCTAGCCTGGGCCTTCAAGAAGTCCTTCCCCCTGCATCTCCTTGACCGTAATTGCCCGTTACAGACAGGTCAGCCAGGGATTTATCAAAAACCTTGTTTGAAGCCTGTGGGGCTCTTCCGGCTGCTCTGACTTAGAAAAAAACAGTGTCCTTAAGTTCACTCCCCTCCTGGTGAGCAAAGACAGCTATTTATTTGTGTGAAGTATCTTTCTTTCAAATACTCAACTGGAGGCGGCAGAGGGCGGGGGTGGGGTGGGGTGTGATGCTTTAGAAGGCTGTCGTGTGGAACCCAGCCTAGTTTTCCCTCGGGACCCCACATGGTCTCTCCCCGCTTTTCTGGCCAGTCTGCCCAGCATGAGCAGGCGCCCCTGAGCACACCTGCCAGGGCAGCCTGGCTCTGCCCTTAGGGACATACCTGGGGTCAGAGCATCTTCGGCCACTGGAGCTTGTTGGCCTCCTGCCTTTCTTGGGGGTTTCTGACAGAGTAGAGCCCAGCTTCTGACCAGCGCAATCTGGATTATTCCTCCTGGCAGTGGTCATGGAATGGGACAGCAGGCCTCAGGTTACTGAGGAAAATTGTGGGGGAGGCCGATGGGATGGGCCTTGTGGCGGAGGCTCCTTCCTGCTTTGCTAACCAGCTTTAAGACTTGTCTCTGATCAGTCAGTAGCCTTAAATGCTGAAAGGGAGGAGAGCTGGTGGAAATACAGCTATTTTTACATCCTCCACCTTTCGTGGCCATCTTTTAAAAATATCTAGCCTGGATAAGGAAGGCATTTTTAGTCTTCCCCTCCTTGTCTTCCAGGCACTCCTCCGTGCTTCTGCCCTCTCCCTCCTCCGCCTGCCTGTCCTCCTGTGTCTTTCCCACTTTAAGGCAGTTTCCTCTCCCCCTCCTGCTCGCCTGTCCTCATCCCGGCCCTCCCCAGGGAGCAGGGCTCCCGGAGGCTGAGGGAGGTGCACTGGCCTCCGGGGCTCTCACTGCCCATGAGCCACATCCATGAAACCAGGGCTTCCCGAGGCTGGGCTGGGTCCTGCCTGTGGACACCCGCCTCCCTCCCTTCTGTGCCCAGTGGAGACCTTTGCTAAGGAGGTTCCTCTGGAGACTTGCCTATGAACTGAACCTTTAACTCTTCCAGGTGAAAATATCTAGATTTGTCTGAATTGAACCCAAGCTCCAATCCATCTCTTGATGTCTTTTGAATGCCCCAACGGAGATCACCAATTGGACAAAACCAGCTCAACCTTGTGATTTTGCCATTTCATCCCCCAGTCTCCACCCACCAATTGGCTTCTCTCCCTGGATCCTCCAGCTCAGTCAAAAGGACCCTCCTCCCCAGACCCCAGGCCAGAATACTCCTGCTGAGCCTTCCCTCTGTCTCAGCCCCTGGACTGTCTTTTGGGCTGTCACCTTATTCTGTCTTCCGGATAGGGTTTCCCTGCTAGCTCAGCTAGAAAAGAATCAGCCTGCAATGCAGGAGACCCTGGTTTGATTCCTGGGTGAGGAAAATCCGCTGGAGGAGTGATAGGCTACCCACTCCAGTATTCTTGGGCTTCCCCCGGTGGCTCAGCTGGTAAAGAACCTGCCTGCAATGCGGGAGACCTGGGTTCGATCCTTGGTTGGGAAGATCCCCTGCAAAAGGGAAAGGCTACCCACTCCAGTATTCTGACCTGGAGAATTCCAGGGACTGTATGGTCCATGGGGTCACAAAGAGTCGGACACAACTGAGCAACTTTCAGTTATTCTGTCTCCCTACCTCCACCATCTCTTTGTCACAGAGTGGAATACTTCTTGTTTGAAAAGCTTAAAGGGCCTGCCCTCCTGGCCCTTCCCATCTTGCCTCTGAATCCAGGTTGTTTGCTGCACGCTGTCTCCAGGAGCTGTTCTAAGTGCTGAGAATAGCACTGACTTACACCCTGTCATGGAGCCACCCCGGTGACTTAGTGATAAGGAACCCACTGGCCAATGCAGGAGATGCGGGTTGGATCCCTGGGTCAGAAAGAACCCCTGGAGAAGGAAATGGCAATCCATTCCAGTATTTTTGCCTGGGAAATCTAGTGGACAGAGGAGCCTGGCAGGCTACAGTCCATGCAGTTGCAAGGAGTCGGACTTGACTTAGCAACTCAACAGCAACACCCGGTCATGCATCTGGGTCTTTGCACGTGTTTTCTCTTCTGCCTCAATTCCCCTTTACCTGGGAATGGGGGGTGGCAGGCAGCCCATCCATGAAGACTTGGTTTAGATGCCTCCGAGTTCTCCAAGCCTTCTAAAACTCCACCCTGGACTGTGTGGACGTGTCTTGCAGTGATTTGTTTGCACATCTGGTCTCCTCTCTGGACTGGAGGCTCCCAGAAGACTGGATCCCTGTCTGATCCACTTTTTTAAAAATTTACTTTAATTAAAAATTGAGTAGATGTTTATACAGAATATAATAATACTTATAAAATATGTATAAGATGTAAAGAATAGCAATACAATGAGCACCTGCGGGCCCACCTTCCATTTGTGAGTCGCAATCCATTCATACCATCAGCACCTATCACCCAGCCTGGAGCTGTCGTTCCAGGGGGCAATGAATGTTTGTGAATGACTGAATGCTCGAATGCGCAAGTGACTGGAGTGTGGCTTTCTCTGTGAATCGCATTGCAGTGCTCCCCACCCCTCTACAGCCTTGCTGTGCTCACCCAGAGACAGTGCAGAAAGTGTTTTAGGACAGGACTGGTGGCCTTCTTTGACCACACTATGTGGCATGTGGGATCTTAGTTCCGCAACCAGAGATCGAACCCATGCCGCTTGCAGTGGAATCACAGTCTTAACCACTGGGCTGCCAGAGAAGTCTGAACTGATGGCCTTGGTATTGGAATCACCGCACCACCACTTACAGGTCATAATGGCTTTGCAAGTTCCTTAACTTCCATGTGTGGCAGTGTTCTCATCTGTAAAACAGGCAAGTTGCATTCTACCACGTGGATTTGCCGTGAGACTTAGAGGAGTTAACATGTGACAGGTGCCTGGCACATGGTGGTGTTCAGGGTGAAGGCACGGTTGGCACGAGCACTTCTGTGCCCAGTGGAGTGTTCGGTGTGGTGGGACTGGGGGTACACAGCAAGTGGCTGGAGAGGGCTCGGGGTGTCACTCCTGCCGTTCTGCCCTGCATGAGGCCAGATCCAGGGCGGGCCAAGTGCACGCCCATCATGTGCCGTGTTTCCTCAGCTCAAACACATTTAGGGGCCACGTTTTACTGTTCTGAGTTGTGATATGAGTGCAGTCCATCCACCCAGGAGACATGTATGAGCATCCAGCGAGTGCTGGGCTCTGGGGCACCGCTGTGGAGGAAGCCCAGAGGTCCTTCCAGGACCGCAGAGGGTGCACGGGTGCAGCATGTCTAGCAATGATGAGTCGGGAGGTCTCAGTGCCCTGGAGCACAGAGAAGCCGGAGGGACGGAAGCTGCTTTTTTTTTTTTTTAGATTTTTTTAAATATATGGACCAGTTTTAAAGTCTTTATTGAATTTGTTAGGGCCTCCCTGGTAGCTCAGCTGGTAAAGAATCTGCCTGCAATACAGGAGACCCCAGTTCAATTCCTGGGTTGAAAAGATCCCCTGGAGAAGGGAAAGGCTACCCACTCCAGTATTCTTGGGCTTCCCTGGTGGCTCAGATGGTAAAGAATGGGCTTGAATTTATTACAATATTGCTTCTGTTTTATATTTTGGTTTTTTGGCCTCCCCCACCAGGAATTGAACCCACACCCCTGGCACAGGAAGGTGAAGTCTTAACCCTTGGATGGCCAGGGAAATCTGGAAGCTGCATTTTTTAATAGGTTGGTCTGCAAAAGAGTCCCCACAACAATGCCACCAGAGCCAAGACCCTCTCTGTATCTGCTCCCCTTCTGCCGGTCCCGCTCCTGTCTCTGGGCATTTGTATCTACATGCACTGTCTCGAGTGTGCATGCAAGTGCCAGCAGGTGCCAACTTCCAGAGACAGGAGCGGGCCTGGCGGAAGCGGAGCAGACCCAGGGCGAGAGAGAGAGTAGGAGGCTAGGGGGAAAGGGCCCGAACCTCACGGGACCTCACAGGCTGTTACAAAGCCTTTGGTTCTTCCTGTGGGAGGGAAACGAGGGTTTAAGCAGACAAGGGAAGCGGTTTGATTCATGTGTATAAAGGGTTATCCCGGCTGCCGCACAGAGAAGACCGTAGATGGGCGAGAGAGACCAGCCCAGCTTGTGCAAAACTGGAGAGCAGAGGGCACCGTGACTTGAACCAGCTGGAGCGAAGAGGCAGTGGGGGTGTCCAGACACTGAAGCCCAAGATTTACTGATGACTGATAAGGCCTGAGAGGAGAAGGAGTCAGAGTCTCCAAGGGGAAGACGGGGAGGAGCACGTGTGTGGGCAGATCAGGGGCTCAGCTTGGGCATGCCACGTCCAAGGTGTCTGTAAGACATCTCGGTGAAGACATGGGGTCGGCAGTGAGGAGAGGGGAGTTCTGGGCCAGACACACATTTGCAGTTACCAGCGGGGAGTAGGAGATAAAGCCTTGAGCCTTAGGGAGCTGTGGGCTCAGAAAGCCCCGTGTGCACAAAGGCTGAGTCCCTGCAATGTCGGAAGTGGGATTCTGGGTTTGGGAAATGAGGAAGCACCTGCAGAAGAGCTCAGAACAGCGTGACCAGGAGGGAGGAGGCCGCCTGGCAGAGGGTGGTGTTCCCAGAAGAAGCTGAGAGTTTCTTTCGGGAGAGAGGGAGGCCTTAGCGCTGTCGGGTCAGGGGATGATCAGGTGAGAGGAGGAACCTAGAAGCGACTTTCGGATTTGATGCTGTGGAGGTCACCAGTGACTATGACCTGAGTGACTTCTGTGGAAAGATGGGCGGAGCCAGGTGGCCCGGTTGAGAGGAAGGGAGGAGTGGGGCTGGAGGCCAAGAGTGGAGGCCACTCTTTCAAGGAGATTTTCTGTAAGAGCAGCAGAGAAATGAGGTAGTAGCTGAAGGGGAATGTGGGCCCAATTTCCTTTTTCTTTTTCAAGATGGGAGAAGCATCTTTGTATGGGCATTGAAATCATCAAATAGAGAGGTAAACAAGGACGATGAAGGAGAGGGGAGAATTTATGAAGGTGAGAAGCGGGCCTTGGGAGCAGGAGACTGGTAAACACAGGGACAGTTGTCGAGAGGCCTTAGTTGTTCAAATTCCCCTCCAGCCGCTCCCACTTCCCCAGCAAGACGGTGGACAGGTTGCCAGCAGCAGTGAGCAGAGGGAAGCTGCTGACAGCCTGGAGGTCAAGGAGAAGGTGTGAGGAGTCAGGAGACAGGGGAATCAGGGTCCCGGGTGTGTATCGCGATTGCCGGGTGTTGGCTGCAGCCACCGCGTGGTGTGTGGACATACATCGGGCCTGTGTGCAGGGGGCGCTGGCCTCGCCACACAGGCTCTGCTGGTGCAGAGGGCTCTGCTTGTTTGTCTGTTGCCACCACAGCTGAGTTGAAAGTTAACCTGAATTTGGATCCCTGGTGGTCACATACAGTGTCCCCGAAAGACTGCATTTCACCGCAGCATTGAATTAAAAAGTCACTGTGTGCACAAAAGATTGCATGTCACACACCATGCCAAACAAACACAGGAGAAGTTGCTTACTTTTTCTCGGAAGAAACCACGGACCTTGCCCAGCCTGGAAACAGGGTTCTGGTCCCTTTGCATGTTATAAAGGGCTCTCCATAGCTTCTGATGAGCCTTCAAGGGCTGCTGTTTAGATTCCAGCCCCAAGTAATTTAAGATATGGAACGATGAATTTAACCAATTGGGGTTATTTCTTTATGACACCTAGAAATTAGTCTACTGAAAGGCCCTGGAGCCCTTTGGGCCCAGAGATGGCTGCAGCCACCACCAATCGCCACATTGCACTAGGCCTCACAGCTGGTGGCAAAGGTGACTTCCAGAGGGCTAGACTCAGGCTCTGGCCATCCAGAGTGGCCAGTCTGTGAGACTGGATGGATGGGTGTGTGCTGTGTTGGCTGACAGACAGTTAACAGTGTCCTTTTTCTTTTTCCTGGAAGAGTCTTTATTAGACCAAGGGTATGTCTCCTCCCTGGCAGTTCCTTGGAAGGGAGGAAGGACCGTAGAGTGTCTTAGAGTGGGTCTCCTGGCAGGTTCTGTGTCTCCTCTCTAAAATGGCTTTACCTAAGACAGCCTACCAGGGGCTCCTGAATCTTTTTGGCAAGCAGATGTCGTTCACATAAGGGCAGCAGACTTAAGAGTCTCCTCCTGTTAGTCAGACCCTACAAGGACCGGGAGCACAGGGGCCGAAGGGGCCAGGCCAGGATGCTCCACAGGCGGCTGTGGCCAGGCCTCTGCAGTGACTTTCAGCCAGGCTGCCCTGTTGCCTGGGTGCCAGCATCCACCCAAATGAATACACACTGAAGCAAGTATAAAATGTCATGGAAGCAGTGTGAAGTCTTGCCTTTGGCTTTCTGTATGTGGCTTTCTTCAAACTGGAAAACTGGGAGGGGGGTCAAACCAGAAGGAATGTGGGGCATTGAGTTTAGCCTCATGGTTTGCCTTCTACTCAGCTCTGATGGCTCTGCTGTAGCTGGGCCATGTCAGATGGAGGTGGGGGTCAGGCATATTGAACTCCCCTCGATGGTTCCTCAAGCCCTGGATCCTAGAGTTCTGGCCCCGTCCTTTCTTACATTAGCAGAAAAGTAACAAACACATCACCCATCTTGATGGACTTGGTCTGGCATTAGACCTGCTAGAAGACCACCAGAAAGAAGGCTCCATTGTCCCTGCTGGAGGTAGCATTAGCTGGGCCTTCGAGGGCCTCCCCGGCTTACCTCCAGCTGCCCGATATTGGCCTCTGAAGCAGATAAGCCAGAACATAACAGACCTACCAGAGCAGTTGATATAAACTAGCTGCATGTTGAAATCACCTAGGGAGGAAAAAAATACTAATGCCAGGGTCCTGCCCTCACAGATATTGATGTAATTTGTCTGGTGTGCAGTCTAAGAGTCAGAAATGTTAAAATCAGTCTAGGTGTTACTCATATATAGTTTAGACCCTTGGTTCTCAAAGTGTGGTCTGCAGACCATAGTGGAGGCATCACCTTAAAGATCGTAAAAATGCAGACTATACCGCAGACCTACTGAATCAGACTCTGCATTTTAGGGGATGCAGAAGGGGACATTCCTGAGCCGACCGCATGGCCTGGTGCTGATGGCTCAGGTGGGGACACTTGTCAGGGCCCAGCATGGAGCACAGTTAGCACTGGGCTGGTGGAAGGCTGTGCTAATGGCACCGGCTGGCAGAGGGGGGTGGTGAGGGCACCTGGCAGCCACCTGGGTTGGTGGAGACCTCTGCAGGCGACTTTTCTAACCTTGTCATTTTCAATGTCATTTCAGCGTTCCCCGGAGACTGGACCCTAAGGAGCCCCTGGGTAGCCAGAGAGCAGCTTCCCCAACCCCGAAGCAGCCTTCTGCTACCACTCCCGGCCGCGAGAGCCCCCGGGAGCCGAGGGCACAGGGCCCTGAAGGCCAGGAGGCCGATGGCCCCCGCAGGACGCTGCAGGTAGACAGCAGGACGCAGAGATCAGGGCGGTCCCCCTCTGTGTCACCAGACAGAGGCAGCACCCCCACATCACCCTACTCCGTCCCCCAGATCGCCCCCCTTCCCAGCAGCACGCTGTGTCCCATATGTAAGACCTCGGACCTCACGTCGACCCCCAGCCAGCCAAACTTCAACACCTGCACCCAGTGTCACAACAAGGTCTGCAACCAGTGTGGGTTCAACCCCAACCCTCACCTCACCCAGGTAATCACCTCTGCGCCGGCTTCCCCCCACCCCACCCGCCTTCCCAGGCCTCCCCGGTTCCCTTTCTCTTCCTGGTCATTTCCCTTGGCCGCCAGCCCCTGCGTCTTCCTTGGGCTGGGATTCTGGCTCCCAGGTGTGGAAGTAGAGAGCAAGTCCTGGTCCCAGATCTCCGGAGGGGCTGATTACTGTGCCTCCTGAAAGCTTGGGCTCAGTCCTGTTTAGAAGGTGCTTTCCTATCTGCTCCAAGTCCGACCTGGAAAAATGCTCTAGGGAGGCCAAACAGAGCCTTACAGATAGCTTTTCCCATGGGTGCACACTTGAAGAGGGTCATGAGCAGCCTCAGGACCCAAAGAGAGGCAAATCTCCTTGACCCCCGGCCAGCCTCCCTCCAGTGGGTCCTGGAGAGGGGAGCAGGGGAGGGGAACAGGTGTTAAGGGAGGCAGGAGACTGGGCTCCTGGAAGAGCCTTTGTGTCCCAATTCAGTTAGCTGGGGCCTGAGGGGGCGGAGCAGCTCCCTTTCCCAGGTGAGGAGCCAGGATTCACATGGCGACAGTGTCCTGCCCTCACCGCGAGGCCACTGGAAGGCCATTTCCATGAGATTGGCCCCCTTTCTGCCCTAGAGGACCCAGGGTCCCCAGCCCCACCCTGGCTGTGTTGGGATGCTCTGAATTGCTGTGGAGTGCTCAGCCAAGCCCAGGAGGCTCTCCTAGGTGCCCTGGAGGCCAGGTGCTCCAGTATACTAGCTGGGGCCCATGCCTCTGAAATGAGTGGCTCCCTCCCTCCCTGCTGCGGTAACCCCCGGAAGTCTCTGGTTGTCCCCCCAGAGCTCTGCTCTTGGGTTGGTTGGAGCATGGTGACTGTGTGGCTGTGGCTGCAGCTGGGATTAGCAGTAGCAGGAGCCGTTTGGACCACGTGGGTGGGGGAGGGCTGAGTGAGAATCGTTCACAGGTCGGGGTCTATTTGTGACATGAGGTGCTGTGGGTGTGGGATGTGTGGTTTGCGAGAGGTAAGTGTGAGATTCCGAGGAAGGAGCTGCCGGTGTGGGGAGATGACTCAGTGCGTTTGGAGTCGCTCCTGGAGTGTGGGGGCTTCCTGCGGAGGCGTGCACACTCGTGATTATTACATCTGTGATTAGAAACGGCCCGTCCCTGCGCTGATCAGTTAGATAAGTGTTGCTCCATAGTATCTAGAGCACTGTGATGAAGGCCAGGGAAGCTCACCTGTGATCCTGCCGCCGAGAAGCCAGAAGCACCCAGCCTCGCAGGAGCAGGGGGTTTGGCAGGCAGGGATGAGAGGCCACTGTGGGAATTCCGCCCCCATCTTATGCTGGCCCTGCACCCTGGGATCCAGCCTCCAGAGATGCTCATAGAGCAGCAGGACCTGAATGACGCTGGGTGGGGTGGGTGGAGATCAAGCGAGAGCCACACATGGTAGCACCAGTTTCCCGGTGGGCCTCCCAGCCTTTCCCCCACACCAAAGACCTTCATTGAGCAGGGAGGGGAGCCAGCCTCGGGCCGCGCCTGGAAAAACAGCAGAGTGGGAGGGCCTGGCGACACTCGGTCCATCTGCCTCATTGTGCTGGGAGGAGCCGAGGCTCAGGGCCAGGAGGAAAGGGGCCGCCAACTTAATGCAGAGGAAGAGCAGGCCTTCGGCTCAGGTCCTTCATGGCACGTCCAGGCGGGCGCTCCGAGACGGGGCTGTTACTGGCTGCCTTCCCCAGACCTGCTTTCACGGAATGTTAGGGGCTGCAGTTATGGCACCCAGTTTGGGAAATGCTGACCATTCTCCAGGTGCTCACCTGACAGGGTCCGAACACTTCTCTCCAGCCCCAGGAGACCCTCCCAGTGAGGATTCACTAACCAGGAGCCCAGAGGTGTTCACATTTAAGTCTGTCCAGTGCCCGGTGATGGGAACACAACAAGAAGGCTGTTCTCCACCTGGATGTGGGTTCCTACACAAGCACCCTAACCCTCTGAATGTCGCATTTCTCTCGGGGAGAAGCAGGCTGTGGGTGCCAGCCTCGGTGGCTTTGCCGATGCCCCAGGCCTGCTCCGCCCTGTTAGCCACCTTTCTGCTCTTCAGTGACTGCGCATTCAGGCCTGCCACCCCTTTCTCCTCCAGGACAGAGACACCTGTTCTGATAGCTGGATGAAGCAGACAGGTGTGGCCGTGGGCCAGCAAATGGAGGGGAACGGTGAGGTTGGGCTGGGAGCCACTCCTGGAGACGACGAGCCATGCCTTGTCTGTCAGCCCCATCGGGGGCTTCCTTGCCCCGCTTGGAGCTGCCCCAGTGGCACATCCTGGCTTGGAACTCCTCCAGAGGAGTCCGTCCTCACCCCAGGAACAGCACCACGGGAGTGAGTGCTGTGCGGAGGCAGGGTTGACTGCACGCCTGCGCGTCTCACTCTGATCAGCAGAATCCTCCTGGAGCACCACCACCCAAAATGAGGCTGCAGCCCACACCTGGGGGCGCTCACCCTCTGCCCCTGTGGGTACAGCAGGGCTGCCGCCTCCTCCTCAGTCTTCCAGGTCCCGGAACTCGTGTGCCTTCCACCTCGCTTGCTCTAGTCAGAATCACTCATAAGCCCCCTCTAAGAAAACTACAGAAACACGATCACGGTCTTTCTTCACCTGTTCCAAGGTCTAGATGTTGTCGAAACCAAGCTACCCATCACCCCATCACCCCATCCTCACCCCCCTGGCAAACCTTGGGCTTAAGTACATACCCAGGGTGGGTGGTGTGGAGAAGGAAGGGAGAGATGCAGTGGCCACAAGCCTCTTCCTCTCCTGCCTGCATCCCACTCTTTCCGGCGGCGAGGGCCGGGCCACCAGATGGCCCGGGGGTGGTGCTGTGAGTGCAGCCCGGATCCCTCTGCCGCAGCCTCCTTCCCTCCGCTCCCTCCTGGTCGTCTTACTACCTGCCCAGACCGTGAGGAAAGAGGAGCAGGTGTTAGAAGGACATGGATCAGCGGTGGGCTGAGGAGTGGCTAAGGTGTCTTCCTCTCTTCCTGGGCCCAGCCCTCCCTGTTCCACCTCCAAACAGAGGAAATGTGAAAGGACCTCTAGGTGGCCTTTGTCCCTTCTGGGTGGGTTTGCTTCGCAGTAGCCACTTTGACCCAAACCATCTCTGAATCAGTGGGGAAATGCCCTGAAGCTTCAGCCAGCCCTGGGCAGCTAGCCCTACCAGCCCCTACTCCCAGGAGCTGGGCCTCTCGGCCATCTCACTTGGATCACTGTGAGGTGGAGGCTAGAGTCACTGGGGGCAGACCGATGAGGCTGCTGTACAGGAGAGGGGGTTTTTCACTGCTGCAGCCATCAGGTGTGGCACGCCTAACTTTAGCTATGAGAGGGGGCTGTAAAATTATCTGAGAATGAATATATAGTGCAGAGAAGATAGGCCTGGGAGGGAGGGGGGCCATCTGGTGTAGAACCGGCGGAGTTGAGGCCTCTTGGGAGGTGGAGAATTCTCTCCCTTCCATGGAGCTTCAGGCTAGTGAGGCCTTCCCACCCGAAGCAGCAATTGGGTTCAGCCTCCACTACCCAAATCCTGGCCTCAGATGCTAGGCAGGTTCTGAGGGCCTTTCTCAGGGTCCTGACCTGATGACACGGACCTCCCCTGTGGGCCAGGCCTGGCTGAACAGGCTCTGGATCAACGTGCCGTGCCTTGTGGGACCCTGTGGTGCCCACCTCTAGGTCAACGAGTTGACAGGGGAAGCAAGTTAGTGGCAGACTTCGGACAGTCAGCTGCTGGATGAGGCAGGTGACGTGTCCGATGCCGTGGGCAGTGTGAGGGCACAGGCCCGCCCCCGTCCCTGGCCCACAGTGGGCTGCTTGCCTCCAGTCACGGCCTGGCCCATGACTCACAGCCCAGAAGAGCATGGCATCATGCTGGCCAGTGGGGCCCTCCCAGGACCCTCTGGACTTGGCACCAGCAGGGAGGGCTCATTTATAACCTGCTTCTGTGATGTTTCAGCTTGTACCAGAATGGAAAAAGGCGTGAATGCAGCATCAGGCATGATGTCAGTGCAGTGATCCAACACGCAGCCTGCCTGCTCTCCCTGGGAGGGCTGGGCTCCAAGGCAAGCCGCTGCTCTCCGCAGGAAGGCAGGCCACGTGACATGTGCCACCCTCCTTCCTCCTTGCTGGTGGTGCCGTGGAAGGGGATGCTGCGGGAGCACACGTTACTGCTGGGGGCCCAGAGCTTCCTGGCAGCCCTGGAGGTGACAGCGCGGCAGGCCCCACCCTGGGCAGCCTTCTTTGGGGCCAAATATCCACATGCAAGGCTGGATTCTACCCTCTGGGGCTGAGACACAGGGCAGCAGGTGCATTGCCACCAGTGTCCCTGTGAGAACGATAGAGAAGCCCCTCCCGAAAGGTGTCCCCACTCCCCTTCCTGCCCCGGAGCCCCGTGGAGGGAGAGGCCACGCAGACGTGCAGTTCCCAGAGCCTCCCGCCTCCGGCTCCTGGAGGGTGGCATCACCTCCATTCCCCTGCTGTGCACTGAATGGTGCGAGGAAGGTAGCGGCTGAGAAGGCTCTCCCGGGGAGGACGTCCCTTCAGAGCCCACGGGGCTTGCTCTGCTCACCCTCAAGCCGGCTCCTGCAGCACAGGCACTGCCTCCCTGCTGGAAGCCACTTTCCTAGAGCCTCTGCTTCCCCGCCTCCCGACCAGCACACTGCCCTGTGCCTCCCCACCCCCGCTGCTGCTCAGGCCCCCACTGCGTGGGGTACAAGGGCCTTTGCACCTCTGAGATGGCAGGATGGGCCCCTGCTTTCAAGAAGGATCAGCCACCACCTGGCAGAGCCATCTACCTGGTAGCTGGAGCCCTGGGAGGTCCCCTTAGCTCCACCTCTGGGTCTTAGGACGGGAGATCTGTGACTGGCACATTTCCCAGCTGAGTGCCAAGTTAGGCTTACGGAGATATCTGAAAACAAGGTTCTAAAAGAGGTCCTCTGTCACACTGATGGAAGGCCTGCCCTCTGATTCTAGTGGGCAGTAGGCTAGGAGGGTGCCCAGGAGCCACAGACACGGTCCAGCCAAGGAAGACTCTCGCTGTGGTTGGTCCTGGAGTCTGGGGACCTGCCCCAGGCCTGGTCATGGATCCATGGCCTAGGTGGGCTGGTGATGCACAGCCATCTCCCTGCCCAACCAGTGGGCCACCCCCATGTCCCTAATGTGGGATAGGGACCTTGGAGTAGGGAGGAAGAGGCTGAGGATGACCCCCTCCCAGCAGGCTCCCAGGGGTCCATGGAGGAGCCAGAGAGGGGAGTCTTACGGATTCCGAGATTTCCCCAGCCAGCATCCTCCCCAGGAGGCCTGTATGCTGGTCCTCTCAGCCCAGGCCTGGGTCTGGGAGGGGCTGGGAGAGGGCACAGTGCAGGCTCCTCGCCGTCTGGAAGATGCTAGATAGAAATAGCTGCTCCCATCTGGGAGATGACTCACTGAGGGGCGTTTTAGCCGTTTCTTGGTGAGGTTCTATTTTAGGTGAGACGCCTGTGACAGCCTGGGTGCTAGGGGCTGGATAAGGGAAGCTTCTGGTGGTGAGTGCAGGAGTTTTAGCACAGGCCCTTGTTGACCCCTTGTTGATCCGGGACCCAAAATGGGGTCTCCCTGAAGTCTCAGAATCAAAGGGTCTAACCTCCCAGATTCCTCTTCTTCGGAAGTCCCACCTCAGGGCATGCTTCAGAGATAAGACCTTGGGTGTGAGTGGCATACGCACCTCAGGAACTGAGTCTGTGGCTTCCGCCCTGGGCCAGGGCCTTGGCACCCCACTCAGGAGGGTGATCATCTCTGGGTCTCTTTAAGGATTAGCCCAAACAGCTCGCCTCTTGGAGCTCCTACTTTGGACAAAAGTGAACCCTGACACCCCTACCAAATATGACTTCTTTAAAGGAGTCTTGGAGCTGAGTCCCAAGGACACACATTGTCTTCTCTGTGGCTTTCTCTGTCCAAAAGTATACAGAGCTGCCTTGGGTCTTCAAAGCACTTAGGTGAGTTCACAGTTCCCAGCTTGGGGCGGGGCAGTTCACACCCCAGTGCTGTGGCATTGCTGATCTGATGGTTTCCAGAGCTGGGCTTGGTCTTTGAGTTTCTCGAGGGCAGCTTCTAGACCTCTGACTTGACTTGCATGAGGCTCAGTGGCCTGCAGAAGAGGTAGACATGTGAAAGGCACTGGGCTCCAGGCTGCAGCTCAGGAGCTGGGCAGGGCTGGCAGGGCCAGTCTCCCCAGCAGCACCGCTTCCTAGCCGGGTAACCGCAAGAGCCAGAGGCTAAATCATATTAGACCTTGGTTTTTCTCTACTGTGAAAACAAAATGAAAGAATGCCTGCAAACATGCCCTGCATGATGCAGGGCACCATGGGGTAATCACCAAAGCGCATGCTTCTCCCCTGTCTCGGAGGCTACTCTTGGTTTCATGGCAAGACAGCCAAGCCCAGGCTCCCAAACTCCAAGTCAGCCACAGTGGCGGCCATACAGCCTTGTGACCTCAAGGCAGAGAGCAGGGCCAGAGGTACCTACTGAGGATGGGCAGAAGGGGCTTTCTGCCCCAGGGACCAGACTGGACCTTTCCCTGGCAACTAGGCTACTGTGTTGTTTTCAAAGACTCGTTGCAACCATGGATGAGCAGACTTGTCCTCTGCCTTGGCTCAGGTTGAGGAGGAGGAGCTCCTTCCACACTGTGGGATGCTGAATCTCCAGTCTCGTGGCTGTAGCCTTGTAAGAGCCATGCCCCCATTAATAGGTTATCAGGCTTCATCCCCCAGCAAGACTCTGGAGTAAGCCCTACTCTGTGCCAGGCACCATACACTGTCCCTGGACCACCTCAGTAAGAGCTCATGTGCGGGGCAAGGAGACACCCAGAGGAATAAAGTAGCATAAGCTTTGGCAAAGAACAAGTACCATGAAGACAAACTGGGTGGTTAGCTACGGAGTGCTTCGGAGGGATTTTCAGTCATATGGCCAGGAAGGGCCCTGATGGGGAAGTGATCCTGGCTGAGACATGTGCAGATAGCTGGCTCCGGGGCTGAGGAAAGAGTGAATGAAAGGCCTGGTTATGGAAGAGAGCTCAAAGGATCACTTGGTAGAAGAGGAGGCCCGAGGTGAGAGGGCAGGAAAGGGGGACAGAGAGAGGCATAGGCTGGAGTAGATTGGGGGCCTCCCAGATCACAGTAGAGTTCCCATGGTAAGTGAGGGGAGAGTCCACTAGAGGGCTTTGAGCCTGTAAGTGACATGCTCTGATTTATATTTGGATTTTGAGAGGAAGATGATATTGGCTCGTGTAACTGGGAGTCTGAGAGTAGATTTAAGACAGAGCTGAATCCAGGAAATTAAATGAAGCCATGGGGTCTGCTCATTTCTCCTGTCTTGGCTCCATTTCTGTCTCTTCACTTCATTCTTAGCGCCTCTCTGCACGCTGGGCAAGAAGGCTCCTGCCCACTCCACCGCTACGTCCTTCTGATGAGTAACTCTATCTCCTACGGTTCATTCACCCTGAAACATGGAAGGGCTCTGATTGGCCCTGTTTGCAAGGTCATGTGCCCATCCCTGCAACCCCGGCTGAAACCAGTGATTGGCCCAACCCAGTTGTGAGCCCCCTCTCCTTGGGAAGGAGTTAATGACAGAGAGAAACGACACATCCATCATGTGAACAGCAGCAGGTGCCTTGTTTAGTCTGGAGGCACAAAGTATCCCATTTTCTTTAAAAAAAATTTGTCTTCCTTAAGAAAGCAAAAGATTTTTTCATTCAGTTTACGTCACTCAGGTCGCATCACTTTGCCCTCATTTACTTCGCTCTCAAGATGTTTCATTTGTATCTTTTCTCCTCAGCAAGACTCTGAGCTCCTTGAGGACAGGGATCATGGTTTCTTTTTTTTTTGCCTCCCTCTCCCAGCTGCTGCTCTTCACTCCTTTATTCATTCTGCAGGTTTTTATTGAGTGCCTGTTGCATACCAGGCACTTGTTTTGGGGCCATGCGGTCTATCCTGATATACGTTTTAAAAGATCACTCTGCTGCCCTGTGGGCTCTGGAGAAGACAATGGCGACCCACTCCGGTACTCTTGCCTGGAAAATCCCATGGATGGAGGAGCATGGTGGGCTGCAGTCCATGGGGTCGCTAAGAGTCGGACACGACTGAGCGACTTCCCTTTCACTTTTCACTTTCATGCATTGGAGAAGGAAATGGCAACCCACTCCAGTGTTCTTGCCTGGAGCATCCCAGGGACGGGGGAGCCTGGTGGGCTGCCGTCTCTGGGGTTGCACAGAGTCGGACACGACTGAAGCGACTTAGCAGCAGCAGCAGCAGCAGGGGCCCTGTGGGAGTGACCTGAGGGGGGCAGCAGGGGAAGGAGAGTGAGCAGTTGGAGGCTATTCTTAGGTGGCTCTAGTGGTAAAGAATCTGCCTGCCAATGCAGGAGACACAGGAGACGTGGGTTTGATTCCTGGGTCGGAAAGATCGTTTGGAGAAGGAAATGGCAACCCACTCCAATATTCTTGCCTGGAGAATCCCATGGATAGAGGAGCCTGATGGGCTACAGTCCATGGGGTTGCAAAGAGTCAGACACCCCTGAAGCGATTTAGCATGCACAACGAGGGGTCATCCAACCAGGAGGATGGGAGCGTAGGTTGGTGAGGTGGGATGTGGAGACACATGATGTACCCAGGTACAGCCAGTGGGTGTGGGGAGGACCCTGGCCGGCAATGGGTCGGCAGTTTGGGGCTGGGGAGTGTGTGAGTGCCTCCGTTCCTCTCCGTGTACCTGGAAGCTCCTAGAGGGCAGGGTGGCACCATCTGCCCCTCAGCCTGCCTCCTGGCAGCCCAGAAACACCTGTTCCAGGCTTGGTGCTCCTGCCTGTGTGAGGAGCTGGCCCTGGCTGCTAGGGGCTGCAAGGACCTGGGCCGTGGGCGCCCCAGTCCTGACCATCCTGGTAACCCTGCTGCTTCCTCCTCAGGTGAAGGAGTGGCTGTGTCTGAACTGCCAGATGCAGAGGGCTTTAGGGATGGACATGACCACGGCGCCTCGCTCCAAGAGCCAGCAGCAGCTGCACTCACCGGGCCTGTCTCCTGCCCACTCCCCAGCCAAACAGCCCCTGGGGAAGCCAGAGCAAGAGAGAGCTCGGGGCCCAGGAGGACCACAGCCTGGCCCCCGGCAGGCCGAGACAGCCAGGGCCACCTCAGTGCCGGGGCCTGCCCCAGCTGCCGCCACTCCGGAGGTGGGAAAGGTGTCTCCCCAGCCCTCTCTCCCCATCAAGCCTTCCACAGCCGAGCCCAGGCCCCCGGCAGGAGAGGCCCCGGCCAAGAGTGCCACCGCAGCGCCCTCCGGGCCTGGTGCTGCTGAGCCGACCCAGGAGGGCCTCACTGGGAAGCTCTTTGGCCTTGGTGCGTCGCTGCTGACCCAGGCGAGCACCCTCATGTCGGCGCAGCCTGAAGTGGACTCCCAGGGCCAGCCTGCTCCTAGCAAGGGGCCGCCCAAGATCGTCTTCAGCGATGCCAGCAAGGAGGCTGGCCCAAGACCCCCAGGCTCAGGGCCTGGGCCTGGGCCCGGGCCCACAACTGGAGCCAAAACTGAGCCTGGATCAGGGCCCAGAGCCCAGGCGAGAACAGGGGGAACCACCAGCCCAAAGCATGGCAGAACAGAACACCAGGCAGCATCGAAGGCTGCTGCCAAGCCAAAGACCACGCCGAAGGAAAGGGCCACCTGCCCACTGTGCCAAGCTGAGCTCAACGTGGGCAGCAAGGGCCCCGCCAACTATAACACCTGCACCACCTGCAAACTCCAGGTGTGCAACCTGTGTGGCTTCAACCCGACGCCCCACCTGGTGGAGGTAAGAGCTGGACCAAGCAGGTTCCTTTGGGCCTTGGTGCGGGGCTGAGCCTGGGGTGATGGAGGGCATCAGAGTCAGAAAGGGCGGCAGAAGGCTGATTCTGGAGCAGTCACGGGACTGTCCCTATAGCTGCAGCAGGGCTCCGCTCCCTTACCTGGCCCTGGCGCCAGCCTCTCCTTCCACTCCGAGAGTTAACTGGTGCAGTGAATGAAGTCCTAGTGCTCACTGCCTCTGACCAGCTGACCAGTGCCTGAGGCTGGTCCCAAAGGTAACCGGGCTTAGAAGGCCCTGTCCTGGCCTCCCCATTCCCAGCTATCACGGGCATGGCCCTGATGGAAGATTCCAGTCACCCTTGTGCATGCAAGAAGGGCCTGAGGTCCCACTTTGCCTACCGTCTGTGACCCTCACAGGGGTTGAAGGGCAGATAGGCAGCAGGCTGTGCCCGCATGCCCAGGGCCGGGCAGAAGGCTTCCTCACAGTAGGGCAGCCCAGCCAGGCAATGTCCTCCCTTCATCCCCTCTTCCGAGGTCATGGGTGTTAATGTCTACTTGTCAATGCCATAACGTTTGGTCCACAGATTCTCCCTGGCAGGGCCTGGCTGTCCGTGGAGCTATTTGTGGAGATGCTCAGAGATGCTCTTCTTACCCAGAGGGAAGTCCGAGGAAGTACTGGGGTTGGGGCCCATCTCTCTGCAGTCCCTCTTCCACTGGAGGGCTCTGGGCCCTGTGCAGAGTCGGGTGAAAGCGGGCAGGAGGCTTGGTATTCTCATGAAGCTTGGAGCCCACCCTGGGAGGCTCTGAAGGTGCTCCATGGAGCTACCCTGGCAGAGCAGGGTGAACCTGGGCTGGGAGGCTGCTCCAGCTCCTCCCCTCACCCCACTCCGCCCCACCCTGTTCATCCACGCGAACTCTGCTTTTGCTGCCTTGCACATAGCTGGGTGTGTCCCCTTCCGAGAGTGCCCTTGGGGTCTATGATTGGCTCATCTGGGCAGGTTGATGTGTCCTTAGCTGTGTCATATCCGATGTCAAGCCCCCTTCTCTAGCACACAGCAGTTACCTGAGTCTTGGGGCCCCTGGGCTGAACCATGTGTAACTGATGGCGGGCAGAAGAGTGTGGTGCCATGACTGCCGCTGGCCCAGAGACAACAGAGGAGTGTGTGTGGTGGTGGAATGGGCTCTGTAGCACCTAGTTCTGACTTGTCTTGTCAGGCCTCCGTGGGAGCAGCTCGATAAGGAAAATAACTTTGGCTGCGAGAGGCCATGTTTTCCAACATGCAAGGAGGGGTGGCTTGAGCAAAACAGATGACCTCTTCATGGATGCCCATGTGGCCCTCCAGGCCCTCACTGCCGCTGCCCCAAGCCCTAAGTCTGGTGGCTCACCGGAGGGTGGCTGGCCTGGCAGCCCAGAGAGGTGAGGGGACACCAAGGAGCCACCGCAGAGCAGAGGCACTCCGGTCAGAGCCAGGCACACACGCACTGCTGGGCGGGGGGCCTGAGCCGAGCCCCGCTGGCCCACTGTGCTGCCCAGCCCAGAGGACCTTGTTCCTGGGAGACCTCCTGGCCCACATTTCCTCATTAAGCAGCCTGTTCAGAGGGGAAGGCAGAACTGTCTCTGGCCAGGAGGATGAATGTTCTTGACAATGCCTCTCAGCGGCCTCCAGGCCGGGCCAGAGGAAGTGCTGATTTTGCCCAAACAGAAGAGTCTTGGTCACAAGCTGACTTGGGGTGAGCAGTCTGGATTCTCAGCTCAGCCTCTCGTGAGGAGTTGGCTTGTCATCTTCCTGGACTCTGGAGCTTCTGCCCCTTGGCGATCATGGCCTCTGCCCACATCGTCCATGTCCCACTGTCTCCATGCCCCGCTGCCTCCTTCTGGACCAGGGCCACCCTTGCCTCCACAGGATCTGTGGGTTCCATGGGTTTGATGGCAAAGCTGCTGGGTGTCCTGGTCCTGTGCTCCTTACAGCAGTCCGGAGGTTGCCCAGCTTCTCTGACTTATTTCTCCTCAGGGCTCTGCTGCTTAAAGCTGCTATCCCCAGAGGGCCCGGGGCTGCTCCTGGGGAAGTGTGGATGGGCAGCCATCATGCCACTTTCCATGGTTCCTACCATGAGACCATGCCACCATCATCCATCGGAGGTGCCAGCTGGCAGTCTGGGACATCCTCAGCTCCCTGTCCCCCTGAACATCCTCCATGGCCCAAGCCCTGTGGCTCTGCCTTCTCACTGGCTAGACTCTGGCCTCATCTCTCCATCCCTGTAGCCACGGCCCTACTCCAAGCCTTTGTCCTCTCTCCCTGCAGGCAACAATCAGAGCTTTCTCATGGCCCTGCCTGCTTTGGGTCTTGCAAGGGGCTGATGGGAAGGGACTGGTGCCTGGTGTGTACCCCTCCCCTGCCTTTCCCACCGGTGCTGTTGCCTGTCCTCGGTGAGACTTAACCAGCCCCTGGGCCATCTTTGGTGTTCTCAGCGAATGGCTGCTTGGCTCTTGGAGCAGTTTTGAGTTTCCCTGTGTGTTCTTGGTAAGAGGCTCTTGGTTTCTCAGCAGGTGGCCCAGACACATCCCTCCCTGGGAGGGAGGTGGCAGGAGGAGGTAGAGAGGAGAGCCTTCTCCAGGACCAAGGATTAGGTCTGCCTTGGCAGTCTCTCCCCATTGAGCCGCCTCTATGCACAACGTGAAACAGAGGGACCCATGTCAGCATGCGTGCTGGGTACCTGGCGGAGACAGACCAGCTCCCTCCAGGCCTCTTAGACCTGCTGTGGCTCCAGCCACCTCTCTGGGCTGCCAGGGTGGGGACCATCCCCAACATCTCTGAGCCGTAAAAACCTTTCCACCTTCTTTCTCCAGAGGGAGTCCAGAGCACACAATGGAGGCGGCATTGAAAAGCTAGATCTCTTTTCCCTTTGAAATTTCCTCTGAAAAATTAACCATAGTGCTACTTAGTGAGTCATTTCATAATTAAGAGTTGTTGATTCCAAATTTTTTTTACCTATTTATCTTTTTGAAGGATAATAGTACCCTCTGGCTTAATTTTTAATTGGATTTTGGTTCAAAATAGAGTTTCTGAAGAAATTAGTGCAATCAGAATAGTTACAGTAATGCCGCCAGCTTCTTTTATTATAATTGTGAAGTAGCACCCATGGCCTTGAGAAGTCAGGCCTTCCTGCGGCAGAGGGCCTGGCACCTGTGATGTGGGAGGGGCTGGGGGCAGGGGCTACCTCTGCTCTATACCTGCCTCAGTCTGCCTCTGGGGATAGATCTCATGGAGCCTCATTTCCTCCATGCAGAATGAGAGCCATAGCGCTGTCTCTTAGGTTTCTGTGAGAACCAGTGAAATGCCATGCCTCAGACCCTGTGTAAGGTCCAGCACACAGGCAGCCCCTTCAGCCAGGAGGTTGGAACCAGAGTGTCCGAAAAGGGAGTCTCTGCAGGGACAAGAAAGTCTCTACCAGCCCCGACTGCCTGGGTGTGAATTGTGCCCGTGGCCAGTGCAAGCCCCTCGTTTCATCAGGTTTGGCCCCAGGGAATGAACACATATGTTGTTGCAGCGTGAGTAGAGGGCAGCCCAACCATGAAGGCACACCTTGGGGCTCTCAGCAAGGATTCCTCTTATTAGAGGCAGAGGCCACAGTCAGGAGAGGAACAGCAGCCCAGTGATGGCCTTGCCTGTGGTCCAGTGTACCACTCTTGGGCTTTTATTTTTTAACCTCTGGGCATCCTTGTCTCAGGAGTTCTCGTCGGCTGTCCCGGGTCTGGCAGTAGGACTGGGGATACGTTGGGCTAGGCAGCCAGCCCAGTGTCACTGTAACCAGGTGGACACCTTGGCCAGCAATACCTGCAGAGAGACTGTGTTCAGCAGGGTCATTCAGGCACAGTGTGGGGAGGAGGCCCAGCTGCCAGGGCAGCCGTGCTGGGCTCTCTCAGCCCACGAGGCACAGCAGCTAGTGATTCTGGAAGGTAGGGGTCTCACATGCCTGCCAGGGGGTCCCTACCAACTCTGACAACTCACGTCCCCTGCCTCGCCTTGAACCCACCTACCTCCATCCGAAGGGAAGCACATGAGATGGTGATTGCCCTCAGGGGCTGCTACCTTCCTGCCCCCAGAAAGGCACTTGGACAGAGGGAGGCAAAGCCGACATGGTCATCAGAGCCTCCCGTTGTCCATCCCCAGGTCCCAGATCATCCCCAGCCCACTTGCCAAACGGGGTAGGAAAAGAGCAAGCAAGCAGCTCCTCAGAGCTGGGCCTGGGTGATGGAGAGTATGACAGAGAACACGCAAGTGAATGAATGAATGGGGTAGACACTAAATGGGGAGAGGGAATGAATGAACAGGGAATGAAGGGGTGGGGGTGGAGTACAGGCAAGTGAGGGCCAGAGATGTGAGCAACACGAACAGAGGAGTCAGGCCTGCAGTTCCAGCTTCTTCCCACCCCCAGGCACAGCCTGCCTCCCACCCCAGCCTCATCCTCCAGAAGACTTGGGCCTTGGCCAGGTCTCCCTCTGGCTCCCCCTCTAATGGTCCCAATGCCCTGTACCCTTCTCCCCCAACCCCCAAGGGGCTGGGGAAGGGCCTCCAGCTACCAGGTCAGGTGTTTATTTTTAGCTCTTCCCTCACATGCCTCTGCCTCCCCCACCTCCCTCCCCCGCTGCCTGCTATAGCAGAGCCAGGAGCAAGAGGGCCAACTGGGGCACCCCTTCTGCAGCCTGGCTGCCTCCATGAGGAAAAAGTGTGGGAAGGAACAAGGCCCCAGGGAGCCTGTGAGCACAGTCAACACACTCTGCTGAGGGTTGGGCCTCTGGGCTCAGGTAAGCAGGCCGCTGCAGGGGCTGGCTCTGAGCTCTTGGCATGAAGTCTGTCGCCTCCATTCTGGCCACCTTCCAAGGCGTCCTTGCTTCATTTGGACTGTTTCTTCTGGGGCTGGGTCTGCCAGCCAGAGGTGGAGGTCAGAGGTTTGCCAGGTCACCAAGGTGAGCAAGGCAGATGACCAAGCTTCGAGAGGCCTAACCTGGATAGCCATCTACATGGGGCCAAGGGAGAGCCAGGGCAGTGTTACCTTGGGCCAGCCCCCCATCCAGGCCCAGATCCTCACCCCGTGATGCTGATCGTGGGGCTAGGGAAGGGACTGTTCGTTCATTTCTAGAACTTTCTCTGGGCCTCTGCCGACACCCCTCTTGATCTTTTTGCCACCTCACAGCTCTCTCCAGCATGGAGGGATTCCCACTGTGACCCAAGGTGATGCTGGCTCAGCCCACCCAGCAGTCTCCCTAGGCACCAAGTGAGCCCATGGCCCAGCCAGGGGCCAGCACCCATGACCTTGTAGGAGTTTGTACGGGGAACACACAGAGAATCCAACAGGGTCCCAGGGAGTCAGCAGTGGTGCCAGAACCAGGCCCTGCAAGGGGCAGGGTGAGGACATGTGAGACCTCTAAAGGGTTCCCCTCCATAGCTGAGCCCCTCTGCGCAGGACCGGGGTGTGGAATCAGCCTCCAGGCAGAGTTGGAGCTCCAGTCTCAGGGAAGCAGTCTCAAGGCCCTAATCCCAAGCCTGTGGAGCAGACCTATCCCTCAGTCAACACCCAGGCCCTGCCACCCGCCTGGCCTGGCCTTCCGCTGGGGCCCAGGGCAGAACCATTGATACAGCACCCACTGTGGTGGCCTGCAGGTGCCAGGCCAAGGGCAGACATCTTGGAGGTACCATACTTCCAGGGTTCTGTTGGGTGGACTCAGGGATGTCGTGGGCCCAGGGGCGGTATGTGAGGTTAGAGTGCTAAGGATTCTGGTCCTCTGGGCTGGTAAGGGCCGAGGGCTCTCTCTGGCCCTGTCCCTGGCTCTCTGAACTTGTGGTTCCATGTCCTCTGGTTCCCCTGACTCCCCTTCCTGATGGTCAAGCTGCTGGCAGGAGCCCAGGAGTCTGGGCAACCTCATGTGTAAGAGCAGGACAGTAGGGTTGCCAAGGCTCTGCACCCCTGGGGTGAGAACAGGCACTGGGGTGCCTGTTACTCTCATTCCCTGCCCAAGTCCCGCCAAGGAGGAGCTCTGACTCTGGAGGAGGCCCTTGGAAGACATCCCCTTCCCGCCACTGAGCTGCTACAGAAATCACCTGCTCAGAGGTGCTCAGACCCTTCCCTGTGCAGACGCTGGCACCTGGGGGGGTTCGACTTGGTTGCTGGGGTTCTGGAAACTTCACCATTGATGTCCATGTCATACTTGGAACAACCCCTTTGGGCTCTGGCTTCCAAGAAGACTGTGTACCAGCCCACGTGTCTGTCTTAGTCACGGCTGTGTCTCCAGCTCCTAGCACTGAGACTGACACAAGGAGAGTAGTCTTGAGAGTGAGAGGCTGAGGGTGGAGGAGGATCCCAGCCCGGCTCTGGAGGGAGCAGGGCCCCTGGCCTCAGAGCCAGCACACAGTCCCCATCAGAACAGCCCAGAGCCCGGGGAGCAGGAGGAGGCTTTTGCATGGGGGTCTTTACTGGTCTAAGACAAGGTGAGTTGGTTTGGACGGTGTGAGCAAAGGGGACTGCTCGGCCTCACCCCCAAACGCCAAGCAGGACTTCCCCTAGACCGCCTCCCCTGGCGCCGAGAGCCAGTCCCCTCCCAGCACAGCACTTACTTGGGAATGGAGAAGGATGGTGCCCAAGGCCTGCGAATTAGGAGGCTGGGGAGGGGCAGTGCTTCTGGGAGGTGCTCCCAGCCTGATGCCCTTCCTGAAAGGCCCTTCCTGGGGGACTCTGCTCCACTCCCAAAGCTATTCACACCCTGAGGGAGTCCCCAGCCCCCCCCCTTTCCTAGACTGTGTGCTGCTTTTGTAGCCTCCTTTCTCATACAGGTCCTCCTTTTCAGCCTAGTAAAAAGCTTCCTGTGGGGTAAGGAAGGGCTCCTTCCTTGGGGTTTGTCTTTTTAACTCTGTACACGAGCATCTAAAGGCTGGGGCCCTCTGTCATTTGGGACCAACAGACCCATCAGTCTTTTGCTTCTCATCAGTCCTTTTGCCTGTAGTGCTGTGCTTTGGGAGACTTTCTCCTCCTTGTGTTTATAGACATAGTCACGGAAGTCATCTTTAAGTACTTCAGTGTCTTTGTGATTTTCATCAAAACCCTCTCTCGTTTCCTTACAGAAAACCGAGTGGCTCTGTCTGAACTGCCAAACTAAGCGGCTTCTCGAGGGCAGCCTGGGAGAGCCGACGCCCCTGCCGCTGCCCACCTCACAGCAGCCCCCTGCGGGGGCCCCTCACCATACAGCTGGAACAGCCCCTCCAAAGCAGAAAGGGCCTCAGGGGCTGAGCCAGCCATCAGGCCCCCCGCCTGCCAAGGCCACCCCCCTGCCCACCAAGGCCAGTCCCCTGCCCACCAAGGCCAGTCCCCAGGCCAAGCCCGCCAGGGCTTCTGAACCCAGCAGAACCCCGAGCAGTGCCCAGGAAAAGAAGACAGGAGTCCCAGCTAAAGCCGAGCCTGTGCCGAAGCCCCCTCCAGAGACCACCCTGCCCCCCGGGACTCCTAAGGCAAAGGCTGGGGTGCGGAGGACCGAACCCACCACCCCCATCACCAAGGCTGTTCCAGAAGCCCCTAAGGGTGGGGAGACAGAGGTCAGTCATCATTCCCAGGGGTCCTGGCTTTCAGGCAGGGGAGTGTGGAGAAGGGTTTAGCTCCCCGCGGGACTGGGATGTGGACCTGGGATGGCTCTTTGGGCCAGAGAGGACAGCAGGACCGTCTTGATGAGGCATGGTGGGCCTGGAGCCTGTGAGTTCTAGGCTGATCCTGTGTTTGACACCTTTTTAGATGCTTTGTTGCGTCTTTGCTACCATTAGATCTAGTAACACTTCTCTTTGAGAACCTAAGGATGCTTGTGGTTTGACATGGAACCTGTGAGTTATGCAAGTCCAGAGCAATGGAGTAGGTGGTGGGCCCTGATTCCCCCAAGAGTGGAGGCACCCCCTCCCTAGGGCCCCGGGGGTTGACAGAGAGGCTGGGGCTCCCCCAGGAGCCATCTGCCATCGGCAGTCAGCATCTGCTTCTTGCCCACTGTAGGAGCCTGGGGGCAAGCCTTACTCTCAGGACCTGTCTCGGAGCCCACAGAGCCTCAGCGACACAGGCTATTCCTCCGACGGCATCTCCAGCTCGCAGAGCGAGATCACTGGTATTGTGCGGCAGGAGATGGAGCAGCTGGACAGCGCCGGGGTGACGGGGCCCCGCCCGCCCAGCCCCTCGGAGCTCCACAAGGTAGGGAGCAGCATGCGGCCTTCGCTGGAGGCCCAGGGCCCAGCGCCCAGTGGTGAGCGGAGCAGGCCGCCGAGTGGCAGTGCCGAGGAGCAGAAGCGGCGGCCCCGCTCTTTGTCCATCATGCCCGAGGCCTTCAACTCCGACGAGGAGCTGGAGGAGATCCTGGAGGAGGAAGAAGACTCCACGGAGTGGGGGCGCCGGGGGGAGCAGCAGGACGCAGCGGAGTCCTCTGACGACTTCGGGAGCCAGCTGAGGCATGACTACGTGGAGGACAGCAGCGAAGGCGGCCTGTCCCCGCTCCCGCCCCAGCCCCCGGCCCGGGCGGCAGACCTGACTGACGAGGAGTTCATGCGGCGGCAGATCCTGGAGATGAGCGCCGAGGAAGACAACCTGGAGGAGGACGAGGCCGCCCCTGCCGGACCTGGCCTGGCCAAACATGCCTCCCAAAAGGGCGGCCCCCGGCCCCGGCCCGAGTCCAGCCAAGAGCCGGGAGTGCTGCCCAAGAGGCGCCTGCCCCACAACGCCACCACGGGCTATGAGGAGCTGCTGTCTGAGGGAGGCCCCGTAGAGGACGTGGACGGCACTGCTGGGGCCCTACAGGGCGGGCTCCGCCGCTTCAAGACCATTGAGCTCAATAGCACAGGCAGCTACAGCCATGAGCTGGACATGGGCCCAGGCCCCGACCCCAGCCTGGACCGGGAGCCTGAGCTGGAGATGGAGAGCCTGACGGGCTCGCCTGAGGACCGCTCCCGCGGGGAGCACTCATCCACGCTGCCGGCCTCCACACCCAGCTACACGTCGGGCACCTCGCCCACTTCCCTGTCCTCGCTGGAGGAGGACAGCGACAGCAGCCCCAGCCGCCGGCAGCGGCTGGAGGAGGCCAAGCAGCAGCGCAAGGCCCGGCACCGCTCGCATGGGCCCCTGCTGCCCACCATCGAGGACTCTTCTGAGGAGGAGGAGCTGCGGGAGGAGGAGGAGCTGCTGCGGGAGCAGGAGAAGATGCGGGAGGTGGAGCAGCAGCGCATCCGCAGCACGGCCCGCAAGACCCGGCGGGACAAGGAGGAGCTGCGGGCCCAGCGGCGGCGCGAGCGCTCCAAGACCCCCCCCAGCAACCTATCGCCCATCGAGGACGCCTCGCCCACGGAGGAGCTGAGGCAGGCCGCCGAGATGGAGGAGCTCCATCGCTCCTCCTGCTCCGAGTACTCGCCCTCCCCTTCCCTCGACTCGGAGGCTGAGGCCCCGGAGGGGGCGCCCAGCCGGCTCTACAAGTCGGGCAGCGAGTACAACCTGCCCACCTTCATGGCCCTCTACTCTCCAACCGAGACCCCCTCGGGCAGCGCCACGACCCCCAGCTCCGGCCGGCCCCTCAAGAGCGCTGAGGAGGCCTACGAGGAGATGATGCGGAAGGCCGAGCTGCTCCAGCGGCAACAGGGCCAGGCGGCGGGGGGCCGCGGGTCCCACAGTGGCCCCCCTCAGCCCACAGCTCCCCGGGCCCAGGGTTCCTTTGAACACCAGGACAGCCCAGACCGTGACTACGGCAGGGTTGCTCAGCCGGCTGCAGAGGGCACGCCAGCCGGCCTGGGAGCAGCCGTGTACCAGGAGATCCTCCAGACGTCCCAGAGCATCGCCCGAATGCACCAGGCCTCCTCGCGGGACCTGGCCTTTGCTGAGGACAAGAAGAAGGAGAAGCAGTTTCTGGACGCCGAGAGTGCGTACATGGACCCGATGAAACAGAATGGTGGCCCGCTCACCCCTGGTACCAGTCCCACCCAGCTCGCTGCCCCCGTGTCTTTCGCCACTTCCAGCACCTCAGACAGCAGCGGGGGCCGAGTCATCCCTGATGTCCGTGTGACTCAGCATTTTGCAAAGGAGCCTCAGGACCCCGTCAAGCTGCACAGCACTCCTGCCTCCCCCAGCTCCACCTCCAAGGAAGTAGGCATAGGCTTTGCCCAGGGCCTCGGGGCCTCGGCCTCCATGGCTGTGACCCCTGGTCCAGCTGGCCTGCCACGAGGGTACATGGCTCCGACTTCCCCAGCAGCCTCGGAGCATAGCCCTTCACCCTCTTTCACTGGCCATGGCTATGAACAGAGCCCGGCCACTGCAAACTATGGGTCTCAAACTGAGGAGCTACCCCAGGCCCCCCGTGGCCCAGCTGTCAGTGGGCGGGCTGCCAGAGAGAAGCCCCTGGGCATGAGTGAGGGTGAGAGTGGCCCCCCACAGACCTCCCGGGGATATCCCTACTTTGTGAGCTCCAGCCCCCCTCTCTCTCCATCTTCTCCCTCAGAGAGTCCCACATTCTCCCCTGGCAAGCTGGGCCCAAGGGCCACCGCGGAGTTCTCTACACAGACGCCAAGCCCGACCCCTGCCTCAGACACGCCACGGAGCCCTGGTGCCCCTGCACCGACACCCACGGTGGCTCAGGGCACACAAACGCCACACCGACCCAGCACGCCTCGCCTGGTATGGCAGCAACCCTCTCAGGATGCCCCATTCATGGTTATCACCCTGGCATCAGATGCCTCCAGCCAGACCAAGATGGTCCATGCCAGTGCCTCCACTTCCCCAGTGTGCTCACCTGTTGACACACAGCCCACCACCCACAGCTACAGCCAGACAACACCTCCAAGTGGGTCTCAGCCCCCCGAGCCGCCTGGGCCCCCTGGCTTCCCACGGGCACCCAACGCTGGTGCAGATGGGCCCCTGGCAGTGTATGGCTGGGGCGCCCTGCCTGCCGAGAACATCTCCTTGTGCCGGATCTCCTCCGTCCCTGGAACGTCTAGGGTTGAGCCCGGCCCCAGGCCCCCAGGCAGTGCCGTGGTAGACCTTCGCACCGCCGTCAAGCCCACGCCCATCATCCTCACTGACCAGGGCATGGACCTGACCTCTCTGGCTGTGGAAGCGAGGAAGTACGGCCTGGCTCTGGATCCAATCCCAGGACGCCAGTCAACTGCTGTGCAGCCTCTGGTGATCAACCTCAATGCCCAGGAGCAGACACATGCCTTCCTCAGCACCGCCACCACCGTGAGCATCACCATGGCCTCCTCTGTGCTCATGGCTCAGCAGAAGCAGCCTGTGGTCTATGGAGACCCCTTCCAGAGCCGGCTTGACTTTGGCCAGGGTGCAGGGAGCCCAGTGTGCCTGGCCCAGGTCAAGCAGGTAGAGCAGGCCGTCCAGACCACACCATACCGTGGTGGGCCTCGGGGAAGACCCCGGGAGACTAAGTTTGCCAGGTATAACCTGTCCAACCAGGTAGCACCTCTGGCCAGAAGGGACGTTTTGATCACCCAAGTGGGCCCGGCCCAGAGTGTTGGCCTCAAGTCGGGCCCAGTGCCAGAGCCTGGTACCGAACCCCATCGGGCCGCCCCTACAGAGCTGCGGTCTCATGCCTTGCCGGGCGCCAGGAAGCCGCACACGGTGGTGGTGCAGGTGGGCGAAGGTGCAGCAGGCACCGTGAGCACACTGCTCCCAGAGGAGCCGGCAGGGGCCCTGGACCTCACGGGAATGAGGCCTGAGAGCCAGCTGGCGTGCTGTGACATGGTCTACAAGTTCCCCTTCGGCAGCAGCTGCACGGGCAGCTTCCGCGCCGCCCCAAGCGCACCTGAGAGGAGCGTGGCAGAAGTTGCCCCACCTGGCCAAAGCAGCGGCCCCTTCTATAGTCCCCGGGACCCGGAACCTCCTGAGCCCCCCACCTACCGGGCGCAGGTGATCGGGGGACCCGGCCCCCACGAAGAGCAGAGGCCCTACCCACAGGGCCTCCCTGGAAGGCTGTATTCCTCTATGTCCGACACCAATCTGGCTGAGGCTGGCCTCAACTACCACGCCCACAGGTTTGGGCAGCTCTTCCAGGGCCCAGGGCGAGACTCGGCCATGGACCTCAGCTCCCTGAAGCACTCCTACAGCCTGGGCTTTGCAGATGGCCGCTACCTTGGGCAGGGCTTGCAGTACGGTTCATTCACTGACCTGCGTCACCCCACAGACCTTTTGACTCACCCGCTTCCCATGCGGCGCTACAGCTCAGTGTCAAACATCTACTCGGACCACAGGTATGGCCCACAGGGAGATGCAGCTGGCTTCCAGGAGGCCAGCCTGGCCCAGTACAGCGCCACCACGGCGCGTGAGATAAGCCGTATGTGCGCGGCCCTCAACTCCATGGACCAGTACGGAGGGAGGCACAGCAGCGGTGGTGGGGGCCCCGACCTCATGCAGTATCAGCCCCAGCCCGGGTTCAGTGCCCCACAGGGCCTGGCTCCCCTGAGACCTGGCCTCCTTGGGAACCCCACCTTCCCAGAGGGTCAGGGGAGTCCTGGAAACCTGGCCCAGTACCGGCCTACAGCCGGCCAGGCCGCAGCAGTCAGACAGCTGCTGCCATCCACAGCCACCGTGCGGGCGGCCGATGGCATGATCTACTCGACCATCAATACTCCAATTGCTGCGACACTGCCCATCACCACGCAGCCTGCCTCAGTCCTGCGGCCCATGGTGCGTGGCGGCATGTACAGGCCTTACCCACCCGGTGGAGTCGCAGCTGTGCCGCTTGCCAGCCTGACGCGCATGCCTGTGATTGCCCCGCGCATACCTCTCGGGCCCACGGGGCTGTACCGATACCCTGTACCAAGCAGATTCCCCACCCCTGCCAGTGTTCCACCCACCGAGGGTCCTGTCTACCTGGGGAAGCCGGCTGCTGCCAAGGCCTCAGGGACTGGGGGCCCCCCCAGGCCAGAGCTGCCTGCTGGGGCTGCTCGGGAAGAACCCCTTTCCACAGCACCCCCTGCTGCTGCCAAGGAGACGGGAGCAGCCCCAGCCCTGGGGGCGGGCCAGAAGCCGCTGGGAGAGGCCACTCCTGGCGGTGGTGGCGGGGCCCTGGGCCGGCCGGGGCTCGAGAAGGAGGATGCCTTGCCGGAGGAGAGGCAGCGGAAGCAGCAGGAGCAGCTGCTGCAGCTGGAGCGAGAGCGGGTGGAGCTGGAAAAGCTGCGGCAGCTGCGGCTGCAGGAGGAGCTGGAGCGGGAGCGCGTGGAGCTGCAGCGGCACCGTGAGGAGGAGCAGCTGCTGGTGCAGCGGGAGCTGCAGGAGCTGCAGACCCTCAAGCATCATGTGCTGCAGCAGCAGCAGGAGGAGCGGCAGGCGCAGTTCGCCCTGCAGCGGGAGCAGCTGGCCCAACAGCGCCTGCAGCTGGAGCAGATCCAGCAGCTGCAGCAGCAGCTGCAGCAGCAGCTGGAGGAACAGAAGCAGCGGCAGAAGCCGCCCTTCCCCATGGCCTGTGAGGCACCTGGCAGAGGGCCTCCCCCAGCCGTCCCAGAGCTGGCCCAGAACGGCCAGTACTGGCCACCCCTGACCCATGCAGCCTTCATCGCCGTGCCCGAGGGGTCTGGGCAGCCGCGTGAGCCCATGCCGCATCGCGGTCTCCCCAGCTCCGCCTCGGACATGTCGCTGCAGACGGAGGAGCCGTGGGAGGGAGGCCGCAGTGGTGGCCTCAAGAAGCGGCACTCCATGCCACGCCTGCGGGACGTGTGTGAGCCGGAGTCGGCACCCGAGCCCTGTGGGGTCAGAAGAATCGCGGACAGCAGTGTGCAGACGGACGAGGAGGATGGAGAGGGCCGCTACCTTCTGACCCGACGGCGCCGGGCGCGGCGGAGCGCCGACTGCAGCGTGCAGACCGATGACGAGGATAGCGCCGAGTGGGAGCAGCCTGTGCGCCGCCGTCGGTCCCGTCTCTCCCGCCACTCAGACTCTGGCTCTGACAGCAAGCACGATGCCACGGCCTCCTCCTCTGCTGCTGCCCCCGCCATGAGGGCCACGAGCAGCGTGGGCATCCAGACCATCAGCGACTGTTCCGTGCAGACGGAGCCTGACCAGCTACCCCGAGTTTCTCCAGCCATCCACATCACGGCCGTCACCGACCCCAAGGTGGAGATCGTCAGGTACATATCGGCACCCGAGAAGACTGGGCGCGGCGAGAGCCTGGCCTGCCAGACGGAGCCGGAGGGGCAAGCCCAGGGCGTGGCCGGGCCGCAGCTCATGGGGCCGACCGCCATCAGTCCCTACCTGCCTGGCATCCAGATCGTCACCCCAGGGCCCCTGGGCAGATTCGAAAAAAAGAAGCCGGATCCCCTGGAGATCGGATACCAGGCCCACCTGCCCCCAGAGTCCCTCTCTCAGCTTGTGAGCCGCCAGCCTCCCAAGTCCCCCCAGGTCCTCTACTCACCAGTCTCCCCTCTGTCCCCACACCGGCTCCTGGACACCTCCTTTGCTTCCAGTGAGAGGCTGAACAAGGCTCACGTGAGTCCCCAGAAGCACTTCACAGCTGACAGCGCTTTCCGCCAGCAGACGCTGCCGCGCCCCATGAAGACCCTGCAGCGCTCCCTGTCCGACCCTAAGCCCCTCAGCCCCACCGCCGAGGAGTCTGCCAAAGAGAGGTTCCCCCTCTACCAGCACCAGGGGGGACTGGGTAGCCAGGTATGGGCACCGGGGCTGGGCCAGGGTGGGACAGGGGTCTCGGCCTAGCCTGGGGGCCCCCACAGGGAGGGGCGTCTCCTGGGGTGGGGGTGGAGTCACCTCCAGCTCCAGAGGCCCAGAGCTAGAAGTCGAGTCAGAGGCACATTGGGTGCATATCCGGTGGAGCCCACAGCCCAGCAAGGTGATCCTGGGCAAGACAAACTCACACTTGGGCCCCCAAGGCTATCCAGACCCTGCTGGAAACTTCAGCCCCTCCCTAGAGCTGCCTCTTCACGGCCCACAGCTGGCCTAGGCTCTGCCACTTCCTCCTTGTGGCCTCTCAGCTCTCCCATCCGGCCTGTGCCCCTCCAAGTATAAAACTTTCGTCTGGATTTTTCCTGGGAAAATGAGTAACATGGACCTGGCTGAGCTGCTCCCCACTCCCCAGCTCCAGCCTGGCTCCCCTTGCCCCACACAAAGCCCCAGCCCCGTGGACTACCCTTCAGGGCCCATCCCCATACCTCATCTTGTCCCGTGCCCACATTCAACCCTCAGTGAATCTGTTCACACACCTGTCTGCTCCCCTAGATAGCGGCTCCTTGTCTGTGACTTGAGTTGCCAGTGATGTCCTGGAACTGTGAGAGAAGGTGTGGCGTGTTGGGAAGATGGGGATGGCTAGGGCCTGACACCAGGGTCTTTGAATGCCAGGCCAGGAGGGGAGGACTTTTCTCAAAGGCCCTTGAAGCTTCTGGATGTTTCAGGCAGGTGAGACAGGATGAGATCAGTATCTTAGGAAGCCTCCTGGGCAGAATGTGGGCTGGTGGACTGAAGGAAGTGCCTGTACAGTGGTCCTGGGGAGAGCCTGCAGGAGCCAGAGGCGTTGTGAGGTGTACCTCTGGGTAGGATGCAGAGAGGGGAGAGGTGAGGCCTCGATGGGTGGGATTGTGGAGGAGAGCCCTGGGGTATGCAGCCCAGAGGGGAGGGGGTGCGATACGGAGTCAGCGCTGGCAGGGAGGGCAGGTCAGAGAGGCTGGGTCCTGCCTCCAAACAAGGGTTAGCACAGAGGTCCCGTGCACTGGGCGCACTCCCATGAGCACTCATAGCGTGCGATCAAAATGACAAGAGATGGACAACAGCGTGAGGAGTTCAAAGAGGGAAATTTGTTCCATTCGCTCAAAGGCCACCCTTCGTCCTGAGGTTTAGGGACACATTAGCATTTCTTTTAGGACACGTGTTGAAAGCAAGTTGAGAGTTGCTTGGCAAGATAAACCGTAAGAAGTCCAGTGTCAGTCCCCAGTGTATTTGGGGGATTTGGGTGGTCTGTAAAACCCAGAGCCCAGGGAGCTAGAGACAGTGGGAGGGCCAAGCTTCTGGCAGTGTGGACCTTGTGGCAACCCAGAATGAGCAGGTGAACAGGGCCCCAGGCAGCACACGTTAGGGCGCCCTCACCAGGAAGCCAAGGAGCCAGAGGTACGGCCGCAGAGGCCCTCGAGGGGTCTGGCAGCCTCAGAGCGCGGGGGCTGACAGGGATGTGGAGGAAGCTGGGGCCCGGCGGAGAGCATGGCCTGGCAGAGGGTGACATAGGGCTGCAGGAGGAGGAGACTGAACAGGCAGCTGAACTGCCTTTCACTTGAGAGAGGAGGAGGGCAGGAGGCAAAAAAGACTCAGAGCCTGCAGCCCCTGACCTTGTCAGCACGCACCCCTGGCCACGATCCTCTAGGGAACCTGGTGGGCCCAGGACCCTCTCCACTCCTGTCCATGGCCCTCTGCTGCCCTTGGCCCTTGCCAGCTGCTCAGACCCACACCCAGAGCCAAACCCGTACTCTCCTGCCCTCAGTACACTCAGTGGGAGGCAGAAGGTGATAAACCCACTGGAGATGAACAGGGGTTCTCAGAGCCGCTGGGGGCCAGGCTAGTACTGGGCATCAGCCAGAGGGGCCTCTTCTCCTTCCTCCCCTTCCACCGTCCTGAGCTCTGGGAAGGAAAAGGCCCATAAGACAATCACAGGCCCTCCTTCCAAGGCCATTGGGTGGGCAGGGCAGGCTTCGAGGCTGCCTGGAGAACCGGGGCGCTGACCCCAGCCAGGCCAGGGCTCTTCTACCCCATGCCCCAACAAGCCACCCACACCTTGGGTCTCAGTGCTGCCCGCCCTTCCCTCTGTCTCAGGTGTCGGCGCCGCCGCCCAACGGCCTGGTCCGCAAGGTGAAGCGGACACTGCCCAGCCCCCCTCCAGAGGAGGCTCACCTGCCCTTGGCTGGCCAGGCTGCTCCCCCGCAGCTGTATGCAGCCAGCCTGCTGCAGCGTGGGCTGGTGGGGCCCACCGCTGTCCCCACCACCAAGGCCAGCCTGCTCCGGGAGCTGGACCGGGACCTACGGCTGGTGGAGCATGAGTCCACCAAGCTGCGCAAGAAGCAGGCGGAGCTGGACGAGGAGGAGAAGGAGATCGACGCCAAGCTCAAGTACCTGGAACTGGGCATCACCCAGCGCAAAGAGTCTCTGGCCAAAGACCGGAGTGGCCGGGACTACCCACCTTTGCGTGGTCTCAGCGAGCATCGTGACTATCTGTCGGACAGTGAGCTCAACCAGCTGCGGCTCCAGGGCTGTGCCACCCCGGCTGGCCAGTACGCGGAGATCCCCGTCACTGCCGCTGCCGCCGCCCCTACTACTCCCTCTGGCTCCGCTGCTTTCCAGCCGCCCCGGTTCCCACCTCCAGCGCCGCTGTACCCTGCAGGCAGCGCTGGGCCAACTCAGAACGGATTTGCAGCCCACCAGGCACCCACCTACCCTGGTCCCAGCACATACCCAGCACCTGCTTTTCCTCCCGGTGCCAGTTACCCCTCTGAGCCTGGCCTGCCCAGCCAGCAAGCGTTTCGTCCCCCGGGCCATTATACAGCCCAGACGCCCCTGCCAACCACACAGACCACCCTTTTCCCAGCCCAGGCTGACAGCCGTGCCCCCCACCAGAAGCCACGCCAGACATCACTGGCCGACTTGGAGCAGAAAGTGTCCACTAACTACGAGGTGATCGCCAGCCCCGTCGTGGCCCTGTCTTCAGCCCCGTCGGAAACCAGCTACAGCGGCCCTGGCCCCACCGCCAGCAGCAGCTACGAACAGGGCAAGGCTCCCGAGCTGCCACGGGCCAGTGACCGCAGCGGTGTGAGCCTGAGCCCAGCCCCCATCTACTCCTCCGACTCACACTACACCAGCCTGGAGCAGACTGTCCCCCGGAACTACGTGATGATCGACGATATCAGTGAGCTGACCAAGGACAGCGCCTCCGCCGCCCCTGAGAGCCAGCGACTGGAGCCCCTGGGGCCGAGCAGCAGTGGGCGTCCAGCGAAAGAGCCAGGAGAACCAGGCATCCTCGAGGGGTCCGCACTGCCCTGCTGCTATACCAGAGGGGAGGAAGAGTCCGAGGAAGACTCTTACGAGCCCCATGGTAAGAGCGGCCACCACCGGGGTGTGGAGAGCAATGGCCGACCAGCCAGCACGCACTATTATAGCGACAGTGACTACAGACACGGCACTCGAGCGGACAAGTATAGTCCAGGCCCTGCGGGGCCCAAGCACCCCTCTAAGAGCCTGGCCCCAGCTGCCGTCCCCTCGAAGCGCAGCAAGCACCGGAAGCAGGGCATGGAGCAAAAGATCTCCAAGTTCTCACCTATTGAAGAGGCCAAGGACGTGGAGTCAGACCTGGCTTCCTACCCCTCCTCTGCAGTCAGCAGTAGCCTGGCTTCTCGGGGAAGGAAGTTCCAGGACGAAATCACCTATGGGCTCAAGAAGAACGTGTATGAGCAGCAGCGGTATTATGGGGTGTCCAGCCGGGACCCAGCGGAGGAGGATGACCGCGTGTATGGTGGGAGCAGCAGGTCCCGGGGGGCACCTGCATACAGTGGGGAGAAGCTGTCCAGCCATGACTTTGGGGGCCGGGCCAAGGGATACGAGCGGGAACGGGAGGCTGTGGAGCGACTTCAAAAAGCGGGCCCCAAGCCCTCATCTCTGAGCATGGCCCATGGCCGGACCCGGCCCCCCATGCGGAGCCAGGCCTCTGAAGAGGAGAGCCCCGTCAGCCCCTTGGGGCGGCCCCGCCCTGCTGGGGGCCCCCTTCCCCCCGGGGACGCCTGCCCACCATTCTGCTCCAGCCACTCCATGCCCGATGTCCAGGAGCACGTCAAGGAGGGACCGCGGTCCCACTCATATAAGCGTGATGAGGGCTACATCCTGGATGATTCCCACTGCGTAGTTTCCGACAGCGAAGGTAATGGCAGCTGGGGGTGATGTCTGCGGATGCTCAGCACCTGGGGGGCCTTGCCTACCCATGGGGTCCTGAGCCCTGAGGTGTCCCGGAGGGGCCGGGCCTGGTGCCTCACCTGGTGGGCCCTGCTGCTGGCTGCCCTTCCTCCTGCTCCGCCCGCGCCCTGGCCTCAGCGGTGGGGGGGGGCTGGGGGCCTGGCGTTAACGCTTGTGGCTGTGGGCCCACTCTCTGTTTTCCTTGCATGGCTTCAGCTGGGCCAGCCCCCTGCGGCCAGCCCGGGGGTTGACCGTGTTCTGTTTTTGGTCTCTGAAGCGTATCACCTGGGCCAGGAGGAGACAGACTGGTTTGATAAGCCCCGGGATGCCCGCTCTGACCGGTTCAGGCACCACGGGGGCCACGCAGTCTCCTCCTCCTCCCAGAAGCGAGGCCCTGCCAGGCACAGCTACCACGACTACGATGAGCCCCCCGAGGAGGGCCTGTGGCCACACGATGAGGGTGGCCCGGGCCGCCACGCCTCAGCCAAGGAGCACCGACACCACGGTGACCACGGGCGGCACTCGGGCCGCCACGCCGGCGAGGAGCCCAGCCGGCGGGCTGCCAAACCACACGTTCGGGACGTGGGTCGCCATGAGGCCCGGCCTCACCCGCAGCCCAGCCCTGCCCCAGCCGTGCAGAAGAAAGGTCAGCCTGGGTACCCCAGCTCCGCCGAATACTCACAGCCATCCCGTGCCCAGTCAGCATACCATCACTCTTCTGAGAGCAAGAAGGGCTCCCGACAGGCCCACCCTGGGCCCGTGGCACTGCAGCCAAAGCTAGAATCCCAACCGCAGCCGCAAGGCCGGCAGGCAGCCCCAGGGCCACAGCCGTCCCAGCCACCGCCGTCCAGGCAGATGCCGTCGGCAACAGCG
Organism: Ovis canadensis; assembly: GCF_042477335.2. NCBI lineage: Eukaryota > Metazoa > Chordata > Mammalia > Artiodactyla > Bovidae > Ovis > Ovis canadensis. Next base: position 65,180,761 of record NC_091263.1, on the reverse strand, counting down.
TCGCGTCAGCCGCAGACACAGCCGCAGCCGCAGCAAGGTCTCGGGCTGCAGCCTCCACAGCAGGCCCCATCGCAGGCGCGGCTGCAGCAGCAGGGCCAGCCAGCTGCCCGGGGTCCGGCCTCTGCTGCCAGCCAGCCAGCAGGGAAGCCTCAGGCAGGCCCTCCGACAGCCACAGGCCCCCAGCCGTCAGGACCAGTAAGTAGGGCTCCGGCACATGGAGGCCCTGCAGGGTGGATGCTGGGACAGCAGCTTGGACAGGCCCTGGGTTCAAGGCTGGGCAGAGCGGATGGACAGTAGCTCACCTGTGTTCTGTGTTTTGCAGCCACGGGCAGAGCAGGCGAACAGCTCTAAAGGGACCGCCAAAGCGCCCCAGCAGGGGAGGCCTCCTCAGGCCCAGCCACCGCCAGGACCTGGCCCTGCAGGTGAGCCTGCCTTTGGGCACCCTTGGCTATGACCCAGAGTACCTGGGCTGCCCTCTTCCTACACTGACCGGGACCCTGAGCTTCCCCACACTGCGTGCTGTCACTGGTTCCTGAGAAATGCCCAGCAGCGCTGCTGGCCTCCCCAGCAGAAATGAGCCTGGGGTTAGAATTAGCCAATGGGTCACCAGCACGGGGGACTTAGGGCTCAGGCAGCTCCGAATGGAGAGCCTGGAAGGGGCTGGTGAGCACAGTGCCACGATCTAGCTCCTTATTTTCCTCCTCCCTCCTCCCTCTTCTCTGCCGTTCCCTTCCTTGCTCCTTATCGTCCTCAACTTCTTTCTTTTTTCTGCTTCTTCACACCCCTTTACTTCCTGTTCTTACCTTCCTCTCTTGATTTTTCCATCATCCTCCTCACCTTTCATTGCACAGGGCACCTCTGTTGCCATTACTTGCCTGCTCAGACTCTGAAGAGTCGGTCCAGGCATGGCTCATGATGGTGGCTCCTTTCCCCCTAGGTGTGAAGGCTGGAGCCAAGCCTGGAGGGACCCCAGGGGCTCCTGCCGGCCAGCCAGGTGCCGAAGGGGAGAGTGTGCTCTCCAAGATCCTCCCCGGTGGGGCTGCGGAGCAGGCCGGCAAGCTGACTGAAGGTAAGCAGTGCCTACAGCCGGGTCTGTGGTGGGCAGTGCTCACGGGCCCTACCGTGGCAGAGTTCGGGTCTGGGGAATGGTTCCAGGCTGGGCCACCTCGGCACGGGCCAGCCCGAGGGTGCGCCTGCTGCTGCCTAGTTATTCTTAAGGCAGTCCCTGCCCCTTGGGCCAAGCTTGGCTTTGCACCAAATGGCCTTGATTAGGAGGGTGCCTTGCCCACTTTCCTGACACCTCTCTCCTTTCTCCTGTGTCACAGCTGTGTCTGCTTTTGGTAAAAAATTCTCCTCCTTCTGGTGACCATGCCCTGCAGGGTGAGTATGAGCCTCCTGTACCCACCTTCCCCTGGGAAAGGCCTGAGGCACTGGACGTGGGGGAGGTCTTCTGGGAGGAGCATGGTCTTCAGCAGCGGGTGATGTGGTTAGAGCTGCAGTGAGTGTAGGAGGAGGAAGGGGAGGAGGGGGCCTGTGCACAGAGGGTCTATACAGTAGAGATCCCCAGCAAAGGGAAGCCAGGGCCAGCTTCCCTTTGTCCTTTTCCAGCACCCCCAGCCCATGACAGGGCTCTGAAAGCTACGTGTTGACATTAGGTTGTAGGGGGGGTTCCGCAGGGTGCAGCTCCTCCCAGCCCTCCCTTGTGTATACTTCACAGGCTCTTGAAGAAATGAAGGGAGATGATATCATTGCTGTGGAAAAATCTCTGGAGCCAGAGGCCTGGGCACAGCTCTGGACTCTGCGTATAACAGTGAGTATCAGGACCAGGCTGGGCTGGGCGGAGGAGGAGGTGAAGGGCCCAGGCCGCCGACCCAGCTTCTGCAAGTGTGAACTAGGAGGGACCTATGGGAGCTTCCTTCAGCTGGGACAGGCCCAGCAGCTACCTGGAGGCAGAAACAACTGAGCTAGCTGAGCTGACTCAGGTAGTAACCTCAGGAAAGGGCTGGGCAGAACCGACTGTGCCCCACAACTGGGGCTCCATACACTGGGCACTGATTCCAGAGCCCCGTCTCTGAGGCCTAGTGCTGGTCACTTTGCTCCAGATGTTCAGATGAAGCTGGAGTCCCCAAACCGTGTAGAGTTAGCAGTCTTCAGTGTGACATCAAAATAAAATTGACCTCACAGTTGCAAGAGGGACATGAAGAATGAGCGGAGAGGTGGATGGGAAAGGGACAGAGTCAGGGAGGACACCCAGACAGGAGTCTCAGCTCCAGATCAGGTCAGCCCAGGAAGAGAGCAGAAGGGCCTCAGGAGAGGGGCCCTGGCTCTTGCTGGGCTGTGGTGATCAAAGCAGGATCAGAAGCCTGGACCTAGAGCCTTCTCTGGCCCTGGCCTTGCCTCCGGGCAGGCAGGAGGAAGTGGTACCTCCTGCAGGATGGTGGGGAGGGTAGGCTGGCTGTCTGCATTGCTCTGTGCAAAACCAGGAACCACCTCCTCGCATTCTATAGCCTTGGGGTCCTCTTCCTACCCCTCCTTTGCCACTTCTGCTTCTAAGAGTACAGAGGTATGGGTGCTTCTCACAGTGGGCAGGCATGTGTGTGGCAGGGCCAGGCGCTCAACAATCAAATCACAAGGGAGCCCTGGGACCAGCGAGGCCTTTGCCCAGGCCTGGCCTGCTTGTAGGAAGGAGTGAGATCGAAAGGGTCACCTGTCTCTGGAGGACCAGTGGGGAGACTGGAAAGGTCCAGTTCCCATCCATTTATTCAGTAAGTGTTTGTCAGGTACAGGTAGGTGCTGGGCCCTGTTCTGAAGAGCGCTGAGGATCTAGCAGAGAACAGGACTGGGTCCCTGCCCTCTGAAGCTGGCAGCCTGTTAAGAGGGGCAGAGAAGAAATAAGTTCAAAAATAAATTAGATGAGAAGGTAATTTCTGGGATATCCTTGGAGGTCCAGTGGTTAAGACTCTGCACTTCCAATGCAGGGGGTGCGTGTTTGATCCCTGGTCAAGGAACTAAGATCCCACATGCCACAGAGCGTGGCCAAAAATATTAAATAAAATGAAATTGAGTCCTTAAGTAAAAAGAAAATATTTTAAAAAATGAGAAGCATATGAATCTATAAAAAAAAGTCTTTAAAAAAAATGAAAGGAATTTCTGAAGGTTTTAAGTGTTCTAAAGCCAGTGAGGCAGTTATGGCTCAGAGGGGTCTACACTAGAGGAGGTGGTCAGTGACAGGTAAGGCTCAAGCAGGGAGAAGAGGCTGCTGTGGAATGGGCCCAGGTGAGGGAACGGCAGCTGCAGAGCCTCCAGTGAGAGAGATAGACTTCGGGGACAGACAGAAGGCCAGCACAGCCAGAGCCATAGAGGAGGGGAGAGATGTCCAAGGGTGTAGTCGGAGGAGCCAGCTGGGCTGGGCTTTGCAGGCCAAAGTGGAGAGCCCAGAATTTGTTCTAAGGAGACTACAGCGCAGCACTCCAGCGTTCATCCCGCCTTCACCCCCAGGGCAGTGGACTCCCTGCCGCCTTCCCGCTCCGCCACATGTTTTCTCTGAGTTGCCCTGGAACAGAGGTGAAATGGGAAGTTGTGCTGAAGGGAGGGGAGGTTGGGGCAGCTCGGGACCAGGCCCACGGCAGGATCTGCCTTGGGTGTAGGGCCAAGGCTGTGTCACTGGGGAGCGAATGGAGCCACTGGCGTGGCTTCATCCCATGTTCTGCCCCGTGACGCGCATGGGCCACTGAGGCCACTGACTGTGGACTTCAAGGGGTCTCCCTCAAAGCCTGACATCTGGCTGATCGTGCCAAGTGGTCAGCGCTGCTGTGAGTGTCCGTCTCCTGGTGCCTTTTGTGGAGATTTCAGAAGTGGGCTGGGAGAGGCTCGTCATTTTAAACAAAACCCCATCTCCCTCATTTGTTTTTAAAAAAATTTTTTAAAAATAAGTTTATTTGTTTCAAGGTTTACAAATAACAAAGGTGCACCGTGTATTTAAAATTGCCATTATAGGTGAGAGCGTGCGTGCACAGTCATTTTTGTTTGAGTAATATTTTTAATGTAATAGATTTTAAGATGTGATAAGGGAAGGAGCTGGCAGAGATGAATGTGCCGAGCAAAACCACAGCTGTGTATCTTTTAAAGCACATCATGGCTTTAAGTACCATGTTGTTAAGGATTCTCATGAAGTGCCATTGACTGTACATCAAATCAGAGTACTGTTTCTTCAGTGTTATTGTTTTCAGAGCCACATTTTGTTGCTTATTTGCTAGTATTAATCAGTCAAAGGACACCATTCTTTTTTTTTGGGGGGGGGAAACCAAAGCTGTCTCAGAAATGGCCGATTTAACTTGACAGTAACAAAATAGTATAACACAGACTCTCTCAATACAGATAAATTCACACATACTGGAGATTATATATAATAGACAGATATGAAGCAACTTGTGTTAAAGAAGTGTCCCTTCCTGGCCAACCTGATTTTTCTTTCTTCCTGACCTTCTCTTTATGAACTCAAACCTGCCCCAGTACCCATCTCCTCCGCCTCAGTGGGGCTGGGAGCCCGTGGGTGCAGAGGATCCAGGCAATCAGCCTGTGGCCAACAGCTGGAAGGAGGGCGGGCGGGAGGCAGCTGTCCATGGTGCTTGACCAAATTTTTCTATCTTTCCTTTTTCCCTCTCTCCTTCCTCCTTTTCTCCTCCAAGCATCTACAATCTGACAAACCGTCGGCCCAAAGACTCACACGAGGTGGGACGTGGCTGTCGGGCCTCAGTTGAGGACAGGATGTTTTCTAACAGCAGCTGCCAGGGTGAAGCCTGTGCTGGTCACGTGGGACCACTGGACCCGGGTACCCGTGACTGCCTTCCCAAAGACCCTGCTCTCCTCCGGGCGCCACCGTCAAGGCGCAGCCATCAGTGGGAGGGAGGAACGCCCTCTGGAGACCCTGCCACATGGCAGTTTTGCTGCTCTGCCCATAGCTGCCCTCTGCGGCCCGGCCGGCCCGGCCTCCAATGCGTTATACACAGAGTTGGGGCGCACGCTGCCTGTTTTTGACGGATGCTGCCCTCCCTCCACCATGCCAGAAGTTTTTCCACAGCCTTGGAGAGGGGCTTTGACCGAGGGCTGGGGGCCCCAGGCTCCGTTTCCTTCACATTCCAGCTGGCCCGATCCCTCCGTGGCCACAGGGGCCTGCCCTCCCCTCACCCTGCCCTCTGGGTGACACTGGAGCAGGCGTCCACATGGCTAGCGTGGGATTGGGAGAACTTTACAAACGTTAGGACCTAACACTGTCTCATTGCTGAAATCAGAGGCCATAGCACCGAAAAGCAGCGTGGGCGCCGGCTGAGGCTTCTCCCAGCCTGTGGGCGGCCGCGTGCTAGCACGCCTGCCGCCATCTTCAAAGCCATTCCCCCGAGTCATCATGAGCATCCCAGCGGCCCCTCCACTGTCTCCACCAGCCGGCTCCTCGTTCGTACACCTGGGGATTTCTTTTGATTTCAAGAACAGCCTTAATCATTTCAGTTTGATTTAAGTGTATACCTCATAAACATTGTTCTTTCGTTTCTCCCCCCACCCCTCCTTTCTCTCTTCCCTCTCTCGGCTCACCTCCTTGCCTCTCCCCTTCACCACCACCTTGTGACTGATGGTTTGGTCTCCTCTTTGCTCTGCCCCTGCTCAGCACAGGGAGAATGTTGACTAAGAAGCAATAGTGGGCAGCAGGCCACCAAGAGCACAAGCCCAGGGCGGGGTCTAGGGAGGCCCCTCAGCCCGCCTCTGTTTACCGTGGAACTCCAGTCCTTCTTAAGCCATCACCAGTGGACGTGCTCAGAGCAGAGGGGCCAGGGCTTCTGCCAGCCGAGTGAGGGAAGGGCCCAGGGCCCTGTGCTGGGGTGGGTGGTGCCGTCCAATCCACCCCAGTGGACTGGGCAGGGCTCCTCCCCGAGGCCCTTCCGTCTGGGGCCTCCATTCATCTTGGGCACAGCCGCAAGTCTCATCTCTAACGTTCTATGCAATGAAATATAAACCCTCAAAGACAACTGTTAATATTTATTAAATTCCGTGTTATGTATAAGGAGTTAATTGCAAAGATGCAATTGAGAAACTGGATAGATCAGCTCATATCTGACCCCTCGCTCCCTTCCCCCTCCCCTGCTCCCACCATGTGTGTGAAGTTCTCAGTCTGTGGCATGTTCGACCTGTGGCAGGACTCGCTGCTGCCAAGCAAGTCACCGCCGGTCCCGCAGCGGAGCATGCACAGCTCGCAGCCTCTTTGCACGATCTCATCCATTTTAAATGCTCGACCCTCTTGCTTGGAGTTCTTTTTGTCTCAGACCCCCTCCTTCAGGAGTGCTTCTAGCTGACTTCTGCACGAGCTAGTGAGGACAGCCGGAATTGCTGCCTGAGCATGCCAGGCCACGGGCCCGGCAGTACAAGGCCCCACACACCCTGCGGGTTTCTCTGACCAAGACGTCTCTGGGGAGACACGGTGGGAGCCCACACAGGATGTGTGCACGTGAGCATTTGGAAGATTGGCTGTGGGATTTCCATCTGTAAGTTGCCCCCCGCCCTTACCCTGGCCCCGAGCCGGAGACATCTGGCTGCCCCTTCCCAGCGGGGCAGTGTTCGAGGGCAGAGCTGGGCTGCCTCTGCAGCCAGAGAGACAGAAGCCAAGAGTGGGGCCTGCCTGTGTCCTAGGACCCCAGCTCCTGACTGTGCCTGCTCTGTGCCTCTCCTCTGGCTTGTAAGCTCCAGGGTCTGTGAGCCAGGAGATCTAGGCCAGGACCAGAGGCCAGAGGGTGCTCAAGAAGGGCTGGACCTTTGCGTTTGTGGTGTGGACCGCTGACAGTGTCACTTTGCATCATAGTGGGTGTTCCCATAGACAGTGGCTTCAAGCGGAGATTTTTGGGAAGCATCTCAATAACAAGACTTCCAGAAGGTTCTGTGGTGACACTCTCTGTGTCTGTCCCCAGGACCTAAACGCCCCACCAGCCCCCATCTCTGGAGCCCCAGCATCCCACTGCTCATGACTGAGTCAAGTGTACAGCAGGCACCCGACCCCTCCAGGCCTGGCCTTCCTCCAGAGTTTGCACCATGCATTTCTCAGGGGTCTGCATTTCTCCTTTCCAGTAAGGTCTACAAGCCCTTTCAGAGAGGGATCCTGACCCACCTCTGGCAGCTGTGGATGAGATAGGAGGCTGTTACCCGCTTCACTGGGCCCAGGCCCCACCCTTCTGGATTTGGGCTTCACCCATCCAACCAGACACCTGCCTCATTGCAGAGAGCAGGCCTGGGCCATGTGAGGACATCTGTGCAAGGGCTAAGGGAGGCCATCATCTGGCCCCTCTGACCACCCAGGGCCAGGTTTTTGTGAGGTGTGCCTAGTGGCTGGATACGTATGTGAGGGACTAATGCAGTGAGCCTCCCCACAGAAGGCCAAGGGACGGGTCCAGAAGCGGGGAACAGGCAAGGAGATGACAGCAGGCCAACCTCCATCAAGGCTAGTTTCAAGGCTAGTTTCTCACGCATTGACTTTTCAGCAAATCTTCTTTCTGGTCAAGCTCTCTGAGCTGGACATTTCTGACATCTGCCACTCCCCACCCCCCGACATATCCACAGGACACATCTGTACCATCACCCCCTTGTGAAGGTGGCTGGAGCAGGCCTCTGGGCCACAGGCGTGCTGGCCCTTGTATAGATACAGCTGTGACTCCAGGGACCAGAGGCTGAGAGACCAGTATTCGATGCCTTGGGTGCTGGGGAGCACCAAGCACATCTCCACACAGGCAAGGGGATGTCTCTGGAGAGCAGTCCAGGCCTTCTCTATACCCTCCCCTGCCCCAGTGTCATGAGTAAGGGCACTGCCTCCTCTACTTCAGGGCCCAATGCATTCACAGCAACAACCCCCGCCCCACCATCGCTTAGTCCTTGGGAAGAGACTGCGGTCTCAGGGCCCATGGTGAGAGGCAGCAGTGGCAGCAACTATGTCCTGTCTTCTGGAGCCTGTGGGGAGTTTTCCAGGCCAATCCTTTGCCATGGCAACAAGGCCCTGGCCTGTTGGCCCCTCCCTTGCCCTCGTGCCCCCTCCCCCCACTCTGTAAATACTTGTCATCATGGACTCCGACAGGGTCAGAGGGACAGGCCTGACCAACTGCAACGCCTCAGAGACATCACTTCTGTTCCCTGGGTACCAGCAGCCCTGGTGCGTGTGCGCTGGGGGGCACGGGAGAGCCAGGGGAGTTGTGAGGCTATCGTGCGTATGCGCATGTGAACAAGCGTGTGAGTGTGTGTGTGTGCGTGTCTGCCTCACTCGGCCTCTGGGACCCAGTAAGCCCGTCCTCTCTTAGAGCAGCGCCCTGGAGGGCGGTGGCCGCCCCACGCCTTTCCTCTGCTAGCTTCTATGTCTTGTTTTGGCTCCCCCTCAACACACGCCTTCCCTCTGCCTCCCTTCTTTCCTCTCTTCCCTTCTTTCCTTCTCTCCTTCTTTCTTTGAGGGGGGAAGAGTGCTGTACAAAGTCAAACAAACAAGTTTACAGTTGTAAGTGCAATGACCCGAGTCCTTCACGTGACCTTGTGAACCGTGTGCCGTCCTCCGTGCTCTGTGAGAACTCGTGGTACTTCAGTGTCCCTCCCCCTGTATTGTGACAAGGTAATTCTGTGGTATCAGAATAAAAGGACTTGATATAAACAACCTACAGACTGTCTCTGGGATGGTTTCTGAAATGGGCAGGCGCAGACAGAGGAACAAATCCCCCAACTGTGACAGCCCTGTGTTTTCACGGTTGAAGGGAAAGGATGAGAAGGCAACAATGCGGAAGTACCAGCAAGGCCAGGGCAGAGCTCACAGCAATCTGGCCAAAGACAGTGAGTCCCTCCACAAAGGCAAGTTTAATGCTTGAACCTGGAGAGAGCAGTTAGTTCACTGGGCAGACTTGTTAATATATATATTTTAAGTTTTTAAAATTGGAGTTTAATTACTTTATAGTGTTGTGTTAGTTTCTGCTATACAACAAGGTGAATCAGCTATATGTATACATGTATCCTCTCCCTCCCACCTACCCTGCCTCAAGGGCAGACTGTTGAGGGTACCTCCACAGTCTGCGAGTGTCTGGGGTGCACACTTTTCTGAGGCCTGGTTCCTGGGGACCCAAGTGAGCAGATGCTGCCCCCTGGTGCCACCAACAAGCCCTACACCTGTCTGCCTTGGCTGTGTCCACTCCAACCCCCAAACTCTTGGGGACTACTAGATCTTAGTCCTTCCCCAGACTAGGAAAGCCTTCTTTTCAAAGTAACCCTGAGTTTCTAGAAATGTTTAAAAACACAGATAAGTGAAAAGAGTATCAGCCTCACCTCTGGCCTTCCTCAAAGTTAGTATCTTGATGCATGTCTTTCCTTCCTGTGTTTTTCTTTTTCATTTTAAACAGAGCCAGAAAGATACAGCAGTTCCTGTTTTCTAGCATTCTGTTCATTTCTACATGTTCATTCCAGATACTTAGATGTTCATCCTCCAATGCCCAGCCTCCAGAGAGCTGCACCATGAGTTTACAGCCAGGCTGCTGAAAGTGCCCTCAAAGACAGGCACTATGTTCCCGGTTTTCCTGTTGTAAACAATGCTGTAATGAACATCCTCATTTCCACCTTTCCACCCAGATGGGTGGCTGGGGCCACTCTTTCTGCTCCCAGTTCTGGCCTTAACAGGCCTGCACCTTTGGATGCTCACAAATAAGTGGTCTCAGAAAATGGAAACTGTTTTTACCTGACTAGTCTGATGGGGAAGGGGAAGCTGCAGGCCAGTCAAGTGGGATCTGAGTCACAGGCAAGGCAGGGCACAGAGACCCAGGGTCCTGAGGGAGCCAGGGTCCTTGGCTCCAGCCAAGCTCAGGAGACATCCATTGCTTCTGGTTTGACAACTGGCCAGCCTCTTCTGCCATGGTAACCTGCCCTGTCCAATGCCAGTGTCCTGAGGGAGCCTTCTTGCCCAGGTTTCTCATTCCACAGGAAGGACTCTGGTTCTGGGGGGAGCCTGTACCCACCAGGCCCTCTGCACCCAAGAACTTGGGCTGAGGCCTGGGAAGGCAGACAGGCTCATGCGCTCATCCACGTGCCACGGAGCAGGGTGGGGGAGGGCTGGAGGGGCAGATAGCTTCTGGGTCAGGCTTGGTGTCCGATAAGACCTGGCAACACCCTGTGTGAACTTTGTACCCGCCCTTTGCCGTAAGCCCAGAGCTCTGCATTCTACCAGGAGCACACCTCCACCCTTCTTTCCTCTTCGGCCAGAGAACCCCCTGCAGAGCAGCGTCTGGTGAATGTAAGCCTAGCAATAGACCAGGAGGTCCAGACAGCCAGCCTCCGGGCTGCGGGAGACCCCAGCTGGGGCTGACTTTGGCTTGCATCCCGCCTCTTAGGCTCTGCCTCCCTCCTCTCGCTGGACTCGACTTTACCCTAGCTGGGCTCAGAACCTCCCACTCTGCACCCCCAACCCCCCACCCCCACTCCCGCGTCTTCGAAGAGTCCTCGGTCTATAGTCTGGCCTCAACCCCTCTTGTGGGCCCTGTAGTTACTCGCACACTTCGCCCCTCCGTAAAGACCAGCGCCTTTATTCCGTCCCCTCCCAGTAATAGGCGAGGACTTGGCCCACAGAGCTCGCCTCTCATCAACCTAGCCCGCCCCGAAAAACTGGCTTCTTTCTGGGATATCCCTGCTCTTCCCCCGCAGGACTCCAGAGACCGTAGCCCCTACTTGCTCCTTAGAGGCCATTCCTCTTTACCAACCATCGAGGTCCCGCCCCCTTGGCTAACCGTCCTCGCCCATTCGTCGAAAATCCCGCCCCTCTCACTTCACTGCAAGCCCGTGGCGGAGGCGGGCTGGGCCTCTCCGGGCTCCGCCCCCGGAGCCTCACTTCCGGGCGCCCGCAGGCCCCGCCTCGCCCTGGCGGCCCAGAGCCACCATGGAGCGGCAGGTGAGGGATCGGCCCGCGGTTCCCGTGGTCTTTGAAGCCCGGGCCGGGCCTGACCCTGCTGTGTCCCCTGCGCAGGTGCTGCTGAGCGAGCCCGAAGAGGCGGCGGCGCTGTACCGGGGCCTTAGCCGCCAGCCCGCGCTGAGCGCCGCCTGCCTGGGCCCAGAGGTCACCACGCAGTACGGGGGTCGCTACAGGACGGTGCACACTGGTGTGTGTTTGGAGGGGATTCGGGGAGAGGAGGGGGGACGTGGAGGGCTCGCTGTCTGACGGTGCACACAGGTGTGTGGAAGAAGGCCGTTCTTGAAAAGTGGGTGTGAAAGGGTGCCTCCCCAAGAGCCCCGTGCACACAGGTGTATGGGGTTGGGGTGGGGCTGCCTAGAGTATTATGAGCTGGTGCCCATGAGTGCAGAGCGCGGGCCTTGTGAGGGCTACCCCCATCGTCCTATCCCACAGGCACCCTCAAGGTTCCAGGGTGGATGCTAGGAGCATTTCTCTCCTGAGATGTTGTCAGCTTAGGCTCTGGAGCCCTAGACCTGAGCTGGGTTCGGGTGTGACTCATCCTGCCCCCAGAATATGTGGAGACAGATTGAGGGAGGGGGTGCTGGGGAGGGGAGCCCATGCCAGGACTGGTCAAGTTGAGCAGTCTCACACCTCTCCTCGCAGAATGGACCCAGAGGGACCTGGAACGCATGGAGAACATCCGATTCTGCCGCCAGTACCTGGTGTTCCATGATGGGGACTCAGTGGTGTTTGCAGGGCCTGCGGGCAACAGTGTGGAGACCCGGGGGGAGTAAGTCTGAGGGAGGAAGCTTGTGCGCAAGGCCGCAGCCATCTACAGGCCTTTTCTGAATGCCTGCCATGGGCCTTGGTGTGGGTCTGACCCAGAAGGGAAGCCTGGAGTCAGGTTCCTGCTCCTTGGGAGTTCAGGCAGCCTCTGGTGACATGGTTGTAAGTGTTGGAGGCCTGCTCCAAACTTGGGATGGAACTAGAGGCCCTGCCCCAGGAAGCGGAGGCAGGCAGCTTCTGTGAAAGGACTAGAAGGGCTGCAAGGGTGGATGTGGGCTGGAGCCCCAAGAATCTTGTCTAAGAGGTTGACCAGTAAGGGGACTGGATGGGCTGTCACTGGGTGGGAGGTCATCCTGACCCGCTATCCCGTATCGTCCTCAGGCTGCTAAGCCGAGAATCTCCTTCAGGCACCATGAAAGCCGTGCTGCGCAAGGCTGGAAACACTGGGGAGGAGAAGCAGTTTTTGGAGGTGAGTCTGCACAGGACCAGGTGGTGGGCAGCTGGGGCTTCTGTCCCACCGATGAGGCTCTTGTTGGAGGACAGGCAGCCTGATTACCAGATGTCCTCAGGTCTGGGAGAAGAACCGGAAGCTCAAGAGCTTCAACCTGTCAGCGCTGGAGAAACATGGGCCGGTTTACGAGGATGGTGAGGCAGCTGGCTGGTGAGCAGGCAGGGTGGCCAGGAGGGGCAGCCGTAACCCTGGGCTCCCCTTGATCAGCCTTCCTTACACCTAGACTGTTTTGGCTGCCTGTCCTGGTCGCACTCGGAGACACACTTACTATACGTGGCAGAGAAGAAGCGCCCCAAGGCTGAGTCCTTCTTTCAGACCAAAGCCTTGGACATCAGTGGCAGTGATGATGAGATGGCCAGGCCGAAGAAGCCAGACCAGGCCGTTAAGGTGCTCACGGCCGTGGCCAGTTGGTGAAGGCTCCTCCAGGCAGCCCTCGAGCTCAGTGGGCTCTCTGCCCACACTGTGCCTACCGGAACCAGGGAGGCACTGGCTTCCAGGGGGCAGGGCAGGCTCCCACAAGACAGGCTGGGCATTGAGTGTCTTGTGTTCTCAGGGGGACCAGTTTTTATTTTACGAAGACTGGGGAGAAAACATGGTTTCCAAAGGCACTCCTGTACTCTGTGTGCTGGATATCGAGAGTGGCAACATCTCTGTGCTTGAGGGGGTCCCTGAGAGTGTGTCCCCTGGCCAGGTTAGTGCTGACTTGGCCTGCATCGACTCCTGGAGTCTGGGGCCCCTGCCTGAGTGACTGCCCATGTTCACACCTGCCCTGTGGTCTTGTTTACAGGCCTTCTGGGCCCCTGGAGACACAGGTGTGGTGTTCGCAGGCTGGTGGCATGAGCCCTTCCGGTTGGGCATCCGCTTCTGCACCAATCGGAGGTGAGGACAGTTGAAGGTGGGGGGCAGGGCGCCTTGCAGCTCAGACTGGACTTGAAGCTGAGTGTCTCTCTGGTGGTTCCAGGTCAGCCCTGTACTACGTGGACCTCACTGGGGGGAACTGCGGTACGTGCTAGCACCTGCCCATGCTTTACTGACACACCCTGGGCCCTGGCAGCCTGCACAATCCTCACATTTCTGTCTGGTCCAGAGCTCCTCTCGGCTGACTCTCTGGCTGTCACTTCTCCCCGGCTGAGCCCAGACCAGTGTCGCATCGTCTACCTGCAGTTCCCATCTCTGGTCCCCCATCAGCAGTGTGGCCAGTTGTGCCTGGTGAGCTGCGGGGAGGGAGGGGAGGGGGGAGGTCAACAGGAGGAAGGGATGGTGGATGAGAGCTGAAGAGTCAGTTTTGACTCCCCACGAGCCCCTCAGTGGACCTCATGTCCTGGGTGCAGCGATGGTATGAGCTCCACCTGGCCTTCTCTCCAGGCAGGGCCTAGAGGCTGAGAGTGCTGTCCTGGGACGCTCTGTACAGTCAAGACTCACCACTTGGAGAGCATTCTCTGTCTAGAGGGATGCTTCTCATCTGCACGTGCCTGGGCTCTGCAAGGGGATGGGAGGTAGTGGGCTCTGGGCCCCTCCTGAAAGTCAGAGGCCTCTCCAGACCTCTGGTCCAAGTCACTAGAAAGGAGATACATCAGGCTCCTCTCAGGTCCTCGCCTCCCTGCCCTGAGGGCACTGCCAGTCCCCTGGTGGGCCTAACCGCCCTGTTGTCTTGCAGTATGACTGGTATACCAGGGTCACGGTGGTGGTGGTGGATGTCGTGCCTCGGCAACTGGGAGGTAAGGGGTGTGTGGCGGGGCAGCTGCTGTGGAGCCTGCAGCTCTGTTCTCTAGCCTTCGGTTCCCCTTGCTCGGGGCCAGCCTCCTCAGCTCTTCCAACCTGAGTTCCTTCTGAAGTCTCCCCTTCTGCCGGACCACCCCAGGTTCAGCTGCCGCAGCGGGTGGTACCATCACCATCGGGCATGGTTCTGACAGAAGGAAGTCACTTGGACCAGAGCTGAGACGGTTTCATTCAGGCTGCAGCCCATAGACCTTTCTTGTCCTTCCAGTGACTGATTAAAGCCCCTGCTCCTTCATGGGCTCTCGGAAAGTACACTAGGTTGGCAGGTCCTACCCCCAAGGGTGAACCCCCGCCCCAGTGTTTGTCCAGTCCAAGCCCTTGAGGCAGCAGGGTCTCCGGGAGGGTGGCTCTTGGCTGACAAGCTCCAGTCACAGTCTCAGGCGCTCAGAGCTCCGCTTGGGATCCCAGGCTATCCCAAGGATGTGAGGGCTGAGTCTCCTGCCTTCTTGGGCCACCTGGTCCGTTCCAGGACACAGGGACAAGGGATGCTCTCCTCTTCCTCTCTTTGGGCTACAGGGATGCAGCTGGTACAAATTCTGGCTCTGCCCCCTACTGGCTGGGTGTTCCTGGGCAGTATCCTGACCCTCTGAGCTTCCATTCCTTTATGTGAGGGGGAAGGGGTTGTCCCTGCTCTTTGCGGGACTGTAGTGAGGGTTAAATGAGTGATGATACTAGAGGGTAGGATTTATTTAGGCCCCTGGGCCAGGCAGTCAGCTAACTATGGTAATGGACAGACAGGTGTTACCTTGGTTACAGCATCTGCTCCTACCAGGGGCCCAATAAGAGCAGCTCACAGGAATGCCAGTGCCTACTGTTTCTCTCAGGAGCTCTTAAGCTCCCCCTCTCCTGGGCCCTCAGAGGCCTCTGCCCTTCAGCCCGCACTTCAGGCAGCTCCTCATCACCTCAGGTACCCATGTGTGGGGCCCCAGGTGAATTCCCCAGCAACCCAGCCTTCCTTATAGTCTTGCTGCCCCCCACTCCCCACCCCCTCCACTCTTGGACGTGGCCCCCAGCTCTCTGCCTTTGCAGAGAGCTTCTCTGGGATCTACTGCAGCCTGCTGCCTCTGGGATGCTGGTCAGCTGACAGCCAGAGAGTGGTTTTTGACACAGCTCAGCGCAGCCGGCAGGTAAGGGGCTCCGATTGTATTGAGAGGCAGCCCTTGACCAATCCCCAGGAGCGGCAGGCCTGGGACATCTGGGGGACACAGGGGCTGCCATGGGGGTGGACCCCTGAACACCACCATATGGGGAGTTGGTGGAGGTGGGACAGTGATTTCTCCCCAGGGTTGAGCAGGGACACCATAGTATGCCAGACTCCTTTGGGGTGTGATATCATTGGGTCCTCAGGGTAGCTGGAAGGAGTTCAGAGGCATTCCCTCTCCTGCCCAGGGTCACTCACCACGTTGTGATGGAACTGGGATTTGAACCCAGGTCCCCAGGCCACACCTACTGTTCTGAGTAGCTGTCGCCGTAGTTACTCACGGATCTAGGCTGGGCCCAGGGTCCCCAGGAAGGTAGAGAGGAGGTGGGGGCAGGACCCAAAAGGCCCTAGGATGTGGTGCCAAACATGGCCTCCCCTCTGCTTCAGGACCTGTTTGCTGTGGACACCCAGACAGGCACTGTGACCCCTCTGACGGCTGGTGAGCAGGGCCAGGGAGAGGGGCCAGCCAGGCCGGGGGAGGGACCGGAACTCAAGCACACGGGGCTGCAGCAGCGCTCGCGTCCACTCTGCACGAGTCCTGCAGCCTCTACTGACAGCTTTGAAGACCCTGCCTCTGCAGGACCCTCAGCCAGCCAACAGACTGCCTCCCCACCTCTGCCTGCCCT
This sequence comes from Ovis canadensis, assembly GCF_042477335.2. Classification (NCBI taxonomy): domain Eukaryota; kingdom Metazoa; phylum Chordata; class Mammalia; order Artiodactyla; family Bovidae; genus Ovis; species Ovis canadensis. The sequence continues at coordinate 65,164,919 of NC_091263.1, read as the reverse complement.
CCCCGCCCCCCGTGTCCTGGCACTGCTCAGCACAGCCCCCACCTGGCTCCTCAAACCCACACAAGTCTCTCTGGCCAGGATCGGCCAGAATCATCCTCCCCACTCTTCAAACCTCAGGCAGAGGCACCTCTGCTTCTCCAGTGCCCAGGAGAAGCCCTGGGTTGGCTCCTTCATCTTCCTTTTACCCAGGCCTGATGATCCTGCCCCTAAAATGTTTTTTGAGTCCTCCACCTGCCCAGGCTGTACTCACCCCTCCACAAAGCTACCAAAGTGTTGTTCCCAAACTGTTTCATCGTACAGTCCCCGGCTTAGGAATTTTACTCTCCTTGGACCGCACTGCCTAGAATCAGCACCTCACCCCCGCCCCCATTCTCCTGGGCCCAGCTGCCACTTTGCAGACTACAGTCATCAAAGGGTGGGTGGATGTACCATGGGGTCTGGTGTGTCACCAGATCTGGCAGTCACAGGGCACAGCCGCTGGATGGGTGGGCTGAGAAGGAGGCTCTCCCGGAGCTGTGTGCAGTTGGCTGTCATTGGCTGTGACATCTCTCTGTGGGCATCCCTTTGCTGTTCAGGGAGGAAGGGGCACCTGGCTTTAAAGTCGCCAGTCTGGCAGTTCTGACTCTGCATTTGGAGGCGGGGGGTGTGGAAGTAGTGGTGGCCTCTGCCTTCTCCAGGCGGGTCAGGTGGAAGCTGGAAGCTGCTAACAATTGACCGGGACCTCATGGTGGCCCAGTTCTCCACGCCCAACCTTCCCCCGTGCCTGGTGAGTGTTGGTGGCAGGGAGGGACCAGGAGGCAGGGATTCTGTGCAGGCAGAGTTCCCAGGTCACGGAACTGACCCAGGTCTTGACTGTGGCTGGTCAGTTCATGAGCAGCCAGGATGCTGACTCAGCTCAGGATAGTCCATGAGATCTGGCAGCATGGGGAGGAATGCCTGAGCTGAAGTTTGCTCCATATAGAACAGGGTGCCTGGGAAAGTGCTCAGTCCTCTGGCATAAACTAGCCTAGAGGCTGAGGAGGGAGGGGTACCTCTGTGTGGTTGGGTGAGTGTCTGTGTATATACCAGCTTACGACAGGAGTCCATGCCGTGCCCTCTGGAGGTGGGCAGACAGCCCAGTAGAGCGAGGGCTGTCCACGCTCACAGTGGTAGGAAGGCTGGGAGGCAGCCAGGCCACCTGTGACCCACTCTTTTCCCTTGGCAGAAAGTCGGGTTCCTGCCTCCTGCGGGGATGGAGCAGGAGGTGGTGTGGGTGTCCCTGGAGGAGGCGGAGTCCATTCCTGACATCTCCTGGAGCATCCGGGTACTACAGCCACCCCCAGAGCAAGAGCATGCGCAGTATGGTGAGCTGGGCAGGGGCAGAGGGACACCTTCTCCTGGTTCCCCAAGCACACGGCATCGGTGGTCACCTTTCCCATTTTCCTGTCTCACATTTTGGAGGGGAGGGTTTTGAGATTGTCTCTAAGAGCTGTTCTACTCCTCTTGTGGACGATCATGGGGAGTAGTGTCCAGGCATCTAAGCACCTGCTCTGGGCATCATCGGGCCACGTAATCTGTGGTGGGATAGCAGAGCCCAAAGAAGCCAGGTGTACGCAAGGCCTCTGTGACCGCACCTCCTCCAGAATGCTGTCCCTGCAGAGAACAGGACTCCCCAACCAGGGAAGAAGGAGCATGAATGAGCCCCCTGGGGTCTATGCATCACAGTGTGGGCTACCTTTGTCCAGCCTCCTGTGTCAGAGGTCAGCCCCAGACCTGCAGCTACAGTGGAGGCTTTAGCTGGCAGAGTCCCAGGCAGTAGCCCTGGGTCTGCTGACTGCTGTTTCTCCCCTGCAGTTGGTCTTGACTTTGAAGCAATCCTTATCCAGCCCAGCAACCCTCCAGATAAGACCCAGGTGCCCATGGTGGTCATGCCCCACGGTAGGTAACTGACCTAACATACCCTGCCCTTCCTCTTCACCCCTCCTTAGCTGGCTATTTCACCCTCTGTCTGTTCCCTATCTGCAGGGGGACCCCATTCATCCTTTGTCACTTCCTGGATGCTACTCCCAGCCATGCTTTGCAAGATGGGCTTTGCAGTACTACTAGGTGAGGGGGCAGGGCCCTGAAGCTCTGGTGGGGCCATGGGGGTGGTCATGGGGTGGGCCTGGTTGGTGCAAGTGTTGTGGGTACTACCCTTGTCTCCAGGCCTTTCTGCAGCCCTGAACTGGTAATCACTATCAGAAACTTCCCTGGCCCAGCCTCAGGCTCCGTGGACTAACTTGGAACTCCCATGAAAGGGCATGTGGCCACTGGGCCATCTCCGACCTCTTGGCCCCTTCTCCTGGCGTCTGAGGCAGCTAGCCCCAAGGCCTAGTTCACATAGAGGGGAAAGGGTATCCAGGGCTCCAGAAATGTCACTTGATCATCCTGTCTGGTCCCTCCTTGGCTTCCAGTGAACTATCGTGGCTCCACGGGCTTTGGCCAGGACAGCATCCTCTCCCTCCCTGGCAATGTGGGCAGCCAGGATGTGAAGGACGTCCAGGTAGCAGGGACTGGGGCTTCTGGACAGGTTGGGAGGGTAGGACAGCAGGGGTGTGGCTCCATTCAGCTGGTCAGGCTGCTGGCTGCAGCATGATCTGCCCCACCCTGTAGTTTGCAGTTGAGCAGGTGCTCCAGGAGGAACACTTTGACGCAGGCCGAGTGGCCCTGTTGGGTGGTTCCCATGGTGGCTTCCTGTCCTGCCACCTGATTGGTCAGTATCCCGAGACCTACGGTGCCTGTGTGGTGCGGAACCCTGTGATCAACATTGCCTCCATGATGGGCTCCACGGACATCCCTGACTGGTGGGTGTGCACGCAGGCCCCTCGCCCTTCTCCCCTCCCCTCCACATCCTCATGGAGCTCCCGAGGGCCCCAGCGCTCCCGGGCCTGCATTAGCATGGTGTCTTGTAGGTGTGTGGTGGAGGCTGGCCACCTCTACAGCAGCGATTGCCTGCCAGACCCCAACTTGTGGTCTGAGATGCTGAACAAGTCACCCATCAAGTACACCCCTCAGGTATGGAGCCCTCCTCGCCTTCCCACCACCAGTGCACCACCAGTCTGTCCAGGGCCCTGGGCCCTACTCACCACTGCTCCCCGCATACTTAGGTGAAGACACCAGTGTTACTGATGCTTGGCCAGGAGGACCGGCGTGTGCCCTTCAAGCAGGGCATGGAGTATTACCGTGCCCTCAAGGCCCGGAACGTGCCTGTTCGGTGAGTGCGTGCAGCAAGACAGCCCTCGCAGCTGGTAGGCCGGTGAGCAGCAAAGGCATCTCGATCCTCACACACTGCTGCTCAATCCCCCAGGCTCCTGCTCTATCCCAAGAGCACCCATTCACTCTCAGAGGTGGAGGTGGAATCCGACAGCTTCATGAATGCTGTGATCTGGATGTGTACACACTTGGGCCACTGAAGCCCTGCCGCTCAGCATGAGCTGGGTGGCATATGCCGCACTGGGCTCTTGGAGGGCCCCAGGGTCTGGCAGAGCGGCGAGAGGCTTCCTGGTCTCTGGACTTCATGGATGGGTGAACCGAGGAACATGGGCTGCATACTCATAATAAATGAAGACACAGAGTCTGGTTCCTGCTGGTACTTTGTACCAAGCCACCGCTAACCCCAGCCCCACCCTTGGGGTTCAGAGACTGTAGGCCCCTGCGTATGGTAGCCATCAGGTTGGCATCTACCTCTAGGGTGAGAGGGAGGGGGCAGTGTGAGGGGGACAGTGAGAGGCTCAGTTGTCACCTGTCCTGGCTGAGTACGCCACCAGGTGAGCTCCCTCAGCTGCAGCCCCTTGTGTTAGAAACTGCTCTATACCACTTTCTCCTCCTTGCCATTGATTAAGGGGACTAGTGAGGCCCTGCCCTTCCATAGCACCCACAGGTTAAAGCAGTCCTAGGGCAGATCACCCCGCCTAAGATGCACTGGCCTTGAGTCATGCAGGCCCTGATATGGAGTTGCCAATTCATTCCCCAGAAGCAGAGGCTAAGAAGCACCCTGCACAGATGTCAAGAGGAAAGGTGGCTTTATGTCGGACAGAAAGCTTCAGCCTTGCCAAGGCACACAGGATTGAGGCTGGGACTAGCCCAGCCTCATGACCTTGTGAATCCAGTCCACAAACACAGAGACACGCATGAAGATGGCTGGCCAGCGGGGCCGTGCACACACTCGGTTGGGGATTATAATTCCCTGCAGGACCCAGCAGTCATGAGTAAAGCAGGCAAGTGGGCCCCCGTAGTCACCCTGGTAGGTGCAAGAACTGGTGAGGGGGGCCTGGGCCGTGGCAGAGACTAGCCCCCTCGGGGGTGAAGCAGTACATTTTCAGCTGGCCAGGGACCCTGCCACTGACCTCACAGGCTCCCACAGGGGCCAGCAGTCCTGCAGTGCACATCTCACTCTCCCGTACGCGTCCTCGATGCTTGACATTACATTCCTGGTTGGAGATGACATTCAGGAGGGCTATGTTCAGGACTGTGTCGTCCCCTGTACCTACAGCGAAGGGAATGAGAAGGAGAGGGTCTGCAGGCAGGAACCAAGTTGGGGCCTGTTGGTCTGGAGAAGTCCATGCCTCTGTGCTGTTCTCTTACCTTTGGTCTCACCCCAGCCTGCAATCTCACACCTGGTGCCTGGAGGCACCACATACCGCTCAGGGGGCAGGCAGATCAGGGCCACACGCTGGTTCAGGATCACGGGTCTTGAGCGAGAATGAGGGCTTTCAGGGTCTGAGGCCACGAGGCCCAACCCCACCTCACAACCTCTTGACTTCTCACACACCTCTCCAACTTGAGCAGAACAAGCTGGGAACCAGAGGGCCCGCAGACCATCTTGGCCATTGGGATGCGCTGCAGGTCTGGCTCCCCGGGCTGTGGGTCCTGGAACAGGGTGCCCAGCCACACCTCATAGCCCACGAGAGATGTATGGCTGAGAGAGAAGCTCTGCTAGATGAGTTGAGACTCAGGGTCTGCTGCCCACTGCTCACCTGGTGACTTGCCAGGGAAGGTGGCTGAGGGGGAGATGAAGGCGGGGGGTTGGGACTGGGTCCCCAAACCTAAGGGAGGCTCACCAGGAGGAGAAACACTGCCGGGCAGTCAGAACCCACTGCTCCTTCACTAGGGAGCCTCCGCAGAAGTGCTGGCCCTGCCTGCAGGAATGCGGGTTAGGAAATGGTCCTGAGACCTAGGCTGGACCTACCATCTCCAGGTGGGGGCAGTTTCCCACCCTGCTACTGGCACAGGCAGAGCGGATATAGCTTCAGCCCATCTTGGGGAGTCAGGCAGTCATGCCTCACCGGTTGCGCAAGCTGACTGTCCAGGGTGAGTTCCCAGGCTGGCCCCCGACCACACGCAGCTTGGAGCGCAATGGGTCTACTCGCGTCACTCTTTTGCCACATTTATCAAACAGCACCTGGTCTGGGGGACAGAGTGTGCTGGATGAGACCCCCTACTGGATGGACCTGGGGGTGTAAAGGGGCCACAAGGAACGCCTGACCCAAGTCCATACGTGCAGTCTCCAGGATGGACGGCTGTTGGTCATCATCTGAAAGATCCAAATTCAGCATTAAGGGAGCCAGCCTTTGGCAGTGGAGGCTGAGGGCGGGGCCGCGCGGTACAGTTCCCCCGCGACATGGTGCTCACCACAGCGCCGCAGCGCACAGTAGTCGAATGGAGTACCCGGGTCCGTGGTGTAGCACCAGGGCCCGTGACTATCCCCATCTGGATTCCGGCAGAAGTTTTCCTCCAGGGGCGCGTGTGGGGCAGAAGTGTGCTTGAACCTAGGCGGAAGAGGGGAGCAAGATCAAAGGGTAACCCCAAGCACTCGCAGTGGGATGCCTAGGTTTGTCACCCGAGGCGTTGGCCTGGGCGGGGCCTGTGGCCTGGGTCTGGCAGGTGCCAGGTGCGCGGACAAGCTTACTGCGGCTTGTGTGGCGTCTCAGCCGACCAGTTCTGACACCGGATGCCCTTTCGGGTCTTGCTAACAGAGCCGCGGTACAGTTCCCCCGCGCCATGGTAGCAGTCTGCAGTGGGCGGACAAGGGCGACCGTCAGCGGGTTCTCGCCCCAGCCCTCCGGCTCCGTGCCTCCAGCCCCAGCTTCGGCCTTACCCTCGGGCCGCACGTCGTCGGTGCAGCGCCGGATCTGGTAACAGAAGGCCATGCGCATGCCAGGCCGCGATGTGAAGCACCAGGGCGCCTCCGATCCGTCGGGGTTTCGACAGAAGTTCTCCCGAAGGTCCCTGAGCAGGCACGCTGCTCAGCCCAGGTGGGTCCCAGCCCGCCAGCAGGAGCCTCAATCCAGCCTTCAGCTTCTCCCCAGGTCTCGCCTTCCTTCAAGCCCCGCCCGGGACACCCCCCTCAGGTCCCATCCCCAGGAGTACTCAGCTGCCACCGGCTGCCAGCCAACTCACTTGCACGCATACTTTTCCGGCGCAAAGCGATGCTGATGTGGGAGCTGTGCATCCCAACGCTGGCAGGGCACGCCCGCGGCGGTGGTGTTGGCTGTGCCCCGGTAGCCTTCGCCTTTCCCGCGGAAGCAGTTGAGCGTCGTGGCTTCCTGGCTCGGCTGTGCCTCGAACCCTTGGATGGACCGTGGCCGGTCGGGGCCGGAGCCGGAGCTGAGACCCGGTCGCGGGCTGGTGCGGAGCCCCAGGGTCTCTGAACCCCCGCGGGGTCACGCCTAGCCCTGCCTCTCGCCCCCAGGCCACGCCCCCACGTATCCCAGGTGCCCTCCCAGGCCCCGCCCTCACGCTGTACCGCAGCGGGGGAGGTCGCAGAACTCTCTCTCCATCTGCGGGTCTGTGGTGTAGCACCAGGGCCGCTCCGAGCCGTCCGGATTCCGGCAATAGTTGTCGTCCAGATTTTTGTCCAGAAACCTGGGGGCGGTGGCCGGGCGTAAACAATAGCCTGGTTGGTACTCCCGTCTGACCCCATCCACTGGGCCTTCTATCGCCCCGCCCCTGGAGGCCTCGGCCCGCCCCTTGCCCGCCCTCCTCTCGCGCCGAGCCCGCCCCCGCGTACTTGCTCGGCTCGAAGGGGTGTGGGTGCGGGTGCTGCAGGTCCCAGCGTTGACATTCGCGTCCTGACTCGGTGCTGTCCACTGAGCCGCGGTAATCCTCACCATTGCACCAAAGGCAAGCGGCTGGAGACACACGGGGCCGATGGGTTCGTGGACGGGCGTGGGCACGCGCCTCCCGTCCCAGGCTTGACCCGGAGCCGCTTACCCTCCCGGCAGGACTTTATGCCGCAGCTCTGGAAGCGCACGGCAGGGTCGGTTGTATAGCACCAGGGACCTCCCGGGTCCCTGTCCGGGTTGCGGCAGAAGTTTTCCTCCAAGCCGTTCCGGAGTGTGGGTGTGAACCTGCGAGAGCAGCAATACAGTGAGTGCTGAGGGGCAGGCGCCAGGCGGGCAGAGGCAGAGGGAAGCTACTGCCTGTCTCACTTGTGGTCATTGGGAAACCTCTGGCTCCAGTGCTGGCAGGGTAGGCCACCCACGGTGATGGCCACAGTGCCCCGGTACTCGACCCCGGTGTCCACGATGCAGGTGCGAACATAGTCTGGGAGCAAAAGACCCAGAATCAACAAGGCGGGAGACCTCAGCAGCCCTCTCCCCAGCGCACCCTTCGCAGCCACTCACTTTTCTTTTGGAAGAGGTCACAGCGCCCGGAACGCTGCAGTCGTGTATGAGGTGAGTGCTGGGTCCATGGCAGCAACTGGCAACCATGGCTGCTCAAGTTGTAGTGGAAGGCCCTGGGAAGAAGGGGCACAGGGTCACCAGTGCCCAGGTTCCTCTCCCTCCAGTCTTATCGAGGCCCAGTGGGCACTCACCTGCAGTCCAGGAGGGGCCCACAGCGGCCTGCACACTCCTCAGCGTTTGCCACATCTTCTTGCCAAGGCCTGGGCCCCCCTGAATGTAGCAGGTGTTGCAGCTCTGTACCTCGAAGCACCTGGAAGTCATTCAAGGGCGAGCGCTGCCCTGCAGGGTGGGCATGCGAATCAGCACGTGTATATCAGCATGTGCATACTTTATTCATTCAGGAGATCAAAATAAAAGGCCTCTGGAGTGGACCCTGTGATCCCTTCAAGGGTCAGACCCCTGTACTGGATGGGAGGAGCAGGCTCAGACATGACTGTAATCACTAGCGCACCTGTTTAGTGGGCAAGGCACTGGGCTCAGCTGTAAAACATATACTCTGAGCGCAGTGCATGCTGGTGCTGGCCCTATGGAGCTTATGCCATCTCGTTTCTCACGTGAGGATGTGAAGGCTCAGAGCTATCTTATTAACAAGGCAAAGGCCCAACCTAAGCATTCTGACTCCAAGTGTAAGTTCTAACCAGCATAAGGGTAAATGCTGAAAGTGTTGGTCGCTCAGTCCTGTCCAACTCTTTGCGACCCCATGGACTGTAGCCTGCCAGGCTCCTTTGTCCATGGGATTCTCCCAGCAAGAATACTGGAGTGGGTTGCCATTTTCTTCTCCAGGGGATCTTCCCAACCTGGGTCTCCTGCATTGCAGACAGATTCTTTACTGTCTGAGCCACCTAACCAGCATAAGGGTATATGCTAGGTAGGAGGATTAGGTCTGGCTCATAAGGGATAAATGCCTGCATGTGTGTATGTGTCTGTGTGGTCCTAACACTGCCTCAAAGCTACAGCAGACATTTCACCGCAGGCCTGAATATCAGGCAATGTGTTTGTGTTCCTTTGGCTGCCCAGCTCTGTGAAAGAAGCCAAGGTCACTCACTGCTACAGGCTCAGTAGGAAAGTAAGTTCCCGGCTCAGATAGCAGGATGGGCCTGGGGCCGACCCCTTTCTGAAGGCAGATGGGGATCAGGGCTGAGGGGAAGGGCACTTACCAGGGGCCCCTGAGAACCGTATCAGAAGCAGCAGGAGTGGCAGCCACCCCATCCTCCTGGCTGGAGGCTGCACTGTGACCCACCACAGCCCCATCCGGGAAGTTGTGAAACCTGTCCCTACGGGATTGGGTGGCTCTGTCTCCACACCCCCACTCTAGGCTCGCTGGGATCTGACCTGAGACCCAGTGGCAGTAATGGAGGTGGTGCCAGGCCTCAAGCCCCCTAGGTGAGGTACAGGGGTCCTCACTCTGGCATAGTTACCCCCAAGAAGTCCTCCCAATATAGTGGGCAGTGTTGGAAGGGTTCACTGGGGACACTTGAGGTGCCGTGGGGTGGGGGTGTGCGGCCCCCACAGTCTAGGCCCCTCTGAAGGGAAGGGCTGTGTGGATATGCTTGCTGCCAGAGGCCAGAGTTCCAGCCTTAAAGTGGTGATATTAAATTTTCCTGAGTTTCAGCTTTCCCTGTAAAGTGGAGAAAATTCCCTGTTGCTTTGATGACTGATGGGCTCCCATGGGGGCAGGTCTGCCCACGCCCCTGTCAGCAGAGCCCAGGGAAGCTCTCCTCGCCCGGCCAGAGGTGCCATCCCTGGGAAAGGTGAGCGAGGCCACGCGTCTAGCCTGAATGGAAGTGAGGGTGACAGGTGGCAGAGACCCTTGGGAGGAGCAGCCTTTCGGACGCCCTAGCGGACCTTTGGGCTGGATCTCCAAATACGGGCAGGAGTAGAGAGATAGGCGGCCAAGGTCTCTCAGGACACAGCGTTAACGGCACGGCTGGGCCAGGAGCTCCTCCCGCGCCCGCGCAGGTGGGGGACGGAGGCGAAAGAGGCTGGGCAGTGGGGGCGAGGCGGCTCCGGGAACATCCCGGCTTGGAGGCTTCAGAGGGGGGGCGCCACCTAGCCGAGGCCGGGCGCGGGTCGGTGCGCGTGCGCGTGCGCGGCGGCCGCTCGGTTTGGCCACGGACGGGCGCCGTAGCCGAGAGCTGGGCAGATGTTGTGAGCCGGGACTCGGCGGCGAAGGCTAGGGGGTGAGTGAGGGGCGGCCGGGCTCCGAGATGGGCGGGCTTCCCCGTGGCTCCCCTTGCGTCCCCGGCCCGTCCAGTTGTGAGAGTGCTAGCCGCGCGAGGGATCGCAGCCTGTGGTGCCGGACTCCGGGCCGGAGCTGGCCTGGAGGGTCCTTCAGAGCTTGGGGCCGGGACGGAGGCGACTTGGGGGGAGACTAGCGGTGCCCTCGCGTCCTTGGGGGTGGCTTCGATTCCGAGCCCGGAACCCTCGGCGGGGCTGAACGGGACGACGTGGCAGGGAGCCCCCGGACAGAAGTCAAGGCCCGCCTCGCACCTGGGTCCTCAACACCTGACACCGGGAGTGGGCGTCTGGAAGCTTTGCTCATCGGTTCCGCGACAACGTCTAACCTGTCAGGCACCTGCTCTGTGCAGAGGGCCGGGGGTGGGCGGCAGGGCAGGGAGTCGCCTTCCTGAGGGGCAGGCGTGGTGGGGACTGGGAGCGGGCAAGAGGGTGTGGCGGGAGCAGAGGAGCTGTTTGGGGTGAGATAAGAGAGGAGTTCTGTTTCAGGCGTTGCTGGCGGACTAGGCTCTAGACCCGCACCGACTAGTAGAACTTTCTGTGATGATGGCAATGTTCTTTATTTTGGGTGTGTAGTCCAGTAACCATTAACCACACGGGGCCACGGAAATCCTTGAAACGTGGTCACTTTAATTGAGAAATTGATTTTTAAATTTTTTAACTTTTCCCGACCCAGGGATTGAACCCGCATCTCTTAGATCTTCTGCTTTGGGAGGTGGGTTCTTTACCACTAGCACTGCCTGGGAAGCCCTCTGAAACTTGAACTGAAATTTAAAGAGCCTAGTCAGTGCTATGTTGGGTAGCACAGCTCTTGATCAGTGAGGCACCAGCGACTTAGTGCCCCTTTGGAAGCAGCTGTAGCAACACCATGGTGTGTGAGGGACGAAGAGCAGTGGGAACAGTGTGTTCTGTAATGAGGGCAGGGGTGCTGCTGTAAGGGCATAGGATGCTGTGTGTGTGAGTGGGGACAAGAAAACTTGCAGACCTTTGGAATAGAGAAGGGAGGAGGATCCTGGAACTGAGGCAGGGGGTCCTGGCCTTGGATGTCAGTAAGACTTGCAGCTGGAGATGGCACCAAGGCCTTTGGATGGTGGACTAGGTGTAGGGTTCTCTCTTCCACATGTGGACCCAGCGTGGCTGATAGCCGAGAAGGATGCAGGAGCTCTGCTCCTGGGCACCTCCCTTTGGACACCTGGGTCTGATTTCCCACTGGGTTGAAGCATTCGTTAACAGTTCGGTTTAACAAACACATATCTGGCATCTGCTCCCTGTCGAGGCCTGAGTGAGCACTGGGCCAGGGTGGGGTCTGTCCTGCCTTCAGACTCCCACCCACCCTTGTAGGAAGTGGGAAACCCCTGCTTGGAGGGCCCCAGGGTCTGGCAGAGCGGTGAGAGATTTCCTGGGTTGATGCGTGTGTGAGTGCCCGTGTAGTGGCTTCACCTGTTCCTAGGCCTTCCTGACACCCCAGGATTGAGGTCAGTATGGGAGCCCTTGGCTTCCTTCGAATAGACAGGCTCTGCCTCTGCTTAAGCCCTCAGGACTACAGGCTACCCACAAGAGATGAAAGATGGCGTCCAAGGAGGGCGGCATGGCTTTCTCGCGCAAGAGCTACAAACTGACCTCAGATGCTGAGAGATCCAGGGTCACAGGTAAGGGCTAGCAGGGCAGGGAGGAGGCTCCCAGTGTTGAGGGAAGCAGGAAGAAGACACAGAGGCAAGCATGTCCCAGGTCCATTGAACCCCAGGCCCTCCTGCAGCTCCCTGTACCTGTGAGCCGCCTCTTCTCCACCAGCAGCTGTGGAGCAGGGCACCCACCGGGACTGCTCCTCTGGCCTCTGTGCTGGCAGGGGCTGGGAGCCACACTGACCGTGTGTCCCTTCTCCTTTCTAACCTGTGGCCCAGGTATCGTGCATGAGAAGCTGCTGAGCGACTACCTGCACCGTGTCTTTGCCTCTCCTGATCAAGGACCCACGGCAGCCACCAGCAGGTATGGCCAGATGGCTCTCCCCTCCCTCTGCAGGGCCAGACCAGAGGCAGGAGGTTGGGGTGTGGGGAGGGAGGCTGGGCTCTGGGTAGGCTGGCTTGCGTTCCATCCTTGCTCTGCCCCTCCTGACTGTGAGACCTGTGGCCCAGAGAGTACCAGAGTCTTTGCCCTGGCGGTGCTGGTACCTCCCTTCTGAGGGAGTAGCGGAGGTCAGGGGCATGGTGCAGGGTTAGTCCTCAGTGTGGCACTTCACCCCTGCTCTACACGCAGTATCTGGTCTGTGTGCCTCTGCCCTTACCTCCAACGCACCCTGGCCCTCTGTAGCCTCTGCTGGATCCATAATATGCAGACTCCACCAGCCCTTTATTCCTTGTACGTTTAATGTATTTAAGTTGAGTTTATATCCAAGTTATAAGTGCAGTTTAGCAGCAACTTGTAAAAGCAAAAGCATCTGCCATCTTCTTCTAATATAAATGATCACGCGTGATTCCATTTTGTGTGCTTTATCTCATAATGTATGCAGGTTGGATTTTGCCGTATGGGAAATTTGCTTAAAATTTTTGTCACTGTCAGTTTCTTTAAAGTTATTGAGGAATAAGTGGCATGCCGTAAACCGTGTATTTAAAGCGCACCATCTAGTAAGTTGTGACACAGATAACCTGAGAAACCATCACTGCATGGACACACCCCCAGGAGTTTATAGGAGATTTCAATCCTGTTTTTGTCATCAGAGGTTATTCCTGAATGGTTTTCTACACGACAGATTGATACTGGTGGGCATCTTTTAGGGCCAGGAATCTGCCTGAGCACTGCCCTGGTTTAGGGGGGATTTGGTTTTTGTAAACAGTGCTGTGTGAACGCCCAGGGTTGGGATCACGTGCCTGGAGTGTTTGAATCTCAGTCACTCGTAGGACTGCTGGTGAATTTCTTCTTCAAAGGGTTCTGAACATTCTTCCTCCCTGCAGTGAGGCACGGGTGTCCCTATGTCTCAGCCCCCTCGCCAGCCAGCCTTGTTCTGTCTTGCACGGTCTCTGCTCACTGGCCAGGCCCAAAGGGCCCCCTCTTCCATTTTAGCAGCCATGGTGGCCAAAGGGTTTCCACTGGTGGAGGGCTGGGGCCCACCTCTACCCCAGCCCCAGTCCTGGCCTGTCCCCAGGCCACCCGATCCCTCCCTCATGTGACAGCAGAAAGGATCCTGCTACCATTGGCGCCGCTGTTGCCAGGAGTGAGAGCAGGTGGCGGAGCCATTAGTCAGTGGTGGTGGGGACGCAGAATTCTGGGCCAGGACCTGGGCAGGCCAGAAAGGCCAGGCCAGGGCTGAGGGTGGCCAAATGGGAGGTGCTGCAGGCATTCACTGAGGCCGAGTCTCAGACTGCCTGCCCGCAGCTGCTCTTAAAAGCAGGCACAGGACTGGAGCAGCCCTCCCAGCGGGGCCTGTAAGAAGTGCCCTTGAGGAAGTCTGCTTGATCTGTGGGCCCACTGGGGGTGTTAAGAGACAGAGGGGCTCCATCCTTCCATGTTACTGGCAAGGCACCCCATTGCACAGCTGCCTCCTGGCCTTGACCTGGGGCTCCACAGCAGTTGGGAGGAGACTTCGTGAGTCTCTTCTTCTTGCAACTCAAGGTCAGTTGTAGCTCAAGGTGTGGGAACATACGGCCCCTGGGCCTGGGCTGAAGCTACCTAGCAAGAGAGTCGGTGTGCTGGCCCATCTCTGTGCCCTTCCAGGGCCTGACCTCTCAGGCGGTGAGCAGGGTGTGACCTGGGATTCGACATGGAAGAGCAGGTGCCAGCAGTCTGCGGGCTAGATCCGGATGGGCCTCGGGCCTCTGCTCCTAGAGCCCTGCTAGTTACCACCATCTCATTCCTGGCTATTCTTAGCAGCTGAGCTCAGGATTAGCTGGCCAGCATTAGGCAGAGCTCTTTCTCCTCTGGGCATGTGTCCTGGGAGGATGAGGGGGCCACTTAGACACATCCTCCCGGCCCCTCTGACCGGGGCAGGTGGCCTGCCGTGTGCTCTCCTCTCCTCTCCAGGTGGGTCCAGGACACAGCCAGAAGCTAAGAGAGCTGAGCCCTGCATCCTCCTAGGACATGTCTCATTCAACACACAGGCTTCCCTGGATGGGACTACAGACCTGGGGTCAAGGACTGGACTAGCTGGTCTTGGTTACTGAGCATCCTGGGGTTCTGCGCTTCTCCCAGCCCTCCTGGCCCAGGCGTAATCAATAAGCCACCTTCAGGAGTGGGCAGGTCCTGGGCTACCCAGGGAGCATTATTTCTCGGACTCTTCACAGCATCTCTGACATATAGCTATTGTTCCATTTGTACAGATGAGGGGATTAAGGCTGAAGGAGGGCTTTTCCTCCTTCTTTATTTTTTTCAAATCAATCTTGCAATGCCCCAAGTTTAGTGGATAACCCAGTCTTCTGACCCCCAGCACCCCAGAATGTGGGACCGGCACACCCCTTGTTCTGGAGTCTGGGCAGCCACCCTCCTCAGCTCAGGAGAAGGGGACTGGGAGAGGGGTTTGGTGTCATCTGGCTGGTTTCAAGGACTTGGGGGCCCCCTCTCAGCCTCTTGCTCTCCCCAGGAAACCCCTGAACTTCCAGAACTTGCCAGAGCATCTGGACCAGCTGTTACATGTGGACAAGGAGGAGGAGGAGAGCCAGGGTAGGTGACAGCGTAAATCTGGAAGGGGCTTCGGGGGCTGGGTGGGCCTGGGGGGCTCAGTGCCCTCTCTGTGTCTGCCTGAGCCTATGCCCGGCCCAACGCCTCACCCTCTTCTCTGCTTTTCAGAACAGGTTGAAGGGCGGCTTGGCCCGTCCACTGTGGTCCTCGACCACACAGGTGGCTTTGAAGGGCTGCTGCTGGTGGATGATGACCTCTTGGGGGTGAGCAAGGGCAAAGCATGGGGCCCCAGATCCAAGCCCTTCCTGATGTGGCCCATTGAATCCCCAGCCCCCAAACCCTCCAGACAATAGCCCCGAAACACTCTTGGTGTGACCCCAACCCCAAGGTCTTCCCAACACAGCCCCCTCCCATCAAGCTTCCAGCCCAGGATCCCTCCTGACCCGGGCCTGGGCCTTTCCGCCCTGTTCCAGCACGGTTCAGCATTAGCTATGACAGGTGTCGCCACCAAGGCGAGCCGAGTTGGCATGGGACTGTGCTCCCTTGGGGAGGCCCCCTGTGTGCCCGGGAGGAGGCTCACCACCCCCTGCTCCCCACCCAGGTGATTGGACACAGCAACTTTGGGACGATCCGCTCCACCACGTGCGTGTACAAAGGTGAGGCCATGCTCCTCCATGGCCCAGGGAGTTGGCAGGGAGTTCGAGGGTGCAGGCCTCAGACAGGAGGCAGTCTTTGATTCCCTGCCGGGTCTGACACAACTCTTTTCAGGGAAATGGATCTACGAGGTGCTCATCTCCTCCCAGGGGCTCATGCAGATTGGCTGGTGCACAATCAACTGCCGCTTCAATCAGGAGGTACCGGCGGAGAGGGGCCCCTCCCAGGCCTCAGCAGGGCTCAGGCAACCCCCCAGCTCAATGGGGTCCATTCAGGACCCTCACCTGGACTGCCCTCTGGAGGAGGACCGTGTCCCACCCCACCCCACCCCACCCCAGGACACCCCAGCCCCGAAAGCCCTCCTGCCTTCCCTGAGGGGATCAGCCCCCTTCAGTAGAGCCGTGTGGGTCCAAGGCTGGTGCCTGGCGGGCTCTGGTCCTGCCCCTCCCCACTCCCCGGACCTCACGGACGGCTCTACCCTAGGAGGGGGTTGGAGATACACACAACTCCTACGCCTACGACGGCAACCGGGTACGCAAGTGGAACGTGACCACGACGAACTACGGGAAGGTGAGGCCACCTCACCTGCTGCCACCTGCCCTCTGCCCCTCCCGCGGCTTGACGCGGGCAGCAGTGAGGGGGTGGACGGCACCAGAGGCGGCCCGGACTCAGGTCCTCTGTCCTGCAGTCAGTCTCCCCTGGAGCAGTGCAGACGCAGGTGAAGGGGCAGTGTGGGCAGGGCCCTGGGCTTCTGCTCATCTGCGCGGCATCCTCCCCTGGCAGGCGTGGGCGGCGGGGGACATTGTGAGCTGCCTGATCGACCTGGACGAAGGCACTCTGTCCTTCTCCCTGTGAGTCTCCTCTCCGTCCCCAGTGCTGGCCTCGGGGCACCCCAGGCTGCCCTCACGGTCCAGGCTACTGTAAGGGCTTTGGCTCTGACAGCCGGAGGGCGGGCAGCCCTCACAGAGGTTCACGGGTCCCTTTCAGCACCTCCTCCTTAGCCCTGGCTCACAGGCCCTCCTTTCTGCTCCAGGAATGGTGTGTCACTGGGCACCGCCTTTGAGAACTTATCCAGGGGCCTGGGCATGGCTTATTTCCCAGCCATCAGCCTCTCCTTCAAGGAGTCTGTGGCCTTCAACTTCGGCAGCCGTCCGCTGCGATATCCTTTTGTGAAGAAGGCTGTGGGTCGCTTGGGTGCGCTTGAGGAAGCTGGGAGGGGGGCTCCCTGTGGGCTGGAGGCGGCCCTGCTGCCATGAGGAGTGAACGGGGTATGGCTTAGGTCAAGGATGATGCTTACACTAACCATCGTTGCTTCAGTTGAAGAGTGAAGAGAATGACGTGGCAAGAGAAGTTTCAGTCCACAGAGAAAGGGGAGGGAGCGGTGTGGTGCAAACTAGGCAGTCTGACCTCGCAGCCCTGCTCTGGAGCCCAGGCCCCACCCCAGGGGTCTCGGTGGGAGCGGTGGGCTTGCTGAGCCACAGAGCAGCTGTTGCTGGCTTAACTCGGTGGTACCTACCCAGTGGCGGGCTACCGGCCCCTGCAGGACCCGCCGAGCACCAGCCTGGTGCGGGCACAGAGGTTGCTGGGCTGTTTCCGGGCAGTGCTCAGCGTGGAGCTGGACCCTGTGGTGAGCCGGTGTCCGGGTCAGGTGGGCTGGGGGCTTTCTGCGGCCCTCCGCCCCTCACTGTCCTCTCCTCCCCGGCATCCCCAGGAAGGGCGGCTGGTGGAGAAGAAGAGCTCTGAGTGGCAGTTGCAGGGCCAGCCCACCATCCTCCTCACCCTGGCCCACATCTTCCATCACTTTGCATCGCTCCTGGTGAGGGGATGCGAGGGAGGGGATAGGCCCAGGCTGAGGGCTGGGGTGCTGAGGTGTGTGAGGTCCAGCCACATCACCTGGCAGGGCCCCCATTACCAGAGCTCTCAGACCTCAAGGACATCATGGGGCAGCGGGGGGTGGGGAGGAGGAGATGCTTCCAGCTGAGGGTATTGGGCTTTCTAGAAAAGATCCAGGGGTGGTGACATCCCAGGCCAAGGGAACATCCTGTGCAGAGCCCCAGAGGGGCCGTGGGGCAGCGGCCTTTCCTGTGTCTCCGTCAGACCCCGGCAGGGCTCCTCCATGTCTTAGGGGTCCTCCAGGGGGCCCAGGAGCAGAGTTGGGTGCGGTGGGGGCAGCCTGAGTGGGATAGAAGGCCGCCACCTCACCAGCCCCTGGCCCTGGTGCAGTGCGAGGTGTATGTGGTGGAGGCCGTGCTCATGAGCTTCCTGCTGGGTGTCGTGGAGGCGGGCCCCCCCGAGCAGGCGCAGACCGTGGTGCACCACGTCCTGGACCTCCTGTGGCTCTTCATGGAGGTGAGGCCAGGATGGGGGAGGTGCGGGGAAGTGTTGGAGAAGGCCGCGTGGACGGCTGGCCTGAGGTTGTCCTCAGCGGCTCGCCGTGCAGCCTGACCCCCTTTTCCAGGACTACGAGGTGCAGGACTGCCTCAAGCAGCTGATGATGTCCCTGTTGCGGCTCTACCGCTTCTCGCCCATCGTCCCTGACCTGAGCCTGCAGGTGGGAGCTCCCGCCCCAGCCCTGAGCCCCCTGGGCCTCTCGCGCCCCCTCTGAGCACCCTCTCCCCACAGATCCACTACCTGCGGCTCACCATCGCCATCCTCAGTCACGAGAAGTCCCGCAAGTTTCTCCTTAGCAACGTCCTGTATCCTCCCCTTGCTGCCAGGCAGGCTAGCCCTGCGGTGCCCGCTGGGGTCAGCAGAGGCCCTGGGAGGGCGGTGTGCCTTCAGCCAGGGCTCCCCACAGAGGCTCAGGAGGGCCAGAGCCACCTTGTTTCAGGACTCAGCCTTCCAGCACTTTCTCTCCAGAGCAGGGAGGGTAGCGCTACGCAGAGGTGGGTGAGGTGCCACCCGCGCCTGCGCTCTTCAGCCAAAGCATCGCACTTTTATCTGTGGTCCATGGCAGGTGTTCATGTGAGATCTTACGGAGTCAGCTCTTGTTTCCAGAAAAACATGGAGAACCGCAGGAGTAGGAAAGAGAGCGTGGTTTCGGGCCCCTGGCTGGGAAGCCTGTGTCGGTAGCTGTCCTGTCTCTCTGGGGTCCTCAGCCTCTAGGAGGCAGGAGCAGATGGAGAGGCCACAGCCCTCCGCCCAGCTGTCCCAGCATCTTCTGCTCCTGTGACAAGCTGTGATCGGGTGCTTGCAGGGAATTGGGCGGGGAATTGATAACCACAGCCCTTTCTCAGGGCAGACAGGCACATAGCAGCCACGGGCCCCTGGGAGGGAGGTGGTCAGGCTCTGGGAGGGCTTCCTGGGGGGACTCGCGAGGGTGTCCGGGGCCCTGGAGGTGAGCGGAGCTCTGCCTTGACGACCACCAGCTTCGATGTGCTGCGGTCCATCGTCTTCTTTTACATCAAGAGCCCGCTGCGTGTGGAGGAGGCTGGCCTCCAGGAGCTTATCCCGACCACGTGGTGGCCCCACCGCTCCCCCAGGGAGGTGAGCGTGCCTGAGGTGGGTGGGCGTGGTCTCAGTGAGGGCTGACCCAGGCTGTCTGGACCACCTGCGCTTGGCACACGGGGCCGCTTCCTAGTCTGAGGGCTGGAGCAGGGCTCTCCTGGGTCCTGGGTGAGTCTTGCTGTCTCAGATCCCCCTGCCCCTGCCCAGGGCAAAGAGGAGGTGAGGGAAGAGACCTCTGAGGAGAGGCTCCGGCGGCGTGCCTACGAACGGGGCTGCCAGAGGCTCAAGAAGCGCATTGAAGGTTGGCCCCCAGCCTCGGGCACTGGGTGGGGATGGAGGATTTGTGTGCAGGTGTACTTGGGGCGCTTGGTGGAAAGCATGCTTAGGTGGGACACAGGGATCCCTGGTGGTGGAGCCCTGATCCAAAGCTGCTCCCCCCGTCCGTCTCTGGGAGCCTGGGGCCTGGCCCGGCCTGAGGGTGTCCTGCTCCCCACCCCACCCCCAGTGGTGGAAGAACTACAGGTCCAGATCCTGAAGCTGCTGCTGAACAATAAAGATGACAATGGGGTGAGTGACTCCCAAGCCTGCCTGCGTCCCTGGTGGGGAGGGTGCCAGACGGGACCCAGAGACCCAAAGGGCAGGGCTGGCACGGGCCCTGTGGCAGGGTGCAGGGCGCAGGCTGGGATGCTCTGCTGGGTCCAGCGTGGGCCAGCGTCCTCAGCTCCTCACAGCCTCAGCTTTCCTTTCCCCAAAGGGTGAAGCTTCCAGGTACATCTTCCTGACCAAGTTCCGAAAGTTTCTGCAGGAGAATGCCAGCGGCCGGGGGGTAGGTGTCCCCACCACGGCCCCCCGGCTGTGTCGCAGGGTTTGCACCTGGCTTCGGGCACTGTCTGCTCGTCTCCTGCTGCCCTGCCCTCCCCACTGAGTCCCAGGTCCCAGGGCAGGGCCTTGGATGAGGAGCAGGCTGGCCTCTGGGCCGCACAGACGCGTGTCTCACACCCGTGTCTACAGAACACGCCCATGCTCTGCCCCCCCGAGTACATGGTCTGCTTCCTGCACCGCTTAATCTCAGCCCTGCGCTTCTACTGGGACGAGTACAAGGCTTCAAACCCACGCACCTCCTTCAGTGAGGGTGAGTGTGGCCTGGGCCCCACGTGGCAGGCACTGGGCAGAGCTGGGCACCAGGCAGCCCCTGGGCATTGGCTGAGGCCAGGGCTGGGGGTGCTGTCCCAGGCCTCCTGCCTGATGGAGCCCTGCTCCCTGGGGCATAGTGTTTGCTCTGATGGTCCCCAGCTTTCTGTCCTCCACAGGCCCCTTTCCTTGGTCCTTGCCCACCCATCCTTTCATTGGGGATGCCTTGGGTGGGCTCTGAGGTGCTGGGGGCTCTGCGTTTGTGTGGAACAGTCCTAAGGCTCAGTGGGAGCAGCCTAGATTGGGGGATCTCCCACAGGGCTGGGTCAGGGCCCTCTGATTTTCCCCTGGGTGATGCACAACCATGCCCCCTTCATCCCAAGCTGTGCCGTTCCTGGAACTGGCCTGAAACGGCAGAGGCAGGAGTGGTAGGGGAAGGCTAGTCAGGTCGGTGGCCTAGGCCAGGGGTCCTGCTGGGCTCTGACTGCTGGTGTGACCTCGCAGAGGCCTACGTCCCACCCCAGATCTTCTATAACGGCAAGGTGGACTACTTCGACCTGCAGCGCCTCGGAGGCCTCCTCTCACACCTTCGGAAGACACTCAAAGGTGCGCTTGGGCCCGTGGGTGGTGAGCAGGGCAGCTCCTGAGCCAGCCCGCCCTTGACTGCTGAGCTGCGCTGTGTCCACCAGAGGGCGCCCGAGCTTCCCACCTGCTCAGCGGGGAAGATGCTGCTTTCCCTCCTCTGCCTCGGGCTGTCGTCTAGCTATTCCTGCCCCTGCACCCACCCCAGAGGAGGTCTGGGAGCCCTGTCGTGAAGTCCAGGGCTGATGGATCGGGGGAACCTCGGGGTCTTGGTGAGGGGTGGCATGGGGCGAAGTGGCGCACGTTCGCTGCTTGAGCTGCTTTCGAGGATGAGCACAGGCGGCTCCGGTGCAGAGCGCTGAGGGCACGGTGCCAGCGGTGGCAGAGGTGCCAGCGGTGGCCCAGCACGGCCTGGAGAGCTGTGCTGGAGGGGAAAATGAGAGGCGGGAAGCGGTGGGAGACGAGGCCCGGGAGGCTGCAGCGGAGTCTGAGGGCCTGTGGGCTACAGAGTCACTGGAGGCTCCTTCGGGGACAGGGGTAGCTTCGGAAGGTCCTGAAGCAGAGGAGCAAGGTTGGGGTTGGGAGTCTGCATCGTAAGAAGCTCCCTCTGGACTCTGGGATGTGGAGGGTGGAGTGCAAGGGCCCAGAAAGGAGACAAGGGAGCAAAGTCGTCCAGGCAGCAGAGGAGATGTGAGGGCGTTGGGGGGGAGAGGAGGGGTCAAGGATGACCCCAGGCTTCCTGCCAGAGGCTGTGGGGTTGAGGCCCCCTCAGGAACAGGAGCTGCAGGAGAGGGTAGTGCGGTGTGTTTGAGGGCCCAGCGATGCAGCCGGGACGAAGGCCTGGTCTGGAGGCGGAGCTGTTATGTCTGGCTGTCAGAATAGAGGTGGAGACAGGTCTGCAGTGAGGCCGGGACAGCTCTGGATCAGCTTCAGTTTACGGAGAAGGACAAGGAGGAAAGTCAGAGGAGTAGGGGGGCCCTGGACAGAGTGAGGTCATGGAGATAAAGACAGAGGGAGTGACGGGAGAGCCTTCTGCCTCATGCAGCAGGACTTGCCCCACGAGACCCAGGGCCTTGGGGTGCAGAGTGAAGGCTGGGTTGGAGCAGGTGGACGGCAGGGTGCAGGCACCGTGGTCAATGTGATTCTAGCACCCTCTCGCTGCCCTGAGCAGCTCCACCTGTGACCCCTCTCCCCTCCACTAGCCTGAGAGCCTTCCTTTCCTTCCTCCTAGATGACCTTGCCTCCAAGGCCAACATCCTCATTGACCCGCTGGAGCTCCAGGCGACCACCATGGATGACCTGGATGAGGATGAGGAGCCAGCCCCGGCTGCGGCCCAGGTGCCGCGGTAGGGGCAGGCGGGGGCTTTGTGTTGGGCTGTCCCTTTAGCATCAGGGCTGGAATGTCACACAGGCCATCTCCCCATCCGTGCCAGCAAGGAGCTTGTCACCCGGCAGGGTCCCGTGCTTTAGGGGAGGCATGGAGGGCCGGTGTGTGGGAGGGCTGCCAGTTGCTGAGGTGATACGAGACCCCGGGCCTTGAGAGGCACAGTGAATGCTGGGCGGGAGCAGTTGGAGGACGAGGTGCAGCCGTGCGGTAAACAGGGCCCCGTGGGGCCTATCCCCCAGCCCACGAGTCAAGGGAGCCCCGAGCGGGCCCAGGCCCTGGGATCGTTGAGTGGAGTCTGGCCTCCTCTCTCCACCGCAGCGCCCCATGCAGGCCTTGGCCGTGGGGGGCGCGCTGCCCCTGCCTCGGCCTGGCTGGCTCAGTTCTCCAACCCTGGGCCGAGCCAACCGCTTCCTCAGCACCGCAGCTGTGAGCCTGATGACCCCACGGCGGCCCCTGAGCGCCTCGGAGAAAGTGAAGGTCCGCACACTGAGTGCAGAGCAGAGGACCCGCGAGGACAGTAGGTGCCAGGCAGGGCCGGGTGGGGCCCCCCTGACCGAACCTTCTGTCCTGTGAGACTCTCGCACGCAAAGCCAAGTACACCTGTTCCCTCCTGGTCCTGTGGCCTGGCAGCATCTCAAGGGTATGGGAAGTGCATTCTGAGGGTGGGAGATCGATGCTACAGAAATAGGTCCTGGAGGCAGGACCTTCCCCACCCCTACCCGGCTCCCACATTCTCCCTGCAGGTCCCTCCTGGGGCCTGAGCCCGGGCCGCGGGTGAGGGCTCCCTTCTCCTGCTGCGAGGCCCCTCCTGGCTCCATAGGCTTAGACAAGAACTGGAATGGCCCTGACCCTGTCCTTCCCCTGTTCCCTAGTCGAGGGTAGCCAGTGGAATGAGGGCCTGCTGGTGGGGCGGCCCCCTGAGGAACCTGAGCAGCCCCTCACCGAGAATTCCCTGCTGGAAGTCCTAGATGGCGCCGTCATGATGTATAACCTCAGTGTGCACCAGCAGCTGGGCAAGGTCTCGCATGCGTGTGTCACGTGTTGTGTTTCTGCGTGCGTCTGTGTGTGCCATGAGCCCACTTTCTGCAGGGGTGCCTGGGCACAGCTGTGCATGTGAGCATACGTCACAGCAAGACTAGTGTTTCTGCCAGTGCCCTTTGGGCCTGACCCAGTTGATTTCTGTGGGAGGGGGCTGTCCTCCTAAGGTGACGCATTTGGTGGGGCTGGGGTCCGGGCTGTGTGGAGAACCCTGTGCGAGGTGCCCAAGGGTCCCCCTGGACGTGTGGTGTCTGCTGTCCGGTGCTCTAGATGGTGGGAGTGTCCGACGATGTCAACGAGTATGCAATGGCCCTGCGGGACACAGAGGACAAGCTCCGCCGGTGCCCCAAGCGGGTAAGGTGGGTGGGCGGGTGGAACTTGGGGAGAGTGGGCTGTGGCAGAGGGTGGCTCGCTCGCTGGGGGTCCCCAGGGAAGCCCACGAGGGAAACCTGCTCCCTGCCCCTGAGGGCTGCCCAGCAGCTCCCCTGTCCCCACCCCCCGCCCAGGCTGGCCCACGGCAGTGAGAGTGGGGCCGGCAGCAGGCCCAGGTCCGGCCTGAGCCCTGTTAGTGAGCTGTGGCCTGTGCCAAGGTGCCCGCAGCCGGCCACTAAGTGCTGACGCACACCCGCTCTCCTCATCAATTATGGATTCGCCCCGAGTGCTTGCTCGGCCATGTGCAGAGTCAGCAGCAAGCAGGGCCTGCCACCCCGCCTCCCCTGGAGTCCCTGTGCCGTAGCTCTCCAAGCTGGGGACCAGAGCCATTCCCTGTCCAGGCAGCCCCCGGCCCGCACCTGCCTGCCCACAGAGCCCAGGCCTGTTCAGGGCAAAAGCAGCTGCCAGAGCTGAAGTTCTAGCCTGGCATTCCTGGGGGGTCCCCACCACAGGCTCAGCTCAGCCCCACGTCCATGCTCTAAGGGGCCCCGAGGCCCTGGCTTGCCCAGGCCCACCAGCAGGTCAGACTGAGGAGGGTTTTGAAGAGTGGAGCCTGGTCCACCCTGCCCTGTGCCTGCCCCGGGCACAGTGGGCCCTGCCAAGCTGTGTGGGTCTAGGTACGGGGCCCTGTGCTGACTGCCCTCTGCTCCTCCTCCTCTGGTGGCAGAGGAAGGACATCCTGGCGGAGCTGAGCAAGAGCCAGAAGGTCTTCTCAGAAAAGCTGGACCACCTCAGCCGCCGCCTGGCCTGGGTCCACGCCGCCGTTTACTCCCAGGTGAGCAGGGTGGCCTCGGCCGGCGGCTGCTCCCTCCACCAGCTCACGGACTGGCCACTGACTGGGCCCGGGGGCGCCGCCCCTTGGTGCCCCCTGCCCTCCCGGGCCTCGGGCACACACCTGACCCTCCCAGCTCCTCAGGCTCCCTCCCACCCTGTGTCATAACCTGATCTTTTCATGCCCATGAACTCAAGCAGATACCGTCCATGGGCCACAGTTCCCCGTTCCAGCTCTCATGGTCCCTCTTAGAGGACCAGTCTGTCCCGCCTGCCCCCGGGCCTGCTGCTGGTCCTCCTCTTCTCCCAGCACGTCCAGGGCGCTTGGCCTCCCCAGCCTGAGTCTGCTTCTCAGACTCCCTCCATTGCCTGCTGTTAAGGACACTGGGTTGTTCCCTCCTCACTCATTCCCTCATTCATTTAATAATGTGCCCAGATCCTGGAGAATGCCACATGCCTTCGTGACCTGGTAGCTCAGCAACAAACCAGAAAGCTGAGTCTGCCCTCCCA
This sequence comes from Ovis canadensis, assembly GCF_042477335.2. Classification (NCBI taxonomy): domain Eukaryota; kingdom Metazoa; phylum Chordata; class Mammalia; order Artiodactyla; family Bovidae; genus Ovis; species Ovis canadensis. The sequence goes on along the minus strand of NC_091263.1, from coordinate 65,140,421 downwards.
GGACAGACGAACAGACAGTGACTCCTGCTGTGACTGTTTTGACATCCCTCTCCCGGCCCTGGCCCCCAGCACTTGTTTTATCTCCCCGGCTGCCCTGGCATCTCCCCTGCAACCAAGCGAGCGCCCCTGGATGCTCCCCAGGTGCCTGTGTCAGGGCATCTGTTCACCTTCGTGGACATGCCCCTCCCGCATGAGTGGGTGATCACAGCCCTGTCTCTACCCGGCCGTCTCTGCTTGCTCTCTCTTCGGGTGGCTCCTCCCCAACCCAACCCACCTGCACCTGTCACCCCTCTGCTCCAGCCCCAAAAAGATGGGCACTGTCTTCCCACCACCAGGATTTCATGCCCATCCACCTCCCTCCATAGGCAGTCTTGCCACCCCTACCCTCACTGTCTTCTTCACTCTCCCATCTCTCTACCTTCTTTTTGAATCATGATAAACTATACACAACATAAAGTTTACCACCTTAACCATTTGAAAAAATCATGGTAACATACATAGGTGGCTTACCATCTTGATCATTTTAAATGCATGGTTTAATAGCGTTGTGTGTTTACATTGTTGGGCAGCCACCGCCAGAACTCTCTCCATCATCTCCCCAAAGTGAAGCTTAGACCCACTAACTCCCCACTGCCCCCGCACCTCTGTTCCCAGTCACGGTTCTCCTTTCTGTCCCTGAAGTTGACTGCGCTTGGTACCGCGCGTAAGCAGACTTTTGGTCACTGGCTTATTTCGCTTTGCATTACGGTCTCACGGCCCATCTGTGCTGTAGCATATGTCAGGATGTCTTTCCATTTTGAGACTGAGTAAATAAATATTCCGCTGTGTGTGTATCACGTGTTGTTTACCCACTTATCCCTCTGTGGACATTTGAGGGATAGCCCTCTTTTGGCTATTGTGAATAATACAGCTGTGAACATGGGGTGCTAATACCTTTTCAAGATCCCATTTTTTAAAATTCTGTTGGGTGTATACCCAGAAGCAAAATTGCTGGTTCGTGTGGTAATTCTATTTTTAACTTTTTTGAGGAACTGCCGTATTGTTTCTCGTAGTGGCTGCAGCAGCCCCAGTAGCAGGACGCCGGGTTCTAATTTCTGCCTGTCCTCACCAATAATTGTCACTGAAAAAAATGTTTCACTAATAATAATCCTAACCTGTGTAAACTGGTACGTACTTATGGTTTTGACTCACATTTCCCTAGAGATTAGTAACGTTGACCTTGCTGGGTATTTTATATATCCTTCGTTGAAGAGATGTCTAGTCAGTCCTTTTGCTTAGTTTTTAATTTGGTTGTTTTTCTGTTTTTGATTTGTACGAGTTCTTTCTGTATTCTGGATATTAACCCCTTCAGTTCAGTTCAGTCGCTCAGTCGTGTCCGACTCTGTGACCCTATGAATCGCAGCACGCCAGGCCTCCCTGTCCATCACCAACTCCCAGAGTTCACTCAGACTCACATCCATCGAGTCAGTGATGCCATCCAACATCTCATCCTCGGTCGTCCCCTTCTCCTGCCCCCAGTCCCTCCCTCAGAGTCTTTTCCAGTGAGTCAGCTCTTCTCATGAGGTGGCCAAAGTACTGGAGTTTTCAGCTTTAGCATCATTCCTTCCAAAGAAATCCCAGGGCTGATCTCCTTTAGAATGGACTGTTGGATCTCCTTGGAGTCCAAGGGACTCTCAAGAGTCTTCTCCAACACCACAGTTCAAAAGCGTCAATTCTTCAGCGCTCAGCCTTCTTCACAATCCAACTCTCACATCCATACATGACCACAGGAAAAACCATAGCCTTGACTAGACGGACCTTAATCGGCAAAGTAATGTCTCTGCTTTTGAATATGCTGTCTAGGTTGATCATAGCTTTTCTTCCAAGGAGTAAGCGTCTTTTAATTTCATGGCTGCAGTCACCATCTGCAGTGATTTTGGAGCCCAAAAAAATAAAGTCTGACACTGTTTCCACTGTTTCTCCATCTATTTCCCATTAACCCCTTAGCACATTACAGTTGACAAATATTTTCTCCCATTCTGTGGGTTGTCTTACTGCTCTGTTGATTGTGTTCTTTGATGCACATTTAAAAGTTTTAAAAATATTAATTTGTTTGGCTGCACTGGGTCTTAGTTGAGGCACGTGGACTCTTTAGTTGGGAGCACAGAGTCTTAGCCACTGGACCACCAGGGAAGTCCCTCGCCCCCATGGCCCCTCTGTGCCTCCACACTCCCAGCAGTCCAGCCCTTTGCTGTCCTGGACTTGGCCATGGCCATAGCTTCCTTGCAGCCTCATCCCCACTTGCCCCTGCAGCCACTTCTGCTCTGGGCAGCTTCTGATCACAAGGCACCCTGTCACTTAAGGCCTTGCGTACCTTAAAACAGTGCAGACAGGCTTCTGGCCGGGGCTGTAGCGCTGCCTTGCCAGGCTGGTGGCCTGTCCTGCCTGCCCAGCAGTGCTTGATCACACCTACCTGAGCTCCTCTCCCGCTTCCTGGAGTCTAGCCCTTACGTCGTGCTCCTGGGAGAGTTTTCCTCATCCCCCAACTGGGCTGCACCCCATGTCACTCCCTCGCCTCCTGCTCTACAGCAGCCTGGCAGTACCTGTCCGCCCCACCTCCCCCCGCAGGAGAAGATGCAGGACATTTACTGGCTGCTTCGAGTCTGCCTGCGGACCATCGAGCACGGCGACCGCACGGGTTCTCTCTTTGCCTTCATGCCCGAGTTCTACCTGAGCGTGGCCATCAACAGCTACAGCGCCCTCAAGAATTACTTCGGCCCCGTGCATAGCATGGAGGAGCTCCCAGGTGATGGGGCCATTCAGGCTGGGAGGGGGCAGAAAAGCGGGCCTTCACAAAGTGAGCCCCAGGAGCCCTGTTCTGAGCCCCCACGACCCATAAGCATACATCCCACACGGGCTCAGACAGCATCACACAAGCGTCTGCACAAGTCCCACTTGGCGGAGAGCCCTGTCCTAGGACCAGCAGCCACAGACCTAACAGCTGCCCCGTGCGTGAGGAGGAGAGCAGACAGATGGAGTAGAGGGCGTGAGGGCCCCGCCCCGCCCCACCCCGCCAGGACTGTCACTTCCTTCTTGGTGCTGCTGTGGCCCAGGAGCCAGCCGGCCTCTCACCCTCCGCCCTGGCACTGACCATGGGGTGTGGCATCCCACGCAGGGGCAGGTGGGCTTGCAGATCACAGCAAGGAGCGGGGCCCCTGCTGGTGGCCACAAGGAGCAGGGGCTTCTCGCAGACCCTGGATTCCAGGATGGGCTTGGGTGGATTAGGCTGTGGGCTTTTAGGCTCCTGGCCTGTCCCCTGCCCTGCCCTCGGCCTCGGGGCCTGCCCAGCCCCCTTCCTGAGTCTGTGCCTTAGTCTCTGCCCAACCATTAGTGAACGTACTGCCAAAAGTCCCCAGATGGCAGCTTGGGCCCAGACTGGCCCTTGTAGCTGGCTCTGGAGCCTGCTCCCCAAGCCCACCCACCAAGAGATGTGCCTGCCGCTGGTGTCCGCACTCCCCACCAGCTCATCCTGTCACCCCAACGTGTAGGCTACGAGGAGACCCTGACCCGTCTGGCCGCCATCCTTGCCAAACACTTCGCAGACACACGCATCGTGGGCACTGGTGAGGCACTGGACAGAGGGCTCGAGGGGATGGGCACGGGGTGGCACCCCGGGCTGGCCATTTTCTGCACAGATTGCCGCCCAGGTGGGGGTAAGACATGGGCACCAGGATCATGCCAGGCACCTGCTGAGGTGTGGCCTGTCCTGGCAGACATCCGGGACTCACTGATGCAGGCCCTGGCCAGCTACGTGTGCTATCCCAACTCCCTGCGGGCCGTGGAGCGGATCCCTGAGGAGCAGTGAGTGGGGGTCCGGGGGCAGGGGCAGGCATGCTGCCCTGCACAGCACGAGCCTCACCCCGGGCCCACCACCCATTGCTCTCGCAGGCGCATCGCCATGGTGAGGAACCTCCTGGCTCCCTATGAGCAACGGCCCTGGGCCCAGACCAACTGGATCCTGGTTCGGCTCTGGCGGGTAAGGCTGGCTGGAGGGGAAGTGGCTATGGCTGGAGGGGTTTCCCTGCCCCACTGACCTCCTGCTGTCTCTACCCCCAGGGCTGTGGGTTCGGGTACCGCTATACGCGGCTGCCACACCTGCTAAAAACCAAACCTGAGGATGCCAATCTGCCCAGCCTCCAGAGTGAGTACCCAGGTCTGGCAGGCAGGGGGCCCTCACCCGCTGCTCTGAGGTTCTCACAGACTTCCCTGCTTCTCCCAGCCCCAGTCCTGGGCTCGTGGTGGGCCCCAAACTTCCTGTCCATCCCCCAGGGTTTCCATTCTCTCCTTCCTCCAATCCGAGGACACTCTGGGACTATCTCTGCAGCCCCATGGGTGCTGGCAGCTCACGCACCGAGTGCACCCTGTCCGTTGTCCTCTGACCCAGCTCCCTGACCTCCAGCCGTGTCCCAACTCCCATCTCCTCTGCCCCTTTACTTCCACCTGGTGGTCCTGGATCTTGGATGCCTGAGTCAAGGCAGGGGCACAGACTAGGGGCTGGCTAGGGCCCCAGAGGGTGTCCATGGTGTTGCCTGGAGGAAGGGGCCATTTATTGGGAGCAAAGTGTTCACTGTCCTGTGAGCCCGAGGACCTTCATTGGGCCCAGCCCAGAGTCTTGGGTGGTCTAGCTTGCAGAGCCTACCTCCCCCACGCTGTACCTGCCCCACAGTGGCTCGCTTTAGCCCACAGGGTGTTTCTGCCCTTGTGGGCAGTGTTTGGGCCTAATGGGGTCCCCAGAGACCAAGGGCCTTGTGGCAAGTCCTTGCCAGTTGCCTTGGTCCTGGCTCTAGGGTGGACCTGAGCTGCCCGTGGAGAGCAGGGGGGCAGATCCGCGTCCTGCTGCTGACGGAACTATTGATTTGCTTGGGGGAGGGCTGGCCAGCCTGGGTGCGGCTGAGGGCTCTGGTTACTGCTGCGTGTCAGCCCAGACTTGGCGCCCACCACCTCAGCCATCTGCCAAGGCCACGCCAAGGGCAGCAGAGGACGGGAGAATGGCAAGGCTCAAAGTAGGCTCTTGGGGAGGATGGCCTTGACATGAGTGGAGATGGCTCTGGGCCGCCCTGTCTGTCTAGCACACCCTGAAGGGCAGGTGACTGTGGACTTGCTGGTGCTTGGGGGCCATTCCAGAACTCGGGGTGGGTTGGGGGTTGGGAACAACGGCAGCCTGTGGTTGGCCCAGCAGAGGGAGGGGACAGGTTTAGCCCTAACCCCTGCTAGCGCTGCACGCTGTGCCCAGAGGTTCCCAGAGAGCCGTCTCTCTGCGCTTAACCAGCAGCCCCGTAAGGGAGGACAGAGGCGGGCAGGCGGGGCCACTGACCAGGGTGTGATGATGCCCAGCCACCGCCCCCCCCCGCCCTGTGCCCGCAGAGCCCTGCCCCTCCACCCTGCTGCAGCAGCACATGGCAGACCTGCTGCGGGAGGGTCCGGACGTGGCCCCCAGCTTCCTCAACAGTGTCCTTAACCAGCTCAACTGGGCCTTCTCCGAGTTCATTGGCATGATCCAGGAGGTGGGTCACAGGGGCGCCCTGCGGGCTGGGGGTGGCAGAGGACGGGGCACCACCTGCAGTGTGGGCAGACCCCTGACGGATGCCCGCCCACGTGGCGGGGCTCAGATCCAGCAGGCTGCGGAGCGCCTGGAGCGGAACTACGTGGACAGCCGGCAGCTCAAGGTATGCGCCACCTGCTTTGACCTGTCGGTCAGCCTGTTGCGCGTCCTGGAGATGACCATCACGCTGGTGCCGGAGATCTTCCTCGACTGGGCCCGGCCAACCTCTGAGATGCTGCTGCGGCGGCTCGCACAGGTGTGTCCATCTGGGCAAGGGGTCAGGAGCCTGGGGACACCCTAGTGGTGAGCTCCCCCCCACCAACGGGTTCCTGCCCCACAGCTGCTCAATCAGGTGCTGAACCGGGTGACAGCAGAGAGGAACCTCTTTGACCGTGTGGTCACCCTGCGGCTGCCTGGTGAGGATCCAGAAGCCCGGGACCCAGCACGCTGCCGGCCTCGCTTCCTCTGCCCGGAGCAGTGCTGCCTGACCCAACAGCCTGCACCAGACCGCCGGGGCCTGGCATGCCAACCTAGCTCAGCCGTCTGCGGGGAGGACGGAGGGAAGCGCTGGAGCCCCTGCAGCAAGAGCACTTTCGAGGCTCACCCCCCACTCCCTTCCCTGCAGGCCTGGAGAGTGTGGACCACTACCCCATTCTGGTGGCAGTGACCGGCATCCTGGTGCGACTCCTGGTGCATGGCCCAGCCTCAGGGTGAGTGCTGGGGAGTGTGCTCCCCTCTGGGGGTGGGCGGGGCCTTCCTGAGGCTCATCCTCACGTGGGCCTCAGTCAGGCCTGGGCACCGAAGGAAGCTAGAAGAGGGGTGAACCCAGTAGCGAGTAACTAGGTGGCCGTGGCAGCAGCTCGGAGCAGGAGAACCCAGGACCTCAGCAGCGCAGGCGCCCTGGCCTCGGGCACCGAGAGTCAGTGCTAGGGGTGGCGGTGCCATCCTACCATGCCAGGACAGCCCTACTGGGCTTCAGAGCTGAGCACACACACCTGGGTCTGAAGCCTCCAGCAATGAGCACGTACTGCCTTTATTGAGAAATCCCATGACAGCTGGATCCAGGACACTTGTGGGCCCCCTGGCCCAGCCCCCCTCCCTGGCCTCCCCACAGTGGAAGCGGTGAGATGCGTGTGAAGCCAGGGCACTACTTTAGCCATTAGGGCTGAGACTAGTGCCAGCCCTTAAGAGCATTCTACCCTCGGGGGACAGCGAGTTCCAGATGGGCCCTCTGGTCTCAGCCAGGCTCGGCAGGCTTTTTACAGACAAGCTGGGGGCACAGGCCGTGGCGCCCCTTACTGCTGTCTTGCAAGCCCATGGGAGAGGGCCTGCCCTCGGTGGCCTGTGATGCCCCAGGGGGTCCCTTAAGGAGCTTACTTGCTGCTTGCCTGCTCACCAGACTGCGTGGACTTGTGAAGCTTGAAGTAGGCTGAATGTAGCTGCACGGGGAGCACATTTCACCGGAGCAAGGGCTTGGAATTTCCTCTTTGCGCCCTGCGGGTGGGGACTGGTCTTCATTTGAAGTCCTCCTCCTCCTCCCCTGCAGGCTGCTCCCTTCCCCTCCCCTTGGGGTTCGGGAAGTGGTCACCATTCTCCATAATGGCTGGCTGCCTTGGCCCTGCCACTCATCCTGGGGCTCTAATTGCAAGGGCTCTTCCAGCTGCGCCTTGGTTCCAATCCTCGTGGGCACACGTAGGCCCTGCTAGGTCCCGGTGATGGGGAGAAGCAGGAGAGAGGTAGGGGACCTGAACTGCTCTACCAGTGAGGGGGTCCCTGAGGGAGGCTGGAGGACCAAGCCTAGGGCTTCCCACCGGCAGCTGGCAGTTGTTCGGGCAGCAGCTGGGAGTAGGGCAAGCAGTGGGCAGGCAGCGGCCTCAGTGGGGGCCATGGGCAGCCTAGGTCATCACCAGACCTTCAGAGGCTGTGGAGCTAGTGGACTCGGAGCCGGCCTTGAGCCGCAGGCCCGAGGGATTGTAGAGGTCGAAGTCTTCAGCTACCGCTAGCTGCACACGACCATTGAGGCCCCTCCTGCCAGGCTCCAGAAAGACCACGTGCTTGTGGACACTGGCTTTGCGGCTGGGTGCGTCGGGTGGCGTGGTGCTAAGCACCGAGGACTGTGCGCTCAGCTCCCGGAGCGGGCTGGGTGTCTGGGGCCAGCGGCGGCAGCGGTGGCAGCAGCGGCAGGTGCGGAGGTAGCAGCGGCGGCAGCCAGGGCAGGGGGGCGCGAACAGGTAGAGGAGCACGAGCGTCAGGCCCACGGCGCAGCCCAGCAGCGTGGTGAAGCCAGTGTTGAAAGCATTGGGCTCCGGGTGGGGAAAGGCCACGCTCACGTTGTACTCGTGCGTCTGGTTGTGAGGCAGGCGGGGCCCAGTGGCCAGGCACACAAAGACACCCTCGTGCCACGGCTGCACACTCCTGATGGCCAGGCTGCCATCGGCCAGCACGGCGATGCTGCCATTGCGAGATCCTGGTGCCACGAGCAGCTCGTGCTGCGGGGAGACCCAGGCCACGCGCAGGGCTGGGGCGCTGGTGTTGCAGTGTAGCCGCAGGGACCGCCCCACCTGCACGTGCAGCTGCTCTTCTGGCCGCTCCAGGTCCTGAGCCAGGGCCACCGAGCAGTTCTCGAAGACACGGCTGTGTGCAAAGAAGCGCACGCGGGAGGCGGGTACCTTGAAGGCCTGGCAGGTGTACTCGCGGGCAAAGTCGCTCACGGCGCTGAGCCCCCGCTGGTGCCAGCGTCGCAGCAGGTGGTAGAGACGGCAGTCACAGGGTAACGGGTTGTTGTGCAGGTAAAGGCCATTCTTGAGAAAGGCAGGCAGCGCAGCCAGGTCAGGCACAGGGGTGCGTTCTATGTGGTTGGAGGAGAGATCCAGAATACGCAGGTGGGCAGCGCCCAGCCCATGCAGGTGGTTAAAAGAGAAGGATGAGAGTTCATTGCAGCCCAGGTAGAGACGACTGAGCGTGCCCAAGTGGTGGAAGGCACGTTCGTCCAAGTGCGCCAGGTGGTTATTGAACAGAAACAGCGTCTCCAGCGCTCCCAGCCCGTCGAGGTCGTGGCGGCCAAGTGCCCGCAGAGCGTTAGATGATAGATCGAGCAGCCGCAGGCCAGCACTGGCGTTGGTGAAAACTCCCCGACCCAGCGCCTCCAGCTCATTGTGATTTAAATGCAGGGCGCGGAGCCGGGAGAGGGGCGCCAGCCAGCCGGGGGGCAGGCGCTGGAGCCCATTGTGGCTCAAGTCGAGGTCTGCAGCCGCGGCCGGTAACGTAACCGGCACCTCCCGCAGCCCCAGGCCGGCGCAATCCAGCAGGTCGGCAGCACAAACGCATTTGTGGGGACAGTTATGAGGCTCGTGGGGCAGGAAGCTGTCCGAGTCCTGGGTGCCTAACGTGATACGCAGCAGGCACAGTAGTGTGCTCTGCAGCACCAGCCGGGCCATATCGGAGGCTGCCGGGGCCAGGACAGGGCAGGTCCGTGGGCGGCACAGATCTGAGACTCACCCGCTTCTCCGGTGAGAAGTGCTGGGCGACGGTCAGCGAGCCAGGACGCGGGCTCTGTCTCGCAAGGCCGACTAGTTCCAGGTTTGGAGATGTGAGTTGAGCCACGCCCTTTTCGGGCTTCCCCAGCTCCCTCCTGAGTGCCTTCCTGAGCGCGCTCAAGCTTCTAAATACTCCGGGGGAGGCGATTTCTCAGGGGGCGGGGCCGCCGGCTCCCATTGGCTCCCACTGGAGGGGCGGGGCAGCCGCGCCCCGCCCCCCGCGACCGTAGTCCTCGCGTGGCCGCCAGGGGGCGCGAGTTTGGCCGGCGGCTTTCCAGAGGACCTGTCTCCCGGAAGAGAAGAGGAAGCCTGGGAGGTACGCCTTCCAGCTGCTTTTTTTTTTTTTTGAAGATAAACGTGTATTAGGGAAATGGTGTTTTCCTTGAAGAACTGTGTATGAGGGGCAGGTGTTTCTTTTGTAGGGTTAGTATGTGAGAGAGAGCAAGTGGACTTTCACCATCTCATGGTGGTGCCCTCTTTGACCTGCTCAGGAGCGGGTCCTTACTGGGATCTAGGACTTTACTGGGAGGATCAGAGAGCAGCAGGGAGATAGGGTGGGACGAACAAGGAGGTAATGGGAATGGGCTGGACTTTCACAGGACCCCACCCCTCCAATAAAAAGAATTTCAGGCCCAGGCTTCTGACTTCCCTTGTGCCCTCTCCTATCTAGGACCGAGAGAGCCACGTCAGTGCTCCTGGCTGACCCCTGCTTCCAGCTCCGCTCCATATCCTACCTGTTGGGGCAGCCGGAGCCCCCAGCCCCTGGCACTGCCCTGCCTGCCCCTGACCGGAAGCACTTCTCCCTACAGAGCTGTAAGTGGGCCAGGGAAGACAGGGATTTGGGGCTGGGTCAGGTCAGTCGTCTTAAGAGCAAATTCCCAGGCTGGAAATACTCAAGAGGCACTGGGTTCTGAGGCCACATTTGGCCTGACACCTCCTCCCACCCCACCCCCGCCACAGATACAGATTACATCAGCGTGGAGGAGCTGGCCCAGGTGGAACAGATGTTGGCACACCTAACCTCTGCATCTGCGCAGGCGGCAGCTGCCTCCCTGGTGAGTGGGGCCACAGCAGCTCAGTACATGTCAGCACAACTGTGTGTGTCGCGCACACCCACTTGTCTGGGTATCTGACTCAGCCTACCCTGCACTCTGCTCCCTGCAGCCCACCAGTGAGGAAGACCTCTGCCCCATCTGCTACGCTCACCCCATCTCTGCCGTGTTCCAGCCCTGTGGCCACAAGTCCTGCAAGTACGTGGGCCCTCGGGCACAGGGGGTGGGGTCGGGGCTGTACCAGCCACTGGCACGCCCTCCCGTTGCAGAGCCTGCATTGACCAGCACCTGATGAACAATAAGGACTGCTTCTTCTGCAAAGCCACCATCGTGTCGGTGGAGGACTGGGACAAGGCCGCCCACGCAAGTGCCACTTCCTCAGCTGCCTAGGCCCGCCTGGCCCACACGCAGGAACCTCCACCCCTCAACTCAAAGCCAGGCTGGGCCCTCTTCATGAGCCCCTGGCCCCGTCCCCCTCCCCACCCCATCCCACCTCCTCGCCTGTGTGAACCGCATCAGCAGGGGCCCAGCTGTGCCCTATTTGTGCCTCAGCTTGATTTTCAGTCAGGGCCGCAGTGAGCATTAAATTATTATTCCATACAGTCCCGGCCCAGTTGTTCTTAAGGGAGTGGGCTTTGTAGGGTATGTCCAACAAGGATCTTGTCAGATTATGTCCATGGGAGAAGGCAGGTGTCTGGCAACTTCAGCCTCGTCCAGTCCTCCCCAGTCACATGGCAGCGAGTCCAGGGCCTTTGGACGTGTCGAGCCAGAGTTCTCCTTGTCACTGGGAAACGGGCTCGGCCGGCCCCGCAGCAGCCCTCACATGATGATGCGCGGCTCCGGCACCGACTCGCCAATGGATTTGTGGGGCAGCACGCTGGCCCCGTTGAGGTAGAGCTCGTCGTTGACGATGACGTCCTCGCCCAGCACTGTCACATTCTCCATGCGCACCTGCGGGGAGGAGGCAGGCACGGCAGTGAGGCAGGAGCGGTCCCCACCCTCCCCACCGAGCCCCGCTGAGCGTACCCACTGGCCCACGCGGCAGCGCCAGCCCACGATACAGGACTCCAGCCAGGAGTGGGAGCGGATGTGGGCGTCTCGCAGCACGGTGCACCGCCGAATGCACACGCCATCCTCCACCACCACACCAGGGCCCAGACTCACATTGGGGCCGATGCTGCAGTTCTCACCGATACGGGCACTTGGGTCCTGAGGACAGTGGAGAAAACCCAAGTGGGCCACCTGTCCTCCAGGATGGAGGGGACAGATCATGGGCTGGGCAAGGGCCTCACCACCAGCACGTTGCCCACAATGCCAGGGCCTGAGCACAGCTGCTCAGGATGCTTCTGTCGCAGTGACTGTAGGAAGAGGCACATGCCGGTGAGGAAATCCTTGGGCTGCCCAATGTCCATCCAGAAGCCTGCAGGGGAAGAATGCATCAGGAGGCTCAGCCCAGCCACAGACCACCCCCACCCGGTGGCATCCCTGCCTCACCCTGCAACTCCATGGCATAGAGCTGCCCTTCCTTGGCCATGACAGGGAAGATCTCCTTCTCAATGGATGTGGGCTGCAGCTGTGAGAGTGGGCAGCTCGTGAGCAGGGCCATGGCAGTGGTGGCCTGTCCTACCCCAGCCCACCCAGCAGCTGGCTTCTACACACCTGGATGCGCCGTAGCACTGAAGGACTCAGGATGTACATGCCTGCATTGATCTTGTTGGACACAAACACCTGCGGCTTCTCCACGAACCGGTGAATGCGGCCTGTGTCTGCCTCACACACCACCACACCGTACTTAGAGGGTTCCTCCACTTTGGTCACCTGAGTGCAGCGGGACTTCAGGCCTAGTCCAGTACTCCTGAGCCTTGATGTACATGCTGTCCTAAATTTCCCATGCTTTGTCCCCAATGTTTAAAGACAAAAACTGCACAGCTCTACACCCACAACACCACTGGGTAGTTAAGGCTGCAGAGTGGGAGATGCTGGGCATGAGGACATGAATATCAGAGAAAGAAAACGTGCTGTCTTACCAGGATGGAGCCCTCCTGACCATGGTGCCGGTGGAACTGCACCATGGCTTCGAAGGGGAAATCGCAGATCACGTCACTGTTGAGGACGAAAAAAGGGTCTGCAGTCTCACAGAGCAAGTCTCGGGCCAGGGCCAGGGGCCCAGCTGGGGGAAACGAAGCGGCCACCATCATCTTGAGGGTCTGGGCCCCTGGAACCAGGCTCAGCAATCCCCATCCAAGCGTAACCTTTCCCTTTCCTGGCCCTAAACCCTCTCCAAGCGATCACTCTGTCTCTCCTGACCTGTCCCCAAAGGCTCCTCTTCGTGGGACATAGAGATTCGGATTCCTAGCTGGAAGGGAGAAACGCCTCCGTCAGTTTCCTCTCATCAGAGCGAAGAGCAGGGACCAAGGGAAAGGGCCCAAAGTCAGTACCTCACCTTTTGCTCCTGCGCTTTCATTTCCTTCTCCAACACCTGAGACATATAACTCACGGCCAGAATCACGTGGTCCACGCCGGCCTGGGGGATAGAACAGCGCCGGCCGCCAGGCGGGCTCAGCCGAAGGCACGGACGTCCCCGATCCCCAATCCCTGGCCAGTCCCACGACCTACCAAGACCCCGACCCGGGCCTTACCGCAGCCAGCGCCTCCACTTGATGCAGCAAGATGGGCTTATTGCAGAAGTCCACCAGCGGCTTCGGGATGCTTAGCGTCAGCGGCCGCAGACGCGTCCCATAACCGCCCACCAAAATCAGTGCCTTCATTGCACCTGTGGGCGGCCGAAGAGTGAGTCCGAGGCTCCGAGGTGTCCACGGCCCGCCTAGCGGAACCCTGCCGCACACTCCCGCCGCCGTGCCCTTCACTAGCCAGACTGACCAACTGTGACTCTGCCCTGTCCGCCCAGTCCGCGCTAACGTTAGCTCCGCGGCCACAGCAAACTGGGACGCCACGCCGGACGGAGAGCTTCAGGCTCCTACCTCCGGCTGGCGGCGGGCGGGAAGTGACGTGGGGCTCGGGCAGACCAATCAGCTATGGTATACGTGGCACGCCGTCAACGTAGAGACGCCGGGACGCGAGGCTCCGACAGACGCAGCCAATGAGAGCCGAGCGCGCCGAGCTGCCATGGGAACCGGGATCCGGACCTGCGGGTCAGCTGGCCATTGGCGGATCCAAAAGCGCAGCTGGCGCCAAGGGCGAGGCTTCCTTTGCGCCGCGCCCCGGCAGATTCCGGCACCACCCCGCCGGACCGGAAAAAAGGGGCAGGGCCGGGGGCGCGGCTGGGCCTCATCAGGCCAGCCGCCCGGAATCCGCGGGTTTTCTCCAAGACATGGACACGCGTCAGTTTCTAGCGGCTTTATTTTGACATACACGACCTCAGACACAAGCGGGGCGGGCAGCGCTAGGTGTACAGAAAGGGTGGGCTCGGTGTAAGGCCTGAGCACTCCCTCCCCTGCACGCAAGGTCCCGAGAAAACGCAGCCGCGCCCAGACGCGACCGGAGCCACGTGTCATATCCGGGCGCAGGGCTTGGACGGCGTGGACAGGCTTAGGCAGCTTCCAGGAAAGTGGATCAGAGAGCGGTCCTCCAGACGAGGCCTTGTAGTTCCCCGAGAAGCAAAGGAACCAGGCCCTACCCACGGTTCTCCCCCAAATTTTCCCCATTAAAACATTTTTTAAATTGGTACAAACAAAACCAAATCGAACAGTTTTAAAGTTCAAAACAATCTGCATCTAGGAGTGTGCATGTGACCAGATAAGAGCAAGGGAGCAGAGGATACCGAACAAGCCCAGGCCTTTGGCCCCTTAGGAGAATCCCCACGCCCACTGCACAGGCCCGGATGTGAGGGAGGGGTGGGGTCCCTGGCAAGTTGCTACACTGGTCCCCTTCCTCTTTAAGCACCGCCCATCCCACCCCGCTAGGGGGCTGGTATCGACTTGGCCCACGGAAGCACTATAGAGAGGGGTCACTTGGACACCCCAACCCGTGATCCCGTCTTGCACTTTGGTCCCAAGTTGGGGCTGGGAAGGCAGGGCCTGGCAGGGACAGGGCTCTCTGGCATGGAGCAGGGCAAAATAGTGGCAAAGAGCGAGTGCACACACATGCCCCCCACCCGTTAGGTAACGGGGCTGTGTCTTGCAAGTGTTCAAAAGTGCTGAAAAGGGACCCTGCCCTGGGGAAGCAGCAGCAAATACCAGCCCTGCTCTTTTACTGCCGGGAAAATACTGCATATGAGTGGGTGTAACCTCTCTCACAATGAAGAGCAGAATGGGGCAGCAACTCCCACAGGACACTAATTCAGGAAGCACGGCACATCCCCACACTGGGGAGGTGCCATCAAGTGGGTCCCAAGTGGGCCCAGACCCTTTGGTTTAGCCTCGGCCTTGCCAGGAAATGACTAGCCACACTAAGGAAGAGCTACCCCCCCCCCCCGCCCCCCATGGCTGAAGCCACAGAATAGTACAGGAGAGAAGATGCTCTTTACCGACAAGAAACAGACAACCTGCTCCTCCTGGCCCCCAGGAATGGGAACCTGCCCACCAACGGCACCAGGGTCAGAGGGCCGAGAGAGGGGATCCCATCGTGGAGCCCATTTAAGCTATGTGAGGCTGCGTCTCTAAGGAACTGGGAAAGTAGTCCATCAGTTACCGAGGCCTCTCAGACTCAGGCTGGCAGGCTTACCGTTAATGCCATAACAGGGACATGCTAGCAGTGACAAAGACAATGGCCCTGGACTCAGAGGGGAGGCCACTAACCTCGGCAACAGCTAGGGGAGGTCCTGGCCACACCTACTAGAGGTGGCAGGTCTCTGTGCCATTACGGGCTGGCAGCAAAATCACTGAAACCATCGCCAAGGAAGGGGTCACCCCCTAGAAGTCTTCACTGCGGCACTGTCAGTGCTGAGTGCCGAGGGGGCCATGCTGCAGGCTCACAGAGACGGTCTGAGCTAGCAGGGAAACTCCTCCGACTCATTTTGCTACCACTTTTTAAAAGGTAGCACCCGCTGAGGAAGGGCACAGGGGCAAAAGCTCACCTCAGAAATGGGGAAGAGGATATTCTGCTGAGGGAAGCATCAGGGAAATCAATACTCACTACTGAACAAGGCTACACCTCAGGGGAAAAGATCACAGGGGCTGGCACATGGACGAATGGACAGACGGATGGACCCCAGTACTGGTAAGACAAAACTCTAGTTAGCAGAATCTGGGCATCTGCACCCAGCGCCCAATGTCCTCAAAAGCAAACAAGCTTAAAATTCTCCCTCATAAGCCTGGAGCTCCTCACAGTGGGATGCTGCCTTTAGCTTGGCCTGGGGAGAGGTTAAGACCCTGAGCGGACCACGGCCTTTGAGCCCCGGAAGGAGCAGTCTCTCCGAGGCAGCAGAGCTGCCCAAGAAGCCAGAGGAAGCAGATTCCTGCCCACAGCCCAGGGGCTGCAAATACTGTCTGGGTCAGAGCCGTCAGAGGCCCCAAAGCCTGCTGGGAGGCTGACTCTCCTTAGCACACAGAGCAGGGACCCCTCCAGTGGGGCAAGAGGGGATGGTGTCCTTAGGCAAGGGATCTTGGTGAGAAAGGCTGGCTGGGGTGTGCAGGCAGGAGCAGGTTCAAGTGCCAAACAGTGCCTGGGGATCCCAGAGCCTGCCCTCTGCCATAGCTGGCTTCAGCACAGCTTCACAAATCTAGCCTCATGCCAAGGTCAGAACCAGGAAGGGTCCAGCTGTGTACAGTTGGCCCCGTGGTGCCCTGGGAACACCTGTCAAAGAGATGGGTGATACCCACAGCACAGGTTACAAAGTCCCCCACGAGATGGACACCCAACCCTCTGTGACTGAGGAACCAGGGGTGAATGAACATGGAAGGGCCCTGCACCAACCCAGGGCTTCACCCTGCAACTAGCAGGACCCTGCAGTCACAGACCCCAAAGACCTGGGCAAAAGAAACCAAAGTCCAAGGGCAACCTGTCCCTGCTGCCAGGCCCACCAGGGGCACCTCTTCCTTCCTAAGTCTGCCTGGACACAGCAGTTAGAGCTGTCAAGCTAGGCAGCCTGGCTGAGAGGACGTGTTCTGCCCTCCGTCACTTTATATATATGGATTCCAGGCTACAGCTAAAAACATTTCTTTTAGTTTACACCAAAGAGAAATATAACCCTTTAAAAGCAAGTCTGTGTGTCCTCACGGCAAGTTGAGAGCAATGGTCCCTGCCTGCGGGTGGAGAGGAAGGGGGTCCGGGGGACCCCAAGCTGGGCCTACTGGTTCTCGTCCCGCATCTGTTCCATGATGCTGATGAGGTTCTCCAGGCCGAACACATAGCCTCGGTCGGGCCCGTCATGCACTGTGGGGTCATCTCGGAAGCCCTTGAACGTGCTGTGTGCAAAGTCGATCATGCGGACGTCCACCTTGGGCGGAGAGAAGGGGCCTGCCTCCGGGCTGGTGCCGCTGAGGCTGGTGCTAGGGCTACAGGGCGGGGCCACCTCTGGGAGGCTGGTGTCCAGGTGCTTCAGACGCATTTCGGACCGGCGGTCCAGGTAGGACTCAGACCGGCACTCCTTGCCGTCATAGATGACCAGCAGGGAGCTGGAGTAGAAGCGGTAGGAGGCCTGCCGCTCTAGCACAGCCTTCAGGCCCCGCAGTTTGCTCAGGATGGGCTCAAAAAGGTCACGCCGCAGGTCCAGGCCGTTATGCAGGTACTGATAGAGCGCGTTGCGGAAGCCTTCGATGGAGAGCCCACGGCCATAGTATTTGTTCCTGCAGAGGTAATGCCCCGTGTCCAGCTGGTACACCTAAAACCCCAGGAGACAGGCGCGTCAGTACCAGGGAGGTCTGAGGACTTCATGGGGCCCTGGGCAGGCGCGGTCTGGAAAGGACTTCTGACCAACCTGCGCTTTTCTGCTCCACCCTGCACAGCTGGAATGAGCAGGCCAAGTTCGCCCTGATCTTTCCTGTGGTGAAGGCAGGAGAGTGTGGAGACCAGGCCTGCAGGTGTTCCGCCATTACCTGTGGGGCCCTCCCGGAGACCAGCTGGATTCAGACTAGGAATATCGTTCGTGCTGACAGACAAGAGTCTTAGTTGCCCCAGTGTCAAGCCAACAGGCTCTCACAGCGGTTCTGCACTAGAGCCCACTCCAGGGTCCCCGGGTAAGGACGAGAGGGCTCAGGGAACAAATCTGCAAACAGGCACTCAGCGACCCCCCAGGGGACTCAGCCTCCCAGAGGAGATTCTGGCCCACTGTGGGCTAGGAGGACCCCCGGCACAGACACCAAGCAGGCACATACACACAACCCCGAACACGCAAGCACCTAGGTTCTCGCCAAGACCGGCTCACCTGCATGCCACAGACCCTGACGCCCAGCGTCGCCGACGTACTCTGCTCGCACTTCCGCATCTGCCGCGCAGCCTTCTCGGCGGACGCGTCATCGCCATGCTGCCGGGTGCCCATCTTCAGGTCCAGCACGCAGGGGTACTTGAAGTGGTGCACCACGTTCTCAAGCAGGAGGAACTCTGGGCTGCGGTCAAGGGGAGTAACAACATACTCGCCAGCAGTCCCAGCCAGGAAAGGACAATCCAGTTTTACTCCAAAAGAAGGCACTCCCTTCTAACGTAATGTGTGTTCACCTCACAGACTCTCAAATGTGGGTGTCACACCGCTAGCTTATTATTTCTTTGAAAACATTTTTATTATGGGAAAATACATACACCATTTACCAGGTTAACCATTTTTAAGTATGCAACTATCCCTGCCATCCAATCTCCAAAACCTTTTCATCTTCCCAAACAGAAATTAGAAACTGTTCAGGAGTGTGTGTGTGTGTGTGTCTGTGTGTGCGTTCCTATGAACACATGTACACATGTGTATTTTTCCTTTCCCAATAGATAATATTAACACAGTAACTCCTATTCCCGCCCCACCCCTCATCCCCTGGAAACCACTATTCTACTTTCTGTTGCTATGAATGTGCCCGGCCTAGGTACTTCGTATCAGCGGAGTCATAGAATATTTGCCCCTTTCTATCTGGCTACTTCACTTAGCAAATTGGTTTCGAGGTTCATCCATACTGTAGCATGTGACAAAATTTCATGCCTTTTTATGAATGATTTTTAATTGTATGTATTTGCCACAGTTTTTGACGTCATCATTTTAATTTCATTCTTTAGCTCTGTCTTGCAGGCATACATAAATAAACCAAAGAAAATTTGGGAGTTTCACATACATCCCCAGCACCATCAATAAACCAAGACCCTGCTCAATCCAGTGCCTCATTCAGGCATAATGTAGCTCTACTGCAAAAATGATGACTCAGATTTAACATTCCCAAACAGGAATCTTTAGAAAAAGCTGGATTTAAATTTCTCTCTTGCCATTTTCTGACTAAACTTCAAGCCATATAGTTAAACTTATCCCTTAGTACTTCCAGGATCTTCTGTTTACATCCAGGTCTTCATCTACATCTCCTGTCTGCAATGATCTTAGATAAAGGTACTGGTTTGTCACAGGTCTGCCAACAGTCATCATCGAGGCTCACAGCCGAGCCCTCAGTTCCATATTTTGGACTATGGAGCAATCACCTGGTCTTAGAGGGTAAGCCCCTCGGCATCACTTTGATGATGAACATTTTAATATCCTCTAATCCTTTCAAGAGTAATGTGAAATTCATTACGTACGGCTTTTAACTAGCCTCATTGCCTGCTATGATTTATAAACAAGCAACAATAAAACTCGAAGAAGGCTGCAGTAGTATCTCACAATGCCTGAGGGCGTAGGACCCTGCCTTTCCACTCACTGGCTCTAGGCACAATACTTCATCCCCCCATGCTTCCATATACTCATCTATAAATGGGAGTCATAACAGTTTCTCCCTCAAAAGAGGGGAAGACTGAGTAAGTACATATGAAGTGCTCAGCACACTTCCCCTCAGTTTCTCAGTACGTCTTAGTTATTTATTGTCCACTGTTTCAAAACACTAACTGATTTTAAGAGTTCTCATTTCATAATACTTTTTTTACCTCTGCTCTCTTAAAACTATTTTACATTGGTATACTGTTTATCTTTAGAAAAAACACTAAAACACTTTTTTAAAAAAAAATATGTTGGGGGGAGAAATACACATGGGTACATGTGTTCATATGCGCACACACACACACACACACACACACACACACACACCCCGATTCTAGACATGCACTGACAAATATGGTAGCCACTATCCAGACCTGATGACTTAAATGCAGATTTTAATTAAATAAATTAAAACCTGAGTAACAGTCACAGCAGCCACATTTCAGTAACAGTATGGCTAGTGGCTACCACAGATTTCAGCATGGATTCTTCCATTGTCACAGAGTTCTACTGGATAGCACTTTTCTAGACTGTCAAGTTTAAGCTTCAGTCTTACCAGGCCCAAAACGCAGGGGAGTAAAACAATGATGAAAATATGAAGAAGAGCCTATGGAAAAGGGAGATAAGAACAGAAGACGAGCGCCGGGACAGGGCGGCTGACCACGGTGCTGGGAGGCGCCCTGGCACAGGAGCCGCGGCCCCAGGCAGCAGGCGCTGCCGGAGGAGCGCGACAAGGATACTGTAGAGCTTCCGGTCCTTGGACTCGGAGCGCATGCGGCTCAGCTGCTGCTTGTGACAGCGCAGGCTCCAAGGGTTGTGGCTGATCTTCTCAGAACTCAGACCGCTGTTGCCATCTAGCATCTGGAAAGGGACATCTGAGTGGCTGTGTAGCTCCACCTTTGGACTCTTTGCCTCCTGGGGGCTAAGAAGGAAGAACACACACATTGCTAAGGGGCTCAGACGAGTCATCCTCTGGGGTCTCACTACATAGGGCTGGGGAGGCCTGGATCAAGTCTAACATGCCATCCACGATCTTTCTGATGGGTGACACATGGCCCCAGAGGCATGAGCCCCTTCAAGTGAGTAAACGGTGTAAGCAGTAAGGAGCCAGAGTGTGCAGCCAGCGCTGCTAAACTGATCTGATCTGATGGCAGAGAGAACTGTTGCCACGTCTGAGAAAAGCCCTGATTCTAAGTCAAGTCACAGAGCTGTCTAGCTACTGATTTTTTTTTTTCGGCCATGCTGCACAGCTTGCAGGATCTTCATTTCCCTGGGCTCGAACTCAGGCCCTCGGCAATGAATGTGCCAAGTCATAATCACTGCACTGCCATGGATTCCCTCACTGAAACTTATTTTTGAGTGAGATTAAGTATGTACAAAGTAATTTAATCATACAATTTTGATTTCACTTTGGTTCAAAAAGCTCACATTATTTTTTGTTTACATTAGTTTTATTTTACAATTCAGTAGTTTTTTAAAGTATAGTCACAAGGTTAGAAAACATCACCACTATCTAATTTTCATAAATTTTCATCACCCACAAAACAAATCTTGTCACCATTAGCAGTAGCGACTTCTCATCAGCCCTACCCCCTCAACCCCTGGCATTCACTGACCTACTTCCTGTCTCTCGGACAGAAAAGATGTGGATTCACCGATTCTGAACATTTTAAGTAAATGGAGCCATACAGCACGTGGTTTTGTATGATTGGCTTCTTCCACTTCACACATGTTTTCAAGGCTCATTCACAGTGCAGCCTGTATCAGTATTCCATTCCTTCTCGCTGCTGAGTGATATCCGACACCACATTTAATTCATCCATTCATCAACTGATAGACTTTCAGGCTGTTTCCAGTTTGGGGCTATTAGGAATCACACTGCTATAAATATTTGCGTACACAGTTTACACGTGACTATTTTCCTTCAGTTCTCTTGGGCATATACCTAGGAGTGCAGTTGCTGCATTTAACTTTTGAAAAACTGCCTACATTGTCTTCCAGAATGGCAGCTATTTTACTATTTTACATTCCCATCAGCAACATAGGAGGGTTCCAGTTTCTCCATAACCTCAACAAAACTTTCATTGTCTATCCTTTTGACTGGCCACGCTTGTGGGGGTTCATAATTTTTGCATGATGTATCAAGAAAAATAATTATTTTTCCTATCTGTAAGAAAATTCAAATTCCAATTCAATAAACTGAATTTTAGATGCAGGGCAAGGGTTAACGGTGATATCAGAGTCTCAGAGATCTGACTCCAAAACCCTTAAAGAGCATGGGCCTGGCTGCACTCACTGCCTCTGGGCTCTGCGATCCTGCAGGGGAGAAAGCAGCTGGGACCTCACCGTGGGCCAGTGCCTCTCCACCTCTGCCTTGGGAATGCAAGACATAACAAAGCTGGAAGAAAACAGCAGCATGTTCTTGCTTCCAAAGAGCTGAGAGAACTCCATTCTCTCTCTCGACCAGTACAGCCAAACTCAGAAGCGGGACTCACTGGGGCAACAGAACATGCGGGCGGCAGGTGGCACGATGGGTGAACCTGCAAACATCAGCCATCGTCCCTCCACCTTGAGCCCGCTTCCCTATGATGCATCAGGATGCTGGAGATACTCTGAGTATCTGTGCTCACAGCACCAGACGTGAACTGCCAGCCCTGCTCACCACCCGCTTACCTCTCCGAGGTTTCGAGGGGCAGGCTGGCTTTCTCCTCCTTGTGGTCACTGCCACTGCCCGACCGGTGCAGGCTCCGGCGGGAGTGCTTGCGCCGAGGCTGCTCTCGCTCCGGTGTGTCATCCGGCTCCACGGTCTCACTCTCCACGTACGGGTAGGCCACCAAGTTGATGTAACCATCACTGTCCCCCTCGAAACAGACGGATACCACTCCTGTTGGGAAAAAAGAGGCAGCCGGTCCATTCAGCACAGATTGCTGGCCTTTGCCGGCCCTCCACACACAGTCATCACCTGCCCTGAAGCCACTGTAGGAACAATGAGTGGCAGGCATCTTTCCAGAACATACTTCACCACTCATTCCTCATCTTCAGTCCACCATTCACCTTTGATTTTGGATAAATTCATTTTTATTTCCCATCCTCTTATCTAACTCTCTTGCTTTCAACTATTGCCTTCTGTGCCACTCAAAAGAACTACACCTTCCCAGTGACATATCCACACCAACATCATTTAACCTCCACTTACGGAACTGCTCTACACTGCTGTCATCTCCTCTGTCCTCCTCTAGATCCGGTTTCCTTCTGCCTGACAGCGTCATCAAGAGAGCCATCAAGACTCCTCCAAGACAGCCCTCAAAACATGTCTCTACACTGAGGATCAGGCTAGTCTAGGCTCACCAGGCAGAACTTCGGCCTCAGCAAAGCACCAGCATTCCGAAGTGGAAACAGCTATTTTCCATACAATACTCATGCAAGTTTGTTGTGTCCATTTTTATCAAACAGCTTGTCCTTGGTTTCTTCTGGATCATTACCAAAGGAGCTGAAACACAGCACCTAGAAATCTAACTCAATGAGTTTCTTTGGTTGTTAAAAAGGTCCAGGCTGCCCTTCATCTGATTTCCATAATCCAACCTACTATCAGCTACATGTCTCGTTTTACACTCTTGGTGGGCAAAATCGGCATTATGATCTGACAATCGGTGACAAGCCTTTAAGAATATGTCAGTATGCCAGACGAAGAACATCCTTTCCTTTGGCCCATTTCCTTCTCCAGGAGGACACTGCTCTTAAACCCTGGTCTCTTTTAGGAGGGAAAAAACCGCTGAACCATCAGCGTGTAATGGATTCTTTTCTTACATTGCTTAAATGCACACCTCACTTCAGTGGGCTTCACAACCGTACCCTGCTGGCCTCTCCCACAGGCTTCCACCTCCGTAACTTCTCCCCTTTGTCTTTGCAGAGCTTCAGTTCTGTTCAAGCCTGAACGCCCCCGGCCTACACTATTGTTTGTTTCGTGGGCTCCCCCTCACGCTCTGACGTGGAGTGTTCTCCAGGCCTGCCACGGAGCTCCGTGCTGGAGCTGACCAGAGTCAGAGCTGTCCCTTCTACGATCCTCTCCTTTCCCCCCGTTCTCTTGGCTTCCTCCTAATCTGAGTGGAATACATCTTCAAGTAAATTCCTAACAAAAGAGGGTTCAGGATGTCAATTTTCTGAGTTCTTTGTGGGAATCCTACTCCAACAAGTGATGCATAGATAGTTTAGCTGAAGACAGAATTCTATGTTGTCTGCAAATAAAGACAGCTTTACTTCTTCCTTCCCAATCGGAATGCCTTTTATTACTTTCCTGCTTACCTGTACTGGCCAGAACCTCCAAGTTAACTGTCAACTAGAAATGGAGACACGGACATTCTTATCTCGTACCTCAATCTTAGGGGCTGAAGCGACTGTCTTATCACTGAGTATGAAGCTAGCTGTAGGTTCTTCATAGATGCCTTCTATCAGGTTTGAGGAACTTTCCTTCCATCCCTAATTTGCTGAGAGTTTTGTTATTGTTACTGTATCAAGAATAGATACTTGAAACAGATGGTCAACAGAAAAGGTACTCAACATGGCTAATTATTAGAGAAATGCAAATCAAAATTACAAGGAGATACTTCCTCACACGTGACTCATGGCCAATCATGAAAAAAAATCTATAAATCATATATGCTGGAGAGGGTGTGGAGGAAAGGGAACCCTTCCACACTGTTGCTGAAAATGTAAATTGGTACAGCCACTATGAAGAACAGTATGGAGGTTCCTTAAAACCTAGAGTTGCCATATGATAACAGCAATCCCCCTCCTGGGCATGTATCTGGACAAAACAATAATTGAAAAGATACATGCACTCCTAAGTTCATAACAGCACTGTTCACAATAGCCAAGACATGAAAACAATCTAAATGGCCATCGAAAGATTAATGGATAAAGATGTGGTATGTACATACAATAGAATACTACTCGGCCACAGAAAAGAATGACCTAGTGCTATCTGCAGCGACGCGGATGGACCTAGAGATCGTCATACTGAGTGACGTAAGAAACGCAAAGACAGACACCATATGGGCTCACTGATGTGTGCAATCTAAAACACGACCCAAATGAGCTGATCTATCCTATGAAACGGAAACTCACAGACAGAGAAGAGACTTGCGGGGGGGGGGGGGGGGGGCGGGCAGGAACAGACTGAGAATCTGGGATGTGCAAATGCAAAGCATTATATATACATAATAAACAACGAGGTCCCACTGTATAGCACAGGGAACTGTATTCAATTTCCTGTGATAAATCATAATGGAAAAAATATTAAAAAGAACAGACATATTTTGTATACTGAATCACTGTGGAAATCATGTACTGTTCATCCTTTTGGGTTTGGCTTCTTTCTTTCACTTAGCATAACGTTTTCAATGTTCACCCACATTGTGGCATGTGTCAGAACTTCATTTGTTTTTATGGCTGAATACTATTCCACTGTAAATGTATGCCCTTTATCTGTTATGTAAATGGATTTTGTTTACCAGTTCATCTGTTGATAGGATGCTTGGGTTGCTTCCACATTTTGGCTATTATGAATAATGCTTCAGTGAGTATTACTTTATATGTATCTGAGTTCCTGTTTTCAATTCTTTGGGGTATATATCTAGGCATGGAATTGCTGGCAATTTCTGTGTTTTAACGTTTTTGAAGAACTGTCAAACTGTTTTCTACAGTGTCTATTCTATTTGACATTCTTACCAGCAGTGTTCCTATTTCTCCTTATCTTTGCCACACTTCTCTTCTTCCTTTTAACAGCCATTCACTGGGTGAGAGAAGTCTCTCTTGTGGTTTTGATTTGCATTTCTCTAATGACTAGTGATGCTGATTGTCTTTCCATGTTTGTTGGTCATCTGTGTGTCTTCTCTGGAGAAATGTGTATTCAAGTCCTTTGACCACACATGAATAGGGTTGCTTCTTAACTCTTAATTGGCAAAAAAGAGCTAGAGTAGTTTCTTAGAGCACTGAAGTTTTGTCCATTGTTGTTTTTTACCTCAGGGTTTTTGCTTATCCTTGGAAGCTTGGAATATTCTGTCCATTGTCCTTTGCCCACAGCTGTTCCTCATTCTTCAGTCCTTTAAGTCTCCCCAGACACTCCTTCCCCAGTCATCCTATATCAAGGGCTCTGGTTTGGAAGCTTTAGTACCGTCAATTACAGAACCTTATTTATTTTACTCAAAGTACTTAACACAATCTAGAATTGTTTTGTCTAGAATTTATTCTTTCTCACATTAGCATGTAGGCTCCATGAAGATATGGGTCTTTTTCGTCTTCTACACTAATGAGCACAGGGCCTGGCATCCAGTAGGTGCTCAATAAATACTTGATAAATGAATGAGGCAAGGTTTTGAAAAACGATACAAGGCATTTAGCACTGCAAGCAGTAACACTTGATGACTACAGCTGGTCACATTAAATAAACGAAAATCCCTCTTCAAACCTACTGCCAAAATATAGAATATTACTGGCATTTTCCTTAGCTGAGTTTTAAAAACACCTGTGGTTCTGGCAATAAAGAAATGTGTATGTGACTGTGGGTTAGAATTAATATATGCATTTTCTAAACCTCTGTGTTGAAAGGGCCTGAAAGCAAAGCCACTCCAGTGGCAATCAGAACATCCAGCACCAAGATCTTGTTTTTTCTAACTATCATTCATACGATACAAGGAAGAAAAGCTTGGAAGAAAAGCTTGGTGCAAAATCTGGTTCCTGAATCAGGGCACAAAAAAATACAAGATGAGCCTGGAATATCTCGTGGTAACTGAAAGTAATGAAATAGCCAAAAATGATGTATGTCAAAAATACACAAGAGCTAATGTTAAGGAGTCCCAGTGACCAAATCTAGAATAATTTGAGGAATAAAATACATACGTCCACACTGATAGATTAATGGGGGAGGAGGGACAATTCTTCCATATAGAATTGTAATTTATTTTAACTACTAAGTATAGAAGAAATGATGGAAAGGCTGTCATCACTAGGTATGCAATTATGCTGTTGTTCAGTCGCTAAGTCATGTCTGACTCTTTGCTACCCCATGGACTGCAGCATGCCAGGCCTCCCTGTCCCTCACTCTGCAACTTAGTAATTATCACAGGAAAGAACCACTGATCAATTGGAAACCTAGTATGCTATGAAGCAGGATATCCAGAGAGTCCCAAGGTATCTGTCCATATGAAACTCATTAATTAGGACCCTATAGCTGTCACAGAGCAGCCAGTACAACACAAGCAGGAGAGGGGAGGGGAGGAGAGGGAAGGGGAAGGGAGGGATGGAGAGGGGAGGAATGAGGAGGGGAAGGATGGGGAGGGGAGGGATGAGGAGGGAGGGATGGAGAGGGGAGGGATGGAGAGGGGAGGAATGAGGAGGGGAGGGATGGGGAGAGGAGGGATGGGGAGGGGAGGGATGAGGAGGGAGGGATGGAGAGGGGAAGGATGAGGAGGGGAGGGATGGAGAGGGGAGGAATGGGGAGGGGAGGGATAAGGAGGGAGGGATGGAGAAGGGAGGGATGAGGAGGGGAGGGATGAGGAGGGAGGGATGGAGAGGGGAGGGATGGAGAGGGGAGGAATGAGGAGGGGAGGGATGGGGAGAGGAGGGATGGGGAGGGGAGGGATGAGGAGGGAGGGATGGGGAGGGGAGGGATGGAGAGGGGAGGGGTGAAGAGGGGAGGGGAGGATGGGAGGGATGAGGAGGGAGAGATGAGGAGGGAAGGGATGGGGAGGGGAGGGATGAGGAAGGGAGGGATGGAGAGGGGAGGGGTGAGGAGGGGAGGGATGGGGAGGGGATGGGTGGGGAGGGGAGGGGCGAGGAGGGGAGGGATGAAGCTGAGTTTGTGTTGATCAAGATGTCTTTCAGTGCCCTGTAATCCCTTCCAAACACTGAATTTCAGCCCACTGTACTGGAAGCTGAAGCAGTGGGTTCATCAGCTTGGATTAGTTGGTTACATCCAAATCCAATTCTGGCATCTGAATCATCTTGGAGAGAACCATCAACTGCAGCTTTCCATTCACACAGATATTTTCAAATATCATCTTGGTGGAAAAAGTAAAAATAAACCATCATCCTGGCAGAACTCAAGAGGTTGAAGACGCTTCCTGAATCTCACCCAGGGCTGATGGTCTTGCCATGCACACAGGAAAGCCAGTACGGGCATCTCCACGGAGAGGTGAGCTGCACAGTGACAGGGCTTTGCTCGGTACACTGGCATCATGGGAGCATCAGAGGACCTCCGTTACTTTTGCAACTTTTCTGTAATTTTACATTTCAAAATAAAAAGTAAAGGACTTCTCTGGTGGTCTAGTGGTTAAGACTGTGTTTCCACTGAAGGAAACATGGGTTTGATCCCTAGTCAGAGAACTAAGCTCCTCCATGCCCTCAGAGCAGCCAAGAAAAAAGTAAAAACCCTAAGGTATCAGTCTTGGAAATACATGAATCGAACCCACCATATCTTCCATTTTCTTGGGACTTCATTTGACTTAAAAAAAAGAAGAGATCGGTTTCAATTTAATTGTATTTTTGAGAAAGTGTATTTACTCTTCCCTAGTGAAAATGCACCCTGAGGAAAGAAAATCAAGCAGATACTAAAGACTTGCTATGGGTTTTAGACTTCTGTTCCCCAAGCTGAGAATTGCTTGGAAGGAAAACCGAACCAATGTATGACTGACGATCCTTCCCTGGGTGGCACCCTGAGATTCTAATTAGTCCAAATTCTGGTGGTTGTGATTTAGAAAACATTTCTCTGCAGCCTGGGGTTCCACTTCATTTTAAAGGATTTTTTTCTTCCCTTAGCATCAGAAGAGGACTCCATGAGCTAACAGGGACTGTAGTTTTTTTTTCTGGTTTTGGCATTTTTATAGCAAAAGATTTGGCCATGATGTATTGAGTGTGGATGGGTGGGTGGCTGAAGCTACATTTATAAAGCATTTGTAACTTGTTTCTTAGCCACTTAGAGTCGGCAGTGTGTTTGATTCTCGCTTCTCTCTCGTTTTGCAGCGTTAAGAGTATTTACTCTTCCAAATTCAATATGCTTCTGATTCTGTTCTGAAAACAGTAACAAACTAACCGATTCAAAACTGCACAAAAGGACTTGAATAGACACTGCTCCAGAGAAGACACACAAATAGCCAACGGCACATCAACCTCATTCATCAGTCATTAAGAAAACAGGTATCCTAATGATGGGATACCACTTCACACCCACTTGGGTGGCTACAAAGTTGTTGCTATTATTTTTAATGGAAAATAATGGTTTGTAAGGATGGGGAGAAAAAGAAACATTGCTGATAAGAATGTCAAATGGTAGGCTAATAGGGAAACCAGTTTGACAGTTCTTCAGAAACGCTAAACACAAAATCACCATATGATCCAGCAATTCCACTCCTACGTATATACCCAAAAGAACTGAAATCAGGGACTCAAGAAGGTGTTTGTAAGGTAATACTTACAGAAACATTATTCTTAATAGCCAAAAGGTGGAAACAACTCAGGTATCCATCAACAGATGAACAGATAAATAAAACACAGCATATATTTACAATGGAACAGTATTCAGCCGTAAAAACAAATGAAGTTCTGACACATGATGAACCTTGAAAACATTATGCTAAATGAAATAAGCCAAATCCAAAAGAG
This sequence comes from Ovis canadensis, assembly GCF_042477335.2. Lineage (NCBI taxonomy): Eukaryota > Metazoa > Chordata > Mammalia > Artiodactyla > Bovidae > Ovis > Ovis canadensis. The sequence goes on along the minus strand of NC_091263.1, from coordinate 65,111,759 downwards.
CAAACATTACATGATTTCACTTGCATGAAATATCTAAAATGGGCAAATTTATAGACAGAAAGCAGATTAGAGGGTACCAGGTGAGGGGAAATGAACTATTTAATGGGTACGGAGATTTTGTTTGAGGTGATGTAAAAGTTCCAGAAATAGATAATGGTAATGGTATACAGCATAGTGAATGTATTTAATGCCACTAAATTAAACACTTAAAAATGGTAAACTCTGCTATATGTTATGTATATTTCACAACAATAAAAGGGTTAAGGAAACAAAAGCCAATACCAATATGGACTGTTTTTCCTAAATCGAGGATCTCCCAAGTAAAGCATGGTGCAAACATGACTGAATTCACACTGCTTTGGAAAAGGTAAAAAAACAAAACACAGGGACTGTCCCAGCAGTCCACTGGTTAGCTCAATGCTTTCACTGCAGCGGCCTGGATTCAAACCCTGGTCAGGGAACTAAGATCCCACAAGCCATGCAGCATGGCCAAAATAAAAAGAACACAGAAAACGTAATTTATACGTGCACGGACGCGTACTAAGTCGCTTCAGTCGTGTCTCACTCTTTGCGACCCTATGGACCATAGCCCGCCAAGCTCCTCTGTCCATGGGATTCTTCAGGCAAGAATACTGGACTGGGTTGCCGTGCCCTCCTCCAGAGGATCTTCCCAACCCAGGGATCAAACCTGCATCTCTTATGTATCCTGTATTGGCATGCAGGTTCTTTACCACTAGTGCCTCCTGGGAAGCCTCAACTTATACATGAGGGTCAATAAAAATGTATACACGCAGTGACAAAAATCAGATTTTAAAACAAAGTGACTTAAATTCTGGTATACATTCATGGGGTTCTAGCCTATCAAGTTACATTATAAAGCAGATTATTTTTCCTTTAAAAGTTAGGACCTCCAGGCTCCAGTCCTTCTCTAAATTTCTTACTATCCATTCACCCCCAGCATATACACACACAAAGCTCCACAGCACCTCCTCACCAGCTACCTCATCCCCTGAGCCTGGAGAGCATCCAATTCCTTCTCTGGGAGCAGAGAAGGGCTGCCCTTTCTCTCCTAGATCATCCCAGCCAACAGGGAAACCTCCTAGACAACAGCATGCTCTTCGCCAATGGGACTTAATGCTGTGAATTCTTCTCGGGTTTACCTATCAATGGACTCAGTTTTCAAGCAATAAAGACCTCGCTGATGCTTTCAAATTTTGCTTAACAAAGTGACTTAGCCGCACGGAGACAACACAGACCTACAATCGTATCACGTGGCCGACAGAACAAGGAAAACTGGGCTGAGGGCCTATAGCTGCTGCTCTCTCCCAGCTGGCCGGGGACTGACCTTTGTACTCAGGGGTGAACTCCTTCATCTCGGGAGGGAGGGACTCGTAGAAGCGCTGCTCCCGGGAGATGAGGGGCTTGCACACAGTGTGGTCGTCGTAGCGCATCATGCTGCTGTGTCCGCCCACCTGGTGGATGAAGGGCTCCAGGAGGACTCCCCGGTCTCCGGCCCGACTCGCGTTCTTGCCATACTGCCCCACTTCCATGGTTTGACAAACACACATTGCGTTGGGGGCCAGCTGCACACTGAGGGCAGAGGATGTGGCACATGAGCCACGAAAGGAGAGCTGCGCAGAGGGTCCTGGTGGGCTGAAAACCGACGGTCAGAGTCTGCTCAGCTTATTCTTCTCTCCTAACAGAGGGAAGAGAGCAAAGACGGAATCAAAACACCCGGCAAGCTAGTTTCTCTGGAGCTCTCAGAATACCTGCTCCTGAGGAAGAACAGGGGTTGTGTCTCGCTCCCTGCTATGTGCTCCCGAGAGATCAGCTGGGCCGATCTCTGCTGAACGGTGCAACGCTGGTCGCCTCCACCCATCTTCTGTACCATTCTGTTTGGATTTCTCACAACATCCAGGACTGTTAAGGGTCTCTCCCTGACTCGAAGAAAGGGTTTTGCCTCCGAAATCAGGTCACATGAGATTCCCAACTTTTCTGCTTAAGGTGTCAAGGACCTGGCAGGGAAAGCCATTCCCTCCTGAGTTGCAGAAGCATAAAAAGGTTTTGTTTTCCCCAAAAGGAATTCAGACTTCATAGTTCTTCTACTTTAAATCTATGGCCATCAACTTATGACCATGCCAAGCACCACAGAGCTTCCCTTCCTGTTTGATTCTACACAAACAGCGGGACACGGAAAAGCTCTTTGTACTTAAATAACCTCCTTTTAATGTAAGTTTTCTCTCAAGAAAGTTACTATAGTGCAACACTTAATAATGAATACATCTTTTAAATTAGGAATGTAGTAGGCAGGCAGGTGGTAGAGCGAAGGGTAGTGAGTTTGGGATCAACAGAGGCAAACTATTATATACGGGATGGATACACAACCTCTTACTGTACAGCTCAGGGAACTATACCCAATACCCTGTGATAAACCATAATGGAAAAGAAAATGAAAAATAGCACATATAACTGAGTCACTTGGCTGTACAAGAGAAATTAACATGGTACTGTAAATCAATTATACTTCAATAAACATTTTAAAACTTAAAAAGGAACATAGTAGGCAAGACAACATGTGAAAGATCAAGACTAAAAGAAAAATATAGAGCAGAAATACGGCTGTACCTGTAAGAGATAAACTATTAGTTTTTCTGAACCTCCTGATTACGGGCAAAATGAGCTGTGCTGGGCTGTGCTTAGTCGCTAGTCGTGTCTGACTCTTTGTGACCCCATGGACTATAGCCTGCCAGGCTCCTCTGTCCATGGGGATTCTGCCAGCAAGATACTAAGGTGGGTTGCCACGCCCTCCCCTCCAGGGGATCTTCCTGACCCAGGGATCGAAGCCAGGTCTCCCGCATTGGAGGTGAATTCTTCACTTTCTGAGCTACCAGGGAGGCAAAATCAGCTATGTAATAACACTGCTGCAAAATGTAAAATTTTCTTTACTCCAAAGCTGCCCAGGAAACTATGTGTTACCAACCCCATTCCCACTCCCCCAAACGGATCAACATCCCTTTAAAGACATTCATTTTAGGCTCTCCTTCAGGACACGGCTCAGACTCCATGCTCTTCAACCAAGAGCTTGGTGCACACCTCTGCATCTCCTGTGGCAGCCTGTGCCAACTCTACAGCAGCAATACATTCACTGTCCTGTCGTCTATTTTGTCATCTGTCACCATCACCAAACCATTCTCTCTTATTAACTCCATCTCAGGTTCAAGGCAGTTCCTGGCATAGTGCAGTGCTCACCCAAAAAAAGAAAAGCTTGTTAAAATGAATTAAATAATCCGAGGAAGAGGACCACAGTGAGTAAAAGCACAACTGTATGAAAACAAAATATGAAAGGAGAGTGGCAGTGCTTAGGACACGAATCAACTGCAGAAGGCTCCCCTCAGGGTTCCTGGAGGTGCCCCTGTGGCAGGAGACTTCAGGTAGCAATGCCAAGTGCTTCCCGCCCTGCCTCCTCCCCTTCACCCTGGGATGGCCTCTGATTGCAGATGGGATACCAAGAAGGTGCTGTGCTATCTAGCCAGTGTCAGTGGGTACCTGGTTTAGGAGAGGGGGTCAACAGTGCCAAGCGCCCCAGAGGAGTTAGGCATTAGGGCCATTCCCCTGGACTCTGAGTTCAACATGCTGCAGTCTCTTCTGGGATCCTCCACAGCCTCCACAGGACCGAAAGTCCAATCAGATCTGGACTTCTGATGTTTTGTTTCCACAGGATGTCTACATAAAGTCATGGTACTGTTTCTGGGTCTGAACTACTTTCTTGGAAGTAAACATGTAAAATATACCATGTTTCTATAGCTCTCTTTTGGCATTCCTTTTTAAATAACCTGGGAACCTGAAAAAGTGGACATACCCACTGGTCTACAAGGTGTAGAGCCTTGTAATGACTTACAAGTAAGAAACTTCAATTTTCCTCATGAAGACATGCCTGCTGCCAACTCTGTGGGATATGCTGATGGAGGTGAAGGGCTTGGGCTTGCCTCGCCTTCTGCACAGTCCTCAAATTTCTAGCAAAAGCTCTGACTCATTCTGATAAACAACCAGAGGTTGTTCTTGACGTCTGGGGTCCACCAAGGCCCACTGAAAAACCTGTGGGCTGTGAGCTATGGATGATGGCGTCTAGCTCCGCTACTCCTTTCCTAACAGAGTCCCAATGTTGTTCATGTACATCGAACAACACTGTTCAAGTGTTGCTCACATTCTTGAGCCAAACCTCAAGGGAACATGAAACTCCATTTAAACTCAGCGAGAATCCTGAACATTACTTCATTTCTTATGAACTGACTTAGGAAAAAGCATGTGACTCTTTTTCCCAATGAGATGAGGGGAAATTGGCCATAGGTTCTCTGCGAACTTATCCTGCTCTTCACACACGATAAGGCCACCTCCTCTTCCTCGGGTTATTATTCCAATATCTGGACGTGACACCTGAGACTACTCAGCTACCCTGTGACTCTCAAACACCCCTGCCTAGGGCAGGGCCAACATGCTGAGCACACAGACCAGGAAGAGGAAATCAGGGCTCCTGAAACTGTCACCCAAGTACTGGGTATCCTGTTATGTAACAAAAATTAGTTTCCCTCTATTCTTTAAGCCAGTCGTATTAAGGTACTCTGTCTCTTGTAATCAAAACCATCCTAAATTAAAGGACAGAAATAGTTGCATCAAAATCCCAAAGTCTCCAGTTAATACACTTTGCACATTAAGTGGTCACTAACTGTTTTCTGATGACCACAAGGAGACTTTCAACAAATGATGGACAAGCTCTCTCACTAACGACAAAGGGCATGTTCTCCACGAGCCTCAAAATGAAAACTGTGATTCTCTAATCTTTCCAGTGTCCCTGAAGGCAGAGCATCTGAATTATGTCTGGTCCACAGGGCTGGTACCAAGATACTAAAAAAGAATCTGACCAACAGAAAACTCATTCTCTCACATATAGAAACAAACCTGTCCAAATGTTCAAATAATTAGCTTAGAACTGATTCTACCTTGCTTCAACAGGAGGCAGACCATTAAAGAGATTTATACTCTTGCCACTTCAGGACCTTACTGATCATTTTTTAACAAATGGATCTAAATATAACATAAAGGGAGGCGGGAGGGGGGTTCAGGATTGGGAATATGTGTACACCTGTGGCGGATTCACGTTGACGTACGGCAAAATCAATACAACATTGTAAAGCAAAAAAAAAATTAACATCAGGAAACTCCAAAAATAAATAAATAAATACAACAGTCAATAAATTGTATTTTCCAGCGTGTAGTTACTTCTCGAAGATTTTCCAGACTGTCCTCTGCAAATACACTGACCTCACTTCAAGTAGTTTACGCCATTTAAGATGTCAACAGCTTCTGCAGTCTTTTCTAGATTTAAGAAACTCCCAGCATGAAGAAAAACTTGTGAATTCTTTAAAAAGCTACAAACTGTCAAAAAATATCACATAACTGAAATCATGAGGAACAACGGTTTCATTCCCATGGGTTGAACTAGAAACAAACAAAAAACTCCCTACCAGGATGTTTTTTGTTTTGTAAACAAAACCACCAAAGGCTTCCCCTGGGGAAAACTCTGTATTGATAAACAGTGCTCTTTTCCCCATGTGGTTATTTTAGAGATTGTGGCCAAGTCTCAGTTTTCTGTAGAGCTCTGCTCTCATGTAAATGTGTTTCCAAGTTACCAGTCTTGTCTGCTTTCTAGGTAACATTCAACAAGGCTTTTCTCTGGAAAGGTGGAATCCCTACAGATATAGTCCTCTGTGCTGGCAAGGGTTGGCTTCCTGGATGTCAAGGAAAGCAATGGATTGTGCTTAAGCATTACAAAATTGTCACTTTTTCCCTCCTATTTTTCTGGCCACCCGGCACAGCATGCAGGACCTTAGCTTCCCAGCTAGGGATGGAATCCATGCTCCCTGCAGTGGAAACACGGTGTCTTAATAACTGAACTGCCATGGGAGACCCACAAAATAGCCACTTCAATTCCACTACTCATGCAGACCCAGGACCCACAGGTGTGGAGGAACTTGAGAGGCAGAAAGTTGGCATTTATTAAAAGCATCTCCAGGACTCAAAGAGGCTCCCACACGTTCCCCAGTCATCCCCATGGCCCTTTGCTATGACTGACAAACACGCACAGTGAAAAGCAATGGCAATTACTATTGAATTCCTATAGCCTAATTTCTTTTGACAGTAACATCTGAAGTGGCATCCACCCAGATTCAGAGTTGAAAGGAAATGTACTATTTTCTTTCCTCTCTATACCTTTTTGTCCTTGGCATAAACAAGGCATTTCTCATTTTGGAGGCATTAAGGACTATGAAAAGAAAGTAACTACAAGGAGGAACATTCTCTGGGTTTTGAGAAGGATCCTAAGGAAATTGTCTTAATCTGTTTCGGCTGCTGTAGCAGAATATCACAGACTGAACGACTTACAAACAACAGAAATTTGTTTTCTTAGTTCCAGAGGATGGTAAATTCGACATCAAGGCAATGGCAAATTCGATTGTTTGGTGAGTCACTGTGTCCTCATATGGCGGAACGGGTGAAAGGGCTCTCTGCGGCTTCTTTTATAAGGGTACTAATCCCATTCATGAGGACTCCATCCTCATGACCTAATCACCCCAAAAGTTCCCCTTCCAAATACCAACACACTGGAAATCAGGTGTCAATATATGAATCTGGAAAACAAACATTCAGTCTAGAGCAGAAATCACGATCAGTGTTTTAAGTTCTGCTGCCACGGTATCTATTCTTTTTCTGATTAGACTTCACCATTTCTGCCATGACTTGGTAGAATATTTTGGCGAGGAAATCTTGTTTTTGTGAAAAGGAGACTTGTTATTTTCTATGAAAATAGTCTGTAACTTTCTGGGTATTAGCATGAAAATTATTTTACTTTAAAATGTTTAAAAATAAGAAAATTCCCTCTGTGGAAACATGATACATTTCTGTATTTAGTAGTAAAGCTCCTTTTTGATGAACACAATCTTAAATAATGAAAATTAATCAACAATATTCTCTAATATTCTGCATTAGAGTAGACAAGACCGCTTGTGCTGACTACCATGTCATTTTCATTGGGCTGTTTGAACTGTGGTCTGAATCAGGCTCTAGGGGAGGCAGGAAAAGTATAGCACCAAGTTAGGCTTTGGTTTGACAAAACAGATTCTTTGGAAAATGGTAAGTTTGAGGCTTGGCAAAATCATGTGGTGATTAAAATTACATGAATCCTACCCCCTAAATACCAGATGCAGTTTTAGCCCTTTTTTGTCTTATCAGAAAAGACTGTCTGTGCCCTAATGAAAGGACCACTGATTTGGTTTGCAGGGTTTTCAGTAACAGCTGCACTTTCTTTAACACCGTCGCTAGCCGCACGAGCAGAGCAAAGGTCTAACACTTGAGGATGAGAAGCAGCAGATATTCTTCACAAATGTGGGTGTGGAGTAAGAGGGGCTTAAGTAGCAGCAGTGTTCTCCAAACATCCCGGTGATGGATGTTCAGAGAGGAAACAGCTTATGTGGATCAGTTCTTTCAGATCACTGGCAGTTTATATTAAAATGGTTAAGATTCTGTCAGCTTATGAATGGACTGCTTCCCCAGGGTTCCATGCTCTGCCTAGGAGTTTATGCACCACCAGCTATAGAGGTCTCTGTTTCTCCTTCCTTTTCTTCAGAAAGCGCTGGTTCCACATTTTACTGCATAAAATGGGAAGGAGGCTATTTTTTAAAAGAACCTGTTGAGATTCTCAAGTTGAATTTTTTTCACTGGTGAACAGCAACACATGGAAATAAATTTGCCCTGTAAAGATATTAGTTAACATTAGTTAGACTGACCTTCTGGTTATAGTAACTAACTTCTTGAACATATAATTGAACTCTGACATGAATTATGTCTCTATTCAAATAAAATAAAGTTTCTCATACTGCTCAAATTAGTATTTTCCTTTTTCAAAGCCAAAGCTGTTGTGAGGTAAAATGATTATAAGGTGTTATTATGGCTTGTAAATTAATAATTGGGATATTTAATTCTATAAAAAAATTAAAATCTGTGAATTGTGGTATATTCATACAGTGGAATACTACAGAGAAATGAAAAAGAACCAACTACTGCCAAACACAGCATAGAAGAATCTCAAAGGTGTGATGTAGCAAGAAAGAGTCCAGATACAAAAGAGGCCATGTGTTGTGATTCTATACATATATGGAATTCAAAATGATCATGAAAATCACAACAGTGGTTTCTCTGGGAAAATACTAATTGAGAAGGGGCATGAAGGTAGAGGTGACAAAGATGAGCACTTAACATATGCACTCAGCTGTGTGCCTAGATTTCTGAACTTTACTCTAAGTCAGAACTTAAAAGGGAAAAAAGAAAAAGAAGAGTAGTCCTCTACACCAGCAGATACATTAGAAAATGGAAAATATTTAAATATATTCCATTTACAACAGCAACCATAACTATATTAAGTACTTATCAATCTTTAAAAAGTATTACAGATCAATAATAAAACTTTACTGAAGGACCTAAAAGAAGATATAAATACTCCATATTCATGGGGTGTGGGGCTCAATAGTGAAATGCAATGCAATTTCAATAAAAATTCCAAGAGAGTTTTTTGACAAACTTGACAATCTGACTTTATATTCACATGGAGGAGTAAAGACCAAGTAATGTCGTTAGACAGCAATGTCAAAGAGTAATAAGAGATGATCTGCCCTCCCCAATAGCAAAGCTCCTTATGAATTTACGGCAATTAAGACAGTGTGATATTTTGCAAAGAGAGGCAAAAAAATCTTAGGCTCAGACGTGAGAGTGGATGTGTGTATCTGAAGTAGCATTTACATACCCATTTAATCAACTGAAAAAGATGATATAATCTCGTAACAGGCTACACACAGATTAAATTCTATCCTTACCTCTAACTATACTCCAAAATAAATTCCCAACATACAAATGTGCAAAATAAAACTTGAAGGTAATTAGAAAAAAATTTAAATGCCTTTTGACAATAGATTAAGTGAAATTCCATAAGACATAAAGCACACAAACTACAACAGGAAACACTGATGAATAAGACCACATTAAAAAAAATGTTAATTGAAACAGCTTTTATTGAAGTATAATTTACAAACCATAAAATTCACTTAAGTGTACAATACAATGATGGTTAGTAAATTTACAGAGTTGTACAATCCCCACAATCTAATTTTATAGTATTTCTATCACTCCAAAAGACCCCTCATACCCACTCACAATCGCCCCATTCCTACCATCAGCCACAATAAAATTAGTCTTTTTTGTATAAGAGAATCATAAGAAAAGATAAAAGATAAAGAACACGTATTTGTAATATTGATAATTATCAAGAAAATCAGTAAACAATATATGAAGAATTCCTATAAATAAAAGTGGAAGAAAATAACAAGATGGAAAAAAGATGAGGCTCAGTGGCTAATAAACATGTGATTAAATGCCCCTCTTCACAAATACGAGAGAAATGCAGACTTAAACAGGAAATGATTTCAATTCTTTAAGACTGGAAAAAATAAAAGGTATAAACATCCCAAGCACTGGCCAGCCAGGGAGAAAGGGCTTCTCTCTTATGATGATGGCAACACAAAACCAAAGTTGTGCGCACTCCACAACCCATCAGGCACCCAAGAGAGCAGGTTCAAAAACGTTCACTGCAGCACTGCTGCAACAGAAAGACGGGCAATGACCGAATGGTCCATCAGTGGAAGAGTGGGTAAATGAATGCGTGTCTTCATGAACTGTACAGTCCCGAATTAGTAATCCACATGTGTCAACATGAATACATTTCAAAACAAACTGGAAAAAGCATGTTTGGAAATATTTCTAATATGCCATCATTGTAAATTTTTAATACATAAAACACCATACATGAATTTATGGACACATATATGTATTAACAAGAACAATGATGTGAAATGGAAGAATGTGCACCAACTTTACAGGAGGAAAGGAAAGGAGACTGGTTATCTAGGAAGAACAGGGAACTTCAGCTCTTTTGGTAATTTTTAATTTCTTTTTAAAAAGTCTGAAACAAATACGGTAAAATGTTAACATTTTCTAATCTCTGTGCCCAGTACACTAGTATCATTCTCTGAACTTGTATATCTTTAAATAAAACAAAAAGCCTTCACAGTGTTAAAAGCCTGATGTTAATACATAGTAATGACAGAACATGCTAGCAATGGTTCCAAAGTAGGGTATGAATATCTGGAATTGAGTGAAGTGAAAGTTGCTTAGTCGTGTCCAACTCTTTGCAACCCCCATGGACTACAGAGTCCATGGAATTCTCCAGGCCAGAATAGTGGAGTGGGTAGCCTTTCCGTTCTCCAGGAGATCTTCCAGACTCAGGAATCGAACCAGGGTCTCCTGCATCACAGGCAGATTCTTTACTGACTGAGCTATGAGGAAAGCCCTAACTGGACAGCAAACATTAGAACTCCTTGATCTGTCTTTCCTTACTTGGCCGTCAAGCACCACATTCTCCTCATTCTCCTGGTACTCAATCTACTCTGCTGGTTCTTTCTCTTCTTCCCACACTTTTAATGCTGGAGGCCTCGGGGCTCAGTCCTTGGTCCTCCTTTGTTTAGCTACACTTTCAGTTCAGTCCTCTTTCTGGAACACCAAATTCATATAAACTGACTGCCTATTTGATCTAGCAAGTTTAAATTTAACATTGCCAAGATAGAACTCATCTCCCCAAAGCCCCCAAAACCTCTCCACCTGCAGTCTTACCCATCCCAGCTCCATCTTTACAGCTGCTCTCACAAAAATCCTGACAGTCATTCCTGATTCCCCTCTTTCTCAACACCCCCTGCAGTAGGCTATCATGTAGCCCTACTGAATCTACCTTCAGAACACGTCCAGATCCAGCTACTCACCATCTCCAGGGCTACCACCTGGTTTGATCACCAACATCTCCCACCTCCTCACTGGTGTTCCAGCTTCCATCATGGCCCTCCTGCAGCCTGTTCTCAACACAGCAGCCAGGGGCTCTGTTAAACTGAGAGTCAGACCATGTGACTTCTCTGCTCAGAACCCTGCAGTGGCTCCTGTCTCCCCTAAGGCCTTGCCATAACCTTCAAGTTCTGCATTCCTCCCCACCCCCATTTTCCCTCTGATCTGATTCCTGCCCTCCTCCCCTTTGCTTATTACCTCACTCTAAGTCACACTGGCTAGACACACAGGGAGATTCCTACTCTGGGGTCTCTGCACCAGCCATTCCTTCTGTCTGGACCATTCCTCCCCCAGATATCCAAGTGGCTAACTCCCTCACCTCCTCTGCTCAAATCTCTCTCCATAAGGTTTCCCCTAACCTCCCTAAGTTTAAACTGCAAACCCATCTGGATGTTCCATCTTCCTTACTCTGCTCGTTTTTCTTTTTTTCAAGGCATGTTCTATGTTTTATTTATTGATAATGTCTACAGTTTATTATTTTTATTATAACGATGTCAGATCCATGAAGAAAAGCATATTTTTTCACTATATATTATTCAAAATGTCCGGCATGTGGCAGAGACACAATAAAAAGAGATGTATGCATATAATGTGTATAACAGATGTGTACAGCAGTAAAAGAACATGGCATATGAAAAATGTTCATGACGGGATGAGATTTTTCTTTCTTTCTTTTTTTGTTTACTATTAGGATTGTTAGGTCAAAAAAGTTTACAGATTTCTAACCTAGGGCTTCCAAAACCAGAACAAAGAGTTAACTTGGCTTTACAGAGAAGAAAGTATGATAACCAAAGGATAGAATTCCAAACCAAAGAAAGAGAACGTAAAATTCTGTTTTGACTCTAAAAAGAGTTGATATAGGAAAAAAGAGCTTTAAATGTACCTGGATAAAAATGGCAACTAACAGAAACTAAACAAGATATGTAAGAAAAAAGAAGATAGCCTATGAGGAAGATAAGATCATTTTTATTACTAATACAAAAGAGAAACAAGGGGTGAAAAATCAGACAAAATACAGAAAATCTCAATTATAAAGAATAAACCATCTCAAAGAACTTAAACTAAATTTAGGAGATACAACTAGGTTTGCTTGGTTTAATTCAACAACACAGTAAGCCTAGAAAGTGGCAATGAATAAAAAGCCTTGGCAAAGACAGAGAAATTCCAATCAGATATGGTGGAGAATAAGGTCCAAACTACTTTAAGAATGAGGAAGGCATTGTCTTCACAGAAAGAGAAAGACAATACCTGGTCACCAAGTTTGTTAGCTGGGTGGGCACAGACACTCCAAAATGCAGATCAGCAGAGTGCATTCTAAGGAGCTGGTTTAGAGTTGGTAATTTTGTGGACAATGTATTTTTACAGCCTCAGACTAATCACCTGAGTTTGGTATGCAATCTTTTTGTAAAAAGAAGTATCCTTGGTACCTTCACACTGCACAGGTATATTTATAAATTTCCTCATATTTTCATTAAAACTGGTTTAGAAATCCAATATTTCTACTTCTAAAACTAAATATACTCAAGCACTAAAAGTATAATGCCAAAGTATTATGCCCTTAAAACAAAGCATATGAAATGTATTTAGTCTTTTAAAAGTCTATAAAAAGTAATTTAAACTTGGTAATGCAAGAATGCTAAGTAAAATTTTGGCAATAATTCAATAATTTATCTTTGGTTTGTTTTTTACTCTCCAAGGGAAAAACAGCAAAATCAGTCAACTGAAAAGAACACAATGGACAGATACGTCACTCTCACAGAAAAGAACATATAAACCTCTAGTTGCATAGCTCTGGACTTTATGAAAACTCATTTCTAACTATTTCAGAAATAAAAAGCTGATGTGGACTCTAAGAGGAAAAGATACTCTCAAATACTTTCAAATTCAAGGACAAAAAAAACTACAGCTCTAAACTAACATGAAAGCATATCTGTTCTCTAAAGCATATAATCAAGGGAAACTAATGTTTTCTTAAATTCAAGTCAATTCTTGCTTTTATTAATACATACAGGACTTCCCCGGTGGCTCAGACGGTAAAGCGTCTGTCTACAATGCAGGAGTACCCGGGTTCGATCCATGGGTCGGGAAGATCCCCTGGAGAAGGAAATGGCAATCCACTCCAGTACTATTGCCTGGAAAATCCCATGGACAGAGGAGCCTGGTAGGCTACAGAGGCTACAGTCCATGGGGTCACAAAGAGTCGGACACGACTGAGCGACTTCACTTTCACTCACTTTCATGGGACTGTAGGGGGCTTCCCACGTGGCTCAGTGGGTAAAGAATCCATCCGCCTGCAACGCAGGAGACACAGGCAGACGCCAGTTCGAGCTTCGGGTCGGGAAGATCCCCTGGAGGAGGGCATGGCAACCCATTTTAGTATTCTTGCCTGGAGAATCCCATGGACAGAGGAGCCTGGTGGGCTACGGTCCACATGGCCGCAAAGAGTCAGACACGACTAAAGTGACCGAGCACGCACACGTGAGACTGTAGCTGCTGATAAGATTAGTTATACTTATGAGGGTGAAAGAAACAGTCCTTCCTTCCTTCGCACCCCAAGAACTGTTTCAAGCAGATGCTCACAAACCTCACCTTTGAGGAAGACAGAAACATAGAGAACATTCTTGAGGTAAATATAGCTGCCAACCTGATTGCCCTTCCAATCTACCTGGGACTGGGACATCCCTCACCTAGAAACCAGAAATATGTGCAAAGACCTAGTGCAATCTGGGAGGTCTGAAATAAGGGGAAGGGGAAAAGAGGCTTAGGTATCCATTTTGTTTATCCTCAGAAAAGACGTTGCTTAGACATCTGGGTCCTATCCAGAAGCAAGGGACCCAGTGGCACCCTTCTGAATATACCAGGTTGAGAGTAAACGGGTTGAGTTCCACTTTATATACACACACACGTATATATACACACACATACACACACAAATACTTGTGCTTAGTCACGCAGTCATGTCTGATTCTTGGTGGTCCCATGGACTGTAGCCTTCCAGGCTGCTCTGTCCATGGGATTTCCAAGGCAGGAACACTGGACTGGGTTGCCATGCCCTCCTCCAAGGGGTCTTCCCAAGCCAGGGACTGAACCCGAGTCGCCTGTGTCTCCTGTATTGGCAGGTTCTTTACCACTGAGTCATCAAAACAAATTCTTTTGCTTTTTTTTTTCCGTTTTGTTTTGTTTTCTTGGGCCATGTCATGTGGCATGAGAGATCTTAATTCCCCGACCAGGGATCGAACTCATGCCCTCTGCAGTGAAAGTGCAGTTTTAACCACTGGACTGCCAGGGAAGTCCCCCCAGAGCCAAATTATTTGAATGTTCTAATTTTTCATCTGGGCAGTTGTTTAGGTATATACAGGTGTAAAAATCATCAAATTTTGTGCACTTTATAAGTGTTTTATACTTTAGTAACAGTTACTTTAAAAGGAAACAAAAATTTAACAGGGAAAAACCAATCATTTAAGGGGGGAAAAAATCTGTGCTTAAACTAACACTGGAAGGCAGAGCTTATCTATCCTGAAAAGGCACAGCACCATCTGAGCAAAGACACTCCCTGGCTGTGCTGCCTAAACAAGCTCTCAGTTTCCTCACATGTAAAGTGAATATACTGTCACTGGCCTCACGGGTCTCTTAAAACAGAAATTCCTTCTCTTTTATCCACTTAGTTATTCAAAAAAAAAGGGAAAAAAGCCATGAAGACCAGGTACTATAGATTCCAATCAAACGAGGAATATTACATACTGGTTCTCTCTTTGAACAAACTATAAAAAATACAGTAAACTAAAAATAAAAGATACTTCAAAATTTTACTAGAAGGCTCTCTTAAAGAAGCAGTATTTAAAGAGTAATTTTCTCGCTTCAGCCAACTCCCATGTGAAAGTTTCACTCATCTTAAATATCCACCTTACCTTCCATCCAGAAAATAGCTAAAAAGCAACTCCATAAGAATCAGTGTTATTCTTGAGGAGATTTGAGATGCTTTAAAAGAGGATGCTGATAACCAACTTCTTGGCTGTAAAGAACTAGTCACTGAACACTGGGACAAGAAGTCAATGAAACAGAACTCAATCTGCCCAGCATGCGTATGAACATGCAGTGTAGAAATGACCTCAATGGGACAGGCTGTTAGGGATGAATACTCATCACCAAAAGCACTGCTCACTGCTCCCAGGAATTAAAATCTAGAACACTTGGCTAGGACCCTCTGGTTGGTACTAGTTTTCAAACAGCACCCATGGAAGATCATCGAGTCAAGCTTTTTATGTATAACTTCTTTTTTTTAGGTAGCAAAATACCAGCCACATGACCAACGGTCTAAAGAGGCAGTACCAACTGTGCTAACTGAGCCTGGTTACTTACAAAGGCGCAAATCACCATGGCCAGGCTCCACAAAGAGATGCAGGATGAACCCTGTGGATGACCAAGAAGCCTCCTGCTGCTGCTGCTGCTGCTGCTGCTGCTGCTGCTAAGTTGCGTCAGTCGTGTCCGACTCCGTGCGACCCCACAGACGGAAGCCCACCAGGCTCCTCTGTCCCTGGGATTCTCCAGGCAAGAGTACTGGAGTGGGTTGCCAATTCCTTCTCCAATGCGTGAAAGTGAAAAGTGAAAGTGAAGTCGCTCAGTCGTGTCCGACTCTTAGCAACCCCATGGACTGTAGCCTACGAGGCTCCTCCATCCATGGGATTTCCCAGGCAAGAGTACTGGAGTGGGGTGCCATTGCCTTCTCCAAAGAAGCCTCCTAACCTGCATCAATTAACAGAAACTGAGGATCGTGACAAGTAACTGAAGCTGTTAAAGCAAATAGACTCCCTCAATCTAGAAGCTCGCGTCTACTTGCAATAGTTCCTAATTATTCCAACTTCCCACTTCAACAGAATGTCCATTCGTTTCTGACTTGGCATGGGTATATCTGGAAATCTGGCAAAAAAAACCATAAAATGAGGCTTCGAGCTGAGAGTTACAAGGAGGAGCAATAACAAAACTGGGCCCAGAGTCCATAGAACTGTTCAACTTTCTCTTAAACAGTGTCCGTGTGATGTAGTCTGGGGGTCAGGGAAACTCTACTTGTGGATATTTACCACAGAGAAATGAAAACAGGTACACATACAGACGTGTATGAGAACATTTATTACATCTTTACTCACAAGAGCCAAAAACTAGAAACCACCCAAATGTCTAGCAGCAAAAAATATGGCCATAAAAAGGAATACTACTCAGCAATAAAAAAGGAAGACACCATAACAGATGAACCTCAGAAACATCATACTAAACAAAAGAAACGAGATACGAAAGAAAATATAACCAATTTCCAGTACTCACAGTAGTTATGTTCTATAAAGTCACTGCAAACAAAAAAAAAGAGTTAGTGAATACTGAGCTGCTGCTCCTAGAGGAAACAGAGTTAAGTTTCTCTGACCCTCTGGTCACAGCACTTCCACCAATCAATTTTTAATCTTTCAGAGCTACACACATATAATATATAACCTTGTATGTATATTACTGTTTAAAGATACTTTATTAAATACATAGCTGACTCATTAACACTGAACTCTCAGCCAACTGCACTATAACTCAGACCTGAACAAACCTTACCTAACACACGTGTTTTGTTCATAAGGCATTTCACATCCTTCTTATACTTAAGATTAGATAGCACTCCCGCACTGGTTACTTGGGAGCCATTTTAACCAGCAAAATTATCCATAAAAAACGCAAAAATATGAAAAATCATGCCACTAAACAGACTATGAAAAGAACACCTGTTTACAGAGCGACTATCCCCTACTTCTCAAAAATTCACTTTACACCACTGTGTTTTTATGGAAGACAGACATTAGTACTGCTTTCACTAACCAAAACAGTTCCAAAGAGCATTTTCACTTCTATGGAAAGGCAGCAAGTGAAAAGAGCATTCAATATTTGTTTTGCAGGGAGTCGTTAGAGAGGCAGAGTGCGCCCAGAGCAGCAAGAGCGGCACTGCCAAGCTCCCTTCCCGGGAACTACACTCAGCAGCACAAGCTGCCACAGCTCTGAACTGTCGGTGAGCATCTGTGCGTTGTCTTGATTTATACTGTACATCCGTTAGCAAGATGAGTCCTCAGGTAATTGTTTTTTCACTTTATGTCATTTTGGCTCACAAAAGGTTTCACAGGAACACTCTACATTCATCCAAAAGCACTCTACTTTCACCTGAAATCAAGGCAAATCTGTACTACAGCTGAAACGAGGCAGCAGAGTGGCACCTTGCTCCCCTTCAGTTTCCCCAATTTACTGCCAGCTAGCCCCTGATGTAAATACATCATTTACCAACCCAGAAGTTTTTAATACAGTGTTGACTGCAACAAGGTACCAATTAGGGTGTCCTGCATGATCTCATTTTTGTAAAACTTACAAAAAAATCACCAGAAGAAATATGGTCAACCAATAAAACACTAACAGTGAAATTATGGATGGTCCTGTTTTTATCTCTTGTTATTCATATATTTTTTAAAAATTAGTGAATATACATTACTGATAAGTTATTTTTTATAACAGCTTCAAGATATAATTCACACAGCATACAAGTCACCCGTTTAAAGTGTACACTTCATGGGACTTCCCTGGTGGTACAGTGGTTAGGACTCTGTGCTTCCACCACAGGGAGCACGGGTTCAATCCCTGATCAGGGAACTAAGACCCCACCATGCCACACGGCATGGCCAAAAAAAATAAAATAAGAAATATAGTTACAATCCAAGGGCTTTTAGTATATAAAAGTTATGTGTAACCATCACCACAGTTTCAGGACATACTCATCACATCTCATCCTGCCCTAAGCAACCACTCATCTACTTCCCATCTCTGTAGGTTTGCCTCATCCGGGTATGTTTTATAAATGAAATTATATATGACCTTCTGTGTCTGGCTTCCTTCACTTAGCATAATGTTTCCCAGGTTCAGTCATGTTGAAGTCTATTTTGGAACCTCACTCCTTTTTATTGCTAAATGATATTCCATTGTATATATAAAATACGTATAGACCATGTTTTATTGATCCATTATCAGTTGATAAACATTTGGGTCATTTCCCATCTTGGTTATTATGAATAATATTGCTATAAACACTCATATATAGGTTTTTGCTTGTACATGTTTTCATTTTCCTTGGGTAGATAACTAGGAGTGGAACTGCTGGTAACTCTAACCATCTGAAGAACTACCAGACTATTTTCCAAAGTGACTGCATCATTTTACATTCTCACAAGCCGAGTTTATAAGGACCAACAGTTCTCATTATTTAACTTTTTGATTACAGAGTAAGTTGCTTAGTTCATTCAATCATAACAAGCTCAGATTTTTATGGTCTTCAAGGTACTCTTATTTCCTGACATCAAAATTTAGATTTGAAAAGAGTCCAGTCCTAGGCCTGCTCACCTTCTGGAAAATGAAGGTACAAGAATAAATGAGCTAAATCCCCACCCACAAATAAAAACTTCTGCAGAAGAGATGGGATTTTCTAAGGATTCAAAAAAACAAAGTCTCTATCAGGGATCCAGCACTGAAATGAACATATGTTCCCATCAAAACTCATTTGCAATGCCTCTTCCATAAACCCAACTTCAAACTGTAATAGCAGCAAACATGAATGAGAGTCTCAATCTATCACCTCTTATAAAAGAACCAAGACTGCTTAGGTTTTCCCACACAGAATTCACTGCTTAAATCCTGCTGTAGTACAGGAAGAGAAATGAAATCTGATTTAAGATCGGGGCAAAAGCACAGACCTACTGGTGCAAACATACAAAATGCCTCTCTGCTCCAAGCCAGAGACAGCTCTACCTGGCTTTCCCCAGCTTTATCCATCACTAACAGCTTCAGGGCAGCACTGGGAGGACAAGCAGCACATACTACTGACACATTTACAGAAGCCCAAGGTGGCAGTGAGAAGAACCAACCAGGAAGAGAGTCTAAGAATCTCAATGCTATGCTCACCCAACACGGTTTCCAAGAGTCAAACGTAGCCAGGAAGAGGGATGACCACACGGCCATTTCTGAGACGCAGAATTACTTTCTATTGTTGGGCTTCAGTTTCTGCACTACGTGCAAGTCCTGCCTCTTATAAAATGATGGGCCTCTGTGTGGTGCTAGAGTGCAAGCCCTCTGGGCAGTGCAGGACGTGGAGATCCACGGTGAAAGTCTCATTTCTACCTGCCTATTCCCTCCAATTCCCTGTTTAATTAGAGGGTGTTCCAACTCAGGAACATTTAGCACATTTTTGTGAACATTTTGTTCTCATCTACTACATGCAGCTACAAGAAGACACAAAACTACAATCTCTGCAGGAAAGGGGTTAGGTCTAATCAGAAAAAAAGCTGTTCTTAAAAGAGTCTATACTGTATTATTGTTTTTAATAAGGGCAATAATACCACTGCAGTTCAGAGGGAGTAGAGTATTCCCAAAGACAGGAATGTTTTGGGGAGTGTTTCATAAAGGAGGTAGGAAGGACCTGAGCTGGACTTGAGTAAAGAGAAGTGAAACTGAAGGCACAGGGTATCCCCAAGAGGGGCAAAAGGAAATGGACTAGCTGGCAACAGGATCTGTGTAAGAAAATATCACACGTGGAATGATTACCAAACCATTCAGGTGGTGAGGATTAGGACAAACCTGGGAGAGGGGGGTTGGGACCAGCTGGGCAGCAGCACCGAAAATGCCACATTAGGACATCAAATCTCATCCTATATGCCTGAGCAGTTTTGACTCATTAAGTCTGTTGCTCATAACAGTTTAACATGCTGACATTTACAGATGAATTATGTACATGCAAAGTTAAAGTAGATGGAAGGTCCACTATTCTAACATCCCTACTTATTTGCATTTAAAAATGCCCAGCATAGATGTACTGCTATAAGCTATCTCTGAGTAACAAAATAGGCTTAATCAAGCAAGCACGATCTAATATTCCTAAGTATTCACAAGGCAATAAAGCATTAAGAAAAGGCAAAAAAAGTTCTTGGCTATTCTGTAACTTCCTTGGGGCAACAGTTCTAACACAGAGTTAGACCACGAATGGACTGTAATGGACCCCTGAACCTAAAACCGCATGCAAAAGTTATAGTAGTTAAGTAGACTAAGGCAGAGATTTGTTCTCTTTCTACATCTCAAAGATAACTAAAACAGACTAAGAGCCTAATTTATGGTTATTTTTCACAGAAAACAGCAACCCTGTGGCAGCCTTAACTTTCTAAAGGAAGTGTTAATCAGAGGGGAGTTGGGGGGAAGTTAGCTTGAGGCCATTTTGAGAAGCTCCTAATATTTTCGCGTCTTCCTTTCTTGTAAAGAACTACCCAAGGAACTGGTTTCACCAAAATGAAAATTCATTCAAGATTCAAAAACTGGCCCAAGGGAGGGTAATGAAATGTCTAAAGACTACTCACTCAACTTCTCTCTCTCCTTACAAGGCAAACAGCAACAGGCCACCAGCTGCCTCTGGTTTCAGCATCTTCTCCAAGAGCATTTCCTGACCAAACGGATAGTTTCTTGCAAAATTAAACATTCTGAGGTGATAAGATCCTGACATAAGCAGCACAAAGTAGTCTCAGGCAGGCTTTCTGTATGAGCACAGACAGAAGCCTGTGCTGAGAAGCCAAGGGACCAAAGGCAAACAAATGTTTTCTGGAGCCCTCAGCACATCAGGACATCAAATCTCATCCCATATGCAGCGGTTTCCTAGACCTGCACACCTTATGCGGAGTCTCTAACCCTCCTACCCTCACAAAAGAAGAGGGCCTGGAAGTCTGTTTCATTGGGCAAGATATATTTACTCTGTTAAAAGTTAATTTGGCATTCACCAGACAAAAAGAAGTTTCATTTCTTTTTCTGATTCTAACACCCTCTTACATTTCTTTTGTCTCCTTGACTACACTTGGCAGATTATCTTTTTAGGAGATAAAACGAATCAAGTTAGCACCAATACTCACTTTCTCCCAGAGCCAAAAGAGGAAGCCCTTACCACCACTCCAAAAAGTGGTGATTCAGAACAACAACAACAACAAAATATATATGTCCCAAACCAAAATTCGGGCATCAGGGACATCTGATCAGGCCCTTCAGGAAGAAGCAAACGGTGAGCTCCGAGGAATCCAAGAGGCAGGCGCCGGGCAGAGGGGCCTTCGCCTGGTCTGAATCACAAGGGCCGTCACACTGGCCGGCCTGCTTTGCAGGGGCTTTCGACTGGTTGACCTAGTCTTAGTCTCAATCGGTCTGAAAGTCACTCGCAGGAGCGACATCTAAGAAAATAGTACGTGTATTTCTCACCTGGGAACAACACAAGACCCCGGAGAGCATCAAGCTGGCACTGGACACGTTTCAGCGCTGCGGGTCAATGGAGCCCAGGGCTTCAGTCACAGAAACTAGTTTCCCGCTACCCCGCCGGCCAGCCCTCAGGCGCGGGGCTTTCGGACCTCTACCCCGAGGCCGTCCTGCGACCTCGGCATCAGCATCGAGGAGACTTCACGGGCGGCCGATGAGGACGCTCAAGCGATGCTCAAGCGATGCTCAACCGATGCCCCTGCCCTGCGCGGGCCAGCTCCAACCCCGCGCCCGCCGCCGCCCGCCCCGCGGCGTCAGGCCGGTCTTTTCGGCCCGGCTCCTGTCACTCACCGGCCCGACCCGGGCAGCGGGCGCCCACGGCTCCCCACGGGAGCTGGGCCCCCCAGGCCTCCAGGTTTCGGCCCGCCCCCTGGCAGGCAGCGCAGGTGGCTGAGATCCGCAGGAGCGGCCCCGCACCGGCCGCTCGGTCCAGCTCCCGGCGCTGCCCACTAGGTACGGATCAACAACAAGATGGCGGCCAGCCGAGGGGGCGGGGGCCGGGCGTCATAGTAACCAGGACGGCAAAGAACCCGCCCCCAGCTTAGAATACTCCCAATCAACAGCCTCTTTGCCCTACGCCCAGTGTAGTGCCTCCCGATGACAGGTTGGCCGGCCTGTCAGTCAGAGCCTGCCTCTCGCGGCCCAAGCCGAATGCTTCAGCACGTGACTGTGACGGCACGGATTGGCGCATGCGCGCCGTTCCCGGAGTTGCTGGAGGCAAAGCTTTTGCTAGCTACTCAGGAGGCCGTAGCGCCCTTGGCATCCGTGAGTGCTCGGCTTCTAAGCGGAGCCGACAGCGTCTTCTCACGCACGCGTGCACACTTAGGGAATGTCTGCTGGATGCTTTTTTGGGTCACTCACCCTGGAAGGCAGTTTCCTCACTACTGAGGAAACTGAGGCTCAGTGTGGGAAGGCTGGGCCAAGGTTACGCCACCTCTGGAAATGTGAGCGCGGAGTTTCGCTCCTCCTCTTACTGGCTCCTGTGTATAATGCCCTCTTTCCAGTGGATTCCCTAGCTTTGCCCTTCATCAGCCTTTTGTGCCCCAGCAGCCTCTGGCCTGTTACCACGTTTGTCCTTCTGCCTGGAGTTCAGTCCCCAGCACAAGCCCTGGCACAAAACAGGCACTCTTAGTCCCTGCCCTAGGGTGGGCATCTTGTCTCCAACTCTTATAACAGCATCTTGTGTCCTGGACTGTCATGGTCTGCCACCAAGCGCAACTTACGAGCCTTGGGAAGACTGTTACCTTGGGCTTGGCATCAAATGTAATCACACAGCCTGACTCACAAGTGACCTGACTAGCTAGCTTTGTGACTTTTGAGGCTTGCTTGTTCTATCTGTGAAATGAGGATAAAAATCAAGCTCCATAGAGATGAGCGTTTAATGAGCCCTTAGAGCATTCTAAGTGCTCAGCAAAAGTCTGCCCGCAGCTGCTTCCTGTAACATCCTGCTGTCCCTGAGGCCAGCTCTAACACCCTCACTTCATTGGAAACACCAGGAAGCATATTTTTCCCACAGAAGGCTCTCGACTTCTTCCTCTCCCTGGGGCACTGTAACTGGTTCAGGAAGGGAGTGAAGTGAAGTCGCTCAGTCGTGTCCGACTCTTTGCGACCCCATTGACTGTAGCCTATCAGGCTCCTCTGTCCATGGGATTTTCCAGGCAAGAGTGCTGGAGTGGATTGCCATTTCCTTCTCCAGGGGATATTCCCGACCTAGGAATCTGAGCCCGGGTCTCCCGCATTGCAGGCGGATGCTTTACTGTCTGAGCCAGCAGGGAAGCCCTTCAGGAAGGGAGGTCCTCAGCTACTCTGAAAGTGAAAGTGTAAGTGGCTCAGTCATGTCTGACTCTTTGCAACCCCATGGACTATATATAGTCCATGGAATTCTCCAGGCCAGAATACTGGAGTGGGTAGCCTTTCCCTTCTCCAGGGGATCTTCCCAACCTGGGGATCGAACCCAGGTCTCTGGCATTGCAGGAAGATTCTTTACCAGCTGAGCCACAAGCAAAGCTACCCTGAGAAGGTTCAGATCCATAAACTTGACAGAGGGAAGAAGATTGAGAGAACCTGAAGACACCACAGTTAAGATAGTCTCCACCAAGACAGCAGGTCTTCTGGGAGAGCTGGCAGTATCCTGAGACTTGATGCCAGGCTGGGTATGGGGAGTGGGCTAGCACTTCCCCCCAACAGAACCTGCCCTCCTGCAGGCTGCTGTGGGCCACTTAGCCATGTGCAGCACAGGGAGGATAGAGGGCCCATGAACCAAAGAGATCAAGAGGATATGGGAACACCTTCTCAAAAGGGGGCTATTCTCAATCCCTCCATGGCCCCCCATGCCACAGGGTGCTCAAGTCTACACCAACCCTCACTTCAGTGCAAAAGTTCCAGATGCAAGAAAACCTCCACATACAGTTCGCAAACTGCCCTGGAAGTTGGTGGGGCCCCTGGGCCCTCACCATCTGCTAGAGTAGGTGTCCTCTGAGGGGACAGGCCAACTGGGGGCCTCCTCAGTCATTGACGAGGATAACAGTGTCTTACTTCTGCAGAACGTTAATCACAGTCAGCACTGTACAATGCCTTCTGGAAAGAAAAAATAACCTTGTTCCCATAAGACAGGGCATCCTCCAAGTGAGAACAAGGAACACAGATCTCAGAGCTTCTCCCACATGTAGGTTACCAGGCAAGGACTCTTCTGTTGGTAATTTTGTTTATTATTGAATCAGCTTTAAAACACGTGATCATGTGAAGAAGAAATTCCCCAAATATGATGCAGCTCCCAGGCCTCAGAGCCAGCGCCGGGCTCCCGTGTGCGTGTTGAACAGGTAATCTCTGCCTGTACCTGAGCTCAGATGGTCAAGGGAGAGAGAGAGGGCCTTGCTGGCTTTGGCAGCACTGCTTCCCTCCCCTAAGGGCAGGGAAAGATATTCCAGGACCCTTGGTGTGACCCGCCCCCCCACCACTACCTCCTCCTTGATCTGGCTTGTCCTCTCCCTGCTTTCTCAGCAAATTATTTGAGGTCTGGCTCAGATGCGCAGGAAGCATCCATGAGTCCCCAAAACTTGACATCAGCTCCCCTGAGCCCCGTGCCAGATTAGTCTGCCATAATTCATGATGACAGTGGACCATTTGGGGGCCTCTCCCCTCACAACTTTCCCCCTATTTTCCCCCCGGAGACAGGAACCAGATCAGGGTCCCAGGTGTTTGGGAAACTGGCTGAAAAATGAGTAGGGGTGAGAAGAGACCCCATTCAGGGAAAGAGTAGATAGTGGATGTCTGGTGGTAGGCAGAAATATTGAGATGAGGTCTGGAGAGAAAGTGGGCCCAAGTGGAGAATGGTTTGGAAAAAGGGGAACTCACGGGAGTCCTGGGCTCTGCCATCAAAATGGTGCTGAGGGGAAGAAAGGAGAGTGTAACGAGGTGAACCCTGCCCATGGGGAGCAGGTGGAGGCTTGCCCCCTGAAAAGGGTCAAGAACCCACCTGCTTCCTGCATCCTGATAGTGCTGGTATGGACCCTCCCACAGGGACAGCCAGCCATGAGAAAGGAGGCAGGCTTGGCAGGGAGCACTCAGCAGCAGCCTCAGTGCCCACCGCACAGGATGGTAGGTTGACATACCAGGCTCATGACACTGCTGGGTGCCTGGGGTGTCTCCATCCTCGGGGCCTCCACGAACCCTTCAATGGATCCCTTAGTTCCCTGGATACTGGGGCAAAGTAGGAGCAGAAGTACAGGATAGGGCTCTGAGCCCCAGCCTGAGTTTCAGAGATGGACTTCCAGGCATAGAGGTAGAAAAAGGAAGCTTACCTGTTTAGCAGTAGAGCCTGGGTGGGTTTGCTTGATGTCTGTAGCACCTGGGTCAACCTAAAATGCCAGGAGGAGAGACCAACAGTGAGAACAGCAGCCCTGCTGGCTCCGGGAATCAGCACCATTCATCTCCACTTTTATTGGAGATAGCCTGTGTCCGTATGCACTGGCCACACTGTTATTCCCATCTTCCCCTGGGTTCAGTCCTGTGCTCACAAGAAACTCAGCATCTTAGGGGAAGGTCACATTTCAGGTGGAAGGCAGGGCTCAGGAATAGGGGTAAATACCCAATGCATGACAGACTCAAGAGTCTAAATCCCTTGACCTTATCCACAGCCATCCCATTCCAGACTGGGTTCTGCCAGCGAAGGAGACAACTTTCTCCCAGTGTCTCTCTGCCTCTAAGCTGATGACCCCGGGAGGGAGGGCAGTCCTCCTTAATATCATTCTGTCTGCTCATCAACTTGGGCAATCTTGGGTAGAACCCACTGTCACAGATGCGAGGGCTGGGGGGCAGGCAAGCAGCACAGGGATAGGAACCCTACCGCCGCAGGAGCCAGCTGAGGAACCAGCCCAAACCCAGGAGGAGAAGGGCACCGGTCACTGTCAGCACCACCACGAACCAGGGCTCTGGCTGCCAGAAAACCTCCGTGTCTGTCACAAGCAGGGGTGTCATCCTTGAAGGCACCTGAAATGGGGCCACAGCTTCACCACTGTCCTGCCAAAACGCCCCAATCATCCAGCCTTCAAACCCCTCCAAGGGCTGGGCCATCCCACACCCCAGCTTTCTCCTCTGTATTGCCAGGCTCTTTGCACTCAGCAGTTTCCTCTGAAATGCCTTCCCCAATTGTTCCACCTCGAAAACTATATCTTTTCTCCCCACCCAGCAAGGGCCTGAGGACCCCCTCTCACTGTGGTTCTGTGGGTGCTGGTAGCCCCTGTGCTGGCCCTCCAGGGCACTATATGCACAATGACAGTGGCCGTGGTGCTGAGGTGGGGGGCAGAGGGGCCTGCATCGGCCACACGGATCAATAGCTCATATGTATGGGGCTGCTCTGGCCAGGGGGAGCCCAACAGGAGGTCGTTGTGCACTAGGACAGCTCCTTGCAGGCTGAATCGGCTCTGACTATTCCCTGAAAAACAGAGTGGGAGAAGAAGGGGACCGTGGCTGGCCTTGGCCTGCCCCTCCCCAGCAGCCTGGAGGGCCCCCATGGTCCCCATGGCCCTCACCTCCCACAATTCTGTAGGAGAAAGCCAGGCGCTGGGGCTCCTGGGCCACCCGACACGACACTGTGGTCACCTCCAAACTACGGCCCAGGTGAGCGTAGACGGTGAGTTCCTGAAATGGGGGCTCACACTCGGGGGCATGGTCGTTCACATCCTGCTGGAAGGTAGTCAGATCACCCACCCCCAAACCCCCAGTCCAGCCCCTCAGCCTCCTCCCACCACAACCAAAATCTCGGTGTCAGCCAACAGTTTCCAGAACTTTCCACAACAAGGCCCCAACCCTCTCCAGCCAACCAGTAGAGGAAACTGAAAGTGAAGTCGTTCAGTCATGTCCGACTCGTTGCAACCCTGTGGACTGTGTCCATGGGATTTTCCAGGCAAGAGTACTGGAGTGGGTTGCCATTTTCTTCTCCAGGGGATCTTCCCCACCCAGGGATCAAACCCAGGTCTCCCACATTGTAGGCAGATGCTTTACTGTTTGAGCCACCAGGGAAGTCAGAGGAAACTGAAGCACAGAGGAAAAGCAGAGCACCCGAGGAAGGAGATGAACTCTTTCTGATTCTTTCTGAAGCTTTGGGGCTCATTTACCTCAACCTCAATGGTGATGGTGCAGGAGCCTGAACGGTGGCAGGTGGGGTCCTGGTCTTGGCTGTGGTCAGTCAGCAGGACAGTGAGCCTGTACGACTTCTGCAGCTCATAGTCCAAAGGCCCCAGGAGGCGAACCTCCCCTAGAAGACGGGGCCACAGCCTCAGCTTGCAGAGTCAACCCTGGCTCCACCCTCTCCACCCAGCCCTGGGGTGGGAGTACCATTGAGACGGTCCACAGCAAAGGGGGCGGACCCGCCAGAGGTGGAGTACTCAATGCTGTTGTGTGGGTAATCCAGGTCTGTGCCCACCACAGAGCCCAGCAGGGTGTGGGGCCTTGCATCCTCACGAACCCGGAATGTCCGTGAGACACAGGTTGGGGAGAACTCGTTGACAGGTGTCACCATCACCAGCACAGGCACCTTAGCTGGAAGCCATTTGGAAGTCAGGGAGCTGGCCTGGTTGGCCTGGCCCTGCCCTGGGGTTCAGAGGAGGGAGAGGCTCTGGAGGGAGGGGGGCAGTAGCTCACTCAGGGGTCTTTAGTGGACACAACCCCACCCTATTGGTTTCCAAGAGAGGCGAGATGACGCCACCCTGAAGATAGGAAGAGGGGTACAGAGGAGCCCTGTCCTGAATGTCCAGGCCTGGGCGTGGTCACTCACTGGCCATCAGAGGCTGACCACTGTCAAGCACCAGGATGGAGGCTGTATGCTGCAAGCAGGCGCCAGGAACGTCACAGTCCAGTGTGTCATTCACCTAGCCAGAGGGGCAGGAGAGTGAGGCACAGCCAAGGCCTAGGAGAGCCTTGGGCCCCCTGGGCTGCCTCAGGCCAGGTTATTCTCACATAGCCTACCCTGACCTTCAGGTAAAGCGGGTTGGCTGCAACACCATATCCTTCGCCCTCATGGTCTCCACTCCCACGCGACCATTGGGCCACCCCCTCCCTGTCCAAGCATCCTACACGTGGGTCTAAGGGCAGGGTCTGGGTACCTCCAGGACTCTGTCTCGCAGGCAGAGGCTGGAAGCGCTGGCAGGGCTGTGGAACAGCAGTTGGTAGTCCAGGGTGGAGCCAGGAGAGTCTGGGTCAGTGCAAGTGAAGGTATTCACGACGGTGCCCACAAGCGTGGTCTCGGGGATCTGAGTCCTGAGAGCAGAGGGCGGGCGGCAGAGCGGGAGCTGGGGCAGGGCTGCGAACCCTGGCTCTCACCCAACAGCCAAGGTAAGACTCCCAAATACTCACACCAGCAGCGCTGGGAGGCAGCGCGGGGGCCAGCGGTTGACCGACTGCACGTCCACCCGGAAATCAAGCTCGGCGCTGTCCCACGGCCGGAGCCGCTCGAAGGCCTTCACCCGCAGCCTAGTGACCGCGGCGTCCGGGGCTTGCGCCAGCTCCAGGGGCGCGGTGGTTCGGACCACGCCGTCGACTGGGAGGGGTGGCAGGGCGTGGCACGCAGAGTTCGGCCCCGCCCCCAGGTCAGTCCCGTTCCCACCCTCCCACCTCTCCACGCCCACCTCTTAGGGCGCAGAGACTGACCACCTGGCCGCCGCCTCCAAGGCTCCTCTCTAACTCCGGGCCCCCAAACGCGACCTCGCCCCAGGTTCTGCCTCGGTTCCAGGCGTTGCAGGTCACTTCTAGACCACCCACAGAGGCATCCCCTTACCCGCCCTCCACGCCCCTCACCGCGTCCTATGGAGAAGAGCCGGCAGGGCACCGGGGAGACAATTTCGTAGCGCACGTCGAAGCCCTGGGCGTGGACTTGAGCCACCTTACTTCCGGGAACCAGGTTTTCGGGAATGGTGATGTTCTGGGCTTGCTGCCTTTACCAGAATGGGAGCACTGGCTCCTACCTGCTCCCGGCAGGGTCTGCAGGCCCCTCCCTTGGGTCTTCCTTGGTACAGTAGCCAGCTGGGGATGCTCCTGCAGCCCTACACCTTAACCCTACTCCTAAGTCCCGGGGCTGGGTCCTGTCTTTCCCACTGTCCCCAGGGTAGGGGAGCCTTACGGGAAAGAGACCTGGCTGGAGGGAACAGGCAAAACTTTCACCATCAGCATCCCACGGCAGCTTCGGCCTTGTCCAAAGGTCACTAGGATCTGAAGCTGGAAGACCTGCCATGCACACAAAACAAGAAGGGAACCACGATGTGTGTCCACCTGTATGTGTGTGCCCAGCCCCCCTCAGGACCTCCATAAGGAGCCTCACATTCACTCTTCCCCATGACCTGTCACTCTGCTGACAGATATTCCTTTGTGTCTTACTCTTCTGGGTCATAAGTCCTTCTCTTTGGATGCACACAGCCCCCAAATGAGTAATATCTGAATCATTCACAGCATGAATTAGCATCGTAGAGTTGCCAAGAGCCAGTCACTAAGATGTGGAAGCTTTAAAGAAGGAACTTCTCTAGTCTCCTTAAGACTACACCTGCCGCTGTACTCAGAGTTTTCGCTTTCTGTGTGACTGCTCAGAACTTTCTCCTTTCTGTAAGGGGCACTGTGGGCTCCTGGAGCCAGGGATCCCTCTTCTTTCTAGAGCTCCAGAGCCCAGCACAGAACCAAGCCAAGGTGAGAGGACAGCCAGCATGGGGCAGCAGGTATGGGCTATGTCTGGGAAAGGCAGCATGATTGATGAGGCCAGAAACAATCCTCCATGAGGTAATGGCTCTGTCCATTTTATGCCCAGTCCATGGATATCGCCAGGTCATACTCACCTTCTGAGCCTGGCCTTTGAGTCCCTGGGATGGCGCCCACAGCTGACCCTGCCCATCGATGGAGAAAGGTCCGGGGAAGTACGGGGGGTCCTGGGCACTAGTGATGTTCATCTGACAGAAAAGAGATGCTGGAGGCCCCCTTCCCTACCACAGTGCCCCCAAGCAACCCCAAAATACCCCAAGAACCCAACATGTATCCGCCCACTCTCAAATCTCCTGTACTCTGCTACTGCCACTTACTCTAGCCTGGGCTCCCCTGGCCCTGATCCAAAATTGTGTCTGCTTTTAAACTATTCAGTTTTTTAAATACATTTCTTTTGGGGATTGTAAAAACGATTCAGGTTTGGTTTTTTTGTTGTTGTTGTTTTTTTGTTTTTTTTTGAGAATTTAGAACACAGAAGAACTTTAAAGAACTCAACCCCTGAGAAGTCCCTACAGGAACAGCCATAGTCACTGGGGGTTGGGAAGCCCTTAGTGACTCTCTCCAAGAACATGTATCCCACAGAGGCTCAGTTATAAAGAGTCCTTCTGCAGACTATTCTTGGCCAGGCAGGGGCTGGCCTTGGTCTTCCCATCTCCCTCCATCCTACCCCCCAACCACTGCCCACATGCAGGCCTCACCTGGGCTCCCTGGCCTGGGAGCAGCAGAGTGTACAGCGGGGTCCCAGGTGTGACAGTTTCTCGAACCTGAATAATTTCCCCAGCTGGCCAGAGGGGAGGTAAGGGAGGTTCAGGCCATGCCTGCCCCCCCCACATCCCCCGCCTGCTGCCTCTGGCCTTACCTGGGCTGGCAAATCGACCAGCACACTGGTCACGATTAGGGTCCCGCTGAACATCCACAGAAAGCCGACCCTCTGTCACATGGTTGCCACATGTGAACCTCAGCTGCAGCTCATAGTGGTTCACTGTCAGGGCATCCAGCCGGGCTGAGCTGCTCAAGGTCATCTGTGGCAGGTGGGCAGTGCCATGTGGGGCCTAGGATCTCCACCTCCCGGCACCACCTCTAGGGCATTCCCTGGTGGCTCAGATGGTAAAGAATCTGCCTGCAGTGCAGGAGACCCAGGTTCGATCCCTGGGTCGGGAAGATACCTGGAGAAGGGAATGGCAATCCAATTCATGCCTGGAGAATTCCATGGACAGAGGAGCCTGGCAGGCTACAGTCCATGGGGTTGCAGAGTGGGACATGACTGAGCAACTAACACCATCACTTTCACACCACCTCTGACTTTGTGAATTTAGAGTCTGCCCTTCCCCCACTGTCCCCAGCTGTGCCCATGACCGTACCTTGCCCACATAAGTCCCCTGCCACCTGGTCAGGCTAGGTGGGTTAAAGAAGGTGGTGGGTGGCTGTACATGGAGCAACTCCAGGGTTGGTATGTATGAAGAGCAGTTGAAGGAGAAAGACTGAAGGGTGGCTCCAGGTCCCTGGCTCTCAGAGACATCTATGAACCAGGACAGGCAGTAGAGGTCTGCGAGGAAGAGATGATTCAGGCTAGAGACCCCCATGCTCATGGAACCAGGTACACAGAGTCCTTCCCTTTTGCCTTGGGGCCTGGCCATATCTTGGAGACAAGCAGCCAAGGTCTCCCCTTGTCCCCCACATCCAACCACAGATCGGCTCATTTCATGGACTGGGGCTAGGTCCTATCTTTCCCACTGTCCCCAGGATAGGGGGACAGTGAGAACTTGGGTGAGGAAGCAGCTAAGATAAAGAATGAGAGTCAGGGGTTCAGATCTTTGCCCTTTCCTGGCTCCCCCCAGCTACTGTCCTCCATGGTAGCTTATCTGAGAGGGAGCAGGACTCCACTGTGGACTCAGGGGGTGAGAAGTGAAGTTCCCCCACCCACCAGCTCCTCACCAGAGACAAGCAGAGCAAGAAGCAGCACGAGGGGCCTGAGCAGCACCATAGTGGCCTTAAGACACGACAGCAGCGGAGACTCTAGAAGGGCAGACGTGTTTTGTCAGGGCCACCCTGTTGCCAGGTCTGTTGTTCAAACACAGGACTCCTTGGCCTCCAAGATTCCAGCCCCACCCAGCCCCTGGTGACTGAGCTCTGGACACTATAGGTTATCAAGAGGCCTGGAAAACTCCATTTTTTCACTGCTCCCAGTGGATTTCCCTGTTTATCACTACCACGCAAAGATGCGAGGGGAGAGAGGCCAAGCTTCAGCTAGGGAAACTAAGGCTCACGGAAGTCTTGGTCATGCAGTTCTTGGAGACAGAACATGCACAGCAGCCAGGAAAAGTGGGCCCAGGCCTGCTACCCCACAAAGCCTGAACTCCAGCTGCTCACCCCCATTAGAACATTATCTGCCTGTGAAACCTGAGCCCAGCCATCAACAGAATCTCCCAAAATCTGTCTACGTTCAACAGACAAAAGGTATCCTTGGTGATGGAAATAAAAATGGTGGTTACTTCGGGGCACAGCAATTGGAGGGGACAAAAGGTGGCCTCCTCGAGTGGCTGGTGATATTCTATATCTTGATCTGGGTGACACAGGTGTCTACAGATTTTAACATGTATAGAGCCATACCTTTAAGAGCTGTCCATTCATCTTATTTACAATCATATGCCAGTTTTTAAAAGGTTGTCTTCACACGCTTTCTCCACCTCTTTGCCTCTCTCTTTTCTACCCACTTTGTTTGAGCTTGTTCCTCTCCCCATAAAAATGCCCTTGTCAGGGTCCTCAGAGACCTGCCAACTGTCCAGCAGTTTATGTTCTTTTCTTACCTCCTCAGCAAGCGTTTGATGCTTGCTCCCCTCGGCTCCTAAGTGCACACACTCTTAGTTTCCTCCCACCTCCCTCGCAGCTCCTGCTCAGCTCCTTTGCTGGTTCTTCTTCATCTTCCCTACCTCCACCCAGTGGAGTGTTCCAGGGTTCATCCTGTCTGCTGCCATCCTCTGTCCACATGTCCACAAATGGCGATTTGATTTTCTTCTCCAAGACCACTCTTTTCCAGTCTTGCTTGGTTGATTCGTACCAGTTCCATCCAATCAGTAGTTCAGCCTGGAAGTCTAGGAGTCATGCTTCTCTTTGTCTTCCCATACTCATGTATCAGCAAGGCTTGATTTTAACTCCAAAACATACCTCAAAGTATGTTTGCTCTAGACCTACCCAGATCCAGGCCCTCCCTTCCCCTGATGGATGAGGCAGGAGCCTCCACTCTTGACAGCAGAGTGGTTCTCCCAAAGCAGCGATTATCTAAACAGCAGCCAGCCCAGGTCATTACCTGCTCAAAAGCCCTCTAGCGCTCCCCACCACACCAAAAACAAAACCCTTTATTCCCTTCTAAAATGGCTAGGAGCCTGGTTTTGCTGACCTCTTCAGTCCTCTCCCCCTCCCCTCAACTACCACCATGAGAAATATCTAGGCCTTCCCTGGTATTTTCCTGTCTACTGACTCATCTAGTTTGTCTCCAGTTAGTCTGTGTCGTTGAACCTAGCCCTAGCCACCTCAGGGAACGGCTCTAATCCTTTGGTCAAAGAACTCCCTGCGGTAATCCCCTGCATTCACTCAGCCTGCCTGTAGTCCGGGATAGACAGCATGCGGGTGTTGGGAATCCCCACGAGAGGGCAGCCCTGCTTAGCTCGGCCGAGGCAAGAGACACGGGAGTGGGAGGCTGGGCCTCGGCCGGGGCTCCTCTCCGGTGCTGCAGCGAGGTTCTGCGCTCCCTGAATCCTCGGAGGGGCCGGACCCCTCCCATGACTTCCAGGGACGGTGGAGGCCAGCTCCAGGAGCGGATTCAGTGGGTCGGACCACGAGAGGGCCACAGCACTGCCGAACCCGACGATTGGGCCCGATCTACCCGCTCAAGGGCGCAGCCGCGGTACCCGTGAGCTCCAGAGACCCCGGCGGGAGGGACCACAAATTTCCCCTGGGAATAAATGAGGAAACTGAGGCTGCCGCAGGGGTGCGACTTGTCCTGGGAGTCAGCTCAACGGCCCGGGACTACGGGGACTCCCGGGCCGGATCCCGCCAGGTTTCCAGCTACAGTCCCGCCCTTCCCCATAAGAGCTGCTTCTAAGGAGTGGGTAGTGGGCGTCAGGCTCGCCCACCCGGCAGGGCCCCGGGGGTGGAGCCACACCAGCCCCGCCCCAGCCCCATTGGCTGAGGCGCCAGGGGCGGGGCGGGGCCGCCAGATGTTGGGGCGGCGGCGGCGGCGGCGGAGGCAGCAAGAGCTGGGGAGAGGGAGGAGCCGCGGAGCCAGGCGGAGGGCAAGGGCGCCGCTGGCCGGCCCCCCGGGCCCTCTCCGCGCCGCTCTTGCTGGAGTTTGAAGAGGAACTGGCAGGCCTGGAGGGGGCTGCGGCACGGACATGCACAGCGCTCGGCTTGACAGTTTCCTGGGCCAGCTGCGCTGGGAACTGGTGAGGCTTGGGGGCGGGCGTGGCTCGTGAGGACTAGTGTGGGGTGCTCGGCTGCCTTCCTACCCGAACGACACTCGGATGGGGGGGAGCTGTCCCGAGTGCCCATCCAAGAGAGGATGGGGGCGGGGCGGCGTAGATGGCCCAGATGGCCCGCGTCGGGTTTCGGACGATTGGGAGCTGCGCTGGGCATCAAGTAACAGCCGCCCAGCTGGCCGTGCTGCTGGCGCAACGCAGGAAGTTGTGGGGGAGAAACTTCTTGGGCAGAACAGGGGCTTTTACGGAACGAAAAAGGTGGTGGGGCTACTACTGATGCCCCTTATTCCAGGCTGGCGTGTACCTCTTGTCTTCCTGGAAGGTGCTCTTTTCTTCTCTGAAAGAGGCTGCGGGCTTTGGGGAGCTGAATCCCTCAAGAGGCACAGGGTTCCCCCCCAGCCCTGAGCAAGACCTACTTCCCCATGCAGGCCCACAACCCTGCCTCCCGCCCTGGTGGCGGGTACCAACTTGCCCGGCTCTGCGTGCTGCAGCCTGCCGGACTGCCATCAGGTCGGCCAATGGGAGCCACACGAGCTTCGTGTGCCAGCGCCCCATGCCGACCTGGTGCCCGCTAGAGGCCTTGCTGCTGAGGCCTCCTGGGCCTTCTGTTTTGGAACTGGCCTGATCAGGCAGGCCGGAGTGACCAGCACTGCTCCTACCACTTCTGCCCTCTCTTCTTCCACAGCTGTGTGGCCGGGACACTGGCTCACCCCCAATGCCTGGTCCCCTTCCGCCACCCCCCAAACACCGCCCAGGCGTGCGGCTCAAGCACCAGCTCAGGGCCTCAAATGCGTTGGAAGAGGACTCGGTCTGTGGTGTGGAGGAAGAGGATGACGAAGTAGGGGTGACAGGAGACAGGAGTGCAGCCTTTGGGGGCCCCAGGGAGCACGGCCTGGACTGGGACTCTGGCTTCTCAGAGGTGTCGGGCAGCACATGGAGAGAGGAAGAGCTGCCCGTACCCCAGCACCCAGCAGCCTCGGCATGGCCCCCCCGGAGACAGCGCCTCTCAACCAGTGGTGTTGCCCAGCCTAGCGGAGCGCCCATGGCCCGGGTACCACCTGTCCACCGACCACGGCCCAAGTCCACCCCAGATGCCTGCCTGGAGCACTGGCGGGGGCTAGAAGCCGAGGACTGGACCACAGCCCTGCTGAGCAGGGGTCGTAGTCGCCAGCCCCTGGTGCTGGGGGACAATTGCTTTGCGGACTTGGTGCACAACTGGATGGAGCTGCCCGAGGCAGCGGGTGAGGGGGACAATGGGGGTGGGCCCCGTGCGCGTGCTCGGCCCCCCCAGTTCCTGCTGGGCCTCTCTGAGCAGCTGCGGCGCCAGCTAGCCAGGGCGCGCCGGGCAGCACTGGCAGGAAAGCGACTGTCATGCCCACCTCGCCCAGAACCCGAACTACCTGCGGATGTCTCACGCTTTGCAGCCCTCATGAGTTGCCGCAGTCGGCAGCCCATCATTTGCAATGATGTTGTCAGCTACCTCTGACCCTGCCCTCCAGCCTGGGACAATAAAGGCCTTTCTCTGGACAATCCTGGTTCTGTACCCCTCGAGGCTCCAGGAGGCAGCGCCAGCCCTGCAAGGCACAACTCAGGCAGGCGAATCAAAAGAGCCTTTTCCCTCCCCTGCAGGGGTCCTTGTCACGCCTGTGTCACACGCCATGTGTCTGCTCCATCACCCGTCCTGTCCACTGAACACCTTCCTTCAACAAGTGTTTATTGAGTGTCTGCTGTGGGCTTGGGACGCAGGGCTCGGGACGCAGGGCTCAGGATGCAGGGCCCGATGGAGCTGGGCGGTGGGGCTGCTGCCTTGTCACAGCTTGTAGTGCAAGCGTGGAAAGTTAGTGTCATACTCCTCGCCCTCATAGCCAAGTTCCAATACCAGCACCCGCTGCCCAGGCTCCTTCTTCACCACCTCTGTCACCCTGGCGTGGGGGGAGGGGGTGGGGAGATTGGATAGGTGAGTGGTGACACAGAGTGTCCTGGCATGGGCTACAGGGTGCTGGGGGGCCAGAAGGAGCCCAAGCTAGGAGCAGGAGCAGCCCAAGACAGGAAACATCTGAAAACTATTTTAGGAGCGGCTGGCGGGGCGAGCAGGAGGCAGGAAGCTGTGAGTCCCCTGGGAGTGGGCCGTGAAAGGGGAGCTGAGGAGGGTGTGGAGGAGCTGGTGGGGCTGGCCGAGCCGGCAGCTCCTAGAGGCCCCTCCTAGAGGGCTCCTGGCCCTTACCCCACCCCCAGCCCGTTTGCTGGCTCCATTTGGCAAAAGAAAACTTCAGGAAGGTGTGAGGGGCCCAAATGGGGTTGGGAAGAGGAGAGGCTGCGCATCCCTCACCTCCAACCTCCAGGGCCTGGTTAAAGCCAGGTGCGGGCTCACCTGCGGGACAGGTGCCGGGCCTGTTTTTCCTCAGACCATCCTGCTGAGTAGAGCTGGGCCGACCCATGCAGGAGCATCGTCACCCTCAGTCCTTGTAGCTCCTAGAGAGAGATGGGTCAGGGGCCAGCAGGGCCAGGCCTGGGAGCAGGGCAGAACTGGGGCACACCTGGATGTGGGCCAGCAACGACTCCAGGGTCCTCTCGGGCTGCCCAGCAGGCACTTCCAAGCGGTCCCAACAGGTCCACTTCAGGTGATGGAACTGGGGGGTGGCAGTGGGGAGGAGTGAGAAGCTTCTTACACACACACACCCTCTCCCTGCCCCAGTTGCCAATAGCTTATGGCCCCTTTCCTAGGGGAGGAGCTGGACTAGAGGCAGGAAGCAGAAGCCAGGGGGTGGGGATGGAACGTGGGATCTGGGCCCAGAATCTCAACACCCTCCTGGCCTGTGCTGGGACAGGAAATGGGGCTATGGGGCCCCCCGCACAGGGAAACAGGCGATCCATCACACAGGCTGATTGTGTGTGTGTGTGTGTGTGTGTGTGTGTGTGTGTGTGTGCTGGGGGGGGGGGCAATGCTTCCTGAGGAAGCGAGGAAGCAGGAGCAGGGCTGCTGCAATCTCTGATAAAGCTGCCTGTTCCTCAAATGTAAGGCTGGAAGAGAGGGTGGGGGGCGGGTACATCCGGTCCCCTAATCCTTTACCACCAGGGCCTTGGACTTTCTCATAGACACATGGGTGAGGGGCACAGTGACTTCAGTGGGGACACAGTCCACAGAGGACTCTCTTCCTGTCCCTTTGTTCCTTGTTTCTTGAGTCTTGGGGTTCTGGTACCCAGAGCTGAGGACATAAGGGTGGCAGGCAACCAGGGACCAAGACTAGAGGGGTTCTGCCAGCTCCCCAGAAAACAGTGAGGTCAAGCTGAGACAGGACCAGAAGTGATGTGGGGGACCCTTCTCCTCCCTTCCCCCTCCTCCATAGACAAAGGCAGCTTGTGTTCTAGCTAGAGGAGGGGCCCTCACAAAGGGGCTCTGTGTGCTGTGCCCTGAGGGACCCCAGGGCTGCTCAGCCTAAGCCCAGTGCCGGCCCATGACCTCTCCCCTCTGCCCTGGTGAGAGAATTCTCTCCAGACCCTCTCCTGTGTCCCCAAGGAAATGCCAACTTTTACAGAGCCTGGGCACACAGCCGGGGCATTCACAGCCCAACACTTGAAGGAACACATATGCACACAAGCCCACACGTGTACTCAGGCAAAGCCATGCAGGCCCACATCATGAAAGGGCCCTGCAGCCTCCTCTGGCACACAGATGTGCAAGCATGCTCCCTCCATGGCTACACACCACGGAGCCAGGGATGCCCAGACCCGGGTGCCCTCACACTTGTGACAGGAATGCACACCCTGTGACAGGGTTGCACACCCCCATACCCATGCTGGTGAGCTCAGTGCCCTTTAACTCAGTTGAGGGGGGCAGGCGAGGATCCCCATGCCTGGCAGCCTGACGTTAGGCTCTGTTTAGGGCTTGGGCCCTAGTCCCCCCTCCCCCTCAGGGAAGGCGGGGATGGTGGGGGATGGATGTCTGGCTCCACTAATGAGTTAAAGCTGCAGCTCCCCCAGACCTGGAGGGTTGGGGGCTGGGGGTGGCTGACGGCTGCTTCCTGTGTCTGACAGGTCCCAGCCTGGCTGTGCAGCAGGGAGGCGGCTGAAGGAAGTCTTGAGGACTCCCCCAGAGTCTGTGTCCCACGAGAGCCTGAAGCTGGAGTAGGGCCTGTTTGGGTAGGTGCAGGGAAAACTCAGGTCTGGTACAGGTGAGGTGTCCAGGGCTCACCTTCTGGATGTCTGGGGCCTTAGGTACCCAGCGGCTAAAGTAGTTTTCAGCCAGGTGCAGATAGCTGTGGCGAAAGGCGTGGCGGGGCCGTGGTCCGCCCACCACCTTGTACAACTCCAAGCCCACCAGGCCAGCCACGGCCGCTGTAGTGGTGACAACGGCTGGGATAATCCGGCCCACAATTCGCTTGGTCTGCCAAGGACAGGAGATCTGATCTGGGCCCAAGGCCTAAGGCTAGGGTTTGACCCGCCACCTCCAGGCCTGAGCCCCAAGGGGCAGGTTACCTCAGCATGGCTAGCCACTGGGATCGCATAGTTCTGAGCTCTCAGGCTGGCCGCTGCCACCACAAAATCCACGTGGAAGTTGCTGTCATTGTCCTATGAGACCCAAGGCACAGTTGTATGAACACTGTCCCAGTGCCCCGAACCTGTGCTGCTGCACAGGTCTTCACACGATTCTGTGCTTAACAGGTAAGGAGACGGAGGCTCAGGGAAGCTGAGCTGCTTCTGGGATCCTTCAGGGAGGAAAACTCAGGCCCAGGGACTTCAAAACTACCTACTTAGCTCTTGACCTTCCCCATCAACCTCTCTGGCCCAGCCCTTGACTCCCACTTGGGCTCTGACCTTCTCGAATGTCAAGGGTTCAAGGGAAGGACCCTTGCTCCAGGTCTTCAGGTCTTCATGCAGTTGCTTACAGCCTGTGGGGAGGAGGAGGAGGGTTAAAACAGTCCTTAGCCCCCAAGTCCTATACTCTCCTTGAGCCTGCCTGCCTGTCCTTGGTCCCTGCCAAGTCTACCACTTACCACTTTCAAGGAGATCCCTTGATGGATGGTGCAATCTCTTCTCTGGCAGCCCTAGCCCTCACGTTATGTGTGCCTGCACACACACACACATACCTAGGTGACCCTGTCCTCATCAGGGGGGCCACAGCTAGTTGCTCCCCAGGGCCCAGTGGTTTGTGGAGTTTTTTTCCTTTGCTGAGAGTTGGCCAAGGGAATGGGGTGGTGAGGATGGTAAATAGGAGGGAGAGGACCTACTCTGGGACCAGGGGATGAAACCAAGGCTAGAGGCAAGGTCAGAGGGCCTAATAGGTTGTGACTTGGCTTCAGGGGCCCCAGACCCATCTTCTTTCTGCAGCACAGGCTGAGAAAGCTCAGGCCTTTGGATGGCAGCATAGAGGGCTCAGGGCCGGGGACCTCACCAAACTCACCAGAAGGCGAATCCAGCTCCAGCTCACTAGCAAAAATGCGGTCCAAGTTCTGGGGGTCAGGCAGTGGCAGCAAATTCAGTAGTCCCCTCAGCGCAGTCTGGTCCTGTGAGCCAGGCAGCCTATGCATCTGGGCATATAGGTTGGCAGCTGCCAGCACATAAAGGAGGTGTGTATCCTGCAATGAGACCCAGAGGCTCATGGGCCTGAGTGAGCATGTGTGGGTGCGTGGGGCGGGGGTCAGCGCCCACTTGAAGATCTGTTAGAGGGCCTGCCTCCGCCTCCCATGTGGACACCCACATGTGCACAGACGTGGCTGTCTCCCTCTCAGCGTCTCGGCATCGCTACAAAACACAGAGGTGCTCACCTCTGCCCTGAGGGGCCACATTTCCATCTCAGGGCTGCCCAGGGACCCCACTCACTTGGCTGGCATCAAACTCCAAGGGCTGGGGACACTGTTTGGGACCCGACCAGAATGGAGTTCCATCCTCCTGCACCTAGGGAAACACAGAGGCTGCTGGGCTCAGTCCGGTCGCCCCCAAGCCCTCAGCCTCCTGGCCCCCAGCCACCCACTTTGTCAGGTGGGTAGGTCCTCAGCAGCTGTGTGATGCCATAATGGAAGCGGAGCTGCCAGTGGCCAAGGGCCCACAGCACGCAGTCTCGCCAGGTCTGTGGACGCTCTGTCAGGACACCCCGCATTGTCTGCAGGAGGGGCTGCTTCTGCGACTTAACCAAGCCTTCTGGAGATGAGAGCGCGCTGCGGACGGTTGGGAAAGCTTGAGGCTAAGCCCTGAGCCTCTTGGTGTTAGGGACCCCGGACTCCCATTCGCCCTTGTCGGGGGTCTTACTGTGGGTGGCTGTTGATGGTCTTGGCAGACTCACAGAAAAGGTCGTCAAACTCACCCTTGGCCCACTGTGGGGGAGGGAGAAGCCATGAGGTGGCAGTTAGGAAATAGGTCTGGGGCAGAGGACTGAGCCAGGCAGGTAGGAGTCTCCGGGGTGCCTCCCACCTGCACGGTGTGCTCGGTTGTGGCAGGAATGTACCGCACGGTGCAGACAGGGTCGGGGGCATCTTCAGAAGCTGCATCAGAGGGGGCTTTGTAGTTCTCAGTCACGTGCGGTATGAACACACCAGCGCTACCCCGGGTGCCTGTGGTGCCTGCCTCCAGGAGTGGTTTCAGAAAGTGGGTGCAACGAGCAGCTACGTAGTCCCCTGGCAAGGGAGGCAGAGGGTCAGAAGTGGGGCTGGCACTCAGACAAGAGTGAGTTCTGAGGCTGGGCACTCACGGGCCTCGAAAGTGTCCACGGCAGCAGCCACGCCATCCACACCGGAGAAGAAGTCGTCCCCAAAGATGTGCTCTGTAGTGGGATCCAGCTGGAGGTTGAGTGGGGTAACCTGCAAGTCTGCATTCAGGCGGCGAGTGGCCTCTGCAGCCACCTCTGCCTTTTGCCTCTGAGAAGAAAGCAGGAAGATGTTGGGGGTGGGGGAGGGGGGTACTGTGTGAGGACAGTCCAGGACGTGGGTGTGGGGAAGGGTCGACACTCACATGAATGTCCTGGGACCTGAAGAGGAACTGCCGGCTAAGGTTGGAGAGCTCCACATGGTCCATGTCGGCAACGGTCACGCCCCCACTGCCCCCGGCCCCCAGGCCCATCAGGGCAAAGCCTTTGAGCAGCTCGCAGCCGACAGCGCCAGCACCCACCTGCCGGCAGGCAGGAGCAACCTTAGCCAGAGGGCCAGGCCTCACCCCTCCGCACACTCCCAACCTCACCACATGGCTCACCAGGAGGTAGTGCTGGTGGCTCAGCTTCTCCTGAAAATCTGCCCCAAACACTGCGGTTTGCCCATCATAGCGGCAGCGTCTCTAGGGAACACAGACTGGGCTTGACGACGACCACCGGCCTGTGCTGGGTCTCCCTCTCACTCCCAGTATTCCAGGTCAGGACCTCAGGACTATTCTTCATGTTTCTCCCTGTGTCCTGAGTTTAGCTAAGGCTTGCATCCCTACCACACGTTCTCACCGGTGCACAGTCCTCAGGGTTGGGAAAGGGGTCCCCATCTTCCGGAAGGCAATCCAGGGCATCGAAGTACAGCCACTGGTCCAGGGGCATAAACTTGCCAGAAATCGCCTGTAAGTCAGAGCTTTAGTCTGGGGACTCTTGGCACCTCCTAATCCCCTGAGATCCTGGCTGAGGGCTGCACCCAGGTTGGTGAAGCTCCTAAGGCTGCTCTCTAGTGTTGGGCACCCTGTGGCATCTACAGTGGCATCCACAGTGACCTCTGCACCCTTCCCAGCCCCGCGCTGTCTCTGCCTGTGCCCACCTTCAGCACTTCCTGGGCAGCCACAGCACCTAGCACGGCTGCCATGGGGCTCAAGCCACCAGCACTGCTCAGGGCAACTGTCCGCACCAGAGACTCATCCAGCTGCTCTTCCAGAGGCTCTCCTTCTGTCCCCTTCAGTGGTCCCATGGCCTGGGCCAGGTCCACCACCATCTCTGCATCAACCTAGTGGGTAGAATTCTGTTAAAGCAGACCCACCCTGAGCTCCACCCCACATTTGAATCCTTCAGGCAGCCATCCCCCCTGTTCCACAGAAGAAGAAGCAGAAGCCTGAGTGGGAAGGCCCCACTAGGTGATCCCTGGTGCCAGACAATGGCCCTGGAGGCTCCCCCAACCTGGGAGCAGCTGCCAGGCCAGATCTGAGGGGTGAGGAGTGGCATGAGTCCCCAGGCTTTGTGCTTGGCCCCTTCATGAACTCAGCCTCTGGTCTAGGGCTTCCCTGCTGGCTCAGATGGTAAAGAATCTGCCTGCAATGCAGGAGACCTGGGTTTGATTCCTGGGTTGGGAAGATCCCCTGGAGGGCAGGGCAACCCACTCCAGGATTCTGGCCTGGAGAATCCCTATGGACAGAGGAACCTGGCAGGCTACAGTCCATGGGGTCACAAAGAGTTATGACTGAGCAACTTAGAACAGCTGGTCTAGAGATAAGTATTTATCAGCTCCCCACAGCCCATTGTGTCTTCTTTATATGAGTGGGACACTGCTTCTGGGTTCAAACTTTGATCCGTAAGATAGTCACTGTCACCTCCTGGTAGGTGAGGCCCCAGTAAGACAGAGGCTAGGGAGAGGGGCATCGGGGCCACTCACAGGATCCCAAGGCTTGGGAGGGCGGCCATGGAGCTGCTGGAACTTGTGCAGTGAGCGGAAGGACTGATGCAGGCAGCGGGCACGGTGAACTTCCTGGGGACTCTGGGCCACCACACGGGGCTGAAGAAGGGCTGTGTCCAGGGGTTCCTTCAGGGGGCACTCAATTTAGGGTCAGATCCAGAACCCTGTGGGCCCCTCGAGGCACCCAACCCCAGATGACCTTGCACTCACGTGGCTGACAGTCTTGGCTCTCTTGACCTCAGTGACAGCCCCGCCACGTAAGTAACGAGAGAAAGCTGTTGTGTCTCCAATCTCCAAGGTCCCGTCCTCTGGGGAAGATTGAGCCTAGTCAGCATGCCCTCTGAACCTGAGTAGCTCGCCACAGCCCATCCTGTCTTGCCTCAGCATTCTCAAGGTGGGACTTCCCTGCTGGTCCAGTTAGTTAAGAATCCACCTTGTCATGCAGGGGACGTAGATTCAGTCCCTGGTCAGGAAATAAGATCTCAAACACCATGGAGCAACTAAGCCTGTAGGCCACAGCTAGAGCCACAGAGGACCCCACACGCTGCCACCAAGACCCGAGGCAGCCAAATAAATAATTAAAACAAAACAAAATTCTCAATGTGGCTCTGCCCTGAGGAAGGTAGAGAGACCTTATCTCTAAAAACCAGGCTGTGTCCACTCCCACAGGGGCCTGGGTGCTGAGCCTGGAGTGGGGTTGACATACCCCGCACATGGAGAGGCCGAGGATCACAGCCGTTGAGCTCCACCATGCCCTCAATGCCTGAGAAAGTCACCCAATCCCCTGTGTGGAAGTGGTGGGCATCAGCCTCTTCTCTCAGAGTGAGAATGCCAGGGGAGCCCTGTGATGAGAGGCGGCCTGCTCAGGGGGCCTAGCCCTGCCTTTCACAGGCTCCTTAGTAGGGGTAGTGCCCCCCGACCCCAGCACCCACCTGGGAGATGTGCTGGATGGTGGCCATCAGGGGTTCCGCCTCCGTGGGGTCCTGCACAGTGAAGTTCTTACCGAAGTCACAAAACAGCTGCCTGTGGCAGGGTGGCAGGGGTCACTGAGCTGACTCAGTTTTTAACCGCCACGGTTGTGGTGAAGGGCAACAGGCACTATGGCAAGCCCCGAGGAATTGGGGGAAAAGTGCTGGGAGAGGCTTGGAAACTGGAGTTTGAAAGATGTACTGAGCAAGTCTGGAGGCTGGGGTAGAGGAAGCAGACGAATGGGACTGGGGACTGTGATCATGAGGGGAAAGTGGGGATAGCCCTGGGGTTGGGTGGAGGGGCTCCGGAGCAAGCCTGGAACTGGGATCGCTTGCTGCCTGTGATGTGGCAGGCTGGGCGAGCCATCTCACCCCACAAGGCCTCGGGTGTCCGCCACCAGGAAGCAGACTCCATGCTCATGGCACAAGGTTCCCACTCTCAGCTGCTCCTCCAGCCTTGAGGCGGTCAGCACCACCACCTGAGTGGACCTCATGAGATCAGTAGGGCCAGAACCAGTTTGAGCCCACCCTGCTGCTAAGGGCTGGGGGTGGGGGAGGTTGGCCTGGAGAGTAGGGCTGGGAGGGCACCTGGAAATCCAGCAGCAGGTCCTCGGTGATGTCGCCTGTATAGACGCTCACCTGAACGGCTCCATTGAGCTCAGCCAGAAGTTTTTGAGAGGCCTCAGCCCTGCTCCTTCCCAAGTCCTGCTCTGAGAGCAGAAACTAAAGAGATGCCCAGACTGGCTTTAGCAAGGAGTTTTTTCCTGGGCCCCACCCCTACCCACAGCCCCCCCAGGAGCCTCACCTGGGCAGCCAGGTCAGACCAGCAAGTAGGATGGGGATCATGGAGAGTGAGGCTGCCCACACCCATCAGGACCAAGTTTTTGGCCACCTCAGCCCCCAGGCCCTGC
The DNA here is from genome assembly GCF_042477335.2 of Ovis canadensis. Classification (NCBI taxonomy): domain Eukaryota; kingdom Metazoa; phylum Chordata; class Mammalia; order Artiodactyla; family Bovidae; genus Ovis; species Ovis canadensis. Next base: position 65,067,258 of record NC_091263.1, on the reverse strand, counting down.
AGGCCAGACAGCAGCACCTTGGCTCCCTGAATTCTCCGCATGGCCGGCAAGCCCAGCACATACCTGTGGGCAGGAAGAAAGAGGGCAGGCAATTGGAAATCAGGGGTTAGAAGGCTACCCTGCTCTCCTCCCCACCCTGAGCCTCACAGCTGCCGCGAGTATAGCTCCTTATCCAGCGACTTGGAGGTCTCCAGGGTATCCATCCTGAGGCCCGGGGCTGCAGGGCTTGTAGACAGGAGGCAGTGCCAGCAGGAGCCAGTGCCCAGCGGTGGCCAGTGCAAACAGGAGCTAAGGCTCAGAAATGAAAGATGCAGCTGGCAGCTTTCTTCCTGGTTCCTCTGTCATTTCGGGTAAAGCAAAAGTGAAAGTGAAACTGAATGGGCTTGTGGTCCTGCCTCCAGCCTGTCCCGCACAGCCTGGCTTGGCAGACTTCTGGCAGCCCGAGCGCACTGGCAAGTGGAGAGAGAATTCCCGGATCTGTTTCTCTCTGGGAGAGCAGGTATTTCTCTTAAGGAAGAAAGAGGGCAGGGCCATGGGAGGGATCCCTGCGGTCTTCTGTAGCTCCCTAGATGTCCTAAACTGCAAGCTCCTGTCCCCTTCAGGGGTCCCTGTCTGAATGCGCTTCCTGCCCAGAGGACTGGTGGGCTTCCTGCCCAGAGGACTGGTGGGGAAGCTCTTGTCCTGAGGGCTCACCTGGCCTCCTGTCCAGACCCTAGAGGGCAGAGCCAGCCCCATTCCAGAGGCTGAGAGAGCTCATGGGCTATGCTGCCCATATCCAGGGCTCACCCTAGACTTGGGGTGCAGCCTAGCACTGTTGGGAGTGCCTGCGTGTTCTGGAGTCATCTCCTCCGGGATCAGGGATTCCCCTCTGCCCACATTGCACAGCCGGGACAGTTCGCAGCCCCAGGTGGCCAGTCAGGATCTCTCACTGATGCGTCCCAGGACTCAAGCAGGGTTGTCAGTCTCTGAGTGCCAGCCCTGTGTGGAAGACTAGGGGCAGTTATGATCATGTGTCCTTTATATTTTAAAATAATTATAGATTCAGAGGAAGTTGCAAAAAATAGAAAAGAGGGGCCACCCTCCCCACAGATGTCTCCCTCTGCCTTCTTAGGAACCCAGGGCCAGTTCTCTAGAGGATGGACCACAGATCCCTGCAAAACTCCACAACAGTTAAACCAAGTGCTATCAAAAATTCTTTTTTTAAAAAAATTAAGGTAAAACCTATATATCATTAAAATAGCCATTTTAAAGTATACAATTTAGTGGGATTTAGTGTGTTGACAATGTTGTGCAATCACCATCTCTACTTTCAAAACCTCATCACCGACCAAAAGACACAACTACCTTGGATAATTGCTACACACCCTCATTCTATCGCCTGGCAAACATACATGCTTTCTGTCACTAGGGATTTGCCTATTCTGTGTATTTTATATAAAAGGAATAGTACAAAATGTGAACTTTGGTATCTGTTTTCACTTACAATCTTTTTGAGGGTAATCCAAATTGTAGCATGTCTCAGGACATCATTCCTTTTTGTGGCTGAATATTCTATGAGAGGCACATATCACAGTTTGTTACTCAGCAACCCTATATACAGTCAATGGAATTCTCCAGGCCAGAATACTGGCATGGGTAGCTGTTTCCTTCTCCAGCGGATCTTCCCAACCTGGGGATCAACCCCAGGTCTCCGGCATTGCAAGTGGATTCTTTACCAGCTGAGCTACCAGGGAAGACATTATCCAGTCACTGGTTGACATTTGAATTGTTAACACTTTTGGAATATTATGAATAGTGCTATATGATCATTCTTGAACAAGTATTATTTCTCTGGGTATATACCTAGGAGTAGCATTGTTGGGTCATATGGCAATACGTTTAAGTTTTTGACAGACCAACAAACTATTTTCTACCAGCAATGTATGTAAGTTTTTATTTCTCCACAACATAGTCCAATTGGTTTTTCCTTTTTTTGCAAATTATACCCATCCTAGTGGGTGTGAAGTGGTAGGCAATTCTGGGTTTTTTTCATTCAATAAACATTTATTGGATGTGTCATATGTACTAGGTACGGAAACCAGGGCCAGATTCTGAAGTAAGTGGTGTCTTCAATAGATACCAAAAAACATTTGATGACATTCAATATCCAGTCCTGAATTTTTTTTTCACTCTCATTAAAATAGATGGATTTTGAAATTGTGGTTTTAACCATTTTCATTTTTAATGTTTAATTTTGTTTATATTTTGGCCACACCACGTGGCATGGAAGAACTTAGTTCCCTGACCAGGGATCGGACCCATGCCCTCTACAGTGGGAGCCCAGAGTATTAACCACTGGACCGCCTGGTCTGAATCATTCTTAAATATGTACAATTCAATGGCATGAAGGACATTCACAGTGTTGTAAAACCACAAAACTATTTCCACAACTTTAGCCCAAGGAGAAACACTGTACCCATTAAAAAATAACTCATCCATCTTCCATCCCATTTCCTAGGAGCTTCTATTGTACTTTGTCTCCATGACTTTGCCTACTGAAAATAATGAATATAGGCGGAATCATAAAATATTTGCCCTTTTGTGTCTGGTTTCTTTCACTTAGCATATCTTTACAGCATTCATCCAGGTTGTAGCATGTACCAGAATTTTGGTCCTTTTTTTTTTATTGTGAGAAAATATACATAAGATGAAATTTAATGTTTTAAAATATACAATCCAGTAGCATTACAGACATGCACGTTGTACCAACACCACCATTCATGTCCAGAATTTCAACTTCTCAAACTGAACTCACAACCCATTAGACAGTAACTTTCCATTCCCTCCCTCGCATCCTTGGCAATAACCATTCTGTCTCTGTGAATCTGACTACTCTTGGTATCTCATACACATGGAATCCTACAGAATTTGTCCTTGGCCCCTGGATTATTGCACATAGCTTAGTGTCTTCAAGATCCATTTACATTGTAGCATGTTTCAGAATTTTTTTTTTAAGGCTAAATAATGTTCCATTGTACGTACAGACCTAGAGCTTTGCAGTTTTCCCTCAGAGATCTTGTACATATTTTGTTAGATTTATACCTAAATATTTTGTTTCCTTTCTTTCTTGGTGCTAATGTAAATGGTACTGGGTTTTTAATGTTATTATTATATTTTCTTCTTGTTTCTAGCTTTTTAATTCTAATTGATTACTGATCTATAAGAAAGCTATTAGCCAGCCCCTGCACCCTTAATTTGATGCTGCACTTCCCCTCCCTAACCATCCTTGGCTCAAGGCAGCACCAAAGGAGTCCAACTCCCATAACCAAGAGCATCACGTCCCCCCCAAGAAGCCCCAGGCTCCCACACACCTGCGGGGGAGCAGACGGGCACTCTCAGTCTGAAGCAGTCTCTCTTGTGCCAGGTTCATGCTGAAATGTGCAGAAACAGGTGAACACCCACCCAGTAATGAGAGAGGGAAGTTTAGGGGTTCTCACCTAACATGCTCAGATACTCAGTTGTGTCCGATTCTTTACGACCCCATGGACTATAGCCCACCAGACTCCTCTGTCCATGGGATTTTCCAGGCAAGGATACTGGAGTGGGTTGCCATTTCCTTCTCCAGGGGATCTTCCTGACCCAGGGATTGAACCTAGGTCTCCTGCCCTGCAAGGCAGATTCTTTACCAGCTGAGCCACCAGGGAAGCCCAAGTCCTCACCCAAGTTAGGACTTAAAAGAGAAGTCTTCTGAGAGAAAGTGTTCTTGAAGCCAAGCCGCGGAGACTAGCACTTTGGCTGGTAGAGTTGAAAGCTGAAGAAGGGGTTGTGACAGGTCACTTGTAGTTGCTCTGAGTTCCCTGTGTGTCTAGACCCTGGTTCACCCATTTGCTTTCCTGCTTATGGCCTTGCACTGTGCCCAGGTTACAGACTGTGGACAAAGCTAGGTGATAAATCGCTCGTTAGAGTCTCCCTGTGAGAGGGCACATGCCTAAGGGCGGAATTTCCGGGTCTGGGTCTAGGTGAAGGTGCCCCCTTTAGAAAATCATGCAAGTCAGTTTTTCGAAGTGATTGCAAATTTACCCTCCCAGAGCCAGGAAGAAAAGACTGTATCTTTTTTATTTCACATAGAAATCTGCCCCCTCCTCTTCCTACTACCATTGACCATCTCCTGCCCTGCCTGGCCCAGGCCATGCCAACAGCAAGTCAGAAGCAGGCAAAAGCCTGGGTGGGCCGAGGCGGCCTGAGAAGCCTCAAGGCTTTGGTGCTTACAGTCAACAAAAGACCCCGGTCTGAGGACCAGAAGTAGCCCAGCCACATCTGATCATGGCTATAAACGGAAGTCTGGAACAAGGGGCAAGCCCTGCCGGCAGGAACACTGAGCTGATCACGTCAGCCCTGACAGGGAGACCCAGTATGATGGAGGTGGGGCAGGGTGTGTGCAGGAAAAGTAGGTTTCTGGGCCCCACTTTCACCCCCATCTTCTTATTTATCTTTGTCCACTGGGCTGGTCCTAGAAGAGGAGCCATGCCTGCCAAACCCTCTGCCAAGCCAGTCACCAGTCCTTGGCCTGTAAGTCAGAGGCATGTTTCTGGCCACCGATCAGACTCACTGTTTTCACTACCATAGGAAATTGTCCAGCGTGGCCTGGGAGGGGGTGGGTGCTGTCCTGGCCCCCAGTTTCTGCCTAGCCCTGCCCTTGGGCTTTGGTTTAACTGGCAGTGGGCGGATCATAGTTGTGTCGGTCTGAAGGAAATGTCAAGGAAGAGGCCTACAGAGAGGACTGGAACGCAGGGCTCAACCTTGGGGGTGGGCAGCGCTGCTACACGGGGCAAGGTCTAGCTCTGCCCGCCTGGGACTACAGCCACCAGTAAGTTGGGGTCTGGGGGTACAGGTGAGGGATGATGTGGGCACCATAGCTTAGCTCAGCCCAACACCACAAAATAAGGATACAGGCTGGATGAATTTTGTTCGGCCTCCAAGTCCATCGAAGCCAATCCTTACCTAAAGCAGAAGGAAGAGGTAAGTGGGCTGACCTCATGAGCGAGGGCCACCCAGCCCCACCTGCAAGAAGGCAGACACTTTTCCCTTGTGGGAAACCACACTCACTGCATCTGTGCTGCGGCAGGGCTCTGCCCTGACCCTCTTGGTCTGTTTCTGGCCCAGGAGAGCATTCCGGATGAAGACGGGGAACGCGCTAGCCAGCTCCTCATCAGGCTCCCCCAGACAGTGCTGGCCCCCCAGTGAGAGCTGGGACTCCTGCAGAGGGGACCCCACAGCCAGGCTCGATGAGACAGGTGGCAGCAAAGAGGGGGGTGGGAGGCATGTGGGAACAGGATTAGGATCTCTGGTGCCTCATCCAGAGGCAGGAAGGACAGGCAGTAGGGTTCCCAGGGTCCTCCAGGAGTGAGAGGGCTCCGGCAAGACCCTGACCTCTCAGAAGACCAGCTTCATACTCAGTCCTGGCCAAGGATGGAGGGTGACTGCCTGAACATCTTCAGGGGCCTTACCTGCCTGGGGCCTTTGGTTATCTTCTTGGGAACATCCTGAACAGGAGAACTGCAAGAGAGAGATGCGAGGATTAATGAGATAAGCAAGAGAAGGGCTTTGTATAGAGTGAGTACTCAGGAGAGGGAAGAAGAGGTGGCTGGAACCAGATTCATGTCCAAACCTAGGTGACCCTCAGTGCCCTGTCAGCCACTCAGAGCTATTAGCACAGGACCTTCAGAGATCTCTTAGCCATCCTCCCTCCAGGCTGTGGAAGGGCCAGGAACTACCACTTACTGTGCTTTCTCAGGGAAGAGCCTCTTGGCAAGGCCATGCTGGGTGCTGGAAGGCTGGGATGGGGGAGTGTTCACATTAAAGGTGGCATTGAGGTCAATATCATCGCCAAAGGCTGGCCGGCGAAGCTTCAGGCCCACCATCTCCACAGGAGCTGGGCTATAAGGCAGAGACAGTTTGGATACTCAAGATCACAGTGGCAACAACCCCTCAAGCATTAGAGATGGATCGGCTCCAGGGGCCTGGAGCTCACACCTGGTTTAGAGCTATCCTTCAAGGAAACCCTAATCTCTCCAGAAAAAAGAGATTAGTCCTTGGCTTGGTCCTTCACACAGTAGAAGTCTGGAGACATGCAAGGAAGAAAGCAGAAACCCACAGAAAACCCAAATACACAAATGAAAAACATTTTGTTCAAGAAGCCTCATTTCTCAGAGTGCATGCAAGGATCCTGTCAGAGAGGTGACCACAGGCTGAAGCAGATGGATGTTCCTTCCATTGCTACTTATCATGGCCAGTGGACATATTAGAGACTGTCCAAACGACTCCCCTAGGGCGCTGGCACTTTCAGAGCTTGAATATGAGACATACATTCAAGTAGTGTTCCTAGAGACTTCCCTGGTGGTCCGGGGGTTGGGAATCCGCCGTGCAATGCAGGGAATGAGGGTTCGATGCCTGGTCAGGGAAGATCTCACGTGCCACAGCTGGGTGTGTACATCCTGGAGGGACAAGGGCGTACACAAGCCTCCAGAGCACCTCTGTGGCCCCTGGCACCCAATGGCATCTGAATATGAATCACTACCTGTGCAGAAGACAGTAAGCTCATTTCTGCCGAGGAGACTAGGGAAGGGAGTGCAGAGGACAGTGGACCCTTCAGTGTGGAGAAGAGCTGGGGGCCACGGAGCAGGAGGACACAGAGCAGAGGGACACAGAACAGGGGCCACGGAGCAGGGGGCCACGGAGCAGGGGGCCACGGAGCAGGGGGGCCACGGAGCAGGGGACTCGGAGCAGGACACAGAGCAGGGAGACACGGAGCAGGGGGACACGGAGCAGGGGACTCAGAGCAGGACACGGAGCAGGGAGACATGGAGCAGGGAGACTCGGAGCAGGGGGACACAGAGCAGGGGGACATGAAGCAGGGGGACACGGAGCAGGGAGACATGGAGCAGGGGGACACGGAGCAGGGGGACACAGAGCAGGGGGACACGGAGCAGGGGGACACAGGGAACACGGAGCAGGGGGACACGGAGCAGGGGGACACGGAGCAGGGGGACACAGGGGACATGGAGCAGGGGGACACGGAGCAGGGAGACACAGAGCAGGGGGACACGGAGCAGGGGGACACAGAGCAGGGGGACACGGAGCAGGAGGACACAGGGAACATGGAGCAGGGGGACACGGGGAACACGGAGCAGGGGGACACGGAGCAGGGGGACACGGAGCAGGGGGACATGGAGGAGGGGGACACGGAGTAGAGGGACACAGAACAGGGGACACGGAGCAGGGGACTCGGAGCAGGACACGGAGCAGGGGGACACGGAGGAGAGGGCCACGGAGCAGGGGGACACAGAGCAGAGGACACGGAGCAGGGGGACACGGAGCAGGGGGACACAGGGGACATGGAGCAGGGGGACACGGAGCAGGGAGACACGGAGCAGGGGGACACGGAGCAGGGGGACACAGAGCAGGGGGACACGGAGCAGGAGGACACAGGGAACATGGAGCAGGGGGACACGGGGAACACGGAGCAGGGGGACACGGAGCAGGGGGACACGGAGCAGGGGGACATGGAGGAGGGGGACACGGAGTAGAGGGACACAGAACAGGGGACACGGAGCAGGGGGACACGGAGCAGGGGACTCGGAGCAGGACACGGAGCAGGGGGACACGGAGGAGAGGGCCACGGAGCAGGGGGACACAGAGCAGAGGACACGGAGCAGGGGGACACGGAGGAAGGGGCCATGGAGCAGGGGGCCATGGAGCAGGGGACTCAGAGCAGGACACGGAGCAGGGGGACACGGAGCAGGGGGACACGGAGCAGTGAGGACACGGAGCAGTGAGGACACAGAGCAGTAAGGCAAGGGGTGTCCTGCTGTGAGGGGCAGTGCAATTGGCCCGAAGCCTGAAGGTCCACCCCGCCCACAAGGCCAGCTCCATGAGGGCTGAGTGCAGAGGGTCCTGGGAGGTGTTTGGTAAGGGACTGGTAGGATGCCCAGGGGTTGCTATGCTGGGCAGATGGGAGGAGCAGAGGATGGTCCCAAGCCTCACACAGAGGTGGTAAAAAGGGAAAGGGTCAGGGAAGCAGCTCCTAAGTTAGATGGGCAGGCTCCAAGCAAACGAGTGGATGCGCGGAAAAGGGACCATAGTGATTTTCCAGCATTGAAAAGTGCCTCGAATAAAAGTGGCTGGGTCGCGTTTTCTGTTCGGACCACCAGCGAGCCAGCCAGGCCTGAGGACCCTCTCAGCCTGTCGGCTTCCAGACTGCCACACAGGCAGTGGCTCGGCCTCTTGGCTCCCTCTGCTGGCAGCTCTAGTGTGCCGGTGCTGGGACCAGAGGAGAGCTCTTTTGGTGGGTGGCTTCATGTTTGTTTCAGAACCTGGGGCAGGTGGATGTATCAGGTGGGCTGCTCCATACACAGGATGCCCCTCCCCTTTCCCTGACCATCCCCAGGGCCTTTCTGGCCTCTCTTTGTCAAAGCCCAGGGCCTGCCTCAAAGCTGCGTTCCAGCTCAGTCTTAGCTGTCACTCAGGCCAGGAGGTCCACAACCTTCAGGCCGACCTGGGCCACCTACCCCCCAACAAAGCCAGAAAGGGTGAAGACACCCTTACCAGGGAGCTCCTCCAGCTTGGAGTCCCTGTTCCACCCCAGAGGGTCAACGAACCTCTCTAAAACGAGGCGGTTGATAGTTTCACTGTCTCCTGGTGGCAGCTTCAGGGTTTCCTGCAGTATCGTCAGCTTTTTTTTCAGGCTCTTCAGGAAGGAAAGAGAAGAGTGTGAAAGAAAGACTGAGGCACCAAGTCCAGAGTGGCCACCATGGGCAGTACGCATGAAAGGCAAGCCCACTGGGACCAGAACAAGGCCTGAAAGTCAAATATCAGGCTCAGGAGGCCAGGACCACCTGACCTCAGAACCCCTCTGGCAGTGACCTCCTCCGGTGACCTCCTCCTCCTCCGGTGAACCCCCCTCCTCTGGTGACCTCAAGGATGCAGGTACAGGACAGTCAGCAAGATCCCTGTGCTCTCTGTCCTCTGCTGAGGAGCCCAGGCTTCAGACCAAAGGCCAAGATTCCTGTCCTGACCCACCCTGAACCAGGAGGATACAGGGAGCCCAGAGCTGCGACCACTGACTGATGCAGGGTTTGAGGGCAGAACTCACCCAGCCCACATCCTGGAGGGCACATAAACCACCCTTCCTTCCCACCTGCTCGTAGATGTTCCTCACCGTGATTTCCTTGTCAGCACTCTGTAAGTCCTTCTGAGACGACCTCAGCTCCAACTTGGCCTGGTCCAGTTCAGAGCAGACTGTCTGCAACTGCAAAAAAGTGTAAGGAGCGAAGGATGAACACAGGGCTGGCTGTGTGCCCCGCCCCACCTGCTGCTACACTAGCTCGTGGGAGCCCAGACCCAGAGGAGCGGGGGACACAGGGAAGACCCGAGCTCCATGGGGCTGGACCTTTGTCTTAGTCTGGCAGTGTTCATCTGGAGCAGTCCAGGGCTCCTCCCTACATCTATGCCCTGACATGTACCATGCCCAGAAATAAAAGCAGCTGTGTTGACTGATTCAGGTTTCAAGAGGCCTTCTACAGGGAGTCAGTCCCCTGGTGGTCTAGTGGTAAGAATTCTGGGTTTTCACTCCACAGCCCAGGTTCAATCCCTGGTCAGGGAACAGAAGAACTAGGGGAATAAACCAAATGGCAAAACACAGCAAATAAACAAACCACAAAGAAAAGAACAAGAGGCCTCCTACTCTAGGCCTGGAACAAAAAACAGGCCCCTGAAGCCATCACATTTGTGCCCCAGCCAGCTGAGAGGTACCCAGAGAGCAGAAGGGGACAGAAGTGTGCAGGTGTTGGGGTGACAGTTGCGTGACCTGCCACCCTAAGCAGACAAGCCAAGCAAGCCAGAGTCAGTGCCTAGTGAGGACCAGAAGCCAGTCTCTGTGAGTCATCCCACAGCCCCAGGGCCTGGCCTAGGAGCCACTCACACGCATGACAAAAGGACAGCCACCTCTCCCCTCACCCTCAGCTCCCCATTCAGTTACCTTGCTTCTGGAAGAAAACAAGTCCTTCTTCAGTTTGTCAGCTAGCTCCCCTGAGGCCTTCCGGGCCTCTTTTAGATTCTCGTACTCTCTACGAAGGGACCATGGAAAAGAGATGTCAGCCCGGGACACCCCCCCTGGTCAGACTGAGTCACAGCACCAAGCAAACACAAAGCCCAGCCGAAGCCCCCAGCCCTTCTCCTTCCAACTCTGACACCGGAGCCCAGCAGGGACCGGCTGGCACTGCAGGGGATCAAGCACCCCAGATGCTAAAGAGCTAGTGAATCGCTGTTTCCTGCCTGCTTGCAGGCACTGGAGATTTGAGAGGGTGTGCAGGAAACCCTGGCCCCACTAGGAGGCCCCCTACACCAACTGGCTGCACACCAGGCATCGGGGATCCTTCATACCTGTCAGCCAAGTGGCCCCTTTTCTCCAACTCCACACCCATGGGAATGAACACCTGAGCTGTTTCTGATGCAAGCTAGGTGGGGTCAGTAACCGCGTGCTAATGGGGAACAGGCTCCAGATATCAAACTGGAGCATGGCGAGCTGTGCCAATCTCCTTAGAAATAACACTTACAATTCACATGCAATTCTCTCAATAATTCTGTGAGGCAGGTTATTATTATCTGTTCAGGAAGCTAAGGATCAGAGACGTTAAGAAACTGGCTCCTGGCCACACAGTAAGAGGTGGGATGTGGTTCAAACGAAGGCAGCAGGGCTCCAGAGCCTGCTCCTCACTCCGCCTGCTCTGCTTCATGAGAGACGGGCAACACTCAGAGGGGCATAGCTTGGGGGCCATGACTCAGCTTGGATACCGGGGCCAGAGTACCCACTTCTTGAGGGACACACAGAACACAGCCAACTGCTCCACCGCGGACTGTCCCACACCCATGTCTCGGATCATCTCCTCCACCTCGGGCCGCTGGCTCTGGAGTAGGAGCTCGATTCTGAAAAACACCCGGCCCACGGCATTTAAAATCTGGAGGCTGATGGGTAGGTACCCAGTGCAGCTCTGCCTCCCTTTGCTGCCGTTGCTATGGAGACAGCCTGAGCTGCTAGGATGCTTTAGCAGGCGGCTCTGCCCAAAGAAAGGCCCCAGCGCAGAGCTTAGCACAGCTGCAGGGATGGTGCTGAGGGAGAAGGGGTGCTGACAGAGGGTCTCAGGTCAGGGATGTCCACGGAGAGGTTCTTAGAACAAAAGCCCTGCCAGGTTTCCCATGGAAAGCGGAGGAGCCTGCAGAGGCTGAGTAAGGCCTGAGCCCCCCGTGGCCTACAGAGAGCTGAGCCATCCCCTGCTGCAGCCCCGAGAGCCGTGCCCCGGGGGTGCAAGGGCACCGGGTAGGTCCCAGCTCTAAGCTCACCGCTCCATGTTCTTCATCTTGCTCCGGAGTCGGCGGGCCTCTTCCCGTGCTTGCTTGGCCTCATCCTGCTGCTGCTCCAAGTACTTCATCTGCTTCTGAAGAGCAAACGCACCCCAACATGTCTGTTGCTTGGCGGATCCCAGGGGCCAAGGTTAAAGTCGCCGGGAGAACTCCACCCTAGAACCGTCTGCTTTTGAAAATACTGATAAGCATGTGTGCAAGCCCCAGGAGGTAAGGCTCCTGGGCCCCACTCTGACGTGTGCTTTTGCTGCTACGAGGCCTTGGACCAGCTGCTTCCTCACCCCCTGGCTTGCTTCCTCCTGAGATACGTCTTACCGTCAGCATAGCCCACTCTCAGCATCTAAAGGCCTGCTGGGGGCTGCCAGAGTCCAGCGACTGTGTAGGAAGCTGAAGAAGCCTGGAGCACAGATCCAGGCCATGCTATCCATCAGCTATGGACAGTTGCCAGGGTAGGACAGCTGCCCTCAGCACCTGGCCACTTCATCTCCGACCTGGGAACGCCAACACACTCCTGCTCTGTGGCCAGGTGCTGGTCCGCTCCTTCCTTCCCATTGGCCAGGCCACATGATCCAATCCAGCCACCAAGCAGAGCCAGAAACGGCGAACACCCTGGGGCCCTATCCGTTTACCCGGTTGGGTCCTTTTCCTTCTCAAATGGCACCCGGCAATGACTGGCTCCTTCATATGAGGTCAGAATTTCAACTGTGGATTCAGATCAATCACCTCCTGCCCCTTGGAGAGCAAGAGGCTCACCAACCCAGGCTGATACAAAATTCATCTGGGTCTAGAGCCGCTAGCTCTGCAGGCTTTGATCTGCCCGGTCAGCTCAGCACAGCCAACTTCAAAGGCCCCCTGCTCCTCTCTGGGATGCTGTTTGATCTGGCTCCAGAGAGCAGCCCAGCCAAGGACAGGCACACTAATGGAAGGTTCTTCAGGCTGGCTTTGTCACTGGAGTACAAACCACTTTGGGAAACATGGCCTAGGCTCACTGAGGTCTTGGTTGAGCAGTCCTTCCACGAAACACTGGGCAGGCCTCACCTCTCCAAACTAGTACAACAACCACAGGTGCGGGCAATACGACCCTTTTCTCATGGGCTGGGTAGGAGGCCTGGGGAAGATGGAATTTCCCTCCATTTTACAACTGTACAGACCATGGTATTAACCAAGGCAGACACAAAAGACAAGCCCACAGTGGGGAGCCCAGGAGGAAGACTGTATCTCCCCACCAACCTGTGCCCACGGGGGCTGGGGACCCACCTTGAGGGCGGAGCACAACATCTCAGCCTTGTCCAAGGCCCTCTGCAGGGACTCCACAGTGGCGTTGCGCTCGTCCAGCGTGTCCCGCAAAGAGTCGATGATGAGCTGGCTGTCTCGTTTTTCCTTCTCTGCAGCAGGGGTTGGGGACAGAGGGAGAGGAAGGGCCTGTCTACTGTGCACTATGAGAACCTGGGGCCCTGGGCCCCAGCACCCCACCCCAGAGCCAGGTGAGGAACAAGTCGTGGGCCACAGGTCAGGCAGCCTGCTTGTCTCTCTGGCAAGCACCAAACCAGGGATGCCCAGCCATTCTGCGGATGAGACCCTTTTTCTGCTGCTCAGAGTTACTGGAGTAAAGATTTCACTGCTCCTTGATCCCACAGTCTAGTTAATTCATCATCCCAGAACTCAAGCACTGAAAAAGTCAAAGTGAAAGTCCCTCTGTCGTGTCCGACTCTTTGTGACGCCATGGACTTTCAGTCCATGGAATTCTCCAGGCCAGAACACTGGAGTGGGTAGCCTTTCCCTTCTCCAGGGAATCTTCCCAACCCAAGGATCGAACCCAGGTCTCCCACATTGCAGGCAGATTCTTTACCAGCTGAGCCACCAGGGAAGCCCAGGAAAACTGGAGTGGGTAGCTTATCCCTTCTCCAGGGGATCTTCCCAACCCAGGAATCAAACTGGGGTCTCCTGCATTGCAGGTGGATTCTTTACCAACTGAGCCACGAGGGAAACCCTCAAGCAGGTTCCTGCCAAATCTGGCAGCGGAATCCTCAACTACAATATTCTGACCTGTCAGGTAGACTCCTCCCAGCCTTGGTCCTAGGCAAGCAGCCCCAGGACAAAGAAGAGGCTCACCTCATCTGGGTGAACAGCATCAGTCACTTCCCTTTCCTTTCCTTTTCTGCCATCACAAGAGCTGATAAGACTTGGATATACCAAGCAGGGAGAGCCCCTGGATATGCCAGAAGGCTGAGGGCTTCCTCCCAGGCCTCAGTCCAGTACCCAAGTCAGGGGCTTCCCAAGGCCCCTGGGAACTCACCTTTCTGGGAAAGCAGGGCTCTGGTATTATCCAGTTCATTCTGCAAGGCAATACTCATAGTAAGCAGCAAGAAGGCATCACAGCTGGCCCCCACCCAGCCTCACATAAGGTCTGTGGGGAGCCCCAGGCGGGAACAATGAGGCCTGTGGGCCCAGAAAAGCATGAATCTGCTGCTCCTCAAGGCCAAGTGAAATCAATAAGGGAGACAGAAGCCTTGCTTTGTCTCTGAGTGTCTTTTTAAAAAGTCGGTAAAATGCAGATAATCTCAGGTATAAGACCCTAGGACAGGAAAAGAGGCATAACGGGGCAAAATAAGTGGAGCCTGGCCTGCACAGTCGGTTTTATGGCAGAAGCTTCCATCGCTTCTTCAGGCCTGTGCCCGTCCTGACATTCCCTGGCATTAGCTGGACCCAACAGGGACACAGAATTGGGATGGCCAAGCACCCTGGGCCACACTGCTCCCTCCACCCTGGGTCCTACCTGCTTTATGGTCTACCCCCTCCCAGCCCTAAGCTGGCTCTGTGTGCCAGGACTCTTCCAGCCCCAGAAACCAATAGGGTAGGGGAGCCAAGACAATTCTGCACCCCTAGATGAAACCTCACTTGCACTAAGCTCTAACCAGACTGTTGTGAGGGTCAAACGAGCCTCCCCAAGCCCATACATGTGTTCCACAGCCACTGCCACAGAACCACTGAGAGGCTGGAGCAGAAGAGAGCCCCACTCCCACTCAGGAGTCCCATGAACTCAACACCCTTGTGGGCAAGAGATGTACCTACTCCATAAGCAGGAAAACCAGGCTCGGTAGACCTGAAAGGCTTGGCCTAGGGTCCGTGATGGTAACTGGATGCAGAACAATCCTCATCCAGGTTACTCTTCCCAGGTCAATGCAAGACTCATATTATGACCAATACAAGGCCGGGCCCCTCTTCGGGGCTGAGCTCCTGTCGTCAAACTCTCTACTCAGGACTTTGGGGCAGGAGCTGTTGGTAACTGAGCTGGTTAAACAGGCTGGACATCTCAGCTGGAAGCCGTGGGTAGAGAAGGGCACACGGGCTGCCTGAGAGCAGCTGCCAGCTCAACCTTTCCGCTAGTCCCTAGCACCTTCCACACCCAGGCAGGGTGCCTTCCAAGTCCTTGCTCCAAACTACTCAAGATTTTGCCTTCATGTCTCCCAGATATGGCTTAGAAAATCAGAAAGAACTGAAGCTGCCTTTGTTGCTTTTCTCACAAGGAGGACACGGCTTAAAACTGGGAGCAGTTACCATGACGATGAACACGTTAGCTTTAAGCACAAAAGCTCCACATCTTGAAGCAGTGAGGTTCCAAGGACGTCACAGCCCCCCCGGGGGCCAGGGCCGAATGAATCCTAATCTGACAGATGGCCAGAAAATTAACCCTCAGTGTCCAGGTTCACTTGTGAACCCCAATCCCACTTCCTTGAGAGGTTTCTGCCAATCCAATCCCTTTGTGCACGAAGCAAGCTAAATCTTAGGCTTGGAGGGGAAGCAGTAGAAGTGTGGGAGGGAACCCACCCATCCTCCCCTGCAGTGTGGGTTTCCATCCTGGCTGCATATCTTGATTCCAGGGGCCCTGCCCTCCATTCCTGCTCTGGGAAAGACTTAGGCAGCTGGATACACACCAAGCTGCCCAGGCAGTTGTGAACAGGCAGGTTTGCGAACAGTGGGTTCACACATCTTCCCTGGCTGAGGACTGAAAAAGATGGTTGTACATTCTTTGCAAGGTGAGGGGACTTCGAGGGATACATTCTAAACTATGGTCAGAACTGCTCTGAAATCCCAAAAGGAGGGCTCACAGTCAAGTGGCTCCCTTCCTCCCTGACAGAGGATTTCTCCAATGACTGGAACATCATCAATTATTCTCTGCTCTCACTGTCCCAGCCTTGAATTCTCTATCAAGTCTCCCCTTCCAGAACCCATCTCCAGACTCTAGGTACCCTCCCTGGGTAGGAGCAGAAAGTGAACTCTCAGAGGGCCTGGGACTCAGCAGAATGAGATAAAGTCTGGGTACCTTTAAGAATTCTGCATCTAAGACATTCTCCTCCTCCTGGGCAAGGTCAAAGTAGAGCTTATTGATAATGGTTCTTTTGCCGACCTGAATGAAAGAATGAGACACAGTGTGACTGCATAGCTGGGTCATGGGCAAGGAGGACAGGGGACATGCAGCCAAGCCCATCTCCCGCCTAACCTTTCACAGCACATCCCTTGGAGGGAGGTGACCTCTGCGATCCTGTAGGTGTCCAAAGCTGGCTACCACTAGTTATTCCGTCATGTCATTACATATCCATGTGGTAACTGCTCAAAAGATACCCCAACTCTAGGTGCTGGGCATTGCAGGGGAAAGGCAGATAAGGAGACCAAATCTAGCCAGGTGAAGACTGGCCCAGGCAACGAGTCCATCTGCCAGCTCCCCTTGGGCAAAAGCAGGCCTCCCGCACCATTTAAGAGCACAAGTGAGGCTCAACCAGCCTCAAACCAGATGGTCCAGACAGGTCAAAGACATTACTTTGCTACAGAGACCTCTCCTCATCCTTGCTCCCTGGCGAGGAGTATCTTTAGCTGAGGAGTTTTTTCACCCCACCAACTTTACCTGGATTCGGCACTGCGGGCAGGTCCGACTTGGTGCTGTCTCAAACCACTGAATTAGGCTGGAATGAGAACAGAAAAACAGACTGGTTTTAGGGGGAAACATACAGGCCAGGTAGCCACGCCAACCATTACAGCATCTGTCGTGCTCCTCTCTGACCCATCACCTGCCCACCCAGGAGGGCAACACCTGAGGTAGTGATGATATATCCCACAAAGCCTGACTCGTACAAGCAATCCAACCAACTGGCCCTTTTTTTTTTTTTCCCTTGGCCCTTGCTGGCTTGGACTTCTCTCTCCTGAGCTGTAATTTTATCAACTTTCTAGCCTTTGATTGAGGTTAGGGGCAATGGTCAAAGTCAGGGTCCCTCAGAGACAGGAATTATAATATTCCAAAGGGGTAACTTTCAAAGTGAGGGTAAACTAGAGGTAGCAAGCAGAAGTAAAAGTGAAACACAGCCCAGCTATGCACCATCAATCTTCCCTAAACGTTAAAACATTCTTCTACTAGGGCATTATCTGGTGGTCCAGTGGTAAAGAACTCTGTGCTTTCACTGCCTGGTTGGGGAACTAATATCCCACAAGCCAGGTAGTGCCGTCAAAACAAAATCAAAATGTAGCAGACAATCTACTAGTTGGCCTACTTGTAGACAATCCCCCCAGGGACCACGGAAAAACAGTCCTTTTGGGAAGATGATACCATCTTTCAAGACTGTGATTTTTTTTTCTATAAATAATTTTTCAAATACATATAATACAAAGCTCACCACGCACAGTGAGGGAATACTACACAGCAATGAGAATGAATGAGTCTATAACTCAGAACAAATTATGGGTGAATTACATAAACGTAAGACTGAAGAAGAGAAGCCTGATACAAAAAAAAACCCAAAACCAGTAAATTGTGTTTAATTCCATTCACATAAAGTAAAAGGTAGGCAAAACTCATCTATGTTGCTGGAAGTCAAGACAGTGGCTATCATGCGTTTAGGAAAGGCAGACTGGTGGGAGTACCTGGAAGACTGCACGGGGCCCTTGCCTGGACTCTAATCCACAGAGACTGGTAAGAGGCCAGAGGAGAAATTCAGGCAAGGCTTTCTTGCGACTGCACCAGGAGGGAGCAAAAACAAGCAACAGGTGTCCTTGCTTGCTCGCTGGGGAGAGGAGGGGAGTGAGGAGCGAGTTCCTCATATGAGGTGAGTGCAGAGGGGCAGATTGGCAGGCTGAGCCACAGGGGTAGCTTAGGTGGCGGTGTGCCCACCCCTTTGGTGGTCCTGTGTGGAGGGATCCTGTACAGTACCCTGGCTTTGCTCCAGGACCTCAGAAATGGCAGCTGGGTTTTGGCCTTTTTGTATCTTCTTGTTCATAGTTTGCGCAAGCTGAGCGCGCATGTAGTTACTTTTAGTCCCTTATAGTTTCTTCGTATTCTGTTGTTTGAGGAGGCATTTGTGTAGGTGCAAATGCAAGCATTCTGGAAGAGTGTCCCGGGTCCCAGTCTTTCTCAGCAGGAGGTTTCTGAAGTGCTGATGTCTAGTTTCTTGCTCTGAATTCTGGTTACATAGGTGTGTTCAGTCTGCAAAAATTCTGCAAGCTATACATTTCTTATATTCGTACTTTTATGTATTATACTATATTTCAATATAATGCTTGGTTTTAAAGTAAACAGTTACACAAGAGAAAGCACTGCATATTGTAAACCAGAACATAACCACAGAGACTTCAGACACTGGAACTGTCACTCACCATGACAGACACGGTATGCCGGATAAACAAAAATTAAGATCAAAAATATCAAAAAAGAATTTGAAAATAAAAGGTGACATATCAGAACTTAATACGAAATAAACAGAAATTCCAAAAGTGAACAAATGGCCCAAATTAAGAATTCAATGGATGAACTTAACAGCAGTTTAGGCAGAGTTGAAGAATCAGTACATTGAAAGATATGTCAGAGGAAACACTGGGAATTAGAAAGGTGGAAAAATACATAAGAAATGATAAGAGATATAAAAGTTACCGTGAGGTCTAGGATATATATAATTAGAAGTTCCAGGAAGAAAGCATTAGGTAGAATAATGCCCTCACCTTTATGTCCTAATTACCAAAACTTGTGAATATGCTACCTTATAAAACAAGAGTAATTTGGAGCTGTGATTAGGTTAAGGAGATGGGGAGATTATCCAGGGGTGTCTCATGTAATCATAAGCGTCCTTATAAAAGAGACAGAGGGTCAAGAGTCATACAGAGAGGTTTGAAGATGTAACACTGCTGACTCTGAAGATGGGTAAAGAGGCCATGAGCCAAAGAAGGCACAGCCCCACTTACATCTTCATTTTAACCAAGCAAGACCCATTTTGGACCTCTAAAATTATAAAATAATTTCTGTTGTCTTAAGCCACTAAGTTAGTGGTAATTTGTTACAGCAGAAATGAGATGCTAATATAGAAAGAAAAGAGATAATGGAATAGAGGCAATATATGAAGAAATATGGCTGATAGTTTCCCAAAACTGAGTAAAGATATTGTTCCACAAGTTAAAGAAACCTCATGAATTTCAAGCAGAATAAATAAAAATAGTAACAAAAAGTGAATTGAGGTAACTATATTATTGTCAGACAAAACAAACTTAGGTCAAAAAAGCATACAAGAGATAATGACTTTATATATTGATAAAACGCTCACTCCAACAAGAAATAACAATTATAAACATATATACACCTAACAAAATAGACATGAAATATATATATGAAAGAAAACTGTACAGAATTAAGGGAGAAATAGCAAGTACAACAATAAAATTTGGAGATGTTAATATTACACAATTTCAATAATGGATAGAACAATCAGACAGATGATCAATATGGAAACAGAAGGCTTGAACAACACTTTATACCAACTAACCTAACAGATGTATACTCCCCCCAACAATAGCAGAAAACACATTCTTCTCAAGTGCACATGGAACATTCTCTAGGATAGGCCATATGGTGGGCCACAAAACAAACCTTAAAATTTTTTTAAAGATTGAAAATCACACAAAATAGATTTTCTGATTAAAATAGAATGAAACTAAAAATCAATAACCGAAGAAAAATGGAAAATTCATAAATGTGTGGAAATTAAACAACACACTCTTAGACAACCAATGGGTCAAAGAAGAAATCGCAAGGGAAATAAGAAAATACATGAGATTAATGAAAATGAAAACATATCAAAACTGTGTAAGACAGCAAAAGCAGTGCCAAGAGGGAAACTGATAGCTTTAAACACACACAGTAAAAGCAAAGATACCCATTACGATGGCTATTATAAAAAAAAAAAAAAGAGTTTGGCAAGGATGTGGAGAAACTGGAACCCTTGTGAATTGTTAGTAGGAATGTAAAATGGTACAGCTGACACGGAAAAACAGAAGGGCAGCTTTTCAAAACATTAAACATAGAATTACTATACGATCCAGCTAGTCGACTTCTCGGGATAACCCAAAATAAATGAAACTAGGAACTTGAAAATATACTTGTACACCAATGTTCATAGTAACATTACGCACAGTAGCCAAAACATGGAAACAACCCAACGTCTATTAACAGATGAAGGGACAAACAAAACGTATTATTTTCATACAATGAATAATAATCCCTTAGTCATAAAAAGGAGTAAAATTCTGAAACATGCTACAACATGGATGAACCTTGAAAAGACTGTGCTTAGTGAAATAAGCCAAACTTAAAAGAACCAAATGTGATTTCACATATATGAGGTCCCTAGAAAAGAAAAATTCACGGAGACAAAGTAAAACAGAGGTTTCCATGGGCTGTGGGAAGGGGGGAATGGAAAATTATTGTTTAAAAGATTCAGTGCTTAGTTTGGACTGATGGAAACGCTCTGGAAATAGTGGTGATGGTTACACAACGTTGTGAATGTACTTAATGCCACTGAACTGTACTCTTAAAATGGTCAAAATGGAAAGCATCTTCGAGCTCATCGAGTAGACATTCTCCTGAAAAATTTTTTAAATTTTTGAAGTTTTCATTGAAATTAAATGGTGGCAGACATGTCCAACAAATATTGCAGGAATTTGATCCCTTTATGAATCTTGTGAGAGATGAATGTGTGAAGCTGGGCAACAGAACAATACTGAAATGGTGGTAATATGAGAAAATAGTATCATCATATCAGAAGTTTTGGAGCAAGTATAAACAAAGGCTGTGTTCACCAGAAAAATCAATTGCTTCCATATGTCCTTTCCAAAGGGCCTATTTTACTATGATATAAAAATCAGGTCATATACATTTTCATAACTTAACTTTTTTGTTAAGTAAGCTTTTGCAAAATGTTAAATATTAAGTCATATATATATATTATATGTTGCTCCAATAGAATGGTGTATAGTGAAAAAAAAAGGAAAAGGAAAAAATGGTTAATTTTATGTTACATGTATTTCATCACAATTTAAAAAAGAAACTCGGGACTCAGCCTGTCCACAGCTACCAGGGGGATCTCCCCACCAGCAATGCACTGAACAGAATGGTCCTACCAGTCAGCAGAACACCTTGATTCGAGAGCACCTCCTTGCCATTTGATGTTAATTTGGGTTTGCTTAGGTCAGTGGAGTGTCTGACCAAGAAGATGACTCTGGACAGAATCATTCCAAACCCAAGCAAACCACAGCAAACCCAGTAGACTGTTGGCTACCAGGTCTGGCAGAAAACAAAGGGCTCACTAATGTGGTGAAAGCATCTGCACGGACAAATAATTTTGAAACCACATTTCTCTGCAAGCCAATCAAAGAAACCTCTACTCTGTCTTCATTAAACCAAGCCTTTACCTCCCCCGCCTCCCTACTCCCCAACCCACAGCCTCACTCAGCTCAGCTGTCACTTCCTTGGGGAAACCTGCCACACAACTCGCCTCTGCCCAGGTCAGGAAGTCTCGTGGGATTCCCATCTAATGCCTTCTTCATCATCAGTCTGGGGTCCAGGGACGGGTCACCCGGAGCCCCGACACCCCACAGTCCTGTAGCCCTACGGGAGCGAGGGCCCAGCTCCAACACAGCGCTCACTCACCAATGCGAGTGGAAGGTGTGGCCGCAATGGATGGCGGCCACGTCGCGGGAGTGATCAAAGAAGTCGGAGCAGATGGTGCACAGGGCACGGATAGGCATGATGACTGGTCTCGAGTCGCCGAGGTAGCCAAGGAAACGGCGACGGGTCCAGCTTGGCGGCCGTGCCTCCGCGTCTTCACTAGCTTCGAATTTGGCTCCACGGCTCAACTTCCGGGAGAGGATCGGAAGTGGCTGCACTGAAGGTTAGGTCCCGATTGGAAGAACCCTCGGAGGGCGGGGCTTAACGGCCCCGCGGCCGTGGAGAATCCTGGGGCGGAGCGCGGGCCTGAAACTATCTAGCGGTAATTCTCAGGCAGTTCGCTGTTGAGACCGCAGGTACAGCGGGAGCGCAGCGTTGGGTTGGTACGGGGACCAGCTAGGCTGCTAGCCGGGCCCCTTTTGGGGGCAACACAGGGCGTTATGGTCCCAAGCCAGAGGTGGCTCGAGGTGCGCTGGGCACGGGCTTCTGAGCCCTGTTCTCTCAGCGCAGCCTTCTCTACTCTCTCGGAGCAGAGTAGGGAATGGGACGACGGTCACGATAGAGCGGGTCCCCTGGGCTCTGGGCTGTGCTTGACAGTATAGTGGAAACCCATAGTTCCCAGACCGAAAAAACGCTGCATTCTCTTAGCCCTCCTTTCTGAGTGGTCCTAGAAGGATGGACACAAGTCCTAACCACTCAGGACATCTCAAGCTCACGTAGGATCTATACAAGCAAGACTTGATTCCTGAGTTTAGAGGTGATTAGAGGTGGCAGGGCCAGTATCCTGACTTTAGTCCTAGCTCTCGGGAGGATCAGTTTTGCCTCGGGACTGCAATCGAGTTGTTTTGGAGGCCCAGTTGCATCTTAGACAAGTGACTAACAAACCTTTTTTATTATTCCCACATCAGAGTTGTCTTTGGGATCCTCTCTGAGGAAGAGTGGCATCCCTGGTGAGTTTACCTGGGCTAATCTCAGCTGGAAGGAGTACTCCTAGGAATTTTTGTGATTAACTGTTTTTAGCAGTATTACTCCCCTCTTCCCCGGGGGGGGGGGGGGGGGGGGGGGGGGGTGGGGGGGGGGAGGAACAACCTTATACACAGCCCCATAATGTAAAGCTTATCTGTTCCACGTGAAGTGGACCTGAGTGAAGTCCTTGGGACCTATGTGGAAAGCAACTGTGTTGTTTACAGGAAGGAGAAATCAACACAAAGGGCAGGATAGAATCATTGTGTAATGCCTATCCTGCACCCACTCCACAACCCAGGGAAACCCACTTTGGCCATGTACAAAAGGTCTCTCCCTATGGTGGGTGGCCCTCAGCGGGTTCCAGGTCTCATGCCTAAGTCGACACAAGGACTCCTTGTTCAACAAGACTTGTCAGAACAGTAGCCTCACATGGTTTTCTAGAGTCCAGAGGACCCCACCCCTACCATCAAGGACCATCCTGTGGCATCCCAAGCAATCCACATGGCACTGAGCTCAGACCACTACCAGCGAAACTACCCCCAGCCTCTACCCTCCCCACTGCCTTCCAGGGGCCCTCCCAAGTGATATAGAGGAAGCAAAGGCGAGAGGGTGGCCAGAGGCTTTGGCAGAGTGACATTTATTTGCCAGGTTCAGCAGGTACACAGCCCACCGACCTTCATACACCAGAGCAGACCCACAGGCATGCAGGGAGAAGGGCAGGACTACCCCCGAGTGCCAAGCGAGGGCTGGGACCAGTGTGGCTGCCTGCCCAGGCTCTAGTAGGGTCTGACAAAGGGCACCTGCCAGGAGCCTCCATTAGGAAACTGGGGAGCTTTATTCACTCCCTCATTCCAGCAAAAGCAACTCAGCGTGGCCCAGAGACACCTGGGCCTCTCTCTAAGCCTTGATAGAAGGGGAAGTGGGTCATAAACATAGAGAGTGTTCCTGTCTATTTCACTGTTGAATTGAGAGAGCAGAAAATCTGGCCCCGTGAAGGGCAAACCCCCAAATCAGACTATGGGACACTGCCAGGCAGCAGGCCCGCTGCCTGGGATGGAGAGGACTGTGGACTGAGCCTAAGGAGCCCATCTGGGAAGAGCCAGCGGCAGCTGTCCTTGTTCAGCCCAGGGTAAGGACCCAGCTAGGCTGGTACACTAGGTCCTGGATGTGCACTCCGCCCTCCCAGATCTCATCGCCACATCCTAACTGCTCCTCCTTCCCCTTGCAGGCTCCTGAAGCGCAGGGCACAGGGCAGCCCACTGCAGGACCCAGGGGGGCAGGAAAGAAACAGCGCGAGGGTCTTAGGAGAAACGTCCCAGGGACAGAGGTGGGAGCTTCTACCCTCCAACTCATTCTCATTCACTTCTGAGGACCCCCATGGCTACCAAGCAGCACCCCCGGCCATGTGGCCAGTCTTGTCTTAAAGCATTCTGCCCGAGATTACAGCCTTCTCTAACCAGCCTGTTTCCACTCCTAGAGCAGCCCACACACCACAGGCACATACCTTCATGTGCAGGAGCCTAAGACCGCTGACAGGGCCTCGCTGGAGGACCAGCTCTCAGGGCAAGGCCACCCAATTTAGGGCCTGGGAGAGGATGGGACCTTCAGGGCCTGCCTGGGTGGGGGGGAACTGTGAGGCAGAGAGGGGAGGGGGGCAGGGGAGCAGGGACCTCCTGAGTATCCCTAGAGCAGCATCCCACAAGAAACAGAAACTGATGAAGCTAGCAAAAGACAGAAAAAGCCACAAGGAATCCATGCAGGGGCTAGGGCTGGTCCCGCCTCTGGCCTGCCCATCACTCACGCACATACACACAGGAGATGAGACTGGTCTCCTGTGGCCCCCAAACATGCCCCATGCTGGGAGGCAGGGGCGGGGGGGGAGCGAGGGCATCATGCCAGTGACTCTATGTACAGTGAGAAGCCCCTCATCCACTCTCCCACCCTCCTGCCCATCCCCCGCCCCCCACAGCCTGCCCCCTCAGCTGGTCTCCACCCTCCGAGACTCCTGGGCACAGCCAGCAGCCTCTTCCCCTTTACTAGAGGGTGGAGCCTGGCCTGTTGCGCCCCCTGGGGCTGTGCTGTCCGGCTGGGCCAAAGCCGGCTCAGGGGTGGCAACAGCCTTGGCAGCCGGTGTGGCACTACTTTGGGTGGTGGGCACGGTGCTCTCTTCCACGGCTGGTGTGGCTCTCCCATCGGTGGCTGGAGTAACACTTCTGTCGGTGGCTGGGGTGACGCTCCCATCGGTGGCTGGGGTGATGCTCCCATCAGTGGCTGGGGTGACGCTCCCATCAGTGGCTGGGGTGGTACTGCCATCTGTGGCTGGGGTGGCACTACGGTCGGCGGGGGCCACGTTCTCGCTCTTTGTAGCATCACCTGCTGTGGCTGGGGTGGCACTGCCCCCAAAGGCTGAGGCAGCTGCACTTGCAGCCGTGGCCCCGCCTGCAGCCCCAGGGGTGGCAGTATCTGTGCCTGGAGCAGACTGGGCTGCAGCCGTGCCGGACTGCTCTGGGGCCCTGAGCCGTTTCATGAGGGTGGTCACTCGGACAGCTTTCTGAAAGGACAGTGGAGAGAGGCTCAGAATGAGGCTTATGGAAACTGGATCTGTTTCTTCACAAAGGCCAAACCCAGACCATTCCATGAGGCTCTGGCTGCCTCTGACCACCCCAGAGCCAGGGACCCAGCTGCTCAGCACACCTGCCTAAGGTTATAACACTGACCACAGCTACACCTGGTGGTTTAAGAAAAGCCTGCGTATGTCTGCAGGGGTGTGATGCAGACAAGAAACTGTGGTGCCAGAAGGAGCACTGAGGATCAAGCCAGGAAAGAGAGCCATCCAAGCCTTACCTTCCACTTAGCTCTGGCAAAGTTCTTTTCAATCTGGGCACAGACACCATCCTTAATGTTCTTATCAGAAGCAGCATTGCCAGAAATCCTGGAAAGGGTACAAGTGTGTCTAGATCTGAGGGCATATGGCCTTCATGGAGACTGTGCCCAACCCTTTCCTTATAAGATCCTAGGCAGACCCTCTGAGCTGGCCTGAGCTCTGGGTACCCCCCTGAAACCCAACTCAAGGCCTCAAGGATGGAGGCTGCTAGGTGTGAAGAAGACAGAGGACAAGGAACCCTTGGCCTCTCCTCCCATCCTTCCTGCCCACCCCCCTGCTCCCTGCTCACCACTCATGGGAGATGGCCTCTTCTGCAGTGATCCGCTGGTCTTGCTCCACCTCCATCAGCCTTGTGACCAGGTCTTTGGCTGGGAGAAAGCCAGGGAGAGTCTAGGCATGGGCACCCCTCTCACAGTCTAGAGGTGATGAATGGGCTCGGGGATGGGATCAGAGTCCAGCAGAGAAGGTTGACAGCAGTCCCGCACATCAGCCCTTTACTCTGCCCTCATGCTGGGTACCTCCTTACCTGCCTGTGAAATGTCATCCCAGTATGGAGAGTCAAACTCATAATCGCCAGCCAGGATTTTGCGGAAGAGATTCTTGTCGTGGTTCTCATAGTCATCTTCCTCTACCTCCTCATAGAAAGGTGGATTCCCTGAAAGCCTGCATGGGGGCCCACACTCAGGGTCATTCAGGAAGGCCATGGATGCAGACCCTCTTCCCACCTCACTGCTAGCCTGTTTGCCCACTTATCCACTCACAGGATGTACATGATGACTCCAATGGCCCAGCAGTCCACAGGGCGTCCATACCGCTGCCGGCCTACCACCTCTGGGGCTGCAAACAGGATCCATCTGCTGGTCAGTATCAGCCCTGGCCTGGCCTTGTACCACCCACACCCATTTGCTGGGATGGGGACTTCCCCCTCCACTACCCAGAGTCAGTCTTTGAAGGCTGTGTCCCACCCTGCCCTGCCCCACTCCCTGCTTGCCCAGGTATTCGGGGGTTCCACAGGGCTCCTTGATGAGGCCATTCTCTAGCTTAGCCAGGTGAAAGTCGCTGATGACGATCTTTGAGTTCTTCAGTCTGTTGTAGTAAACCAGGTTCTCCAGCTGCTCCAGCCGGGAATGGCATGCGAGTGGGCAGATGAAGACACCATGAAACCCTCAGAGGGTGGACCATGGCCCTGAAGTGCTGCCCACCCCAGCCCCGGGCCAGTTGCCAACTGACCCTTCGACCTGGTTGCCGGCCTCACCTTGAGGTTCCTGTGCACGATCTTGAGTGAGTGCAGGTAGGCCACCGCCTCCAGGACCTGCCGCACCACGTTGCTCGTGTCTCGCTCCGAGTAGTAGCCCTGGTCCAGGATCCAGTCAAACACCTCCCTCCCCGTGGCCCTGAGGGACACCAGCCCCTGAGCCTGGCGTGGGCAGGATCGGGGGTGGGGCAGGAGTATGTGGGCAGGCTACCGACACCAGGCAGCTGGCTGGGCAAGGCACATGGGCCTGGGACCCCAAGGGTCCAGAAGGGGGGCTTGCCCTGGCTGCAGAGGGCAGAGCAGGTATAGACCTGGGAGGACTAAGGACTCCTGGAACCCCAGACCCACACTCACAGCTCCAGGAAGATAAAGTACTCCTTGCGAGTCACAAACACATCCACCAATTGCAGGATGTTCGGATGCTTCACCCTGGCAGCAGAGAGAAGAGCCAAGCGCTAGAGCTGGGTGAAGCCTCTCAGAGAAGCTTTGGTGGGCCACAGCACACTAACTGGCCGGAGGCTGGTACTGCTTGAGGTCCCTGGCCCTCGGAGCCCTGCCCTGCTTCCTCCCCTCCCCCTCCCCACCCCAGGGCCTCACACTCACATCTTGAGGATGCCTATCTCGTTCTTTGCTGCCTTCCGCACCTTGCGGCCATCCCGCTTCTGGAACTTCTTGCAGGTGTGCAGCTTGCCTGTCGTCTTGTCCTTGGCCCGGAAGATCTCACAGAACTCCTCACTGCAGCCAGCAGGCACTCCACTCAGCCCTGGCCTCAGCATGGGCTGTACTCCACTCCCCTTTCCCCAGCCCTGGCCCGCCCACCCTGGCCCAACAGACCCGGCACTCACGTCTTGATGACCTGTCCCAAATCATATCTGTCAGTCACCTCCGATGGCTGGTTATAGTTCTTCTTGTCGCCCAGAGTCACACACCCAAACGGCATTGCCGGGCTCTGAGCTGCAGACAGGATGGGGTCTGGTTCAGCTGTCCCACTCCTCACTTCTCCACACAATGTAGAGGTTGTCTTTGGGAAACCCCAGCCTGGCTCAGATCAAGCCAGAGGCCGAGTCTACACCAAGAAGGGCTAGAGGGTGGTCAGACTGGGATCCCACCCCTGCCTTTTTGGCCATACTTCCAGCCACTCAGCTTGGCTGCCCACGCTACAGCAGCCCCTGCTTATGAAAAATATATTAAACTGACATATCCTAGAATCATTCTGCATTATGTATAATCAAAAAGAGATTTATCAAATGATTGATTTAAATTTCAGTGATTTCACAGATGAAGGGGGTTGTAGCTACCCACCCATCAGTCATCTCTGCAAATCTAAAGATGCCAGGCGTTGGCAAAGATGTGAAGAACATGAGCACTGCTGGTGGAGGGCAAGTTTCCCATTTGCAAAACAGTTTGGTGAAACTACTGAAGTCGAACATTCCCTAATAACCAGCAATTGCACAGCTGAATATACATCCTATAGAAACATATACATTTGTGCAGCAGGACACTCATACAAGAGTGCTCATGGCTGCAATATTCCGAATTGCCCCAAACTGGAAACAGCCCACATACCCATCAGCAGCAGGATGTATTGTGGGAGAGTCACACAATGGAATATTATTACACAACAATGGAAATGAGGGGAATGAGGGAACTACAGCTCTACCCAACCACATGGTCAATCTCACCAATAAAAGTATCGAGTGAAAAAAACCACATAGAATGTGAATCTATCGATATAGAGTTCAAAACAGTCATCACTAATCTATACTGTTTAAGGATACAGACATATTGGTCAAGCTATAAAGCAATACTAAGAAGTAAACACCATGAGACCTCCTAAGAGAAATAAAACAGGTTGTGATTGGGGGGGTGGATTCTGGAGGACCTATTTCTGAACCTGAGTAGTGGTTTCACAGGTCTGAGCTTTATAATAATTTGGATAAATGTACATACACGTATTGGGTTCATTCCTAGATTTTTGTTATATTTCACAATAAAAAATGTGAGTAAAAATTATGGCCATACGTACTGCCGAATACTTGATCACTATTAAAAAGAATAAAATAGATCAAAATGTGCTGCAGTAGGACAGTGTGAGAAAAAGAGGACAGAACAGTGGGTAAAGGGTGCTACACTGGGGTAAATTTTTTAAACTTTATGTATCTGTGTACACTCAAAGTCCTTTCTGGAAGAAAATAAGAGTCCCCTTTGGGGGAAGGAATTGGGTGTCAGAGGGGCAGATTTATTCTGTCGTTGTTTAGTCGCTGAGTCGTGTCCGACTCTTTGTGACTCCGTGGACTGCAGCATGCCAGGCTTCCCTGTGCTTCACTGTCTCTCTCAAACATCATCCACTGAGTCGATGATGTCTACCGTTCGTTAATTTCCTGTTAGAATTTGTACTGTGGTTGTTTTTACTGATTTAATAAATACTGCATTCATGCACAGTGCTTGGGGGATTCCTCAGAGGGAGAACCCCCATCTGGGTAGAGAAGCGAGGAAAGGCTTTGAGGAAAAAGCAGCATTAAGGCCGGGCCTTAGAGGGAAAGGATTTGACAAGAGGTGTGCAGGGGTAACGGTCTGGAAAAGCAAGACAAGCCTGTGTTGTGCCTCACTGCCAGGGCCCACAGGAGGCCTGGCCATCGGGCCCAGGGGAGAGGCCTCTGGCCATGGGTGGCTACTCCAGGCAGAAGGAGGAGCACAGCTGGCTGCACTAGGTTCCAGGCACTCTGGCACCTGGAGCGTGGCCCCCCAAGGATCTGCCGCCCTGCCAGCCCAATCCTCACCTGGGATGCAGGGTGGACTGGTGCACCCACAGGAAAAGGCCTTCGCAGCCCTTGCTCAGAGGTAAACCTCAGGAGGGGAACTGGTGAGAGAGTCCGGACCTTCCCAGATCTGACTCAAAGTTGGCCTCCTTAATGCCTGGTTGGTGTGACACTGGGGTGATAACACGCTTCACACAAAAGGCTGCATTCAAACTGCTCTGCTTCTCTGACTGTGCACGGTCTCTCACCAGCCTGATTAGCACTTGCTGTACAAAGCGCCTGGCCTGGGGCCTTGAATACCTAGGTGCCCTGCGTGAAGTGATTCACAGCCACAGGGTATGGAGGAGAGAGGACGCTCCCACCCGAGGAAGAAGCTGGCTCAGAGGGACTTTGCCAGCCAGGGTCAAAGGCCAGGACCCACACAAGCCCCGTGGCCGGCCCTGGCTGGCGCTTGCTTCTTCCCAGGAGGTTACTTGCTTCCCAGGGCATCCAGTCCTGCAAAGTCTCCCTCAAATTTGCCCTCCGCATTAGGGAACAAATTCCACCATTCCCTCACCCAGGTTCTTTGGGCTCAGGGAACACAAACGCATTTTTCATCAGCGTGATTCAAGCCAGGGCTTAAGCCATCTTGTGAAGTACTGCAGAAGCAAACGAGAAGCTTTGAAGATCGTCCCCGACTGCGTATCTTTGCCACTGTGGTCACAGCCCGGCTCCTGCATCTGCTGGGAAGGAGCATGTGGCTGGAATCCCACTCTCACAGCTAAGAGCAGAGGCGAGGCCACCCACCACTGCCGGCCACCCATCTCTAAGGCCTAACAATCCGAGGGAGGGGGCTTGCATCAGTTGCCCCGATGGCTCTGGTGTGTAGCGATTCCCTTTCCGGGCTGCAATCCAAGGGCCCTTTACGGGGTGGGAGGGTGATACCTCAACCTGCAAGTCCCCCCAGAGGGCTGGGAGGGACCTATAGCTCAGCTCTGCTGCTCTGCTTACACCATTCCCTCTGGCAGGAATGCCCTTCCCCCTAAGCCTCCCATCAGTATCCTATTTGTCACGGCAGAGTTATTTATAACATTCAAAAAATCAGCAACTACCTAAACAACCAACAACAGGTGACTCGCCAGCTCAACCGCGTCCACTCAGTGGAGGAAGTGTGGGCACTGGCAGGGGCACTACCCATCCTGGCCTCCCTGTGGAGCAGCCTCCACGTGAGCCAAGTGCGGAGACCAGGGCTAAATCTCTTCTTTCCTTGTGATTCCCAATGTTCTAAGGCTATTTGTGCCACAGATCATTGGTGACCATCCTGAGGTTCCAGGTTCAACACAGCCCTTTGCTGAGATAACTTCTACCACCTCCACCTCTCCCCAGCCCCACGCCAATAGCTCCCTGCTCAGCCACGCAGTTGTGGGAGGTTTTGTATATGCCTGTCCCTGATCTTGGCCCTGCTTCTGGTCTCGCATATGCACTCAGACCTGCAGGGACCCAGGGCCAGTCTTGGGGGTCTGTCTCCACCATAGGGACCTCTACTCAGTCACATCAACCTGGAGCCATGTCCTGAAGCCTCATGGCGGGACACACCTGCCTCCCTGCTCCCATGGCTGCCCTGATCTCAGCCAGTCACTACCTCCCTTTACCCATCTAACTGCACTCACTCGCCTCCACCCGCAACCTGGCCCCGGGGCGAAGAGAGGAGAAAGAGGGGCCCTGCTTCCGATTAGCATCTTGGTCCCTTCTACCCCCACCCACTCTCCCATCTGCTACCCACTGCTGCTGCCTAGGAGGCTGCCGGTGTGTGTACCAAGCCCCAGGCACCTGCTGGCAACAAGGGCAGCCCTGGCCCAAAGCTGAGAGGAGCAGCTGAGACATCGTCAAGAACAGTAGAAGGCCAGGCAGAAAGAAAGAGTACATTTCTCTCCCCCGCGCCCCACTGCCAAGGCCTAGACAGCCCAGGGTCAACATCCAACAGCACAGAGCTCCCTCCCAGTGACATGGGACCCTGGCTGGACCTCAAGTCCACACTGGGACAAGGGAGGGCACAGAAGTCCCATTGCAGCCATTTCCCTAGAGACATGCTTGTTTCCGTTCTCTGCAGAAAAGCTGACTGGTGTGCACAGGGGGTGGTCCCAAGGGAGCTTGGGGGAAGCACAGAGCCTGGGGAGCCTCTGAGGGAGTCTGAGGGTCAAGCATTCCCTAGCTACTCAGATCTGACCCTTCGGGCAACGCTGATGGAGCCTCAGCCTATGGGTGCCTTGGTAATAAAGGGTCCCAAGCGGCCCTATCGCAGCCTAAGGCAAGTCTGGCCCAGGGGAAGCCTGAATGGGACAGAGGCCCCTCCAGAGGTCCAGAGGTCCCACAGAGTCCTGGCCCCTCCTCCACTGGGGTCAGCCTGGTTCTGGCCCCACCTTTCATAGCCATAAACAGGAGTTTCCTGCCACCCTGTCCTCTGCCATGTGGAGCTCCAGATCTTGCAGTAAATCTAGGGAGGCCAGGAGGGGCCCAGGAGGCCTCCAGCAGCCTCCCAACAACTGTGGGCAACACCTCCCGATTTAGTGGCAGCTGTGAACACCAGCCTGCAGGCACCCCCTCCCCTTCCCTGCTGTCTACTTTCAGGGACCAGAGCTGGGTTTCCTGCTGTAATCCACATGCCTTGGTCTGAGCTCTGCCCAGCGTGAGGCAGACATTTCATCCACAGGATGGGTAGAAATAGAGACCCCGCTCTCAGGTCTGTGTCAGGAGGCAGAGTCAAGTTTCTCGTCCACCATCCAGCTGCTTTAGGTAACTGGGAAGGGGCCTGCCCTGGCTGGGCCTTGGTCACTAGTTCCGGCTGCTGACTATTTCCCATCTAATTAGAGCGCATGCGGGGTTGGGGAGAAGGCTCTCCAGTCTTGGGGTGGGCATACAATCCAGTGCTGTCTCCAGAAAGTTCAGCCTTCAAACATGCAGGCTGAGCCAAGAGCCAACTGACCCCTTCCAGGCACCCGGGTTCCAAGCTTTGAGCCCCTGAAGGAAAACCCACTGGCAGCCCCGCTGCCCTTTGAGTGGAGGAGCGGAAATGCTGAGAAGGCCCTGTGAGTATAGGGTTGCTATGGTGATGGAAGTTTTTAAAAGGGGGGAGGGGTAAGGAGAGGTGTTATTCAAACCCCTTCTCCAGGAATTCCCTGAGACTTTTGTC
The DNA here is from genome assembly GCF_042477335.2 of Ovis canadensis. Lineage (NCBI taxonomy): Eukaryota > Metazoa > Chordata > Mammalia > Artiodactyla > Bovidae > Ovis > Ovis canadensis. Next base: position 65,034,849 of record NC_091263.1, on the reverse strand, counting down.
CTGATTCCTTCCCTATGGGTTCTGTGACCCTGGTCTCCATCAGGGAAGAACTGAGAGACTTTAGGAAAGAGAGGGGCAGGGCCACAGAGAGACAAAGGCACAATCTGTGGTGGAAGGGGGGTAAAGAATTCATATAGTAAAAAGGACGCAGGCACAAGGACACAGGAGAAAAGGTGGGCTGGGAGTTTTGAAGGGGCCTATGGATGTCCAGCAGAGCCCTAATGTCTCCATGACCATGTGCTCTGCACACCTGGGCCAGGAGCTGCCCCTGATGCCTGGACCTGCCCCTGATGCTTGGACCTTTGAGACTGACCCCTCCTGTATCCCCCTAGACATGCATTGAACTTGGTGTGGGAAGAGGCCATCTGTTGTGGTCCCCTCGGTCCCAACAGTTCCTCAGCCCCTCTCCCTGTCACCAACGCAGCTTAGGTAAGGCAGTTCCAACATGCCGAAGGCACAGGCGTGGGGGATGGAATGAAGCTTGGAGACCTGGCTACTTCCCTTTGCAGCCCCTCTTGTCAGCTGACCCAGCTCTGCCTGGACGCACCAGCCCCCCCACCCCACCCCCATCTGCTCTTCCCTAGAGGCCTTGGGTCCCCAGGGCCTCTCTGGCAGCTCAGCCTCATTCCCTGCCACGGCTGCCCCCCTCCCCAACAGTGGATTTTGCCTGAAGGCCAGAAACAGCACCCTGAGCAGTCTAGAAACAGGATAACAACTGCACAGCATCCTCCCCACCCCACCAACTCTGCCTCAGTTTCTCTGGATGGAGATCACTGACTCTGTGGCCTTCTCCCAGGGCAAGGACTGCCCACCTGCCAGGACAAGGATGGGAGAGGAGGGCCAGCAGCTGATATGGGAAGAGGCAGCTGATACGGGAGGAGGAGGAGGAGGATCCCTACCAAATACTGTAAATGAAAAGGAGAGAGACCTCTGCTCCAGCCCAGGGCCCAGCCTGACAGAGAGGGGAGCGGAGACACCAATTTCTCAGTTGAGGAAAATCGGGCCCAGCAGGTGCCTAAAGCTGACAGGAATTGACTGGGGATGGGGGACAGGGAGGACACCAGGTCCCTGCAGGTGGTCCTTGGGGGGCTCAAAGCCACCCTTGGAGGAGGGTGGCTGGCCAGAAGCTGGACTGCTGCAGACTGAGCTTTTGGTGATGGACAGAGAGCCCTGCTTCCTCGGAGGGAACCTGGTGAAGCAGGCTCTGCCTAGGGGGTGCAGACAAAAGCCGTTTGGCACAGCTATGGGGGGCTGGGAGAGCCTAGGGTCTCTGCCAGACGCTACAGGCGGGGGAAGGCAGACTCACTCTCTCATTGTTCACCCTACCAGCCGGGGGCTCTGCTCCCTAACCGTGCTGCCACCCTGACCCCCTTCCCCAGTGCTGCTGACTCGCCCCCGCTGGCACAGCAACACACATGCGGGAGGCACACGTGTGAGCACCAAGCCCCGCACCTCCCGGCAGAAACATGTGCGTCCCCCCACCCCCACCGCGCAGCGCTGGGTCGGTGTCCTGGACCCTCGGGGAGGCCGCCGAGTTAAGGCTCGGAAGCTGGATCTCGCTTAGGGGGCTGCTGGTCCCCAGGGGCTTGAGCCTCCTCCCCCACCCCGCGGCAGCCCCGCCCAGCCCCCTTCAGGTTGTCGCCCATAAAGAACTCTCGTTGTCATGGAAATTAGTGACTGCTTAGCTGGAGGGAGGGGGGGGTCCGGGGGCAGTTGGGAGGGGCTGGAAGCGGCTTTGGGAGTCCAGAGGGACCTCTGAGCCCTCGCCCCCAACCCCCTGGGGCAGCTCAATGTTGGAAGGTTACTGTTTTCACAGGGAGACGAGGGGTGGGATGGGGGACAAGGAGGGGAGATTGGCCTGGACTTGAGTCTCAGAGGCTTCCCTTGGGACCCCCGAGCCGTCTGAGGTGATGGGGAACTTCAGCCCAACCCCGCACGCCCAGCCCTGGATCTGCAGAGCCCGCGTACTCTGCCCCCGCCAGGACCCCAAGCCGTTGCAGCGCCCCCGCGCACTCGGCTACCCAAACCTCGAGCCAGAGACCCAATCCCTTAAGACCTCGCAACGTGCGTTCCGGGGGCCCACCCCTCCCGGCTCACCCCGCACCTGCAGCGCTGGTCGGTCACTGGGAGGATGCGATCGCGGGTTCAGTGGGGGCGCCGAGGGCTACGGGGGCGGCGGGCAGAATCCGCTCCGGGCACGCGGGGCAGACGCGGCGCCAGCTGCAGCCACTTCGGCTCGCGAACCTCCAGCATCTCCCGCCGCTAGCCGGCACCGGATTCGCACCCCGGGCCGGGGGCGGGCTGGGGGCGGGGCCTCCCTCAGCCGGCTCCGCCCGGACCCTGGAGGAGCCAGAGCCCGGAATCCTACTCGAAGAAGGGCTGATGAGGGGTGGCAGCAGAGACGGTGGGCACTGGCCTGCGTGGCCCCGGCCAGGCTCTCGAAGGTTCCCTTAGGCACTCGGACTGACCGGGCGACAGGGACTGGAGGTACCTTATGATGGTCATTGTAGAGGGTGCGGCAGAGTAGAAGGTGTGGGGAGAAAGCCTGAGTCCTGGAACTGCACGGGAGTGTCTTGGCAGGTAGTGGTCTCTAGGGTACTGGCGCTCTGTCCAGCCCCCAAACTGAGTGAAAGGCGCTCAGTCGTGTCCATCTCTTTGCGATTCCATGGACTATAGAATCCATGGAATTCTCCAGGCCAGAATACTGGAGTGGGTAGCCATTCCCTTCTCCAGGGGATCTTCCCAACCCAAGGATCAAACCCAGGTCTCCCGAATTGCAGGCAGATTCTTTACCACCTGAACCCACCAGCTCCCAAAACCTGACCCAAAGAGCAGAACCCACTAAAAGAACCAACTGGGCAGTCGCTAGGGCAAGCTTCACTATAGACTGGCCTCCCCTAGCTAGTAAACACATGGGGGGGTGTGTGCATGCAAGCTAGGGCCCCAGACCTTGGTGCCAGTCTCTCTGCCCACCCTTCCGTCCCTTCCTGCCAAGTTAGAGCCTTTCCCATCTCCAAGTCCCAGCCAGGGTGGATGGCCCAGTCTGCCCCCTCCAGTGTGCCTCTGAATTTCTCAAGCTCTGAAAGTTACCTATGATAAGGGTAGACTCTGCATTCTTTCCCATTTAATCACCCTTGAGCACTTCCTGAGCACAATCACCCCTGGTGGCCTGGGCTAGGATACAGGGATACAAGAGAACTTACAGCCCCCAGAAGTCCCAGCAGACCTGCCCCCTTACCTGAGAACCTGCCCCCTGGCTGAGAACTGCCAGGAGGAGGCTCTGCAGCAAGTCCTTGGCCATTTCTCTGTGCCTTGTCATGGATGCAAGTGGACCAAATGCCTGCCATGCCACCCCCCACCCCCACCCAATCCTTAAGGCCAGTGTCTGAAGGCCAGACTTTGGCTTGCCTGGAGCTGGGCCCCACCTCACCCAAACCCTTCTGACCCCATCCTTGGTGGGGTCTTCTCCAAACCTTTGAGTGAGTCTCTCCTGGATGGTTCCCTGTGGCTGCAGTTGTCCAAGTTAGGAAGTTGAAGCTGGGGCTGGGGCTGGAAGTCTAGCCTGGGACATGACCACTTAAACAGGACCCATCAGTATCTTTCTCCTCAGGGGGTGTTGAGGAGCCCTTCACATCCTTCCCTGGCTTGGTCACAGCCTCTCGGCTCCCTGGGCTCTGGGTGGTCTCAGCCACCACACCAACTCCACCACTGGGGAGGACTCTCCTGGCGAGCTGGGCACAGGCCAGAGCCTGTGTCCTGTCTCCGGGTGCTCAGTTCATGTCTGCAGAATAAATGAATGAGTGAATGGCCTAGCACTCAGTCCTTCCTGCTGTCTGCCCACTGTCATTGAAACAGGAGTTCTCTGAGTTGTATGGTGCATCGGATCCATGGCTTGCCGACCCCACACATCACACACATTTTCTGCCTTTCCTGAAGATCATGGGGGAGACGCGGGGCGAAGGAGAAGCTCCAACATGGGGGATTTCGAGGCAGGGGAAGAGGTGGCTCGCTAGAGCCTTGCCTGCTGCTGGCAGTGCTCCACCTCTTCTGGGTCCCGTGCACACTCCATGTGCCTGTGGGTGAGCACGTGGCAGGGTGTATGTGCACACGTGTAATGATGTCTGTGAGTGTGCGCTCTTATGCCAAAGGAGATGGCAACAGCACAGTGTGTGCAGTGGTGCCCAGGGGCACATGTTTGCATTCTGGGTGCACCCAGGCATGCTTGCGTGCCATGTGCACATGGACGCTGTAGCTAGCTAATCCTGGTCCCCTTCCTGACTGACACAGGCCTAAGGATAGGGTCCGACTCAGGGTGTGAAAACTGGACTCAGGAAGAGGACAAACCATGTCCAGGGATGGGGTGGGCTGTGATGACCGTATATCATTGGCCATTTGTAGACTGTCCACAAAGGGCCGTCCCTCACTCTCAGGTATGTGTGGAGATAGCCAGGTCTCTGTCCTTTGTGGAGAGGGCACCCTAAAGATGAGGACCCAGGATTGGGACAGGGGCGTGGCTTGTTTCTCAATGCTCAGCCACAGGGGCACAGGCAGGACAGGGCCTCAGTATTTTGGCTTCAGCCACCAGCTGCCCTCCAGACAGGAAGTAGCGACACAGCCGAGTGCCTCCCCTCACCTCTTCCTGGCCATGGAAGACACAGACCTTTGTTCCTAGCCCCACTCTTCAGAGCTAGACAAGTCAGAGGCCATGGATTCTAGCCACCCCTTGACCAATGGGAAGCCCTTTAACACATGGTGGAGTTTGGGACTAAAACAGGTCAGTTGGCGTTGACATTACCCCATAGTCTATTAGGATCTCCTAACAAGATCTGTATCCTATTCACCCTGTGGGCAGAGGTGGCCCAGGTTGGGAGACAGAGGAGGCAAAGGGACCCACAGTTGACAGTTCTGGCTCCCACCAGAGAGGCAGGATAAGGTGAGAGTCTCCATATCCACAGAGGCTACAAAGGAGCCTCACCCTTCAGCTCAGTTTGTATCTCCCATCCAGGACTCAGGACTTATGAGCCTGATTTCCTGCCCCATGGCATCAAAGGCCAGCACTCCTTCTCCTTCATATTCTGACTGGCTGACAGAAGCCCCTGCCTACCTAGCACAGAGCTCCAGCCGTGGTTCAGACTTGAGAGGGAATCTGCACTTTCAGGTCAGCTCCCCCAAGAAGCCCAGATTCTGACACAGACCCTCCCTTGGAGGCAACAAAGCTCCAGGCCCCCCAGTCATCGGTGGAACTATTTGGCTATTGTCGATGTTGCTGGCCTCAGCCCCCATGGAGGACCCAACATGAGGGAAGGCAAGCAGTCTTTTCCTCTGGAGCTTGGGGAGGGGGCTCCCCCCCTTCGTGACTCACTCCAGGCTGTGTGGGTTATTTCATTATGTTTCAAATTGCCATGGCAACTAGCTGGCAATCAAGGGTAATTGAGCTTGTCGCCAGGGCAACAGGGCAAAACCCACAGCAACCACCCTCTCTGGTTGCCCTTGGGGTGCAGTAAAGGTCAGGCTAGCCCAGGGCCAGTATCAGCCAAAGGGCTCTCGGCCTCCCTGGAAAGGACAGAATTGCCAAGGCCCATGGAATTCCAGTGTGTAGAGGAGGGTGTTCCTTGCGAGTGCCAAGGCCCCCATCCCTGACCCCATGCCTGCAACCCCTGCCCTTCTCTCTGCCACCCTGTGCCTAAATACGCCATGGTAGTCAAAGCAAGCAGAAACAGAACTTTTATGTGCTCATAGATGGTACTTGTAAATGGCCCATGGGCCCTCCTCGTCATACTCACGGCGGCTGAGCCACAGGCTCTGGAAGGAGTTCCGAGACGCCATGATGGAGCCTCCGAGCCAAGCAGCGACAGCCCGGTGCGGAGAGCCCAGCACAGTGGCACCAGGGCCCAGCTCCTGTCTCAGGCGCTCAGGAAAGCCATTCAACAGAGTGCTGCCACCGTCCAGCACCACATTGGCCAGCAGCTGCTCCTGCTGCTTGGCCTCCAGCCGGCTGATACTGAGGAGGGCTAGTTGCGGAAGGCCTGGCTGATTGACGCCCAGCAGGTTCGGTTGGAAGAGAGCCTCCGGGCAGCAGAAGCGCTCAGAGCCCAGCGTGATGACCTGCTTGTCCGGAAGCACAAAGTCCACCCGGGTCTGGGATTGCATGCGGGCTCGCTCAGCCGTCATGTCCATGGCCACGTAGCAGCAGGTCTCTTTAATCTGGTTGACCAGCTCTGCCTTGAGCGGTGATTGGCCACCCGCCAGCAACAGCTGAGCCAGGTGTTCCGTAAGGTCGCAACCCGCCACGTCCAGCCGGTAGGTGTCAAGGGGGGCCAGATCCCCAGTGACAATGGGCGCCACGTAGGATGTGCCGTGGCCACTGCCCAGCACCAGCCCGGTGGTGCGCCCGTAAGCATAGAGCGCCAGCAGGGCCTGGTGCACTGTCTGCATGGCTGGCACATGGAAACGCTCGAAGAGTATTTCAGCCACCTTTTCTCGGTTGGTACGTGGGGAGATGGGTGAGTCGGCCACAAGCACAGCCAGCTCCTCGGGCTGCACGCCCAGCCTGCAGTAGAACAGGTGTTGCCACAGCACCTCCAGGGCATCCCAGTCAGAGACCACACCTCGATTTAGCACCGAGTAGGAGGGCTCTTGCTTCTCAGGCACCGTGTACCTGGGCTGGCCCTGGACTGGGTGTTGCAGCAGTTGCACGCGTGAAGGCAGCACACTGAGAACGTGGTCCTCTCCAGCCAGCCCGCATTTGGTGAACCCTGTGCCTGTGTCAATCACCACGGCAGCCATGTCCTGGTAGGGGCCCAGCGGGTGGCGGCAGAGCACTGGGGACCGTATGGCCAGAGCATCCATGGTGGGCACCAGCTCATAGCAGGCCCCGCGGACCAGGCCGAGGTGTGCGACCACCGGCGAGTGGATCGTGTCCTCGTTTGTCAGCTTGAATTGGGGACCCTGGAGCTGAGTGCCCACTGTAACCATGGGCAAGACCTTGCAACCAGTGCCGGGTGTGGTGATCGTGATCAGGGAAAGTTGCTTCTCCTGCACCTTAGGGGAGCTGCCATGCTGCCAGGACAAGAGCTGATGTAAGCTGGAGCTTTGGGCAGCACTGGCACCAACTTTTTCTCTGTTTACACAGATGCAGGTCTCCTCAGGGGGCATCCGGTGTACCTCCACATGGGTAGGCGGGCCCAGTGGCTCACCTTCTTGGCCCAGGGTGGAAGCCTGACCAGGCTCCCTGGTGGTTAGGGCACCCCTTGAGAGGGTGGGCTCATTGGAGATGAGGGGTTCTTGGGGAAAGGGAGGCTGCCTGGAAATAGGGGTTCCAGTGAGAGGAGGTTGAGCAGGAAGGGGGGGCTGCTTGGTGGAGGGGGCCTGCTCAGCTAGTGGGGGCTGACCACCGAGGGGGTCCTGCCCAGCACGTTTGACCTGAGGACTGTCAGGGTGACAGCTCTCTTTCTGATTGTGGCTGCCTATATCTTCCTGGAGTGGGGGTCTGAGCACCTCCTGGTTTTTGGCTGCTGGCAGTGGCTCTGTTGTCTGCTCTGAGCTCATCCACTGTTGTTTCTTGGTCTGGTCCAGAGAGGTGTCCTGCATCCCAGGGGCATCCAGCATCCAGACAGTGCGACTCCTTTGGTTTTTTTCAGCATCAGGTTTGGACCAGCCAGGATCATGGGCATGACTCAGGATCCTCTCTCCAAATTGGAGCGGTGTCCCCAGTAGAACAGGCCCACCGAGCATCCCCATCCTCATGGGTGTCTCAGCACCAGGGGAGCCTTGTGATTCCAGGTGGACCCTGGCCTCTTTGGGAACCAGGGCCACCTCTCGGTAGCTTCCTGATGAAAGGCTGGAGGGCACTGGGCTGGACACCACGGCCGTGGTGGACCAGAAGCTGGAACGATCACTGTCGGGGGTGAGGATGGGCGTGGGCAGTGGGCGGGCAGGTTGCGTGCTTTCGGAGGCATAGATGGCTGGGTTGGGGGGCATGAGGCCCACCAGCACTGCCCGGGAGCCCATGGGATCATGGCACAGCAGCCCCATCCTGGTGTTGCCCGTGGCCATGTCAAACACCAGCACACGGTCTTCCACAGCATCCTGGAACTGGCAGGTAGGGGCACTGGAGGCAGGTATCTGCGTGGCTTCCCTGGGAGGTACTGGGGCTGGGTTGTGGCCGCTTAATTGGTAGGCAGACGGCGGCCTGCTGGAGCAGGGGTTGTTGCAAACATTGAGGGCCTGCTGACTTTGCTGAGTGCTGCGGATCTCGTGGCTGTCCCTCTGGCTCTTGGGGGTTCCTGGGGGCCCTGAGCCTGGTTTGGGGCTGCCTGGCCTAGAGATACTGACCAGGGGCTTCTCCACTTGGTTCTTGGGATGCCTGGGTAACACTGGCCTTTGGGTAACCTCGCGTACCTGGGTCTGGTCCAGGGATTTGTTTAGGGTGGGTGCTGGGGTGCGAAGCTCCTCCTGAGGATGGAAATTCAGTTTGTTCTGGCAGCATGTGCCCCCTTTGGAAGAATCCAACTGGACTGCCCATTGGTTGCCATATTTCCCAGGCAAGAGGTCTTGGGACAGGCCCTTGGTGGTGGCTTTGGTATCAGTCAGGTGGTCAGAGTTGAAGGGGTAAGATTCTGCTCCTGCCATTGAGATTGGATCCAGACCTGGAGTACTGGCCTGAGTTGGAGTTGGCGTTGGAAGAGCCTGAACCGGACCTGGGCCCTTGCCCTGGCCCTGATCATGACCTGGAGCCAGAAAAGGACCTTGGGCTGCAGGTGAACCATCCTCCCCTGAAGGAATATACGGTAGCCATCGGCTCTTCCTAATGCCTGCTGGGGCAGTCTGCTCGGGGCTGCAGGGGCCTTTGCCCCAGCCTACGAGGACTTTAGCTGGAGCCTTGCCCTCCCCCACCACCTGCACCTGAAGCCGGGAACAGTAGAGTCCATGCTGGGCCGTGTCACTGGTGGCATCACCGCGCGTGTACACTGGTAGGGCCGGGGTCCTATTCTCCGTGACGAGATGTATCTGGGCTCCCACGAAAGAGCCTGGGAATGAGCTAGTGGAGGGGAGTCTCGGGGTATCCTGGGAGGCCCTCTCACAGCCACATTGGGAGGTAACCTCCGTAGGCTCCCGGAGGTGCTGGTGACAGGGCTCATGGGTGTGGGCCTGGGAGGCTGAGCCATAGGCCCCATCAGAGTTGGCCTCGGTGGACAATGGCACCTCATGCCTCGAGGATGTGGATCCTGAGTTTATCCGTGGTCCCTGGGACCCTCTAACACCACCCCCCAGCTGCTGGCTGCCAACTGAGGGGTGGCCCTGGGGGCCCGATGGATCAGGGCCCCCCACTTTCTTGGTGACTTCCATAATCCTGCTCCATGCCCTAGGTGCCCTGCCCCCACTTCATTGCCATGACAACCCCACACATCACAGCGCCCCATGACCTGGGGGAGGGTGAGAGAGTGTGGGAAACCAGGGGCCCCACCCCCCTGAGGAATGGGGGGCTGCCCAGGGAATCTTGGGTAATGGAAAGACCAAGGGATCCCCGTGAAGTCTGGCAACCCTAGACTGTCCTTCTCTCTCTTGGACAGTCAGATAGTCACTCTGCCCTGGCCAGCCAAAGAGCGAGGGTAGAGCTCCTGGAGGTGAAGGCCCATGTAAGGCCAAGGGGAAGAAAGTGTAGGCAAGGGAAGATGCTGAGGGAAGCCCCTGGGTTCCCAGTCTACCTCAGATGTCAGACTTGGCTCTTTTTCCCCATTTCCCACGTGGCAACCTGATGCTTAAACCCTGACCCACGGATGCCGTTCGAAGTGTGTGAGGCCCGTGGGGAGAGAGGGGAGGCCAAGCCTCTTCACCACTCAGTCCTGAGAGGCGGAACTGGGTGAGGCGCCCAGACTCAGGCTCTAACTCCCCTCCCCCATGTTCCCCGGCTCCCGCTCCAGGGACAGCTGCTCCTTGGCAGTCTTTCTGCTCCAGGTGGTTTTCGTCTGCCTGTGCCTCCCAGAGCCCCCTCCCCAGAGCAACATGTCCTTGAGGCCCAGCCCAGTGTCCCCCAGAGGTGGGGATGGGGGTGACACGGGTGGGGGTGGGGCCTCTGCTCAGAACCTTCCAGTCACAGTGCTCTAGCTCTTGTCACATTGTGTCAGCCTCACGCTGGTGGAATACTGGGCGTAGGGCTAGGCCCTGGGGGACACTGGACCAGCCAAAGAGCGATTACGCAATGGGGCACAACAGGGACACAGAGGTTAGGGGACTGCCCACACCGAGGGCACAGGGCTGGTTCCACACTGGAGGAATGGTGGGTGAAGGTCTGGGTACCGGGCCCACACACAGTGAGGACAAATGGGACAAAGGACTGGGCTTGGGCAGCACACACAAAGGGAGGGTATTAGACCAGGGGGGCGGTTCCACGCTCCATTGCGTAGATGGGCAAACAGAGGGTCCAGGAGGCATGGGACCCTTCTGGCCCACCAGCCCAGGCCCAGTTGAGCCTGGCAGCCATAGAGAACAGACTCAGTTTGGGGACCGCCCCCATTGCCAAAGGCCTGGGTCTGGAAGTTCTGACTGGGGTGGGGTCAGACCTTCCTCCCACCCCCAGCTATGAGCCCTGGGCCTCTTCCCTCTTGTCCCCCAGGGCTATTCTCTCAGGCCTCAGTCTTGCTACCCAGGAAACAGGTCTGTGGAGAATGCGGCTGTAGTCTTGTCCTCTGAAACGGTGTGTTTTCACCGAAGTTAAAAATAGTGCTTACGGTTGGCCGTGGGGTGTGAAGCGATGTGACCAGGGACCAAGGCTAGCTTGGTGCTTCATCTGTACCTTCTTGGGCAAAGCCTGACTCAGCCACGGCTCAGGCCCCCAGGGCCCCTCACCGTTCCCCAGATGCCGCTTTTGATGAAGAAGAGGGACAGAGGTCTCTGGACACACTATGGTCCAGGAAGGTGGCATGTCCCAAGGCTCTGTGGCCTGCGCGTGCATGCATTCACACACACACACAGGCTTGCCGAAGACTATTCACCTCAGTAATCTCTGTCCCCGAGCATACTGCTTTTTTTTTTTTTTAATCTGGTTTTGTTTTTCCCTGTGACAGAGATGCTAGTAGCAGCCTGTTGTGCCTGTGGGAGGGCTGGATCGGGGGTGGGGTGGGGGTGGGTGGGGGTGGGGGCGGGGGGGCGGGGGGGTGGTGGAGTGGGGAGAGGGGGGCAGGGAGGGAGGCCCTGAAAATCACTGCCTGGCCATCCCCTGAGCCATCCCCCCACCTCTTGGGGAAGTGAGGCATAACCCTTTCTGCCAGGGCTGATGTCCTCAGCGACAAACTGGCCTAAGAAGGGTGTGGCCCATGAAGGAAGGACCAGAGAAGGCAGTCTGGAGCGGAGATGGCTTTTCCCACCCGGGACACAAACACCCCTGATGGCAAAAGAAAACACTAACTGCTATGGATTGGGCGCTTCCTCTGCGCCTGGCAGTGCTGAGCACCGCGAGCCAGCCTCACAGCAATTCAGTGAGAGCCGGGTGCTGTCATCCTTATTTTACAGACGAGGCAATCAAGGCACAGGGAGGAGAGAGAGACTGCAGAGGTTGCAGCTAGTGAGTTGTAGAGCAGAATCTGAGGCCAGGCCACCAAGCTTGGGACCCACACTTCTGTAACTTCCGGTGCCACAACTAGGTGCCATGCCCAGGGCCATGCGGGCATGGACTCTGCTGGAAGGGAACCAACATGCCTCCCTTCCGAGCTCTGCAGCCTCAATCCCTCGATACTCAAGCGATATCCCACTTGGCCCTGCTGCTTCTCCCGGTAGCTTAGCAGGCGGCTCAGGCCTGGGAGAGGGCATTTTTCTGGCAGGCACTAAGCCAGAGCCTCCCAGGAACCTGGCGGTGCTGAGTAGGGGCTAGTTACTTACCCTGTGGGACCAGGCTGAGTCTTTTGTACTCACAGTTCTTGGCTGATCAAAGCCCACTCCGCTTCATCCAGCTAAGGGGAGGGGCAGCGGGGCAGTCAGAGAAGCTCCCAGGCTGGGCCCCTTCTACCCAGCCCCTCTTGGGGATCAGGCAGGGACATTACCCCTGTACCCCTCCCCCAACATGTTTTTAAATAGTCTCTCACCAGGAAGAAGGGCATCCAATTCTATTTCTGATTCTGGAAAGTGAGGAGGGCCAACGTGTTGCCATGGCAACCTGGAGAGCCCCTCCCCCCCAGCTGAGCCCATTCCCCAGGCTGAGGGCTGCCTGGGATGAAGAGGCCAAGAAGCAACAGGGAGGAGCTCAGTCTGAGGGGATGGCCATACCAAGACTCCTCTGTGAGGGCAGGTTTCAGTGCTGCCTCTCTTCACACTTCACCTGACCCACTCTGGGCTGGCTCGGAGAGTTGGGGGAGCCCCAAACCCTGGGAAGAGGGTCAGACTCCAGGAGATGGGGACAGTCTGCTCACTCTGAGAAACCCTCCTTCCCCATGGATCAGGCTGGAATCCTCCTACCCAGGAGGCTCTGGAGACGGTAGGCAGGAAAGGCCCTGTGAGCAGCCAAGTTCCCCAGACCTAGTTTTCCAACACAGACGTGTCTTGGGCTTGGTGGTGTTCCCAGGGGTCAGCTCATCAAGTCCCTGGCCCTGCACTCTTCCAGGTGACCTGCCTTCCCTACCCTGTACTCTGGGAAGACTCTAGACATCTTAAAAAAAAAAAAATCTAGGATCAAAAGGAGCTTTAGGAGGACTTTCCTGGTGGTCCAGGGACTAAGACTCTGCACTCCCTGATGCAAAGGCCCTGAGTTCAATCCCTGGTCAGGGAACTAGATCCCACATGCTGCAACTAAAGAGCCCATGTACCTCAACTAAGACCTGGTGCAGCCAAATAAATAAATAAAATAAAATATGTAAAAAAGAAGTCTTAAGGGGCTCCCAGTGCAGCCAACCACTTGCCAATGGAGTGAAAAGGAATGCAGCAGCTCATCCCTGCCTATTGTCCAGGGGCTCAGACACCAGCCCTGTGTCCCAGAGGCTGCACATGGGTAGCACTTAGATCTGTGGAGGGAGGGCACTCCAGGCAGGAACACAGCCCAGGCAAAGGCAGGCTTCTGAAAAGCCCCCTGAAAGGACCTAGTTATCAACCCTCTCTGGGTGGATCTGATGGGAAACCAAAGCCCCCCAGGAGGAAGGCTGTGTCTGCCGCCTCTCAGCTCTACAGCCAGCACTCTGCGTTTTCCTCTCCTCCCTGTGAACCCTAACTTCCTGCTTCCCTGAAAGTCTCTTCTGGCCCGGGGGCACCATCCCATTGAGCTGGCGCCTTCTCCCTGCCCCATTCCCTGCCTGATCCCAAACAATGGCAGTTACGGTGCAGAGAAGACCAGCCCTAGAAGAAGCTATGGCGGGATGAGGGGTGATAATACACCTCACCTGGGATGTGAAAGGCAGAATCCAAGAGTGCGGGAAGACTTGTCTTTTGAGCTCTAAGGCGCAGGGAAATTTAAATAACAGATGTTTAAACAATCTTCCCTGCAAGCCATGGTGCAGTGACCCCTCTGCTGTGATGTGTTACAGCTTAAAAATAGCCCACAATGAACCGCTCTGAGCTCCAATTGACTCAAGCTTACGTAACTCTGCGTGAAAGATGGCCAGCCGCACCAGCCACAAGGGAGGCAACGGCACAGCCACCCTGACTGCAGTCCACAGCTGGCTGAGGGGCTGCGGCCAGCTCCGCGCCCCCCCCCACCCCACTTCCCTGGGAGCAGCCCCCATCCAGCCAGGAGTCAGGAGGGAGGAGGAGGGAGTCCTTGCTGCCGGAAGCAGGGCCTCAAGACTAGTAAGAAGAGACCTCCCACCACACCTGCGATGATGATGTGAGGAGGGCTGCCTTCCTGCATGGTCCCTGTGGAGGGTGGGGGAGACTTTAAGAACAGATGGCTGGTCAAAGAGAGCGGGGCAGGAGCCCATGGGGGCAGAGTGATAGGGCAACCCAAAGAATTCCTTTCCCCCTTTGAAGAGGGGGCTCCCCAGCTTGGAGAGACATGTCAGCAGGACCGATGGCTGGCTGAAGCTGTCACTACCTTGTAGCCCAGGGGAACTACAGAGGAGCCTTGGGGACACTCTCCTGGTGGTCCACGGACTAAGACTCCACACTCCCTGATGCAAAGGCCCTGAGTTCGATCCCTGGTCAGGGAATTAGATCCCACATGCTGCAAATAAAGAGCCCCTGTATCAAAACTAAGACCTGGTGCAGCCAAATAAATAAAAAATAAATAAAATATGTAAAAAAAAAGTCTTAAAGGTTCCCAGTGCAGACAACCACTTGCTAATGGAGTGAAAAGCAATGCCTATTTCCCCAGCAGCTCATCCCTGCCTATTGTCCAGGGCCTCAGACACCAGCCGTGTGTCCCAGAGGCTGCACATGGTGGCACTTAGATCTGTGGAGGGAGGGCATTCCAGGCAGGAGCACAGCCCAGAAACGTGGGCTGTGTGCCTCTGGGGGCCTCTAAGTCTCCAGGTCCTGGGTGCACCGGAACCAGGGCGGGCGGGGAGTGGGGGGACTTGTGGCACGAGGAAGGGAGATCTGGCTTCAGAGCTAATTGAATCCTGCGATCTTGGCCACCAGCTGCTTTTGAGTCCCCTGTCTTCCCTGATGCATTCCCAGATCCCAACTGCCCAGTCTAAGATCACAAGTTTTCGAGTGGCTAAACCAATATGAAGGGGAATGAGTGAGAGAGAAGGCAAGGATGCCCTGGATCTCATGCTCCATCTGCCTCTGCCTGTGCAGAGCCCCAGGGATTCAGCAATGTCCCTCTGCTCCCACCATCTGAGCTCAGAATAGCAACCATCATGGGCTGGGCCCCACAAGCTCAAGCTCCTACAGAGCAACAATGAGACTGATGAGGGCCAAACCTGAGGACCCTCCCGCCACCTGCACGGCACAGGCTGGCTGTCAGTACCATACCTCTGCTTCCCTTCCAAGGTCCCACTCCTGGATGGGTGGAGCCAAAGTTGTGGGCAAATGGGTAGCCACGGAGGGACAGGAGCTGGTGCTAGGCCATCTTGGCATCTAGGCTCATCGGGCTAAAAACTCTGACTGGAATGAACCCCCAAAAGAATGGAGGGAGAGACTAAGGCTCCCCTGGCCTCCAGTGCCAGATGGGGAACGCTGCGGGTGGTTCCTCAAGTCATCCCCCCTCCTCCAGGCTGGAGTAGCTCCACCTTTGAGCTGACCGGACTCTCACACGGACAGAGCAGAGGCTGTGGGTGAAGAGATGCTCAGTTCCTGGGTCTTCACGGAGGAGAGTTCTCCAGCTCAGCGGGGAGTAATAGGTGTTTCTCACCAGGGCCTGGCAGATGCCAGATCAGCGCTCGGTTATCAATTCTCAGGGCTGCTTCTCTCCAGGCAGAGGCACTGAGTGTGAAAGATGCATGCTGGGCCTTCCTGAGCCTCAGACCCTCCCAAGAGCACCCATGGCCCCCCAACCCCACCCAGCCCTGGGGGAGGGGTGGGTCTCCTACAGCTGCAGGGAGTTAGTTCATGCAGTGGCGTCAGAGGTGGACCCGGGGCCTCATGGGCTGCACCAAGGGAATGACCGATGAAGTCATTGTCCCAGAAAGGTCTCAGGGTTTGAAATGGGGTTGTGTCTGGAGCCCTCAGGGGTGACCCCTAGACAGCCTTTGGATCCCTGTGGAAATTCTCTGAAAGGCTGGGGCTTTGGCATAAGGGGAATCCCAGACCAGACTCCTGGTCCCCATCAAAGCAGGTCGGTCTACCCCCTGTCTGCCCTCCAGGTGCCAGACGACACTGACACCAATGGGCAATCAGGAGGGTGTGAGTCATCTGCCGCTTCCTCAGCCCCAGCTCCCAGCCTGGCCTCCCTCCAGCCTCTATTGGCACCTGCTGGCCCCCAACCCCACTGGGCTGCAATGGAGGGAGACGAGGCAGACGAGCTGACACCCACTCCCCATAGCTCATGATGGGAAGACTGGACTCCCGAAGCCGTGGGAGAAAACTGCGCTCATCCCATCCAACCCCAGTGACAGGCCTGGGCTCAGGCCTCCCCCAAGGGAGAAGTAAAAAACAAACAAATAAATAAGGGAAAGGCAACCCAGGTTTCATGAGCCCTGGAAGCCACTCAAAGTTCCTGTTCTGTTCAGCCCATGGCGGGCAGCCAGAACTAACCCCTCCTTTCTTCCCTGGTGGCCCAGGCAGGAACTGGAAACCCTGAAGCAGTTCCATCTTCAATCACTCCAGATGAATGTAGGACTATCAAATGGCTCTGAGAACAGAGTTCAGAGCTTGGGGGCTTCAGTGTTAGGGAGAGGCGGTGCAGTTGTGTCAAGCACCTGCTTAAGTATGTCCCCTCCCTGGAGAATCCTGGCCCTGGAGGCCTTTGGCCCAGAAACAGGCCCGAAGCCCCACATTCTGGCTACACGGGAAACTGACACCCACTGAGCGTCTTCCGTCTCCCCTCTCTCCTCAATAAGCTTCCCTCCCATCCAGAGAATCCCCTTCTTCTCTGAGTCTCTCTCTTACATATATATATATATATATTTGGCTGCATCAGGTCTTAGTTGCAACACATGGACTCTTTAGTTGCAGCATGCAGGATCTTTAGTTGAGACACGCAAACTGGCATGTGGGATCTAATCCCTGACCAGGGATTGAACCTGGGCCTCCTGCATTGGGAGCATGGAGTCTTAGCCACTGAAGCACCAGGGATGTTCCCTGAGTCCCTTTCTTATCCCTTTCTTATCTGGGCTCATGATAAGCCCATGGTCCCTAAGCTTCAGAGGCCCAGTGGGGAAGGAGACTCAGTCTAACTTCAGTGAAGCCTCTGAGCCTTGTCCTCACTCCTCACCCAGCTCCAAGCCTGGGGTCACCCTTAAATCCCCAGGATGAGATTAGGGCACAAGGACTACCAGGCGGAGGGATAGAGACAGTCCTTTCCAACTGGTACGGGGACCACAGCTGTGGGAGGGTTCCAGGACCATTCCACTCACTTCTCTCCCAGCCTCAGGGGTGACACAAGGCAAGGAGGGAGCCCAGAGGTCCCTGGCAGAGTGTGCAAGGCTACAACTTCCTCCTCTGTGCCTGAACTCTTGGGCATCAGGGGTGAAGTGGTAAACGGGCAGACAGAGCCCATCTCTACCCCTCTCTAGCTTCTAGAGCCCTGATCTTCAGACCCTTGCACAAGAGCTTGAGTCTCCATTTAAGCTTTACCTACCTGTCCTCAGAGTCCTTCAGGTTCCCATATCTGGGCCTCCCTCTTACCCGAGGTGACAGAGTGGGCAACAGATGGATAGAAAACAGCTAGGCAGCTCCAGTCCCAAGGAGACCCCTACTCTGCATACCAGGGGACTCTTGCCCCAAACCCAGGGTTCCATGCATGACAGGCCAGAGAGCTGGTGACTCAAAGGGGTGGGAGCCTACTTCCCTTAGGGTGAGTCAGGGCCCCCCAACTGATGAGAGAGAGGCCACGGGAAGCCTGAGCAAGAAAGAGGACCCACCATGGTGCAGGTCCAGGGCCCAGTCACCCTGGCCGCCCAGGTGTCCACACCAAACAGGGCCCAGTGGCCCCCTCAGCCTTAAGGACGTGGGGGAGCAGCAGTCCAAGGAGGAAGATGCTCTCCTTCTCCGGTGGAGCTGCCCCTCTAGTGGCTATTGTACTGTGGCCTTGATGAGTATAAATAGCCTGAGC
Organism: Ovis canadensis; assembly: GCF_042477335.2. Taxonomy (NCBI): domain Eukaryota; kingdom Metazoa; phylum Chordata; class Mammalia; order Artiodactyla; family Bovidae; genus Ovis; species Ovis canadensis. The sequence goes on along the minus strand of NC_091263.1, from coordinate 65,017,211 downwards.
CGTCTGCACCTCGAAGCTAGTGCCTTGAAAGTGTGGAGCTGAGGCCTTGCTGCAGGCTCATCTCTCTCAAGGCTGCAAGAGCAATGCTGGCATGACTGGGGGAGAGGGGGACAAGTCTCCATGCCTAACAGTGCATGAGGGCGGGCAGTTAGGGGAAGCGTGCCGGTGGAGCAGGGAGCCCTGGAGTGGGGCTAGGGCCTGGGCAATGGGATGGCGGACTGGGCAACAGCAGAAACCATCGCAGCTGCTGCATGTCTGGGTTTTCAACCCACCCCTCTTGGTTCCATCTGAAAGTCCCCAGGGGCCTGTATTCTAGATGTGGGCCTGGCCTGCCCTTCCTGTTCTCTGGAGCCTTCTTGCTAACCCAACCCCTTTCCAGCCCCAGGGCCTTTGCATGGGCTGTTCAATCTGACAAAACTCTCTTCTTCCCTCAACCATTTCTGGCGCACTTCCTATCTGACAACATCCCAGCAAAAATGTCACCTCCTGGGGTGGCCTCCCTTACCTCCCTCTTCATCTATCTAGGGCTATCCTCCATTCCCTCAGAGCAGCCTGTCTTTTCCTTTCATAGCATTTACCACAAAGTGTACTTAAATATTTATTTGTTCATTTACTGATTTAAGGGCCAGTGGTCACCACTGAGTCCCCTGTGCCCAGCAGCCAGGCACACAGCAGACACCTCATAAATACTGCATCAAGGATCCCCGCACTGGCTCCTCCTGAGGAGCGAGAGATCAATATGGCTTGCAGTCCTCCTATGCCCCTGAAGGTGGAGGGACTGGGACACAGCAGAGGCCAGCCCAGAGGCAGCTTGGGGTAACTGCCACCACTATGCAGGTCCAAGCCCCAAGGCCTGCCTGGGGCTGAGGTCACGTGGGCCTCGGTGGCTCTGAGAGGGGCCGGGGCCGCCCTGGGCTCCTGTGCACTGTCGGGGACGGTGACTGTTCCAAGGGCATGATTGCCTTGTCAGGGGCACCAGGGCCCATGTTCACGTAGGCCACGGGTAGCTGCACGTAGTGATCCCCTCGCAGAGTAGCCACCACGAGTGCCACTTCCCCTGCTAGCTCTCCGAAGGTGGGTCGTGCCGTGGGGTCCGCCACCCAGCAGTGCTGCATCACAGTGTACCTACCAGGGAGAGGAAAATATTAGGGGCACGGTGTACCCCCACCCAGAGCTTCTGGGCTATCCACTTGCGCTTAGCCCCCTGGCAGGCCACAGCGGACAAGAGCGGGTGACATGACTGATGCCTTGCCTCATCCAATTACAGGGAAGCTCTTATTATAACTGCCTGCCTTCCCACCCTGGCAGAGGTCGAATTGCCTCAGGGGTTGAGAGGCTGGACTCCTGTGTCCTGTGACCTGAGCTCTGTGACCTCAACAAGTTTCTTAACCTCTCTGTGTCTCTGGATCCTTCTCTGATCACAGAGCTGTTGGGGCATAAAGTGAGAAGACTCCTACGAAGTTCAGAGCTTAGGGCCCAGCTCATAAGCTATCGCAGTTATCATCACAGGTCTTCCAGGAAGGAAGCCCAGGTCTGAGGAAATGGGGATTCAAAGCCCTGAGATTGTGGGGCAACTCATTGGCATCCTATGGGCTTTCCTGGTGGCTCAGGTGGTAAAGATTCTGTCTGCAATGGGGGAGACCTGGGTTCAATCCCTGGGTCAGAAAGATACCCTGGAGAAGAGAATGGCAACCTACTCCAGTATTCTTGCATGGAGAATTTTATGGACAGAGGAGCCTGGTGGGCTACAGTCCACGGAGTTGCAAAGAGTCGGACACGACTGAGCAACTAACACTTTCACTTTTCTTTCACTTTCTTTGGCACTATGGATCCCAAGCAGTTTCTTTGGGTCTTAACACATGCCCCTTTATCTTGGAAATGTCATCCCTGCCCTAAATGATACTAAAAGTGCCCTACACATGATAATCTCGTATAATTCTCAGACCTCTGAGGGTGGTACTGTGATCACTCTAACTCTGCAGATGAGGAAACTGAAGCCCAGAGACAAGGGACTTCCCCTGGTTTAGAGGATACTGGCATGGCCCCCTTCATTCTCCCTGTGGTTGCTGATGGGTCTTGACTGAGGTGCCCTTTAGGAATTGCCCTAGGCAGAAAATAAATGCCTCCTCCAGGCTCACACGCCTTCCTCCTGGACAGCTGTAAGCAGTGACTGATGTATGTCCGGTGCAAAGACTCCGGCCCCTGGATCTTAATTTCAGAAAACTCTGAAGGGCCACCCCAACTCTAGAGATCCCAGGGGATGGACAGCAGCCTCTTTTACATCTGCATCACAGCTCTACTTCTTTCCTACCTAGTCCTGCTTCCCTTGCCCCCAACCTAGGAATCAACCACCTGCATACATGTAAATCTCCATCTCAGAGTCTGTTTCAGGGAGCCTGACCCGGAGGCAGAAGTTAATTTCCCTGACTCTGAAGCAGATGCATCAGTGAAATAAATAATGAAAAGTAAAAGCAAGGCAGGCAGGGCTGTGAGGAAGGGTTACTCATACCCTTCTGGAACACAAGCTGAGTGAGACAGGAATCATTAGCCACCTTTACCTGTGACCTGGTTCTTCCTGTTCTAACCTCAAAGACCTGAGCATGGCTAAGGCATGTGTGCCGCTCATGAAGCTGAACCACCTGACAGGCACTGATGAAACACAGCTGCTGCCATGCCTCTGGGAACAGGGAATATGAAACTATATCCAATGAAAAACAATTTCTGATCTTGAGATGTGGAGGGGGCTTAGTATGGGAGCTAATGGAACCTTTCCTTGAGGTTAAGCAAGCGGAAGCGATGGAAAACAGCCCCCCTTGCTGGGGATTGTGGGGAGAGGAGTGCTGGGAAATGAAATCACTGGCCTCAACCGATGATTAGGAATGCTGTTACCATGGCAACCATGATCTCCTTCTAGCACCAAGCCCTGATGCTGGTGGAACCAGTCCACAGATGAGGAAACTGAGGCCCAGAGAGGGTCCCTTTCTAGGTCAACCTGAGAATGAGTCAGAAAGCCAGGCAGGAACTCTGTCTCCAGCCCCCTCCTTCCCTTCTTGTCTCTAGGTCCCAGCTCCCTCCCCATCACCATGTCCATATACTCACAGAGAATCTGGGCAATACTCAGGCTGGGGCAGGCGCCGACCCTGGGCCAGGAAGTGAGTGAGGTCAAAAGGGTCGATGTGGGGGTATGGAGGGGCACCCCGCGTCAGCAGCTCCCATAACAGCACACCATACGACCACTGTGGGAGGGGACAGGCGAAGGGACTCAACGCTCAGCTCAGATCTGGGGACAGGTGGACCCCTCCAGGTCTGCTCCCTCCCAGAGCCTGCTAGCTGGAAATAAGGGGCTCCAACCTCAAACCGGAATTGTTCTTCTATACCACACAAGCATCTTCGCTCTGTCCCCACCCACCGCCCCTGAGCCTGCCCAAAGTTGGGGCTCAGCAAGGTCTGGATTGCCTGTGAAGAGCCACCTCTTGCCCTGATACCTGCCCAGAGATGGGCAAATGGTCTGCGGGCACCGCCCAACACAGGGTTCCCTGGGTTCATCAACATCCAGAGTTGAATGGGCAAGGCCGAGTGTTGTCTGAGGCTGGGTGGACTCTGGGGCAGGTGGGGCCTCACCACATCGGACTTGGTGGTGAATCTGTAGGTCTGCAGGCTCTCCAGCGCCATCCACTTGACAGGCAGGCGAGCGTGGCGGTGCTGTTGGACACTGTAGTATTCCTTGTCCAGGACATCACGGGCAAGACCAAAGTCAGCCACCTTGACCGTGAATGACTCATCCAGCCTGGGAGGGGAGGATCGCACTCAGCACTGGTCCCCACCAGGCCCGAACCCATCCATCTCAGGCCCTCACGGGGTTTCTGAGCCACAGCGTCCAACCCAAGCCTGCACTGGGCAGACAGAAAAATGGAGGGCCAGAAAGAGAAGGACATGTCCAGGGCTATAGAGCAAGGAATGGAGCGCGGGCCTTCCCTGGGGGCGCCTTCAGCTGCATGCCCCGGCGCTCCGCCCCCTGGCTTCTCTCTGGCCACTCACATGCAGTTCCGAGCAGCCAGATCCCTGTGCACAAACTTCTGCTCAGCCAGGTACTCCATGCCGTGGGCCACCTGCAGGCCGAAGCTGATGAGGTCCTTTACTGTGGGATTCTGGGGGTGGGTGGGGAGCACAGGTGGGCCAATAGGTGAGGGCAGAGTAGCTCCATGCCCAGCTGCTGCCCAAGCCCCCCCCCCCCCGCCACCTATCCACCCCCGAGAACCCAGGGTTAGCTAAGCACTGACCCGCTGGGGTGAGCGGATGAACTGCAGCAGGTCTCCGTGGCGCATGTAGGGCAGCAGCACGCGGGGCAGCCCTTCCGGGGGCAGCACAATGCCAATGAGAGCCAGCACGTTCGGGTGGTGCAGACGGCGCATGAGCAGCCCCTCGCGCAGGAAGGCCTCCACCTCCTGCACCTCTGTGATGCCTGCAGGGAGGCTGGAGTCAGGCCCAGGGCGGGGAACCCCTTGATAAGGGTCAGATGGGGAAAGGGAGGAAACAAAAGTCTCCAGCTCAGGGTCACGGAGCCAAGCGGTAGCACAGCAGGGACAAGGATCCTCCCAGCCTCTGTTCCACTTACGACTCAGTGACTTGATGGCACAGTGGATTTGATTCTGGGCCTCATCTGTGTATTCTCCATGGTAGACAACTCCAAAATGGCCTGATGAGGGAGAGATGATGAGAGGGGGTCCCAGGGCCCAGAGCACACACCACTCCCACCCACTGGCAACCAGACCTCAGAACTCCAACTCATGATGGCAGAGCCTACAGCCCTCCCATACCCACTTAATCTGCACCAGAACCCACTGAAGACAGAGTTCCTATTTCACAGATGAGCAAATGGAGGCTCAGAGTCCTGCCCGACTGTTCCTCAAGCCCATGTCATCTCAGGACTCCATCTCTCCCCCGCTCCACCTGGTCTGGCACCCATACCTTTGCCAATGACTCGGTCAGCGTGGGTGACCACCCTTTCATGGGGAATCAGTACATCCTTGACCTCAGCCAGGAGCACAGAGTCCAGGTCCCCAAGCTGGATGGATCCTTTCCTCAGCAATGGGACACGGGACCCATCCCCGCTGTCTGAGGAGGATATTCTGTGGACCTGAGTGGAGGAATCCTGGCCAGTGATAGGAGGGGCTGTGGAGGAAGAGAAGGAATGAGGGGCTGGTGGAGCAGACAGTATGGTCCCACCTAGCACCTCCAGCATCTCACCAAGGCCATTTCTGTAGTCAGAGCCTGAGCGGAGCAGAGGCAGAGGCATGGCTCCAGGGGTCCGGTCCAGGGAGGCCAAGTCTTCCAGGTTCGAAGAAAGAACTGTGGACAAATGCCTGCTAGTAGCCAGCCACTCCAAGGTCCTAGAGGCTGACCCAGACCCAGGAGGTGTGGGCAGACCCCCAAGGCCTGGACAGAGAGAGAGAGGATATAGCGGCTTGGAGACGTCATAGTTTGGGGGTGAGGGTTGGGTCAGGATGGCTGTGGAGGGCTCACCTAGCTGCTTCCTCCGGTGGTAACTGAAGACCAATATGGCCGCCAGCACAGCCACAAGCAGGAGCAGAGCCAGGAGGACACCGAGGAGCGTGCTCTGGGGGACCCCTTCCAGACCTGGCCGCACTACCTTGCCCAGGGTGTAGCACCCACCATCCACGCAGACCTGGGGGGCATTAGGTGGCAGCTCAGGCCCAGCCTGTAGACTGCCCCCCCGACCTGTGTCTCCTGAGGAGGGCCAACAGAGCTGCCTACCTGCAGTGGAGCACCATCCTTGCCAAGTTGCAGGGAGGGGGGCAGGGGGCAGACTACCACATCCCCCCACAGCTCGTGCTGGCAGCTCTTGCCACTCACAGTCACATTCACAGCCACGCAGTCGGCCACAGTGCCCAGCCCGATGTACTGCAGAGACAGTCATGGGGGCTGGCCAGTGCCCACCCACCCTGCTCCTTCAGCGAAGCTGCAGCCCTACCCCCTCCACTGTCCTCACCCCTCATCCCCCACACCTACCTCAAACTTGATGGCACGCTCCTCAGGCTTCAGGGGGGCCAGGTCCTTGCTGGGTGGGTGGGGTGGAGGCAGGAAGCGAAAGCCAGGCAGTGTGTAGCCAGGAGCTCCATCCCCACGCACACTCAGGTTCCCTGTCACCCACCCTCGGCGGCCTTGGACCACGTATTCGGGCAGGCGGCACCTGTGTTGCTCCGGGAGCTGCCCCTCACACTGCAGGGCCCAGGTGAGAGCGGTAAGCCCCGGTATCCTACCTTCAGCCACCCCGGCCCCCTGAACCCAGCATGGGCTGGAGCTGAACTCAGGGGACTGGTGTGGCCTTCCTCCCTCCTGGCGAGTGCCCGCTCAGCAGCTGCCAGCGCCCACTCACCCTGTTCTCCACTGCCCTGACCCCGTCATGGAATGACAGTGTGAGGTGCGATGCTGAAGTCAGGTGCTGGCCACGGATGGTGACATGGGAGCCACTGCGGAGGAGAGCGGGGTGCTGGCCTTGGGGTGCTCTCTAAGGCTGGATCCCTCATCCTTCAGGGACCAGAATGGGCGAGGAGGTGACACTTACGTATAGCCGCATTTGGGGCTGATGCCCAGGACAATGGGGTCTTCCTGGTAGTGGAAGTTCCAAGAGCCAGGCACCTCGGCGCCCCCTACCTGCAGGCGAATGGGAACGCTGGCCGTTGCGGCCCCAGGGGGCGTGGTGCATAAAAGCTGCCCCTCGCTGACCCTGCAGAACATGGGGATTGGGCTCAGGGGCACCTTCCAAGTGATGGCCAGGCCCAGCTCCTCCAGGGCCCAATAGACCCCTCCCAGTTCCTCTACTGGTCATATCCCCGATCTGCCCAAACTCCACGGTCTGTTTGAAGACAAGGTGGTCCCAGTAAAGCCTCCAAGCAGTCAGGGAGGAGCAGGGGCCCCATAGCGCTGGCTGCAGCCAATGGACACTATAATGGGCTCTCTCACCATCCCCAAACCACCTCTGGGCTGGAGGGAGCAACAGACACTTCTTCCTGGACCATTCCCTCCACTGAGTGACTGAGCCCTCCTCCCCTACCCTGTCGGGGATCCAAGCCCTACTTGGTGAGGGTTCCCCTATGTGGGACCCTGTAGCCTCCCATCCCCCTTCCCACTGGCTCTTACTGTTTCAGCGGGCACTCAGTCCCATTGACCAGCACAGCCTGGCTGGTGCCAATAGACAGGCCTCGGCCTTCAAGGGTGAGGCAGGTACCTCCTGCCCGAGGGCCAAAGAAGGGTCGGACTGCTGTCAGCACTGGTTCCTAAGAGGGCATGGAGGTGGCTTAGCTTGGAATAGGAGGCCCTCCCCTCCAAACCCTTCCCTGCCCGAACTGCCCACCTACCCAAGAACACAGACAAGGCAAGGCGACCTCACCATGAAAGAGAAGCCTCCCAGCGTGGAGGTGCCATCTACCCGGAAGTGCCTGCCCAGTGGCATATTGGCCACAGTGAGGCTGACGTTTGCAGGCCCAGCCACCTGCGTGCTCAAGGGCTCCAGCTCACACTCAAAATCCTCTATGAAGTCCTTCCGGGGCAGTCGGCTGGGACATCAAGGGAACTCAAGGTCGGCCGGGGTGGTGGGTCACACAGGCCTACTGGCCTGCCCACCACAAATCACAGGTCTCCTCTGAGCTTAAAGATATCATCTATCTACCCATGCCTCAATCCCGGGTCAACAGGAACTGTCGGTGCAGGGACTAGTTTGGCCATAACTCAACAGACAGGTAAGGCACATGCAGGCTCAGAAAGGAATAGAGGTGTCACCCCAGACACAAAACAAGCAGAGCCACCGCAGCTTGCCTCATGCAAGCTGAGGACAGGATCTCACAGCAAAGGGGCTGCTTGGTTTACCCGCATCAGGGACAGAAACAGCAGGGACCAGTCATACCTGAGGTCTGAGTTGCCTTTAGGTAACAGTCGGCAGGGACTTCGACCCACAGTGACCTGATGGGTGCCTTCAGGCACCAGACCAGGAGGGTACAGGTAAAAGTTGGTGCCACATAGGGTCAGTCTTGTGCTGCCCCTTAGGGGTCCACTGCGGGGATAGAACTGAAAGGGGGAGGAGAACATAGCCTGAGTCCCTCTGTAGGTCAGGACTCTCAGGCCTGTCTGCTTCCTCCTAAGTTTTCTGCCATACTCCTTGCCTGCCACACACTCCAGTCACCCTAGGTCATGCTGTGTGCTGGATGCTAAGTCGCTTCGGTCATGTCTGACTCTGTGTGACCCTATGGACTATAGCCTACCAGGCTCCTCTGTCCATGGGATTCTCCAGGCAAGAGTATTAGATTGGGTTGCCATGCTCTCCTACAGGGGCTCTTCCCGACCCAGGGACTGAACCCCCAGCTCTTGCATTGGCAGGTGGGTTCCTTACTGCTAGTGCCACCTGGGAATCCCTTTACTCTAGGTCAGCAGTCCCCAGCCTTTTTGGCACCAGGGACTGGTTTCACGGGAGACAGTTTTCCATGGACCAGGAAGAGGAGAGATGGTTTTGGGATGATTCAAGCACATTGTATTTATTGTGTACTTTGTTTATAATCTAATGCTGCAGCTGATCCAACAGGAGGTACTGATCTGCAGCCCGGAGGTTGGGGACCCCTGCTCTAGCTCACATGCTAGTCCCCATTCAACACTATTCTGTCTCAAAGTCTTTGAATGTGCCCTCTTTGTAGCTACTTAGGACATCCCAGACCTGAGGAAGATCATGGTTAAGACCTGCTGACTCCCACCCCAGGCCCAGCAGGTCCCATCACTTAACTGTGCCCTGACAGGCAAGCCATACCTCAGTAAGCTCGGGTGGGCAATAGTCCTGTTGCCAGGAGCCAGGACACTCCTTCTGCCGGCCACACATGCCCCCACACCATCCACAGCCCATGAAACGCTGTGCCCGCAGGCAGCGCCCACAGGTGAGGAAGTGGCGACAGCCAGGGCCCCAGATCGGTACCTGGAAAACCTGGAACAGACAGGTATCTCAGGGGTGGCTGAAGGGGGAGGCTAAGCCCCCTATAACTCCTGTTCCACTGTAAATCAGGGTGGTGAGACCTGTGTGTCAGTGCCTCCCTGGATTCCAGCGGGAGTCTGTGCTCCCAACAGCCCAGCCCCAGGCCCTATCCTGCCCACCTTACCTGGTCCCCAGAAGCAAAGAGCAGGTGGTCCCCAAGGCGTCTGACACCCCGATGCACGGGCTGCCCATTGCTGCCCAGTGAGAAGTTGGACACGTACAGCAAGTAGTTGAGAGATCTGGTCAGCTCCACCTGGGACAGGTTGGCCGTGAGCAAAATGGGGACAGGGATCCAGGGACGAGGGGCCGCAGAGACGAGGGACTCACCTGCAGGATGCGCCCGTCGGCTGTGCCCATGTGGGCCACTGTGACGTTGTTGAGGCGCGTCACGTACAGTGCCGTGACCTCCACTGGTCCCAACAGCCCATTGAATAGGTCCACCCGTAAAAGGCTGCTGCTGACGAGCAGAGGGAAGTGGCGGCAGCTGATATTGGGGCTGGAGACCCCCAGACCAGGCTAGGGAAAGTCAAAGAAGGAATCAGGGCTCATCTCCATGTGCTGAACCCTTTGGGCCTCTGTCAGGGACCACAGTGGCCTAAACTCCCACCTCTCACCTGGCCTGGCTGGAGAAGGACCCAGACCTGCCAGGCATCCCACCTTCCATCATGCGGCTTTCAGATGCAGCCAGGCCAAGGAAGAAGGCCGAGGCCAGAAGGCTGGCTCCCGCGCCCAGAGCCTGGCCCTTCCCTGCCACAGCCATTCTGATAATGTGTTATGGAGCCTTCCAGAGACAACCCCACTCTGTTCTCATTACCACGCTGTGGAGTTGGCTTCTCTTATCACTCCTATTTTACAGATAAGTAAACGGGCTCAGAGAGGTCTGCCCACCTGTCAAAGGCCTTGTTCCCTCCCAGGAGAGGAGCCAGGTTGACAGTCTTGAGTTCCTGACCAGAGTCCTCTCCTGCCCCCTGCTGGTCCTGCCCCATATTTCAACAAACCCTGTCACCTCTTAAGGCTTCAAAGTCTCCACCTGCTTAAGGAGCTGAACTCTGAGATTAATTGGGCGGCATGGGCTTGGTAACATGGTCCTTCTCCCTGAGACACCAAAGATCTTCCGGCACCTCCAGCCACCACCTGTATCTCCTTCGAGGTACAGGAGGGATAAACCAGGGCCTGAAGGCCTGGGTGCCAGGAGACACTAATTTCTCTCCTGTTTTTAGCAGGAAGGTGTCTGGCGGACACCCAGTGCCCCAGGTCAGGGTTGTGGAAGCTTCTGGGAAACCAGAAGTGAAGATATGGATGCAAGGGTATTGGAGCTGGATGCAAGGTACAGGCAAGGCTCTGTAGCCCTTGTAGCTTGGGACCCTCCCTTGCCAGCCCTAAGGGTCCTCCTCCTGATAGGAGGCCCCTGTCTGACAGTTGTGCTTAACCCAGTCCTGAGACGTCAGCACTGATTGTAAGTCTTAGAGCAAGACCTCAGCATAGAGCTGGGCCCTGAAACTCCACACACTGGATCTATAGCATGGGTGGGTGGGGACTAGGAGTCTGTCCTAACTGGAGGTGAGTAAAAGTCCCGATCCTAGCAGGAAGCCAGCCAGGTGTTTTCTGTATGACTCAGGGACAGGTGGGGCTGTGCACTGGAAAAGAGGCCCTACCCTAGTCAGAGGCCCTACCCTGTCTGTGTGCCCCTGGGCTCCAGGGCCTTGGCTATGGATTCCCAGGCTTTTCTGGGGACTCCAGCCTCCTGAAATCACTGAAGTGTCCAGTACCTCATAGAGGAGGGTGACTCCACCAGACTCAAACCCCACCTGAACCCATGGAGGGCAGGGACCAGCTCTGAGGCCCTCAGGCTTCATGAGGGCAGCCACAAGGAACACAGAGTGGCTTTCCTCCTAGAGGCTGTGTGCCCAGTCACTGGACAAACATGGGACAGGCTGGTTCACACACTGCCTGGGGGCCTGGCCAGACTGTGGGCAGGGCTGGAGATTAGCCCTTTCGAGCCTTGTACTGCCAAGTGGGGCCGGGTGTCTTCTGATCTCCTGACCCCTAGCCAAGTCAGAGAGAGGTCCCGATTCCCCAGAGAGAAGGAGAGGAGGGCAGTGAGGGTTCCCTATGCCCAGACTAGGGATTCCCACCCCTAGGGCCTCCTCAACCCAGATGGCATCAGCGGAAGGAGGAGGCTGAAGATCTCCCCCTCTTCATTGTGTGTAAACTCTCCTCCTGCCACTGGGACATCAATCAGAGCAAAAGGAGACAGTGAAGAATGCCACAGCAAGGCCAGAGCCACAGGGCAGATAGCAACTCTGAGACCAGTGACTATGGGTTAGTTCCCTGAAAGGCTACTTGTCCAAGGCCATTCCTTCATTCATTCACCCATTTTCCTTGGTTTAATCTCTTGTAAGTAGGGTGGGACTGTTTCAGTGGCCTCAAGAAGTCAGTTTTAGGTTTGTCCTCAGGGAAAAAGCATTTTAAGGACCATCCTCTTAGTCTCTATTCCAGCTCCCTAACACCATGGCTGAAGGGAACCTGCGCAGGGTCTACCGGGAGGAGCACGTTGTTCAGCCTAGCCTGGGAGACCTCCTTCCTGGGATGAGAAGGGCCCCAACTATGGTGAAAGAAAGCCTGGGACTCCTGCATGGTGAACCAATCCAGCCAGCCCCTCCTAGGCCTTTACTCATAAGCAGATGTTTACAGTTGCTTGCACAAGACGGGGGTGAGTCTCCTGGAATCCACTAGAGCCAGGCCGCCTTCCCACTATGTCCTGATTCCTCTCCCAGTCACCCCACTGAGAGCAATCAGTAATGAGTGGGTCCATAAAGCCTAGGGCAGGCAGGCTCCCTGACAAGCACCCAACTTTCAAGGCCCAGAAGGATCTATGGAACAGGGGTGGAGGGGGGCATTCTCTGACAACTCCTGCCCCACCCTCTTGGGAAAGCAGAGCAAAACAAGCGCTCCCACAGGGAAAGTGAAACTGTGTTGGTGAGTAGATGTGAGTCTGGGTGAATTTGTGAGTATCTGCCTGTGGATCGGGGGTGAAGGGCTGCTTTTTGTGTATGTCCCTAAGTGTATAAACTGGGGGCAGGTAGAAAGGGACAACCACCATTGTACCCAGAGTTTGGAAGTATGCCTGGCAGAGAGATAGTTATGATGCAATCCAATTTTCCCATAACCAGGGAAATTACCTAAAAAAGCAAGAGGCCATGGTAAGTGAGAGGGTGAAACAGGAAAAGGGTTTAGCAACAGGCTCTAGCCTGGCCAGATGAGATTTCAGTATGCCATTTGACTGACTCCCCCTAAGAAACTGGGTGGAAGAGAAAGCTTCTCCCTGCCTGCCTTCCCCCTCCTAGACCCTCTCAGCTGTGGATGGGAAGTGAACACACACTGCTCACAAGTGAGAGCTGCTTCCTTCTGCTTACCGCATCTGGGCAAAAACTGGGCAACTGGAAGAAGTCCAGCCCTCGCCGGAGGCCAGGAGGGACGGGAGGCTCACAACAGCGCTCTACGCCCTGCTCGATGAGAGTGTCCAGCAGGTGGACCGGGAACGCACAGACCACAGAATTGGGATCCGCACCTGGGTGGCTGTCTTTGCTAGCTGAGAAGACCCCGAAGAGCACTTCCTGCCCCTCAGGGATGCTCAGCTCAGCGGCTAGGTGGCCGCCCACTGGAGCAGCATGGGCTGCCCGCAGCACCGGGTAGGGCTGCCCACCCTCATGGGCCGCGCGTCGCCGGCGTTTAGGGGCGAAATGGCAGTCAAGGACCAGCTCTCGGTAGTCGCCCAGGTCGGTCTCAACAGCACTGAGCCGTGCCAGGCGCGTGTGCAAGGCGCCAGGAGCAGCTGCCACGTCGGTGGGCTGTACCATCAGGAAATAGACGAAGGCTCCGGCGTGGAAACTGTACACATATTCGATGCGGTAGGAATCGAGGTGCTCGGGCAGCACCGAGAGCGCTGCGAAGCCTGCTGCGAATCCTGAACCGTCGGCCTTGAGCCGCCGGATGGACACTGAGAGCGGGCTGAAGCTGGCGGCCACTGCCGAGTCCAGTGACGATGCCACGTACAAATAGGATGCCTGGCCCTGCTCAACCACAGTCACGAGGGTGCCCAGAGGGCTGGCTACACAGTCGGGACAGTCCTCTGGCCGGTTGTGCTCTGAGAAAAGGCAGACCGGTGGCGCCAGGTGCAGGGCTGTCCCGCCTGGCTCTAGCTCATGCAGGAAGCAGCGGCCTCGAAGGCTGGAGCCACAGCTGATCAGAGCGGGAAGCGCGGGTTCCAACACCAGAACCTGTGCATCTGTGTCTCCTGGCGGGCCGTGGGGGCCTGGGCCACAGGCCTCACACGTCTGGCAGCCAGGGTCCCCAACAGGGCCGGTGGCCAGGCTCTCAACCGGCTGCAGATCAGGTCCAAGCACATGCAGGCGATTGCGTGTGGCCACGAACACCGCACTCCCTTCCCTGCCGCCCTCGTAGGTTGCAACGGCTTGTACCGGACTGCTGGCGGAGAAGCTGGGCACCGAGTACTCCACCGCAAAGTCGCGGGAAGCAGCATACGGGATGCGCGGGCACTGCCAGGACCCGCCAGTCTCGGGCACCGCCGGCAGCGTCGGCGGCAGCAGCAGCAGTAAGAGGAAAGGCTGCAACAGCGGCGGGTGGAGCTCCATCGAGGCCCAGGTAGGGCCCCGTGGAGGTTTCCGCAGACCCGGGCCTGGCTGGGAGCAGACTCGAAGTCTGGGTTGGGACCCGCGTCGAGGGTCGATCCTGGGAGCCCCGGGGCAGCTGACCCCACCAGGACTCCTGAGATGCCCACCGCCCTCTCCTGCCCACAGTGGCCGAGCGCCTGGCGCGGGCGGACACACGCAGACAGAGAGGCCGCCTCACCTGTTGCTCTTGTTGCCGCTCCCAGCCGGAGATTAGAGCAAAGACTTTCGGAGCTACCCCGGCGCGGCGGACAGGACCAGGGCGTGGGGCGGAGCCGTGGGCGGGGCCCTCTGGTCGGCTGGCTGGCCGACTTTCCCCGCCCTCGGAAGCCTGGGTCCTACACCTACGCTTGGGCCCTTTTTCCTCAGTGGCCTGTGAGTGAGTGGGTGTCGAGTGGCCCGGAGAGACGTTTAGTAGATCTAAGCTGTCCTGTCCCGCCCCCTGACGATCGACTGGGCGGAAATGGGAGGGGTTGCCCCAGCGCGTTTGAGGACCATTTGGTATCCTTCTTCTCTCGGCTCCAGGATACAGCAACATCCTCAGACACTCGTTCCTGGTCAGGGCCCAGGGAACTCTTTTTGTGGGGACCAGAAGCCAGGAATGTGTGGAGAACCAGAGGGGAGGTGTGAGGAGACCCCAGGAGTGGCACTACCCTCTTTGAAAGCGTTATTCAGTCGTGTCTGACTCTTTATGACTGTCGCCCGCCAGGCTTCTCTGTCTGTGGGATTCTCCAGGCAAGTATACTGGAGTGGGTTGCCATTCCCTTCTGGGACTATCCCTCCGTGGACCTGCTCTGGGCTGACTGCGACAGGATGGCGGTCAGAGGCTACTGCCTTGCATCCGGCCTGCCCAGGGCAGTGGGAGTTATAAGATGGGGCCCACCCTGTTGGCTGGATCTTAGAGTCAGAGGAGAAGCAACTTACATGGAGGCCCAGCCCTAGCTCTGGTCTGTCTACCACTGTCTCCGTAGGTGGCAGCTGCAGGGATGGGGTCAACAGAACACAAGCTGGCCTTGCTTCCTGGTTCTGTTCCAGCACCTCCCTGATATGCAGGAGACATGGGCTTTGGCTTTCAGGGCACCTCTAACCTGTTCTGTTAGCCTTGCTGGGCCTCAGGCTTTCAGTCTCCGAAATGAGGTGGTTGCCCAGAGTTCTCTCTCCAGGCTGTGATTTGTGCAGGGTGGGAGTAGGGGAGTCAACCCAGGTCTGCTCTTGCCATCTCTCAGCATCTGCTCTTTGGGAACTACACCCCCCAACACTGGAGCGTCCTGGGGGACATCTTTAGCCTGATATCCACCTCAGCCAGGTGGGCCTGGGCCATGGAGAGAAGGAAAGCTTCACAGAGTGACCCTAGGTTGAGTTCTGAGTGACCTGTGAACTGTGAGTCCCAGAGATTTGTAGGGTAAGGAGTGCAGGTGAGGAGAGGAGACAGCCCAACAAGATTCAGCCTGGCCCTACGAGAACCTCCTCCACTCATCTCCAGCCTATACTCCTAGTTCCTCCTTCCAGGAACACCTTTTCCCCTTCCTTCTCTTGCAAAGTACGTGGCATCTCCTCCAGGAAGCCTACCTGATCTGGGTGGTGCCAAGTCCATTTTGTGGGTGCCATACACCCTGTGCTACACCTACCCCAGGACAGTTCACTCTGAATAACTGACACCCCCCCTTCACCAATTCCTAATTCGGGACTCCCCTACCCCTCCAGGCTGGAGCTCCTGGAACAACTGGGGGGAGGTGGGGAAGAGCATAGGGTGGCCACACCCAGTGCTGGAAGGATACTGCACCTGAGGCAACATAAAAGGCACTCCCTTCTCTAACCTGAATTGCCCGGAAATGAATAGACACCTTCAGAAATTATGGCACCATTCCTATATTCCACAGTCAACATGTCTAAAAGGTAGTCAAGTGGGACAAAACTGAAATAAAACGTTCCCTGCCTGGCACTGAGGTATGGGTTCCTGGGACCTCCATCCTTGGCTCAGGATATTGGGAGAGACTTCTAGGGATTGGGAATAAATTTCAAGGGCCTTCCCTGGTCACCTGTTAGGGAGCGGGGAGTGGGTCTGCAGTAGTCAACAGTTGGTTCTCTGCTGCCATCATGCGGCCAAGCTGTTGACTGCCTCCAGGCTGACATCTCTCAGGTAGCCTAGACTTTGGACAGCAGCCCTGATTTTGGATAGGGTGCCCTTTCCTCCCTCCTCATCTGCTTGGTCTGCGGGAGGGGAGCAGGCAAGCTGTGTCGGGGAAGTCAGCTAATGGGGCCTTGCAGTGCTGAGAACAAGTGCTTTTCTCAAGGTGAATTCACAAGACCCGGCCAAGGTTCAGCTTAAGCACCTACCCCACTGTCCTTGAAAGAGTGCTAGCCACTTTGCCCTCTGGGATCTCACTTCCCTGTGAATGCTACCACAGAGAACTGGTGCCAGCCTCTTTCTCCAACCCAAAGATCATCCTGGTAGCCTCAGGGGGATCTCTCTAACCACAAAATATCCAGATCACTTTGCAGCTTAAAAATACTCAATGATTCCCCATTGCCTGAATTTTCCCTGGAGTTTGAGAACCCTGGGCCTTAAAGACTCCTCCAGCTTCACTGTAGCCCAATGAACCTGTCATACCAGTTTCTTTACCATATCAGGTTTCATACCAGGTTCATCCCTTGCGTGTTCTTCCACTAGGAACACCTTTCCTATTTGCCTGTTGTCCCTTCCTTGCTACCCAAACAGGTAAACTCCACGCTCCTAGATGCCTACTGTCCTAGGTATACACACTTACCTAATTGTGACTCTCCCTTCCCACCCCCACCCAGAATAGGTACCGAACTGCAAGAAGCTGGGAGCCCTACAGAGATTAGGGCAGCCAGCAGGGACACTGGGGGGCTGACCACTGACCCAAAAGAACACCAGTAGCTGTCAGAGACAGGTGCCTGGCATCACCTTGGCCCCAGAGACAGGTTTGGTGCCCTGGCCAAAATTCAGGGAAGTAATAAAAACAGGAAACAGGCAAAAAAGAGATGCAGGGCATGTGCAGTGTGAGTGGCAGCCACTAAGCCTCTGGCTGCTCCATAGGTGCTTCAGGGTCTGGGCAGGTAGCCTGCTGCCTAATCCATTCTAGTATGATCTGGGGTGAGGCCAAGGGGTGGGGCCAAGGGGAAGGGCTATGCTGTCTTTTACTGGGGCAGTAAGTGAATCATTCCAGTGCATCCTTGGCCCATGCCACCCACACAGACACATTCTCTGGCATGGGTTGGTTTTAGCGGCAGAGTGTCTTGGTCCGGCACTCAGACTCACATAAGGGTGATTCACTCTATAGTCTGAAGACCATATTCTGTGGACATTATTCTCCTATAAGTATTTCTGAGGTCTTCTGCTCCCCTGGCCAATGAGATGGTAGAACTATGGCATAACTGAGAGAGCCTCTAGCAGGAAGGTTGAGGCTTTCTGCACTGTGCCTTGGGCTCTGTCCAGAAAAGTTCTCATGTTGAGTGAATGGGGCTGGGCCTTCACTTCTGAGCCTCCTGGGATGTTCATGGTGACCCATGTAGGCTGGGCCATGCCAGACACTGGGCCAGGTGACTGAAGAGGGCATCGGCTATTCTTCTTAGGGCAGGATCCACTCCTACCCCAGAGGTCAGCTGGGTCTTCTTCCAGGTTCTCCAGCTTACTCTTGAGGAATGTGCTGGCTGGAGGTAGGGGAGCCGAGGTGGACAGCCTTCATGAGGAAGCCTAAGCTGGGACAGTTTTCCCAGAGGCCTACAGCTGGAGCGAGGCTGGACTCTGACTTTGCCTGTGCTTAGCACTAGGTCACCTCACCAAGGGCTCCCAGCCATGCCAGGGCTCAGACCCTCCCCTCTTGGCTGTACCTGTCTCACTCAGCACAGCCCCTGCTGAACAACAGCAGCCCCTTAAGCAGAGCATCAGCCAGGGCTCCCACGTGGTTGGGTAGTCTTTGGGGGCACACAACTGGGGATCCTACCAAGGAGTGACAGGGGACACACCAGGGGCTCAGACTGGGGTGTGGGTGAGGCTTCACAGGGGGTTGGGGGGGAAGGCCACTGGGGTCCCAGAGAACTCTTTACATGTGGCAGGACTCCAGCTGAATGAAAACAGCCCAGCCCAGGGGCAGACTCTGAGCACATGTGATGCTGTGCGAAGGAGGGGAAAGAGAGGCTCAAATGTGCATGTGCTAAAGCAACTATATTCCAATAAAATTTTTAAAAAATAATAAAATCAAATAAAATCATAAGAGAATTCTATTTAAAAATGTGCATGTGCCCCTGAACATGGGGAAGCACGGGCAGGGCTTAGGGAGGAGGAGCCAGGGTTTGTATGTGAGTGAGAGAGGGTGAATGAAGGAACCAGTGACAAGGCCCCTCAGTGTCTTCCCCAAAGCACTTTAATGCACACACCACCCCACAGTTGCTGCCTGCTGCAGCAGGGGGAGGGGGAGCAGACAGGCCAGTGCCACCTGGAGGCTCCCACGGCTTCCACAGCCCGGTATGCCTAGGGGGGCTGCGCCCACACACATTCTCATCAGTACGTGAGGGGCGTGAGGATGAAGAGGCGGTCTTCCTCTTTGCGGATCCAGCGCATCAGTTTATGGATGGCACTGACGGCGGACGCCTTGGTCCCCAGTGGGCTGTAGCACATGTAGAGCTCAAAGGCGCCCGTCACCTGGAGGAGGGGGCACAGGGTGGTCATCCAGATGCCCAGGACCCCGAGGCAGCCCAGCCCACCCCACGGCCACCTTACCCAGGCCAGGAGGTTCTCGTTGGGGCCGGTGTAGTAGATCGTCTTCAGGGGGCGGGAGGCATTGTGGGCGCGGCTATGCAGGTACTGGTAGAGGCCCAGCAGCCGCTCCTGCTCCTCTTCACTGTCGTAAGGGGCCTCAATCTCAGGGCTGGAGATGGGGGAGTGGGTTCGCAAAGGAATGACTCCCACTGGCTTCTCTGGAAATCCAGAAATGCCTATTCCTAGCCAGGGAGACTCCACCATGTGGCCTACCCTCCGGATGCCATCCCACCCACAACCAAGACACTGTCTCCTCCCTGCTGAAGACTGCCCAGGACAGGGGTGGGGGTGGGGTGGGGTGGAGCCCTGGGAGTCCACCCAGACTGCAGCCCTCTTCTCCCCTCGCCCCCAAGTTCATGGCAGTTTTGGGGAACCTCCCTGTGGAGAAGCCAATCTGAGTTTAGGTGTCCTAGAGAGAGTGACAGGACAGGAGGAGAACTGAGTTGGGAACCCTCCGGACCAAAAAGGGGGTAACAGGAGGATAGAAGAGGCTTCATCGGGCCCCAGCCTTTCTGTTGGAGGAGGTGGAGGAGTCCTGCCTGCCGGCTGAACCAAACTGACCACAAAGGCAGAGTAGCTCCAGGGCCAGCAACCCAGGAGACCTCGGTGTAAGCTTCCTTCCCTGGGTGAATTGGGTATTTCAATGCCTTCTGGTAAATGAATAAAGTAGAGAGGTCTAGGCTGATGGGGAGTAGGGTGATAAGGGGTGGGGTTCCCTAGGGTCAGAGTCAGACAGACACAGCAAGTCGGCTCATTCCCAGAGGGGTGGTCAGCTTCAGGACTGCATAAGGGCTCAGGCCCAACCGGCGCCCTCTCCCCACGCCCCTGTCTCCCTCCAGCAGTGTCCCCAAGGCCCGCCCTCACCTGGTGAAGAGTCCTGAGCTCTTTGACTTATACAGGAAGTGGCGCAGATCGGGGACGCCCACCTGGGCAACACTGTAGTAGGGTGTACGCAGTGCCTCCCTGAGCGCCAGGTGCGCTCCGCGCTTCCGCAGGCGCTCCTGAAAGCGACGGCGGCAGTCAGAGACCGCAAAGAAGTCCTCGCGGTCGGTGGAGACAAGCAGCAGGCAGAGATCCGTGTCAGGCTCCAGGTAAGAGATGTGTGCGTGGAAGAAGCCAGCCGCGTTGAATTTGGGCAGGCACACTGGCGTCCAGGCCTCGCCCTCGCGGAAGGACGAGGAGGAACTTATGAGGTTGAAGAGCAGGTGCAGGTCGATGGGATGCAGGAATTGGTCCTTGCGGCGCACGAGGGCCACGAGCTGGTTGCGCGCCAGCAAGATGGAGAAGACCAGGCTGCGGGCGCGTGCCTGCTGCAGGCTGGCACTCACCACATCACGCACCGCCGCCGCCAAGGGCAGGCAGCGCGCCGCCCCCATCAGGAAACTGGGGTCTCGCGCCATGAGCTGCAGCAGGTTGTCCGTGATGCGCTCGGAGCCTGAGAGCAGGCGCCGCAGGTCATAGTTCTGCTTCTGCTGGAAGATGTGGCTCAGCTGCGCACCCGTAAGCAGGCTTAGGATCTGGTAGTAGATGTAGAGCAGCTCCTGAGCTAGTTCCTGCGCCGACTGCCGCGTGCGGGCCACCGCCACCAGCACCAGCGGGCTCCGGCGCACGAACACTACCTTGTAGCCATCTGGTGGGGTGGATGCATGGAGGCGGCATCAGCGTCAGCCCCTCTCCCGGGAAAGCCCGCCCGGATTGGCCTGGCCCAGCACCCTCAGAGCCCCGCTTTCTCGGCTGGAGCCTGCCACTTTCGCGCACGTGTGTGTGTGTGTGTGTGTGTGTGTGTGTGTGTGTGTGTCCAACTCTTGCGACCACAGGGACTGTAGCCCGCCAGGCTCCTCTGTCCATAGGATTTTTCAGGCAAGAATACTGGAGTGGGTTGCCATTTCTTTCTCCAAGGGATCTTCCTTACTCAGGGATCCAACCCAGGTCTCCTGCACTGCAGGCAGATTCCTTACTGACTGAGCTACCAGGGGGTCGGCTTCATAGACTGGGGAGGCACTTCAGGACAGTGTGTTTACACATTCCTGGGACTTCCCTGGTGGTCCAGTGGTTAGGACTTTGCCCTTCCACTGCAGGGGACTTGGGTTCCATCTCTGGTTGGGGAACTAAGATCCCATATGCCCTACAGTGTGCCAAAAAAAAATTATTTTTTAAAAAATTAAAACAAAAATAGAAAAAAAAAAGCCATAAAAAACGGAAAGAAAAATTTTTTTTAAAAAATTAAAAGAAAACCCTCAAATAAACAAACAAAACCCACACATTCTTGGGCTAAGTTAAGTGGCAAGAGCTGGGTGGACTCAAGACCTGCGATTTTTTGGTCACCGCCCCAGGCTTCTTACTCTAAGGGCAAAGTCTATGTGCAAGCCACCTTTGAACCTCACAACAGCTCTATGAGGCAGTCAGTGTTGTTTCCCTGTGTTCCCAGATGAGGACCTGGGGCTCTCTGAGGTGGAGGGACTTGGTCACACAGTATATCCCAGCCCTCTAGTCCCTGGGGGTCCAAAACCTGCTGTGAATGAACTGTGTCGCCAGGGAGACCTCCCAGCACCCCCTCCAGGGGGCTCACCTGCATGGATGGAACGGATGGCATTCTTGTCAGCCTCTAGGAAGGACACCAGGGCCACCATGACGCCCATGGTGCTGGAAAGTGCCTCCTCGGACCCGTAGCGGGAGTACACAGGCTTCCCTGCCTCGCTCAGCACAAAGACATGCTTCTGGTGCCGGCGCCAGGCCTCGGCAGCCTCTTCCTCATCCCCTTCGCCAGCGCCATCCCTTGGGGGCTCTGTAGCTGGTCGCCTGGCTGCCCCTGGGCACTCTGGCCAGTCCTCAGAGCTTCCTGGAAGCATCTCCTCCTGCAGGTCTCGGGCGACACCTGTCAGCTGGGTGCTCAACTCACTGAAGTCCTGGCTGATCTGACGCATGTCTGTAGCCAGAGGTGGGGGACCCCCGGCACCCTCCTTGGGGCTCTCCCCAGAAGCCGCCCCATCCTCTGATTCAGTCAGGTCCTCGTAGGAACGGGCGTGGACGAACATGGCGCCCTCCTGTCCGGCACCTGCCAGCCAAAAGCACTGGAGCTTAGAGTGGTACCTGCCGGCAGACTGATTCACCAGCATGGCGCCCCATACAGTGCTCTAGCTTGACTGCCTGAGGCAGTTGTGATGAGGCAAGCCACTGCTCCCTCCGGCTAGAGTCTGCTACAAGTCATGTGACTTACAGCTCACTGGTCTCCTCACACTGGGAATAAGACCCAAATCCCTCCAGGCTGAGGTGGTGGCTGGTTTCTGCCTGTCCCTCTCTCATCTCATAGTCCCTTGCCCTCTGCTCTTTGAATACCCTCCCCTACCTCAGGGCCTTTGCATCTCCTGTTCCCTCTGCCAGGAAGGCTTTCTCCCACCTCTTCCCAGGCCAGCTCTCCCGTCACACTTCAGCTCTCAGCAAAGATGTTAGTTGGCCCTGTCACCTGGCCCCTAGCCCCAAGCTCTCTATCACATACCCCCTCCTTGACTTCTCATGGGGCGCTTATCAGCCATTGCCCTTCTCCACAACTGCAGTGGAGCTCCCCCTCAAGGGCAGGAACCTGGTTGCCCATTGCTGTGTGCCCAGTACCTCACCCTACATGGAATACCCACTGTGCTCAATGAATCTCTCTCCTTGGGAGATACCTCCCCAAGCCCATGCAGGGACCCATGGCTCTGAACCCCCTCCAGTGGAATGCTCTCACTAGCCTGCAGCTCCTCCAAGGCAGAGACCAGGTTGATCTTCCTTTACTGAGGTTTTTTTTTTTGGTACAGAAGAGTTTAACAGTTACATTTTGAGTCTCTATTATGAGTTCAGCACTGTACCAGGCATCAGGGTACAACACGGGTACCCACAGCTCTGTGCTCAAAGAGCTCCCGATCTTGTGAATGAGAGAGATGGGCAATACCTACACACACAAATACAACCCTATAAAACTAGTGTTCTATACAGAGTGTGGTCAGAGCAGGCCTCTCTTGTGAGGAGATGACATTTAAGGTGAGAGCTAAGGGAGGGAGAGGGAGCCAGGGAGGGACCTGTAGGCCCAGGAAAGAGGAGGAAGGCCCACATGGGCAGTCAGACATCACAGGGCGAATGGCACAACATGGAGAGGAAGGCCGGAGGCAGACTGAGCCTGGATCCCTCCAGTATCCCCAGCTCATGACAAATAGCCAGTGAGGGAGTGAACACATGCATGAATGAGTGGGAGCAAAGGAGTGGCTGGGAATTGAGACTGCCCAGGAGGCTGCTCTGGCTGTGAGCTGGCTGGGGGTGCCCGAGGACCCTGCCCGTACCTGGCTCCATCCCCTGGGCCAGTCCTGGTGTGGGGCTCTCTGCTCTCTCCACACTCTGCCCATTAGAAGGCGCCAACGTGCCATCAGGGCCTTCGCTGCTTCTCTTCCTCTGCATGTCAGCGGCCATCCCTTGGGCTCTCCTGTGGAGCAAACAAAGGCATCATTGAGGGGAAGGTGCTAGTGGCAGGGCTCACTGGCACAATTAACTGTGCTTAAGTACAGAAAAGTACCCCTCACCAGGACCCAAGTAATTCAGACCTCTAGGGAATGGGTTCTGAATATGCCCTCCAAAAAAAGCGTGCTCTTCTTTTGATGATTATGAAAGGAAGAACACATGGTATCTATTCACTGTAGAAAACTTGGAAAATAGAAAAAAAAAAAAATAGAAAGGAATATCACCACTGCCCCACCATTCAGGATCTCTCACTGTTCACATTTTAGTATATTTCTTTCTAGGGTTTTAAAATTATTTTTAATTAAAAAAACATTTATTTATTTGTCCATGCCCTGTGGCATGTGAGATCTAATACCCTGGCCAGGGATCGAACCCATGCCCCCTGCACTGGAAGCATGGAGTCCTAACCATTGGACAGCTAGGGAATTCCCTCTACTCTTTTTTAAAACAATGTATATAAAATGTTATCTGCCGCTGCTGCTGCTAAGTCGCTTCAATTGTGTCCGACTCTGTGAGACCCCAGAGACGGCAGCCCACCAGGCTCCCCCGTCCCTGGGATTCTCCAGGCAAGAACACTGGAGTGGGTTGCCATTTCCTTCTCCAATGCATGAAAGTGAAAAGTGAAAGTGAAGTCGCTCAGTCATATCCGACTTTTAGCGACCCCATGGACTGCAGCCTACCAGGCTCCACTGCCCATGGGATTTTCCAGGCAAGAGTACTGGAGCAGGATAATAGCAGCTAACCCCTCCTAAATGCCACAGTAGCATGCTAAGCTTATGTGGATTTTTATCCAATCCTATCACTCCCCTCTGAGGAGGCACTCTTGTCAGGCTAGCTTTACAGGTGAAGGAACTGCGGCTGAGAGAGTGTAAGCGCCTCACTCAAGGTTGAGACAGGAAAGAAGCGCTGGAGCTGAAACCATTCTGTATCCTGATATTTTCCTTGTACATCCTACCAAGAATACTTCTCCATTCAAAACTCGAGTTGACCAATCAGTTCCTTTTGATATTTAAGTGCTAAGAAAGAAGTGAGTCAGAGCAAGCTGGCTTGTCTTCAGGCCTGAGCCTTATTTTTCCACTTGCATTTTGCATTTATTGAATCTGGCACCAGGGCTCCCCTTTCCAGTCAAAACAAACTGCGGACATGTGGGTTCTCAGTGCCCATTTGATGGACACCGAGGACAGATGCAGCCTGATCTCTCAGCCCTCCTGCAGCCTCAGGGTCAGGGGGATGTGGCCGAGAGTGGATGTCAGGAATAACGAAGTTGGGTGGACTGAGGCTCAGCCTCTATGGCCCTGAATGACAGGCTGAAGGGTCTTCATTTGGCAGGCAACATACCATCGACAGGAGACAGGTTCCATCTGAGGCATTGACCCTTTAGGGGAGACAGATTTGACTGTCTGGGCTAGAACGGCAGCAGAGATTAGCCAGGGAGATTAGGCAGGCACTGCAGGCAGGCCCAGGGCTTGGGCAGGGCTGGTGTGAGCCCAGGAGACCCTGCCTCTGCCCTGGGGCAGAGTCTGCAAGGAATAACTGAGGCTTGTCCCTTTACTATCTACGTCACCTTGGGCAAATGGCCCCACCCTGAGCCTGGCATGAAGTAGGTGCTCAAAAACATTCATGAAGAGAGTGATTTTAGGGAGGCAGTGTCACCATCACTAGCATTGGTGTAGCCTCAGCTTCTCTGTGTCTCAGACCTCTCTCTCTGACCACCCTCTTGACCCAAAGAACTGATTTTCAAGCTCTTCTTCTTGTCATCTTTGCGGTAAGCCATGGGATCCTTTCTTCAAGTTAATCTTTTACAGAAGCTCAATGTGCAGAACAGACAGACAGGGAGGCAGGGGCCAGAGACTGGCCTGATGGCCATTCCCACACTGCTCCTGGAGCACTACGGCCTAAGAGGGGGGACCACTGGCCAACAGCATCACCCTACACAGAGTGTGTTTTGAGTAACCTTCAAAGGAAGTTTATTTGGGAGAACATCTACCTTTGGGGATTTTCTAGGCCCACCCAAGCCTGTCCACCAGGACAATCAAGAGTGATGGTTCCCAGTGAGGGTCAGAGCCCAGAAGACCAAGGTGTGGGCCACCTTGTTTGACAAAAGGCCAGAGTAATTAAGAAGCTGTGTGGCCTCAACAGAAGCCTGGGGAGGCATCCAGAAAGGTCTCCTTTGAAACTGAGACCAAGAGAAGCAAGCCAAAACAGGCCAAAACAGCCACTGCAACACCACCGAGCCCAGGACAGTGGATGGGAAGGCAACTAGAGCATGTCCAGGTCTTGAGCAGGAAGACACAGCCCATACCAGGAACCCTGTAGACCATTATTCCACAAGCTAACTTAAACGCCAGGGTGGGGTCTGCATTGCTGTGTAAAGAGAATGACTGCAGACAGATGAGTCTGTCCAGATGCAGGTGGAGGGGGAGCCAGGGCTTTTGGACCTGGCTCCGTAGATGGAGACCTAGATTGGGACGTGCTTTTTACTAAGGAGAGGGTCCAGAAGCACTGCATTAAGTGCACATGTCCCGCATTTCTGTGTGTACTCACTTGCCCACTCCCCTAGTTGATATCTTCACATCATCTCCCTTCTTAAGCTTCCATCATCTTCTCCCATGCTCACTCTCAGCTCTTATCAGTGAGAACCTTCCTTCTAGTTCACTGAGGAAACTGAAGTCACAAAGAGAACTTCCAAGCTGCCCACCACCACCTCACCTTACCTGCCAGACTCTGCCTTCCTTCTTCTTGCTGAGGATGAACTATCCTGGCTCCACTGAGGGCTAACGCCTCCACTCCAGCCCATCTCACCTACCCAAGCATATGGCTTCAGCAGCTGTCGACTCCCCCTCAGATCATCAGTGTTCCCTTCTTCCCTATCCATCACCAATAGACTGTATTTCAATTAAAAAAAAAAGTTAAAAGACAAAAAAAAAAAAAGTGGGCAACAGATACAAAGTTACTGATTCTGGACAGAATGTCCAACTTTCATGAAACATATTACTGATGTTCAGGGGGAACCACCCACAATCAGAATCTGACCATGTCTCATCACCTCCACCACTACCACACTGGTTCAGGCCAACACAATCTCTCTGGCAGATGGTTGCCACGGGCTTCTAACTAGTCTCCCCACTTCTGTCCTTGTCCTTGGAGAGTCTGTCCTTGTCATAGTACATAAAGTGATTGGTTTGAAACAGAAGTCAGGCCATGTAATTTCTTTGCTCACAACTCTTTAACAGTCATACCTGACCCAGTGAGAAAGCCAGCTTCTTCACAGTGGTATACAAGAACCACTGACCACACGTGCTTCCCCGCACCACCACCCCCAATTACTTCTTCAACCTCATCTCCTATTCTTGCCCCTACTCGCTCTGCTTCAACCCAATTTCATGGGCTTTCCTTAAGTATAATGTAGCTTCTCTGGTGGCTCAGCAGTAAAGAATCTGCCTGCCAATGCAGAAGATGTGGGTGCTATCCCTGGGTTGGGAAGATTGCCTGGAGAAAGAAATGGAAACCCACTCTAGTGTTCTTGCCTAGAAAATCCCATGGACAGAGGAGCCTGGTGGGCTATAGTCCATGGGGGTCACAAAGAGTCTGACACAATTTTGTGACTAAACAGCAACAACCAGTATAGTGTAAACGTAATTCCTGAGTATTCTTTCACTTCAGAACTTCACTCTTGCTGAACTTTCTGCATGGACCACACCACTCTGCTTTTCTCCTGCCCCCCACCTCACCTATTCCACTACTTGGGCAAATATCTACATGAGTCACTCTGTCATTTCCTTCGGATTGGTGCTCAAGAGGTACCTTA
Source organism: Ovis canadensis (assembly GCF_042477335.2). Lineage (NCBI taxonomy): Eukaryota > Metazoa > Chordata > Mammalia > Artiodactyla > Bovidae > Ovis > Ovis canadensis. The sequence continues at coordinate 64,990,407 of NC_091263.1, read as the reverse complement.
TCAGAGAGGCTTTCCTGGAATATCCTGGATTCTTATCTCCCTAGCCCTATTTTATTTTTCTACATCGAAGGTCACCCTGTGAGCTGTAGCAAAATGTCAGCTCCATAGGCAGGAGGATTTTAATTAACACTTGTCAGATAAATAACTTTGGAAGGGAGAAGGTGAAAGATCCTCAAAAAACACCCAGCTCCCACGTAGCCTCAGGAGACTCCAGCCTGTGGGGAAGATCTGTCCTCAGTGTTCGGGGAAAAAATGGCTCTGGAGTCAGAGGGACCAGGATTAACCTGACTTGATTTTATAAGTCTCAGCTTTCTTACCTATGAAATGAGGATGATGATAGCATTGATTCACTGGGTTGTGTGAGGATTAAATGAGATAAGCATGTAGTTTGGTTACTCTGAGACAGAGTAGGCATGTCCACACTCAGCTGTCTTTAGCATATTATGATTATGTTTAGTTAACATTCAGACCATGTGCACCTGTACTTATATACAGGTCCAGTGGTCTCTGGAATATAAATTAGTCCTTAGAGATTGTTCATCCTGAGCCAGGCCTTCAGTGAACAGGCCTGGGGAAATGTGCTTCTGACCTCATGAAGCTAGGTGGGCTCTGACCTGAAATGACCCATCTGTGATGCTGGGACAAAGAGATGCCTTTGGGCCTAGGGTTGGGAGTTCCTCCAGGCTCACTGGTTCTCCATTCTGAAGTGGCGGGACAGACCACTGGTTCTCTGCTGCTCCCAGAAATCTCTCCCAAGTTGAACTCCTTTCTGCCACATGCTCCCTCTCTGTAGCCTTGTGCCTCTGACTCAAAGACTCAAACAAAGGCCACAGCACTTATCCAATGTACTGTGGCCCCACTTCCCACTGACCCCACTGGACTGCAGGTAACTGAGCTGAATTCCAGCATAACTGAGTACTACTCAACATGGTACCTGCATGGGGTCAGGGCAGAGTCAGCTGGCTGGGGCTAGTGTGCACCTCATTCTGAACAGTTCCCCGACCACTTGAGATCATGCAGTACCTCAAGATCTCCAAGGCCAATCTGGGGATCCAGGAAAAAGCCCTGAAGAAACAAACAGTTCTCTGGACACTTAACACGGGAAAAAACTAGGCAGAGAGGGTGAATGACTCACAGCAAACCCTACCCCAAACCCTACTGGATCCATAACCTGTGTGGCAGAAGCTCCTGGGTGGCTGAAGCAGTTAAACAAGAGAGGTCTCTTGGAACCAGTCCCAGAGTCTCCCGTGGGGCCCCTTCTCTGGCGGCCTCTCCAGAAGCCCCCAGGGCTGGCTATTTTCCCCAGAAGTGCTCTGCTGTGCCTTTGAGCAATGTCACCAAACAAGTTAGCTCAATGAGCCCTTCGGGTATGCCTCCCTCTTCTAGGTGCCTGGTCTGGAGAGTGGGAGGGCCTGGCAAGAACCCCTCCCTATTGGCTCCCTAGCACTCTTGCTCCCTCTTCCTGCTTAGATAGTGCCCTAATCTGCCTTGATGCTTGGGAAGTGGGCTGTCTGGGACGATGGTACCAGGGTGCTTGGATGTGTGGCAGACAGGGTCCAGGTCAGGTTCTGCTGTAGCTGCTTCAGCAGGATAGCTACTCTGTGGTGAGAGTATAGCCTGGTACTTGCCACTGGTGGTGGCCACTCCCCTCTCTGACAAAGGCTGCTCACCCTCCCGCAGCAAACTCAAGTCCAGAAAGGGGTGGCTCACCAGGTACAAGAGGCAGCTTGGTTATCTGAGCCAGGGCACCTTTGAGAGCAAAGTCCCAAGCCGCAAGACACCTTGAGCTGCCTGCTCACCCCACAGTCAACCTCTGCCAATCTTTGAGAGTACTCTGCCCGGCCGAATCTGTGTGCGTTAAGTGTGGGCGGGTACTCCTTGGGCACTGCCGGCTATAGGACTTTGCCCTTCCAGCCAAAGGAAGAGCTCCAGGCCTCGCTTTTGTATTCCCCAGCTGGGAACCGGCTAAGGGACCCTAGAGAGACCCAGTGCTCCTACCGCAAATAGCAACGTAGACTGTAGGGGCCCCGTCTTCAAGCCCCTCCCTCCAAAGATGACAGCTCTCCAGTCTCTCGGCGCCCCCAGGCCACGTGGGTTGGCAGTCGGACTCACCTGTTTCTCGGGGAAGGGGGTAGGGAGAGAACACAGAGATTGCCGGTCACTGCCCTCTGCCGGACCCCCGGGAGGGCATGGGTATCCGGCCGGGCCCAGACTGATGGCTCAGGTTCGCAGGACCACGGCCCCCTGCGGACGCAGACATGGCCACGGCGCAGGCCACCACTCCCTCCCACCGCCCCTTGCCGATTGCCGGTTCAGGAAGACAGCATTCGCCTGCCTCTCGCGGCGGAGGCCCGGCTCCAGTCGCTGGGCCTGGCCCTGCCCGCCCCTGGTGTGCATTATGGGAAATGTAGTCCGCAGTGCACGGCCGCCGCGGGGCGGGGAGGGTCGCGGGTCTGGGCAGAGCCCGAGGCTGGGCCTGACCCAGGCCAGGGGTGGCCGCATCCTGCTCTGCCTTTTGCAGGGTCCAAGCCAAGGTCAGACACTTCCCCAAACCCATAGCGCCAGGTGGATCTCAGGCCCAAACTCCCCAGACCCTCTGCCCCAGCGAACAAGAGGTTTACTTTGAGGAAAAGGGACATTCTTTCCTCCCTAGCGCAGTTTCCCCCATTAATTGCGGAAGGACAGTGCAAGTTTCCGGGCTGGATAAATATCATAAGTGAGCCCGGCCACACTGGCTGTAAAGGATGTAGGCACACGGCTTGATGCTAAAAGGACATCTTTTCAATCACGTTTTAATATATGAGTCTCTAGAACGATAGTTCTCAATTCTGCACATAGAATGACCTGGAGAACTTAAAACACACAAATGCCTGAACTTTTGATTTAATTGGACTGGGATGGGTTCACGCATCCATATCTTTTTTAAACCTTCCCAGGTGGTTTGCCAGGGCAAGGAAACTCTCCTATGAACATTTGTAATTTCCTAGATGCAAAGTGATTTAAAAAACAAACAGGACAACATAAAGCTTTCCCAACAATTTTATTTTTGGAGAGTACTTTAAAGAAATCAAGTTAGGGATTAACAACAATACTGCTCATGTGTCTCTGAAGCAATTAAATTACTTAATAGCCTCATGGTTAATTCACCCAACAGTTTAGGGATGAAGGAAAAAGTCCAAAGTCACTCCTCTGACTATCCCTGTTGCTCCAAGCACCCCAATGCAATGTCCTGTCTCCATCTCAGTCCTATACCGGATCTGGGGGAACCCTGCCCCCGGGGCTTTTCTTACAGTCTCAGACAACTGCCACTTGGAGCCCACGTGCACAAACTGGACTGTGACTGACACTGTGAGAAAGCTGTGGCCTTTTATGAGAGATGGCTTTGCTCAGGGCTATTAAACTCAGGCACATAGTTTAAGGGAAGCTTTCTCCTCCCTTTTAGTTAAGAATATGTGAGAAAATGCCCAATTCCTTAGCTATCCTTAGAGACAGGAGTCTCTCCAAGTTTTCACAGGTCACTCAGTAATTTTTCTCCTCATTGGCTCAGGAGGACAGGCTTCCTCCCTTAGAGTAAATATCACTGATATGGTTTTACTCTCACTAGTCCTGCCATATTACAAGAGTATAAGCCAAGAAGATCTCATATTCTCTGATTTGAACAGAAATATGCTGACTACATTCCATTAACCAGAAGCTGCAGCCCATAGAATTGATCCCCAAAGAAGACAAATTTAAAGATTTCTAACATACCCAACCAACCACAACAGTCTCCAGGTGACCTCAGGGTTTCTTTGAGTCTCATTCTTGCTTTCAAGCACATCAGCTCTATCAGATAGCACCTCTGTCACTTGGAAGTATTGCATCTCCTTAGCCAAGCAAGTGACCATATAGCCCATGAGCTTCTAACTAACGCTTAAGCGTCCTTCACTCTATGGACTTCCCTAGCGGTCCAGTGGCTAAGATTCTGTGCTCCCAATGTAGGGGGCCCAGGTTCAATACCTGTTTAGGGAACTAGATCCCACATGCTAAAACTAAAGATCCTGCATGCTGCAACAAAGATCGAAGATCCATGTGCCGCGACTAAGACCTGGCAGAGTCAAATAAATAAAACAAATAAATATTAAAAGCATAATTCTCTTAAAAAAAAAAACCCTCTGTTTTAATCTACCTATTGATCTACATTTGAATATTGGGACAACCCATCCTAAATGTCACTTTTGCTTATAGAATTACAAAGAAATAAATCTAGGTCTTTGGCCTGGAGAATCCCATGGACAGAGGAGCTTGTTAGGCTATAGTCCATGGGGTCGCAGAGTCGGACACGACTTCACTTTCACTTTGGGATAATAGCACTTGTCAATTCTGTGATGGCTCTGTGGCACTGTATGACACTCCTTTAAGCCTTGGTCTTTGCCACAAACACCAAGCTAACCTGCACCTCCAGGTCAGGGGCTCCTCAAAATCTCAGCTTTCTGTTTTGTCTAAGCCCATGATTTGCATGGATCCAGTGTGTCATCTCTGGAGAAGGCAAAGGCACCCCACTCCAGTACTCTTGCCTGGAAAATCCCATGGACGGAGGAGCCTGGTGGGCTGCAGTCCATGGGGTCGGTAAGAGTCAGACACGACTGAGCGACTTCACTTTCACCTTTCACTTTCATGCATTGGAGAAGGAAATGGCAACTCACTCCAGTGTTCTTGCCTGGAGAATCCCAGGGATGGCGGAGCCTGGTGGACTGCCGTCTATGGGGTCACACAGAGTCGGACACGACTGAAGTGACTTAGCAGCAGTAGCAGTAGCAGTGTGTCATCTCTATAGCAGCAGTAATGAGAACTAGTTGTAAGTAAGTGTTACTAGCTCAGTTATGTCTGACTCTTTGTGACCGTATGGACCACAGCCCACCAGTCTCCTTTGTCCATGGAATTCACAAGACAAGAACACTGGAGTGGGTTGCCATTCCTCTCTCCAGGGGATCTTCCCAACCCAGGGGTCAAACCTGGCTCTCCCGCATTGCAGGCAGATTCTTAACCATTGGAGCCACCAGGAGGAAGTGCAAAGGTAAAAGACCTCTGTTCTTCCACAGATTTCTCCTTTTTTTATTCCATAACTGGAGTGGCCATTTCAGAACCTGAGATGCTGTGAAGAGGTTGTAAGCTGAAGTAAAAGGCCTGATTGTATCCAGAGGGTGGGATCTGTTCCAGCCCTGTTGCTGTTTTGCTGGTGTGACTCAGGGCCAATTCTTTAATGACTCTTTCAGCATCTTCAGCAGTTTCCCCCTCCTACAAATACAAGATTATATAATACGAAGTATTCTGAACTAATAATAAAAATAGTCCTTTCCTGGAAATTTCAAAGAGGTTTTCCTTCCTGCCTTTATTGCTTTTGCAGTTCCTGGTAAAGCAACTGTCTTTCCTAATCTGCTGGAAAATTTCATCGGTGGTCCTTGTATCACCTGTATCTCTCCTGGTTCCTGTCTCTCATTTTAACATTTGATCAAGTCTCTACTTTCATTGCTGAAGAATCATGGCCCCAAGTGTGACCAAGGCAGCAATGAACCACAGGCAGCAGAGCAGCCTTCCTCTTTGCTGGGTTCATCTGTGTGAGAATTTTAGGGGCCGAAAGTAAGCCAACCCACCTCTGCAACTGGATGTTGTACTCCTCATTCTGGGTGAGGGCACTGTTCTGGATCAGCTCTTCTAAACAATTCATACTTTTTGGTCTTAGGTAGTATAAACAGCCTTACAAGTACTATGGGCCAGTGTAAGTTAAAAAAAAAAAATCCAGATGCTTCCTCTGAAAACCCTCCATCATCACCCTAAGGAGAAGGGGAAAGTTGTCAAGAGCATGAGCCCTGGAGTAGGACTGACCTGGGTTGGAATCCCCCTACCTTCTACTTTCCAGCTGCAGCAAGTTAATCTTTCTGGGCTTTGGTTTCCATAACTACAAAAGGGGATATCACGTGGTTACTGTGAAGATTAAATTAAATAATGAAGGGTCAGCACAAGGCCAGGAGCAGAGTTGTGATAAAGGGTTGTAATTATTATTGCCCAAGGAGAGTGGGAATAAGGCAGAAATAACTAGTTCCTTCATGTTTACCTCTTGGAAGGACAAAGTACTATGTGATAAGGGAGAGATCCACCAATAATGTACCAGTTTGGGAAGCAAAGTACCCACAGTTCTGTGTAGGTGTTATTCTTCTTCCCTGAAACCTCTTAGTGCTGGTGTGCCCCAGGGCTCAGGGCTGGAACTCTGCTCTCCAGTCTATAACTCACTCCTTCCTTCGCAAAGCCATCTCATCCAGGCCCAAGGCTTTAGATACCAGCACCAGTGATATGTTGATACCTCTCAGATTTGCAGCTCTAACCCTGACCTTTAATTTGAACTCTAGGCAAATGTAGCCAATTGCCAACTCCAAATCTTTTCTACTAGGCATCAAAAACAACCTACCGAAAACTGAGCTCCTCCTCTTTCTACCATAGTTGCTCTTCCCACATTCTTCCATCTTTCCAGGCAGTCTCCTAACCAGCTGGCCTGCTTCTGCCCTTTTCACCTTCAGCCTATTCTCCACACAGAAGCCAGAGGGATCCTATTTACCTGGAAATCACAATATTATTCTGTTTAGAGCCCCCCAACATCTTTCCATCTCCCTCCTTACGGAAACCAAACTCCTTTGAGCAGAGACTGTGTATCTTGTTTAGTTTGTCACCTGTCTTCAATAGCCACCCCTACTCCCATCGCCACCAGAGCAGCAAAGTGTATCAGCCTTATTCAAGTTCCTGTAACGCCAGCACCTGATCCAGTGCCTGGCACACAGCAGGTGCTTCATGAAGTTCTTGAATGAATGACTTCCAGACAAGATGCCTGAGAAGTGGAAAAGCAACCTTGAAGACTACTTAACCCAACAATCTCTTTTCTCTACAGATGAGTATTACTTTATTTTAGAATAATTTATAGGCTTTTCTTGCAGCAGACTTCTTTGATCCCATGATGTTGAATTCAGGCTCTGTAATCAGGTTACCTTCCCTGAGGGGACACAGTCTGAGGATACTGGGTAGCTGGAATCAGCAAGCATTTCACCAATGTACAATCCACTTGGAAGCTTGGAGCTGGCCATTTGAAGAACATTAGCTGTGAGAAGATTCTGGACGTGAAAAGCTGTGCTGCCATTTTCCACTAGATTGTTGATCTGCAGATAACTTCCAGTTCCTCTGTGACCTCGCACAAGTCACTCTTGGCCAGATTTATGGCCCATGAGCTAGCAAGGCCTGGTGGAAACTGAGTGGAATTTCCTTTAAATTAGGGTAGGGTAGGGCTACTAAACCTTTAAGACAGATGATACCCAGTGTATCTGTGAATAGCACTGAAGATTAAAGGAGATAATGAAGGGTCAGCACAAGGCCAGGAGCAGAGTTGTGATGAAGGGTTGCAATTATTATTGCCCAAAGAGAGTGGGCATAAGGCAAAAATAATTAGTTCCTTCATATGTTTACCTCTTTGAAGGACAAAGTACTACTACCCACCAGTGATATTCTTGAGCTGGGAATGGCTAATTTGAAAATCCATCAGAAAGAAAAGAGGACGAGCGTGTGATTACTGCTCCACTATCCACTCCAGTGTTCTTGCCTGGAGAATCCCAGGGACGAAGGAGCCTGGTGGGCTGCCGTCTATGGGGTCGCACAGAGTCGGACACGACTGAAGTGACTTAGCAGCATCCTATGGGAGGGTTGGGAGCCGGGCTCTTATGTGGGCCACAAACTCCAGCCCCGGAAGGCTTAGGTGGAGAAGGCTCCCTTCCATTTCCTTCACATTAACGGAGAATAAGTCCTTTTTAAGCTAGGCAGGCCAGGGTCCTGTCCGCACTCTGGCAGGGAGCAAATCTCGAGAAACCCAAGCCACCCATAGACTGCGCGCTTTGCTCATACTCGAAAGAGCGAAAGAAGACGAGCGGCGGTGGGCTAAGGGCCAAACCACAACCCCCAGCAGGCCCAGCGGACCGGGGCAAGGAAGCGCACCCTCCCATTGGACGTGGGCAATAGCGTGCCCCTCACGCCCCGCCCCCGCAGGCAAGCACACACCCCCGCCCCGCCCCCGGCCCCCGCGCAGGGTACGCCGGGAGTGGAGTCGCCGCGACCCACCGCTGTATACTCCATCTCCCGGCGGGCCGAGCGCTAAAGGCGGCGGCACTTTTGTGGAGGCAGCGGCCCGGCGCGGAGGAAGTTCCGGTCTCCGCGGCGCTGGGTCGGTGGCGGCGGCTGAGGATTAGGAGGAGCGGGCCGCGGAGGCCGCGCTGCCTCGGTAAGGGCTTGGGGTGGTAGAGAGGGCGTGCGGGAGCCAGCGGGGAAGGAGCCGGCCTGCCCGGCCGCTTTGGACGTAGCTGGCTCGCGCGGCCTGGAAGCTGCGGCTTCGGTGTCGCGGGGCGGCCGCGGCCTCCCTCACGAAGAAGAGAGTCAAGTGGCGGTGTGGTGAGGGAGGCGCCGCCCACGGGAGGAACGCCCCAGAACGGTCGCGGGCCCGGGGCGGGGCCCGGCCTGGCGGTGGAATTACCGGTCCCGTCTCGGGGCGGCCGGCTTCGGGGGTCCGTGGCTTGCGCGTGGTTGCGGTTGGGTGCTCTTGGTCCGAGGGGCTGCAGGCAGGCGGCCCTTTCTTCCTCCTTTTTCCCCCTGCATTTGCAGGAATCTGATCCACTTGTGAGGCATCGCTCGAGAGGGAGCTTTTCTTGTGGTTAGCCCGTAGCTTCGCCCTCAGACCTGGACAGACCGGAGTGGGCTCGGCCGGACAACAGGGCGCGAGAGCTCGGAGCCCAGCGCGCCTGGCTGTAGAACCTGGATCCCGGGGAGTGGTCTGGTGGGTCCTGTGCCAGTTGGGCGAATGTGGGAGGACAGGGTTATTTCCTCGTATTATACACTCTTTAGATTCCTTTTAGTGGTATATCAGTAAGTCTGTTTTTCTCTTAACTTGCGAATTGATCTTGTGCTACTGGGCTTAACTCTGGGCGTGCATTTTTTTTTTTTTAATAAAGGAAAAGGTCTTATTTTGTAGGGTAAACTGTAAAGGTAATTGTATTTTTTGCACATTCCAGGTTTGCTTGTGAATATCAGAGCTGCGGGATCTAGATGGAGTTTAGTAGACTCTGATGCGCCCGGTCACCTGGTTCATTTTCCTGAACTCTGGATTGTGCCCTCAGTTTGTTAGCTTTCAACTTCCTGTTGAGTAGTGCCGCCACTGTGAATGGTTTAATAATGTCAACATCAGCAGACTTGTGAGGTCTATAGGGAGAGGCTTCAAGAACTGATAAGTGAGGGTAGGACAAGTAGTGTCTAATGGTATGTTACCATTTTAGTGAAACACACAAAAATTGCACCTGAACCTTGCCTGGTTAATTAGTATCTAACCAGGTACCTAGCCCATAGGATAGGCTGTTCAGGATAGGCTATTTTTGGACATCTGTAGCATTCCTCTTCATTTATTTCTGTTACCAGAATTGGGTTTACTTTTGTTGCCTTTGGGAGCCTAGTTTTTTTGTAGCCTTTCATAGGAGAATTGTCAATGGAGAGGTTACAAAGTGAATGCTCCTGTGTTATTGAAGATAACATGGGCAAGGTTATACTTTTCTGCCAGTGTTTAAATACATAAAATAATGTGTTAATAGTCTAACTCAAAATTGTATTAAGATTAAAAAACTTGGAAAATTCTGAAATTTTTAAAGATCATAAATCATGGAGTCAGCTTGCTTAGGATAGACTTTTCTGCTAGACTTCCACAGTAGTTGTTCATTTCATTCTCTTAGGGGGCATCTATTGGGTACCTTTTATAACCTTCCTATCACACTGATAGGAACTGTAGGAGCTCTAGAAATTGATAGGGTTTGAACTGTTGACTCCTCTACTAACTGAGCAACATTGAACAAGTTACCTAACTTCAGTTTCCTCATGTGTGAAATGAGGTTAAGAAATGCAGCCACTTTGAAGGTTGTTGTGAGGTTTACGTAATCCTTTTAGGATGGTGCCTGGTGTGAGGAAAGTGTTCACTAAGTGTTAGCTGCCACTGTTACCTTTTAAAAAAATTTTTGTCACTTCCCTGGCAGTTAAGTGGTTAGGACTCTATGCTTCCAGTGCAGGGGGTGCAGGTTCCATCCCTGGTGTGGGAATTAAGAGTCCACATGCCATGTGGTGCAGCCAAAAAATTAAAAAGAAAAAAATTTTTTGTTGAGATAAAATTCTCACATCATACATTTCACCCATTTAAGGTGTCTAATTCGATGTTTTTTCATGTATTACAGTACTTTTTTTTTACAAAGTTGTGATAAATATGTTTTGTTGCATATATTGTAATGAAATTTGCCATTTAATCCATTTCTGTATGTAAAATTCACATACAATTCAGTGCATGAATTACATTCACAATGTAATGAAACCATCACTACATCTATTTCTAAAACTTTTTCTTCACCTTAAACAGAAACTCTAACCATTAAGCAGGTAACTCCCTTGCCCCTTCCCTCTAGTCCCTGGTAACCTCTGATCTGTATTCTGTCTGTCTGAATTTGCCTGTTCTAGGTACCCTGTGTAAGTGGAATCATACAATAATTATCCCTTCATGTCTGACTTTTTTTCAGGTAAAAGAATGTTTTTTAAGGTTCATTCATGTCGTAGCGTATATCCAAACTTCATTCCTTTTTTTTTTTAATTAAAAAAAAAGTTGAGATGTAATTGACATCTACATTCCCTTTTAAGGCTGAACAATACTCAGTTGCTATGTATAGGCTACATTTGACTTACCTGTTCACTTGCTGGACAGTTGGGTTTCCACCTTTGGCGATTGTAAATAATGCTGCTGTGAACGTGGGTATACAAATATCTCTTCATGCCCCTGCTTTCAATATCTTTGCATATATGCCCAGAATTGGGTCATATGATAATTCTGTGGATAGCTTTTTGAATACCCACCATACTGTATTCCACAGCAGTTACATCAGTTTATGTTCCCGCCAGTAATACGCAAGGGGTCCGATTTCTCCACATCCCAACACTTGTTATTTTCTGAGTTTTTTTGTACAGTAACCACTTGAATGGGTGTGAAGTAGTCCCTCCATCTCTTCCTTCTGCCTCCCTTTTTCTTAGCTATTTTGACTGTTTTAAAATGTACATGTCGGTGCAACCATCATTACCATCCAGCTTCAGAACATTTTCATCTTCTCAGACTGAACCTCTGTGCCCATTAAACAATAGCTTCCCATTCTCCCCACCTCTTCCCATGGCAACCACCATCCTACTTTCCGTCTCTCTGAATTTTGCCTGTCCTAAGAAGTGAAAAGCAAAGGAGAAAAGGAAAGATACAAGCATCTGAATTCAGAGTTCCAAAGAATAGCAAGGAGAGATAAGAAAGCCTTCCTCAGGGATCAATGCAAAGAAATAGAGGAAAACAACAGAATGGGAAAGACTAGCGATCTCTTCAAGAAAATTAAAGATGCCAAGAGAACATTTCATGCAAAGATGGGCTTGATAAAGGACAGAAATGGTATGGACCTAACAGAAGCAGGAGATATTAAGAAGAGGTGGCAAGAATACACAGAAGAACTGTACAAAAAAGATCTTCACGACCCAGATAATCACGATGGTGTGATCACTCAGCTAGAGCCAGACATCCTGGAATGTGAAGTGAAGTTGGCCTTAGAAAACATCACAATGAACAAAGCTAGTGGAGGTGATGGAGTTCCAGTGGAGCTATTTCAAATCCTGAAAGATGATGCTGTGAAAGTGCAGCACTCAATATGCCAGCAAATTTGGAAAATTCATCAGTGGCCACAGGACTGGAAAAGGTCAATTTTCATTGCAATCCCAAAGAAAGGCAATGCCAAAGAATGCTCAAACTACCGCACAGTTGCACTCATCTCACATGCTAGTAAAGTAATGCTCAAAATTCTCCCAGCCAGGCTTCAGCAATATGTGAATTGTGAACTTGCAGATGTTCAAGCTGGTTTTAGAAAAGGCAGAGGAACCAGAGATCAAATTGCCAACATCTGCTGGATCATGGAAAAAGCAAGAGTTCCAGAAAAACATCTATTTCTGCTTTATTGCCTATGCCAAAGCCTTTGACTGTGTGGATCACAATAAACTGTAAAGAATTCTGAAAGAGATGGGAATACCAGACCACCTGACCTGCCTCTTGAGAAACCTATATGCAGATCAGGAAGCAAGAGTTAGAACTGGACATGGAACAACAGACTGGTTCCAAATAGGAAAAGGAGTATGTCAAGGCTGTATATTGTCACCCTCCTTATTTAACTTATATGAAGAGTACATCATGAGAAACGTTGGGCTGGATGAAGCACAAGCTGGAATCAAGATTGCCGGGAGAAATATCAATAACCTCAGATATGCAGATGACACAACCCTTATGGCAGAAAGTGAAGAGGAACTAAAAAGCCTCTTGATGAAAGCGAAAGAGGAGAGTGAAAAAGTTGGCTTAAAGCTCAACATTCAGAAAATGAAGATCATGGCATCTGGTCCCATCACTTCATGGGAAATAGATGGGGAAACAGTGGAAACAGTATCAGACTTTATTTTTTTGGGCTCCCAAATCACTGCAGATGGTGATTGCAGCCATGAAATTAAAAGACACTTACTCCTTAGAGGAAAAGTTATGACCAACCTAGATAGCATATTCAAAGGCAGAGACATTGTTTTGCCAACAAAGGTCCATCTAGTCAAGGCTATGGTTTTTCCAGTAGTCATGTATGGATGTGAGAGTTGGACTGTGAAGAAAGCTGAGCACTGAAGAATTGATGCTTTTGAACTGTGGTGTTGGAGAAGTCTCTTGAGAGTCCCTTGGACTGCAAAGAGATCCACCCAGTCCATTCTAAAGGAGACCAGTCCTGGGTATTCTTTGGAAAGAATGATGCTAAAGCTGAAACTCCAGTACTTTGGCCACTTCATGCGAAGAGTTGACTCATTGGAAAAGACTGATGCTGGGAGGGATTGGGGGCAGGAGGAGAAGGGGACGACAGAAGATGAGATGGCTGGATGGCATCACTGATTCGATGGCCGTGAGTTTGAGTGAACTGCGGGAGTTGGTGATAGACAGGGAGGCCTAGCGTGTTGCGATTCATGGGGTCGCAAAGAGTCAGACAAGACTGAGTGACTGAACTGGACTGAAGTACTCCATATACATAGAACCATAAATTATACAATGTTTGTCTTTTCATGACTGGCTTATTTTACTTAGAATATCTCCAAGGTTCATCCATGTTATATCTATCGGAATTGCATTCCTTTCTGAGGCTGAATAGTATTTCATTGTATGTATATATTACATTAACTTTATCTTCTCATCTGTTGATAGGCACTGGGTTGTTTCCACGTTCCACCTTTGAGCTGTTGTGAATAATGCAGCAATGAACTTGGAGGGGTGCACATATCTACTTGAGTCTCTGCTCTCATTTCTTTTTGGGTTTATACCCAAAAGAATTGGAATTGTTGGATCGTATGATAATTCTGTTCTAAATTTTTGAGGAACTGCTGTATGTTTTATGCGGTGGCTGCATACATTGTACGTGCCTAACAGCAATGCACAGGGTTCACATTTCTTCACACCCTCACTAGCTTCTGTTAGTTTCGTTTGGTTTTGTTTTAATAGCCATCTTAATGGGTATAAAGTGGTTATCTTGTAATTTTGATTTACATTTCTCTAATTGTTAATGATGTTGAGAGTCTTTTTATGTGTTTATTGGCCATTTGTGTGTCTTTGAAGAAATGTTTATTCAAGTCCTTTGCTCATTTTTGAATCAGGTTGTCTTTCGTTGTTGAGTTTTAGTTTTCTGTAATTCTGGATATTAATCCCTTATCAGATACATGGTTTGCAAATGTTTTCTCCCATTCATGAGTTGTCTTTTTATTCTCTTACTGATGTTGTTTGTAACACAGACATTCTAATTTTGATGAATTCCAGTTTGTGTATTTTTTTTTGTTGACTCTGCTTTTGATGTCATATCCAAGAGATCACTGCCGAATCCAATGCCTGAAGCTTCTGGTTTGTTTTCTTCTGAGTTTTAGAGTTTTAAATTTTAGATTTAGGTCTTTAAACCCTTTTTGGCATAGCTGGGCAAGAGTCGCACTTCATTCTTTTGCATGTGGATTTCCAGTTTCCCTGTGATCAGTTGTTGAAAAAACTGTCTTTTTTCCTTTGAATGGTCTTGGGACCCTTGTTGAAAATAACTTGACCATGTATGTGAGAGTTTATTTCTGAGATCTCTAGTTCATTGTTCTGTATGTCCTTATACCAGTACCACACTGTTTTGATTACTGTAAATTTATAGTAAGTTTGAAATTGGGAAGTGAGTATCCTCCAGTTATGTTCTTTTTCAAGGCTATTCAGAGACCTATGAAATTTCATAGGAATTTTAGAATGGGCTTTGGAATCAGATGGTCTTGAGTTTGCTTTTCCTCATATTAGTTATATTGTTTTGGGACAAGCCTCTCAAACTATTTGAGTCTCATTTTTAGAGTCTGTGAAGTGGGGATTGTAACAGAATTTACCTCATGGAGGACCTGTGATGATTAAATGAGAGAACCCATGTAAAATACATAACTGTGGCAGAGTCAATACTCAACTATTCTTGCCTTTATTATTGTTTCAGAGGTAGACATACTCAGAAAGGTCCCTTCCAGCTTAATGTGATTGTGATTTTAAACACCTGAGCATAGTAGCAATAATAATAATATTTAATACATTGTTGCTTTAAATTTTTCAAAAAAATTTTTGGAGGCATGACTTATATATCATAAAATTCACAGGCTGTAGCTGTTCAGTTTGATGCAGTCATCACCACAATTCAGATTTAGAATGTTTCCAACACCTCAAAACATTCCCAACTTTCTGTTTGTTGTTAATCTCCACTTCCCACTCTAACTGCAAGTCCTAGCATCCACTAATCTGCTTTCTGCCTCTGTAGTTTTATGTTTTTATGTAACTTCATACAATTGGGATATCTGGCTTCTTTCACTTATAATTTTTTTGAGGTTCTTCCATGTTGCATTCCTTTTTATGAGTATATCACATTTGTTCATTCATCTGCCTGTTGATGGACATTTGGATTCTTTTCAGTGTTTGGCTCATTCATATAATAATAATGTTACTATCAATATACTTCTTATGCATGATCTCATTTACTCTTTATAGTAATCATATGAAGTAGGTACCACTATTATTCCCGTTGTGTAGGAGGAGAGCGTCAAGGCATATAGAATTTAAATATAACTTACCAAAGATACACAGAAAGCTGAATTTTTTCTTCCTTCTCCCCTCAACTGTGCTGAGAGGCATGCGGAATCTTAGTTACCTGACCAGGGATTGAAGCTATAGTCTCAGCATTAGAAGCATGGAGTCCTAACCACTGGGCCATCTGGGAATTGCCAGTTTGAATCCAAACCCAGGCAGTCTGACTTTAAAACACATTCACTTAGGCCAGTGGTCTTGAAATTCCCTTGAACCATCTAAATAGATTCGGAGAAGGCAATGGCACTCGACTCCAGTACTCTTGCCTGGAAAATCCCATGGTTGGAGGAGCCTGGTAGGCTGCAGTCCATGGGGTCGCTAAAAGTCGGATATGACTGAGCGACTTGACTTTCACTTTTCACTTTCATGCATTGGAGGAGGAAATGGCAACCCACTCCAGTGTTCTTGCCTGGAGAATCCCAGGGACGGGGGAGCATGGTGGGCTGCCGTCTATGGGATTGCACAGAGTCGGACACGACTGAAGTGACTTAGTAGCAGCATCTAAAAGGATTAAAAATTTTTTCACCCTTAAAATTTTGAAAAAATTGTTTACCACTTTGTACATTTGTAAGTTGACATCTTAACACTTCTGTCATAGATGGCTGCGAAGGATGTATTTTCTGGCATAATATATTACATGTGTGCTTTAAATATATAGTTGACAAAATCTTGAAACTGATTATTTAATTTATGGAAAATGTCTGCATTTAAATTTATGGCAAATCAAACCTTAATGTCAGTCATTTAGCCAAATGAGTCTGCATCAGTGGGAACATTCTAAGCCCCAATGATGTTTGAAATAAACTCTTAAAATAGTACTAACATTTACTGAGCAATTTATTTATCAGGCACTGCTCTAGTGAATTTGCATTGTCATTTTTTCCTGATAACTATGAAGTAGACATTATCTTTATTCCGGATTTTTACAGATAAGTAAAGTGAGGCATTAAGTTAAATCACTTGCTTAAGGACATACCTTGTGGCCAAGCCATAATTTCCCTCCCAGCAGTCGAGCTGTGAACCCCACTAGCACAGTAGGTCCAGAGACTGCCCTCTTGTCCCTTCACTGCCACACTGGGCTATCTTATAAAACTCACTTTGCTATCTTATAGAATTCACTTTTAAACTAGGAACCTGATTGTAATTTGCTGATGTAAGGGGTGAGGATATAAGAATATTTAAAATCTGGAAAATTTCTCTTCATAAGAAAAAGCGGCTCTAATGAAGTGTTTAAATGTCTCCTAACAGTAGTGAAGTCTTAATTTATGCATGAGCTTGAGATCCCTGTAGGATGGCCAAGTGGCCATTTCTGGCAGACATTTGGACTTTATAGGAAAGTCTAAGCTAGAGATGGAGATGTGGAAATTATAATCGTAGAGATGGTAGTGATAGTGATTAAATTGGGAATGGACAGGACTGGCCAGTGTCTTAGCTTGGACTGCTATAACAAAATACCCTAGATTGGGTGACTTAATAACAAATTTATTTCTCACAGTTCCAGAGGCAGGGCAGTTTCAAATTAAGGTGCCAGACAGTTTGGTTCCTGGTGAGATCCTTTTGGTTTGCAGACAGCTGCTTTCTTGCTGTATCCTCACATGGTACAGAGAGAGAGAGCACTCTCTTTTATTCCTTCTTCAGTTCAGTTCAGTTCAGTCGCTCAGTCGTGTCCGACTTCTTGCGCCTCCATGAATCGCAGCACGCCAGGCCTCCCTGTCCATCAGCAACTCCCGGAGTTCACTCAGTGATGCCATCAGTGATGCCATCCGGCCATCTCATCCTGGGTCGTCCCCTTCTCCTCCTGCCCCCAATCCCTCCCAGCATCAGAGTCTTTTCCAATGAGTCAACTCTTCGCATGAGGTGGCCAAAGTACTGGAGTTTCAGCTTCAGCATCATTCCCTCTAAAGAAATCCCAGGGCTGATCTCCTTCAGAATGGACTGGGTGGATCTCTTTGCAGTCCAAGGGACTCTTAAGAGTCTTCTCCAACACCACAGTTCAAAAACATCAATTCTTCAGTGCTCAGCTTTCTTCACAGTCCAACTCTCACATACATACATGACCACTGGAAAACCATAGCCTTGACTAGACGGACCTTAGTCGGCAAAGTAATGTCTCAGCTTTTGAATATGCTGTCTAGGTCGGTCATAACTTTTCTTCCAAGGAGTAAGCGTCTTTTCATTTCATGCCTGCAATCACAATCTGCGGTGATTTTGGATCTCCCCAAAATAAAGTCTGACGCTGTTTCCACTGTTTCCACTGTTTCCCCATCTGTTTCCCATGAAATGATGGGACCAGATGCCATGATCTTTGTTTTCTGAATGTTGAGCCTTAAGCCAACTTTTTCACTCTCCTCTTTCACTTTCATCAACAGGCTTTTTAGTTCCTCTTCACTTTCTGTCATAAGGGTGGTGTCATCTGCATATGTGAGGTTATTGATATTTCTCCCGGCAATCTAGATTCCAGCTTGTGTTTCCTCCAGCCCAGCGTTTCTCATGATGTACTCTGCACAGAAGTTAAATAAGCAGGGTGACAATATACAGCCTTGACGTACTCCTTTTCCTATTTGGAACCAGTCTGTTGTTCCATGTCCAGTTCTAACTGTTGCTTCCTGACCTGCATATTCCTTCTTAGAAGAGCATTAACCCGTTTCCTAAGGGCTCTACCCTCATGACCTAATTACCTCCTAAAGGCCCTATCTTCAGTTACCATCAAGTCAGAGATTAGAACTTAAACATGAATTCTGGAGAGACACACATTCAGTATAGTCTATAGCACCCAGGGACAGCATCATGAACAGTGCTAGGGAACATAATAGAGCCTAGTTAGCATATTTGGTGGACATTCATTTATTTAGTCAACTGATGTTTAAAGGTTTTGTATTGGGGTGGGGGGTTATATGAGAGAGACTGGAGTATGCTTACGAACAAAAGCAGAGTGGTAATATAGGTCAAAAAAAGGAGTTAAGGGACTTTGCCGCTGGTCCAGTGGTTTAGAATCTGCCTTGCAATGCCGGGGACGTGGATTCAATTCCTGATTAGGGAACTAAAATCCCACATTCCACAGAGCAGCTGAGCCTGTGCTGTAACTAAGATGTGGTGCAGCCAAATATTTAAAAAAAAAATAATTAAATGATAGTGATAGAACAAGGTAAGGGTAGAGTCTTCAGAGTAGTCTTTAATCTTCGTACACAAAAACATTCCAGGAAGATTGTGGACTTGTGTATTTTTTTTAACAAATCAATATGCAGACCTTTGCCTTCAACAAATGCTGTTCTTAAGAATGGATCTTGCTCCTGAATGTAAGAACTATTAACTTTAAAATTCTTAGAGGAAAACTGAAAGGGAAAGCTTTACGTGTTGGATTTGACAATGATCTTTTAAAGGATATGACACCAAGGGCACAGTTAGCAAAAGGAAAAATAGGCAAATTGGACTTCATTAAAATTTAAAACTTTTGTGTTCAAAGAATACTGTCAACAAGGTAAAAGGCAACTCATAAAATGGGAGAAAATATTTGCAAATCACATGCCTGGTAAGGGATTAATTTTCAGAATATGTAGAAAACTCCTAAACTCAACAACAGCAACAAATAACCTATGTCAAAAAATGGGCAAAGGACTTAAATAGACATTTCTCCCAAAGAGGATGTAAAATGGCTAGTAAGTATGTGAAAAGATGCTCAGCATCATTAATGATAAAGGAAATGCAAATGAAAACCGCAGTGAGATACCACTTCACACCCATTAGAATGGCTGTTACTAAAATACAAAAAAAAACCAGAATAGTAAGTGTTGGTGAGGATGTGGATGAACTGGAACTTGTATCATTCTGTTAGGGTTGCCATAACAAAATACCATAGACTAGGTGGCTTAAACAACGAAAAATGATTTTCTTGCAGTTTGGAGATTGACGTCTAAGATCAGGGCATGAGCAGGGTTAGGTTTTGGTGGGGCCTCTCTCCTTGACTTGCAGAAGGCCCTCTCCTGGCCATGTCCTCACATTAGCTTTTCCTTGTGCATGCATTTTTGGTGTCTCTTCTGCTGACACCAGTCCTGTTGAATTTGGGCCCCACCCTTGTGGCCTCTGTCAACCTTAATTACCTCCTCAAAGGCCACGTCTCCAAATACAGTCACATTCGCAGTTAGGCTTGAAGCTGTGGGGGACACAATTCAGTCCATAACAGAACCATTTGCGCACTGTTGGTGGGAAGGTAAAATGATGTAGCTGCTGTGGAAAATAGTATGGTGGTTCCTTGAAAAATTAAAACTAGAATTGCCATATGATCCATCAATTCTGCTTCTGGGTGTATATATCTCCAAAAGAACTGATCTCAGATATTTGTATGTGCATGCTCATTGTTAACATTATCCAAAAGATGGGAGAATCCAAATGTCCATCAGTGGATGAGTAGGTAAAATATAGTATGTGTACACAGTGGAATTATTATTCAGCCTTAAAAAGAAATGAAATTCCAATAGATGCTATAATATGTATGAACCTTGAAGACATTATGCCAGGTAAAAAAAGCCAGTCGTGAAAGAAGAAATACTCTTTAATTCCGCTAGAATTAAGAGATACTTAGAGTAGTCAAAACTATATAGACAAAGTGGAATGGTGGTTGCCAAGGACTGGGTTAAGAGAGGAGTGGGGAGTTACTGTTTAATGGCTACAGAGTTTTGGTTTTACAAGATGAAAAAAGCTTGGATGGATGGGGATAAAAGTTGCAAAACACTATAAATGTACTTAATCCCTCTTAACTGTAAAATGGTAAACTTAAATGTATTTCAAAATTTTAAAAATAATTTTTAAAAAATAGGTTTTTATTGATTCTTCATTTCCACCTCCCCTTAATGGGGGCTTCCCTGGTAGCTCAGTTGGTAAAGAATCCACCTGCAATGCAGGAGACCCTGGTTTGATTCCTGGGTTGGGCTACCCACTCCAGTATTCTGGCCTGGAGAATTCCACAGACTATATAGTCCATAGGGTTGAAAAGAGTCAGACACGACTGAGTCACTTTCACTTCTCTTTCTTACTAATGCTTCTCTCATTTTATCAAAAAGTCACCTTTCCATTTGATATCTAAGTGAAATCGGAGAAGGCAATGGCACCCCACTCCAGTTCTCTTGCCTGGAAAATCCCATGGATGGAGGAGCCGGGCAGGCTGCAGTCCATGGGGTGGCTGAGGGTCGGACACGACTGAGCGGCTTCATTTTGACTTTACACCTTCGTGCATTGGAGAAGGCAGTGGCAACCCACTCCAGTGTTCTTGCCTGGAGAATCCCAGGGACGGGGGAGCCTGGTGGGCTGCTGTCTATGGGATCGCACAGAGTCAGACACGACTGACGTGACTTAGCAGCAGCAGCATCTAAGTGAAATACACTACCCCAGGGAGGATCCCCTTTCGGACACCAAACAGCGTTTATGTCATCGCCCAGTGAAGACTTTGGGTTGTCCTCTCTCTTTTTTTTAAAGCTATTAGAGATAAAGTTGTTGTGAACAGTTTTCTACCGGTCTTTTGTTTTCGTGTATCTTAAGCAGATACTTAGAAGTTCAATTGCTGGGTCATGAGTAGTATTTCTCAGACCAGTTTCTAAACTGGTTGTACCATTTTGCGGTCGTTTGAGTAGTGTATGAGTTCTGATTGCTGGAAATCCTTGTATATTTGACTTTGTAAGTCTTTTTAATTTTAGCTGTTCTAGTGGGTGTGTATCGGTGGTTTTAATCTGTTTCCTTAATGACTAATAATAGTGAGCATTTGTCAGACATGTGTTAAAATATTTACTCCCTGTTCTGTAGTTTACCTATTCATTTTTCAGTGTCTTTTGAAGAACAAATTTTAACTTTTATATTTTTTTTATGATTAATGCTTTCTGGTTCCTTTATAGAAGTCTTTGCTGATACCATCTCGGTGGTTTTTTTTTTTTTTTTCGCTTGGCCATTTGGCTTTTGACATCTTTGTTCTTCAACCAGAGATTGACCTTGGGCTCCCTCAGTGAAAGTGCCAAGTCTTAACCACTGGACCGCCAGGGAATTCCCTATATTTTCTTTTAGAAGCGTTATAGTTTAGCTTCTACATTTATGTAGATCCACTTTCAATTTTAACTTTTGAATGTGGTATGATGGTAGGCAAAGCATGGTTCTGGAGAGGAAGCCTGAAAAACCACTATCACAACTGAGAAGCAGTCTTTTCAAGGCCTTGTAACTGAAATGAATACATTTCATTTTTTTTTTTTTAATGAGAATTTGTAGGGGGTAGGTGGCAAGGATACTTCCAGTAGCCACTAGTTGTAGCTCCAAAAGGGCGTATTAAAGTTGCTGCTGTTTAAAAACTCATAGTTGGATCTTAGTTGGGTAGATGCTCACACCAATCCCTGCCTGTTGTGACCCCTTGATGCTATAGCTGAGTGTCCTGTTTGCTCCAAAGCATTTACCTTGGAAAAATTAGAGTGCTTAAAGCAGGAACAGGCCTGCTGTAGACCACAGCTAAAACTAATGGAATGGGACCCCCGGTTCTGCTTTGTTGGCGTTTGGAACTTAGTCATGATTTAAGAGGGATGGCCCCGGGTTTTGATATTGTGCTGCTAGAGGTCGATTTCTTGGACCTGTGCAGGATGGACTCAAAGTGTTTGCCAAGAATTTTTTATTAATCAAGAATCAAAGGCAGAGGAAGCTCGAAAAGAGTCATCATGGTTCTAACCTTAAAGGCTGCTGACCTGCAATGGGGAGGCTTTCCCAAACCCACTGGTTGGTTTCCAAGGAACCAAACTTCTTCTTTATGTTCTGGGGGAGTGTGCTTGTAAAGCTGAAAGTTAAGGGAATCCATGAGAAGGGTGTCACTGGATTGTAGTCCATAGCTTAATGTGATGCTTGTTGTCTCTTAAGAGAATGACCCCTGTTCAAGCACTGTTCATGTGGAGTTACTTTTTACTTCAGCCGTCAAAACCCTCATTTACCTATTTACTATCACCACCAAGATCTGAACCTGCAGACAAGGCTGCCACCTCAGCTGCCTAGACCCCCAGTAGATGCAGCACAGCAATAAGTAGAAGGGGCCCTGTGGTGAGTAAAGCTAGGATGTAAGTCCAGGTGAACTCATGTGTCTTGCCTGAGTGTGCTTGTGACATTCTAAATTTTTTCACATGTATATTGCCTCGGAAATGTCTGACTTCTCACAGTATTTTCGCCGCTGCTTCTCCCGTATCTGTGAGTCTGCTTTTTTAGTTTTATTAGCAGTGCCCACCGCTTTTCCCCCCAGAGTTCTGTCAGGTAAAACAGAGGCAGGTACCTTGCATCAGTCCTTTAGCTTCTACCCCATACAGAACAGAACATTACTAGAACAGAAGTACATAGTTATTTACAAATCACTTTTCCCTTTGGTTTAAGGGAGGGAGCTGGGAAAGTGGGCTGCCACTGCTTCAAGACAAAAACCACTGCCATGCTGAGGTGAGGGGTGGGTCAGGGTTCACCCAAAACTTTCTGATTATTTTGAGGATGACTTTTGCTTCATTGAGCATTCATTTGGTCATCGTAAAGCTTTGACTGTTTTCTAAAGGCTGGACAAAGTTGGTTCAGACTGCTTATTTTTTAACGTTTCTGTGGAGGAACAAGGCTTTGGAATTTCATAGTCTGCTGTTTTTGCTGACGTGGGTTGTGTTTTCACTCTCTTGATAGGGTACTCTCAAGAAAGTTTTCATTTTTGATGCAGAAAAGTTTTCATTTTTGATCAAGTCTACTTTATCCTTTTTTTCTTTTGTTGTCATGGTAAGAAATCATTGCCAAATCCAAGGTTATAAAAGTTTGCCTCCTTTTGGGAATTCCCTGGTGGTTCAGTGGTCAGGACTTGGCTCTTCACTGCCTGGGCCAGGGTTCAGATGAGGAACTGGTATGCCACAGGCGGTGCCGTGTGACCAAAAAAAAGTTTGCCTCTTTTTCAGTAGCTGGAGTGCAGGTCTTATGAGGACTTCTTAGTCATAGGTTACATGCTCATCTTCAGAGCAATCACTGTGTAACAGATTATTCTGACTGGCCAGGCTGAATAGTGTAGGATCAGCCATGTGGACTGAGGGTAGTAAATAAACATGGTAAGGTGCTGTTTCCAAAAAGGAATAAGAATGGGTGCTTTTTCCGAAAGAATGGGTGCTGGAAAATTTAAGAAATGTTTTATGAAGCATTCTTAGTACTTTGAGTGATTGATGGTGCCCTTTTTTAAATTTAAATTTAAAATGTGTTTTTGTTGCTGTAAATTAATATATAAATGTTTAAAAGTGACTTCTAAAAATATCCTTGCTGATGTGGTCCCTGATAAGCCAAACAGGAGTAAATTGGTTTAGTCTTTACTACATGTACCCACATACTCATTTGTTGTGGTTTGTTTTGTACAGGTACTGCTATAACCAGAGTTTGGTAGCAAAAGGATCTACTTATTGGGCCCTCTTGACATAGAAAGAGATGTGGGGGGATTCTCGATCTGCTAACAGAACAGGACCTTTTCGGTAAGTCTTAAAATTTGAATATCGAAATGTCTTATAACAATGTAGATACTGTATAACATTTATGGCCTACTATAAAGAGGGATATTTTCTTTGTGTAGAAATACCTTTGATTTTTTTTTCTGATTTTTAAAAATAGAAACTACTTAAAGTTTTTCTAGTCATTTCTAGAGTGATCGTCAGAGTGAATACCTAGCATGCCAAGTATTTTGTGTATTAGCATTTTTTAAATATTAACAAAAAATCCCCCAGTTTTTAAAAAAATATTTTTTATCTTTTTTAGGAAAGTAATATGTACTCAACTAATAAGGAAAGCTAGTAAAAATGTATATAAGTGTTTATAAATGAATGTGAATGTTTCATTAAGTTCAGTAATTTATGTCTAGAATCCAGAGCGCTGTCTTTCCTATGACACATTGTATTTCAGCCACCAGAAATAGTTGTGAGGAAGAAAAATTTATTTACTTAATGCAGTTTCCTAAGCTACATTACAATTTTAGGGGTTACTGGGTACAAAGATAACTGGAGAACGTGGTACCATTCAATAGTTGTAAATGAATTATATTATACATTTGTAGGCAGAATGAATTACATTCTTTCTATACAATAAAATTATATAAAATATTGAATTTATAGTTCAATAAAGTGAATTATATTATTGATTTGATAAGTGGAGAAGGTGGTACCATTCATAGTTGTAAATGAATTATATCATAGATTTATAGGGAGTGAATTTTTTATAGCCAGTGTAATAAACACTGATGATGATATTTTTAAAACTTTTGCATTGTGTTTTCAGTTAATGAAATGCTATAGGAATATGACTTACGGCTGTAGTTTGTGTATGGCAAAGAAATCTTACTTTTAAAGTTATACATTAAAAAATATTTATGCTCCAGGGAATTCCCTGGCAGTCCAAATGGTTAGAACTCCATGCTCTCACTGCCAAGGGGCCTGGGTTCAGTCCCTGGTCGGGGAACTAAAATCCTACAAGTCTCTGTGGCATGGCCAAAAAAAAAAAAAAAAATTTATGCTCTAATTGAAACTTTTGTTACAAGTAAGTTTTCTTTTGAACTGGCAGTCTGCAGGATCTTCCTGTGCAAATTCAGCAGTTATTTTATTATTCTGAAGTTTGGGGTTCCCATGGAAAATTTAGGTAGAAAAGTAAGTTTAAAAGTAAATCCATATAACACTTAGTAAAGCTAGTTTCGTGAATATAGGGATCTTTACTTTCTGCTTAGCAATCTTTAAAGCAATGGTAGTGATGCTGGTTCAGAGAAGACAGTGGCACCCCACTCCAGTACTGTTGCCTGGAAAATCCCATGGACGACGGAGGAGCCTGGTAGGCTGCAGTCGATAGGGTCGCTAAGAGTCGGACACAACTGAGTGATTTCACTTGCACTTTTCACTTTCATGCATTGGAGAAGGAAATGGCAACCCACTCCAGTGTTCTTGCCTGGAGAATCCCAGGGATGGCGGAGCCTGGTGGGCTGCCGTCTGTGGGGTCACACAGAGTTGGACACGACTGAAGCAACTTAGCAGCAGCAGTGATGCTGGTTATGTTTTTCCTTTAAAAAAATTAAGGTCTAGATCAGTGGTCAACAGACTGCAGCTTGTTTTTGTTTGACTGGAACATAGCCCTGATCATTCGTTTACAAATTGTTGATAGTTGCTTTCATGTTGCAGGGGCAGAGTTGAATAGTTGTGACAGAAACTGTAAAGCCTAATGTAATTACTGTCTGACTCTTCGTGGAACAAATGTGCAGATCCCTAATCTAGATTAGTGTGTTTGTACTTTAATGTTTAAAAATCTATTCTTTTACTTATATTTATGGATAATTATTTTCTGCATAAGGCTATTTACACTGAGCCTTCAGAGCTAAAGAAATAACTTCAGCTCTATTGCATCACTGAAAAATTTTTTTCAGAACATTTTTTTCTTTGAATCTATTATATAAAATTGTATTTCCCCACCTTAATTTTAGTTTAAATATAAGTCATTACATGCCATTTTTTAAGGTCTTTGACCAGAGAGAGGCATAGTTTATATAGCATAACTTTGGGGAGGGGACTAATTTGGGTGAAAAAAGGTATTTTGCAGGAAAATGATTTTGTATTTATTTTAACAACTTGTCTTAAAAATTTGGTTGAAAATGATTTTCATAGCCACCACTGTTTTATAACTAGTAGAACTGTTTCTTGAATAGTCTACATAAAATACAGTTCTGAGAACCCTAGTATAGTGATTACTGTAGATGTATTTGATTTCAGTTTTACCTGGTAAGGTAATTCTTAGGGTAATATTCAAAGACAGTGCTGTATGTGTTTTGGTCAGAGAACATGTAGATTTAGATAGCTCAGCACTCAGCCCATGAATGTCTGCTTAGGCTTAAGTCTTCCTACAAGCTAACTATTGGGATTTGAGTGATTTTAAATGTGGGTGACACTAGAACTAGTGGTAGTGTCTTAATTTTAGCGTTAAGTTGTATTATTTATGAAGCACATTTAACCTTGCTTCTCTTATGATGAACCCCATACACATAAATAATGTTAATATTTTTGTGTTAATGAAGCTAATGGAAGTTATGTTCTGAAAATCTATTAAATATGGATCATTCTACTGTTTCGGTTACTATTGTTAAATTTCTATTACTCCAGGAAAGGGTTTGGCATTGTAACTGTTGCTCTTGAACTGAGTGACCCAGAAGCAGTTGTCTGTTGAGTCTTTCTATAGCAGTGTAGTCTGAGTTCAGAGGGTCATATAATAGAAGCTGTATTTTCTGAGAGGAACTTGATCTCTTAATACTTTTGTTTTGCTGCTGAATAGCAGGTAACCATTCAGATCATTTTTTGTTTTCCTTTTTTATGCCCTCCTCTCCCCTTCAAGCTCAAGATCCTAGGTACTTAATTGCCTATTTAAATTCCCTGTCTTTTACCAAAGTCAAAACATATAAAATGGTCTGGTGCTAGGTAGTGTGAAAGATAGGGCCAGTTCTCATTTATGTCTTGAGTTCTGTAAACTGAGAATGTGAATTTAATAATGTGTTTTAAAATATATTGTATTACCATGAAAAATTAGATGAGGCATTAGAATCTAAAAAATCAGCTTCTTCATTTGGGACCTGGGGATAAAGCATGAAAGCCTAATGCTCTCTCTAGGTCCCTTTTAGCATTAAGCTCCTGGATGCTGTTGCTTGGTTTGGTCAACTTACACATGCTGTGTGGCGTGATTCATGCTGCCTTCTGAGATACCCTTGAGTAGTTAATAATAGGACCCAGGTGAGAGCACTTCTAGGCGGAGCCACTGTGGAACTGGGGTTTAGATGCAGCCAGGGGTGATGCTCAGCTGGTGAACACCAGCGTACTCTAACTAGTGGCTTACAGCCAGTGTTTTCTTCATTTTGGGCCTGCATCTGTTCTGATTGGGTGGTGTCCACTCTGTAGCTGTCAATCAGATATTTTGGAATATTACTGTTGTTTGCACCAATGAGGAAGACACATCCTGAAACCTACTGTATAAAATTTATAGCGCATTGATTTTTCTGATATATAGGAATCATCGTGTTGATCTTGGAATTCTAAGCTCCCTGGCTGTAGGAAATGGAAATTTTTGTAGAGTGTCACCATTGCTAGCTTATCTGGTGTTGCGGATTTTCCCTGTTGCAGGACTGGGTGAAAGCTTTTTCTGCAGCAGTCATGTTGAAAACCTTGTGTTGACTTTCCTCGTGTTCTGAAATGGGAACTTAAAAGTTTACTCCGCCACTTCGTCTTAAAATAGCAAAACATTGCTGTTTTCTGCAGATCTAGGACCTTGTTACAGAACTCTGCCAAAAAAAAAAAAATGTTTACAGAAGAATGTGCTGTGATTAGAGAAGAATATGCTGGTGTGTAGATTTCAAACTCTCTGGACAATATGAATAACACTGTCTTTGTTTCTACAGTGGGAGCCAAGAAGAAAGGTTTGCTCCCGGGTGGAACAGGGATTATCCTCCTCCTCCCCTTAAGAGTCATGCTCAAGAGAGACACTCTGGCAACTTTCCTGGCAGAGATTCACTTCCCTTTGATTTCCAGGGGCATTCGGGGCCTCCCTTTGCAAATGTAGAGGAGCATTCTTTCAGCTATGGAGCTAGAGACGGACAGCATGGTGACTATCGAGGAGGGGAGGGCCATGGACATGATTTCAGGGGGGGAGATTTTTCATCTTCTGATTTCCAGAGCAGAGATTCATCACAGTTGGACTTCAGAGGTAGGGACATCCATTCTGGGGACCTTCGGGATAGAGAAGGGCCACCTATGGACTATCGGGGTGGAGACGGTACTTCTCTGGACTACAGAGGCAGGGAGACACCTCACATGAACTACAGAGACAGGGAGGCTCATACTGGTGACTTTAGAGGTAGGGATGCTCCTCCTCCTGACTTCAGGGGCCGGGGCACTTATGACTTAGATTTTAGAGGGCGGGATGGAGCCCATGCAGATTTTAGGGGAAGGGATTTATCAGACTTGGATTTCAGGGGCAGAGATCAGTCCCGTTCTGATTTTAGAAATAGAGATGTATCTGATTTGGACTTCAGGGACAAAGACGGAACCCAAGTGGACTTTAGAGGCCGAGGTTCAGGTACTAGTGATCTAGACTTTAGGGACAGGAATATACCACATGCAGATTTCAGAGGTAGACACCGATCCAGGACTGATCAGGATTTTAGGGGCAGAGAAGGAGGACCTTGTATGGAATTTAAAGATAGGGAGATGCCCTCTGCGGATCCAGATATTTTGGATTACGTTCAGCCCTCCACACAAAACAGAGAACATTCTGGTATGAGTGTGAACAAGAGAGAAGAATCTGCACATGACCATACAACGGAAAGACCTGCTTTTGGCATTCAGAAGGGAGAATATGAGCATTCAGAAACGGGAGAAGGAGAAAAACAAGGTGTAGCCTTTGACCATGCATCTCCACCAGACTTTGAGAACAGCCAAAGTCCTCTTCAAGACCAGGACAAGTCTCAGCATTCTGGAGGTGAACAACAGAGCTCAGATGCTGA
Organism: Ovis canadensis; assembly: GCF_042477335.2. Classification (NCBI taxonomy): domain Eukaryota; kingdom Metazoa; phylum Chordata; class Mammalia; order Artiodactyla; family Bovidae; genus Ovis; species Ovis canadensis. The sequence goes on along the minus strand of NC_091263.1, from coordinate 64,961,605 downwards.
TATGTTTAAAGAAGAAGGTGGTCTGGACTTTCTTGGCCGTCAGGACACTGATTACAGAAGCATGGAGTACTGTGATGTGGATCACAGACTGCCTGGAAGCCAAATATTTGGCTATGGCCAGAGCAAGTCTTTTCCTGAGGGCAAAACTTCCCAAGATGCCCAACGGGACCTTCAGGTATGTTAATAGAGTGGTCTACTGTTTTGTCTTTTAAGGTTTTATTTATTTACTTATTGATTGGCTGTGCTGGGTCTTTGTTGTTGTGCGGACTTTTCTCTAGTTGAGGAGAGCGAGGGGCTACTCTTTAGTTAGGGCTGCCGGGCTCTAGAGCACAGACTTAGCAGTTGTATGAATGGGCTTAGTTGCTCTGTGGCATGTGGGATCTTCCCAGATCAGGGATTGAACCCATATCTCCTGCATTGGCAGGTGGATTCTTTACCACTGAGCCACTAGGGAAGCCCTGGATTGCTTTGTTGAGTTTTGCTTCTTCATAAGACTTTTCTGAAGGATGATGTATAGAGTCCGTTAGTCCTGGGTCTTACTTTATACAGCCATTAAAAAGCAAGATTTATAGTCACAAGTGGAGTGTACATCTCTAGAGAAAGGGCCCTCAGTTCAGATCATATTTTTGATGTGTATCTCTTCATTATCTCGCTTGATGGTACTAATTTAAATGCCGTGGGATAATTTAGTTAGAAAGTATTTGTCTTTGGGAGTTGGTTCTCTCGTCTCTTACGTAGTCAGGCCTTGTGGCTGTTTGGGGTTCATTTTCTTAAAATCATTTAGAGAATATGTAGGATAAGAGATAGAAAATACCTAGTTAGGAGGAGGCAGTGTTAATGTTGCAAATATTGAAGCTAACTTAATTGACTTAAATGTTGATTTTCTGTATGTCTAATATATAATGTACATATAATCTTAGAATTATGTTGCAGTTGGACATTGAAAACATTACCTTTAAAAATAGGTGTTACCCATCTCTATTGCAGTTTCTGTTATTTTGGACAGTAATTCTAAGACAAGCTGGTTAGATATTTGGTTAAAAAATGGATTTTGAGAATGTTAGAACTAGATGGCCATATAATTTATTATTCAAGTCAGGACACTTTCAAGAGTAAAAGAGGACACTATTTGTAATTATGCTTGGACAGTAGGTGTGGTCAAGTAGTTGTAGGAGACTTTTTTCCCAAAGGTTAAACCCTTTTAATAACTCGAAATGGAGGAGAATCAGAGCTGAGACTTCTGTGCATATGGAAAATGCAGATTTCTCTGATTTTGTACTGTTACGTTATATCATCAGATGACACCTTTTGATTTTGTTCTGAAGATTGTTTATAGGTAACATCTTTGATAAATGACATCTGATTTTATTTATGTGCTGTTTTCTCATTCAGGAAAAGAAAATTCTAGTTTTAAAAATCTAGTTGATTTTTTTTTTCCCCCTGTTTGTAAAAGTCCCTTTCAGTGTTGTTTCTCTTCATTTTCTGCTTTACTATTTCAAAATTCCTGCAATTAGCATGGGTCTTAGAACACTTATATTCTAATGATTTGAAATAAAATTTGGGGGGAATTCCCTGGTGGTTTAGTGCTTAAGACTCTGCCTTTTCACTGCCAGGGACCAGGTTCAGTCCTTGGTTGGGGAAGTAAGATCCCACTTAAAAAAAAAAAAATCAAATTTTGGAACTCAGAAAAAGAGACAATTATAACTTTTTATATCTTCATATGATGCAAGTCATTTTGATTTTTTTTATCCTGAGTACCTGTATTTCATGTTGTTGCATTTTGTACAATAACATGTATTTTTTTATGAAATAAGTTTTTTTGCTTTGGATTCAAGGATCAAGATTATAGGACTGGCCCAAGTGAGGAGAAACCAAGCAAGCTTATTCGATTAAATGGGGTGCCTGAAAGTGCCACAAAGGAAGAGGTAAGGGTCTTGTTCTTTTTTCTCTTTCCTTTTCCTTTCTCTTTTTTGGTCAATTAAAAAATTTTAAAGACTTTTTATTTTGAGAAATTGTAGATTCACAGGAAGGTACAAAGAAATCCTCAGGGAAATCTTGGTTATCGTTCACCCAGCCTTCCCCTGCCTATAGAGCAGAAGCTAAACCAGGAAAGTAGCTTTAGTATAATCCCATAGAGATCATTCATATTTCACCAGTTACTGAGTACTCACTGAGGTGAGGTTTGTAATATATTTATGTACGACAAGTGATTGTTGTCCTCAGACCTGATAATCATCCTTGAGGGGATAATCCAAGTAGGAGGGAGGAGGGTTGGAGTGCTTACATAAAGATGCTGTTTATAATAGTAAAAACTGGGAACTTTCTAACTCCTCAATGTTAAAGAACTTGGTAACTAAATTATGGATGACCTTATGGAAGAATTTGGTCAGAATATACCATCACTAGAGCAAACAGAGCTTTACTCTGTGTTAGGCATTGTGTGATACTTAAAAGCATAAGTTCATTTATTTATCACAACATTCTATGAAACAGGTACTCTCTATTCATTCATTCAAAAATGACACACCTTTGTATGCCAGGCAGTGTTCTAGGCATGGAGTGATACAGTGGTGAACATTATAAAGTCACTGCTTCCATGGATAGTAAAAAGAATAAGCAGAAAAAAAAAATTCAAGCAGCGATGAATGCTCTGAAGAAAACTAAAGTAAGGGTTTAGAGCATCACTTGGGTGCAAGTGGTGTTAGATTGGGTAGGTAGGGAAGACATCACTGAGGAAGTGACATTTGAGCCCAGGCCTGAATGCAAGTGAGAGAACAGTCCATTTGAAAATGGGGAAAAGAGCTGACCAGGCTGAGGGAGTTCAGGGACCATGGCCCTGGATAGGAAGGAGCTCATTGCATGATCTTAGGTTTAGAAAATGAGACTCTGGGTGCTGAAAGGTTGCACAGCACATGAGGAGGAGAGACTGGGAATACTGGCAGTCTCATTTCAGAGCCTGAGCTCTTGAGGTTATGCTCTTCTCCCGTTTTTTTGTACTTGAGAATTTTTGAGTAATTATGTTCTACTCATTGAATAGTTTTGGAATGCCTGGAGTGTACTTGGCTTAATTTGGCCTTTGTAAAGTAACCATTGCTTTAAAGTTTGTAGAATAAAAACCACTAGGGGAAATATAAAGAAGGCAATGGCACCCCACTCCAGTACTCTTGCCTGGAAAATCCCATGGACGGAGGAGCCTGGTGGGCTGCAGTCCATGGGGTCGTGAAGAGTCAGACAAGACTGAGCGACTTCACTTGCACTTTTCACTTTCATGCATTGGAGAAGGAAATGGCAACGCACTCCAATGTTCTTGCCTGGAGAATCCCAGGGACGGGGGAGCCTGGTGGGCTGCTGTCTGTGGGGTCACACAGAGTCGGACACGACTGAAGTGACTTAGCAGCAGCAGGGGAAATATAATGTTTAGTATTTGATTATGATGTGTGTCATTAGTGTGCATACCATATTCTTACAGATTCTTAATGCCTTTTGGACTCCTGATGGCATGCCTGTGAAGGACTTGCAGTTAAAGGAGTATAACACAGGTGAGTTTCATGACTTGCATGCAGCCTTGGGTTAGGAAGAGTCTGTCAGATCTCTGCATCTTGTGTTCCTCCAAATTTTTTTTAAGAAACCACAATTAAGATTTCCAGAAGCCTCCTGTTGATGCCTTCAAACAACAGCCAGCTATACCCTTAGCTGTAGTTCTTTGTGGATATTTGTCCACTCATGGGTGATGAGGATGTATTTTCCAATACTTCTGAGTGCCTATGAGATACAAAGTGAGTGTTGTAGAATTTGTCCCCAAATATATTTTATGCAATTAAATCATTAAACTTGCTGCTGATGTTCTTCATGGTGGTGGAATGTTTCTGTTTGAGCCAGGTAAGATTTTAATTACCTTACTATACGTAAAACTTTACGTTTCATTGCTTCAGCATGGAATTTTCAACTTGCCAGAGAAATTGTACAAGTGAGTAGTTTCTTGAGATTTTAGTCTTTTTCTGAGGACAGGGTCCTGCACCATGGATTTTGTTGAAATCCATGAATAGATCCAGAAGACCTTTCTTTTTGACCTCTGCTCTACAGATTGGATTTTCAGAATATCTTCCTAGTATCTTACAGTACCAAATTTGGTCAGTTTCTTCAAACCTTATTATAGAAAAAGTAGTCGAAAGTGAAACACTCAAGATATTGAACCAGTATTTTTAGGACTCCCGAATATGAAACAAATAAAGGTAATTTTAAAGTGATCTATTTTAAATTAAAGAAAGTAGAGCATTAGTTTTTTTACAAGTCTTAGAATTTTAGTAATTCATGTTAAAGAACTCTTGAAGTAAGAGCAAGCCATATTTTTGAGTATATAGTTTACCTTTAAACAGTTCACCATGGAATAACATTTTTGCATTAACTAGATTACTTCTTCTGATTGGTTTTACAGAATAAAACTGTCCACAAAAATTTTGGCGCTTGAAATAATCTGGTGTTTGTGTTAAGTACAGAAATTGTTTTCCTGTAATTTGACAGTGAACTCAGGAGCATTATTTCTCAGAAAGCTAATTATTTCTTTGTTTGAAACATAACCAGCTCTAAATTTGTGGAAATATGACTAAGAGTAGGTATGTTCTCAAACACAACTCTTTTGGGGATGAGGGGTATGTGTCTCATAGAGACTTTCCTGATTTACTATTAACTTTGAAAATTAAAAATAGAATTTATAGCCTTCAGTTGCTTTTTGACTCACAGGGCAATAACTTCAGCTTTGATCTTATTTCATGAACTGTACTTTCGTTAAGTATTGGCATTTAGAAAAAAGATGTGTTTCGGTATTTAAATAACGGCAATTTTAATTCTTCATTTCTTTAGTACTCATTGACTTTCTACATGTATTGTCAGATTTATTAGCAGAGTAAAACCTACATTGATCTGTAGGGTTCACAGAGGAAGTCCTTAAATTTTCTGGCTCTGGCAGCTATTAAAATCATAATTGGCAGACCAGAGACGTTGATACAAATGTGAAATCATTCAGGACAGTAGTTTAAAAAAAAATCAGTTTTCAGGAAATTCTGCCTTTTCTTGCCATTTTAATACATGAAGTGATCAGTTCAGTTCAGTTCAGTCGCTCAGTCGTGTCCGACTCTTTGCGACCCCATGAATCGCAGCACGCCAGGCCTCCCTGTCCATCACCAACTCCTGGAGTTCACTCAGACTCACGTCCATCGAGTCGGTGATGCCATCCAGCCATCTCATCCTGGGTCGTCCCCTTCTCCTCCTGCCCCCAATCCCTCCCAGCATCAGAGTCTTTTCCAATGAGTCAACTCTTCGCATGAGGTGGGCAAAGCACTGGAGTTTCAGCTTTAGCATCAGTCGTTCCAGAAAACACCCAGGATTGATTTCTTTTACAATATATGCATATATGAAAATGTTGAACGTGTTGGTTGCTCAGTCATGTCAGTCTGTGGGGTTGACTCTGCGACCCCATAGACTGTAGCCTGCCAGGCTCCTCTGTTCATGGAATTCTCCAGGCAAGAGTACTGGAGTGGGTAGCCATTCCCTTCTCCAGAGGATTTTCCTGACTCAGGGATCAAACACATGTCTCCTGTATTACAGGTGGATTCTTTACCTGGTCTGAGATATCACAGAAGCCATCATATTTGTATAAGTGCACACATGCACGTGTGTGCACACATACACACACCATATTTATATAAGCTCACAAACACACACATGTATATATACTTTTTAAAATGAAAGAATTGAAAGGATTGGATTACCAGTCCCATATTATCTATATTATATCACTGTATGGCAAGTAGAGTGAGCTTTTGAAATTATCAGTCATGTCATGTTATTCCTTTCCCTAAAACCCTTTAACATCCTTCCATCTCAATTGGAAGAAACTCCCAACTTCTTGTTCTGACTTAACACAGTCCTTCATGAGCCTACCCTTGGCTTTTTGTCTGATCTCATTACATACACTCTTTACCTTTCTTAACCATACTCTAGCCATCCTGAGCCTTCTCTCGTCCTTGACCATATGGACTTATTGCTTTGTTACAGCCTTTGCACTGCTCTTCTCTCTGATTCTCATTTTCTTTGGGGGTTTAGTTCTTGGCTTCAGTTTCAACTCTTAGAGGCCTTGAGTCACCATCCAATCTAAAATCATTCCTCAGTCATTTTATATCATATTTTTGTCATCATAGGATTTATCGCTTATTTTTCTCAGTGGTTTTGTGTGTTTTATTCCTGTCATTGGAGAGTTAGCTTCATGACAGTAGGAGCCTTGTTTGGCTTGTTCCCTCCTGTTTCCCCAGTTCTTGACTCTCTGCCTAGTAGCCCAGATGGGTTCCCAGTATACATGGAATGAATAAATGTGGTGTATATGGATTTGTAAATGTATTTGGAGAGCCCCTGTGGTCTCCTTTCAAGTGAGGAGACCCCATGGCACTACAGGTTACTTTAGGTTTTACAGCAGTGCACTCTTCATGAGTGCTGAAGAGCATATCTTGAGACAGTCAGATGTTCTGAGAACTTTAACATTTACCTGTTCAAAGATTATGTCTGAATTTCAGTAGAAATGGTGTCTTTTATAAACAGCCATCAAGTTTTTAGGTTAGGATAACCTGCAAAGACCATGTAGGTTAGATGTTGTTTCTAAGAGGGGCGTTGTGGGGTAATGTTCATCCTTGTAGTTGATGTATTGGGGAGCTAGTCTGTAATAGAGAAAAGCTTAATGCCTCTTCACTGACTTGAGTAATTATCAACTTAATTTTTGTCTCATTTAGAACTGTGTTAGTACAGGGCTACAACTTTTATCTAAATCTTTGGGGTCAGATGAATTTATGAATATTTCTGACTATAGGAAGGTAATGTGGTTCGGTATCTCATATGTGAATTATATCCCCCAATGGAATGTGTATAAGATATAATATTTCTGTAGAAAATGAATATTCTCACTAAGAAGACTTAAAAAAGACTATAAAGAGACTATAGTATAGGTCAAGATGTATCTCCAAATGACTTCACAGAAAATTTACTGAAAAACTTGACACTTAGGGGATATTTAGATTTTGGAATTTCAGATAATGGATAATGAACCTGTACCTGTTGTGTACATTTGAATTTTTCTATTGCCAAGTGCACATATAATAGTAGCCCTATTAATTGTAAAATACCTTGACTTATATGATTACATTTCTGGGGAAGTATCAACAATGAAATGTCTTTTGGTGACTGGGTAGACAAACTCTGGTATATACATCCTGTGGAATACTACTCAGCAGTAAAAATGATGACACTAGGCATGCAGGTATTGCATGCACGTAGCAAGATGGGTGGATGTCAGAGGCATCCTGTAAGTGAGATTGGGCTCAAAAGGCTACATACTGCAGTAAAAAGAAACAAAGTACTGATACATGCTACAACCTGGATGACCCTTGAAAACTTCACACTCAGTGAAAGAAGTGAGGCACAAAAGGCCACAGTATTGTCTGCTTCCATTTATATGAAATATCCAGAATAGCCCTATCCATAGAGACAGCAGGTGGATTGGGTAGTTTGGTAGTTGTCAGAGGCTGGAGAAGAGGGAAGTGGGGCGTGACTGCTTAATGGATATGGGATTTCCTTTTGAGGGTGATGGAAATGTTCTTCTGGAACTAGATAGTCGTGGTTGCATAACATGGTGAATGTACTTAATGTCACTGAGTTGTACACTTTATGTTTTGTGTATTTGATCATAATTTAAAAAAAGACTCCATACTGTATGATCCTGTTTATATGACGTTCTGGAAAAAGAAAAATGACAAGAATAGAAAATAGTGGTGCCAAGTTATTGGGGGAGGAGTTGACTGTAAGATGGAAGCATGAGTGAATTGATGGGCATGATGGAACTGTTTTATATATTGATTGTAGTAGTGGTGAATCAGTGTTAAATTCACTGAAGTTGGTACTACTGTGGTTATGTAAGAGAACATCCTTATTCAGCTCGGTGAATACTTGACGGTAATGATTGGTCAGAGAGATCAAATAAAGTGACATCCTCTGAGTGTCAGAGAAATGAAATGAATCAACTTTTCATGAGTATTATAGGAAATGATCAGACAAGAAGTAGAGAAAAATGTGTGCAAATAGACCTGACATTTTTGTGTGTTTTCTGGAAGTCTTGTTATATACCTCCATTCCAATGCATATTTTTTTAAAAAGAATATTTTCAACCTCTGAAAATGTAGTTGGGTTGTAAGAATTTGTAAATTCCCAGAGAGGAGCTGTTTTCTGTACAGGAGACCTTTGGAGGCCTTGGTTGTTTCAATTTTGGTATGGGGGAAATATCTCCATTATTTCTTCTTACTAAGAAAGAGCTGCCGTGCCTTCAGGGAGTTTTAAAATGATCTGGAGTACTTTGTTGTTCAGTCGCTAAGTCCTGTCCGACTGCCTCCCCATGGACTGCAGCACAGCAGGCTTCCCTGTCTTTCACTACCTCCCGGAGTTTGCTCAAACTAATGTCCATTGAGTCATTGGTGCCATCCAACCATCTCATCCTCTGTTGCCCCCTTCTCCTCCTGCCCTCATTTTTTAAAAATTTATTTTAATTGAAGTAATAGTAAATAGATTTACAATGTTGTGCCAACCTTCTTTCCAGCAAAGTGACAAATGTGTAAAGTTGTACACATAGCCATTCTTTTTTTAATATTCTTTTCCATTATGGTTTATCATAGGGTATTGAATATAGTCCCCTGTGCTATTCAGTAGGATCTTTAGGACCTTGTTTAGATAACATTTTAAAAAATGAATCAAATGTACCTGAGTGATGGTGACAGAGTAGGAAAATCATTGTTTAATGAGTGAAGCTTAAGCTCCATTAGGTTTTTCCTGGTAACCTTGCAATTGAATTTATATCACATTATTTCCTCTGATTGCTTTTCTCCAAATCAAAGAAAAAAACATTAGTCCTATTATCTTTTTTTAAAATATAAATTTATTTATTTTAATTGGAGGCTAATAACTTTACAGTAGTCCTGTTATCTTATCTCACACTCCAAGCTACAAAAATTCCTGGCAGCAGTGTGTGAGGTTATGTGTGAATTGGAGGTTAAATAATATTTGTGATATGTTTCTTCAACCTGAAAGTATTAGTGCTAACTCTGGAAGTAATATACTGAATGAGTAGATCCTCTCAAGAAATTTTTGTCAGAAATTCTGACAGACTTGATGTTAGTTTCTAAAACTGTGCAGTGGTGTTGTGTTGAGGGAGTCAAGTTTTCTGTTCCATTTGTATAAGTACGTCTATATTTGTTAGAAAATTAAAATTTTTCATTTTAGCTTTCAGATCAATGTCAAGTCCTAGAATGTGCTTACCTGGTTTATCAGACAATGAATATGTTTGACAGTGTACAAGCAAATCTGATGAACAGCTTTGGTAAACCTTAACTAAAAGTAGTCTTGTATTTTACAATGGGTGCATGGAGGACAAGTGCTGCCAGTAAGTTAGCTGATTACAGTGGCATTTGCAGTTGAACTTGACATAGAGGACAAACCTCATGTAAATTGAGAAATCGAGGTCTTAACGTGTTCTGGAATGATGTCAGCAGAAAGCAGTGTATGCCTCTGTGTCATACAGGCAGAGAGATGATGAGAGATTTTATTTCCTCCTCCTATGTGAAAGGTGTTCAGTTGTGTCTAACTCTTTGCGACCCCATGGACCATACAGCCCGTGGAATTTCCAGGCCAGAATACTGGAATGGGTAACCTTTCTCTTCTCCAAGAGATCTTCCCAACCTAGGATCAAATCAGGTCTACTGCATTGCAGGCAGATTCTTTACCAGGTGATCCACAAGGGAAGCCCAGGAAGACTGGCGTGGGTAGACTATTGCTTCTCCAGCGTATCTTCCTGACCCAGGAATCTAACCAGGGTCTTCTGCATTACAGGTGGATTCTTTACCAACTGAGCTGCCAGGGAATCCCTAACATCAATCAGTTCTGGCACTAAGTGGATAACTATAACTCAGTCCAGTTCTGACACTTACTACCCAGAGTTGGCATCAGACTCCAGGTTTAGGGCCTCAATCCCACAACTGTGCCTTTACTTCAGATACCGATCACAGGTTACCCATACTTCTGTCGGAGGTTCCCATAATCCGACACCCTCTTCAGTTTTTTTTTTTTTCCCTCCCCCCCTCTTCAGTTTTGATAATTGACTAGAATGGCTCATAGGACTCAGAGAAATAATCAGTTTATTATAAAGGAGCAGGTGAAGAGGTAGATAGGTACTTTGGTCTGGAAGGATTCCAAGAGTAAGAGCCTCTGTCCCATGAAGTTGGGGTGTACAGCCCTCCTATAATGTAGATACATTTACCAACCTGGAAGCTTTCCAAATCTTATGATTTAGAGGTTTTTAGGCAGTTCCATTATGTAGACATTATTGATTAACTCATTGGCCGTTGGTGATTGACCCAATTGCCACTCCCTTTTCCATTCCCTGGAAGTTAGCGAATGAGGCTGAAAGTTCCACGCTTCTAATGAAGTCTTGGTTTTCTATTGACCGGTTGCCAGCCTGAAGCTATCTAGGAGCCCACCAAGAGTTGTCTCATTAAGACAAAAGACTCATCACTCTTACACTCAGGAAATTCCCAGAGTTTAGGAGCTCTGTCTCAGGAAAGGAACAAAGACCAATATCTTTCTGTGATACCACAGATGGAAAGTCTACAGCTACCTCTGGCTGGTACCTTTTGCCTTTAGTTGGGCATTAGTTCTCTGTTATAGGTCAGAGGTGACCTAGGCTCGTGTTCCGGTCAGCATGAGTGTCACAGCATGCCAGTTGTCTAATAATTTCTCTAGATAACTAGTTCACTTTTGGCATAGGTGAGTGGCTGGGTGAGTGTGATCTGCTGTCATCCTGAACAGCTTCCATCTAGGAAGACATTATCTTTGTGGAATGTTCCCAGAGCCCCTTGGGACATTGGTGAATTGTCCTTTTTGTACTAGGACCAAGGCAGTGGGGGCCAGTCAAAATAAAAATGCCTTTGTACCTGTGGGAAAATCAGATATGTTTTTAGTATACACTGGAAATCAGTGAGGAAATTTATCCCTTGAAAATTTTAGCAGCAACACAGAGGCAGCTGAAATCAACCCTGAATGTTCATTGGAAGGACTGTTGCTGAAGCTTCAATATTTTGGCCACCTGATGGGAAGAGCCAACTCACTGGGAAAGACCCTGATGCTGGGAAAGATTGAAGGCAAAAGGAGAAGAGTGTGGGATGGTTAGATAACATCACCGACTCAGTGGACATGGATTTGAGCAAACTTTGGGAGATAATGAAGGACAGGGAAGCCTGGTGTGCTGCAGTCCATGGAGTTGCAAAGAGTTGGACACAGCTTAGTGACTGAGCACCAACAGGGACAACTGTCTCATCTTTAGTCCCTAATAGTGAGTAGTGAAAGTTGCTCAGTCATTCCCTACTGTTTGCGACCCCATGGACTGCCAGGCTCCTCTGTCCATGGAATTCTCCAGGCCAGAATACTGGAGTGGGTAGCTGTTCCTTCCACAGGGCATCTTCCCAACCAGGGATCGAACCCAGGTCTCACGCATTGCAGGTGGATTTGTTACTGTCTGAGCCACCAGGGAAGCCCAGGAAAACTGGAGTGGGTAGCTTATCCCTTCTCCAGGGGATCTTCCCAACCCAGGGATTGAACTGGGGTCTCCTGCATTGCAGGTGGATTCTTTACCAGTTGAGCCAGCAGGTAAGTCCCTAATAGTGCTTTGTAATAGAAGCACAGGAGTACTAACATGCATTATCTCATGCACCCCCAAAACCACCCTAGAAAAGAGTTAACTATCGTTGGTACCTGGCATATGAGATAACCCAGGCTCAGAGAAAAATGTCTTGCCTGAGAGCGAATGGTGAATTAGCTATGGTTTCCTGCTTATGTACAGAACTGTAGAAATTACTTTCTTGTGTGTGCTTTGGGGATGATACTCATTACCAGTGATGTGGCATTGACGAGTGCCATCGCCTGCCAGGTGAAAAGACCCTCCACACTTAGTCTGGAGTCATCTCTGCATGGGCAGTTTGCGTCAGCATTGATGCTGCTTCACTCGGGTGATCCTTTTGCCATTCCGGCCAGGTTAGAGTGTCCTAAGCTTGGGGAGCGGGGCGGTGGCAGTGGTAGTGGCATGAGCAGGTCTTATTCCTATTCCTGATGGTTACTCTATAGGTTTTTTTGTTTGTTTTTAAGTGAGCAAAATTTGAGCTAGATCATTGGCTCTATAAAGAGTAGTTATTGCCAGATAAAAAGAAATTCCTGGGGATCTAACATACAGGGTTGTGACTATAGTTAACTGTACCTTATTGTGTATTTGAAGGTTGCTCTAAGAGTTGATCTTTTTTTAAAATTTATTTATTTTAATTGGAGGCTAATTACTTTACAATACAAGAGTTGATTTTTAAAGTTCCCATCACAAGAAAAAAAACTGTTACTATGTGTGTTGATGAATGTTGACTAAACTTACTGAAATCTTTTTGCAGTATATGCATACATCAGATCATCATGTTGTATCCCAAAAGTAATATAATGTTGTTTGTCAATTATAGTTTAAAAAAAAAAAAAAGAATAGATGTCCCCTTTTTTGACTTAGGTAGCATTTTGAGATATCTATGCTTATCTACTTGTCATTAGACTCAGCTCTCTGAGGACCAGGGCACGCCCCTCCTTTGTTCTCACATAGTATTGTTAATGTCAGTGGAATTGAAATGAGTTGAATAAAGGTGATCATTTTCTAACAACTGTCAAGCTGGGCCCACAGAACCATCATCAGGATGAAGTGACCCTAAGATTGATTTTGGATTTTGAAAACTACTTGAAGATACAAACCAAAAAAAAATCTATATATCAAAAATAACCAGTTGGTGTAGATGGAAAGCTAGATAAAATACTGAACCATATGCAGTTTTCAAAAATTTATCAAGTAATCATCAGTGCATATCTTCCTCGTTTCATGTGTTTTATTATAAACCAACAATCCTTATATGCATGGTGGAAGGGGAGAGAATTGAAAGTGCTTTAAGATATCAAAGTGATGGATTTCATGTGGGCCAGTTTCATTCTTCCCAGATTGTAGTTTGACATATAAATTAGATATTTTCCTAATGAAAGCTGCAGGTACATACTCAAATAAATTTGAGATTTTAACAGAGCAAAGTACCTGTTAGAAACATTCACATAGGCCTTCTCTGTCACATTGCTTCCTTTGATGGGAGTTCAGATATCTGGATCAGTTTTGTTTGGCTTAGTAACATCTCTAACCTGATAATGTTTTACTTTTCTTCTAAACACTTGTATTCCCAGTAGAGTGGAATTAGGAAAGACAGACCGATAAAACTAAGTCCTCTTGAATTTCTATTAAGATTTTTCATGTTGCTTTTTATATTCATAATGCTTCATTTTCACAGAAATAATACTCCTTGTTTACAGGGGGAATTCCCTGTGTTTTCTTTTTCCTTAAAGATACCAGATAACATTTTAAAAAATTATTTCCCCCTCTGCCTATGTTCTTTAAAATCTTGATTCTTTTTTACATTTCATGGTTGGTATGTACATTCTAGGCTGTTTGCTAGTCAACCAGTACTCTCCTAGTGGGCAATTCAACTGGACTTGTTTATGTTTAGTTGGGTTTTTCTAGATCAGTTTGAATATAGGGCTGCTTATCTCATTTGCCGAATTCAAAATCTTGGTGTATAAGTGTTATGAAAGTTGGGCTTGGTTTAGACTAAGAGTTGTCTTAAATGGTCAAGAGCCGTGTTTGCTAGCATCACTGAGTCAGTTTTCTAGGGGCAGAGACTAAAGAATTAATTCCAGGTTTGGATATTATTTATCAGGGCTTTGTTTTCTGTATCTCACTTTCTCCTAAGCACCTGTTAGCTTTTATCACAGATACTTTTTGGGGTAACAGGCAATCACGGTTAATAATGATGGAAAGAACTGAAAATTTAATGTTACCTTTATAGATTTCTTTCCCTTGCTTTGTTACCATCTCAGCGTTGAAAAAAAGTCTAAGAAGCATTCACATTTCTATGAGAAGTATGTACATTTAGGTTAGAAAACGGAGTAAGATACGCTTTTTAATAGTCATCTAAATAAGCCACAAAGACCCATCAGCCCACCAGATTTCTTCCCAGCATGTGACTGTAGAAGAAAAAGGTGATAAAAGAGACTTTATTACTTTTTCTAAGTGAGAATCTGTCTGTGGGGTTGTTAACACTGAGTTTACCATCTTGATGATTCCAGATGGTTCCTAGCAATTCTGAATGTAAGGTTGGTTAGTGATCTTTAGAACAGTTAGGTCTCCAAGTAGAGCATCATCTTTGTCTACTAGAACTTTTCTGTGAATTGTAAAACTACATTTGTAAACTAAAGAAAAAAAAAGCCAATTATCTCAATATAACAATACAACCACTGCAAACATTTTCATGTACAGTTGTGTCACATTACATTATTTTCAGATTTGTGTATATTCACCTGTGCTTGCTCAACCCCTCTCACTTGCCCCACATGGACCCCATCTTCCCTCTCATGGAGTGAGATGAGAGGTGGGGGTGTGGCCTGGCTGTGGCTTCAGGTGGTCTCTCGAGTTTCCTCTGAGTGTGAGCATTCTTTGTGCTGGCTGTGATTCTGTCATTTAAAGTGATATGCTTTTCATACATTATGGCCCTTACGTGCAAGCCAGCCTCTTCATCTGGTGGCAGCCAAAAGAAAGGTGATCTCTTGCGACGCTGGAGGAAAAACTGTCAGTGCTGGACTTAACCTGTATTGAGAGATGGTATGTTGTTCTTCACCGTCAGGTGTTGGAGTATATCGACAGAGCTTGGTTTTCATCTCCTATGCAGATTTTGGTCTCTAACCTGAGTTAGATGCAACTTCACTGTATTTAATTCCAGTCCTTTTTCTGTACACAGTTTATAATATATAATTGGTTTCATTTTTTAAGTTTTAAAAATACTATATTTAAACACAACTATATCAAGTATCTTACACTGTAATTTTTATAATCATCATTCATAATAGGACTTTTGGGGTTTTTGTCTTTTCAAAAGAATTTTGATAGCCATTATATTCAATTCAAGAGAGTGAATGCCTTGTAACTTGCACACTCGGGCCCCCTTACAATAATGGTTCTGCCATAGACATTTCAGAATATCTATTGTGCTCAAATTATAGTATTTCTTAACAATAGGCATAGTCTTATCTCTCCTCAGAGTTGTGGGGTCCTTTCTGTAATTGGGCTCCATAGAGTTTAGAAGTCAGGTTAACCTAATATAGTGCAGTGATGAATAGCACTTGTTTGAATCTGGACTGCCGGGGTTTGAAACTTTGTATTGCTGCTTACCATTGAGATAATTTTGAGCAAATTACTTACTCTTTCTTTGACTGCTTCCCCTTAATGGGTAAAATGACGTTAATAATCTTTACCTTATATGATAGTCTTGTGAGGATTAACTGTATATGTAAAATGTTTAGAATACAGCTTTGTACCAACAAGGGCTGTGTGTATATTACTTGGTATCATCACAGGTTTTGACAATTTATGAAAATCCTCATAGTACAACTATTAGTCTTGGACACACAAAATGACTTGGATCAAGATTGGGTACTTTTAAGTTTTTATTCGTTTATTTTTAAAATTTTAAGTATTAGATATTTTTTCTTCTTTCTCTTTTGGCTGTCCTACACGGCTTACAGAATCTTGGTTCTCTAACCTGGGACTGAACCCAGATCCTAGCAGTAAGAATGCTGAATCTTAACCACTGGACTACCAGGGAATTCCCTAAACTAAATTTCTGTTTTTGTCTAACAGCCAGAGTTTCAGGCAGGAGAATTTGAGTGTTGGACTTGTGAATTTAATACTATATCTAAAGTACATTGTCAACATGTAGTATCTCAGGATTGTATAGAGGCACTATTAGATGTCCCTTATGTCTCCTCTAGACTATCTTTTCCTTCCAGTGACATTATTATCAAAGTCTGTCCTTGAGCAAACTGTGAATGTTGTCATGAATCCTTTCTTTTTCTGTACACAGATTCTGTGTGCTCCTCTGGGCCATAATAGTTACTTCTTTAAGAACAGAAAGGAGACACAGGACTTGGCCAATTTGGTGTCAGTTCTCTGTGTTTTTCATTTTGGTAGCTATGAAGAGGGTTTGCTTTCCACCCACCTGGATGCTCTTTTGATAATGTTCTGTTGAGGTAATCAACACACTTGAGCGAATGCTTGTTCCATGGCTGCCCCTTTCCGATTGTGGGCATGCATTTGACTGTTTACAGTAGATATTTCATGAGAAAATGCACCTTAGTTGCTTCTACTATTCTGCAGTGTTTCCCATGAAGATTCAGAGCCCTTTATAAAAAGCAGAATGTTTTATGTGTGAGATGGTCACTGAATTTAATCAAGAAAGTCCACTTGAAAGGAATTACATAACAAAACAATTTCTGCTGTTAAAATAGGATATAGACAAATGCATATACTGTTTCTTTTTAAAGTAGTTTCATTTATTCAAATAGTTACTAATCAGAGGAAACTGATTTTGTTGTGGTAAGTTTAAATAGAGATTTTAGGAGTTCTAGTTTGTGTTGATCAAAGCTGTAAAATACAGGTAGAAAGTCTCTGTCCACTGATGGTGGTGCTGAGATTTCTAGTAGATTTCTTTTCTTCCTGGTTATTTTCCAAAATGCAAAGCAAGAATGAAATTGCAGGATTGTAACATTTTGTAATGAACTTGAAGTATTTAACAAACCTAAAGTCACAGCTTTGCTGTCATAATAAAACATTTCAGGCTGTTCATTTCTTGTGACAAGGAATCCAACCCATTTCACCAAATTTGGCCTGTTTTTAAGTTCTATTTTCTATTGCCCTAGTTTTATTGGCTCTTTTTTTTTTTGGCCTTTATTACCTTGATCCAATGATATCAGTTTCCTATTATTATATATACTTTGTGCTCAGAATTGACCTAGGTTTCATGTGGTTTCTCTTTCCCTGAGTTTTATTTCTCATCTGAACAGATCGCATCTTTTTCTTGCTGTTCCATCTGCACAGTGTCACTCCTAAAGATGAGCTTCTTTATCCTGTGAGGCAGTGGAGGAAGCATGGAAGCCATTTGAGGAGCATTGCATTAACAGGTGTATTGTTGTAGTCATACGGTGGCAGTATCAAGGAAATTATAGGATGGGTTAGTATTAGAGTATCAATTTGTAAATCCCATGACTTCCTGTTTCATGGGTCATGAGTGTCGACGATGACAGTTCTCAGGAAAAAGGTGAAAAGTCTTTTGTAGTCTGATGGTATGTTTAATTCTTTAACATGTATTGATTGCTAACAACTCCTGTCTCTCCCCAGCCTACCCTGGCTTTGTGCATAAGCACAATTTTGGACCCAGCTATTTGTACTTATTTATGCTTTTACACCTTCTTCCTTTCATAAAGATTTTAGCTGGTTTATGACTTGAGTTGAAACAAGGAAAAAAAAAGACGACCTGATATGGTCTGTCCCCTGCCAACCAGAAGCTTCCTGTGGTGTCCAAACAGAATAGTTGCCTCAGTCTGTCAGCACTTCTGTCTTTGAAGGCGGTCTCTGCTTGGAAAGTGGTGACTATTAGCATAGCTTTTGGATAATTGCTTCTGTTCCTGTTTTAGGATACATTGTGTTTTTTTTTTCCAGATACTTTCCTATTCTTGTGGGCTTTGTTTTTCCAGAAGACTGAGCCTGTGGTTACAATGTTTCAGGTCCCCCTTTGAACTTTCTGTGGGATTACCCAATTCTGGGATACCCTCACCAGATCATCAGTGCTAAAGAGGGCAGAGGATCTTCTTGGTTAATAGAAAAGGCCATTTTGGAATGACTCTCTAAATCCAGAAACATCCAGACTTTTCCTTCAGTACTTTTTTTCTGTTTGGGGTAGCAGTACTTTTTTCTGCTTGGGAGGGAGGGGCCATTGGGAGGGCTTGTGTTTAAGGGGTTCGGAAACAGGGGATTTAAGTGTGTCTTTTGTGTTTTCAAGGCACTAACACCACTCCCGTCTGTATTTAAATGCTGTCCCCAGGTTACGACTATGGCTATGTCTGCGTGGAGTTTTCACTCTTGGAAGATGCCATCGGATGCATGGAGGCCAACCAGGTTGCTTTATACTTCGGTCAAATGATGCTGAAAGGATATATTTTTCATGAGTGGGGAGGGAGGGCTTCAAATGATCAAACTTTGGAAAGGTACCAGAAATCTATATTTAGAGCATTCCACATTCTAACCAAGAGAAACTTTAAAAGAGGCTGAGGAAGTTTCTCTAGAAAATTTAATGGGCACAGAATATATTTTAGAAATGCGTTCAGTTGTCATTGGATCATATTCCAAAGACAGTAGGTGGAAAAAAATGACAGGTCTGGGGTTCTTCCCTTCAGAGTGTGACTGAGCTTGGGATCCAGATGCAAAAAAACGATCCTCCTTGTCTGTGATCTCAAGGAACTTCCTGGCACAGGAATTTTAGGTCAGTACTTAATACCCAGACCTCGGGTGAAGACTACCAATGGCAAGTCCTGTGGCAGTCAGGTCCAGCCTGCATGTGCTACTTTTGCAAGACAGCCGTTGGGGAAAGGAGACCGGTTGACTGTAGGGGTCTTTTGCATTCATCACTGTTCTTTACAGATTGGAGTTCGGTACGCGAGTTCTTAGCTGCATTATAGTTTGAGCTGGTGAATCGAAATCTGTACTTACCTTATGTTTGAAACACGTAGATGTATTTAGCTTGCCACATAGGACTCTCATCTGGGTCTTTAACTAAACCCTGCCTGATAGTTTTGGGAGGAAATATGAAATGGATAGAATTCTTCTTGTCATCGTATTTCCTTGGGAAAGTTGTTTTCTTTGTGATGTCTTAGTTCCTCCATCTGTGAAGTGGGAGAAAGAAGTGCTATAATTTGATTTTTACATACCCACTGCCTGGGCGTAACACTGTGATTTCAATATACCCAGAATCTTAAAAGAAGGCTCTGCCAGGGCATACTAGTATTGCATGAGAACTCTTCTCTTTCATAGCCTAATGCCCTCTCATCAGCTTTGTTCCATTCAGCATGGCTCATTACACTTCACTTTTTCCCTTCTTTGACCATATTCTCCCCTTATGTCAATGAGGATGACATAACTCTAAATCTTTTGGGATCAAGAAGTAATTAGAAGAAACCTGACGTATCTATTCCTGTTGTTAGTAGTGTAAATACTGCTAGATCCTTAGACAATAAGTGGATTAGGGCTGTATCCCTTTGACAGAGTTCCTGTTTGATTTGTCCATCATTGAGCCAGTCATTTAACAGATGCTAATTATGTGCTAGAAAATGCTACCTGCCAATATTTGGAGAGAAGAATAAAAGTCCTAGTCTGTATACTTATGGTTGATTCCATTCTAACAATCTGTGCTAATTTGAGAACATTCATTTAACCCATAAGCATTTTGTTTTTATCAGTGAGTAACTTTTAAATCCTTTGCCACTGTAAGTGGTAGAAACAGAACTGGCAAGCCATGGCAGTTGCCATTTCTTTTGTGCCATTCTCCCAACACTAGAGGGGTGTTACTTTTCATCATAGCTGATTAATCTGAAAAAATAACAATATTGTGTCTTAACTGCCTCTTCCCTCTATCTCTACCCCAAATCCTATCTATCTAAAGTATCCAGCCTCCTAAAGAGTGATGTCATGTAAAACTAGGGTAGGCTTCTTTAAAAATAAGGATTATCCTTATGCTGGATTTCTGTTAGAGCCACGTCTAGAAAAATGTTCATTTACTTACATAAGCAGTGTCAAGGGGCTGAGGCCTATAGACATCTCTCCCCCCACCTTTCCCACACATTCTTTGAACACTGTTAGGACTCCTAAATCCTGCATAAATGACCCTTGCCCAGTGAATGGTACACCAGAATAAAACAAGAGCAAGGCCAGAATCTTTTAGATGTGAAATAGATTGTTTTAATGGGTAGCCATCCTCATGCTTAGGGTACCATACGTTACTCTGTGCAGAACAAGTAAGAGACAGCCTCTGTCTTCTAAGAGCTTATAATCTCAGGCTAAGAAAGATGACAGAGATTATATAGTATTTATGAATTCCATAGAGTGTTCTCTCAGACAAACTCTAAATTTCTGTCTGGTAACATTTTCAGTGTTCACTAGAGTTATTTCTTAATAAGACATAGCTATATTCTTATCCAGATGACCCCATTTCCTAGATTTTTATTCTCCCCTTGTCGTGGGCAGAGGTCACTCTGCTAATACTGCCATGTAGTAGAGTCTTCTCGCTGAACTGCTTAGACTTCATGATGTGATCAGTATCCTTTTATAATAACCTTTACCACAACTCTGGGCTTCCCTGATAGCTCAGTTGGTAAAGAATCTGCTTTCCATATGGGAGACCTGGATTTGATCCCTGGGTTGGGAATACCCCTGGAGATGGGAAAGGCTACCTACTCCAGTATTCTGGCCTAGAGAATCCCATGGATTGTATAGTCCATGGGGTCGCAAAAAGTCAGACAGGACTGAGTGACTTTCATTTTCACTTCACCATGATTCAGATGTGTACAAATCATTTTGATAAGAAAAAGAAGAGTGTAGGTTCTGTGGTCAGATGTTAATGTTACTTCCTAGCTGGGTTGTCTCTGGCAAATTTCTTAATCTGCCTTGGCCTCAGTTCCCTCTGTTACTTGGACCTCAGGGGACTCTGGAGCAGATTCAGTGAAATCTTCCGTTCACGAGTGCCTGCTGTGTACCAAGTACCTTTCTGGATGTTGGAGGTGCTGCAGTAAACAAGACACATATAGCTTCTGTTTTAGTTACAGAAGTCAGAGCATGCACAAGTAGACAAATTTAATACATGGTAGTGCTAAATGCTATAAAGATACTGAAGCAGGGTATTAAGAGAATGCATATGAGGGCAGTTTTAGATGAAGTGGTTAGGGAAACTTCTTGAAGAATAACATGGCATTTCAGTAGTGACTCTTGGTGAATAATGTACACAGAATACTTACCATAGTGTCTGGTATCTAGTAAGCATTTGAAACTAGACTGTCATCTCATCCTCCTCTTCCTCTTCTTCATGTCAAATAATTTCCAACCATATTTTGGGAAAAAAATTTCATATATGGATATTCTTTAAGGTAACAGATGTGGAGTAAGCTCCCAGGGACATAGCAGTTCATAATCTTATGAGACCCCTAAGAATGTGGGGGAAGAAGTCCTTAGGGTAAGGAGGAAGTGTTTGTGAAGGGTGTCTATTCATCTCTTCTCCTTCCTTCCGAGTTTTACGTATAGACCAAATCAGTATGGTTTCTGAGTCACTATCTTCAGGGCACCTCTGAGTAGTCTGTATGTATGCTTCTGAGGAGGTTTCTATGAGATGGTTTGGATTGAATTTTTTATAACTCTTTGCTATCTGACTCAGTGTGAAATGTCTTATTTTTCATAGACTGATACTTACAGGTCTGGGGGAAGGGGATAAAGAAGCCTTCTGCTAGCTTGCTTTCTCAGGTATTGTGGGGTATGTGTACATATGAGGTTGTTCAGGATGATGACTGAGGCTGCTCCAGCTCTTTCCCAGTGCCTTAATGGAAACGTCAAACCAACAGGATGCTCTGCAGCAATACTGAGCATGGTGGCCAAGGGGACTTATCAGGGCAGCTCTTAGCCAATAGCCGTCTGTCTGGGAAAATAACTTCCCACAGAGGTCTGTCAGCTCCTACCATCTCTGTGTACGAGAACCGGAAAGCCAGCAAACACTGTGAAGTGCAGAGCGTTTTATACCATCCCCCCCGGGAAAGGTATTTCTAGCAGTATCATATGCCCTTGGCTTGCTTTATTGTCCAAGTCCCTGGGGATTGAGGGTGACTGTTACCTCCTTTCACTGTGTGTGCCATTGCACTGGGACCCCTGGGAGGTGAGTAAGAAGCATTGTGGTAGAATATCTGTGTCAGTGGTTGCCCAGTTACACTCGCCCTCTCAAACCATTGTCATTTGGTCTGCAGCATTTTATTCTCTCCAATTTGCAGGTTGATGTTTGTTGACTATTTCTGTTTAACCAAACAGTTGGTAAAATGCCCTTATAGGGCTCTGGGAGAAGTTATTTCTGGAGTTTTTACTCAACTTTCCTAGCTTCAGTGGCCTTCTTTAGCCAGAGATGACTTGGCTAAATGACAGTACCAGCCTAATTTTGTAAAGTACAAGGAAAAGAATGCTGTTATCATCTAACATGAAAATTCCTTAAGACACTGGCTTATGCTAGTACGTGGGATGAAGGCTATAGAATACATGAAGTTTTATGAGTGTTTTTTTGTGTCCACAAACTTAAGAGAGTTTGAGCTTTTGTAGATACCAGAATAGCCAGGGTGTTTCTGAAGGTATTTGAAGGAAGCCAAATCTTAAGTGGAATCTGTTCCCTGAAATGAGATGAATAGGAAAAGCGTATGTTTTGGGGGATGGGAAGACTGTTCTGAGACCATGATGGAAAAAATGAGCAAAACCCCAGTTTTTTAAAAATCTTTTTTGGTTGGTAGCAATATTGTATGAAACATTTTAATACTTAAATTGTGTGCTTTCCAGGTAACAAAAAAAATAAGTCTTCATAAATTCCTGCAAGGCTGTGATGTTGCCTAAACCCTCATGCTGAAACGACTTCACTGAAGAGAATGTGGCATTCTGGCCAGAGCTCAACTGTATAACTTGTGGCTTGAGTCATGTCATTCTTTTGTAAACTGACAGTTATTGAAGATTCCCCCTCTTTGGAGAGTTGAGGTATTCAAGGAAATTGAAAATGATTTTAAGGACTAGTGATCTAGTTATGCAGTTTGGTTATCTGTCCAGTGATTTGAGTCTTGGCTGGGCACCAAGCGATATATCATAGTAGTTAAATACATGGACTCTTTGCTCCATCTGACCTGCTCAGTGGGTAAATACATGGACTCTGAAGGCAGACTGCTTGGGGTTGTTTCTTAGCTCTGTCACCTTCTACTGTGTAACTTGGGCAAGTGGCCTAACACAGCATCTCTATGTCTTAGTGTTCTGTCATCCTTCTAGGGATTAAATGAGTTAATGCATGTAAGGTGGTTAGAACTGAGCCTGGCATGCAGTGAACATTGAGTGTTTATTTGTTATTAACACGACAGCTTCTCATCTGACTGCAACATGTAAGTCCTGAAGTTGCAGCAACTCCAGTCTTGGCTTCATGGCGTATATGGTTAAAAAAGGATTTGGGGGCAGTGCCCAGGGGATTATTTTTACATCAGCAGTGCTTCTCATTTAGCCTGTTGACTGGGACTGATTTTCAGCTTACTGCTTCCAGATCTCTCTAGGAGTTTCTACTGCCTCAATGTTCAAATCACCAGTTCTTTCGAGAGAAAGGGCAAGAAACGTACTTCCGTGGAGCATGAAGTATAGTTAGACCACAATGGAAATCTAAGCTGTGACTTTAAAACCCTAAACTCTGATAACTAGCCCCTGGCTTTGCCATATCTCAGATTTTCTCCAGTTATTGTAAAAGGTACTCTAAATTGGATTCAATTTAGTGTTCTTGAATTTGAGAAATAAACACTTATCATTTGGCAGTTTTAAGATGGATTTCTAATGTATCTCCTATGATGAAGTTTATAATTATTTTTCTTATACATATTTCATGGTTCATTTCTGTGGATTGAAGTAATTTAGTTCCTGATTTGTTCTAAATTGGAAATGTGCATATATGTTTTAACCTTGTACTTTTGACATTGTCCTATTTCGTTCAGCTTGTAATTTTAGTTAATGTTTGACTTTTTATAAAAATGAGATTGTGCGAAGTGCTAATTTTGGAACTTGATTGAAGACAGTTACTGAAAAAAAAGCAGAATATGTATAATTCTAATTACGTAGTTCAGGGATTACACAGAGGCACAGACTCTCTGTGGTCTTGGTTATAGCTTTGGTTTATGACTTTGTAAACCTCCAAACAGCATAGTGTTAGGAGCACAGACAGGTTTAAGATTCCAACTTCATCACTTCCTAGCTGTTTTGTGATTTCTAAAGCTCAGTTTCCTGTCCATAAAATGGAGGAATAATCACAGTACCTACCTCAGAGCAGTTGTGAGATTTCAACATGTAATGTCTGTGAAGCACCTGGTACATATTCAGTAGTACAGAGTGATTCTGTAGCACTGAACTGTACTTGGTTGCCTGGCTTTTTCTTGGCTGCTAATCCACCTCCTGGGATTCAGAGATGCCTAAAAAGTGGCATTGCTTTGAGTGGCATCCAGTTCATGCGGTGTTGTCAGTGTCTCTTCCATGAAACTTAGGTGTCTGGACTGAAAGTAAAAGAAGCTGGGTAGCACCTGTCATGACAGCCTCTGAGGGACAAGTGCACAGGCATGTGAGGGCAGAGGACCACGGCCATTCCAGCATCCCACAGTGGAAGGCCTTATTTCTGAATCTAGCAATGCTTTTAGTTTTAGGACGTACTTAGGCTGCAGCTGGCATCAAATGTTTATTAGGTGTCTTCTCTACTCAAGTTGACCTTAGAGGTTATTATGCATCTGTGTCATTCTCCACAGGGCTAAGGGTTCAGGTGTTGACATTCTGCCATCTCGCTCATTTGTATATGAGCTAGATACATAAATATGTACCTGTTTAATATGTATTATGTATAATATATACACAGTTCTTGTTAAGAGTATCGATGTGACTTTGGTAGTCATGGATAAACATCCATGTTAATAATTATCTTTAATCTCACATGGTGACATTAGTGGTGCTAATATTGTATACCAGTGTTTATTTTACTAGAATCTATGACCAAATGAAATTTGTATTTTGTCTGTATAAATGCTGTTTCAAAAGGAAAATATAAAGAAGAAAAAGAAGTATTATCATGAAAAGTAGATAATTGGTTTAGTTCAGTCGCTCAGTCATGTCCAACTCTTTGCGACCCCGTGAATCTCAGCATGCCAGGCCTCCCTGTCCATCAGCAACTCCCAGAGTCTAACCAAACTCACGTCCATTGAGTCGGTGATGCCATTCAGCCATTTCATCTCCTCTGTCATCCCCTTCTCCTCCTGCCCCCAATCCTTCCCAGCATCAGGGTCTTTTCCAATGAGTCAACTCTTTGCATGAGATGGCCAAAGTATTGGAGTTTCAGCTTCAACATCAGTCTTTCCAGTGAACACCCGGGACGGATCTCCTTTAGGATGGACAGGTTGGATCTTCTTGCAGTCCAAGGGACTCTCAAGAGTCTTCTCCAACACCACAGCTCAAAAGCATCAATTCTTCGGCGCTCAGCTTTCTTCACAGTCCAACTCTTATATCCATACATGACTACTGGAAAAACCATATCCTTGACAAGACGGACCTTTGTTGGCAAAGTAATGTCTCTGCTTTTGAATATACTGTCTAGGTTGGTCATAACTCTCCTTCTAAGGAGTGTCTTTTAATTTCACTGCAATCACCATCTGCAGTGATTTTGGAGCCCCCCCAAATAAAGTCTGACACTGTTTCCCCATCTATTTCCCATGAAGTGATGGGACCAGATGCCATGATCTTCGTTTTCTGAATGTTGAGCTTTAAGCCAACTTTTTCACTCTCCTCTTTCACTTTCATCAAGAGGCTTTTTACTTCCTCTTCACTTTCTGTCATAAGGGTGGTGTCATCTGCATATCTGAGGTTATTGATATTTCTCCCGGCAATCGTGATTCCAGCTTGTGTTTCATCCAGCCCAATGTTTCTCATGATGTACTCTTCATATAAGTTAAATAAGCAGGGTGACAGTATATAGCCTTGACGTACTCCTTTTCCTATTTGGAACCAGTCTGTTGTTCCATGTCCAGTTCTGACTTTAGAACTTCTAACCTGCATGCAGGTTTCTCAAGAGGCAGGTCAGGTGGTCTGGTATTCCCATCTCTTTCAGAATTTTCCACAGTTTATAGTGATCCACAGAGTCAAAGGCTTTGGCATAGTGATAATTGGTTACCAGGCACTTAAAGAGGGGGAAAGCAAGAGGGAAGAGTAAGTGACTGCTAATGGGTAATAGGGTCTCTTTTTGAGGTGGTAAAAAGGTTCTAGTATTAGATGGTGATGATGGTTGACCAACCTTGTGAATATACTAAAACTCGTTGAATTGTACAAGGTACTATGAAAAAGTGAATTTTATGGTATATGAAGTTTTCAGAAAAAGTCTTTAAACTTTGCTTGGAAATTAGTTCAGGCTCCCAGCCTGATAGGAACGAATCCAGGTCTAAAATAAAATACAGATTCACTTATCCCCCACTCAAAAAAGGTAGTCTGTCAGTTTGTCTGAAAGCTAGAGATTTAAAACTTTGATCTTAAAATGTATGAAGAATTTCTTTGTTATTGCTATCTACATACCACAGAAGAACATTTAAGCTTAAAGTCTGAAAGGTGATGGATGGAATTGGTAACAAGCCACATTTGAAGCGGACATTTGAAGTGGCTGTTAGGCTTGTGCACTCAATATAGTCAAGTGGGCATTCTTTTTTAGTATCCACACAGAAATAAAGGGAAAGGGAATTCCTTAGTGGTCCAGTGGTTAGGACTTGGCATTTTCACTGCCGAGGATGCAGGTTCGTTCCCTGGTCCAGGAACTAAGATCCCACAAGCCATGCAAAAAAAACCCCAAAAGGCCTTTTGGAAAAAAAAACTTTTTTAAGGTGATAATCCTTTAACTAGATGCTTTGTAGGTACCAATGTGGATCTTTCTTGGTTTCCTGGAATTGTTAACCAAAGCTCAAAATTGAGGTGGGGGTAGAGAAGCCAAATCACTGGTGAGGCTATGCCCTCCCTGTATATATCCATATATCTTTCTCAGAGGCTTCCTTTTGGCAATATTGACACTGTGGCTGTCATCTTTGACCTCTAGTACCAGAGGAATACAGAGGTCCTTTTTTTTCTTTCAAGGAAAAAACATTATTTTCATAATTTAAGTATGATAAAATTCATCCATTTAAAATGTATAATTCAGTGATTTTTAGTAAATTTATCAAGTCATGCAACCATAATCATTAAGATTCCTATTCAGGGATACATTTAAATTAGAAATAAAATTATTTCAGACTTAAAGATAAGTTGCAAAAATAATATAAAAAATTCCTGTGTGCTTTGTACCCAGATTCCCAAAATGTTAACATTTTACCACATTTGAATGCATAGGTTTTTTAATGTTTCCCTGGTGGCTCAGATGGTAAAGAATCTGTCCACAATGCCAGAGACCCAGGTTCAGTCCCTGGGTCGGGAAGATCCCCTGGAGAAGGGCATGGCAACCCACTCCGCTGTTCTTACCTGGAGAATTCCATGGACAGAAGAGCCTGGCAGGCTGCAGTCTATAGGCTTTCAGAGTCCCAACTGAGTGATTTACACTTTTCTCTTGAAGAGGCATCACTGAACTTAACCTTCCTGTCACACTCCCTTACTTGGTGGTTAGAGGTAGTCTTTGGTTGGGGAGAGTAATATGTAAAGTTTTGGTGGGTTGAGTATTGCTTTGTAAGGTGATAAGGGCTTAAGATATGTTGTCTGTGCTTCCAAGAGGGTTCCCTGCTGGGCAGGACTGAGCTTGGGCTTTAGATTTGGAGGATGGGAAACAGGGCCAGATTCAAACTTGCACTCCTGCACACTGTAAGGTTTTTGAAGGTCTTGAAAAACAAAACAAAAAGAACAAATGTTTTCCCTCATGAGAGAGCTGGCGTTTTTTTTTCAAACTTTAAGCTTTTTATTTTGTTTTGGGGTACAGCTGATTAACAGTGTTGTGGTAGTTTGAGGTGAACAGCGAAGGGACCCAGCCATACATATACATGTATCCATTCTCCCCCAGACTCCCATCCCATCCAAACTGGCACATAACATTGAACCAAGTTCATGTGCTATACCATAGGTCTTTATTGGTTATCCATTTTGAATATAGCAATGTGTACATGACCTTCCCCAACTCCCTAACTATCCCTTCCCTTCAGGGAGCCATAAGCTAATTTTTCTAAGTCTGTGAGTCTCTTTCTGTTTTGTAAGCAAGTTCATTTGTATCATTTCTTTTTAGATTCCACACATAAGGGATGTCATGTGTACTTCCCTTCTCTAACTTACTTCACTTGGTAGGAGACTCTCGTGGTCCATCCATGTTGCTGCAAATGGCATTATTTTATTCTTTTAATGGCTGAGTAATATTCCATTGTGTGTATGTACCACATCTTTATTCATTCCTCTGTCAGTGGACATGTAGGTTGCTTCTGTGTATTGGCTATTGTAAACAGAGCTACAATGAACATTGGGGTGCATATATCCTTTCAGATTATGTTTTCCTCCAGATATATGCCCAGAAGTGGGATTGCAGTGTTATATGGTAGGAGAGCTGGCATTTGGATGCCTGATACACAAAGAGGGACTGTATGCTAGTTAGCATTAGACCAAAAAGCAGCAGTTACTACTCAAAAAGCCAGAAAGTTGAGAATTCCTTAAACAGATTGTATTTCACTGTCATTTTTCCAGGGATAATTTAAAATGTGAGAGCTGATTTTCATAGCTCTTGGTTATAGTGTATTAAATATTGGAAGTCTTTGGATCAACTTTTCATTTGACTTTATTTTGAAAGGTTTCATGGAGCCTTCTACCTGGAGTCAGCATGTCGAAGTAGTTATAGTTTCAAAGTAAAAGATTCATATATTGTATATATTTTATTTTAATACCATTTTATTGTAAATGGGACATACCATGCTATGAAAACTGTTGGTCTGTCTGGAGTCACACTGGATATATCAGAAGCAACTCATTTTAGCTTTGGTTAGGGTGGTGAATACTGAGCACTTCTATGCCTAAGACCCTGGACTAGGTGGTGTACGCCTATTGATGAATGAAATGGACATGTCTCCATTTAGTCTAGTAGTAGGAGGCTGTTTAAGCATGTTTTATTTTCAAGACTTCTCATTTTGGAATAATCGCAGACTTTAAAGGGGGTACAAAAATAGTAGAAGACCAGTACTCTTCACTCCAGCATTTCATAGTGTAGTCGTCAAAATCATTGTTAGCATAGATATAATATTATCAAATATAAAGAGCTTTTCAGATTTTGCCAGTCATCCCCTAATATCATTTTTCTGCCTTGAGATGCAATCCAGGATCACATGTTGTATTGAGTTGTGGTATGTCCTTTTATGGGGCTTCCCTGATGGCTCAGCGATAAAGAATCCTGCAGTGCAGGAGACACAGGAGACATGGGTTCGAACCCTGAGACAGGAAGATCCCCTGGAGGAGGAAATGGCTACCTACTCCAGTATTCTTGCCTGAAAAATCCCATGGACCGAGGACCCTGGCAGGCTACAGTCTAAAGGGTTGCAAAGACTCCGACACAACTGAGCAACTTCACACGTCTCCTTTTATTCTCTGTGGCAGCTCCTTAGTCTTCCTTTGCTCTCATGGCCTTGACACTTCAGAAAAGTACTGGCAGTTATTTTGTAGGACTTTTCTCAGTTTGCATTTGTCTGTTTTCTTGTGATTAAAGTCAGGTTATGCATTTTCAGCAAAATACCCCAGGAGTGATGTGTGTCTTTTCCTATATGTCATCAGATAGCACGTGATTTTGTTCTATTACTAGAGATACTAACACCAGTAAGGTGGTGTTTGCAGCTTTCACCACTGTAAAGTTACTATTTGAGGTATAATTAACTTATTAGTTATAATTAGTAACTTTTGTGAGGGTATACTTTGAGATTATATAAATAATCCTATTTCTTAGCATGCCTTTTTCACTTAATTTTAGCATCCATTAATAGCGCATGCATGTAAAGTTGCTACTGTGGATTTTGTCTAAGGGTAATTTTCTATTTCTACCATTTCTTACACATTTTTTAGAATTCTGCTCTAAGGATGAACCATTCTATATCCTTTATTTTATTTACTGAACAGAACTAAAAAATATGGCGTATACACATATATGCATTTTTGTATCTATCTGTGTATATATTTTTTTAAAAAAACATGATTTCATCATGTTATCTTTCCCAATTCCAATCTGGTATTACAGAGTTCGTTCTAACTTTACCTCGTTCTTATTTGTAATTCCTTTTGCTAAAGTAAAAATCCTGGGTCTCATCCACAATATATTGACTTATTTGCTCAGTCCTAGAGTATACATAAATTAGTTTCAGAATTTTTAATTCATACCCCTGTAAAAAGTGGAATACAATATTTGAGTAGTGTTTGTTTTTTTTTTTTTTTTTTTTGTCTTTAGCCTGAGAGTGTATATCAAAATACTGTTTTCTCAAGTTAGGTTAGTTCTCCACCACCTCACCCACTCTTCTGTGTAGTGGTTATTCATTTCACTGTACAAGAAGTAGAAAACGCAAGTTAAATGAAGAGCATTAACTTCTCCAGTAATCTCTTAATTGTTTTTTTTTTTTTAAGATACATTAGTGGATTTTTCCTTTTTTCCTTTTGAATAGACTTTGTTTTTAAGGCGGTTTTAGGTTCACACAAAAAATTGAGCACCTGACCTCCACCACTGCACCCACAGCCTTTCTCACCACCCACCGCGGTACATTTACTGCAATCAGTGAAACAACACTGATACATCATTATCAACTCAGAGTCCATAGTTTACATGAGGGTTCACTCTTGGTGCTGTACATTTGTGAGGTTGGATCAATGTATAACAACATGTATCAGTAATTATAGTATCATGCAGAGTTGTTTCATTGGCTTAAAAACCTGCTGTGCTCTACCTGTTCATCCTTTCCTTAATGATTGCTAGATTACAAATCCCTTTTTTGGTCTCCAAAGTTTTTCCCAGAATGTTGTGTCGTTGGGATCATATAGTATGTAGCTTTTTGCACATTGGCTTCTTTCACATAGTAATATGGATTGAAGATCCCTCCATGTCTTTTTGTGGGTTGATAGCTCTTTTTTTTTAAAGCTCTGAATAATACTTTATTGGCTGAATGTACCACAGCTTGTTTATTCATTCACCCATTGAAGGACAACTTAATTGCTTCTAAGTTTTGACAGTTATGAATAAAGCTGCTATAAAATACATCCATGTGTAGGTAGGTTTTTATATGGCATAAGTTTTCAACTCATTTGGGTAATACTAAGGAGCATAATTCCTGGATCTCATGGTAAGAGTATTTTTAGTTTTGTAAGAAACTGCCAAACTGTCTTCTAGAATGGCTATAGCATTTGCATTCCCATTAGCAATGAATGAGAATTCTATCCTCTCCAGCATTTGGTGGTGTCAGTATTCAGGATTTTGACCATTATAATAGCTATGTGGCTCTGTGTGTGTGTGCGCGCACGCGCTCAGTCATGTCCAACTCTTTGAAACACTACAGATTATAGCCCGCCAGGCTCCTCTGTCCATGGGATTTTCCAGGAAAGAATATTGGAATGGGTTGCCATTTCCTCTTCCAGGGGATCAAACCTGCATCTCTGGCATCTCCTGCATTGGCAGGCGGCTTCTTTACCACTGAGCCATCTGGAAAGCCCTGTGTACTGGTAACTCATTTCTTTCCATAAGTTTATTTGCCAGCTCTAAGGTTCTCCCCCACCCTCACTCCACCCCTGTTGTTCTTTAGCAAGTAGAGAAGGGTCCCATCTAATTCTGCTGAGAGTTTTTATCATGAATGACTGTTAAATTTTGTAAATGCTTTTTCTGCATCTGCTGATATGACTATTTTTTTTAAGCCTGTTATGATGGATTATGTTAATTGATTTTTCAGTTGAACCAATCTTGCATTGCATACTTGTAACCAGTTGGTTACAACATATAATTCTTTTGATACATTATTGAATTTGATTTGCTTGTATTTTGTTGACAGTTTTTACATCTACATTCATGGGCTATACTGGTTCTTTCCACGTAATATCTTTGTCTGGTTTTAATAGTAGGGTGATATCTGCTGCACAGAGGGCTTCCATGGTGGCTCAGCGGTTAAGAATCTTCCTGCAGTGTAGGAGCTGCAGGAGATGTGGGTTCGATCCCTGGGTTGGGAAGATCCCCTGGAGGAGAGGGAGAGCATGGCAACCTACTTCAGTATTCTTGCCTGGAGAATCCCCTGATCAGAGGAGCTTGGCAGGATCAGTCCATAGGGCCACAAAGAGTTGGACATGACTGAAGGGACTTAGCACAGCACGCACTGCTGCATAGAATGAATTAGGAGGTATTTGCTCTACTTCTCTGTTCTGGAAGAGACTATAGAAAATTAGTATAATTACTTTAAATGTTTGGTAGGCTTCATTAGTGAACTCATCAGAGCCTGGTGCATTCAGTTTGGGAAGATTATTAAAGATTATAATTTCTTTAATAGATATAGGCCTATCTAGATTGTCTTTTTCACCTTGTGTGAGTTTTGGCAAATTGTGTTTTTCTAAGAATTGGTCCTTTTTCATCAAGGTTATCAAATTATGGTCATGGAATTGTTCATAATATTTCTTTGTTATCCTTTTAATGTCCATAAAATCAATACTGATGGCCTGTATTTCATTTTTGATGTTAATAGTTTAGTCTGGTTAGGTATTTTTAGTCTGGTTAGGTATTTTTCCATTTTAGTGATATTTTAAAAATCCCAGCTGTTGGTTTCATTGATACTTCTCTATGAATTTTCTGTTTTTAGTATTGTTGATTTCCACACTGATTTTTATCTCCTTTGCTTCGTTTGGATTTAACTTGTTCTTTTGATAGTTTTCGAAGGTGGAAGTTGAAATTATTAAGTTTTAGATCTTCATTTTTTCCTATTATGTGCATTCAGTACTATAAGTTTCCTTCTGCTTTCTTTTCTCTGCATCCCACAAATTTCAAAAAGTTATGTTTCAGCTTCATTTAGTTTCAAATTTAAAAAAGTTCTCTTGAGAGATTTTTATTCTTTGACCTATTTGTTATTTAGAAATGTGTTATTTAATCCCCAAATATTTGGAGATTTTACAGCTGTCTTTCTGTTATTGATTTCTAGTTTTATTCTGTTGTGATCTTAGAACATACATTGTATGATTTCTGTTTTAAAAGTGTTACTGTGTTTTTTTGTTTTTTTTTTTTTGCTCAGAATGCTGTCTATATTGGTGAATATTCCATCTGAGCTTCAGAAGAATGTGTTATTTTTCTGTTTTTGGATAAAATAGTCTGTATCATTGAATAGATTATTACTGTTATTTTGATGTGTGCCCTTCCAAATTTTCCTGTGCACATGTCGTCTATAACCTTTGTATTTACAAAGTAGGATTATCTTGTTTAGTTGCTAAGTTGCAACCCCATAGACTGTGGTCCTCCAGGCTCCTCTGTCCGTGGGACTTCCCAGGCAAGAATACTGGAGTGGGTCGTCATTCCTTCTGTAGGATAATCTTGAGCACTTGATTTTATAACGTTTTCACTTCACGTATCGTGGACCTACTTCCTTGCCATTAAATACGTTTTCCTCACATCAGTTTAATGACTTTATAATGCTCCATAGTATAGGTTACCATGATTTAACCGTAGTTCTTCATTTGATAGTTTGAGATTGCTTTTTTATTTTATTAAGGAATGCTGTGATGCATGTTCTTGTGGCTAAATAGTCACACATCCTTAATTACTTCTTTAAGTTAATTCCCCCAAGTAGACTTGCCAGATTAAGAGGTAAGCATATTTTATGACTTAATAAATGTAGTCAAATTGCCACCCAGAAATTTCCCAATTTATTTATTTATTTATTTATTTACCAACAGTATTTGAGAGTACCTGTCTTTCCCATGTCCCAGTGGGTGCAAACTGTTAATCACAAAATATTTGTATTGAGTAGTGGTGCATGAATATTTGTTATTATCTACTTTTCTATGTGTTTGGAATATTTCATAATTTTTTAAATATGTTAACCAGTGTAGCAAAGAAGGGAATGATTTAATTTTGTCTTAGGTTATTAGTGAAATAGAATGTTTTTATATTTGATTACTACTTTTTTCTTTTGTAAATTGTTGGTTCCTGATACATACATAGACAGCTAGAAGTGGAAAAGCAACAGGATACCTTATTCACCCTGTCTAGTCTTAAGGTGAATAAGGAGAAGGAAATGGCAACCCACTCCAGTATGCTTGCCTAGAAAATCCTATGGACTGAGGGCCTGGTAGGCTACTGTCCATGGGGTCGCAAAGAGTCAGACATGACTGAGTGACTAACACACAGTCTTAAGGTAGATATATATGGGATATCTATTAGAATTTTTGAAATGCTGAAAACAAGTATACTACCTGAATATGACCTGGTGTTTCCCCAGAATTATCTCTCAGAAAAGAGAATCCCCCCCACTCTTTTTTTAAAGAAAGCAGAGAAATTTAACACAGTTTCAGTGATTATTGTAGGATTATAATCTCAAAAATAAAATATCAAATAGCATTTTTATTAAAACAAGTATTCGAATTCACGTACAGGACCAATGAAAGAATTGATTATTGTGGTTTCATGACAAAAAGTACTCCTGGCTTAGGATAAACTTCCCCACAATAACATTATTCACAGATTCAGAAAATTTGTGTAATGGACATATAGTTGATTTGCAGTGTTGTGTCAGTTTCTATTGTATAGCAAAGTGATTCTGTTATATACACATTTTTTCATATTATTTGCCGTTATGGTGTATTGAATAGAGTTCCTGTGCTGTTCAGTAGGACCTTGTTGTTTATCCGTTCAATATGAAGTAATTTGCATCTGCTAATCTCATACTCTAAATCCTTCCTCCCCCCACTCCTGCAACCACAAGTCTGTTCTCTATGTGTGTGAGTCTGTTTTTGTTTCATAGATAAGTTCATTTGTGTCATAAATGAACATTTGTGTACAGATTTTTGTATAAACAAATTTCAGTTCTCTTGGGTATATGTCTAGGAGTGGAAATGCTATAACTTTTTGTTGTTGTTGTTGTTTTTCAAGAGCTTTCTCCTAATGGATTAGGCTCCATTTTGGAGTGGTGTGGTATTGAAAACACGGAATACTCACAGTTCCAATGGCCAAGTTTCAGTTCTTAGATGCCTTGGGCATCCACACTGCCATTTTTGAATTTTCCCTTGGACTGTGGATTGTTTTGTTTTTGAAGCACTTGCTGCCTTGGGCATGGATCAGCCTTTGTTACTTGGTTTTGAGCGTAACCAGAAATTGCAGTTGAACAGTCAGTTTTCTTCTTTTCATTCCTCACAGGTTCTCCTGCTCAGAGTCAACTTTTTTTTTCTTTAATAATTCCTGAGGTATCTTAGTTTAACGATATAGAGTAAAGTTGTTTTTCTTTCTTCTTCTTTAACTTGATTCTTGTGCACTGTGAATCCAGACCAATGCATGAATTCACTATGAACTGGAAGAAAGACAGCTCATAGAAACATTTGAGTTTATTCCTATCATGTTTCTAAGCTTAGCTGGACTTCTTTAAGTCAGAGAACATGAGTTTGGGTGCCTTGCCTAGGAAAGTGCCTCTTGTGTCTCTTGAGTACTTGGGATGAATGGGACTCTGTGTTGTCAGGTATGTGCTTAGGTAATTTCAAGACAGTACTGAGCTCGGAATCAAGATTGTTGGGAGAAATATCAGTAACCTCAGATTTGCAGATGACACCACGCTTATTGGCAGAAAACAGAGGAACTAAAGAGCCTCTTGATGAAAGTGAAAGAGGAGAGTGAAAAAGCTGGCTTAAAACCCAGCATTCAGAAAACTAAGATTGTGGCATCCAGTCCCATCACTTTGTGGCAAATAGATGGGGAAACAATGGAAACAGTGACAGACTTTATTTTCTTGGGCTCCAAAATCACTACAGAGGGTGACTGCAGCCATGAAATTAAAAGACGCTTGCTCCTTGGAAGGAAAGCCATGACCAACCTAGACAGCATATTAAAAAGGAGAGACATGACTTTGGCAACAAAGGTCCGTCTAGTCAAAGCTTTGGTTTTTCCAATATATGGATGTGAGAGTTGGACCATAAAGAAGGCTGAGCACTGAAAAATTGATGCTTTTGAACTTGTTGGAGAAGACTCTTGAAAGTCCCTTGGACCGCAAGGAGATCACACCAGTCACTCCTAAAGGAAATCAGTCCTGAATGTTCATTGGAAGGACTGATGCTGAAGCTGAAGCTCCAGTACTTTGGCTGTGTCATGCAAAGAACTGACTCATTGGAAAAGACCCTGATGGTGGGAAAGGTTGAAGGCAGGAGGAGAAGGGGACAACAGAGGATGAGATGATTGGATGATACCACCGACTTGATGGATATGAAATTTGAGCAGGCTCCAGAAGTTGGTGATGGTCAGGGAAGCCTGGCATGCTGCAGTCCATGGGGTCACAGTTGGACACAACTTAATGACAACTGAACTGGCAGCACATAATGTGCTAAATATTTGTTTCTGTATGGTAATACACACTGAAAGTGGGGTTTCTGACTATTCCTTCTTCATAAGCCTTTAGTGATCTTTATAGTTTCTGCACAGTTAGAGAGCTCTTATCCTCCCAACTTGAGTAGCCTCTTGACCTGCCAGATTCTGGTACTTCTGTTAGGTTTCTACCCTATTATGTTTGGTAGCAGATAGTAATATAGTATTGGTGTTCTAAAAGAGGTCACCACATCTTGTTTGTCGTACTCCAGGAAATAGTGAAAGGAAGAGCTTGGAAAGTGCAAAGTAGGTTGTTAAGGGCCTTACATTTAGTCTTTAAAGCCACAAGGGAACCACAGGAATGACACTATTGGGAAACTCTTGTAATAGAATATAGACTTGACTAGAGGGGAGAAACTGAGTAAAAGGTCTGTTAGAATCTGGAGCAGAAATTGAGATGTGAGGAGATGATGGCTTCCACTAGGGGATGGGAGCAGGTATGTAATGAAAATGTCAGGCTTGAAAGAAGACTCTTTAAGGTTTGGTAACACTGGATATTGGACAGAGGGACAAGAGAGAGCAGATTTAGAGGCCTCTCAGAGGTTAGAAAAACAGTAGTACCTTGAACAGAAAGTAAACATCTGTAAAAGGAAGGCATTGGGAAGAGAGAGGTGAAAATGCTTGTTGAGTGTGAAGTTGACGGCAGGATCTTTAGGTTACTGATGGAGATTCAGTACTGGTGCCTGGCAGAATATAAACATGCAGTTTTTTCATTGTTACTTTTTGTATCTTTTGTTCCACTATTTAACTAGTTTTCACCTTTTTTTAAAGTCTTAGTCTTTGGAGTAGAATAATACCTCCCTCTGCCTATCACCGATAATCTCCAAAAGCATCTAGATCAGTTAGGATTAGATTTGGTAAGTGACAAAACTCACCAAAAAACTCACAAAACTAGAATTAACTATGGCTTAAATTGAGATGATTTATTTCTCCTTAACGTAAATGAAATCTAAGCCATCCAGGTGTTCTTAGGGTGGTATGATCATCAGGGATTCGGGCTCTTTTCATTGTAACCCTATCAGCCTCAACGTGTGGCTGCGACCTGATTGTCCAAGGTGGCACCTTGGGTGTTGGCCATCACTTGACTTGCCGACCAGTGGTAAAGACGAAAGGATGAAAATGGACATTCCTTTAAGAATGAATGCTTCCTGAACTCTGCATGTACTATTTCTGCTTATGTCCAGTTTATTCGAATTTAGTTACAGCTTCACTTAACTGCAGGGAGGTTGGGAAAATTTTTATTCCAGGCAGCCGTGTACCCAGTTAAAAATCAAGGATTTCCTTCCAAGAAAAAGGAAGCAAATAGTCATTGGGAGGCTACTCTGATTGTCGTAATTTTCCAGGCTAAGAACCAGATTCCAAATTCTTTTAGGTCATGTATGAAACCTATTTTTTCAAACTTTATCCTAATAATTAAAAAATTATGAATAATAAAATACTACTAATAAAATAATTATCCCAATAATAAAATTATCCTACTAATAAAAATACTAAACAATAATAAAATATATAAATAAAATATTAAAATGTACACTTCTGTTTTTGTATTTTTTAAAATGTCACATAGACTGAGGACTAGTAGCTAAATGGACACTGGAATAGACAGTGTTGATATTAGTGTTGATATTAGTATCTAAATAGTAGCTAAATAGACACTAAATATTAGCTAAATAAACACTAAATAGAGACATAGTAGCTAAATAGACACTGTGGCATAGACTGTTGATATTAGTGTCTAATATTTGAATGCAGAAGCTAGAGAAGTTAGAGCATGATAAAGACCATATTTTAACTAGGCAGCTTTGGGTAAAGCCTTTCTGTATGAGTTGTTCCATGACTTATTGTTTGTAAACTGTACGATTTATAGAGGGCAGAAATAGAATGCTCCCTCCCTGAAGGCACTAGCGTTTCTGCCAGGCTCATGTTATCAATATCTATATATGTCTTGATCTTACTTAACTGCTGGCTCTCTCACGTAAGTGTGGGTTATCATTCTCTCCTCTCTGGGTAATATCCAGCTTTGTCCACTGCATGTGCTGCTCACAGTGCGTTTTATATGTGGTCAGCTGTGTCACACAGTTGACCTCTTAGCATAAACTTTCTCACTCCGTTTGTCTCTCTTCTCTTCTGGCAATAATAAAAAATACTTTCCAGTGTGTGTTTCTCCTGATAAGAATTTCAGGTCAAGATATAGGCTCCTTATTTGTTTAAAACGATACTTGTTTGTTGTTCTTGTGCTTTGAAAAATAATCATAAAAAATAATCTTGAGAGCATTGCTAGATTTTGTTCACTACTGAACCCCCCATATTTCATCTGCTGTGAGGAAATAGCTGCTCTTGAATAATGAAAACATAGCCTGTTCTGGCTACGGATTTTTTGGGATGAGGAGGCAATAGGGAAAAGGTTAAAGGTGTTTTTAATCTGTAAAACTCTAGAAATCTTCCCACAAGAAGAAATGATCTCAGTATACTGAACTGAAATATTTGGGAGAGGAGCCAGCTGTGTTGTAATGTTGACTACCTTCTAAACTTCAAACTGGTGTGCATTGCCTTTTGACAGGACAAAACACAAAGTTGGAACTATCCTAAAAAAATCTAGACATGCCTGCTATTCTGTGTGCTGGAAACTTCAGGATGCGTCCTGACACTGCTCAAACTTCTCCCCTTTTTAATATGTCCCTCCCCCCCCCGCCCCGTTTTTCTTGAAAACAGAAATTTTTATTTATAAGATCACTTCCCTTGGTTATTCTGGTGATCATCAAACAAATAAAAGGGATACCTTTTAATATACTAGATGGTGTATCCTTAGGTCTTGAGAATATTTCAAAGCATCCAAAGGTTAAGTGTGTGTT
This sequence comes from Ovis canadensis, assembly GCF_042477335.2. NCBI lineage: Eukaryota > Metazoa > Chordata > Mammalia > Artiodactyla > Bovidae > Ovis > Ovis canadensis. Next base: position 64,922,364 of record NC_091263.1, on the reverse strand, counting down.
AGATTTCTAGAGCATACAGGTTTGAGCAGGAGGGTTTCTTGATGGCCGGAGGCTGTGCCTTTGTAACACTTGATAGTACCTCTAGCTGGGATAGTGTTAGAGACTTCCTGGCTTTGTCTCCTCCCAAGCTCCTGGATTTCTGCCCTATGCAGAGATCATTCCCTTATCCTCTAGACATATCTGCTGTGGTAGCAGCCATGATATTACAGCTCAGCAGATGTTGCTTCCTCAGTATGGACCAATTTTACATGGGCATGTCTTCATGTGACAAGCCATCCCTTATTATTAGGGGCTGAGGTTTGATAATTCTATGTTATTTGTGTGTGAGAAGGAGTAGATCTAAAAGAGTGAAGGATCCTGTCCCAGCAAACCTTCTGACTTGACGCTTGCATTGTTGGTCTTGTTGCTTCTGTCAGTGTGGCACAGGGTCTGTGGCTTTTTGACTAAGAAATAAAGAATGGTGGGTGGTTGCTTTGCTGTAGTTGAACAGTGTGTGTTCAGAAATCTGGCAGCTTTGTATTTTATTCATCTTCTCGGGGTCCTGTTTCTGCGGAAAGTGTGTCAGCTGGGTTCTCTGAAATATCTGAGCCTAGGACATTGAAGCCACAGAGGCTAATAGAGACTGCTTTCAAGAGAGCTGAGGTCCTTGGGTGGGAGGTAGGAGATAAAGAGCCAGGAGAAACGATCTCTTTTCATTGGTGAGGCCGGAAGAATAGCTGCTGCTGATTCTTTGGGGGATGCCTGGGGAACATTGTACGGCTTTTGTGGTGGGCTCAGCTGTGTGGCCTGTGCAATGTCTTAGGACTTGTGGGCTTCATCTACTTACTCTCTTGGCTGTTCCTGCTACCTCCAGTTGTCAGCTCTGAAAGAAAAAGAAATGAGAGAAATGGTTTGAATGTTATTCAGCAAACAAAATAAGAAGCTTGATGTTTCCCACAGCTATTTTAGAAACTTCCTTTTCTTCCCCTACAGTGACTCTGTTTAGAGACCTAGACAATGAAGCTTGAGTATATGTCGAATTTAAGGTCTGCTTTTCCCAGAAGGAAAGAGCCAGGGGAACTAGAACAGTAGTTATCTCCGAATAGGAAAGAATAAAATGGAGGTTATGGAAGCCTGAATTCTGAAAGGAATTCTGAGCATCAGTAAGCTATGTTCGAACCTGATATCCTCTTCCACAAAGATCTAGGTCATATCTTTATTTGGAAATTAATAATTGATTAATGAGGAAAATCTTAACTGAGGTGTTTATAAATATTGGCTGAAATGTTGTTCTAAACCATGCAAAATGATAACAAACTGAAAGCTTCAAAAACGATTTGCATCTTAGTGGTTCGTAGTTGTTGATTATTCTCAGTACTGTTAGCTGGAGCTTGTAAATCGTTTCTTTGTGGTGAAGGAATTTGCTGAGTGCCCCATCTGCCTGGCAGTAACAAGCCTCATCTTCTAACAAGGAAAGAAAAGACTTTTGGCTGTTTTGATCATTTAATTTATTTGATTTTTCATTTATTTGTTTGTTTATACTTTGCCTCTTTGTTTTTGCCTCAGATGACTTAGAATGGGAGAGTCTCTTGTATTCCCTGGTAGACGAATTGATTTCTTCCTAAATCTTCCTGGAGCTAAGTATGACATCATCTCCAAAACTGCAGATCACTGATTTTCTTTGACAATGACAGAGGCATTCTCTGGAGGAACTGGGATCTCGCTTGAAAATCCACAGAAAAGTGGCAGGGAGTGGTGGTGGAGTGGGCGGTTTATATTCACAGCACCAAATGCCTGTGTTGGGACCTGTGTTGTGTTCCTGGAGCAGTGTTCATCTTGAGACCTTACTTCCACTGAGGCTGAGCCTGGTCGAAGCACAGTCCAGCCGTATGGCTTCAGAGAACACAAATAAGGTTTTAGTTTTATTGTGATACAAATTGTTTCCTTTTAGGAAATGATAGGTAAATTGGTCAGGTAGTAAAATAGTGTTATTAAGGAGCAGTTTAGAAAATGTTTGTTGTGCTTTCATCTAGATAAGAAAAGATATCAAGATAAGTCGCTGCCCAGAGGGTATTGTCTCCTTGCTCCTCAGTCTTATTTGGACCCTCAAGTTTGATTCTGTTTCTAGCAGAGTTCCCTTCAGGACCTCACCTCGTGCTTGCTCGGAGGGCGAGTTGGCTCCTGTCAGGTGAAAGGCCATTCTAAGCAGAAGGTACTCTGGAGTCAGTGGACCAAGCTAAGGTTGTCACAGAGCATCCTGTGTAGTTTCATCAGGATTCTTGGCCTCTCCTTCCTTCCTGTCCTTTGCTCTTTCTGACTCGTTTTGGTTTTGGCCTTTGAGAATACTTAGTTTTACAAGATGCTGGAGCTGTTACATATCCTTGTACCAGAAAGAATGAGTCTAGGTGCTTTGCAAAAGATTTCTACAAAAACCTTCCCTTTTATGCTGCGGGGAGTGACATACGAGCAGCCCTCCTCATGCACAGGTCTGCATCCGTAGACACTGAGGGCCAGCTCTACTACACCATCTGTGCCAGACTGCAGCCTCCTGGGATTGTGGCATCCGTGGGGTCCCAGAACCAGTCTCCAATGGTTATCAAGAGATGACTGTACATCTGTGTTAAGCCTGTCATTTTGTTCCTCCTGATTTATTATTTCTGCAGGTCCATTTGATTGTTGTTATTGAAATTCCTTGTAGAGTACCAGTTAGCAGCCAACTTTGTCTTAGACACAGCACCTAAAGTAATCATAGGTGCTTTAAGCACATCAAGAATACCTTGAGCAGGCCAGTTTGGAGGACCGGCAACACTATCAGGATCTTTGTGACAGTTTCTCTAAAAATTCCTGTGGTGCCATTGCCTGTGAATTTCTTTAGACACTAGCTTATGCAGTTTTTTATTAGAAGCCACCTCGGTGGTGTGTCAAGTGGTAAGAGTTAGCTGACACTCTGGAAGTTTAAAAACAAAGAAAAGCAAGATGGTGAAAAGAAAACCTGCTGTTTGGTCCCATGTATATTGCTAACTAGCTCTATAATCCTGAACAGGCTACTCTGTATCTCAGTCATACTTTCCCATGGGGAAATAGATTTTATATATCCCCTATTTGCAAGGATCGATCAAGGTGACATTCGTGAAGAATGCCTTTGTAAACTGTAATTGCTTTGTGAATAAAGATTACTATCGCTGATAGTACCAGTTTTCAACCACCAGTAACCTGATTTTCCCATCCTGTGCTTGGAAGAAGCACAAATCTACAAAGAGGGCTTGCTGATTTTTCAGTGTAAGTCATATTCACAAGGCTCACATGCTTTCCCCCTGCCTTTGATCCTGCCTGTCTCTCCGTTCTTGAATGGGATGACCTGTTGTGTCATAGCAGCCGTAGTCTCAGTACAGAGTAGAACTGTGACTGCGCTTGTAGGAGATCTTTAACAAAGCCGCAGCGCTGCCAGAAATGTTCTTTCATTTCCATTCTCTCCTGTACCTCCTAGTACCTTAAGAATCCTTGGGCTTGATTATAAACCTGCAAGAACTTAAGGTAGAGTCTCAATTCTCTGACCCAGGTTCTTTTCACAGGTCACAAAACGGAGCTATCAGGTCTCCAAAAGCAGCAGAGGAGAAGGGAGATGGAACGTGCTTGTGGGGCTTAGCAGCCCTCAGGCGCGGATTATGGCCCCCAGGGTCCCTGAGGCGGACAGCAAGGGCTCGGTTTGCTGCTCAGAAGGTTGATTATCTCTCAGTCCTTGCAGCTTCACATTAAGATGCACTTAGGAACGCATCTGTGTGACTTGGTCAAGTAAGGGCTTTCAGTTTAGGAGGATTCAAGCAGGTTTTAATCTAATTTAAGCCTAATCTCCAACGACTGAGAAAGGGCATGGGTGTCTTTGGTTTTACTTTCAAATATATGATGGTACCAGATGGAGCCAGATGTGATTAGTCATACTTGCAGTCTTCATGGGGTTGCTTCAGGAGCCTTAATAGACAACCCACTAATTCAGATGATTAATAAAATTTCTAGTGTGTGAATGAAGATGGTATGTATTAGACAATGAAATGTGGACAACCGAACAGTGATGAAATCACCCTACCCAGCTCCCCACAGGTTGTTTCCCTAGGAGACGCTGGCGGATCTTGACTCTGTGAAACCTGAAGAAAAGACCTGACAAGCATGGGGGGAGTGCAGCATATGTCACGCCTGTGTTTGGTATATCTGAGCAGCTGATGTATGATAGCAACTGGGGAATCAGATCATAAGTCAACCATATGACTTTGTTCTGTGCCTGTTTATCCTTATTCAAACAATTGGCTGTTTTTTGTATTCCTTAGCAGTGGTCTCTGGTAGCCTTATATCTAGCCATGTGCAGGTGGAAAAGAAAGGGCCATCTTAGTTGTAGATAGAAGACCCTGAAAAATAAGAGATGGTGCATGGGGAATTCCCTGGTGGTCCAGTGGTTAGAACTCTGTGCTTCCATTGCAGTGGGCACAGGTTTAATCCCTGGCCAGGGAACTAGAATCCTATAAGCTCTGCAGTGCACCGAAAAAAAAAAATATATATACATGGCCTTTTTAACATGAATTGAAGGTGATCTCTAATTGATCCTCTATGAGTACTCCTAGCAGGGGGAGTTCCCTGCCCTTGGCAGAAAGTCCTCAGGGGCTCCTGGAACATCCATCCATATTTGTTATCTGAGAAGTAGAATGTGCTCCTTGCCTTAGGAATTCCTGAATCTACTGATGCCTCCAAGTGGTGAAATCAGAGTTTGCAGACTGCTATTCACAGTAGTGCCTTGTTCTGAAGGCACTGTTCACTGTTCAGATAGCATCCCACATATTTTATGGATGGGTATATAGAGGTGCACTGTGACAGCAGAACCTTTCTCCAGAGCTCCTGTGTGCTGAGTACTCCAGTCTTCCAGGCATAGTTGGATGCATTCAAGTCTTTTTTTCATTCCATAAATGCTTATTAAGTTCCTTTTCTGTACTAAGTCGTGGGCTGACTACTGATAACAAAAGACCAGCAAGATTTAGCCTGGTTGATCAGATACGGTCCAGCAATTGAAAACTAACACTAAAGGCTGTAATAAAAATATAGGTTCTGACAGGCAGTGACTCTGCCCTTATGAAAGCTTAGTCTTTCAATAGATTGAAATGGGGTATGAAATATTAACCCCTGACAAGCCAGTGAGAAATACACTTATTACGCCTAACTATATCCCATGCTAAGCACTTGCAATGAATTAATTCATCTTGATAACCACCTTGTAAGGTATACATACTATTATTCCTACTTTACAAATAGAGGAAACTGAAGCTCAGAGAAGTTAAGGACCTTGCTAAAGGTCATGGAGTAGAGGCAGGATACAAATTTAGGGAACTTGACTGAGAGTCCATACTCTTAAATGACTTAAATGACACACTGCCTCTGGATGGAAGGATACCATCTTGACCAACCTCCTATATGATAGGGCATGGCAGAGTGATAATCCCCTGACCCTCCTTGTCTGCACAGCTGTCTCTCTTTCCTATATTGGCTCCTTGGGCAGCTTACCTAACCCTCAGTGAGCAGGAGTTGCCAAATGTAGCCTGTAGACACTTACCTACAGCCCTAGAAGTTAATCTGACTCTGCCTTTGACAAGCTAGGTGTCCTTGCCTCTCTGAGCATGTTTCCTCATCTGTGAAGTAGAGAGAATGATCATGGGATCATTTAGGGGTTAAAGAAGATAACAACACAGTCTTTGCCTCTGAGTAAGCACTTCAAGTTGGTTAGCAAATTTTTGTTACCATCATCCTCTGGTCTCGAGAGCAAACTACGAAACAGTTTCTCAGAGACCAGATTCTAAGACCTAGGTAGGCGGGCAGGTTTTTTTTTTTGGTTTTGACAACACAATAATTTTATTCTGTGTATTTCTCTTGACTCTTTTGGTGTGAAAAGCAGAGAGGTAAAGCATTATTTGACAGATGTATGGATTCAAGCAAGAAACTGAGGTGCAATTGCAAAGAAATGCCTTGTATAACTCAGAGCCCTGTCTGAGGAGACACAGAGGACCCTAGAGGGCGGAGAATGAACACAGCGCAGGGGCTAGTTCCAGAGTCGCATCCTCGGTTAGTTCACTTGCAAGTGTGGGTGAGGGTCCCTGGTCATTAGGCAGAGATTTTTTTTTTCCCCTCTGCTCTAACACCTATCTGCTGTCTAGTGTTTATTAAACAAAATTTATTTCATTTTTCTTGGTGTGAAAGAATTCGTGTCTTGTCCAAAATGCAGAGGCAAAGGAGCTCTGTAACTGCAGGCTTGTTGAACCCTTTTTCCCCACCTGTTCCTGTGCCAGAGTTTGCCAAAGTGTTCACTTGCCAGCCGTTGCTCCTCACTTCTCACGGCCAGCTCACTCCGAAGGCTCAAGCCGCAGTGACACGGCCGTTTCTGCCGCCGCCACCACCAGCAGCAGCCACTAAGTTTCCTGCTCTAAGGATGTGACCTGCCGTGAAGCTTTCACAGTCCTCTTTCATTCCTGTCTTCAGTGTTGTATCTCTTTCTTTTGGTGCTTTTGCCATGCAGCAGTATTGCCAAAAAAAAAAAAAAGTTTTCAGGCACCAAAGTGAAGAGCCCTTACTACCTTACCATAGGGATTTGAGTTAGCTATGGCGAAGAAGGAAATTGAGAGGGCTCCTTGTGCCTCTGTGCTGAGCAGGAAGGAGTTTGCTTCTTGACAGTGTGCTAGCTCCCTAGCCAGGTGGGGGACTTGCTGGGATTGTATGACCTCTGGAGGAATATAAAAAGAAAAACAGTGCCCCCAACCCACAGGAGCCAAGGCTGGAAGACCGATCTCACCTTCTCCCACTCCCTTTCCCTAAGCTTAAGCTTGCTCTGCCAGCAGACACTGCCCCAAGACTGTGGCTTATAACAGCCATTTCCTTTTGTCCATGAATAAGCTCACTCTTTGTAAAATGTTTCAGCTTGGGGGACTGGAAAGGCTCTCTTGTGCCTTCCTGTCTCTTCATTTCTCCAAGGGTTAATGTTGATGGCTCTGTCTTTGTCTTCACAGGGAACTCTAATGATCCATGACAAAGAGGTCACACTCGAGTATGTACCAAGCCTGGATTTTTGGTACTGCAAGTGGGTGAGTGCCCAGAATTCTTCTCTTTAGAAGTAAGGATCCAGCGTCATAGTTCCTCTGTGTTTCCAGGAATGCTGCCTGGTGCATTATACATTGCCAAGGGCAAAGTTCTTCTTTCTTGGTTCACTTCAAATGAACTGGAAGTCAGGGCAAGGTCATCCCAGCTACTGCCTGTGGCCATAGAGGTTTCAAGGTCTGTAGGTGGAGACCTTTCCCCAGTGACATATGCCATGTTCTTATTGATTTTGAACTGAAAGAAGGACAGTCCCTTGATTTAAAGCCTACCCCCAGTTACCTTTCCTGGGAGTGGTTAAAGAGGATTTACTAATACTTCAAAAACTCTATATACAGAGGCTGGATCTGTGAGAGGTATACATTTTTTTTTTTGGATATTCAGGGGTTTCCAAGGATATAGAACTTCAGGTAATGTAGTATTTGTCCTCTGTTTAACTTCATATTCTTCTTGAACAATATATTTAAAGATATTAGGTTTTACTCTTTTTAGATGTCCAGTTTGATTGCAAATGAGTGTGAATATACATTTTATCATTTTTCATCAGGCTATTAGTTTCAAAAGTAAGTTTGAAAAGTCTGTAAAGTTTCTGAACCAAGATTCACTAAAAATATTGTAGAACTTGATAAAATTAAGTAATGGCTTTAGCTTGACATTTTGAAATACAATTTAAATAGATATAGTTGTCATTCACCAAAGCATTAATAGTTCATGGATATATATATATACCATAAGCTGTCAATGTAGAAAGAAAGACATTTAATTATTTTTTAAATAGTTTGCTGTTTTAACTATTTTAAAGCATGTAATTCAGTAGCTTTCAGTACTTTCACAGTGAAGTGCAATCACCAACACTAATTCTAGAACTTTTTCTTCACCCTGAAGGAAACCCCGTATCTATTAAACAGTCATTCCCCATTCCCCTTTCATTGAGTTTCTGGAAACCACTATTCTGTTTGTATCTCTGTGAATGTGCCTATTCTGAACATTTCACATAAGTAGAACCATGTATTATGTGACCTTTTGTCTGCCTTCTTTCACTTACCGTTCACTTAGAGTGTGTATCAGTATTTCATTTATTTTTATGGCTGAATAATAAATGGATATGCCACGTTTTGTTTATTCATCAGGCAATGGACATTTGCATTGTCTCCATTTCTTGGCTATTGACAATAAGAATACCATGAATATTTAGGAACAAGTTTTTGTTTGAAAGCCTGTTCTCAGTTCTTTTGGGTTTATGCCCAAGAGTAGAATTGTTGGGTCATATAGTACTTTCATGTTTTAACTCTCTGAGGAGCTGCTAAACTTTTTTTCACAGAAAGCAGCTGCACAGTTTACATTCCCATCAACAGTGTCTTAAGGGTTGCAGTTTTTCCACATCCTTGCCAACATTTATTTTCTTCCCCCTCAAACCGCCCCTCCCCCCTGCCTTTTTTTTTTTGGTAGTAGCCATCAAACTGTTTAACAACCACTAGTGGGTGTGATGGAGAAGGCAGTGGCACCCCACTCCAGTACTCTTGCCTGGAAAATCCCATGGACTGAGAAGCCTGGAAGGCTGCAGTCCATGGGGTCGCTGAGGGTCGGACACGGCTGAGGGTCGGACACGACTGAGCGACTTCACTTTCACTTTTCAGTTTCATACATTGGAGAAGGAAATGGCAACCCACTCCAGTGTTCTTGCTTTGAGAATCCCAGGGACAGGGGAGCCTGGTGGGCTGCCGTCTATGGGGTCGCACAGAGTCGGACACGACTGAAGTGACTTAGTAGTAGTAGTAGTGGGTGTGAAATAGTATTTCATCTTCATGATCGTGATACTGATTTGCAGTTCCCTAATGATTAGTGATGTTGACCATCTTTTCTTGTGTTTGTTGCCACTTGTGTATCTTTTGGGGGAAAATGTGTATTTAGGTCTTCTGCCCATTTTTAAGTAGGTTGTTTGTCTTTTTTTTAAGTTGTAAGAGTTCTTCTTGGCAATTCCCTGGTGGTCCAGTGGTTAGGACTCAGCACTTTCACTGTGGTGACCCAAATTCAGCCCCTGGTCAGGGAACTTATGAGCCATAAACTATGCAGATTAAAAAAGGTCCCGCCCCCACAAAAAAAGGCTGTAAGAGTTCTTTATATATTCTGGATGTTAATCCTTTATCAGATATGGTGGTTTAGGTCACTGAGTTGTGCCTGACTCTTGTGACCCCATTGACTATAGCCCACCAGGCTCCTCTGTCCTTGGGATCCTCCAGGCAAGAACACTGGAATGGGTTGCCATTTCCTTCTCCAGGGGATCTTCCTGGCCCAGGAATCAAACCCAGGTCAGATAGGGGATTTGCAAATATTTTCTACCATTCTATATGTTGTTACTGTGTGTTACTTTCTTGATAGTATCCTTTGATATACAGAGTTTTAATTTTGATAAAATCCATTTTATCTGTTTTGTTTTTTTCTTCTGTTACTTGCCCTTTGGTATCATGAAAGTATTGCTAAAGCCAAGGTCTTGAAGATGTATCCTTATGTTTTCTTCTAAGAATTTGATAGTTTTGTCATTTAAATATATTTGGACCTTTGATCTATTTTGAGTTAATTTTTGTTCAGGATATGAGTTAAGGGTCCATCTTCTTTGGAATGTGGATATTCAGTTTTCTGTGAACCATTTATTGAATTAACTATTATTTCCCCATTGAATAGTTCTGGTACTCTTGTTGGAAATAATTTGCCCATAGATGTATAGATTTAGTTACATAGACTCTCAGTTTTATTCTGTTGACCCATATATCTGTTCTCATGCCAGTACCACATTGTTTTGATTGTTGCAGCTCTGTAGTAAGTTTTGGCAGTTGCAAAGTGTGAGTCCTTCAGTTTTGTTCCTTTTCATTGTCTTGGCTACTCAGTGTCTTTACATCCTATAAATCTGAAGATGATCTTTTCCATTTCTGCAAAAAGGCCATTAGAATTTTGAGAACATTTTGCGTTTATGTAGTGATTGTCTCTACATCTTGGAATTATGAGTGATTTTTTAATAATCAGAGCTGGAGGGAGCTAGCATTAAAGAGAAATTTTTGAACTCTGTTTTCTGTTAAGCAGCAAAAAAAAAAAAAAGATGTTGGTATCTGATGTCAGAATTATGCAACTGTTGCCAAGGATGTTGCTTGAAAGAGCAGAATGGCTTGGTTAGATTGTCACCTAAAATATCAGGCCACTCTTTTAGCTATTTCAGGGGTATTTTGTAATTTCTGTGCTTCTCTGGAAGGATTGAAGTGCCAGTCCTGCATATGGGATCTTTGGCCTGATATGAAATACACTGACTTCTAAAAAAAATTCATAGCAGTAGTAGTCATAATAGCCAAGAAGTGGAAACAGCCTTAATGCTCATCAGCTGACAAATGGATAAACTAAATGTAGTATAGCCATACAGTGGAATACTATTTGGCAATAAAAAGAAATGAAGTACTGATCAGTGCTGTAGTATGAATGAACTTAAAAATACTATGCCAGACACAGAAGATCAATTCTGTGGGACTGAAGGTAAGAATGGAAGATGACTGCACTAGGTTTTTCTTTGGGGGATGAAGAAAATGTTCTAAAGTTAAATTTTGGTGATGATCTTAGTATATATAGATGTACTAGAAATCCTTGAATAGAACACTTAAAACTGATCAATTTTATGGTGTCTAAACTATAGCTACCTAGGTTAGGATCATAACTCCCCTACTTAAAGCTCTGCTGTGCGATCTTCCCACAGTATCTATAGGGGATAGATTCCCTATATTTTGGTATCAAAATCCACAGATGCTCAAGTCCCTTATATAAAATGATCTTGTATTTGCATATAACCTAGGCACATTCCCTGATATACTTTAAATCATCTCTAGATTACATATAGTAGATAATACAATGTAAATGCTCTGTAACACTTCTAATATTCTCAGAACAGCTACCAGAGGTGCTACCTGTGGATCTTCTTCCTTCCACGCCCTTTTTAAAATCAGAGTTTCAGAAAGGAGTTAATCACTGAATTCTTCTTGGTTCCAGCCAAGCCTGAATCGGGCCATCATAACCAGTTCAGGATCAGATTTTTGGGTGCAGGCTGAGTAGTCACAGCCTTAGGACAGAATCTCCTATAAACCACTTAATAGTCCATTTTCCTTAGTTAAGTTTACTTCCAGGAGAAATCTTTGTCCAGAGCAAAGGCATTTGGGCTGCTCAAAGGTCCAGCCAGATACCCTGTTAGAGGCAGCTCTCAGACAGCAGCTCACCGGATTCTGTGCCAGCTCTGATGAGTAGAGGATATCAGAATGGTTAGGTTTTATGGGAATCTGGGATATGGCTTATTTCTTTCAGTTTTGGCAGTTGTCACTGTGTTATATATATAAGGTTAAAAAAAATTTTTTTTTTGGTCAAATTGAACTATTTTCTTTCCCTGTGCAGTGTAAGGCCAGCACTGGTGGACACCGATCTTCATGTTCATTCTGCAAGTGCCCAAGGGAAGGTGAGTGGTGGTAGAGGCAGAGGTGGTAGTTATTTTGTACACTGAACATGACAAATTTCCTGCTTTCCTTGGCTTTAAAGAGTCATCATCCCTAAATACAAGTTCATCTGGAAAACTCTTAAAAGTGCTGTGTGATAGCTAACTTTGTGTGACCTGTTAGTAAATAGTTTTGGGTCTCAGAGTTCCGCCAAGGGTGGGAGATGGATTATGGGCTACTTAGCCTGGGCAGCTGACCATAGGTCAGCAGTATTGTTACTTAGGATATTGTTACAGTTTAAGGGTATTAGGTTGAGGAAGAGTCTACATGGCATTCGTCCCTGTGACCCCTCCACCCCTACTTCTTTGAAGTTATTGGGGACAGTTTGCTGTTGTTATTGCTTTCTCATTTACATTCTAAACATTTGAGGATCTTAACACAAACACATTCCTTAAAGTAACAGTAAAAGTATAAACAAGACTAAATCAGGATTGAGGGTATGTGTTATTATTAGAGTGATAAACCTACCAGCTTCTCAGTGACTTGATTTTAAAGTTAATTTCTCCTGAGAACCTCTAGGTAAACAGCCTTAAGAGTCTGTCAAAGGCATTTATAACAGTAGTCCTATAACAATGACTGTTACATGCCTCTTTCTGATATTATCCTGTAAGGAAAGCTAGTACCTGACAGTAAAATACAGTTCAGTGCTGGGATCCTGGTAGTCTTCTAGAAGATTTGTTTGTTCCAAGGTTAGACTTTAGTGTGCCTCCAAGGAATGTTCTAGCTGGGCTTTTGGCCTATAGTGGAGATTCTGCTCTCAAATGAGGGCTATGAAGCAGGTGTTCTGAAAATATTTGTGGGGAGGCTGTATAAGCTCTAGAGTCCAAACCAGCACGTGGGAAGGTGAGTAAATAACTTTCCTATCAACAGGTGAGAGATTTTTAGCTTGCTGTATTACTCCAGTTATGCAAAATTGTGTTTTCCCTCCAGAAAGTCATCTTTTCAGTCTGTTCTAACAAATGAATAAATGGGTTATAGAAACCCTTGAGCACCATACCAGTAAGATGGTTGAAACAGCTTTAAGCTAGAAACATACGTGGCAGGCATTCACTAGTCGCCTGTCACCGCTGTTAAGTAATCTCTACACTGCTCCCATAGAATGCCATTTTGAGCCACATGACTTCCCTTAAGAATGAATTAACTGTTTAAAAAAAAAATGCCCCCAATCAACTGGGCACATTATCCTGATATAGAAAGAGATTTGAAATGAATCATTTCTATCTTGAAGGACGTTTACCTGTTACAGTTATTGGCATGTAAATGAGCCTTGTACTGGTAGGTCTCTTCTTACTTTTGCAGGAGACTGGGGTGTCTAGTCTTATAGAATTTGGGCAGCTATTTTAGTACCATAACACTGGAAAAAGAAAGACTCCTAGGCATAGCACATTTGACATAAATGTTTCTAGCAAATTCCTGGAAAGACCATATGTTTAATACTTTTTTCCTAAGATCTGTTCTTATCAGTAGTTATAATAGTAAAAGTCCAGGGTCTCTGAAAGATTTAAATGTTGGGGAAATGATAAAAAACTCACTCATAAGATTAAAATTTTTAAATACTTAGTTACTGCTGAAAACTGTTCTATTTACGGTCTTGTTAGCCTTTCTGCTTAAAGTTTGTCAGAGGACTTTTTTGTAGGTTTTTTGTTTTTTGTGTTTTTTTTTACTTTTAAAAATATTGCAGGAAATTCTCTGGTGGACCAATGGCTAAGACTCGGCACTTTTACTGTCATGGTCCAGGTTCAGTCCCTGGGTAGGGAACTAAGATCCTGCAAGCCATACAGCTTGCAGGATATAAGCCAGTTCCCTGGCAGTATAGTGGCTAAGACTCTGAGCTTCCACTGCCAGGGGCACAGGTTCAATCCCTGGTCAGGGAAATAAGATCCCACATGTTGCTCACTGTGGCCAAAAAACCCAAAAATAAAAACATTCTAGTGCGAGTATTTGTTGGTAAGTAAGGAGGAACCACAAGAGTAGTGTTGTGTTTGGGGGATTAAAACCTGTTGGAGATTCTTTTTCTATTTCTGTTCGTCTAATGACAGAAGCTAAGCAAGAATTAGTAACCTACCCTCAGCCTCAGAAAACATCCATACCAGCACTATCAGAAAAACAAGCCAGCCAACCCTCAAGGTCAGCTGATAAGGAATCTGAACCCAAGAAGAGGGAAGAAGGACAAGAACCACGCTTGGGACATCAAAAGAGAGAATCAGAAAGGTATCTGCCTCCTCGAAGGGAAGGATTCACCTTCCGAAGAGACCGAGAGAAGGAGCCGTGGTCTGGGGAGACACGCCAGGATGGGGAAAGCAAAAGTAAGTGGTTTGTCAGGGCATGTACCAGTCTGTGACCACCACGGTTGGGGCATAGATGACCTATACTGTGACTTCCTACACCTTAGTAAAACAGCTCAACCTGATTGTAGACGCTATTGTTTTTTGCAGGCCTCGCTGTCAGAATCTGTATCCTCCAACTAGCAAGTTTCTATTCAAATGTAGCAAGGCATAACTTTAGATTTCTAAGTATTGTGAAGAAAAGTGTGAAGTATTTAACTAATAGAATCACCCTTGGTAGAGCAGGGTAACATCTGCAGTATGAAAAAAAAATACACTCAAACTCTGAAGCCTTCAAAATTGTAAACCTTTCTCTCTTTCCTTTCTCCTCTCCCATTTGTGCTTGGTTTGTTCAGCAATCATGCTAAAACGCATCTATCGTTCCACTCCACCGGAGGTGATAGTGGAAGTGCTGGAGCCCTATGTCCGCCTTACTACTGCCAACATCCGTATCATCAAGAACAGAACAGGACACATGGGCCACACCTATGGCTTTATTGACCTGGACTCCCACGCAGTGAGTTGCAGTTGTCCATCACCCCCATCCCCCAGGCCCCTCACCCTCTCCTTTCACCCCGGGATGGCCTAGGAACAACTGCCTATGGAAACCTCAAGAAGGTTGGAAGGACTTGACCCTTAAAGTTGTCATGTGCCACTTGGCACCATAACCCCTGTTATTGTTTTCTTTGGCTCATTCAGGTGAAGTGACTGCCCTAGAAAGTTGGAACTCTGAGTGGCTTTCCAGGTCTATTTCTTGTCTGGTGGCATTTCAGTTTCCAGTTAAAATAGTGACAGCTTAGTCACTTGGAAAATCTGAGTACTGAACCTTTTCAAGATTTTGTTGAATTTTCTAATTTCTTAAAATCATTTTGACCAATCACAATTTTATGTTTGATGGTAGAACATTCACTCTTTTTCCTCAAAGTGTTGCTTTAATAGATTCTTGTGCCTTGAATTTCTAGTTGTGGGGCCCTTTTCCATGTAAGTAATGCGAGGGTAGCAATGAAAATTATGTTTTGCACTCAAAAAAGTCACAAGAGACTTTGTAAGCTGGATCTGATGCAGTGACAGTTGCAGACTAAAAGAAGCGGATTTGAACTTTTGAAATTGATACTAAGAACTGATGGCTACACTGACCATTATTCTGATCAGCGCTTCATTAAGGGTTGCTTATTTTTGCCAGTGTGCTCTTAGTGTTATAATGATGACCAGAACATATGTTTAATAAAGGTTTTTTGGTTTTTTTTTTTTGAGAAGGAAAATCCATGTTCAGTTTTCTTTCATAGGACATGTCCTTTTCTTTCTTTGGGTTCAAATGAGTGTTTGTTTCCCCAGGAAGCTCTTCGAGTAGTGAAAATCTTGCAGAACCTTGATCCACCATTTAGCATTGCTGGGAAAATGGTAGCTGTAAACCTGGCCACTGGAAAACGAAGGTAAAGCAGAGGGATGGGACTCCTTTGTGTTATCCCACTCAGATGTTTGGGAGGCAGCTCTTACCTCTGACTGGAGATACAGATGGTAAAGCATGCTTTCCCAGTGTAAGTTGCCTCAGATTCACATGTATATTTTCTTTTTCTATGGCTTGCCTTGTTCTTTCTCTAGATTTTTTTTTTTTTTCCTTTTAAATAGTAGTACTGAGTACTTATTTTTTTTCCCCTCTTAACTCTCTGGTCTCTTTGGGCCCCAGGTGATGGTACAGCCTTGTATATGCAAACAAATTGCAAAATATCCTTGCTCCCTGAAATCCTAAGAAAATGCTGTCTTGACTTTGTTCATACCCCCATAGTGCTGGGAAATCTTATTCTTTACTCCTTCACTCATCTTGACCCAGAAATGGTAACTGGGAAGTGGCAGCATCAGAGAGGCAGGCTTACAGGGAGCGGTCAGCTCTGCTCTGGTACCCTCAACTCAATTGCTGTTTTCCTCCAGCAGATAGTTATACAGGAGTCCCGCTGCTTCTCCCTTCAGGAATCTCTGCATCACCAGACCTGCTATCTGGGTTGATTCCTTTCCGTGCCACGGGGGGAATAGAGTTTCTCAGCAGATCTGTTAGGGTTGGGCACCCCTCAGGTGGCTTTCGGTAGCAGGCTCAAGACATGTTGTGTTGTTTGTTGCAGAAATGATTCTGGGGACCATTCTGACCATATGCACTGCTATCAGGTAGGCTTCAGCAGTTGGGGAGTGCTTTGTTAAGATCCTCAAGTGACTGAAAAAGTGACCTTCAGTTCTCTCTAATGGCTGATTGTTAAGGTAAATGGCTATCCGAAGTTCCATAATTTTAACTTGTTTTTCTGTGATAGGGTAAAAAATATTTCCGAGATAGGCGGGGAGGTGGCAGAAATTCAGACTGGTCTTCCGATGTAAATCGACAAGGACAACAGTGTGAGTAACCTTTGTCTTATTTCTATTGTTCTTTCTAGTTTGATTGCCCATTAATTGAAATCTTGAAAAAAAAAAAAATCCTGATGGTCACAAAGTTGGCAAGAGACAAGGGGTGCTCACTCAGAGAGCTCCATCTACAGGTTTTCGGTTGGCCAGCCTCCTTCTTAGATTGTTGTTGACGAGTCCCCAGCAAGGGCTTCTTTGGACATGGGCTAACTCTGGCTCTGGTTTTATTCCCTCTAGCTTCATCTGACTGCTACATATATGATTCTGCTACTGGCTACTATTATGATCCCTTGGCAGGAACTTACTATGACCCCAATACACAGGTGAGTTTGGGGCTTTGTTATTTTGTAAATCATTCTTATATATATATATATATATATATATATATATTTAAGATTGATTGATTTAGTTTTGGATGTGCTGGGTCCTCATGGCTGTGCGAGCTTTTCTCTAGTTGTGGTGAGTGGGGACTACGCTTCGTTGCAGCGAGTGGGCTTCTCATTGCAGTGGCTTCTCTTGTTGCCAAGCGTAGGCTCTAGGCATGGGGCTTCAGCAGTTGCCGCTCACAGGCTGTAGATCATGGGCTTAGTAGTTGTGGCGCATGGATTTAGTTGCTCCACAGCATGTGGGATCTTCTTAAGCCAAGAATTGAACCTTTGTCCCCTGCATTGGCAGGCAGATTCTTAACTACTGGACCATAAAGGAAGTCTTTATTTTGGTGTGTATGTTTTGTTTTGGGTTTTTTTGGTGTTTTTAAATGTCCAGGTTTTATATTGAGTTGTAATTATGTAGGTGGATTTTAAAGATGGTAATCTTCATGTTAACTGTTGTATATATAGAAAAATCAATGCCTTGTGACATTACAGGTGAGAACAGTGCTGCTCTTGGGAAAAATGGACAGTGAGTGGTCTGGCTACCTTTTGACCCCTGGAGTGGGTTTTTAGGTTGTTTAATATGTTTTCCTCTAAGACAAGAGAGAGAAAGCTGTTTCTTTCCCTCAGAAGAGAACTGTGCTCCTTAGACGTGGAATTTCTGGAAAAGTGAAATGTTCTATAGACTTAACTGTTTTGCAGCAAGAAGTCTATGTACCCCAGGATCCTGGGTCCCCTGAGGAAGAAGATATCAAGGAGAAGAAACCTAGCAGTCAAGGAAAGTCAAGTAGCAAGAAGGAAACATCAAAAAGAGACAGCAAGGAGAAAAAAGACCGAGGAGTCACGAGGGTAAGAGGGCATGGGAACCCTGCTTTCTTTTCGCCACAGTGCACACTAAATGTATATATCTTTCTAGATAGAATTGTAGTAAAGGCTGAAAGAGATAATGTACATAAATGTACCATATGGTACCTGACATAGGGTAATCACTCAATATATACTAAATGGGATGTGTTTAAATCTTTTTTTATTTTGGAATCACTATAGTAATATCACAGATATTTCACAAATTAAGAGGTTTGGAAAATCAGACTCACTTCAACAGGTGAACTCTAAACCCAGCTTTTATGAGTATCATATAAAAATTACCTGGGATTTTGATCAGTTTCAGGAAAATGCCAGTGAGGGGACAGCTCCCCCAGAAGATGTGTTTAAGAAGCCTCTGCCTCCCACTGTGAAGAAGGAAGAGAGTCCTCCACCAGTAAGGCTAAGCTGATGTGCTGGGCTAGGGCTGGGGCTGATTGCAAATGGGAAAGAAGGTTCAAAGGTTGATGACTCACTTCGGTACTGGTCCTGTAGTTCTCTGTGTCTCACAGACAAGGACTGCTCTTGAGTGTAAACATGAGGTGCATTTTCCTGTCTGTTAGTAGGAGTGTTCCTTGAGACTCAGAGACCGTTATCTGTCCTTTTTCTCCGTTCCTACCAGACCAGAGAATGCCAGCCATTTTTAAGTTAGAATCTTGGTTTTGTTAATTCTTCTCTTCTAAATGACCAAGGAAATATGTTTTCCTGGCCCTAATGTTTTCTACTTTTTGATGCTGCATGAAAACATCTTAAATGTCAAGTGCATGCATATGTCATTTTTATCATTTGCCCGCCAGAGTGAACAAGGGTTAACACGTACCCATTTTTTAGATGCCTTAAAAGTGATAGTCTCAAGGTAATCAAAAGTTATTTTGATGCTAGGCCAATGATCATGTATCATTATTTAACATTTTCTATAAACTCATGATAAATACTTTTTGCTGCTCTACATTGTTGATTCAGTTCACTGTAATGTCTATCCTAACCCTGCCTTTGTCTTTACCTTATTCAGGAACTGGATCTATTTACCTGAGTGTTTATCCTTTAGTTAGTTTTAGTCCATCGCCTAAATCTGTCTTGCTATAGGGGTTTCTGTGCCCTGGATGAAAGTTGTCTTTTCTCCATGGGTTACAATGTCTCTGCCTCTTTAAAAGTAACTTGTAACTTTTAAACTCTTTCTTTGAGGGCTATGTGAGTTTCCATTTCTCTTCCTTCTCATCACTCTTCTATTGCTAATGTCACTTCTAAGGGAACCTTTCTGGCTTATGTCAGTGGACAAGGAGAAAAATCAAGCTCAAGCCATGTTGCTTCCATCTGGAAGATGAACAGTGTGGTCAGTGGGCCTGTTTTGAACCCAGTTCATTATCCAAACCAAAAGAGAAGAAATGAGATGCCCATATCAGAATATCTAGAAAACACGCCCCAAATACAGGTTGAGGTTGTGTTAATCCCTGGCCTTCTCCTTCCAGCCTAAGGTGGTAAACCCTCTGATCGGCCTCCTGGGTGAATATGGAGGAGACAGTGACTATGAGGAGGAAGAGGAGGAGGAGCAGACCCCTCCTCCACAGCCCCGCACAGCACACCCCCCGCAGCGGGAGGAGCTGACCAAGAAGGAGAATGAAGAAGACAAACTCACTGACTGGAATAAACTGGCTTGCCTGCTCTGCAGAAGGCAATTTCCCAATAAAGAAGTTTTAATCAAACACCAGCAGCTTTCAGATCTGCACAAGGTATTAGGGAATGGGCCCTGGCCTTCTGAACTTTGACTGTCATCATTGAGCATTACAGTAAAAAGAAGCTTATGCTGTCCTTCTCACTCTGTCTCTTCCCCAGCTCCTCTAATTAAATCATTCTAATTCAAAAATGAGTTGTTTTTCCACCATTTTGTTCATGAGTGGCTCTGCATTAAGACTGTGCCTAGCTTCAGAAAACTGCAGTGTATAGACACAAGGCAAGCAGTATGTCTGGGGTTGAAGCACCAAGGATAGAGGCTGTGCTGAAGTCAGGAGGAGCAGGGGTCATGGAAAAGGACACTCACTTGCTGGGTTTCTCATCTTAGCTTTACTATTAACCTCACAGTTGGTGTTCAGATAAGGCCCTTTACTTCTCTGATACTTGGTGGCTTTACCTAGTTCCATCTAGCTCTGACAGGGTGCAGTTTTCTCGAAAGGTGAGTCACATTCTTCCATATCTTCATGTAGACACCTTAAGTTTCTTATATATTCCAGAGGGCATTGTGTGGTGAAGCCACATGTGAGGAGTGGGGTACCCTCAAGGAGTACGGGGCTCTCGGAGCAACCTGTTGTTTTGTGTCCTTGGAGTCCCTTTTCATGTTTTTCTCTGGGTGTGAAAGAATGACTAGAGTCAGAATGGCTGGTGATGGTGGCGGTAAGGCAGAGCTTGTGGGTATTTGATTTTCTTCAGTGGTGTCTTCAGAGTCCCCTCTCCCATTTTTGCCTTGGATAAAGAGATAAAAACCAGGTTTGTGTCTTCTACATTTCAGGGAGAAGTAGGATAAAATTCTGCCTTGTGCCACAACATGGAACTAATCTGTGTGTCAGAACATGGGTTCCCATTGGTGAGGTTAATGCAAGATTTAGGGGTTGCTGCTTCCATAGTACAGTGATCACTTAGGAGAGTTGGCCAGTGAAAGGAGCCGCAGTCCTAACACAGCTATCAGAAAAGGCCTAGACACATTGCTCGGACCACTCTTTTTGTAGACCTACACTCAAAGAACTCCTTCTCTTCTCAGCAAAACCTGGAAATCCACCGGAAGATAAAACAGTCTGAGCAGGAGTTAGCCTATCTGGAGAGAAGAGAACGGGAGGTAAGATTTGGTGGCATGTCAGTCCCTTGACCCCAGCTCTTTTAGTTTTCTGGTGTAACATATGCAGGCTGTGCTGAAGAT
Organism: Ovis canadensis; assembly: GCF_042477335.2. Lineage (NCBI taxonomy): Eukaryota > Metazoa > Chordata > Mammalia > Artiodactyla > Bovidae > Ovis > Ovis canadensis. Next base: position 64,901,888 of record NC_091263.1, on the reverse strand, counting down.
CAAGAGCGGAGAAGCCCCAAAAGATGGTGTGTACATTTCTCAAAACTCATCAAACTACGTTAAAGTGGTTTCATTTTTTTAATTTATAAATTGTACTTTAATAAAATTGGTTCCTTCGAAAGTAATGTGTTCCTTCGAAAGTAATGTTAGGGTCTCTGGGTAGGTCACATAACACTCCTCCTTCTTGCCCAGATTTTAAAATCAATGAAAGAATGTTGGCTTGGGCTGCTGAAATAGCATCTTTTACGGTTAAAAGCCAAGTTGGAGGAAGTAGCTTAGTCTGAGAGCCAAATGGACTTGCTATTTAGACCACACAATTAGGCGGACTCACTTAGGCAACTACAGGCTTTACTGGCCTATGACGGGTCTTATGTGATTGTTAGGAATCCATCTGTGGAGGCTATCTTTTCCTTAGAAGAGGGGAGGATAACCTGTTCTTCCCAAATTTACCAGTTAAGAGAAGCCACTACTTTCTCATGAATGTTTAAAGTGAGAGATTCCAGGACTTACCAGTTGAATTCCCTTCTCGTTATAGGAAATACCCAGAATAAAGTGAAACTTTCCCACTCCCCCACCCCCTCAGATGGAAATCTGAGATCTGTTCTTCTCCTTACCAACAGGGAAGGTTTAAAGAAAGAGGAAATGATCGCAGGGAAAAGCTCCAGTCTTTGGATTCTCCAGAAAGGAAACGCATTAAATACTCCAGGGAAACCGACAGGTAAACTATAAACTCTTCACTCAGCCTACAGTTCCAGGCATAATGATCTCTTTCTCCACCTTGCTGCCTTTTTCTGATCTCAGAGAGTGAGGTTTTTGGGAGCAGGTTCTTTCTGAACTCTTTGAGCATGAGGTTCACCCCAGCCTTTTGACCACCTGTCTTAACACAGGCAATATATATGTTTGCATGAAAGAATCATTGGCTGCTTAGCTGCTAAAAACCAGGGCTGGAGTGGCTGTGGTCGGGAACCCTTCCTCTTCTCATCAGTAATGCTGTATCTCTTTATTAACCTGATAAGAATGTCACACTCCTGGACTTTTTCTACAGGGAACCTTCATTCTCACATGTGTGTGTGTTAGTCACTCAGTCATGTCCGACTCTTTGCAACCCCATGGACTGTAGCCGGCCAGGTTCCTCTGTCTATGGAATTATCCGGACAAGAATACTGGAATGGGTTGCCACATAAGTGCTGAATAAGTGGTTGGTTGGTGATGTATAATCTGTAGCTTCCTGTGCTTCTTTATGGTCAGAGAGCTCCCAAGTTTTGAGTCCAGAGTTATAAAATTTTCTGATAGCCACTGTGTATAGATACTGCACCGAGTGCAAAGAATATTCAGGGGGATAAGATAAATATTATCTTTGGCTGTCTGAACACAGACTAAGGAAGGCTTCGGTGATAATTTGTCTCATAGGGCAGACACAGAAATCCGGTAAGGAAGGGAAGGACATTTTAGTTGCAGGGAACTGCATGTTTCATGGATGAAAGAGAGAGGTCATGATGCGTTTGAGAAGTTGTACATAGCCTGATGGGCTGAATACTGGGAAAATGTGGTTGAGTGACAAGGAGATGAGGCTGGCTCAGTCCAGTTCATGAAGTCCATGCTCTTTGAACACCTTACTAAGATTTTGTCGTAGGGCAGTAGGAGGTTATGGAATGATTTTAAGTAAGGTGTTGATCTTCACAAATTTGGGCAGGTCTCTTCATTGGTAAGTGAAAGAACTAGTAGCCAGGATAGAATATGCCTCTGGGGGAAAGGTCATGATTTAGCATTATGTTCATGGCTGTTCATAGTCTGGATCAAGCAGCGTTTGGTCAGCTCCTACCGCTTCTCTTGTGGGCAAGTTGTATTCTTTCACTTTTCCCTGCTTGTGTCCTCCTTTCCTCCCATGCTTTTTCTAGCTCACAAGCTCATCATTCATTGAGAACCTGTTCAGGTATACCCTTTTGTTAGAATTCCTCATTTGTGATGATACCCCTTCAAATTTGTGATTTTTTTTATTTCCATAATAGATATGTACTGCTGCCCCATCCATGGCTGAGCTCTTCAATGTGCTATAAGCATCTGTTGACATATTATGCTTCTCACATCCTTCCCCATGAACAGGGTCAGGTCTTAGTCTCTGTATCCAGGACAAAGCTGGTTTCGTAGAGAGCAGGCACTGAAAGATACTGTTTAATATGCTTTTTTTTTTTTTAACTGTTTAATAATCTTAAGAGGAGGCATGTCCGAGTCAAAAGGACAGAGGTTTTTATTGGGCTCACAAGCATATCACTGGAATCTTAGTATGTATGCTTCTTTTGCAGCGATCGTAAGCCTGTTGGTAAAGAAGGCATCGACAATAGCAGCAAAGGAGGCTATGTCCAACAGGCCACTGGCTGGAGGAAGGGGGCAGGCCTCGGATATGGCCATCCAGGATTGGGTTCGTCGGAGGAGGTGAAATGGTTTCCATCTTGTTAGGGGTGTCATGAACCTGGCGTATACCTAGCTTCCTCTCATTCTGTGGCCCACAACTATGTCCCAGCCTATTAGGTGGGCTTTCTCCACCACTGGCAAAGAACTTGAGAGCTGAGAAGGCTGTCAGTCTTTATTCCTAGGTTATAGCTAGGCATGCTAGGCTCTTTGCAGTTTGATTGGTGATGGGAAGCAGAGAGAGAAGTTGGAGTGGGGCTCATTTTACTGTTACAAAGAGGAAGACATGGGGTAGCATGGGAATCAGGCTGTTTGAGAGTGAAGAATAATTTGGTGAAAAGAACCAGGAACCAGCAATAGAAGGTATAAAGGCATCTCAGAGAGGAATTGTCATCAGAGGTTTTTGATGGCTAAAGTTTGAGGAGCGTGATATTAGTCCTGGTTCTCATGAAGGGCCTCACCCCTCATGTTTCAAGAAAAGAAGATAGAAAAGGTGATACAAGGGAACAGTGCCCATTTTGTGTTGTCTTAGTCCCCGTCTGAAAATGCCAAGTATAAGAGGTTGGCTTCTCATATTGCTGGTGTTGAATCCTGAAGTCATGGTGTCATCATCCTTCTTATTCATCTTGAGTGTTTATTAATTAAGCATTCTTTAAAAATTCTCCTGTATCTTGCTCTCCTTACTAGTCCAGAAATGTTAAAGACCAGCCCTGAAGCTAATTAATTTACAGAGCCCACTTCAATGTTTGTCTTTGTTCTACAGACTGAAAGTCGGATGAGGGGTCCCAATGTGGGAGCTCCAGGAAGAACGAGCAAGAGACAGTCCAATGAGACTTACCGAGATGCTGTGCGAAGAGTCATGTTTGCTCGGTATAAAGAACTCGATTAAAGAGTGGAGACAAGTCCCATAGGACACAACCTCCTTCTTGTTTTGTTTGTCCGTCTCTCTTTTTGTTTTGTTACTGTTCTTGCTGCTAGAACTTTTTTAAATAAACTTTTTTTCAATGTGATTTTTTTTTGGGGGGGGGTGGTTAAATTTTCCTCCCAGAGATGGGTGGGGGTTGGGGCTAATGGTAGGCGGGGGAGAATCCCTTGATGTGGGCCCATTTGAGGTGATGCTGAAATGGCAGCAAGGGCTTTCATGAGCTCTGGAACACTGCCTACTGTCAGTGTGAGAGGACTGGCTGCAGGGACCTTTGAACACTGGCCTGTATGAATACCGTCAGATCTAATCTCATTAGTGAAAACAGCATCTCATTATTGTAACTGCTAAGGCTGAACCTATTTCAGTAATGGGTTTATTACTCATTAGACCTTTAGAAGTGCTCTTCTGACTTTGTTGGTGGTCGGGGGAGGCAGTGTTGTGACACCTCTTTTTCTGAGTGTCTGCTGGGTGTTCAGTGCTTCACACATTGTGATCACCACAGCAAGCTGGCATAATAGGAATTATTATGCCAACATCATAGGAATTATGCCACTTCTCTGCAGCCACTGCCCCAGCTTCTCCTTCCCTCCATGGCTAGGATTCTCCAAAGAAGTGTCTGCCCTCTTTCAAATCTTTCCTTATTGCCCACCATATCACTCATACCATTTCACAGAATTTACTTCCAAAGGAAAGGGTTTTTTAAAAAATTCTTTGTAGTTAAAACGACTGCTATATCTTGTGAACCTATTAAAACTTAAAAATAATATCTTAAGGGAGCATATGGTACTCAGAATTGCACTTCTCAGGCATCTCAGGGGAAGAATGTTTCTTAGGAAGAGAACTGCATGTTTGAAGGAACATCTTGATTGTATAAGGTAGGGGTTTGTAAACTTCTCTGTAAAGAGTCAGAGAGTCAGTATTTTAGTCTTTGTATTATAAGTCATAGGATTTCTGTTGCAACTAACTCAGCTCTACTATAGTAAGAAAGAAGCCACAGGCAATACAAATGATTCTGGCTGTGGTCCAATAAAACTTTTATTTACAAAAACAGGTCACAAGCCAGAATTGGCCCAGGGCTTGTGGTTTTTGCCAACCTTTGGTCAAACGAGAGTCTGCATGCATAAAGGAGGACCAAGGAGGGTTCTATTAAAAAAAAAAAAAAACTGAGTAGGGGTATTGGCATTTTTGGACAGGATGAGCGTGAGGGGTGGGAGAGGTAAGGAGATGGAGGAATATACCAAGGAATAAACATTTCTAGCAACAGTAAATGTGAATTTAAATAGTTTGCTATGCTGTGTCCAAGAATAACCCCTTTCTCTTAATCTTTTGACCCCTTCGAAAAGGAAGACAAACAGGAGTACATTGGCTTCAGGATCAAGAGCCCCTAGTTCTGGGCCTTGCTACCACTAGGGCAGCATTTTAGAAGAAGGGCCATTTGAATCTTTCAGCCCTAGACAGATGTACTCCAAGAGCCCTTCTGGTCTAACTGATAGTCACGAGTGCATCTGTGATATGTCTCATTACTCCCTGTCCAACCTTCATTGAGTAGGTCAAAACACTTTTTGGAAGCTGGTCCAAGCTTTTCCTGAACTAGTCAGACTAAGTTTTCCTTCTAACTTGATGTCATCCTGTTGGATGCTACATATAGATACATACATACTTATGAAAATGTAGAAAAGTCTATGTGTGTAGGCAGTACTATGGTCTGAATGCTTGTGTTCCCCACCACCACCAGTATCACCTAACACCAAAGGTGATAGTATTGCTAGGTGAAGACTTTGGGAAGTAATTAGGTCATGAAGGTGGAGGTATCAGCTTTCGTAATGGGATTAGTGCACTTACAAAAGAAATTCCACAGAAGTCACCATGTGAAGATACAAGAATTTTGCAGCCTAGAAGAGGGCTCTCACCCAAACATGCTGGAACCTTGATCCTGGACTTCCCAACCTCTACAACTGTAAGAAAAAAATTTTCTGTTGTTTACAACTTAACCATTCTGCAGCATTTTGTTATGGCAGCTGGAACAAAAGGTAGATAATAGATAGGGAAGCAGGTAGGGAGGTAGATAGATAGGAAGATAGAGCCAGGAGAAGAGGGAGAGAAAAGTTATCCATTCTGAAATGCAGTGATTTCTACCTTTCTGTCTATTCTCATGGGATGTTTTGGGTTTTTTTCTTCTTTTAAATATGGAACGCTTCACAGATTTGTGTGTCATCCTTGTACAAGGGCCATGCTAATCTTTATCGTCCCAATTTTAGTATATGTGCTGCCAAAGTGAGGCATGTTTTTAATTATCCAAAGAGTTTCCAGTGTCAGTCACTTAATGTCCTTGAAGGATAAGCCTTAGTTAAAACATGTTTTTCTGGGGAAAAGATTTCCTAGTATATCTGAAGCTTCTGGTTTGAAATCTCTTTTGCCATCCTTCTACTTATTCTTGAAAGATTTCTTCTTACCCAAAAAGAGAAGAGTATAAGTTTGGTTTTCCATAATTAATACCTTCCTCTGCATTGTTATGGTCTAGTTTTTCAATTTGTATATGTGACCTTAAAAGTCAGTTCCCTTAAACTGTATCTATAAAGAATGCCAGTGGGCAAGTTATGTCAATTGGATACATAGGTATACCACCATTTGACTGATGAGTCAGAGTCCAAATATCTCTCGAATTGCTGAAGCATCTCTGCTGCTTCTGCTGCAAATGTTGCACTTTTAATTTTGGTAGTGGATTCATTTGTTCACTCAACGAATATTTATCAGTGTATACCGTGTGCCTGGCAGCAGCAGAGGCACTGGGGGATATAAAACTAAACAGAAGTCCTCACCCTTCTGGAGTTTACATTCTAGTGGATGAAGGCATGGACTCAAACCAATTTACTAATTCAAATCCCAGTTCTGCCACTATAGTGTGGAACCCATAGTGTGACCTTTTAGTGTGACCTACTGTTTCTAAAACAAGGACAGTGATAATGGTTTTGACTAGGAGACCAGCATTTGAGGCAGCTCTTTAAAGGTAGAGCCAACAGAAATTTGCTGACAGATTGAGTGCAAGGGAAAAAAAGTCATGGATGACTCCCAGGCATGTTAATTTTGAGATGTCTTCCCAGTGGCTCAGCGGTAAAGAATCTACCTGCAATGCAGGAGACACAGGTAGGCATGGGTTTGATCCCTGGGTCTGGAAGTTACCCTGAAGGAAGAGATGGCAACCTACCCCAGTATTGTCTGGAAAATCCCATGGACAGAGGAGCCTAGCAGGCTACAGTCCTTGGGGTTGACTGAACGTGACTGAACACAGCATACACAGACAGCCAATTAGTAACTATGAAATTGTTGTTCAGTTGCTCAGTCGTCTGGACTGCAGCATGCCAGGCCTCCCGGGCCTTCACTATGTCCTGCTCAGAGTCGTGTCTATTGAGTTGATGGTGCCCTTCAACTGTTCTATTAACCCTGGAAAGTAACTTTCCCGTGTCCTTGCCTTAGACTAAAGATTACCAATAAGATAATATTCTGAAGACTGCCTTCAAGAAACCTCTTCATTACCAGAAACGTCAATTTTCTTACTTGCAAAATGGGTTTAATAGTCATCCCAAAAGGTTATGAAGATGGAAATAGATATTTGTGAAGCATGCAGCCTAATAATAAAATCTAGCATTCAATAATGCAAAAGGTGATCAACCTTCGTTCCTTCTAAAGTAAGATTAAATGTGATGGTTTACATCGCGTCGGTAAAAACAAACTGTACTAAGGCCCATGTAGCAAAGGCAAATAATTGCTATGCTTAATAAAGATAAGAGATCTAATCCGGATCTGGAAAAGGCAGACAAGGCCGAGGCTTTGAAGAAAGGGAAATACGTAGGAAATTGACACAGGCTGTAGTTAAGTGACGTGCTGCCCTAGCGACCACAGTTCCCAGCAGCCCTCGTGCAGCCAGACACTTTCGCGGATTGGCCGCCTCCTTAGGCAACGTGTGGTGGGGGAAGGGGATAGGCGCGAGGTACTGTGGGTAGGAGACGGCCGTCGGCGGAGGCGCCATTTTGTGAAGCGGCCGTACCCTGTTGGAATTCCTTGGCATAAACTGCTACTGCTGCTACTTCCGTCCTTCCTGGGGGTAAGTGCGGCGGCCGCCCGTAATGACTGGCGGTTCTTTCTGCTGTGGCAGGCCCTGTAGAGCCTCCCTGTCAGCCGCAAGCTGCGGCCGTTCAGCCCTAGCGGGATCTCGAAGGGCTACCCGAGGCATTGGAGGGCCGCGCCCCTCCTCGCCACCAGCGCTGTCAGCTTTCAGAGAGCGTTCTCCCGGCCAGCCCGAGGCCCTCTTCTCTTGGAGCTGTGAGTGTGCCCCACCCGGGACGTGTCTCCAACTCCCAGGCCAAGTTGAGCAAGGAGTCGTCGTCTGTCCCTCAGATACTTCTCAGGGGCGCCCTGACAGTCTAGCCGCCATAGCTCCGCAGGTTCGCCTGAATCAACTCTCTCCGGAAAGCTGTTCGGTGAAGGGTGATCTGGGGCTGGGAACCTCTTGGGGGTCGGGAGGCCTAAGTGCAAGCAGGAAGAGAAAGCTTGGACGCCTGAGTCGGTCGCGCAGTCTGTGGCGCCGCCATCTCACCCGCGACTCCCCACGGAGGTGGGTCTGGGCAGTGCCCAGGCGTTGAGGGGCTGCAGCAGGGATTCTGCCCAGGCCCTTGTTCCTCCCTGATGGTTCTGTTCCCTGTATTAATTCACATGTTCGTTCAGCGCCTGCCTAGAACAGGCGCCAGGGACGGCTGTAACTAGTTTGTCAGACCTCGCAAGCATCGAAGGCCGTCTAGCTGTGTGATGTTTTACCATCGTCAGTGCGCAGCGGGGCCAGGTTGGCTGCCTCAGGGACCTGTGGTGATTATTGTTACCTGGGAATTAAGTCGTACGGAGGTTTACTCTTGCTTGATATAGCCTTGGATCTGCCGTTCAGTTAAACGGAGTCGATTTTCAGTTAGCCCAGCATCGGCTTTCTGAAAGGTTTTAAATTTTTCATGAGTAATTTTTGAATTTTGTTTTGCTTCTTGAATTAATAAAGACACTTTGGTTAATGTTTTAAGGCCCAACTACCCCATTGGAGTTGCTTTGATTCAGAACACAGGAAGCTGATTGCAGCTGTGCCCTTTTTGCTTTGTAATCCTACAGTGGGAGCAGGGAAGGCATCTTCTGCTTGCGTCCTTTTATGGGTTTGTGTTTGAATATGGAATCTAATATTTTTAACTCGGCTCGCCTTCCTGCTATGCTTATTGTTACCAAAACCATCGTTTGATTTTAATGTTGACAGTCGGTCCCCACCCCTCAACCTTAGATCATCACTGTTAATGGTTTGAAGAAATTCCAGTCTCAGTGGTGTCCCAGCTATGAAACAGGACTTTGGTGATCTCCCAGATTTGCAGCAACGGATCTCTCTTGTCTTCTAGAAAAAAGCAAATTTGAACCTTTTGGAGCAGTGTCCTAGATCTTCATTAGAACAATGGGTTCAGACAAACGGTAAGTTATTACTGTACATGCCTTTGATCTCAACATTTCAATGGGGACTGAGCTATTTGTTGGAAATTGTTTACCATACTAATATTTGAGTCTGTGTTTTGTGTCATGCATTCTGTGAGCACTTTCATGATACTTGCTCGTATAAGCACATGGTTTAATGAGATAGTGAAAATACTGTGTGAACTGTCCTGTGGTAAAAGAAGTTGAGGGGCCTGTTAGAACAGTTAGGAACCTGTGTTTTCTTGGGAATAGCCAGGAAAGCTTCCTGGAAAAGTATTCTCTTAAGGTGAAGCCTGAAGGGTAAGAAAGAATTCAGCAAGAAGGACTTGGTGGAGTAGGAGATCATGAAGGTTCCTGGTGTGATTAACAGCCTCTGGCAGAAAGTAGGAAATTGTCCTGTCACTTTGCACAGTACCTGGCTGTAGAAGGCAGTCAGTGAAGGCCAGTTCTCATTATTATCCCCTCCATGACAAGATGATCCAGATTATAGAGCTGAGAAGCTTTGGACCATGAGTTACATTAAAAAAGAAGAAAGAAAAACTGCTGAAGAATTAACAGAGAATTAAGATGAGAGCATTTGGCTCCTGTGTCATCTGTGGAGTCTCCCACTCAAACCATTTGATTTAAACACACAACTTCTGCTTATTCAGCCAGCTGCCTCCTTAATATTGAATCCAGTCCCAGTGATAGATCAAACTGATGGCCCATTGGGACTCGGGAAATGTTCATGTTACATGATGTCATTGTTTGGTTCCAAATAAACATTTACCGTTTTAAGGTCTCTCATTCACATACTTTACATTGTAAAACTGCCCTGGACTATTTGTTATCATTCACTTCTTTTTATTAAATTTGTATACTCTAAATGATGCCCTAAAAGGCCTTCCCTTTATTTTGTCCTTACACAGAGTTTTATGAATCTGGTAAACAATTTATCCAAGAACTGTTTGTAAAGAGACACAGATGTATAGAACAGTGTTTTGGACTCTGTGGGAGAAGGTGAGGGTGGGATGATTTGAGAGAACAGCATTGAAACGTGTATATTATCATACGTGGAACAGATCGCCAGTCCAGGTTCGATGCATGAGACAGGGTGCTCAGGGCTGGTGCACTGGGATGACCCTGAGGGATGGGATGGGGAGGGAGGTGGGAAGGGGGTTCAGGATGGGGAACACATGTACACATGGCTGATTCATGTCAATGTATGGCAAAGCCAATACAATATTGTAAAGTAATTAGTCTCCAATTAAAATAAATTAATTTTTTAAAAAAGAACTTTTTGTATCTGTGGTCCAATGAGTTTAAGCCTTTTGTTATTAGATTTTCCTATAAAGCCCAGTGCTGCCTAGTAATCAAAAATAAATCAGATGTTATAGGAAATAATGTTCTCTGATGATGCTATTTATTATAACAATTGAACTTGGTTAACTGCCTAACAGGGAAAAAAAGAAAAACTAACTCATCCAGTTTAGTGGTCCATTTCTCAGTAGTGAGAATACCCTTCAGAGTGGATGAGTCAGGAAATGTTTTCTTTTGAAACTGAATGAAATGAGAATACATTGACCCTTAAACAACACAGATTTGAATTGTGCAGGTCCACTTACAGGCAGATTTTCTTCAATAAATACAGTACTACATGATCTGTGGTTGGTTGAATCTGTAGATGCAGGACTGGATATACCAGAGGGCTTACTGTGCAACTTGAGCATCCATGGATTTTGGTATCTGCATTGGGTCCTGGAAACAGTGCCTGACAGGAACAACTGTAATTGCATTCTTCCTATTTAAATTGATCAGTAAGATCTGAAATCAGGGATGAAAGGAGTGATGTGTAGATCACAGGCTTGGGGAAATGCAGGATAAACATGGACAGACAACCTGTCTCAATTGTAAGTTGTTATTTGGTGATAAATTTTAAGGGATGCATTGAACTATTTGGATACCTTATAAACCAAAATGTGGATTGAAATTTTTTTCAACCATGTTTTCTACAAGGACAAAATGTGATTTATTTAAGAATAAAGGAAAATTTTCTTCCCTGGCAGAGTGAGTAGAACGGAGCGCAGTGGAAGATACGGTTCCATCATAGACAGGGATGACCGTGATGAGCGTGAATCCAGAAGCAGGCGGAGGGACTCAGATTACAAAAGATCTAGTGATGATCGGAGGGGTGATAGATATGACGACTACCGAGACTATGACAGTCCAGAGGTGAGTGACCAGCAACTATTTATGGAGTTGTTAGAATTATGAAATAAGTATACCAAGTGTGAGAATCTCTCAGGAGGAGTGTTTGATTCAAACACTTTAGTGTTCTGAAATCTGTTTAGTCAGCTATAATTCTCAAAGACAGACGGAGACGTGTAGTCAGAATTCTTGGCCAGGGTTTACATAGGGCTCACCAGGCACTCTTGAGCACATGGCTAAGATGAACTCATTCAAATCTCACTACAACCATGTAATGTAGTTACTGTACCCATTTTAAAGATGAGGCAATTGGGGCATAATTATATACCATCCCTTGGCCTCAGATAGTTTCTGACAATTGTAGTTTAATATTGTAGCGTAGCTTTTTTTCACATTTCTTTCCATATGCATCAACTTTGTTTAGAAGTAATGTGCTACCCATATAATTTGGCACTTTTTTTTTCTTTTTTATGCATAGAATCATCTTATTTTAATAAGTAATACTGTTTGTGTGTTGACATACTGTTTGGTGAGTTGTTAAACCATTCTTCCTGAAGTTAAATGATTGTTGCCAGGTTTGGGGGTTTTTGTTTTTTGCTATTTTAGAAGACGCTATGGTGAACATCATCGTGGAGTTTGTGTATTATCTCTGTTCCTAAAGATGAATTATTAGGAGTGGAGGGAGTGGATCAAAGGGTATAAAAAGCCCAGTGTGATTTGAATTACAATTTTGTTCATTGTAAATCAGAGAGAACGTGAAAGAAGGAACAGTGACCGATCCGAAGATGGCTACCATTCTGATGGTGACTATGGTGAACATGACTATAGGCATGACATCAGTGACGAGAGGGAGAGCAAGACCATCATGCTTCGCGGCCTTCCCATCACCATCACGGAGAGCGATGTAAGGGGGACCAACTGTTCTAATGAGCCATCAGTAGGCGCAACAGACTCTGAGCTTCTACCGTTATTTTCTTGTGTTCTTTTTAGCTCAAACTAATATCTAGTGAAGTACCTTTCTATAATTAGGGTGACGTTCTGTCAACTTAGCTCATAGATAATCTTTGTATTTAGACTTTGAATCAATATACAGTTTTCAGAACCACAGGGAACAGTTTTTATTCTTTCAATAATAACTCCTAGAAGGTAGTCAGTACACTTTTGTTGAATTGGTCACTTATTCACTGAGATTATATCCATAAGAACATTTTAATGATTCAGCATCCTTTGATTTGTTGGAAATTGTATTATCCATTTGAAACCTCTGGAAAGCCTTTTGACAAGCCTGGCTTCCCCCTTCTAAGACTGGCCAACTATGGCTTTGGTGTACTGGGCACTGCCTGGTTTCCATTGGTATCTCTGGCCTTCACCATTCCTTCCAGCCCCATCCACCACCTGGCTTCTGCTGCAGGCGACTTTGAACATGTTCATTGTTCTACCAATATGCCCCCATGCCCCCCCCTTTTTTTGCTGTGCTTTGTGGGCATTTGGGATCTTAGTTCCCCAACCAGGGATGGAGCCTGTGCCCCCTGGGTTGGAAGCACAGAGTCTTAACCTGTCTAGTTGTGGACGCAGGCTTAGCTGCTTTGCAGCATATGGGATCTTAGTTCCCAGGCCAGGGATCGAACCCACGTCCCCTGAATTGGAAGGTGGATTCTTAACCATTGGGCCACCGGGGACGTCCCCAGGCAGAATTTCTTATGTATATCCCCAACCCTTGAATTCAGGAGGCTGCCCAGCCAATGTCTGTAAAATGAATGTGATGTTTTGAAATATATTTTATAAACCATATAAATCATAGCATTATGCCAGTATCTATTGTCTTGGGGTATTCAAGGTAATAGTCTGACTATGAATTTTAGAGCTATATTGAGTTCACACAGCCTTGGTCTTTTGAAACACTGGAAGTGACAAAAAACGTGAGATGGGATGTTTGAGTTAATAGTGGGTATTTATTTGTGTTCCAAAACACACTTGTTCCACTGTGTACTGTTAAACTGCAGAACCATGGATCCTCCCTCATAAACGCTGAAGTCAACAGATAATGAAGGCAATGCAGAGTAGAAAGGGATGTGTTGGAAGAGGTCTTGTTGAAAGTAGTTCTGTGGAATAGTAACTTGACGCTTCTTAAGGGAGCTTTGTTACTGGTGGAGGGTAAGGAAGAGCTCCAGGGAACTGTTAGTTGAGCTCATTCTTGAGGGATAGGGGAGAACTGAGGATAAGGCATGGACTGGCCCTAACCAGCTTGATTTGACTGAAATCAAAGATGTTTGGCAGGAGAAAAGTGTATTCGGGGGCCACTGCTGGCCCTAACTAGCTTGATTTGACTGAAATCAGAGATGTTTGGCAGGAGAAAAGCGTATTTGGGGGCCACCGCTGGAATCTTTGAAATCCTAGCTAAGTATAAAAAAAAGCTGCTGAAATTTTTGCCTGGTAACAAAAGCTGTGCAGGTTTGAATGGTAGAGTCAGGGAGTGGTAGAGGCTAAAAGGAAGGCAGAGCTGAGCTCAGGTAGCAGTAGCCATAGGCATGTAGAATAGGGGATAAAAGAAATCCTGCAGGAGTCAGTTGAGGAAAGTTTACTTGTTGATCACGTTGTTCCCTTGAGTCTGTTAAGCCTGTGGCCCTTGAAGCCTTCAGAAGTGGGTGGCAATGGGGAGAGCCATGCCCTAGCTGACCCTGGGGGCCCTACCTTCTGGTAATGAAACAAGATTGTAATTCTTGTTTATTTCAGGCTTCTCGGGGAACTAGAAGTGCTTACCATAAGAAGGCAGGTTTTTTCCAAGTAGGCTTTCTGAGATTCCCCAAATTTGTGCAATATTTGTGGGAAATTTGCTTATTGGGCTCTTTGGTGGTGGTTTAGTTGCCAAGTTGTGTCTGACTCTTACGATCCCATGGAGGCTCCCAGGCTCCTCTGTCCATGGGATTCTCCAGGCGAGAATACTGGTGTGGGTTGCCATTTGCTTCTCCAGAGGATCTTCTTGACCCAGGAATTGAACCTGGGTCTCCTGCATTGCAGGCAGATTCTTTACCAACTGAGCTATGAGGGACGCCTCCTCATATTGGGACCTTTAAAAGCATTTAAAAATTATAGTGTTCTCTTGAATGAACTTCAGTTTATCACTTTCATCATTATTTGTCCTTTGTAATCCCCTCACTGACATATGAACTCCTATAGTAACTATATTTATTTAATTTTGTTACTATGTGTGTTACTGTATCACTATATTCATAGTTAGTCTTTAGTTACTCTGGTAACTAAGTTTTCGGTAACTATGTTGCCAAGCATGAACTTGAGTCAGGTGATTGGGTCTGGCTTGATGTTAACACTTCTATTCCCTATTTGTGGTAATCTCCAAAGCCACTAGGAGTATTGACTCATGCTCTTAGGGGAAATACAAACTTAGATTCCTGTAAGCCTCTGGTCACAGCATTTTCACAAACAGATCGATATATAGCCTTATTTCATGTATATTTCTATTTAAATGTGCCTTATTTAATATATACTTTGATTCATTAGCATTGGACACTAGACAGCACTTCAGCACTACACCTGGAGAGCCATTTTAAACAGTGAAATCGCCAACAAAAAGTACAAAAATGTGAAATACCTGCCAGTAAATAGACTAGGAGAAGGACATCTGTTTTCACTATGAAAGCTGATACAAAGCATAGCATACTCTGCCAGGAACATGTCCATCAGGCAACTCAAATTTTTTACTATTCTGCACATGTTTGCAAATGACCTTGAAAGCGCAAGTGGTATTCATTTGGAGTATAATGAATTTTAATTAGTAGGCAAATCTACCCCAAATAATGAGGACTGATTTTATATAATCCTGCAACCTTTGCACGTAATAATGAAATGGGGAAGCCACTAAGAGTCTCTCAAAAATTTGTCCCTGGTGTTTTTCCAGAGAGTATTGCTGCCTAGTATGATTGCTGGAGAGACTGATGTCTTTTTTAATGTATTTTGCCTTTTGCAGTGAAGGTTTGATTTGAAATTGGTAATAAGTTTAGCAGCCAGAAGTCTTTCTTAAGGCCCAATTCATGTTCACTTTGATTTACTAGGAGCCTAAGAATATTACAAGGTTTTTGTTTGTTTTTTTTAATGTAAGGAAACCATTTCTTTAAGACATTGTGCAATAAAGGTTTCTCTTAAGGGAGTTCCTTGTTTTGGGGCTATTGATTTCTTAGTCTCCTTCAGAGACTCTACTTCAGAGTATGATGATATATCATCTGCCTCTTTTAAATCTTTTTCTTTTCTCCCTGGTCCTTTAGAACAAAGGACAAGATTAGCCTAAGGGGACGGGTGGAGGCTTGAGGGTCAGCACACCACAAGCAAGGCTGTGTCTCACAACATAAAGTAGCTGTACTTGAGGAAGTCCCCCATCAGCAGGTAAAGAAGGCTTTCAGAGCTATTATAGTACATCAGTTTCTATGAGAAGCATCCCTTCTTTTGTTCTATTTTTAGACTAATTGCATTTTGATGATAGAAGTTTAAAAGCTTGGCCAATTAAGCTTAAGTAATATAAGCTTAAGTTGATGTAATCCCTAGTCTTTGAACTCTCGTTAGTGTGGAATGGTTTGTGGCTAAAGCTTTAACAGTAAATGTGTAAAACCCTGTGCAGATTCGAGAAATGATGGAATCCTTTGAAGGCCCTCAGCCTGCGGACGTGAGGCTGATGAAAAGGAAAACAGGTGAGAGCTTGCTTAGTTCCTGCTGTTCTGGTTCTCTTCCCCATTCCCACCTCAGTCCCTAAAGAACATCCTGATATTCCCCAGTCTTCAAGCACATGAATTCAGAATGAAAGGTTTGCCATGGCTAAGGAATGTGACTCTTTGAAACCGATGTTAGAAAGCACCTGAGGACCTTTTTAAAAACTTTGTTTTTAGGGGCTTTTTTTTCCCTTCGGTAAGTAGTGATGTATAAACTCCTTGTTTGACTGTTTGTAATCAGTTGCATGGTTACTTTTTAAGCGTGGAATCAAATCGAATGGCATTTAGTTCAGGCGGCTTGGTTCCTTGCCATGGCAAAGTATCAAGAAGATCCCCAAGTCAAGTCACATTTGTAAAGCTGCTTCCCAATTGGCTTTGTCACGCAGTGTTGAAGCAGTGGGAGAGAGATTCACCTGTTATAAAGGAACTGACTAACACGAGTATCCCGTCTATATCTGAATGCTGTCTCTAGGTGTAAGCCGTGGTTTCGCCTTCGTGGAGTTTTATCACTTGCAAGATGCTACCAGCTGGATGGAAGCCAATCAGGTTGCTTCACTCACCAAGTCTAGATATTCATGAAAATGGAACAAGTCTGTACAATTTAAAAAAAAAGGTTGAAGGAGTGGTTTGTTCCAAAGGAGTGACTTTAAAAAAAAAAAGGCTTTGTATATATTAAAATTGATGTTACTGGAATAAACACAGTACCACACATTACACTGCAGAATTTGCTCTGCCTTTAAACATGGCTACCTGACATGGCCTTGTTAACCACTGAATATTTGTCTGGTAGTTGTCAGAACATCTTGAATATTCCCCCTTTCCTCCCCTGATTATATTCCTGTTTATTATGTCCTTTGAGAGTCATCTTAGATTATCCAGCTCTCAATTTGACAATGAAGAGAATATAATCGAAGTCTGCTGTAGGAATTTTGTAAGTAAGTATTTCAAGTTGGAGACCTCAAGCCTCCTAGAGGCATAACTGCTCATATGGGTCTTCAAGAACTATTTAAAGATCTAGTAGAATTTATGAACAGTAAGTCTGATGAGATTAGCCTAAGAGCTGGTGTCCTGCTGCTGTCTAATCTAGTTAGAGTGGCATTAACATTCTAATCTCCCTGAGAATGCCTCTTACAGTCTGTTCAAAGCAAATCTTTGATGATTTCTTTGATGTGGCATTAACTGAATCATTCTACAGTTCATCAAGATAATGTTCGGTGCTTGGCACATAAGTAACATTTTTTGCCAGAACTCCAAAGCACAGTATTGAATGCCTTAAACAAGTGCATTCTGGGAAGTTTGCTTAACTCATTATGTTGCTTCTCTGTAGTATTTTATGATTTGTCACTCGTAAATAAGAGTTATATTCTTTGGAATCTTAATAGTGAGACTCACTAATGAGGATATCATTTTGATTGACTTGTTAGATTTTTAAGCCTCTCACATCCTTAACCCAGAGGTGACAACCTGATCTTATAATGGTAGATCTTAATTCATTTCATACCATGGACACCATCCTAGTAAAATTCAGGACATACACAAGCTTCATGTGAACCTGCTTGCTTTTACATGACAGCATCTTTTTAAAGCATCTTATTAATATAGTGGATGTATCAAAATGACTTGGGAGTTTAAAACTCCTGGGAAATTGAAACCTGAAAGACACTTAAAAGCGGCACAATTTTAATGTATACAAAGCTGTGTTAATGTGTAACTATTTCATTACAGTTCAAATTCACTCCAGAAATGAAAGGCCAGTAGGATTAGGGACTCAGTGGTAGTTTGGAATCGCCCCAAACCAGCACATCCCTCTTAGTGGGATGATCTGTTGACTTATCTCCCAGCTTCTTTATTTTTGCTTCTATACAACACAGTGAGTGGATGACCTTCAGCTCTTTCCCTCTTGGCCAGACATGCAGTCTTGCCTTTAGATATTGCAGAGACAACATTCACAGCATGTCTTAACTCTTCCAGGATTTGCAAGAACCAAATTACTCAACAGTATGTATGTTTGGAGGGGTTAGACTCCTTTAAAAAGTTTGGATATCTAACCTCCTACTTAAATCCCTTCTGACGGTGTCAGAACACCCCGCTCCCTTTCCCTCCCCCCAGAAAAAAAAACAAAAGGTGTTCCTGTTAAAATGAAGGCTCTTTGGGGGCAGATGCTGGGTGTGCTCTTGGTAAACTGTTTCAGCTCGGAATTTTCACCTTTGAAAATAAAATCCCTTGTAGTCACACAGTTGACTAGAAGGATGAGGTGGTATATGAACACTTAGACACTTTTCCTAACCCCCTGAAGAAACTTCATTGGCCTCCTGGTTACTCATCTTGAAGAGAGTACCATCTTATTTCAGTGAAAAACACATCTGTCACTCAGGACATCACGTGGTTGCACTTGGCAGGAAGAAACCTCATTTAGCTGTTTTTAGAATCGATGGCATTCAGACTAGTGTCTCCTGAGAAAATTGTCACCAGCTTCCCTTTAAAAATGGGTTTCCCTCTCATTGTCCCCAAAGGACACATCCTGAAGCAGGAATTTGGGTGAAGGGGAAATGTAAAGGCTTTCACTTTGCATAAGGATGTGGGACTGGGGGAACAGTGAAGCGAAGCCCAAGGACACCATGCTAAGGGCTAATGTAGGAGACAACCTCAGAACTGGGAGAGTTGTGTCTTCTGCTCTTTGAACTAGATTGTCAACTCTCAGGCAGCCTGTCAATGCTGAATGTTAGGACTTCTGTCTCTGCTGGAGACACGGCCTGGTGCATGTCAGCGTTTATAGCGTGTGTCAGCTTCCTCAGCACTCCCTGACTCCGTTTACCTTTACTCCGCATCCCATTCTCTTACTGCCTATCTGAAGGATTGGATGGGCAGAGTATAGGTGGCGGTGGTTGGTCCTCCCCGTATGTTGTCCATTTAATTCCAGAGCACTGATTTTTCCGAAGTGTGCTCTGCCCTGGGAAAATGGACACATGTTCCTCACAATGGGAATAACTAATTACTTCTTTTTTTTTTACAGAAAAAGCTGGTGATTCAAGGAAAGCATATTGCAATGCATTATAGCAATCCCAGACCTAAGTTTGAAGATTGGCTTTGTAACAAGGTAAGCACGTGTTCTTCCCAGACAAACCAAACTCTTGGAGTTTTTTGTTTTCTATTTGTTTGACTATCCAAACAAGAAAATTAGTAAAATACATGATTACCAGCTTTTATCAGGAGGTGATTTTCATACTTTGTGACTTTCTTGGGTCCTCCTGAGTAGGTATTAGAGGACAGACTCCCTCAAACATGAGAGATTTTAAGAACCAGATTCTAAGCCCAGTGTTTCAATTAAGATTTTAAGTTTGTTTTACTTTATGGTTTCTTAATTCTAGCGCTCTCATCTTTTGGCAGTCTCTTTGTTAATGAAACCCTTTGTGGCCCTGCTCGCGTTATATAAGGGAGTTATATAAGGTCTGTTACGAGTAAGAAATGGTATCCATGGGCAAAACCCTAAGTGGGCAAGTGTCACCAAAGTCACAAAGTAGGTGTTGCTATTGGCATTTTGAGAGTACTTGGTGTCACATGTCCAGCAGGGCTCTAGACAGAATTTCATTCACATTGTATTTGTGTATATAGAGTGATACATAGTATATAGTGCTTTTCTGACATAAGGGAGAACTTTGCCAGTGGCTTGCTGCAAGGTTTGGGGGTGAACTGAAACTTTTCCCCAGCTTGAGAAAAATGGAAATCTACTTCAAAATACATCAGAATGTATTTTTCTAGGGGTCATTCATATAGTGAAATTTTTAGGTTAATGCTCCTTTGTCTTCAATGCGTAGGATCACCTTCTGCTTTTATTGCTCCTCACTGGGACTTGCCTGTGACCCTCTTGCTCTAACCCACATTGTTACTAGTAAACCTGGCCTACCATGAGATAGAATAACAGACAAAACTTTTTATTTTCCAGTGCTGCCTTAACAATTTCAGGAAAAGACTAAAATGCTTCCGATGTGGAGCAGACAAGTTTGGTAAGCCCAGATTTGGCTGTTTGCGAATATGTATCGAAACTTGACTAATTGGGTTGTCTGTGAACCTAAGGAAAAGTACAGCCTGGGGTATTTAAGCAATAACGTATATATTTTCCTTAAACCTTCTACCTTAGGTTATGTAGTTATTTTCTTTAAACCTCCTTCCTTAGATTTAGTAGATCCTGCTGTTGAGTGCAAGAATACAAAGAGTTCTTTTATTTTTCAAAATTAAGTCAGCTTTCCTACTTTGCATTCTGTATCTGCCTTACTTTACAGAGATGAAGTCCTCTGAAGTCCTCCAGTGGCCTAGTTTTTGCATTCCACATTTAAAATTCATGTCAAAATTAATGAGGTTTTACTGTAGCCACAAATGGTTAAAAAAGAAAAAATAACAGCTACGTTGACTTAAAACTTTGGTATTTGAATGTATTTATGTTGGTTTGTTGTTTGTCTTCAATTACTGATTCTTCCTCTTTTCTTTCCTTTCTTGTAGACTCTGAACAGGAAGTGCCCCCTGGAACCACAGAATCAGTTCAGTCTGTTGATTACTATTGTGATAGTAAGTGCAAATGCAGTCTTTTGGCTGTTATGTTGGAAACTGATCTCCGTTGGATGTTTTTTGTTCTCCTGCTCTTTTTTAATGAGGAGCAGTCAATGGCTTCAGATTGTCTCGTTAAAGACTGATTTTTGGATTTCTTTTCAATGTCAAAGTGAAAGATATATGCAGTTGACCCTTAAACAACAATGGGTTTGAACCATGTGCATCTATGCTGATTTTCTTTCTTTTTTTTAATGAATGCTACAGTACTACACTGGGCTTCCCTGGTGGCTCAAACAATAAAGAATCCACCTGCAGTGTGGGAGTCCTGGGTTCAGTCCTTGGGTTGGGAAGGTCCGCTGGAGGAGGGCATGGTAACCCACTGCAGTATTCTTGCCTGGAGAATCCCCATGGACTGAGGAGCCTGGTGGGCTACAGTCCATGGGGCTGCAGAGAGTTAGATACTACTGAAGCGACCGAGCACACACAGTACTACACTAATTACTGGCTGAGTCTGGGGATGTGGAACTACCAGTAGAGAGGGCTGGCTGTAAAGTTATACACAGATGTTCTATTGCGTGGCGGGAGTGGGGTCAGCACCCCCTCATCCCCCTGCATTCAAGGGTCAGATATACTGGAAACCTCCCAAAATGGGTTTGTTTGTACTTGAATCTGCTTTGAAAGGCATTGGTGGTAGAAATGCATGTCTCTGTCATTTGTCTCGTTCACCTGCAGCAATCATACTTCGAAACATAGCTCCACACACTGTGGTGGATTCCATCATGACAGCACTGTCTCCCTACGCGTCCTTAGCTGTCAATAACATTCGCCTCATAAAAGACAAACAGACCCAGCAGAACAGAGGCTTCGCGTTTGTGCAGCTGTCTTCTGCAATGGTGAGATGTTCATTGAATCTTTCCTTTTAAAAGAAACTGAGATAAGAGGCAAATGTAGTTCATCCAGTTGTGATGCTACCTACGTCTAATGTTCTTGGAGCCCAAAGTTCAAGACTTAAGTAATGATAGTTATTGCAGTGCTAAATTATAGGCCGATGGCTTTAGTAAGTGGTGAAAATACCATTGGTATACCTGTAGATAACTGGCTGAACTGAAGTCTGAGCCACAGTTTAGTCTTTTTTCATGCTTTTAGATTGACCTAGCACTGGCTCCTTTAATAATACTAGATACCTTGAAAGAGGGCTTTTTAAAATTTCTCATGATTTCATATCCACAGATAATAATGAATTGCCTTTTTTTTTTTTTAATTTCTTTGACTAGGATAGGTGGTAGATATTTTCAGTTGCATGACAAAAATCACAAAATTGTTTTTCTTCACATTCTCCTGCAGGATGCTTCTCAGCTGCTGCAGATACTACAGAGTCTCCATCCTCCTTTGAAAATTGATGGCAAAACTATTGGGGTTGATTTTGCAAAAAGTGCCAGAAAGTGAGTGGCTTCATTGCCCTTACTTCAAACCGCTGCATCTGCATGCTTGTCCGAGAATGCGCTGCTAACTGCACTCGAAGCCTATGTTCTCTGTACTGCGATGGAATCCTTCCTAATTGGCTGGGAAGGATGCACTTGTCTTCTTAGCACTTATTCCCTCCTATCCTCAATACCAATTGCCAGAAAGCTTGAGAGCAGGACAAAACAGACTTGGTAGATGGGTTGAGAATATGTGCTATGCAAACTGCTTCAGAATGGTGCAAACCCATCTGGAAATAATTCTTTCCTTCCACAACAGCATGCTAATACAGCTTCATGTATGTAGAGCTTCATTCTAGTGATGTAAATTTCCCATTTCTAGTATCATTGCCCATCAAGTAGACACCTTATTAAATAGAAGAGTACAAAAGAAAGCAGCTATACTACAGGGACACATGCCCACTAAGGGCTTTGCCTTTGGAAACCCTTCCTCACTCTGAAATGTGGTGTTGCTGGCATTGGAGACCTTCCTGTAAAGTCTGGAGTGGATTACTGTTTTCTGGGTAGCGTGGGGTTAAGTGATAGGGAAGCATAGTGGTATAAAGTCACATGGTTGGATTTTTGTGGTTTCAGAGACTTGGTCCTACCAGATGGTAACAGGGTCAGCGCCTTCTCCGTGGCTAGTACAGCCATTGCTGCTGCTCAGTGGTCATCCACCCAGGTAAAGGGAAGGATCTTTTTGCTCCAGGTAGTGTGGTGGTGGTGCCCAGATTCATAGAAGTCAGCTCTGTGATTGTGCTTGCCTTAGAAGCTCTGCAAGGACATTTGAAGACCTCAGTGTGCACTAAGTCTGTCTGTGTTTCCTCTTCTTTTGACATTGTAGTCTCAGAGTGGTGAAGGAGGCAGTGTGGACTACAGTTACCTGCAGCCAGGCCAAGATGGCTATGCCCAGTATGCTCAGGTGGGTAGACTGGACCATTATCTGACTTCTGGTCTCCAGAGTATGTCCAAGAATGGCAGCTTTAATGGTGGACTCTTCTTCAGTACTCACAGGATTACCAACAGTTTTATCAGCAACAAGCTGGAGGATTAGAATCCGATGCATCATCTGCATCAGGTAATAGATTTCATATTCTTTTTATCTCCTGTTTAAGCAAATACAGTTGAGGACATAGAGCTAGATGTTCTCATTAGATCCAAATAAATCTAGGAGAGCCATTTCCCTGTAAAACGGGGGATTGGGCACTTTCAGGGATGTCACCATGTACCTAAGCTTCTGGGGCGATATTGGCATTGCTTGTGCAGTGGGCTTCCCTGGTGGCTCAGATGGTAAGAAGCCACCTGCAATGCAGAAGACATGGATTTGATCCCTGCGTCAGGAAGATTCCCTGGAGAAGGGAATGGCTTCTCAACTCCAGCATTCTTGCCTGGAGAATTCCACGGACAGAGGAGCCTGGTGGTCTCGAGTCCATGGTGTCACAAAAGTCGGACAGGACTGAGCGACTAACACTTGTGCATATCAGGAGCTGATACAAAGCTCTTAGAGACTATGCCATCATGAGTGTTCATTCTTGAATTGAATTCAGTATTTTCCCTCTCTGTGCTGTTCGGAATTGTGGGTGCCCATGTAAGTTCAGTTGAGCAGTTTCTTGTCCAGACATCAATTAGAAGGGTCACTCTTAAAAGCTATTGCTCTAGTTTTTGTTCCAGTGTTACAAAGGTGTGACAATTAAGTCTATTTTCAACCCCAGAGCAGATGTGGAAACCTTTTTCCCCTTCTTAGCCATCATACAGAATGTCTGACTTTGTGTATCACATTCTAGTAGGATTATATAAATGAGAATATCATAGGTTAAAGAGTACTTACTGGGAATTAGGTGGTTAAGAACTGACATATACAAAGACGGACTCTAGATTGGGCATTCCGGGTGAGGATGTTTGGTGTAAAGTTCAGTGCCTTGGCTGTTGTAACTCCGGTGTTTATCATCAGGCACAGCGGTGACCACGACCTCAGCGGCTGTTGTATCCCAGAGTCCCCAGCTGTATAATCAGACCTCCAACCCACCCGGCTCTCCGGTAATCCTGTCATCTTAGATATAGAACTGGTGATTGTTGGGGAAACTGTTGCTGTACAAGTACTACCTTTTCTCACTGTGTAAGCCAGGATTGACTGATACATACACATTCCAACTTTACTTCTTTCTGTCTAATCATATTATGTACTGAAATAATTTTGTGTCTGTATTTTAAATGCAAGATTCCACATAGGGTCTATTTATACTGTGCATGCTTCGGCTTGACCTTTAGGAAGACAGTTGTCAGCATGTGTTTTGCTCAAGGATTGCCCTAGACCATTGCTACAGTGGGTCTGTCAGGGGGCCCTTCCTGCTGGATGATTGCAGTGATTTAGTTCTCTTGAGAGGCTTTACAGTTGAAACTATATTGAAGCTGCTGTTCTTTCCAGACTGAGGAAGCACAGCCTAGCACTAGCACAAGTACACAGGCCCCAGCCGCTTCCCCTACTGGTGTAGTTCCTGGTACCAAATATGGTAAGCCAAACCTCATGGGGCTGTTGACAGTTGGAAGGTCCTAGTTGTTGATTTTGTTTAATAAGCGCTCCTCTCCCTTTGTGGGTATCAGCGGGACACGTGGGGATATGAGAGAAGACGACCTTCTGCATCTCAGTGGCTTAAAATTGGAAGTAAAGCCAGTCTTTTCCCTGGAATGACTGTGTGCTGGGTTTTGTTTTTGCAGCAGTGCCTGACACATCCACGTATCAGTATGATGAATCTTCAGGATATTACTATGATCCAACAACAGGGCTGTACTATGACCCCAACTCACAGGTAATTTAAGGGGTAAAACAGACGTTTTGAGGTGTAATGTACTTACTGAAAAATTCATGAAACTCACACGTGCAGTTCTTGCAGTTCTTTGAATGTTTGTTTACATATATATACGTTTGTTCATTTACCAGCACCACGATAAGAGCAAAAACATTCCTAGCACACTAAACATTCTCTGGTGCCTCTTGTTGGTCAGTCCCACCTCCCCTGCCCCAAGCACTGTTCTTTCTCCTATTACCATGGATTATTTTGTCACGTTAAAATTTTCAAGTGACTGTTAATCTTCATGTAGACACCTATATACAAATTTTAAATTGTGATTTTTTTCACCTGAGAGAAAATTCACATTTCAGCCATTTAGCGTGTTCAGTTCAGTAGTTTTTTTAGTGTAGTCACAGTGTTGGGCACCCATCATCTAATGTTGATGAACATTTTCATCAACCTGAAAAGAAACCCTATACCCTATATATTCAGCAGTTACTTCCTAATTCCTTCCCACCCCAGCAACCACTGCTTTCTGTCTCTCTGGGTTTGCCTGTTCTAGACATTTTGTATAAATGGAATCAAATAATATGTGACCTTTTGTGTACAGCTCTTTTTTTACTTAGTATTTTTGAGAGTAGAAATCAGCAGATCTGTGGAGTGATATTTTATTTTTGGCAGTGTATAGAACTTTTTAAATAGGAAAGGCAACATTAACACTCCATAAATAAGCAACTGTTTATGACCAGAAGCTGTGTGTATATATAGAATAGTAAAAATAAGTGCTTTTAACAGGAATTTGGCATTGAGAGCTTGTGGTTTCTGAGAGTCAGGTGTGACGCTGTGTGGGACTTGCCAAGCGGGCTGGGCCTGTACATGTTGCTTCCACTGCTCTTCTTGTGGAGTCTGGCCATTTCCCAGGCCATTCTTCTTGGTGGCCATAAAAGTTGTGGCTCCTGTGTCTGACGTGCACTGCCTCCTCTGAAAAAGATACAAAAGGCAGCCTCTCCTGAGCCCCTGTTGAGCAGGTAGAGTAAGCAATTGGACAATAGAGAAGAGGAGAGAGAGCTGCCACCCATTCTCTGTTGTGGTTCTCCCCACACACTTCAGATCAGGTTCCTTCACCTGTCACCTCCTTCCAGGTTCCCAAGCTGGTTTTTACAACCATGTTTGGTTGCCCGGGCGTCCAAACAGAACAGGCAGGGTTCTGTATGATTGAACCTAGCAATGAGATGTTAACTGATTGTCATGGAGGACGTGTGAGAAAAAGCTCCTCCTGAACCACTTGCTTTGGCCACCTGGTTTGTGTAAATGGTCTGTCTGTGGAAAGGAGTCAGGCTTATTGCTCTTTGGGTACCCTCCAGGCCCAGGGATTAATTAATGGAAACTCGAGACTCTGAAACCACATTCTACTCACCCAAGAAGTTTCACACCTCTTGGCCAGCTGGTTCACCATCCTCACCTATACCAAGGTTTATAGCACCTCCTTTCTGCCCAGGAAATATTACTGGTCTGCAACATGCTTTATGTTTTTATGTTTAATTTTTTTGACAAAATAATGCAGATGTAAAGGAGTGAAAATACTCCTTTAGGTTAGTGGTTTGACCCAGGAGAAAGTCTGCATGAATTGTGTCTTTTATTCTAGTATTACTACAATTCCTTAACCCAGCAGTATCTGTACTGGGATGGAGAGAAGGAGACTTACATGCTGGCTGCGGAGTCTAATTCCCACCAGCAGACAGGCCTGCCTCCTGCAAAAGAGGGGAAGGAGAAGAAGGAGAAACCCAAGAGCAAAACAGCCCAGCAGGTAAGATCATGACCCAACCAGCAGGCCCATTTTTCTCTCTCTCTTTTTTTTTTTTTTTATCAAGGGGTAGGGTGGGGCTGTGGCATTTAGCTTTATTTGGATTCTTAAAGACTAGGTCATACATCTTATTTACATTAAGCTCATAGTCTAGTTAGTCTCTCAGTCATGTAACCGCATGGACCATAGCCTGCCAGGCTTCTCTGTCTGTGGAATTCTCAGGCCAAGATTACTAGAGTGGATAGTCATTCCCTTCTCCAGGGGATCTTCCCCACCCAGGGATCAAACCTGGGTCTCCTGCATTGCAGGCAGATTTCTTTACCATGTGAGCCACCAGGGAAGCCGTAAGTTCCTAGAGCATTGTGCAGTTTTTTAGTAGTAGTCTTTGTTATCTGTCAGTTGCCTGAGAGACTCACAGACTTTGGAACAATATTCATTAATGACTTTGGTAATATGTAGTATCTCATAAAAGATAAGGGCAAAAGGGGTTTTGTTACAGTTTGTTACAATAATGGCTTGTTGTCTTGGCATAGGAGACTGTTTGCTAAGTTCCTCTACCTAAATCTCTGTGATTGTTGTTTGACTGTAGATTGCCAAAGACATGGAACGCTGGGCTAAGAGTTTAAACAAGCAGAAAGAAAATTTTAAAAACAGCTTTCAACCTGTTAATTCTTTGAGGGAAGAAGAAAGGAGAGAATCTGCTGCTGCAGATGCTGGCTTTGCTCTCTTTGAGAAGAAGGTAACAGTAACAAGGATGGCCTTACTTCATAAGGGCAGCTTAGGTAAAACTTGAGGCTTATGACTTGTTCTGTGTTTCCCAGGGAGCCTTAGCAGAAAGGCAACAGCTCATCCCCGAATTGGTGCGAAATGGAGATGAGGAGAACCCCCTCAAAGTAAGGAAGTACCAGCTTTAAACCAGTGTTTAAAGGCTGTGTCTGTGCCTTGTGTCTCACTTTGATCTGCATCTTGGCTAATGTGAAAGTGTTAGTCACTCAGTCATGTCCAACTGTTTGCAACCACATGGTCTGTCCGTGGAATTCTCCAGGCAAGAATACTGGAGTAGGTTGCCAGTACCTTCTCCAGGGGATCTTCATGACACGGGGATCAAACCTGGGACTCCTGCATTGCAGGCAGATGCTTTACCATCTGAGCTAAGCATCTGGCTAATCTCATTCCTGCTTAAAACGGATGTGTCCCTGTCAGTGGGTATTTGAAGCAGCTTATATACACAGAATCTATGTTCAGGGCTTTGTTTTCTCTGTGTGAGAGCAAGTGAGATGGAACAGAGAATAAAGCCCAGATTCCGGAGCTCAGTTGAGTTTTATTGCATTTGCAAATAGTTTTTTAACAGTCTGGAAAGAGAAAATTAAGACCAAAAAAGCGTATTTTACGTGCTAGATACTTACCTGAGTGGGTCATTACTCTGATCTGTTGTATTTGAGGTTTTCAGACATGGTCAGTAGTTTGAGAAAAGTCATCCAGGAAGTCTTCTTGGTTCCCAAGAGGGCTGGTGGTGGGAGGCTGTCAGGCCCAGCAGCGGAAGACCGAGCTGCTCTACTCACTGATGTGTGACATATGGATAATGGACATTCTCTCACAGCTTGGATTAGGTGTTACTTTAGCCATTGCTGTTTCTCTGTTGCACATTTCCAATGACCCACCTTCCTCCTGTCTCTAGAGGGGTCTGGTTGCTGCTTACAGTGGTGACAGTGACAACGAAGAAGAGCTGGTGGAGAGACTTGAGAGTGAAGAAGAAAAGCTGGCCGACTGGAAAAAGATGGCCTGCCTGCTCTGCCGACGCCAGTTCCCAAACAAAGACGCCCTGGTCAGGCACCAGCAGCTCTCAGACCTCCACAAGGTGGCCATGCTTCTCTGAGCTGATCTGAGACATGGAGGGGAGGCAACGAGACGCTGTGGGTGCCCTGATGGTAGTGAAGGTTCAGTAAATACCTGCATTAAGTGATTGCCTCTTAGAAGGCAGCTCTTTAGTATAGTCTGTTCCTAGAAGGCAGCTCCTCAGTATAGTCTGTTGCAGATTGTGAGTAGAAAGGAGCATGGCAGCTCCAGGTACACCCAACTCTGGCTTTCCTGTTATAATGAATTGGACTTTGACTTGGATGGAGCACAATAGATACTAATAATGTTTGTTAAATCTCTCATACAGCAAAACATGGATATCTACCGACGATCCAGACTGAGCGAGCAGGAGCTGGAAGCCTTGGAGCTGAGGGAGAGAGAGGTGAATGGGGGTCATTGTGCCACTCGAGTGTCTTGGGGTAGCTGCCCTTGGCTTTTACTCGTAGCGCTTGTCCCAGGTCCCAGGGACGGGGTAGGGTATGTTACATATCTGTCGCCTGGCTGTCATGGCTCAGGTAGACTGGACCCAAGCCGTGTGCCCTGGGAGCTCTGCAGTGTCCTTTCATGAGGGTGCTCGAGACCACTCACAAGTCCTGGGTGCCAGAGACCCACTGGTGAAGTACACTGGGTTTTAGTAAGGACAGAGTAAACTTGTTGGGCCTGGCCGAGGAAGCCTTTGTGGACAGTAAGGGGAGCTCAGATGAGGCCTAGGGAACAGCAGGACAGAATGATTGCAGGTGGTCTGGAAGGAAGCAGTGGCGCCCCTAATGAGCCGTCACTTGGTAGTTGATGAAGCAGGTTGAGAGCCAGCCACCCAGGGGTTTAAGTACCAATGGAGGCCTATGGCTTAGAGATGAACCTTTAAGCAAGTGACTTGAAGTTGCTCACCCCAAGATGGTTCTGAGGTATCTATAGCTAAAGCTTTTTACATTCCTATTTTTTCCTACTGTTCTATGGTGCCAGCTCCCCAGGGAATGTAGAGCAGGTCTCAGGAAGCCACCTCTTGGCTCTGTCTTCCTGGAGGTGGCCCTGTCCAAATGCTGAGGAAGAACAGCAGCTTGCCTTCCTCTTCCTCAAGGACCTCGGCAGGCTGTGCCCACCCCCAGCAGTGCCCACACTCTGTGCCCACACCCAGCAGGCTGGTTGAAGAGCTTGACAAGAGGTGACTCGTTAAATAAAACTGGCTGTTGGAAACGTAGTTTTGCCCCAGGTTCCACACACAGATCATCTCTACAAACCTGCCGTTTGGGATATGACGAAGTGCAGCCAGGGAAACAGGGCATGTGGTATTTGCAGACACTCTGAAAGGCCAAGCTCCAGATGAAGGAAGCACCTGAGGTGACAGTCTGAAGTGTGGGTGCTTGCAACTGCAACAGATTGATTGAAGTCTGAGTATCTCTAATCAAGCTGTTCTCCCACGTAGATGAAATACCGGGATCGCGCTGCGGAAAGACGGGAGAAATATGGCATCCCAGAGCCTCCAGAACCCAAGCGCAAGAAGCAGTTTGATGCTGGCACCGTGTATGTGTTGTGCACATTTTCCGCTTTCTGAGACGGGGCTCTGGCTGTTTTGAGTAACTGTGTGTTTGCCACTGGCAGGAATTACGAGCAGCCCACCAAAGATGGCATTGACCACAGTAACATTGGCAACAAGATGCTGCAGGCCATGGGTTGGCGGGAAGGCTCAGGTTTGGGGAGAAAGTGTCAAGGCATCACAGCCCCCATTGAGGTAAGCAGTGGGATTGGGCTTCAGCGGCCTGCAGGCTTGTCCCAGAGTTGGGATGAGGTTGAAGCACCCGGAGGGCCTGGGCCCCAGTGGGAATTGTATTCCCTGCAGCTGTCTCATATTGCACCCTCTTTTTAAGATGTCAGTTGGGAGGAACAGGTGTGGCACCCAGCTTGATTTTTCTGGTTTTTGGGTCTCTTTGGGTAAAGCCTACCTTCTTCTAAGGAGCTTATCTTTCTACATCCTTCAATATAAACAAACCTTAACACTGACTCAGTAGCTTAGATCGGATTTTCAGAAAGGTACTGTGCTTTAATTTCTAAGTGATTTTTGCTTATGTATAAAACAAATTACACTTTAGTAGGACTTTGATCCATGATAAGAAATCCTTTATTCAGTCAGAGCTCAGGACCAGAGGCCTTCAACCACTGGCCTTCTAGACAAGAGCACTGCCAGTGATTGCTCTCTCCCTGACCTGGCAGCATAGCTTAGAACAAACACTTGCTGTTGATTTGTGCAGGCGAGTTCTGCTGACTTTGAGCTGTCCTGCCATGATCTGTACCTAAAATTACCAGACCTTCCCTGGGCTTTGGTGCAAGGCTTTGGGGCCCTTTAGCAGGCACAGTGCTTGCTGAACAGGCATGGAATTGGGGGAGGGCGTGCTTCTGTCTGCCTTTCTCCCTCACCCATTTGATGCCCTCAGTCCTTCAACCTACTCCAGGTCTCCAAAGTAGAAATCCCTGTCTTCATTTAAAATTCCTGTCTCCTGGCGGGGTGGTCCAGCTCAGTAGGTAGTGGGCTAGACGTGGGGGAGGGGGAGCAGTCCACACCCTACCTGCCAGCTGCTGACTACAGTTTCATTACCCCCAGGCTCAAGTCCGGCTAAAAGGAGCTGGCCTAGGCGCCAAAGGCAGCGCATACGGACTGTCTGGTGCAGATTCCTACAAAGATGCTGTCCGGAAGGCCATGTTTGCCCGGTTCACTGAGATGGAGTGAAACACGGGGATGAGAGAGAGAGAACGAAGAGCTCCAAAGAGCACAAGGAATGCTCCGTCTCCTGAATTCACTCTGACCACCTTTCTCCTTAAGGGCATGCCCTGTGCTGTTAATGGTTTTCAGGGTGAACCAGTTCATTCTGCAAGGTTCTCCCACTTAAAGGAGTTCCCCTTGTATGGGTTATCTGGTGAATGGCTTGCCTTCCTGCCAGAGGGCCTGAGAGCAGACCAAGGGGATGGTGGGTCTTTTCTACTTCGGTGTACATAGTGTAATGTAGTGTGTGTTTTACATGTGTAGCCTATGTTGTGGTCCATCAGCCCCTTGCATTTCTAGGGGGTACTGAGATGCCCTAGGGTGGTATGTGACACCAAAGCCGCCTCTGTCATTTGTTGTGCTGTCTTTTCTCGGCAAAAGCCTTATGTATATTTGTATATTACACATTTGTACAGAATTTTGGAAGATTTTCAGTCTAGTTGCCAAATCTGGCTCCTTTACAAAAGAAATACCTTGAAAAATGAGTGTGTGTGTCTCTTTATTCTTGGGTGACCAGGTAAGCAGAGCATGTTGGAGCCAGTCAAGCCTTGTGATAAAATAAGTACGTGAACATTCCATCATAACTGAGTCCGCTTTTTCCACTTCCTTCTACTCCCTTTAGGCCTGAGTGAGTCCGAGCACTTGTGCATCTTCACTTTCTACAGACTGTACGTCCAGACATGAGGGTAGGCATGTTACCGCTCTGTGAGGAACAACCTCCCTGCTTTTATCCGTAATACAGGAGCCCTCTGCTGAGGTGGAGGAGCTGAGAGGCCCTTTCTCTCCTGAAGCGCTTCACTTCTCCAAGACATCTTAGCTGCCCAGGAGGTGGTCAGGGACATTGCAAGGTTTTCCATTCTCAGCGGCGGCGTCCCATCCTTGTTATCATTTTGGCCAGCAGGATTGTGCTTGACAAGGGCAGGAAGTGTGCCTGAGACTGAGGCTGTTCCCAAGACCAGCTGCGATGGGGTACCCATGCTGCCCGTCTGGCTGGACTGAGTGATTGGGCTTCGTGTTTGGCATTTAGTCATGGAGGGGGGAACTTGTTAAATCTTGAGCTCCGTGGCTTTTGTGGCTGGGCATACTCTTCAGGCGGGCCTGGCCCATATAAAATCAGGATGAATTGCACAGGAGGAGCTTTAAGGGCATGGACCTTGACCCCAGTTTCCTTGGGGGTACCTTGAAGAAGGTGAGCCTAGCTTTGCTAGGGAGACGTGGAGGCAAATGCAGAAAGCTCAAGCTTGGGCTTTTGGGGGCTAGGGCTTGGGAACCTCATAGACGAAGGCCCAACTGACATCCGCATCCAGGGTCAGCCAGGGGCAAGGGTGGGGAGACCAGCCCCACCTCCAGAACTTTTGCAGAAGCTGGTGCTCTTAGCATCAGAGAAGCAGTCACAAGCAGCTTAATTAGACACTGCCAACAGCCAGCCTGGACAGCTCTTGCAGGTGAGGACACGCATCAGGAGATCTGAGAAAGCCGGTCACCAAAGGCCAAGCCAGTGCGAGCTGCTCCCCTGGGGAAGCTACAGCCAAGCACGGGCCAGAGTGCCAGGCCTTTGTCAGCCATCTTGAGCCTCAAACTAACTGCCCACATCAGGAAGGATGCTTGATCCCAACCTACTTGGTGCTCTCAGCAAGACTCTCATGAAGACTGCTCTGGACCACTGCATCTGCTGTCTGCACTGCCATGGGCTCTCCTATAAACATGAATTTAGCGTCCATCCTCTGATCAGCCCGTCAGAGAAGCTGGCAGCCCGCTTTCCCACTTTCAGTCTGTTCCACAGCTATTCCTGTCACCAGCATAACTTAGCCAGGTGACTGCTGCCCCCATCCTGGATCTGAAGCCATGGCCCAGTTTCTATGCTTTCCTTGGATCTCATGTAAGACAGTATTTGGGAGATCCTGCTAATGATAAGTGACTCTCACCCCCTGAGAACCTGAGGCTTAAGCCCAGGGACCCAGGCATTCCCCACTGCTCCTCATGGGCTGCTCCAACCCCAAGCCCAGGAATGAGTGTGCCAGGTCCTGCCCTGCCCTACCCTGCCCACAGGGTTGCTGTTCGTCCCAGCCATGGCCGATGGTGGTGCTATGAGAGCAGTGCAAAGTTCTCAACCAGTGAAACCCGAATTCTGAATTTGGAATGGTCTCCTCTGACCTAGAGGGATCCTCCAGGGTTCCCAAGTCCAGCCCGCCCTTTGCTGGGACAGCTGCTACACTGTGCAGGGCTTTGAGAGCTGTCCAGGAGCAGCTGTCATGGCCATGCATCAAAAGAGTTCCAAAGCCCAGATGAGCAGCCAGGCCTGAGCTAAGCTCCCCAGGCATGCACAGTCTGGCTGGAGGTCTCAAGGGCGCCTGGAGTCCAGCCATTGGGCACCCTGATTCCCAAAGGATGAAGCCCTCAGGGACAGGTGGGGATGGAGGGGGTTGCGGAATTGCCCTGGAGACTGGACCCTGGGGAAGGGCTGTGCTGCTGGTGGCCACCAGGTGGCAGCACCCCACCATTTATGGGTTGGCCTGGTTTGGGTGTCTGGTGGAAGTAGGTCTCATGAAGTCTTGGGGTGCTGGGCTTCTTGCAGGCCTCTCAGATTCAAGGAGACCTGGATAGAACTCGGCCTCGAAGATCTGTGTGAAGTGGAAGAGGCAACAAGTTTGGGGACCTGCAGGTTCTTGGCAGGTCCCTTACCCCCAGGGATCACCTCAGGCTAGAAAAGGAAACTGTCGCCCAGTTGTGGGGCAAAGGGTCAGGCTGGCCCCATGCACAATAAGTGCTTCAGTCTCTTAGCAATTCTTCTCAACCCAGGTAAATAATTTCTATGGTCGATAAAATGCATTTCTGCCTCTCACACTCCCTTTACCCATCTGCATGATTACTGACACAGAAATACTCCCTTGGCAGGCTAGGGGAAGTTAGGGTTGAGCTTGCCCAGGGCTCTCAGGTGGAGGCAAGGGACATCCACGTGCCCTCAGCCAGCCTCCCAAATGGTAGGAGGCCTGGGAAGATTTCCAGCAGGAGGCACAGCCAGGGGCAGAGCCCTCACAGCATCTGATTAGTCTGAACCACTTTTAGTCTCTGAATCATTTTCATCCCATTTAAAGAGGAAACAGGCTCAAAGCAGAGAAGTTGCTGGAAGTTATTAGGTTGGCAAGTGCTGAGCCTAGATTCTGACTTAGGTACCGCTGCCCAACTAATATCCGGGCCAGCTGAAGGGACTCAGTAGAAATGGGTCCTTAGCTGCAAGCGCAGGGTCAGTCTCTAGTTGGGACAGGATGACATGCTCCGGCTGATGTGTTGGGCCTGGGGATGCCCCCCCTCAATGCCCTAGAGAGAGAAGACAGACAAGGAGAGGCAGGAAAGAAAAGACAACTGCAGACAAAGCAAGGCCTAGAGGATGCTGGGAAAAGGAGCAGGGAAAGGTCTGCTGCGGCTGCAAGGGGCGGGAGGAGGCAAGATAACAAGGAGTGGGGGTGGCCAGGTCTGGGGGAGTTGCTTCCGCTCCACCCCCTGGCCGCCAAGGAGATAAGACAGCCAAGTAGCAGTGGGTGAATTCTGTGCGATGATGGGGGAGGCGAGGGACAGCAGGCTGTGGAAAGAGGAGGGGCCAATGGTCTGGCCAGGACCCCTGCCGGCTTTCCTGCCAGAGTGAGCAGTGCCCTTCATCCCCCCAGAGCCTGGCCCACCCAGGCCTGGCTCCCGCTCCAGGCAGGCACCAGCACCCTGAGTCCAGCTGTTGGACAGGAGCTATTTGAGAATGATTCATGGATGCAATTAAGTGTCCCCACACTATCCCCTTGCTCAGGCGGGACGAGGGGGAAGGGGGTTAGAAGGCTAGAAGGCGATGCGGATATGGGAACCCTGGCTTGCTATACAAGGGTGAGGTAAAGCAGTGCAACAGAGTGCCCCAGGTCATCCACTGCAGATCTCCAGCCTGGAGCAAGGGAGACTGGGCCCAAATACGGGGGGAGGAGGAGCGCTTCTCCTTTCTCCCCAAATCCTAGCCTGGCTTTAAGGGTGGTCCTCTGCATGCACAAGCATGCAAGTGTACGCATGCACACGCACGCACAGGTTTGGAAGCACAGGCATGCTTCTCCAGCGTGCTCGTGTGTTGGGGTAGCACACGAAGATACTAAACTCTACCCCACCCCAGGCCTTGCCCATGCCTAAGGCATGCAAGCTCACACACACCTGTTCCCAACCACCTGCACATGGGCAGGCCAGGTCCAGTCATGAGTTCTAACCCCTGCACATGCTTACAGCCTGCTCTGGCCCAAGGGGGCAGCAATCAGACTTGCACTACCCTTGAAGGAAGGAAACTTGGTCTGACAACCTGTTGGGAGCTGGGAAAGAAGTGGGAGGTCCCTATCTGCCATATGTGGGAAGGGCTCAGACTGGCAGAACAGAGGCACACTGTGTGCGTGCGCATGTTCGGCGCACACGCACCGCAAGCAGGGACGCACGCACACACCGCTCTCCCGCAGTCTTTCAGGCGTCCCCTTCTGAGGTAGGTGGGTCTTGGGGTTTCCACAGGCTTTTGAGCTTAATGAACCCAGAGTCCTGGGTCTACTCAAGGGTTGGAATGCAGAGCTGCAGCAGGAGAGGAGGCTGTGGAAGGGGATACGTGCTCCTGAAATACTGGCTCAAAACTCAAAACCTTCCTGTTAGCCACAGCCACGCTTAGCGGGGAGAGGACGGAGCCACCTTCTCAGACAGGCTACAGACTGAGGCTCAGAGATGGGCTGCCGGCAAACCCTGGCTGATACGGTTCATCTACAGCTCTTGGAAGCACAAGGCTCCTGTCCCTGCCCCTGGCCATCTCCGCAGGTTGGTGTCCTATCCCACCCAATACTGGGTTCTGCAGTCCCCGCAGACAGACATGGAGACCCTGGGCTAGTAGTGCCCAGAATCAGCTGGGCTCTGCCTTTCTCAGACTGGGATCTCCTAGGACTGGATGGCTTCTCCTCTAGGAGTGCGCACCCCAGCACTGGCTTGGCTGGGCCTCTCCTCTAAGTCTAGGAGCCCCAGCCTGAGCCCCGCAGGCTCTACCAGACTCAGATACACAACGTGAGCAGCAACCACACACCGCTGTCCTCCCCTCTCACAGATTTTTCTGGTTCTTATTAATGTAAATGAAATCTGCTCAGCGTCCTTAATGGAAAGCGTTCCTGGAATTTGTGCACACGTGGTGGTGGGGGGGGTGGCGGGGGAGGCGGCACCCTGAGATTAACCCTTGTGTAGCCAGATAGAGAATCATGACTATATAGTGACCCCCCCACCCCCACCCCCACGCCGGGCCTCAGGCTGCGGTGGGGCTTGGCGGAACCAGGACACTCAACCCCTTCCAGAACTGTGTGCCTGCAGCATCAAAAGTGGCCGAGCACCATACATGCTCTGCCTTCTGCCCCGAGACCAGAAGTTCTGGTCCAGAAGTTTCTCAGAGCCTGAGAAAGGTGGCCTTGACAGAAATGGGGAGCCCTAGAAAGTCCTTGATCAGGGAGGGGCCCGGCCAAAGAGTGGAGGGGGAGGGGTGAGGAGGGGTGGCGGCTGCCAGCCGGCTGCCCTTCCTGTGTTCCCCTGGCTCTGTCCTGAGTTGGGAGGGAGGATCCAGGCAACAGACCCTGACTCTGAATCTCCCCACCCAGCCGGGAGAAGACCCTGCCTCTGTGGTGCCCCCCGCCCTCATCCTTCTTCTACCTACCTTACTTCTGTGATAGGACAATTATCTTCCTAACTTGGGGGTGGGTGGCAAAGAGGGAAGCTGGGGATCCCAGGGTAGGTGCCTAGAGAAATCAACTGTAGGGGGGTAGAGGGGCAGCGAAGCCCTGGCCTGGAGCCCACAGCGAGCCCCGCCTGGCTCCCTCCCCCAAAATCTGGATGCTTGTTCTGGCATAGCCCTCAGCCTGCCGCCGCTGGGCCCTAGTAGAGCCGTGTTTTACTGCCTTTCGTGGCCCGGACAGGGATGTCTGCTTCATTGGCGGGGGTAGAGGAAGAGTCTAAGATTTCAATTTCTCCCAGGTGTGGCTCAGTCTGGAGGATGCCTTGGGGAGGCTGACTGAGGGGCCAGCACCTGGGGGGGAGGGCAGCGCAGATAGTGGGAGGGGCTCTTTAACGGGAGAAGGCCACAGAGGGGGTCTCTGAGAGGGAAAGGGGGCTCTGGAGGGTGGGTTGGAGGGGCAGGGGACTTGGGGAGGGGGTTGACGGGAAAGGGGGTCTCCTCTCGGAGTGGGACTGGCTTCAGTGGGGGACAATAGACCGACAGTCTTCCCTCCCACCCACACCTGTCAGGCAGGCTGGGGGAGGGGGACTGACCCACTTAGCTGTCTCCCCTCCCAGGCTTCCCACTAATGAGCGCTCTGGGCTTTGGGAGGCAGCCTTCCCCCCCAAGGCTGTGCCTGAGGCTGTCCCTTCCCCCCAGTCCCTCATTATCTACTGGGGGTGCTCACTGGCTCAGGCTGCCCCCCTTATCTGCAGCTGTGCCTGCCTGTGGCAGTGAGGAGGTGGCTGTGGCCCCCAAAATGTACCCTCTCTGCCCCATCTCCCCTACTCCCCCAGGGCTGGGGAGACAAAGGCTCCCGCTCCCTGCTGTGCAGCTCAGAGCTGAGCAAAGGGCTTTGATTCCACCTGTGGGCCCCACCAGCATGCCAATGAGGGAGGCAGGGGGCCTCTGTGGCTCAAGGGAGAGCTGGAATTGAGGCGCTGGCAGGACCCCTGGGATGGGGAGTCTGCTCTGCTCATCAGAGGGGTTTCCAGCAGCTGTCGTCAGGAGTCCTGCTTGGTGGGAAAAGCAGGCCCATCATGGGTGATGGTGGGAGGGGGCTCCTGAATGTGTGGAGAGCGCAGCTCTGGAGGTTGGAGAATTTGGAGTACCATTCAGGGTGGGGGGCATATCTGGGGGCTGATGTGTGGGGAGTGCTGCTCTCAATGATATTCTGTCTGTCAGAGGACAGTCCAGGGAGGAGGCTGCCATGTCTCTGGTACCCTTGGCTGCTTCTGAATCCTCCTCCCCCACATTCCTGGGGTGCATGGGGAGGTCTGGTTGCTGGAGCATACCCAAGTCCCCCCAGGCTCCCTCTGACTCTGTCCCGCTGTCCATCTGTCCACCCCCCTCCCTGAGGAGCCCAAGGCCCAGGTGGCACTCTCCCCTCTCCCCTCGCAGCACCCTCATTAGGAAAGGGCTTTGAGATCCTTCTAAAGCATCTGCCCCCACCCCCACACCCCAGCTCAGAGTCAGCTGCAGGCTCTAGCCCCTAGAGCTTGATAAATATTTATGACAAGATAAGTAGGATCTGTCAGGTCCTAGCCCAAACCTTTGTCCTGGGAGCTAGAGGGAGAGACAGGGTCAAAACCTCAGGACTTGAGTGTCTGGGGGCCAAGCTAGGTCTCTGGTTCTGGGTGGTGACAGGCCTCCTGGGCTCCATACACTAATGACGTGGCGGGGTTGGGCTGCCCCTGAAGCTCTGGGTGCCTAAGGGAGCTTCCTCCAAGGTGCCACACTGACCAAGGTCATTCTCCCCAACCCCGGCAGGTCTTGTATGGGGGTGAGAGAAGGGTACAGGCCGGTACTTGGGTCCCATTTACTTCCTGCAGCAGAGTGGATATCTGCTATAGCCAGGGTAGGGTTAAAGCCATACTTAGGGGCAGTTCTGAGCTCAGGAATTCAAAGAAGCCCTGAAATTGAAGAGGGAATGAATGAGTGCCATTGATGGTTAAGTCCAATGAGACTCTGGGCATTCCTGGCTAAAGAGATAGGGCCGAGGTGATCCAAGGGGTCACCATGGATTCCAGACCTGGCTACAGGGTGTAAACCCAGCAAGGCAGCCAAGCTGGGCTCCCGGCTGGTGATGAAGGGGTGGGGGCAGCCTCAGGAAGCCTGGGGAAGGAGTCCCTACCCGACCACCTACATTCTATTGCTCCTGTGTAGCGGGGCCCCAGATCTTCCTGGGAGCAGGGTGCCCTGCTGAGTTCTCTGAGACAAAAGCCAGAAGCCCCAATGAACCAGCAGGAATTGACCTTTTGCATGTGACTCCAGGAGCTCCCAGGGCATCAAATACTGGCCTGGGGCCACGGGGCTGCACCAGGGTTGGGGACCAGGAGGGGGATGGAGACTGAAGCAGGCTGGGGCCCGCCAGTCTCGGGGGAGCTGGAGGGTCCCTGCTCTGAAGAGAGGATGGCCACCTTGAGAAAAATGTGTGGCAGCAAGTGGTCCCAATGTCCCCACTGGCCAGCTCCCTCGCTCCTGTAGTTCCCGTGTGTGTGCCGAATGTGTGTGATGAAGAGGTGCAGCCAGAGTGCACCCCAGCTGCCGCCCCTCTCGTGGCTCAGGGTCTGCGCCCTCTCCCCACCAGTCATGACTCCTGCTGCCACGGTTTGAGCCGCTTTCTCAGACAGTTCAGTTCAGCTCAGTCGCTCAGTCGTGTCCGACTCTTTGTGACCCCATGAGTCACAGCACGCCAGGCCTCCCTGTCCATCACCAACTTTGGAGTTCACTCCGATTCACGTCCATCGAGTTGGTGATGCCATCCAGCCATCTCATCCTCTGTCGTCCCCTTCTCCTCCTGCCTCCAATCCCTCCCAGCATCAGAGTCTTTTCCAATGAGTCAACTCTTCACATCAGGTGGCCAAAGTATTGGAGTTTCCGCTTCAGCATCAATCCTTCCAATGAACACCCAGGACTGATTTCCTTTAGGATGGACTGGTTGGATCTCCTAGCAGTCCAAGGGAGTCTCAAGAGTCTTCTCCAACACCACAATTCAAAAGCATCAATTCTTCGGCGCTCAGCTTTCTTCACAGTCCAACTCTCGCATCCATACGTGACCACTGGAAAAACCATAGCCTTGACTAGATAGACCTTTGTTGGCAAAGTAATGTCTCTGCTTTTTAATGTGCTATCTAGGTTGGTCATAACTTTCCTTCCAAGGAGTAAGCGTCTTTTAATTTCATGGCTGCAATCACCATCTGCAGTGATTTTGGAGCCCCCCCAAAATAAAGTCTGACACTATTTCCACTGTTTCCCCATCTATTTGCCATGAAATGATGGGACCAGATGCCATGATCTTAGTTTTCTGAATGTTGAGCTTTAAGCTGACTTTTTCACTCTCCTGTTTCACTTTCATCAAGAGGCTTTTTAGTTCCTCTTCACTTTCTGCCATGAGGGTGGTGTCATCTGCATATCTGCGGTTATTGATATTTCTCCCAGCAATCTTGATTCCAGTTTGTGCTTCTTCCAGCCCAGCGTTTCTCATGATGTACTCTGCACAGAAGTTAAATAAGCAGGGTGACAATATACAGCCTTGACGTACTCCTTTTCCTATTTGGAACCAATCTGTTGTTGCATGTCCAGTTCTAACTGTTGCTTCCTGACCCACATATAGGTTTCTCAAGACTGAATGGTAATCTCCCCATCTACCCCAGCCAGGCACTTCCTACCCACAGTTTGACTGAGCAGGGCGGATATGGGCTGCTACGGGCTCCTGAAACCTTCTAGGGGGTTTTGTGTTTAACATCCGTTGTCCAGACCTCAGAATTCCTAAACCTGGGCCAACTGGGCTGGTGGGAAGGGAGGACCCTAGGCTGGATCTCCCCTCTGAGGGCTGGGTGGAGCAGCTTCAGCAGAGGTAGGACCCTTCTGGGTTCAGCTTCCCCACCTGTGAGATGGGAAGTTGGGCTGGGGCAGTGAGGAAAGGAATGCCTCTCTTTCACCCAGAAGTACCCAAACTCCTGGAAGACCAGGCCAAGGCAGCAGTGAGGAAGGGCAGAGTCATCACAGTGCCTTGGGTACTGGCTTCTCCAGAGTCAGGAGGCATCTCTTACCTGCCTGAGAGGTGCTTTTCCCCTAGACAGATTCACTCTTCTTTCAACCCACCCCTGGTAGTCGCCTGGGTGGGGCTCTTAACTGGGCACACAGCCTCCCTGATGCTCCAGTGTCTCCTCAGAACTCTTGTGCCATGCTTTTGGCAGAAGGGAATTCTGGGAGTGGGTCTGGAAATCCAGATTGTGACAAGCCTGCTTGAGGCTGAGACTGGGAGGGTAGACACCCCCACCTTATTTGCTGACTGTCCTGCACACACAGACACACACACACAAACACACACACACACACACACAGCCAGGTCTCCAAGGCCACAGGCAGCTCATATAATCTCTGAACTTGGCTACATTAATGCATTAGTGGAAAAGCCTGAGACTCCAGGAGCCAAGATGCTCCCAGGTGTGTCTAACAAGCATCTTCTGGCGTCACTGGGAATCCCAGAGACTGACTCTGATGGTAGGATGTCAGGCCATGGGGCCAGTGAACCTGAATGTCCAGTCTCTTGCGTGGAGCCTGTAGTGTGAGAGTCATGTGGGACC
The DNA here is from genome assembly GCF_042477335.2 of Ovis canadensis. Classification (NCBI taxonomy): domain Eukaryota; kingdom Metazoa; phylum Chordata; class Mammalia; order Artiodactyla; family Bovidae; genus Ovis; species Ovis canadensis. Next base: position 64,860,605 of record NC_091263.1, on the reverse strand, counting down.
CAGTGGCTGCACGGTCAGTCCTGAGCCCACACCAAGACCTATCAAATGGGACTTGTGCTTCTGGTTGCCAGACTGTCCAGGGGTTCCTGAGAGTGTCCTCAGAGGAGCCTTTCTGTCCCTCCCTGAACCCTGACACTAACGCAAGTTTCTGTTGATAGGTCTGGAGTCCTGGAGGCTGGAGGCTCTTGGAGGAGAGGACTGTCGCCTTGAGAAATCCACCTCCAGGTATCTGTTGTCATCTTCCAGGTGTATGTCGCAGCCCTCCAGGTATGTTCATCTGTCCTCAGGGTATGTTACATAGTTGTCCTCCAGAACTCATAGAACTAATTCTTGGTCATACACTTTTCTTTCTTGGGGACCAGTGACTGACAGTAACTCCCAGACTGCCTCTCCCTAAGGTCAGGGGCAGACTTGGATGGTCTCTAAGTCCCAGGTTGTGCCTAGTTAAGAGCTCAGTTAAGCAGGCTCAGGATCCCACTCAGGTCTCCTATGGGTCAGAGATATTTGAGAAGGGAGTGGGTGGTAGAGGTTAGGGGATTATTCCTGGCAGTATTTTCTCCTCTGATCCCACTGCCAGGAGAAGGCATCCAGCCTGGCCTCCTGGAAGTGTGGGGGTAGGTGATCCCAGGCTGGATAACAACCCACCCCCAACACAAAAAGTGCTCCTGCCTAGGCTCAGCCTCCTCCACCCACCCCCTCCGGCCACCTCCCAAATCCCCAATCCCAGCAGCAAACCTCCGTGTTTGCCTGTTGCCATGGCAATGGGATGCACCTTTCTGTTACCATGGCAACAAGCCAGGGGTTTTTAAAATTCAGTTGAGGTAATTTCCACCCCTCAACCCTCATCCTCAGACACCTCATTCTTCTCTTTTCTTCTCTGAATCTTAGAAGGGAGGGGTTAGAAGACCAGAGGGGCCAGTGGGAAGACTTGGGCCCCATCCCTCCCCAACTCCTTCATGTACCCTAGACCCCAGAGAAGAGGGCACCCTCTTCCCCATTCCCTGTCCAGATCCAGGTCCACAGGGGAAAGATGAGGGCTTTGCGTGGCTGGGCAGGCAGAGGCCAGCATACTTGGGAAGCCTGGTTGAGAGTACAGCCTGTGTGGCTTTGCAGGAGCAGAGAGAGTCATCAGGGACCCTCCCAGACCTCCCCTCCATATCTCCAGGGCTCATGTGAGGATCTCAGGCCGCTGGGACCCAGACCCCAGGACAATAAGGCTCAGATGTTGTTTATACCGTGTCCTGGTATTAAAGAGCTTAGCTTAGGGAACCCTGTGCTGGCTGGATTTGGGCAGAGGGCATCTGAGAAGGATTGAGGAGAGGGATGCAGACACTGTCCAGTCCCTGCCCCTCCACTCCCCCTAGTGTCCTCTCTGCTCAGGACCCTGCTTCATTAGTCTGGTCATTGTAAATTCTTGAGGCCCAGCATCCCCTCCTCGCCCCACCTGCCTACTGACTGGGAGAAGAGGAGCCAACCATGCAGGACAGACAGGTGGTTGCCCCTCTGAGCAGAGTAGACTGGGTCTAAAAAATGATGGGGCCCCAAGTCCCATGCAGTACCCCATCATGCCTCATGTTCATGTAATTCCTTTACACTTTGACTTGTCTCTGTAGCAGATCCATGCCCCACAGGCAGTGCCTCCCCCAGAGAAAAGCTTTCAAGGCAGAAGATGGGGAGAGTCCTGCAACAAGGCCGCCCTCCCCTCCTCCCCTGTGCTCTCCCTATGGCTGTGCTCCCACCCTATCAGTCATTTGGGCAGAGGGGCCCTTCTTCCCCAGGATGGATGTAGAGTGCCAAAGCCAAGCACTGCAGGGCCAGCAGATAGGGGCCAAGGCCAGAGGGAAGTCACTTCCATCTTACCTGTCCCTTGAGCCCAAGAGTTGAGACTGTATAGTAACAGCCCTTCAGAGGCCATAGATGGGCAGGCCAACCTTGGGGAAGCCACAGAGAACCCCCGGAACAAGATAGAGGGGTGTTATGGCCAGCCTACCACCACCTGCCTACTTTTCTTTCAGTCCCTATCCTTCCCAGACACCCAGATCCGGGAAGCCCCAGGCTAGGCTGGGGAGGAGAGAACCCCAGCCCAAGCCCTAGGTGAGAAAGAGAATGTCCCAGGTGGAGCACTTCCTCTCTACAGTCTGTGACCCCCCACCCCCAAGGTAATGACACCCAGACAGAGCCAGACCCCTCTCTCCCCCAGCCATCTATGGCTCCTAGGCTCCTGAAGAGCTTCCTGGTATCAGGGAACTGATACTGAACCACACTACACCTCTACCAAGGCCTCCACACTTGAGAGCCTGTAGCTAAAGTACTGAGGAGCAGGGCTGCCTGAGATTTCTCTTGTGAGCAGCAGGCATCTGGTGAGCCTCACTCAGTGTGAACTGGGGGCTTGGCATCAGCTAGAGGACTATTCAGAGCCTCCAAGAAGGTCTGCTGGCCCTGGTAGGCTGGTGCAGCACTGAAGCCCCCATCTTGAGTCAGAGGAGGAGTGCGGGTGAGAGGGGGACCAGCAGGGCAAGATGGGTGTCAGCGGCATGGGAATAGAAACCACCCCACCCAGGATACCTGATGGCCTAGTTTCTAGGCACCATCTCTAGGGTCAGAGGCAACACCCTGTCCCTCATATCCTGAGTACCCACATCAGGCAGGGACCAGGCCTCACACTCCAGAGATGGTGTGCCTGGACCAGCATGACACCTGAACATCAAAAGGCCCCAAATTGCCCTGCCTCGGTGAAGAGGGATCCCTGGAGCTTTAGAACCAGGAATCTGGGCCTAGAAGCCTGACTCCCCAGGGGGTATTTGAAAGAGAAGCTGAGGAAATGCCAGCAACTGTTTATAGCCTGTGGGATATACCAGCCCCATCTCCTCCTGCCAGCCACCTGCAAGCTGTGGGGGTGAGCATCCCTGCTCCAGAGCAGGAGACCCCAAAGGTTCAGAGACAGCAGACCTGTCTGAAATCCCACAGCTCACCATCTGCACAGCCCTGGGAGCTGGGAGCAAGGCCAGTGCTAACCCAGGGTACAGTGTTGTAAGGGAAGGGCACCGGGATGGGGACATTTACTGAGAAGGCCAGGGCAGGGCTTTCAGCCCAGGCCAGGCTTGGCAGGCCTGGTCAACAGGAAAGGGTGGTTGAATAGGCCTTCTGGTAGGAGAGTGGAGTTCAGTTCCCTCTGCATGGAGCTAAGGCTGTCTGAGTATAGGGGTATAGGGGTGGTTGCTAAGGGGTGGTTGCTGAGGATATGAATTGTCCCATCAGCTATTTAGGCGATCCAGCCATAGGGGCAGGGAGCAGGCCAGAGCTGGCAGTGTGAGGGGCACCGAGTGTCGTTGAGGCAGGTCCCTACTGCTGGCTGAGCAGGCTAGATTTTAGAAGCTGAGGATGCCCTCCCAACCCACCCACCTGATGACAGTGTTTTCCACAGAGCCCTACAGGAGGCACCCCTGAGCCCCAACCTCCTAGCCCTCCTGGTCTCCTAAGGCTCCGACAGCCCATTCACCTGGGACTTCTCTGGGTTTCTGTGGGGGCCCAGGGTCATGGCACCTATTTCCTCAGTCCCAGGCCTGTCTTCCAGGAAGATTCCAAGCTCCAGGCAGGCAGAAACCGTACCTGCTTAATGTCTATACCCCACCCCACCACCACCACATTGGGGCCCATGAAAGAAAGGGGCCCACCACGGGGCTGGTCTGTGTGTGAGGCAATGAATGAGTTTGCCTTAAAGCTTTGGAAATGCAGCTGTACCTTGTGGCTAACTGGTTGACTGAGCTGTTACCCAGGGCCCCCAGGACCTGGGGACCAAGTGTGACTGAAACGGATGTGGTCTCCCTCCTCCCAGAGCTCACAGTCCTGCGGGCAGGAAGGACAGTGCTGACCCAGAGTGGCTGGACCTGTGATGAGGGATACAGGAGACTGGGGATCCCCAGGAGGTGAGACTAGGCCATCTTCTTTGAGGAGAGGTCCCCGGGCTGAGCTGGCCAGGTCCTGCGGTCCTGAAACTGCAGCCCTGACTGGGAGGGGAGGCGTGTCAGGACCCAGGAATAACCCCCTCAGAGCTGGAGCAGTCTTGATTGGCTTTCCCTGAGACAGGTCTCCGGGGAGGTTGCTGGGGGACTGCAGGGAGCACCTCTTGTTCACAACAACGGATAGCCTGGGGACACGAAGTCAGCCTCAGGCAGTGGCAGGGCCTCGGGTCACTGCCTCTCACTGACCTGAAGGACAGGCCAACTAAGATCTCCCAGGAAACTGGCTCCGAGCATCTGACCAGAGACAAAGAACCCAACCAGGAAGTGACCAGGGACGTTCTGGCCTGGAACACTGGGGAGCAGACTGTGGGGTTACTTAACCCCTCAGCCTTATTTGGTTCCTTCCCAGCAGACACTCCCTTCCCAGGGACTGGTTTGTCTTTCCCAGGGCCTGCCAGGGTGACGCCCCCACCCCGATGCACTAGCCAGGCAGACACCTGCCCCCACTTCCCAGGGACACAGGGGTCAGTTGCCCTACATCTGGACAGGTGAAGCCCATTTCTCACCAGCCGCCAGACTGGAGCCAGGAGCCAGAGTCCTTCCTAGGAAACCATCTGCCCAGCTCAGGTTGCCTGAAATGGGCACCAGCATCTGAATAAACAGCCCTGAGTGGGTCAGGGCTAGAGGTGGTGGTGGTGGGGAGGCAGGGCCCCCAGCCCAGCCCTGGAGCTCACGAGAGTCCTGCAGCTGCCTTTGTCCTATCAGTCCTGCTTGATGACCACGTGGACCTCCCACCCCTCAGCCCCGTGGCTAACTGCTGCCTGCCCACGATCAGCCGGGCTGAAGCTCTCCCAGGCCCTCCTCGGACAACCTGTCTTCTCTTCCTGGCACATGAATGGCCTCTGCTGCATTCCAGGAAGACCCTGCCCATGGGCATCCTTTCCCCACCACTATACCAGTCAAGCTGGGCTGTCCTTCCTAGTGTCCACCACTGCCCCAGTGCCAAGTGCAGGCTGGCACACAGTGGGTGCTCAGTAAACATTGCTGCCCATGGTCATGACTGTGGGATGGGTGGTCCCAGGAATAATGCCTGAGCCAGCTTGGACCAGCAGTTCTTCCTGCTCCTCCAGCCTGCATGGCTCGATCCAGCTCTGAAGGCCTGACCCAGACTCAGCTGGGCTCCTAGTGGGAGCTGCCCATGGGAGGCCCACCCTTAGTCCAACTGTCCCTGCTCCTGCCTACCTGGGGAAAGAGGGGACTGGCATGGCCCCTTCCACAAGCCCCCATCTACAGGCTGTGGGGCTGCTGGGGACACAGTATCTGGACTCTCCTGCCTGGCACCCCTCACAAGGCTTCAGCCCCCACTTGACCTGCTGCCTAGGACTGGGGGCAGGGGGCGTATGGACCTTCAAGCATCTTTCCTGGGAAGATTTGTCAGTGCTCTCCGTCTCCAGATGGGGGACTTCCAGATAGTGCAGGGGCAGGGGCTCTGGGGTCCTGGGTGCCTATAGGACTGCACACTGGGCTCCTCAGGGACCTGAGGCACACAGGGGTCCCTAACCGACCTGCCTATCCTTGCTATGAGATCTTGGGCCAGAGGGTGGAGGGTGGGGGGTGTGTGTGGGGGAGATGTGCCAGCCCCTCCCTCTGGGTACTTCAAAAAGCAGTGCGTGCATCCCCCAAGGTTCATTTTCCATTTCCTGTAGGTCTGATCTCAACCTGACAGGCATCCCCTCTCACCTCCCAATCACCATTCCTCCCACCCCCTGCCCCTGCCCCCTTTTCTATTACCCACCCCTTCCCCTACCTAATGGGAACGCACCCCCACCCCCACAGAGTGGCTTCCTCTCTCCGCTGCGTCTGGTTCCCACTGCAGCCAGAAGAAGAGGCCAGCACTCTGACCCCCTGCCTTCCTGCAGTCCCTGTCATCTCCCCTCTGCCCTTCAGGCAGCCCCCGTCCTGTCTTGAAAGAGCCCCCCCAACTTTGGGATCCCCCTCCCCAACCTAGGGCCCCTACCCCCAGCAAACTTGGCTCCTTTCAGCTCCCCTCCCTCTCGGGCAGAGGCAGGGCGTTCAAGTCCATTTAATCTTGGCAGAATGCAATTTCCTGCTTCAGGGAGCTGGCGGGTTTAGGAGGCTTAATGAGGGGGGAGGGGGGAGACGGGGAAGAAGAGAAGCTGAGCAGGGCTGGGAGATGGAGACTGAGTCTCTGAGAGGGGTGGTCCAGGAAGCTCAGGGATGTGCCTGTGTCTTGGGGTTGCCTGGGGGGGGGGTCTTTGGGGGATCACACAGGGGTCAGCTCTTCAGCTTCAGGTCTGGGGCTCCTTCGCACAGCTCCCCACTCCAGCTATGTGGGGTGGAAATGGGGGAAGGGGAGGGGCTTCAAAGTGGCCCACAGAGTGAGTGTGTGTGTGTGAGTCATGTCTCTGCTTGGCCAAATGGTGGGGGGTGCAAGTCCCAGTGTGCAGATGGGGGAGGGGGTCCTGGGGAAGGTGTGCAGCTGGCAGGTCTCAGACCCCCAGGTGGGGAAGTGGGCAGCCAGGCTGGAATTTCAGCCCCAAATGGGATGTTTATCTGGATACTGCCACCTAGGAGGCAGAGAAGATAAGGGACAAAGGGGCCTCTGAGCTGCCGGCAGCCCCACAGCTGGTGGGGGCAGGGCAGCCAAAAGCCTGTCCTGCCACCCAGAACCCCGGGCAACTCCTGGGGAGACTGAGGCTGGGTGTCTTCCTGTGGTCCCTGCCCTGCAGCCCCACCTGGGCCTCTCTCCCCACCCCTCCCCGTCCCTCCTTGCCCTGGTTCAGGCTTTCACTTCCTGAAGAAGTCCTTGGAGGAGCCACGACCCATCAGAGTCCCCAGGCAGGGCTGGCAGAGCCATGGTCAGGCAGGGGCACCCACAGGACGCAGGCCTGGGGAGGGTGGCAGGTATTTCCGGGGAAAAGCAGACAGCCTGGAGCCCTCCAGGAGCAGCGCCCTGGATAGGGAGGTTCTGCTAAGCTTGCGGCCCCTGGTGAGGGGAGACAGCAAGGAGGGTAGAGAGGCTCTGAGGGCTCTGGAAGCCAGTCTGAGCCCACTCTCTGCTAGGAATTCTCATTTATGGGGGCCTGGGAGGAAGGCCGAAGGACACCACGGAGGGCTTAGCCCTCAGCCCCTTGTGTGAGGCACTCTTCCTCTGGGCTGCAGTCTCACCATGTGTGAAGAAACGTAACTGGGGCAAGGTTTCTGAGGAGGAGCTCAGACCTCCTTGGAAACAGGTGGGTCCTGCCCAAGCCCCAGGGTCATCTGGGGGTGTCCTTGAATGGCAGCCAGGTGTGTAGGGGATACAATAGGGACCCACCTGTGACCTTTGCCCTCCCACACGTCTCCAAGCCTCCCAGCTGCCCATGAGTAATGAAAACAGTACCTTCTCCAGAGAAGGCAGCCTGTCTCTCCAGGGAAGCTAACACAAATCTACCAATAGACTATGCTCAGGGGCAGAAAGGTCTGCAGGCTGGAGGTCAACAGGAGCCCCCCACCACCACCACCACCGCAGCTCCTTGTGAAGGGCTGACCTGGTTCCCTGCACCTCTGCTCCCCCTCTGACTAGCTCACCAGCTGTCTGGGCTGCCTGCTGTCCTGTCACTGGGCCTCTTCTCCGATTGACAGCTCCCCAGGGATTGTCCCCGGGCCACATCTGCCCTCACTCTGCCTCTGCTGAGCTCAGTGAGGGCCTTCCTGGCTCTTGCAAGGGTCAGAATGAAGCTCCTCTGCCACTTCTATCCTCTGAGCCAACACGCATCTCTAGTAGACTCCGACGCTGATTCTGCTCAAGACAGCCCTGTGATCTGGCCTCCAGGACACCTTGACAGGTCATGCCTCCAGCCTCTTGCCCAAGTTGTTCCTTCATCCTTCAAGCTGGGAGATCTCTGATTGGTTCTTTAAGGCCCAGTGACACTGTCACTTCCTCTGGGTGGCCATTCCTGAGTCACTCTCCTAGCGCTCCGCATATACACACCCGCTTGGATATCCCCTGGCGAATCCCAGAGCTGGTCTGGGGCCCCATCACCTTGCTGACCCTGAGAGCTCCTGAGTCATAGATGTTTGCAGAAACTGTGGGCTGGACACTGCAGTCAGGGCCAGAGTGGGGCTGGCCTAGAGGGCAGCAGGTGTGTGACCTGGGAGTCCCTCCTGTGCTATCACCACATTCCCTTGACAACCGGCATGCAGGCCTCTCCCTGGGAGGACGGTGTGGTTGCCCTTGCTGGTAGAGGCTCCAGTGGGGCAGTTCTGTGTGCCGCCCTGTAGGTCCTGGATGTCTGAGGAGCTGAGGCAGTGGCTGGATATGGAGTCCCTTCTGCTGGCTGAAAAGGGTCCCCACTCTCTCCTGGGGCTCCAGCCCATGGCAGAGGAGTTCAGGTAAGCCCTCGTGCCCCTGGGTCTCTCTGGCATCTGCTGGAGAGAAGCAGTGAGTCATAGCAAGGGTGACCCAGGCAGAGAATGCCCTACATACCAGATGCCGCTCCCAGCAATCCGCTCGTAGTGGCTCATTTCATCCTCCCAGCACCCTGAGATGAGAGACTAGCTCTCATTTTCCAGATGAGGAAACTGCTCTCCAGAGAATAAGCAAATGAATGTATGTGGGCCACGGGTGGGTAAGACCCTCAGGCAGCGAGGCTTGGAGTCAGAGGGTCCTTGATGGGGCCCTGTGGAGACCTTCCCACACTTGCGTGCACTCATACTGCAGCCCCAGCCTTGCTGGCCCTGATGGTTGGGTAGGCAGAGTGAGGCCCGGTGACATCAAAGAGCTCAGTGTCCCTGGGTGCGTGTGCCCATGTTCCCACGTCCACGGGAGCCCCAGCGGCTGCTTAGAGAGCAAGGCCAGAGCTGCACGGCCTCCGCTGCCACCCAGGCTGCACACCAGTCTCCACACTTCTGTGACACTCGTGTTTCTCTAGATGCCAGGCCATTTCCTATCTGAGACCCATCTCCCAGCCCTCAGGGGGCCTCTCCAAGGTGTAGGGTCCAGGGCAGGCCTGGGCCCTGCAGGGACTTGATCCCCCAAACTCCGTGCCATTCGGGGCTCCTGAGATGGCCCCTTTTCCTCGACCCCAGGCCTACAAACCTAGCCTACCGCTCCTTGGGAACAATTTTGTTGTTCAGTTGGTAAAGATTCTGCTTGCAATGCAGGAGATCCAGGTTCGATCCCTGGGTCGGGAAGATCCCCTGGAGTGGGAAATGACAACCCACCCCAGTATTCTTGCCTGGAAAATCCCATGGACAGAGGAGCCTGGCTGGCTACAGTTGATGGAGTCGCAAGAGTGGTTTAGTGACTAAACTACCACCACCACTCCTTGGGGACAATTTCGTTAAAAATTCAGCCCACACAGGGGTGGAGAATCAACATGGGAAGCTGGGATTGGGGAGCTTACTCACCCAATGGGCAGGGGCTCAGTGGCAGTCTGACCCACGTTTCGGCTGTGCTGGGTCTTCGTTGCTGTGTGGCCTTTCTCTAGTTGTGGCGAGCTGGGGCTGCTCTAGTTGCTGTGTGCGGACTTCTCCTTATGGCAGCTTCTCTTGTTACAGGGCACAGGCTCAGTCGTCGTGGCTCACAGGCTTAGCTGCTCCTTGGCATGTGAGATCTTCCAAGATCAGGAATCGAACTCGAGTCTCCTGCATCGGCAGGCAGATTCTTATCCACTGTACCACCAGGGAAGCCCAGTCTGACCCATTTTGTGCATCCTCCCAGAACTGCACCCTCAGCTCAGAGGAGACTCCGCCTGACCATCTGAAGTTCATGGTCCAGAGTGAGTATGAGATGTGTGGAGACATTAGCCTCCATGGCCTGGCAGTTGGTTAGTCGCTCCCTTGTGTCCGACTCTTTGTGACCCCATGGACTGGAGACCGCCAGGCTCCTCTGTCCATGGGATTCTCCAGGCAAGAATACTGGAATAGATGGCCATTTCCTTCTCCAGGGAATCTTCCCGACCCAGGGACTGAACCTCTGTCTCCTGCATTGTAGACAGATTCTATACTGTCTGAGCCACCAGGGAAGCCCAAATATAATGTAAGTGCTAAGTGAATAGTTGAAGCTGAGTGGAAAATTCAAGTTTTGGTTTTTGGAATTTCATGGAATTTAGGGCAGGGTGCACTGATATCTGTAGAATAAATATGTGACATTTGACCAAGACACAAGGTAGAGAGGTTGTCTCCTAAGAGTTCAGGGGACAGCGACTAGCTGGGCAGTTGGGGGGCCTTTTGGGGGAGACAGTATTTGAATCTGGGAACTACAGACCAGCCCTACCCACGGGGCTGGCTCTACCTGCAGAATGTGTACTGGAATTTCTTCCTTGTTCCAGCCACCCAGCCCTCTGCGTGCCTCCTCTCCCGCAGGCAGGGGCTGGGTGCATAGAGAGGAGTGGGGAGAAGGCTGCCTCATGGCTGCGGGGGGTGGGGGGGGTGTGGAGCAGGGAGGAAGGGCTGCAGTGAGGAATGGGGCAAAGAGAAGTCGCGGCAACTTGGGCTTGAGGACAGGAATTGTGGGTACTTCAGGAGAGGACAAGGGGTCGGGCAGCCTGGGGGCCCCAGTTTTCTCCCAGGGATTGTGAGGAGACCAGCAACTGGGAAGAGGGAAGGGAGAGCAGCCACCTCCTTTTGAGGAGGAAATGCCCCTCTGTGCCCCTGACCAGCATCCTGGGGAGTCAGGACCTGACCAGGACTGCTGCCTGAAGAGTACAACTTGGGCCCAGAGACCCTTCCCTGTGAGCTGAATGGATGTGACTGATGTAGGTGCTGCACACAGTAGGTGTTCAGACAGGCTGTGGACACCTGAATGCCTCACTCTAAGCGGCAGGAATAGTCTGGAGGTGCTGAAGGCAGGCTGGCCAGAGGGTGGAGTGTAGATTTCTGATCTCTCCCTATGCAGGCCCTGCCCCTTGCCTCCCTCCAAATCCCCCTCCCACCTTATCCCTCCATCTAGGTTGGTCCCTGCTCCTTCCAGCGGCAAACATGAGCTTTGCTGAAACTTGTCCTCGGATTAAAGCTTAAACCACTGTCTCAAGGGAGTGGGGCAGGGAGCCCGGCCAGCCAGGCCACATGTGGAGGGTGTACGAGGCTAGGAAGGAAGCCGCTTTCCCCATTCCAAAAGTCTGGGTCAGATCTCATACACAAAAGGGAAAAGTGAGGGGCCCTAGCTGAGCCGAGCACACCCAGCAGCGCTCCTAGTAATCTACCCAGGTTCCTGTCCCCTCGCTTGATGCTCACAGCTCCCTTTCTGGCCTCCCAGAAGCCAGAGGAATCCTTTAAAATCTTAAATCAGACTCCACTGCCCTCATTACCCTCATGCCAGTCCTAGTCTTTCCTCAATCAGAGGCTACACCCCAACATTCAAGGGGACCCTAGTTTGGACAATGTTGCCCAGGCACCTGCTTCTCTAGGACTCGGTATTCCCTTCTGCAAAATGGGTGCACAGTGATGTTCTGACCAATGTGAGCCAGAGGCCCTCATCCTTCCTAAGACTCCACAGGTAGTACAAGTGGAGCCCCTGATTCCAGGATGCAGGTTCAGAGGCCAGGTAATGCCAAGGGGTCCACTCCACCCAGTTACGTTTGGAAATTAAACCCTCACAGGACAGGATGGCACCCTGTCCCAAGGTAGGGAGCGTAGGCTTGGCTTCACTGCCCTGCCAACCACACGCGGAGCAGGAGCAGGGAGGTCCATCATTCTGGATGGAGTGCTTAGCAGGCACCAGGTTGGCCGGCGCAGTCTCAGCTCCCCACTGCCTGGCATCCGCCCTGCTACCCGACACTCCTCTAAGGCAAGAAGCCATGAGCTGTACTGGGGAGATTCTCTGCATGGAGCCTTCCTCCTTGGCCAGTCCCAATGCTGCTGTGTCCCAGATGCCTTACAGCCCAGAATAGGCAATGGCGCTGCCCAAGATCCTCCATTTCCTGGCTCCTGGGGTATGGAGACCCAGATGGGATGCTCTGGCCTTAGATCTCTGGTCTGAGGCTAAGGACAGCAGCCTTGTATTGTAGCCCTTCCTCAGGGAAGGCCTGAATCCAGGCTAAGGGAGGAGGACCAGGATGGCAGAGTGCCCAGGGTCTGCCCACCAGCCCCTCCTGCTTTGGGGGGTTGCCTTATCTGGGCCCCATTTCCCTGCTGGCAACGAGGGACCAGGGGAGGCCATGCCACGGCTGTCACGGAAGGGACATTCCCCAGTCATTTGGAACTAAGTAAGTCCAGATCTCAGCTTGCAGGCCTGGCTGCAGGACCCTCCCTGGGCCCCCCTCCCCCAGGACTGTGGCCACACAGACACATGGAAGGGGGTGTGTGCAGCAGATGTGGGCCTGGGAGGCAGCCAGAAACCCCACAGGATCAGAGCCCGGCGCACTTAGCTTGGTTGGGGGCCTGCCCTGGTCTCCCCTAGCTCTGAGACACACCTCTGCCTGAAGGACTATGCCTGCCCCTGGCCGGGCGGGTGGAGGGGTGGCTCACAACTAGATTTTCCCTGCCTTTAAAGCCAAGGCAAAGTTGACCTTGAGTCTCTGGGGCCGTAGCTGGAGACACTCTCTCCTTAGCCGCTCTTCCGTAGAGCAGGAAGCAGCACATGGGCACCCGTCTCTGCCCTCCACAGCTCCAGGTGGGAGTGAGGCCCAAAGATCAGGGCAGGAAGCAGCGCCCAGCCCCTGGCCAGAGTGCAGAGGGGCCGTGGGCAGAGCCCTTCTCTCATTCAGTGATGATGCTATATACCAGTCTCTGTTCTGGGTGCTGGGGAAAAAGCAAATAGAACAATTTCCTGCCCTCTTGATGCTGGTAGTCTACCAGGGGTAGAGAAATGGACAATAAACAATAAGCAAAAAGAAGAAGTAAAGGAGGAGAAAAAGAGAGGAAGGGAAGGGAAAGGCAAGTGCATGGAGGTGGTGGCGACAGATACTACTCATGACAGGGACTATTGAGCAAACATCTGAAGGAGGTAAGGGAGAAGCAGGGGGATGCCTGCAGGAAGATCATCCGGGTTAAGTCAGTTCAGTCACTCAGTCGTGTCCGACTCTTTGCAACCCCATGGACTGCAGCACACCAGTCTTCCCCCGTCCATCACCAACACCCGGAGTTCACTCAGACTCATGTCCATCGCATCAGTGATGCCATCCAACCATCTCAGCCTCTGTCGTCCCCTTCTCCTCTCATCTTCAATCTTTCCCAGCATCAGGGTCTTTTCCAATAAGTCGGTTCTTTGCATCAGGTGGCCAAAGTATTGGAGTTTCCGCTTCAGCATCAGTCCTTCCAGTGAATATTCAGGACTGATTTCCTTTAGGATGGACTGGTTGGATCTCCTTGCAGTCCAAGGGACTCTCAAGAGTCTTCTGCAACACCACAGTTCAAGAGCATCTATTCTTCGGCACTCAGCTTTCTTTATAGCCCAACTGTCACATCCATACATGACTACTGGAAAAGCCATAGCTCTGACTAGATGGACCTTTGTTGGTTAAGGGAACAGTCATGAAGTGTGCCTGGTGTGAGAGGAAGGGAAGAGGAGGCTGTAGCCAAGAGCAGGAGGACGTGAGTCAGAGATGAGGAGGGGGGCTGGGGAGACAGCCACTGCAAGGACTTGGCTTTGACTCTCAAGGAAGTAGGAGCCATTGAGAACTTTGGTCAAGAGAGAGACATGCCCTGGCTTCCGTTTTAACAGGGCTTCTCCGAATCCTGGCTGCTTAGCAGGAGGCAAGAGCAGAAGCAAGGAGCCTAGTAAGCAGAGGCTACTGTCCCTGTCAAGCGAGAGACGAGATTGGCCACGGAGGTGGTGGCTGCAGAGGCGGTGGCTGCAGAGCTGGCAGCCAGGGAGAAGGTAGGAACATTTTGTATATTTTGAAGGTGAAGTTGAAAGATCTAGATGGAGACGTGAGAGTCCAGGCTGATTCAAAGACTTTTTGGCCTGAGCAGCTGGAAGGATGGGACTGTCTCAACTGAGCTGAGCAAAACGAAGGAGTGGCTCCAGATCCAAGGTCTTTTCAGCCACACTCGACACCCCTCACCCCAACCCAGTGGTCGGGGCTGCCCAGCCATAAATGATCCTGGGCCCAGCCACCCAGAAAAAAGGCCTGTGCCATGGGAGGAGATGAGATGCAGAATTCCCATCTCAGTTCTTAGTAAAGATTCTTTTCTGGAGCAGATAAGGATTGAGCTCTAGGCCCAGGACCTGGGCTCCTCAGCAAGGGCTGGGGCAGGCCCGCGTGGGTAAGGGATGGCTGTCTGGCCTCTATCTAAACAGGATATGCTCAGGCTGGCTGATGGTCATGGGTCACTTGGCAGCCAGCCAAGCTTAGGCTCACCCGACCCCCACCTCCCTCAATATACAAACACACACACACACAGAGTAATACAAACATGGGATGAGATGAGTATGGGCAACTCAGATCCCATGACTCCCTCTTTTGTTCACTCTGAATGCATGTGAGAAGCAGTGGCTGATGAGTCTCTGTGGGGCCCAACCAGAACATAGAGAGACCTGGGTGTCTCGGTCTCTGGATGGACTTGCAGCACCCCTAGGGCCTAAAGAAGCTTCTGACCCAAACATTAGGACTGGCTTCCTGGGAGGTCGTGTCTTCCCAGAGGCCTACAGGATCTAGGAGGAAATAGGAAAGGCATTCCAGCACAGGGGATCAGCATGTGAGAAGACCCAGTGATGAGAGCGAGGGCAGAACTCTTCAAAGAGGCCTGGGAGGCCTGTGGGGCTCCAGAGTGGAAGGGGAGGATGAAGCTGCCTCAAGAAGGAGCCTGGCCCCTTGTGCAGAAAAGGACAGTGTGTGGAGGGTGATGGAGGTGGCCACAGGCTCTGGGCTAGAGGAAACACAGGGCATACACTGGTACTGAATGAAGAGCATTCCTAGCAGAGGGGACAACAGCAGAAAAAGCCTAGAGGCAGCTTTGGGGAGCAGCCAGGGAGGTGGGTCGTTCCAGCTTTTGATCGGCTCGGAGCCAACCCCTGGGGCAGGCTGGGCAGGAGAAGGCTGAGCCAGGCGTGGGTGACTCCTCACTGCCCTCCCCCCTCCCGGTGCAGCAAGCACGGCCTCGCACCCCCTCCCGGGGGCCCCCTTTCCATCACTCCCCCTCTCTGGGATCCAGTTCCGGGCGGGTGGGGGCTGGGCCAGAAAGCAGGCAGCGCCTGGGGCAGAGGAGATGAGAAAACCAGAAAGTGGGGAAACCTGAGCCAGCAACGCTAGGGCTGGGCGGGCCAAGGCTTGCTCAGCCGGCTAGGCCCGGGAAACAGGTTCCCCGGAGACCCAGGCAGAGGAGAGAGTGCTGGTTTAGTGGGCCACCTTCGTGGAGGGGGCATGGCCGGTCCCTGAGGCCCAGGCCTGCCTTGTCCAGCCTTCCAGATGCAGAGACCAAGAGGGCAAGTTTTCTCAAGTTCACCCATGGTGGAGGCCAGATAAAGGCAAATAGTGTAGACAGAGGTTAGACAGGCAGCAGGAGGCCCAGGGCTGCACTTCAGCCCCCAACAGCACAGCCTGGAAGAGCAAGAAGGAAACTAAACAGGCATGAGCACTGCCAGAAACAAAGTCTGGGCCAGGCCTGAAGGCTGGGGGTGTCTGGGGGAGACCTTCAAAGCTCTCCTGCCTGTTACCAGCACTATCCCCATGGGTGGTGACTGGGACAAAGGGGGCCAATTCCTTCCCAACTGTAGCCCTCACTGTCAGGCTACGTGGGACCTCAGGAGCTCTGGGAAGCTGAGCCCAAGGCTGAACAGCCAGGATGTCACCCCAAGGGCCTGTCCTCATGTAGGAAGGGAGAGGGCACTGCTCCAGGATGGGAACCCCAGAGGCTCGGTCAAGGTGAGGAACCAGACCTGGCTTAACCATCTCTGAACTTCCTACCACCTTGCATGTCCAGACCGGCACTAGTGTGGGCCATAGGGACTGGGCATGCCTGGGGTCTGAGTGTCCACAGAGGAAGGAGGGACAGAGGCCAGGCAGGGGTCAGCCTGGCCTGGCCTCTGTTCAGGTGGCCCCACGGGGCATCCTGGGTGGCTTTCAGGTGGAGCTGGCACAGATGAGTGGCACTGAGACAGGCAGAGGACTCGGGGTGGCGGTGAGTGTCGGGTTGGGGCAGCCGGTCCAGAGGAGCTGGGTAGCAGGCAGGGAGTTGGCTCCCGGCCTCTTGGCTCATGTTCCGTCTTGGATCTGATGTTGCAGGGATTTGCCCTCTTATTCATTCAATAAAGATTTATTGAACTCCCTAAGTGCCACGTATGGCTCTAACGCTCAATGCCAGCTCCCCCAGCACTGGTCTGCAGGCCCTTGGCTCCATGTGGGCCCCGTGGCCTGGCCCTTCCCTCCTGGAGCCTTCTCATAGCTCCGGAAAACGCTGCCTTTCTCATACCACAGCTGGTGGTTACAGACCTCACTCCGCTTCTCCCAGTCTGCTCGTCCTCAGCTGTACAGTGGGGCCAGCAGGACTTGCTTCTCAGTGGGATTGTGAATGGCATGCAGGGCTTCCTGGCTGGGCATCAGTCTGGTTTCAAGGGGTCTTTGACCCCTGAAATTGGAGACAAAATCACCGCAGGCTACAATGTTCCTCCCAATAATACATATTATATATAAAATGACATATATAGTAATACAAAGTGCTCATCCCAGCATGACACACAACAGGACAAGGGTGCAGTGTGGATTCACTGCTGCAACTATGCTTGTTTTGATTTCTATTGATTATTCAACCTTCTCACAGTGATTACAAGAGAACTGGCATCATTCCACTATGTGTAGCCAAGCCCAGCTCTAACTCTCTTCTCTTCCGCTATCCCCTTCCTTCGACACCACTGCCACCAAAGGCCTCCCTGTGCTGAGAGACCTGTGTGTGTGTCTGAGAGGTGCTCCACGGGGTGATAAATCAGCTGAGTCTCTTTCCTTCCCAGCCCAGCACCCTGGAGTCGTTTTTGGCAAGTCCCCACAGGTCTGCTTTATTGACCAGGACAATGATCTGGTACTGGTGACAGAGGTGGCCAGGGAGCTCCGGGATGGTGGTGGAAGTGATGGCTTTGGAAACCCTCAGCAGTCACGGTGGCGTGGGCTGCGCTGGTAATGGTGGTGCAGTGGCAGTGACCTCAAGAGTGACCCTCGTACAGAGAAAGGGGAAATGAGGAGGAATGACTGACAGTGTTTTTAAATGAGGCATGACGGCGAGAGATGCACAGGCGCTGACACTGCAGCCACTGTATCTGCAGGCTGGTGTTTGCTCACATCCAGTGGCCAGCCTCCACTTGGAGCGTGCGAGCCAGCAGTCCAAGTCTAAGTCCGAGTCAGGAGACCCTCAGCAGGATCGCTAACATACCTAACAACCTGCATTTGCAGTCAACCAGCCAATAGGTCAGAGTGAGAGATGTCTTGGGTGGGGGTTAGCCAGGAAGAAAAGGGAGAGGAGGAAGAGAGAAAGGCAAAGAGAGTGAGGAGGAAGCAGACAAGGAAAACTAGGGGGAGAGGAAGGAGGGGAAAACGGACTTCAGATGGTGAAGAATCTATCTGCCAGCAATGCGGGAGACCTGGGTTCTATCCCTGGTTCAAGAAGATCCCCTGGAGAAGGGAAAGGCGACCTACTCCAGTATTCTTGCCTGGAGAATCTCATGGACAGAGGAATGTGGTGGGCTATGGGCTACAGTCCATGGGGTCACAAAGAGTGGGACAGGACTAAACACACACAAGGAGGGGGGAAAGGAGGGGGAAAGAGAATAGAAAAGAGAGAAGAGGAGAAAGGGGAGGGAATAGGAGAAGAGGGGCAAGGGAGATGACAAAGAGGCCCATGCCCATTGGGACCTTGGCAAAGTGCATGGGGCAGGGCTGAGACTGCGGTCCTGGCTGGTGAGGCCATGGCCTTGACCATTGCATTAGGTTGGGTGGAAGGTCCCTTCCTGGGATCTAGGTGGGCCTGAAGCTCAGTTGCAGAGCCCTAAAGTCTGCAGCTCTCAGGAATCTACTTGAAAGCAAATGTTGCTTTCAGGAACCCCTATCTAGCTTCTCTGGGATGTGGAAATATAACGGATGGGTCCGTGGAGCTACTGGCTTGAAATAGGGCTGGCTGCTGGGGAGATCACAGGGAGCCCTAAGGCTGTTGGGTGGAGCTGTAAGGCTGACCTGGCCTGGGGTGGAGGTGGAGGACAGGTCCAGCAGTGTCAGCCGTCCCAGGGGCTGCACTGCCACCTGCTGAGCGGCCCGGGCAGTCCTGGGTCCTGAGCTGCGGGGCTCACGCGAGGCCAGGCGTGGCGGGCAGCGAGTGGGAAGGACGGACACGGCAGGGGGTGCGCAGGTGAGCGCAGCCTCTTGCTCTCTGGCGCGCCTGCCCTTCCCGCCAGGGAGTTGAGTGCCCGGGTAAACACCAGGCGCGGTGTGCGCGGTGTATCCACGGAGAGACAAAGCCGGGGCGGGGCGGGGGCGCCGCCCGCGAAGCCAGGGCGGGAGTGCGGGGTGCAGGTTAGCCCTACCGGGCGCGGGCTGCCCCACCGCCTGGGAGCACGGAGCCCACCCCGCGGACAGGTGGAGCGGGGGCGGGACGGCGGCCGGGCGGGTCCCGCCCTGGGGGTGGGGCCGGGCGGGGCGGGCGGGGCGGGGCCGCGCTATGCAAATGTCGCCCACGGGCGGCCAATTGCCGGCGCTCCCCGCGCCGCTCCGAGCGCCCCGTCCCGCCGGCGGCCGCGAGACCAGAGCGAGCGAGCCAGCGAGCGAACGGCCGCGGCCCGGTGAGCCCCGGGCGCAACCCAGCGCGGCCGCCCAGCCCCACTCCAGAGACCAGGCGAGCACAGTGCCTGTGGGCCAAACCGAGCGCAGCGCCCCGAAGCCGAGCGCGCGCTGTCGCCCGCGCCCCGCGCCGGGGAATGCGCCCTCGGCGCGCCGGCCAGGGGGCGCCCGCAGCCCACCCGGGGGGAGGCGGCCCCGAGCGCCCCTGAGCCTTCCCATGGCCCGGGATGGGGTCCGGGGCCTCGACTGCTGACGCGCCCGAAGCCAGTAGACCCCGTTAAGCCGGGGCCGCGGCGCCGACCCCGGCTCAGGCACAGCGGCGAGAGGGCGCGGGCAGGGCCATGGCCCCGGGGGGCCGCTAGCGCGGACCGGCCCAACCGGGAGCCTCTCTGCTGCCGCCGCCGCCGCCACTCGGGAGCCCAGGCCCCGCCGCCGTGGAAGAGGTGAGTGCGGCGGGAACCGGGATGGAGCGGGCAGGCGGCCCGGCCACCCCGCGATCCCTCTGGGCCCCGCGGCACTGCAACTCTGCGGAAGTGTCTGGGGCGCGGGGCTCGGAGAGGCAGGGGGCTTCCCGCGGACGGGAGGACGACAGGACTAGAGTGGGCGCTGTACCTGTGCGGGCTGCCCGGACCCTCAACATCGAAGCGACGTGGAGATGTGTGAAGGATGTGGCCTGCGGGGTCACCAGTGTGCAAAGCAACTTTTTCTCCGAGAGGTTCTGGGTGGGTGGGTGCTCCCATACGCCTCCTTGCTGCTGTAGCTGGAGGCCTGATGCCCCTTCCCCTGGCTGAGCTCTCCCACTAACGCCTCAGGCAGCTCTCTTCCCTAGTAGGTACCCCTGCCCTGTCTCACTGTTGGAATCTGGGGATCGTCCGCTGCAAGGGAAGCGCTACCCTGGCAGCCCCCTCGTGGAGGGTCTCCAAGATCAGCCCGGGCAGGACGGCCAGCCCCAAGGCTTTTCTCCCAGCCCTGTGCCAGCCCCCTGACCCAGCCGCTAGTCCGTGTCTGCCTTCCAGCAGGGCATTTTGCTTGGATTAGGGGCTCTGCTGTATGTGGGTAGTAAGTGACCTGGGAGAGCCTGCAGTCAAGCCCCCCCATCCACCCCATTCTGGTCAGGCTGGGGCCCAAGTGGTGGAGTGGGTAGGGGAGAGGAGCTTGGTGGACTTTCCTAGAGCAGGTGGGACCAGAGAGTGTCAAGGTGGCCCAGGAGGGCTCGGCTGGAGCTAGGGCTGCAGGCCTGCCTGGATAAATAACTTCTGATTCTTGAGATAACTGTGTTATGAACACCAGCCCATGAACACCTGGGGGAGGTGGGGTGTGAACCTAAAGCGCTAATGTGTCGGCTCTGGAGATTGGGGGTTCTTGTCCTCATCAATTCATCCAGATTGTCTCCCAGAAGCCCCTGTTCTAATTGCAGAGATAGAGAAACTGCACCCAGAGGTTGGTAGGCTCATACCAGTCCCGGGGGTTGGATAGAGATGGAGCCTTTTTCCAGGCTGCCCAGGGAGTGTGCCCGGACCCTTGGGGTAAGGTGTCCTGGAGGGTGAGGACACTGGGCATGCTTCCCCCACCGCTGCTGCCCCTCAGTTCTGAAGGAGCCAGGCCCGGAAGGGAAGTGCGGGGGTTGGGGAGAGGAGGGAACCCAGCCTCAGCCCCCTGCTGCTCTAAGCATACCTTGAGGGGAAGATGGAGCCAAGCCCAGGTGACCTTGACTAGGAAACTCTGACCACGAAAGAGGGGTTTTCAACATCAGCTGTGCTGGGGTGTCTCTGCTTTCTGGTCCATAGGCTGTTGGGGGAGGGGGAAGCCAAGGAGTCAGGAAGGAGCTCTGGCCTGCTGGAGGGGGGTGTCGGAGGAGCTAGATGGGGGGTGGGGTACTGTTAATAATTTTTCCATCATGTTCCCCCCGCAGCCTTTCCATCCAGTTCTCAGCTCGCAGGAGCCGACCGTCCTTCCCTGAGGCAGGCTGTCCAACCCCCACCCGTGCCCCCCACCCGCCCAATCCCAAGAAGTCTGGATCAGGCTGGACAATGTGACCTCCCAGCCCCCTGCTCCGCCCCCAGGTGCCTCCGGACCCCTTCGTCTGGCTGCCCCTCCCTGCACCCCTTGCCAGCCCCAGCTCCTCGGTTCTTTGTTCGAACGTCTCTCCTCCGTCCCTCCCTCTCTCCTCCCTTTCTCCTCCTCCCTCCCGCCTGCCTCCCTCCCTTGCTCCCTCCCGCCAGCCTTCTTTCCTTCCTTCTCTGCTCTCCTCCTGGTGGGCTCCCAGGTGGCGGTGGCTGTTCCTTCTCTGTCCACCCACCTGGGCTGGACCCAACTGCTCCAGGGGCTACTCTGGGACTGGGGCTGAGTGGACTGCATCCAGGGACTGGCAGGGGAGAAACAACTGTGGAAATGCCTGCCCCATCCCTATCTCTGTCTTCCTCTTCCTCCTCCTCCTTCCTTCTCCTCCTCTCCTGTATCCCCCAAGCTGCCAAAGAGGGGGCCTAGACTTGGGCCTGAGGCCCCAACAGATTTGAACATCCCCTGTTAACCCCTTTAAAAGGCCAAAGCATTGTGGGAGGTCCCTATAGGGGCCCAGTGGAGCAGGGCCCTCCAGGTTCCTGGACTCCTTGGGAGGACTCCCAACACTGTCCTTGGTGACCCTGACCTTGTCACCATGGAAATGGATGTAGGAGAAATGAGGTCACAGGGAGGAGGGGAGGCGAGTCACCCCAGCCCCCTGATACCTAGGATCAAAGCTCTCCAAGGGACTCAGCCTGCATCTAGCCCTCCCCGAGAGAGCTAGAATAGCGAGAGAGCTAGAATAGCGTCTCCCCACTTCCTTGAGCCCCACCCCACTAGCAGGTCGAGTTCTTGAACAAACATATATGTGTGTATATATATATATATGCTTGTAAGGACTAGTGCAGGCATGTAAGTTTGGATGTGTGTATATCCACAGCTGTTAGAGGGGGCCTCCCAGGTGCACCTGAAGGTGCCGGTAGCTGCACAGCCCTTTCTCCCACACCACCCCCCACAATCAGGGCCTGCCATTCAGTCAGCTTCAGCTTTGTGCCCCAGCGGACAGGGGGCGTGGCGGGTTCTGATTCTCCCCTCCCTCAGCCAGCCTCCCTAGCACCTGTGATGGGAGGTTTTGATGGAACCTGAGAGGTACCCCGGAGAGGGTGTGCCCACAGAGAGCACCACATGGGGAATGGGTCAGGCTGCTTGAGGCTGCACTTCCTGTCTGAGGAATCACCAGTGGTTTGTTGGCAGAAGAGGCAAGGGCTCAGGGGAGGTGGGTCCCAGGAGGACATTGGGGTCTGTCGAGTGAGACTGGACAGTCCTAATGTGGAGCCTTGCCTCAGTGGATGCCAGCCAGGGCAGGGGATTAACAGATCACAATACCCCTCAGCCTCCCCTCCCCACCCCAGAGTCCTAGAAATGGGCCTAGGGTCCCTGTCTCCCATGGGAGAAGGAAATAGACCTGGCAGTTCTGGGGGGTGGGGCTCACACTGTCATTGTTGCCCCCACCCACAGTGCATCTGGGTGGGGGGGGGGGTGTTGGGAAGTTGGCGCTGATTTTCGCCGGGAGGGAGCAATATGTTCTGACAACTGGTGCTGGGCTGCGTTTACCCAACAGCCAGCCTGCCTGGGGAGACAATATTTGAAAAACATTGTGTGGAAACTTGGGCCTGCTGGAGGTTTGTATCAGAGCTCTGCACTGAGGGGACACTGAGGCTGGCTCAGACCCTGCCCCTGGCCTGGTGGCCACCCTCGCTCCCCTTCTTTGGTCTCTGTAGGCAGAGTTGGAAATTTCGTGGGCAGGAAGTCCTTCTGTATGTCTGACCTGGATCCCTCCTGCTGTGATTTCAGTAGAAGTAGGCCCTGCTGTTCTTTGCCTTTCCTGTTCTGGCTGCTGTCTCTCTCTAGGCCATCTATGTGTTTCTCACTTATCCTCCGCTCTCTTCTGCTCCCAGCTCTAATCATCAGGCTCAGGTTTCCCTTTACTGAGAGGAGAGATTTGGCTGGAGCCTGCAGGATTGGACCCGTCTCTTCCCCCATTCCCTGAAGTGGGAGAGGAAGGAACAGCCCATTTGGTTGGGAGGTGGATGCATGGAAACTGGAGAAGGATGTAAGATCACCTCCTTGAGCTGAGCCCTGTGAACGGAAGTCTGGAAGCTGTGGTTGGGGAAGGGTTTGAGTGTCCACTGGCCCCTGTTAGCCCTGTTGACCCTAGACTGCACCCAGTTGCTTGGTCTTCAGACCCATTGTTAGGGACAGGAAAGTATATGAGATTTTCACGTTATGGTATTCATGGCCCCAGGCTGAGGATGTGAGCACAGAGGTACCTATCACCCTAGTTGTTCAGATAGGGAAACTGAGGTACCTTTGGCAGAATTACACAAGAAAATGTTGGTCCGACAGAATACCTTGCTCTGCCTCACATATCTCAACCTTGTTCCTCCTCCCAGGTGCATAGACAGCTGCCTGACTCCTGGGCCGTAGGCCCCTTCCACAATGCCTGTCGCTGGTCTCCTCCTTTGGGCTTCCCTGCTCACTGGGGCCTGGCCAGCTGCCCCCACCCAGGACTACCTCCCAGCCATGCCCCGGATCCGGCTCTCATATAAAGGTAAGAGGCTCCCTTGCAGTTCCCTCGCATCCCCCTGTCCAGAGCATTTTGTCCTGTTTCAAAGGAGAGAGAGGAGAGGTCAGAGCAAGAAAGAACAAATTGTACAGCCACATGGGTCACACTGGGTGGTTTGTAGGGGTTGGGGGAGGTGGTGACTTTCTGGGAAAAGCTAGAGACTGGACTGCTTAGACATTTAGAGAAGGGCCATGAGTCTGGGCCGCTTCTAGAGCCAGAATGCATGGCCTCTGGGCTCGAGTCTGCAGGGTGTCTGTCCATGTGATAACTGGGGGAGACAGAGGCGTCACATCTTTCAGACTTGTGCTTGCAGAAGCCCTTCCCTGCCACTGGTCCTGCCCTGCCTGATCGATCAGACGGTCGGACAGACGATGAGGCCTCCAAAAGCTAGAGGAGCAGGATCTGCTCCTCTGGGGTGTGGGTGTTTGAGGAACCATCCTAGGGGTCTCTAGGTAGGAGGGGCTTCTAAGAATTGGGGAGGGGGCTCTTGTGTTGTGACTGGAGGAGTCTAGGGCCCGTGGTGAGTTCAGGGATAACACGTGCTGTTGTGACAGGCCCGAGATCCCCAGTGAGCACTTTGCCTGAAATCACCGGAAGGTTTTTGGGCTTTCCTGGTGGCTCAGCCATAAAGAATCCACCTACAATGCAGGAACCGCAGGAGATGCAGGTTTGATCCCTGGGTTGGGAAGATCCCCTGGAGGAGGACATGGCAACCCACTCCAGTATTCTTGCCTGGAGAATCCTGTGGACCAAGGAGCATGGCGGACTACAGTCCATAGGGTCTTAAAGAGTCAGACACAACTGAAGCAACTTAGCACGCACGCACACAGTGAAAGGTTTTAATGATGAGTTGGGGTCTGCAGAGTGAGATGCTGGTCCAGCTCCATCACCTTTGCAGCTAACCAGCTAGGCTGGTGAATACATGTGGCCCACATCCTCAGACATACCAGTGGCTCACTCAGTAGCCACTAACTCAAAGACATGATCTAAAGAGTCTACCCTTGGCCTGAGAAAAGAGACAGAGACTATGCCTGGGGGACCTGGGGTCACTGCTGAGTTTTCAGCCTCTGCCCTCCTCTGACCCAGAGTGACCTTATTCAGCTGCTTGTCCTGGGTGGGGCCAACTCAGCCCTGGCTGACCAGATTTCCAGGTACCCTTACTAGGGTGAGAGGCTGGGTCAGCCTTTCCTTCCTCAGGCTTGATGAGGCCCAGCCCCTCCTCACCATGTTCCCATGTCCCCTGGAAGAACCCCTCTCTTGGCCTCCATATCATTCCTGCAACTTGATGGGGGGTGTAGGGAGTGAATTTCTGAGAGTGCGCCTAGGGAGGGAGGAGTCCTACGCAGGGCCTGAGAAATGGACAAAAGAAACAACCCCTCTCCTAGGCCTGGGAAGGTGAGATATTCATTCCACTGATACTGCTACCATTCCCTGGTGGAAGTTCTCAGAGCATATTAATAAATACTGAAGGGGTCCCATCCCCCTCTTATTCCCTTCCCAACCCAGGGTGCTGGCAGGAAGAATAGAACACCCCCCTACCGCCCACAACAGGGGCTGGGAGGATGACTTGGTTTCCAGACCCTTGGAATCCTGGAGCCCAGACATCCACTCTGGGTGTTTGTCATCATCTTGGAGATCCATGAGAGGAAGTAGAAGGCACGAGACAGAGGGAGGGTCTCTGGATGCTCCTTTTAAACCTTCTTGGACCTGCAGGGGCAAAGGGACAGAAGATTTTGTTCCTGTTTTCCAGAGAGAGAAACTGAGGCTCAGATGAGGGCAGGGCCAAGGTCAGGCAGGAGGCAAAGGCGAGGCCAGAAATAGAACCCTGGTGTCCTGGTGTCCCGGTCTTGCCGACGCCTGACGCTCACATCAGTCAGGTCGATTCCCTCTCAATTAGCTCTGCAGCCGACACCCACACTGACTAAAAGCCCAGCTCGCTGGCAGCCAGCCTGTGGCACTGACTGTTGTGGCAGCCTGGGGCGGGGCTGGAGGCTGCCTGGGGCCACCCCATCCCTGGGCCTCTGTGCCTTTGCACAAGCAGGTTTCTCTGTCCTGAATGACCTTTCCGTCTCCCACGTGGTCTCCTGTCCTGCTTTTATGCGTGGATGCCACTTACAGTAGACACTTGAGTCCCTGCCATGTGCCAGGCCCTGTGCTGAGTCGTACTTGGGGCTGTGCAGTGAACAGGGTGGGGTGCTCCCAGACAGAGTGTCTGAAAAGACAGTGGACACCCAGTTGGCCCATGCCTCCTGGGAGCCTAGCACTTACTGTGCACCAGGCCCCAGGCACCCTTCTCCCCTGTCATGTTGGATGGTCTCAGCCAGGAGATATCTATGGCGCGGCCCTCGGTGGTGGGTAGGCCCTCAGTGAGCATTTGTGGAGTGAGAATGGAGACCGACATCTACGAAACCTGGGGGTCCTGGCCTGGCTGTTTCTAAGGCTGGAGGGACTGCCTCCTGTTGCATATACCCAAGGGGCACAGGGAGGGGTGCTGTTAGGAGCCCTGACGGTCACAGCAGCTCCATGCCTCAGCTTCTCCATCTGTGGATAGATGAAAGCAGCTGGCCTACCAGGCCTCGGGAATTTGGCCTAGTCATATCCCCTCCCCTCCTTGGGCAGTTGAGAGATGCTAGTTCCAGCCCAGTCAGCCGAGACCCTCTAATAAGCCAGAGGTGTTGGTGTGAGGGGGGCCACGCTGCCCAGGGCAGATAAAGGAACAAAGGCAGGAACTGGGCCAGGCTTGGGCTTGCTGCCTGCCCATCAGCCTGGGCGCCCCAGCCAGGCCGAAAGCCTGGAGAGGGTGTAAGGAGAAGGGGCCCAGGCGGAGTGGGAGAAATCCTATGGCCCATCTCCTATCCTGTCCCACCAGAAGCACAGCCAGGGTCATGCGGAAATGAGGGTCAAGTGGGGAAGGTTTTCCAGAGCAGGAGAGGCATTCTTTGAGTGCTCATGGATGCTTAGAACTAGTGACCTGGCCATCAGGACCTTCTTTTTTCTATCCATCCTTGCCTGGGGCTGGAGTCCTCTTAACCCCAGAGTCACTGGCCAAGTCTGGGAGGAAAAAATACCCTCCTTCCCCCACCCTGAGACTGTCCAAGCCCTGGGGTACCACCTCCCACTGCAGAGGGAGGTATGAAGGCCCTGCCAGCTCCTTTGTTCAGCGTAGGGAATGTTTACTTTTTCCCAGGAAGCCACCCCCAACAAGACACAGCTCCTGCCTGGACTGGCTTTGGCCAGGACTTGAGGTCAAGAGGTGTTTGGAGAGGGAAAGAGATCTTGTGATGACATGAGGTGGCCAGGCTACTGAGAAACTGAGGCAGGAGCCGGGAGATGGAGTGGAAGGTCACCTTGCCAGGGGAGGTCAGGAAAGATGAAAATAATAGAAATCACAGTAGGTACCCGTGATGATAACCAAGTGGTAGTCCCATCAAGGCCTGGGGAGGAGGGCTGCCTGGGTTTCCTGTGAAGAATCAGACCCAGAGGCTTTCCCGGGTCACTCAGGAGCCAGACTCAGATGGAACGTGGCTCCGCCTGATGCCCGAGCCTGTCCCAAGACTAGGCTGGAGGGCAGGCTGGTGAGGCAGGCCCAGCCATCTCCCACGAGCTTGGTCTAAGCCTCGAGGACCCTGCAGTGCCGCCCATAGCCTGTCCAGGCTTACTTCCCAAGGAAAGTGTTGAGTTTGCACTGGGCAGGCTTCTTATGCTCTCTCCCGCTGGAGAAACAGCATCTGGGTTTGCTCCTTTCCTATGAATCCAGCTGTCCGTCACCCCAGCCCCTCCACTGATCAGAGTCCCCTGGGAAGCTGTCTCCCTTCAGAGAAGGAAAAACAGAGTCCAGGAGAGGAAAGAGCTCCGACGTCCAGAGCAGCCCTGGGGTTCAGCCTTCTCAGACTGGGCATATCTGGCTTGCCCGGCGGGAAGGACATTCTGTAGGTGGCGGGTGAACAGGTGGGTGCTGGTCACTGCCCCCCAGCCCACATCAGCCCAGCCTCTGAGTCTTTGGGGTAAATGGCCCAGAAGAGGGCCACCACTTACATCATGTGTGTGTGGCTGAACGAGAGTCGCCTGGCCTCCTTATTAGGAAATGAAGAGATTGGAGGTTAGGAAGGGTCACAGTCCGTTTACTTCACCCAAGGGAGAGTGAGTATGGGGTGAATACAGACTGAAGTGGAAGAGTCTCTAGCAAGCTTCGTCTTAGCTGCCCTGACTGAGCATGGGTTGGGGCAGGCCTAGGGAGCTTAAGGACCCTCCCTTGCCCCCTCGGGGCTCCCTGGCCAGCCAAGCAGGCTTAGAGCTTGAGATTGAAAGGGAAGGGTGAGAAGGAGCTTGGAGGCCAGGAGTGGCACCAGAAAGCTGGGTAGATGGCTTTGACAATTACAGTGAAACTTGGCGATCACAAACTGGGGAGGGCTGAGTATTCCAGGATGAGCCAGACAAGGGAGGAAGGAAACCCAAAGCACGAACTTGAGCCCAGATCCCTGCATCTGGTACCTCAGTTTTCCTGGAAATGAGAGCTACCCCCTCTCCCGAGATGGACCTTCAAAGCAGCCGCTTGGGGAGTTGGGAGGTCCTGGCGGGGCTGGTTGGCTGTCCCTCAGCCGGCCACGGATCGCCGTCAGAGAGAGCGGGGCAGGTCCTTGTGCTTGCCGAGAACCTGCCCGAGGCCCCGCCGGGGTCAGCCAGGCCAGGGCTGAGGGCCTCAGCTGTGGTCCTTCCAGGTCCCGCCAAGCTTCAGATGGGACCGCCACTGGCTGGGCCTCCGTAGCACAGGCCTTGTCTCTGGGTGCCTGGCACGATGCCTGCCCCTCCCTCCCTGGCTCCAGCTTCTCTTGGCACGGAGTGAGGAGCTGGTGCATGCTCAAGGAATAAATCATGTTCCTTGGCAGCCCCCGCTGCTTCGTAATCGTAAAGAATTTAAAGAGAAACCACCAAGATAAAAATCTCATCCTGGCCCATAAAGGCATCTTTTACCCTGTGGCTTGAGAGGCAGCGGCCTCAGAGTGGGCTCCTGGCTGTCTGCACCTGTGTATGCGCACCTCCAACTCCGTGACCCCTCCAGAGGTGGTGGGGGGTTCAGAGGGATGTCTCCAGAGCTGTGGGTACTTGACTCCTGACAACTAGGAGACCTCCAGCTCCTCCCCCAGGTCAGGCAGAGCAGGACACTTACATTTGGTTGAATGCAGAGGTGATGCTGTGCTGGTTGAGAGGGCTGGCCTGGAAGGCAGACAGAGCCCATCCTACCTTCTCAGCTGTGTGATCTCAGATGGGTAGCCTAAGCTTTCCCACCTCTGGTTTCTCCATGTAAGGTGAGGATGGCAGTGGTCCCGTGGAAGCAGCATCCAGAAGTCTCAAGCTGCCCAGCTTGCATCCTGGCCGAGGGTAGACCTTACGTACTGAAGTCCCTCTGTGTCCTGTTGCCTCATCTGTAAAATGGGGATAAAAAATGATGCTGACCTCATTGTGTTTAGAGTATTAACTTTGTGTACACCGTTGTGGCTCTGGTGAAAGGAAGTCTCAGAAACTAGGAGCTACTCTGAGGTTGGCAGACAGGTGAGGGCTAGTCCTGGGGATGTCCAAGAAGTCTGCAGCGCCTCACCTCTCCCTGTAGATTTCTAACCTGTGGTGAAGCAGACGGTGTCTGGAAAAGGCTGCAAAAGACGCCCTGAGCCCTGTGGGTGGAGTGGGGTCAGGAGGAGGAGGACTTCTGCTGTGAGCATCTGGACAGGCATTTTGGAGGAAGCTGTATCTCCAACAGGGGAAGGGAGATTTCTGGAAGAACAGAAGCAGAGGCGGTGTGTGTGGTGCAGCACTTGGGGAAAGGGCAAGATGCTAGATGGGGCTCGCTCTCGGTGGTAAGACATAGAGTTTGCATTTTCTCCCTTTTGGGTTTGGTTTTTAAGCTCTTTATTTCATGGTAGAGGTACCACATACATACTGGGGGAAAGACAGTGCATTTGGGGAGGGGATGCCCTGGGGGGCGTCTCTCCGGAGATGGGTGCCACAGTCTGGTTTATGCCCATCGTGGTGCCCATGATCAGCTGCAGTGACCCCACCCCCACCCCCACCCTGAGCACTGTTCTGGCTCTTACAGCTTGTGCTTGGGGTGACCAGACCTGGACTGCTTACTTGGGCATCTACACAACTGGGCCGAGAGCATGTTTGCTTGGCCTGACCTGGCGCTGTCCTGGGAATCTGAGCCCCGCCCCAAGAGAGCCCTTGGAGCTTTGGAGAAGCAGAGAAGATTCCTGCTGCATTTTTCTTAGAAATAGCAAGAGGGCCTTTGCCAGAGGCCTGGATGCCAGAAGGCTCCGATCTGAATCCAAAGCCCAGCTCACGTGGGTGCCTGAGCTTGGCAGGCCTGCAGGCCCTCGCCCCCCCTCCCAGCTTGCCGAGCAGCCCCAGGGAGAGGGTGGAGGCCTCCTGGGCTCCAGACCCTGATCACTGATCCTGACCCGGCAAAGAATGGGGTCTGGGCGGTGGCTGCTGGCCTAGGTTCCAGGAGGCCGGCCCGTGGCCGGTGGGAGGCCCAGCTAGGCTGACTTGTGGTGTTCCCACTGGGGCTGCTGGCAAGTATTGCCCATTTGCCGCATCTCTGCAGGGCAGGAACAGTCCCAAAGTAACAGCCGGCTCCAGGGACCAGGAGGCCTTTGGGGCAAAAGGCTTTGGCTTCTCCCCCCTCCCCCTAGTCTTCTTCCTTCCTTTCTGCCTCCCGGTCCCCTCTTGCCTCCATCTCCTCCGTCACCACCATGACCCCTGCTTGGCTTCCTACCCGGACATGCTCTTTCCTCTCAGGTCTCTGCACCCGGCCAAGAACCTTGTTTCTTCCCATTTAGGGCTCCGTGCTGATGCCCTCATTTCCTTCCAGAAGCAGAGTCCACTGTGTGGACCTGCTGGTCAGCCCGTGTGGGTGGCTCCAGTCGGTCTTACACTATAACTGCAGAGCGGCTGCTAGAGCGTGGGGGCCTCGTGGGCTCCTGCAGCAATCGGGATAGAATGGGTGGCACTCCGGGCTCCTCTATGCTCTCATTTTGCTCAGCACTCTCCAAGTCCCAGCACCAGGCCTGTGTAGAGTACTCGCTGCCTTTCTGGACGGGTGAGCAGCTGAGTCCTGCTGGACTCCTGACACAGCCTCACCGTATGCCCCAGAGCTGACCCTAAGCACACAGCTGCCTGTGTGATGATGCCTCAGTTTCCCCACCTGAATACTAGGGAGGGAGCTAAGATGGTCTGGGGCACCCTGGGAATCTCTCGGTGGGTGACATGAATGGGGCTGCAGGGACGGACTCCAGGAGTCTGAAAAGGGCAGAGATGAGGGCGGGGCCCAGGGCAGGAGGAAGGTCTTGACACCCACCAGCCTGTTGGTCTCATCCTGGCCTGTCCGTCTGGTTGATTTATCAGAGTAAATGAGCCATGGAGAGTTTGTTGTCTTTTGCAGTCACAGAAGGGAGGAGGAGGTGGAGTAAGGAGCGAGGGGCTTCCGGGCCAGGTCTGGAATGTGGGAGGAGGGGTGGGCCCCCAGGCCTGAGGAACTGAAGGCTCTGATCCACTCTCTCCACCTGAGAAAGGGGTGGGTGCCACCCTCCCCTCAGGACCCGCCCCCTCTTCCCACCCGCTTCCCACTTCTTGGGGGCACATTCCAGTGTGAGCTGCTTGCCTGGCTCAGGCCCTCTCCTTCCACCCCAGGCTTGGGGGCTACCCTGCTCCTTCAAGCCTGCCTCCTTGACCACACTGTGTCTTTTCCAAGCTGGGCTAGAGCTCTGAACTTTGCCTGGCCCACAAATGCCAAAGGTGTCCTCCTAGGCACACCATTCCGGTCCAGGCAGGAGGTCCTGGCCGCTGGAACCACCAGCCCAGACCTAGAACAATCAGGCACCATGTGGCCCCGGGGCCGGGCAGGGTTCAGTGGAGGCACCTAGATGGAGGGCCCCCTACCAGCTAGGACACAGTGGTTGAAAGTCATTGGACATCCTTCTCGGGGAGATGTGTAGAACCAACCTCTGCTCTCCTCCTGTGTGTGCCAGGGAGTGACCTTGCTGCCGCTTCCCACCTGGTTTTTCCTGGGTTGGGATGAGATGTGCCCCCAGCCTGTCTTCTCTTGGGCGGGGCAGGTGGGCGCTGGGGCAGAACGGGCGTGGGAACAGCACGCCTGGGCCTGCCGGGCCCCAGCCTCCAGCCCTTTGCCCCCAAAATGAGAGGGGAGCCCGCAGCAGAGTTTAGCCCAGCTGGACTGCTCCAGCTTGGTGTTTACCGAACAGCTGCAATGTTTACAGTAGCTCTTGAGAAGGGGCCCCTTGTTCTAGAGGATTTCCTATCCTGAGGGTCCCATCAAGGTCTGATCTTACCACCTCCCCATATCCCTGGGATAGGCATGTCAGGGAGCCAGGGACTACAAACATCTCCACCCTCTCCAGGGCTCGGCCACTGTCTTGGTGCCTGTCCCTCCGCCGTCCACTCTGGCCTTGGGTCCTTCTCCCCTGGAGAAGCTGACGTTCCCAGGAAGTGGCAGCTCTAAGTGGTGAAATACGGTAACAGGGTCCCCAGTTCAGACTTTTAAATTAAATTCAATCAGAGCCGTTATTGAATATAAACACGCGGAGTCATTTACATGTTAATTATGTTGAATGGACTACGAGGCCATAATTAGTTGCTAATTGGGTGAGAGCTGCTGTAATTGGTTTTGTTGGCACTGACCTGGCTCACCTGCCTGGGGGGAAGAGGGGCGAGTATGGATGGCTCCTAGGGAGGCCTGTGGGTCTGTGCTCTGGACAGCCTGATTCAGAGATGGGATTGGAGAGGAAAGAGTTTGATGGGCTTGGGGCCAGAGGAACCTAGAGCCTGCCCCCCATCCCCCAGGGAGCAGACAGCTTAAGCCCCAGGCAAACCCCTGGGTCTGGCTTCTAGGGGTTCCCATCTAAAACATCCCGAGGGGTGGCGGAGGGAAGGGACTGGGGG
The DNA here is from genome assembly GCF_042477335.2 of Ovis canadensis. NCBI lineage: Eukaryota > Metazoa > Chordata > Mammalia > Artiodactyla > Bovidae > Ovis > Ovis canadensis. The sequence goes on along the minus strand of NC_091263.1, from coordinate 64,828,359 downwards.
AGTCAGCCCCTGAATCAAAGGTGACGGCCTCCCCTGCTCAGCCCCATGTGGGACCTGGACCTGAATAAATGGTAAGTACCTAGGAGACAATTAGCACGAGGCACATGTCACCCTGGTGTATCCCTGCAGATGTCGGGACCCTGGCATTGAGGTATGTGGGAGGTGGGGTGCTGAGCAGGGAGAAAGGTGCCTGCAAAGGCTTTAGGGCTGCCCTGCCCCCCGCTCGGCCTGGCTGGAGCTCCGGGGTTGCAAGGCTGTGGCCAGGGGCTGAGGCCTTCCGGCTGGCCGCTCATTAAAAGAGGATTAGGCCGGGAGCCAGGGGGCCAGCCCAGCCCCTGGGCCTTCCTCTGGGGCCCCTCACAGCTTGGGGGAGTGATGAAGGGGCTGGGGGCCACCCCTGCCCAGCGCCCACGAGGGTGTCCAGGAGGGACCCTGCCCCTCCTGCTCCTGCTCCCATCTCCTTGTCCACCTCGGTTTCCTTTCTCAGAAGGACCAGAGGATAGAGTCCTGACAGACACCCTGGCGCACCCCTGCCCCTCACCCTCTGCCTCATTTCTCTTCATCTTAGGAATTAGGGCTGCCCCAGCCCACATGAAGTCAGAGGTCAGGGCTGGGCTGCCAGGACCTGTCTATCAGCTCGAAGTACCCATGCACAGCCCCAGAGGTGACACTGTCAGTCAAGGCCTGCTGCTTTGTAGGGCTGTAACCAAGGGGGCGGGGTACCCATCTCTGCTCCAAGACCCCCCTCTTGCAGCAGCCCCTGCCTCACTGGCGACAGACCTGGTGTCCTAGAGACGGGCAGCAGGGGTCAGGGGCCGCCCACTCGGGGTCTGTGGGTGAGGGCTGCAGACACGCCCCGTCAGCACTGTCCTCGCCCACCTCCTCCTTTCAAATGAGGCACCAAGTGCTTCCCAGAGAGGAGGAAACAGAGACCCCCCAGGATTAGGCTCCTGTACGCTGAGAAAGTTCCTGCCCCTGGACCTTTGCCAGGCCGTTCTGGGCCAGGACCCCAAGTGTCTAATGGCCATGGGAGACTGTCAAGACTGGGAGCGGCTGCGGAAATGAGGTGGCCTATGCCAGAAAAGTCTCTTCCTTCCCGATGACGGGAAAAGCCTTCCCGGATATTGCCCCACCCGGCTTGTGCCCAGCCTGCAATAGTGCCTGGGGGTGGGGAACTCGTCCCTGGAGCATCACCCAGGCACACCACCCTCTCCCCAAAATGAGAGCTCATCCAGATTTGAATCCCTGGCACCTGGAGAGCCTTGGATTGGGCTGGTTGTGCCCTGGCCCCTCCGTCTGTATCTTCCTGGGGTTGCGGCAGTGGGGTGACACTCCCGCTATCAGAACTGGGCCTGGAACAAGTGGAGCAGAGGTAGGGACTGGCCTGAGGACGTGAGCAGCCTGGGTCCATGTCAGCTCCCCCTTGTACACCCATGCGTGCTCAGGCCCCCAGGTACCCTGGGCCCAAGTCCCTGCCCCTCACTGGAGCTGGCAGCCCTAGGTTCTAGGCCTGCTGATGCTGCAGGTGTCAGAACAGTATGCCCAGGACTACTCAGCCACCACCTGCCTTCAGCTGGGCTTCTCGGAGGAGTGAAGAAGACCCCCTGTTCTTTCACTCTGTGGCAGAGGGGAGGTGGGGACAGGATACCAGTTTCAGTCCTTGCCTGGTGACCTAAGGTGAGCACCACTCTCCCCTGGGCCTCAGTCTTCCTGTCTGGAGCTGGGGCTGCAGGGCTGTCACAGGGACCCTTGTTGTAATTCTTTACTACAATCTGGCATGCAGGAAATGAGCACTAAGTGACCCCAACCGGGCTCCTGAAGCCCATGCCAGGGGCCCATGGCAGGGCCAAAGGTTCCTGGCCCCTGGCCCGTCCCTTCCCTACTCTATACAGCCTTATGGGGGATCCCCACACCTGCCTGTTTCCACAGTGACCAAAACATCACACCCTGTGACAACAGAGCCATTGACGCCATATCCCGTGGCCACTGGGAGGGGTCCCAAAGGTCCTGAGTCATGTGCCCTGTCAGTGGAGGACGAGTCACCTTCCGGCCCTGGCCCTCCCAGCAGGCAGTCCCCACCACCACCAGGATGAGCTCTGCCAGGGCTGGCCCCTCCTTCAGTCCAAAAGGCCGTGGGCCTGGGCGGGAATCCCATGCTCTGCGCACTCCGATGTGTCACTTTCCTGCTCTGCCTGTCATCTGTAAACTGGATGCTGTGAGCACAGGGCTTCGCTCCTGATAGATACAGGATGACTAAGTGAGAGGCTCCCTCCATTCCCACCTCTCCCCCCAGGGCAGGGACCCGGAGGGTTGTGAGGGAGGGTGTCAGGTCAAGGCGAGCCTCCTGCTCCTCCTGTAGGCCTGTTTCCTCATCTGCTGAATGGCCTTCTCCTCTGTCCTCGCAGCACTTTGAACTTGAGAGGGGGATTTGGAAAACTTGGGGGCTCCTGGCACTGTAGAATGGGAGGGCTGAGATTATAGGGGCCCACAGGGCTGGGCAGGGATGTAGGGATTATAGCCAGTTGCATCCCTGGGGCTAGATATTTGAAACTCCCCCCTACCCTAGATCCCTGTGTCTGAAGGTGCCCACTTGAGCCTCGCCTCCCTTCCCCCTGTTGCCCCCCAAATGCCCCCTAGCCCAGCAGGATGGGTAAGGGCACCGTCAAGGCCATGCCCCCAGCCAGGGTATAAATAAACCCTGGCGGGCTGTCCCAGCCTGGGGGGGCTCTGCTGGCAGCCCCACTTCCTCTCTGGCCACTTCCTGGCCCTGGGGGTGGGGGAGTGTTTACTTTCCTGTTGTCACGATGGCTGGGTGGCCAGGCAGGGGACTCCGAGTGGCCCAACAACAGGTGCAGGACAGGTGCCCAGGCTGCCCTGCCCAGGACTTCAGAGGCACCGCCGACGAGGCCGGAGCCAGGCAGGGATCGGCCCTTTGATCCCTTGGCGTCCCTGCGTCCCCGCGGTGGGCCAAGGTCATCACCTGTATTCTCTTGCCGTAGTCAGGGCTGGGCAGGGCACAGCCTCAGACGTGGCCTCCGGGTCTGCTGTGGGAGTCCCCTGGCTCCCGGCCCACCTCACACGCCCATATCAGCACATCCTGAAGCTCCCGTTCAGAGCTGCTCTCAGGCTCAGCCTCTCCAGCTCCCTTCCCAGCTCCCCAGAGCACAGCGGGGGGTCAGGGTCAGCCAGGCCAGTCAGAGACAGCTGCCCCAGTAGAAGGTGGCCTGGGCTAATGGGAGGGAGCCCCCTGCTGTTCCACCTTGAGGAGGACCTCAGATCCCAGCTCTTCCCCCCGCTCCAGGTCTCTCCTCGGTTGCCCCACCTGTGAAATGGGTCACCAGCTGTGGGCAGGGAGAATGCATGTTTGATCTCCCTTGGTGGGTGCCTCATGTGGTGTAGGACCGATATGTACATGTGTGTGTACCTGGGCCGGGTATATACATGCATACTGTTGGTTCTGCGTGCTGCCGTCTCAAGTCTCCTGTGCTGGTGAATATCCATCACCCTGGTTACAATCAGTCCTCTCTGGTGAAGCTGAAAATTGCTGGGGGTGGGTGGAGGAGGGGCCTGCCACAGGGACCCCTCGGAACTCCCTCTCCCAGAGGAGGAAGGTTCTTAAGTTTCCTGGAATCCGCTGTCATTGGCCTATCACTAGCCAAGTTCCCTCCTAACTTTCATCCTCAGAAAGGAGGGCTTTCCCCCAGCAGCCTGTGGGTCAGAGGGCCACACGGAAGGGAAGCTGAGGACTCAGATGGACGCTGCTCCCAGCCTCCAGGGATGCTGCAGCCCTAGAGGGCGGGCCTCTTTCCTGGGAAGGACTTCCTGGCTGGTTCCAGGAAGTGGCCTGAGGGTTCCACCATCAGCAACCCCATGGGGTCCGGGGGAAGCCCAAGCTCTCTTGGGCAGTTTGCTTCCAGCAAGGCTTTCTGATGTCCTGGCTAATCTGCTTCCGACAAGGTGGGGACCTTGTGTGTGCCCACTTTGCCCCCTGCCTTGTTGGCAGCTGGGGTGAGGACAGGGTGCCCTGGCTCTGTGCCAGCGTCTCCGGGCTTCCCTTGATGCACCTGCCTCCACCCCCACACCCCTGCTCATTAACCCTTTTAGGCCCCTGTGGGAAGCTGGCTCCACCCTGAGCGTGGGAGCATTAACCCTCACCTGAGCAGAGCCTTTGATGCCATCACGTGCCCTGACCCGCGCCCACTGTGCTTTCACTGGGACCTGGAGACTGGCTGGGCTGCCGATGAATCAGGGCCCCAGCTTTGGGTGTGGCCCCTTCCCTGGCTTGCCCACCTGTCATCCCACTTTCTCCTCCTAGAATGTCAGGGACTCAAGAGGTTACCAAGTAGGCTCTGCAGGGGAAGCGGAGGCTGAGATGACTGTGGGGCGGGACTGCTGCTTCTGTCGAGGGGGATGGCTGGCTGGCCTCCGGGTGCCCTGACTGCTGCCCTGCCCTCCACCCGCAGAGCTTAAGGCCACAGGCACCGCCCACCTCTTCAACTTCCTTCTCAACACAAGCGACTACCGAATCCTGTTCAAGGACGAGGACCATGACCGCATGTATGTGGGCAGCAAGGACTACGTGCTGTCCCTGGACCTGCATGACATCAACCGCGAGCCCCTCATTGTAAGGGCCAGGCCAGATGTGGGGCAGGGGAATGTGGGGGGATGTGGGCCCCCAGGGTGGGGGCCCCCGCCGGCAGGCCCTCTGATCCCCCTCTCTGGCAGATCCACTGGGCAGCCACCCCACAGCGCATTGAAGAGTGCGTGCTCTCAGGCAAGGATGGCAACGTGAGTGCAGTGGGGTCCACGGGTGGGCTGGGGTGGGGAGGGCAGGGGGCACGGGGACCCCAGGAAGGCATGGAGCCCGGCAGGCATCTGGGCATCTCCTTGGCTTTCTCTCCGGCCCCAGGGTGAGTGCGGGAACTTTGTCAGGCTCATCCAGCCCTGGAACCGAACACACCTGTACGTGTGTGGCACTGGAGCCTACAACCCCGTGTGTGCCTATGTAAACCGTGGCCGCCGTGCAGAGGTAAGCCCCGCCCCGCCCCAGGCCCGAGGCCGCCCTCACTGGGAGCTGCCTTCCAGGGTTCTCACGGGAGCACGGGCCTGAGCCCCAGCCCTGCCACCTCCTGGCCCTGTGACCATGGGTGAGTGATGTCTTCCACCTCTCAGAGCCTCCGTTTCCGCACCTGAAAACGGGGCTCATAGCTGCCTTTCTCACAGGTTGGTGTGAGGAGGCGGCAGTGAGCTGATGCTCTCAGAGCGCTTAGCACTGTGCCTGGCGTGTAGTAAGCGCTCACTCCATACCTGGCAGCAGTTCTCTTGGCTTTGCCTGTGGACGGTGCCCCTGCAGCCAACCCAGAGGGCCTGGCAGGGGCCTCAGTGTTAGGAGGCTGGACGCCGGGGCCAGCTTCTGCCCCACGGCCTGGGGGAGAGCTGCCCCTTCCTCAGCTCTGCCCGCCTGCTTCTACCCCACTCCATTTCCATGTGGGCGTGCGTGTGAGCTGGTGTGACCTTGTAGAGTATGTGTGAGAGCGACTGGACCAAAGGGGCATGGGTGTATGCAGGTGTGCCCCAGCTGTGTGGACGTGTCCTCACGGCAGTGCATGTGTGAACCCAGGGGGCCCAGTGTGCCTGTGTGTGTCCCTGGTGTGTGTGGTGTGAGAGGCTGGCAGCCCAAGCCCGCTCCCCCAGCCCCTGCCACCCCTGGCTCTAACCTGTGTTCCTCGTCTTCTCAGGCCACGCCCTGGACCCAGATGCAGGTGGTCAGAGGCCGAGGCAGCAGAGCCACCGATGGCGCCCTCTACCCGACGCCCACAGCCCCACGCCAGGTGGGCCTCATCCCTCCAGGCCCTTGCCAGGCAGTACTGCCTCAGAACCGAACTCACCCCGGGCCTGGCCTTCCAGCCAGGAACCCGTACCCCAGGCCAGCCTCCCCAGGGTCTTCTGTCTACCTGTGTGCCCCCTCCCACCCCTTTCCCTGCAGTGCCCTCAGGCTCTGAAGGCATTCCCAGTTGGACTCGTGTCAGCCTCAGTGTGACAAGAAATCATGAAGTCACCAGTTGGGGAAGACAGGAGCCCTGGGGACAGCCAGAACACCCTCAGAACACGTGTGTAGACATGTGTGAGCACACACCAACATATGCGTGGGCACACGTAGGGCACTCTCCAGCCCACACCTTACTCAGCACCTAGTGCAGGAATATGGCGCGTGTGTTCAGCCTGACGTAGCTCTCAGGGGTCGGTGCCCTAGGCCTGCCCTGGGGCATGCGTTAATGCAGGTATCCTGCACAGCCCCCTGCCCGGGGTGGGAGGGGCAGAACTGTGTTTCTACTAGACTTGACCTGGGACAAGGCTGGGCTGGGGGGCACTGGGGGGAGGGGGCACTGGGGGCCGGGGCTGGAGGGGCCGGGGCTGGGCAGGGGCGGGCAGGGGGGCAGGGGCTGCCGGTGAGTGACAGAGCAAGTGGTCACTTGAGCTGGTGCGTCTGTGGCAGGGAGTGCTGAAAGGTGGGATCGCTCAGACTGTGTGTGTGTGTGTGCCCAGGGTGTGAACAGTGGGTTCCGTGTGTTGGCTGTGGCGCGTGCCAAGCTTTGTGTGCAGCCCCGTGTGTGTGCAGAGTGGAACTGGAAGCAGGCCTGTGTGCACCTTCCCATCACCATCCCTGCCCGCTGCTGCGCCTTCTTCCTGCCTCTTGCCTGTCTCTTCTCCCTCCCTTAACCTCGTGAGCTTGTCCTGGTCCCAGGGCCTCTACCAGCCTGCCTCCTAGCATCTGCAGGGATGGGTGGGAGGTCTGGGGGGCTTTGTGAATTCCACGTGGTCCGGGCTAGACCCCTCAACTCCCAGCTCCCCACAGAGATGTGTGGGGCTGGGGGCTCTGCTGAGGGGCAGGGAAAAAGCCCTGCTCTATTAGTCTGTCCCAAGGACCACAGGTAGAGCGCGAAACCCGGCAGCACAATAACCTCAGAGCCCTCGGGCCTGGTGGGACCTGATGGCAAAGGGCAGGACCCCAGGCCCTTGGCCAGTCCCCCTGCCCTGGTTGGGTCAGCAGCCCTCCTGTGGCCTGAGACTGGCAGCCACAGCTCAGAGAGGTGTGCCTCTGTGGCCCACTGGGGGGCCCTGGGCAGAGTCTCCCTGAACCAGCTGGCACGGAGGGGCTGAAGCCCCCATAAGCCCACCCCATCCCCCTCTCATGGTCCCCAAAGCAGCGTCCTCTGAGACCTGTGATGCCCAGGTCTTATCTGAGACCTGGACCAGGAAACAACTTCTCGGGAACCCACAGCACGACCGTGCCCTGGGAGACCTGGCCAGATGGAGTTAAAACCCAGTGAGATCTGGGGAGGGAAGCAGGGTGGCTTCAGGGTTCCCCTGGGGGCTCACTGTCACCCTGGGAGCCCGGTGACCCTCACCTTCCCTGGCTGTGGGACAGCCTGGACGACGCTGCGCCCCTCTCTGCCCTACAGGATTACGTCTTCTACCTGGAGCCTGAGAAGCTCGAGTCAGGAAAGGGCAAGTGTCCCTACGACCCCAAGCTGGACACAGCCTCAGCCCTCATCAGTGAGTGCCCTCACCCCACCCCGGTTCTGTGGCCTAAAGGTGTGACCTCTGCCTCTGGCGCAGGGAGCATGGCGCCAACACTTATACCAGGGAAGAGACCGTGAGATCGCCGTGTCTGAAACCCGCCCCCCGCATTGTGGCCTCTCTTGGCAAGGGGAAGGGTACAGACCAGACCCCAGTAGCTGAGGGGCAGAGACGAGGTGGCATGAGCCTGCATCCAGCCCCTTGGATAGTGGGGTGGAGATAGGCTCGGGAGGCCAGATTCTACCCTGAAATCCACATTGGGGTCCATGTGAAGGTCAAAGCCCTCCAGACTGCAGCCTTCCTAGGAAAAGACAAGCAGGGTCTGCACTGAGGCCTATAGGAGGGCTGGTCCCAGAGTGTGCCTTAGATCGTCTGGGAGACCAGGGGAGGCCCACGAGGCAGCGCCAATGGAGGGTGTTGGCCCAGAGACTGACTGGGAGAGTTGGTTTCTGGTCTGGCCAGGTGTCTGGGGGAGTTGGGAGAAGGTTCTCTGAGGAGTCCTGCCTGGGGCCTCAGGAGCAGCTGCGGCCCCCTAGCCCCAGGTCGGGCAAGCCGCGTGCTGACCCAGGTCCCTGCACTCGGCCTGTTTTCCGGCTGCCCAGCAAGTCTGCCTCTCAGCAGCTGCTGGGCCGTGTGCCACCTCCAAGCCTGGGAAAGGCGGTGGGTGGGCTTTATCTTCCCCCATCTTGGTGAGAAGGTCTCCTAGCTGGATGGCAGGATCCAGACCAGGGAGTCCGATGGGGGAAGACCAGACCTGCTGGGAAAACCTTAGAGGAGCAGCTTGGAGTGGTGGGCTGGAGCCAGCGCACTTGTCAGATTTTCTGTTAAATGTTCAGGTATTTTGTGGAGCAGCTATTAAACACAGATATTATTAAAAAGTCAATTATATAAGCTTACAATTAAATTACTGTCAAGACAAAAGTGAAGATACTCCAAACACATTACTTCCTAATTATTTTACTACATTTTATTATTATCTATATTCTTGAGATTATTTACATCTTCTGTGAATATCCGTGAGAGATACTGTCCACTGGTTTGAGTAGCTCTTCCCCACTCTGCTCGGTGACTCCGGGTAATAGCTTGAAATCAGCCATGGTGGGAGCATTTACTCCACAAATATCGGCTCTGGCTGCAACCAATCCCAGTCCTCCCAGAACCAGTCGTCAAAACAGTCCCCAGCGCCCCACTGGTGGCATGACCACCCGGGAGAACCTGAGTGGGGGAGACGGGCCCCTGCCCCGGAGGTCACCTGAGCTGTGCACTGTCCCCCTGACTCACTGGCCCACCTGCAGACGAGGAGCTCTATGCAGGCGTGTACATCGACTTCATGGGCACGGACGCAGCCATCTTCCGCACCCTTGGCAAGCAGACGGCCATGCGCACAGATCAGTACAACTCTCGGTGGCTCAATGGTGAGAACAGCCCGCAACAGCTCCAGTGGGCAGCATGTCTGGGGTGCTGCACGGTGACCCTAAGGCAACACTCATGGAAAATCTGGGGGCCCTTGACTGGCTAGGGCAAGGGTGGTTTCTTATCCTGGGTTAAGGGAAGGGTTGGGGGTGTTCCTACACCTGACCTGGGCAAGAAGCCTTGTCTGAGGAGGGCCCTGCCTGCCGACTCCTGCCCGCCTGCAGACCCTTCTTTCATCCACGCCGAGCTCATCCCTGACAGCGCCGAGCGCAACGATGACAAGCTCTACTTCTTCTTCCGTGAGCGGTCCATAGAGGCGCCGCAGAGCCCTGCTGTGTACGCCCGCATTGGGCGGATCTGCCTGGTACGAAGCCCCTTTGCTGCCCCCTGCCCAGGCCCGGTCCTGGCTCTTGTCAGCCCAGCTTTGGCGGGGTCTTGGGGGTGAGCGAGCTGATCTGACTCAGCGCCTGCCCCCCCAGAATGATGACGGCGGCCACTGCTGCCTGGTCAACAAGTGGAGCACGTTCCTGAAGGCGAGGCTGGTCTGCTCTGTGCCAGGCGAGGATGGCATCGAGACCCACTTCGACGAGCTCCGTGAGCACCCGGGCGGGGGCCAGTGGCCACTGCAGGGGAGGGCGGCCAGATGGGTGGTCAGGAAAGCGTGGTGTGCTGCCTCCCTGGAGTGGGCAGGGCTCTGGGGTATGCTCCCAGCCCCCTCTCTTTCTATCCCCAGAGGATGTTTTTGTCCAGCAGACCCAGGATGTGAGGAACCCAGTCATCTATGCTGTCTTCACCTCCTCAGGGTGAGGCTGGGGCCAGGGCCTGCAGTAGCAGGGGGTGGCAATTTGAGGGGCTATGACTTGTGGAGAACCCCATCCTGGTGGGGAGCTGTGGGCAAAGGCAGGCTGGGGAGGGGCCCTGGGCCAAGGGTCTGGCCACCCGCAGCAGCAGCCTGCCCTGCCCGCAGCTCTGTGTTCCGAGGCTCTGCCGTGTGTGTCTACTCCATGGCTGACATCCGCATGGTCTTCAACGGGCCCTTTGCCCACAAGGAGGGCCCCAACTACCAGTGGATGCCCTTCTCAGGGAAGATGCCCTACCCACGGCCCGGCACGGTGAGGACCCCGCTCAGCCCGCCTTTCCCTCTCCTCTCTTTCTCCGAGACCTCTGCTGGGTCAGGCCCTTTGCAGACGTGGGCCCCACCGTTGTGACACTCACAGCCAAGTGGCAGGCGGGGGGGAAGGGTGGACCACACACACGTATAAACTCCCCATTCACCCGCTATAAAGTTGAAGTTAAAAAGAAAACTCCACCGTTTACAAACAGTGTCAGGCTGTGAAAGAAGCCAGCTAGGATCCTGAAACAGAGACGGTGACTGGGTGTGGCAGGGTGCACCCTCTGGGGGCAGGGGCAGGGGTTGTTTGGGAGCTAAACATTGTGGGGGAGGTCTTCAAGGCAGGCTGGAGGTGGGATGGGCAGGAGCCCCAGCAGGGAGGAGACCCACCTGATCTTGCTGTGACGGGGCCACCGAAGGAGTGGACGCAGGAACACGTCATGATCTGATCACATGGCTAGGCTGGGGCAGGAGCTCCCGCTGAGCAGGGGGTGGAGTGGGGGGGCGGGGGGTCGGGGGGTCTGGAAGAGCAGTCAGAGGAAGCAGACAAGTGGGTGGGGATGAGGACCTGGAAAGGCCACGGTCAGCTCTGCCAGATGGCTGCCACAAGATCACGGCACGTGAGCTGGGGAGATGGCCATGGGACCTGGCTGGGTGAGACCTTGGGACCTCAGCTGGAGCAGGACCTGCAGAGAGGTTGGGTGAAGGGCAGAAGCCCAGATGGGGGGCAGCTCTGAGAAGTGGAGCAGGGGGAGAGAGCAGGTGGGCACAGACAGGGGAGACCTCTTCTGGAGCGAATGGGCCCGGCGGGCCCTGGGGGGACTGGGCCTGACTCTCATCACCTGCCTGCAGTGCCCTGGCGGAACCTTCACGCCGTCCATGAAGTCGACCAAGGACTACCCTGATGAAGTCATCAACTTCATGCGCAGCCACCCGCTCATGTACCAGGCCATCTACCCTCTGCAGCGGCGGCCCCTGGTGGTCCGCACAGGCACTCCTTATCGTCTCACCACTGTGGCCGTGGACCAGGTGGACGCAGCCGACGGGCGCTATGAGGTGCTTTTCCTGGGCACAGGTACCCACTGCTGCTCCCGGCCCCTCCCACGCTGGGCCCGCCGGGTGGAGGGTGCTGACCCACAGGGCTGGGCCCTGACCTCCTGGGGGGTTGCTACAAGGTTGACCGTGTCACCCCTGCCGCCTCCTTCAGCCCATGGAGCGCTCTATCACCAGGATGACTGAGAATGAGGGTGGGGAAACCCCATTCCCATCCTCATCCATGGTGGCCGGGAGAACAGGGACCCAGGGTGCCTGCGGACCCATGTTTGGGCAGGAAGAGGGACGACAGAAGCAGGCACTTCTAGGACACCCGGGTCCAAGTACGCACATGCTCTCGTGTACACGTGCAGACCGCGTTCACCGCTGTCCCAGTAGTTCTCAACCCAGGGGAACGCATCCTGCATCCTGTTCTCAGCTTCCCAAACGAGGGTCTGGGTGCAGAGGGGCAGACTCTAGCCGTGGCGCCCTCCTTATGCAGGGCCAGCCCCCTTAGGCCTCTTGCCCTCATCTGGGGGCTGCTCTTCCACCTTGGCACAGAGCACGCCCACTCCACTGCCCCTGGGGGTCTGGGCCCTGGTGGGGGAAGGGGCTGAGGCTGGTGCCCCTTTCCCAGCACCCTCAGCCCCGCTGAGGCCCTGCCCGGCCCGTTCCAGACCGCGGGACAGTGCAGAAGGTCATCGTGCTGCCTAAGGACGACCAGGAGATGGAGGAGCTCATGCTAGAGGAGGTGGAGGTCTTCAAGGTGGGTGTGACACCACCCGGGCCTGTTGCGCTCACCACAGCCACCCTCGGTGCCACCTCCTGACCTCAGACCTCCAGGTCAGGACAGGAAGGGGGGTCCCCAGGGTCTCACGCTAATGCCTGTTTTCTTCTAGGACCCAGCGCCTGTTAAGACCATGACCATCTCTTCCAAGAGGGTGAGTTTAGGCAAGGTGGGCTGGGAGTGGGCATGGAGCCCGCCTCCCCTTGGGGTCAAGCCTGTAAAGAGAGATGGGGGATACTGAGGCACCTAACGGGAAGGGGAGGAGCCCAGCTCAGCTGGTTCCTAAAGAAGGCTGGCTGCCAGGAGGGAACTGACAAGCCCCTACCCCTACCCACAGCAACAACTGTATGTGGCCTCAGCCGTGGGTGTCACACAGCTGAGCCTGCACCGCTGCCAGGCATATGGGGCCGCCTGTGCCGACTGCTGCCTCGCCCGGGACCCCTACTGCGCCTGGGATGGCCAAGCCTGTTCCCGCTACACAGCATCCTCTAAGAGGTGCGGACCCTGAGATCTTGGGAATTCTGACCGAAAGGCTCTGTCCTGGGGGTCTAGAGATGGATGTGATATTGCCCTGGGGGTCTCTGTGGGTGAGGCATTCTAGCCTGGAGTTTTGGGGTTCTAGAGACCTGGTGGTGGGAAGTGCGGGGGATAAGCTTTCTTGAGAATACTTCTTTAGGAGCTATCTTCATCCAGGCGGAGCCGCCGGCAGGATGTCCGGCACGGGAACCCCATCAGGCAGTGCCGTGGGTTCAATTCCAACGGTGAGTGTGCTGTGTCTTATTACCACCATGTGGCCCGCAGAGCTGCTCATGGGGCCCGCTCTGCACAGACCACCCATGGTCCACGGAGGTGAGGGGTTTTGGAGAAGGGATGTCCCTGGCCACCCACTCCAGGAGTGGGTGCCTGCGGGCACAGCCCTGCCTGTGTGTGTGGGTGTGTGTGGCTGTGTGTGCCCCTTGCCAGCCTGCGGCCTGCCCAGAGGTGGAGCTGCTCTCATGTGGCGCCCTCTTGCTGTGCAGCCAATAAGAACGCCGTGGAGTCTGTGCAGTATGGTGTGGCCGGGAGCACAGCCTTCCTTGAGTGCCAGCCCCGCTCGCCCCAGGCTACCGTGAAGTGGCTGTTCCAGCGAGATCCCAGTGACCGGCGCCGCGAGGTGACTTCCTGTGCCCCACGGTCCTTGCCGAGGATGAGGGTGTCCCTCATACAGTAGAAATTCCACATGGGTGAAGCGTGGTATAGGAACCAAGAGTAGGGCAGAACTCATTCTAAGAAAGTCCTTCCAAGCACCCTTGAAATCATTTGGGTGAATCCGGTTATATGGAAACTCTGTGGGGTTTCCATGTTACATGGAAACTGTTGGTAGGCATGCCTTTTTATGTGAGAGTTCCATGTGTGTCCTTGATTGGCAGTGTACCTCACTGTATGGAACTGTCATGTGGATGAGTTCCAGCATCTGGAAATTCTATCGGGTAGCCCTCCTATTATGGAAATAGCTTCTAGGCAATCCCTTCTTAAACGGAAATTCTAGGAGGGTGCCCCAACATCTGTTTATTCTCATTAAAAAGAAATTGTATGTATGCTCCAGAATTCTCTCATTGTACAGACTCCCCTTACGGTCATTCCTCCGGAAATGGCAGTGTGTCTTATTCAGATGTCATATGGACACTTCCTGTGGGTTTTTCTTGCTCCATGGAAATTCCAGATGGGTGTCCCTCCACGGGGTGGCCACAAAGGTGGTCTGATCTGGTGGGGACAGCAGGGTGGTCCTGCAGTCCCTGAGTTCCACCCCCTGCCCCTGCAGATCCACGCGGATGACCACTTCCTGCGCACTGAACAGGGCTTGCTGCTTCGTGCCCTGCAGTCTGGCGATAGCGGCCTCTACTCCTGTACAGCCACAGAGAACAACTTCAAGCACGTCATCACACGGGTGCAGCTGCATGTCCTGGGCCGGGAAGACATCCGTACGGCCCTCTTCCCACCGCCAGCTGCGAGCATTCCACCGCCAGCTGCGAGCATTCCACCGCCCCCGGGCACCGGCCCCCCCAAGCCCCGTTACCAAGAGCTGGCCCAGCTGCTGGCCCAGCCAGAAGTGGGCCTCATCCACCAGTACTGCCAGGGCTACTGGCGCCACGTGCCCCCCAGTCCCAGGGAGGCCCCAGGGGCACCCAGGCCTCCTAAACCCCAGGACCAGAAAAAACCCCGGAACCGCCGCCACCACCCGCCGGACACATGAGGCCTGCTGTCTGAGCCCTGCAATGGGCCAGCCTCTAGCCCTTGTTCCTTTTAATATAAAAGATATATATATATATATATATATAAAATATCTATATTCTATATACACCCTGCCCCTGCAAAGACAGTATTTATTGGTGGGTTGTAAATAACCTGCCTCAACGGCAGCATCATCCAGAACTTAGACTCAAGCTGGTCAGAGACAGCAGAAAACGGAGCCCACCTAACCAGGCGCAGCCAGTTGGCCGGGTCAGGCCAGGACCACACAGTCCCCAGGCTCACCTGGGGGTCTGCCTGCTCGACAGCCACCGGCGGGATCGACAGGACACAGGGAGCGAGCAGGCTCTACCTGGATAGAGCACGGACTGTACACACACCTTTGCCAGTGTGTTTCGGCCTGTGCTGCTGGCGTGCGCATGGAGGCGAGGACTGCTTTGGAGACACTGGGGGTGGGGGGCGGGGGCTCAGATGCACTCAGAGAAGGGAAAAAGCGGGTGGCACAGGATGCCAGCGCCTGCCTGGGAGAGGGGCACTCAGTCAAGGCCAGCCCTTTCCTGGGTATTTATTCTCTATTTATTGGGGATAGAAGAGGAGCCCTGCCTGGGCGGGGCAGCCCCTCCGGCCCCTCCTTCCCACCCTGCCTGGCCTCTCTACCTCCTCTTAGCTTTTTCTGTGCCTCTGTGACTCGGGGGCGGGGAGAACAGCAGAGGGGCCAGGCTCAGGTAGCACTGAGGTGGGAGAGGGCCATGGCAGAGGCCTGGGGCCTGCAGGGGCTCCCCAGGGCTCCCTTCTGCCCACCACTTCAGATGATGGGTGTAAATAGCTCTGGGGGGCAGTTGGGTAGGGGGGTGGGGGCTCCTGGCAGCCCTCTGCTGACCGGCCGCACCTGCCCTTGGGTCCATCTTGCTAATAAACACTGGCTCTGGGACTGGACTTCGGTGTTCTCCTTGACGCAGGAGGGAGGGTGGGAGTTCAGCCCACACCCAGATTTTGTCCTCCACTAATGTGGCTTGGCCGCCAGTTCCCCCACGGTCTCCTTTGCAAGATCAGCTTTCATTCATTCATTCAGCCATTTGATCGTTTGCTCACGCTGCTTTCTCACCTGGCTTTGTGTCTTGCCAGGAACTCAGGACTCAGAATTGGCAAGACAAAGCCACAGCCTTCACAGTACAGCTGCCCCTGGCCCGAGAATCAACAAAATTCCCATTCTTCCTGTCTCCTTCCAGCCAGCTCTTAGCAGAGGGCCCAGCACAAGCAAATGTCCAGAGGCAGGGAAGCCCAGGATAAGTGGGGATCTGCTGAAGAGGAGGAAGTGGGGCTGGGGGCCCTGGGCCAGAGTTAATGAGTCAAGCCTTGGTGTGCATGCATGTTCAGTCATGTCCGACTCTCTTTGCGACCCTGTGGGCTGTAGCCCGCCAGGCTCCTCTGTCTATGGGATTTTTCAGGCAAGAATTCTGGAGCGGGTTGCCATTTCCTTCTCCAGGGGATCTTCCTGAGCCAGGGATTGAACCTGTATCTCCTGCATTGGCAGGTGAATTCTTTACCACTGAGCCACCTGAGAAGCCCTGAGTATTGGCAGGGGAAGCCAATAGCTAGGGACGCTCAGGGATCCAGCAGGGTTCAGGGCCATACCTGGCAGGCAAGGAGAGCCAGGTGGGGATGAGGAGGCAGTGGAATAGCCCCACTTTAAGCAAAGCCAATAAGTAGAAAGCAGGTTTTTGTTGGTTTCACACACCTGGGCCCCTGTACCACCCCAGCCCCCCTGGGCAGTGTGTACAGGCTGCAGAGACTCCCAGGGCCCACTTGCAGCATGGTGCTGGGTTAGAAGACAAATGGAACCTAAAAGTTGACAGTGGCGCAAATAATCTATTGCTCCTGAACAGATCTCCCCTCACCCAGCAGGGCGGATGTTGAAGCCACCAGCTCCCAGCTCACAGAACCAGTGTCTACTTCCTACATGTTTAGGGTCAGTGTGTGTTGTGTGTGTGTGTGTGTGTGTGTTGTTTTTAATTCAAGTATAGTTGATTTATAATGTGTTCATTTCTGCTGTGCAGCAAAGTGCTTCAGTTATACATATATTTATACATTCTTTTAAAATATTCTTTTCTGGTATGGCTTATCAAAAAGTATTGAATTTAGTTCCCTGTGGTATACAGTAGGACCTTACTGTTTATGCACCCTATATATAATAGTTTGCATCTGCTAATCCCAAACTGCCACTCCATCCCTCTCCCACACCGCTCCCCCTTAGCAACCACAGTCTGTTCTCTGTGTCTGTGAGTCTGCTTCTGTTTTGTAAAAGCTCACTTGTGTCATATTTTAGATTCCACATGTAAGTGGCATCATACGGTATTTGCCTTTCTCTTTCTGACTTGCTTCATTTGGTGTTACAATCTCTAGTTCCATCTGTGCTGCTGCAAATGGCATTATTTCATTGAGTTTTGTGGCCGAGTAGTATTCCAGTGTGTTTTCCTGCCACATCCTCTGTATCCCTTCATCTGTTGACAGACGTCTAGGTTGTTTTTTGGCCATTGTGAATAGTGCTGCTATGAATATATGGGTGCATGTATCCTTTTGAATTACAGTTTTCTACAGATATATGCCTAGGAGTGGGATTGCTGGATCATATGGCAACTCTTTTTAGTTTTTTGAGGAACCTCCGTACTGTTCTCCATAGTGGCTGTACCAACTTACATGCCTCCCAACAGTGTAGGAGGGTTCCCTTTTCTCCACACTCTGTCCAGCATTCATTATTTATCAACTTAATGATGGCCATTCTGACGTGTGAAGTGGTACCTCATTGTAGTTTTAATTTGCATTTCTGTAATAATTAACAATGTTGAGCATTTTTTCATATGCCTGTTGGCCATCTGTATGTCTTCTTTGGAGAAATGTCTAGTTCTTCTGCCCATGTTTTGATTGGATTATTTGCTTTTTTGTTGTTGAGTTGCATCAGCTTTTTGCATATTTTGGAAATTAAGACATCATTGTCAGTCATCATTTGTAAATATTTTCTCCCTTTCCTTAGGTTGTCTTTTCATTTTGTTAATGGTTTCCTTTGAGGTGCAAAAGCTTTTAAGTTTGATTAGGTCCCATTTGTTCATCTTTGCTTTTATTTCTATTGCCTCCAGAGACTGACCTGAGAAAATACTGGTACAATTTATGTCGGACTGTTTTGCATACTTTCCCTTCTAGGTGTTTGATGGTGTCCTGTCTTACACTTAAGTGTTTAAGCGACTTCGAGTTTATTTTTGTGTGTGATGTGAGGGTGTTCAAACTTCATTGATTTACGTGTGCCTGTTCAGCTTGCCCCACACTAGGGACAGTCTTCAGTGCTCAGAATATGGGGCCCTGGCAGCCTTGCATCTGCAAGAGCTGAGTGCTAAGGCAGCAAGTTTTCTGGGGAGTCCAGCCAGGAGGGGGCTGAGAGCCCAGGATCTGAGTCTTCTCATGGGAGATGGCAAAACTCCAGAGGCTGCAACTCAACACCACTTGCTCAGCTGAACCACTCCCACTTAGGAGCACACCCTGTCCCATCCTAACCTCACAGACATCTAACCCCTAAGCTGAGGCAGGCATGCCCTGGAGATACCCCTGACAGCTCCCAGAGCACCCACAGGGGACAGAAGAGGAGTGGGGCTCATCCCCTCCTCCCCTGGGAATGCCAGACCTGCTCTGAGACTCAGTGTTCCCATCTGATAACAGGCCTGCAAGATATTCCCTGGAAGAGCCTGGCCACGTCTGCAGGTCAGACTGCTGACCTCAAGTTTATGGGTACACACACGTGCAAGTGTGCACACATACAGGCAGATACGTGCACACAGGCAAGTCCACACACACGCATTTCACATGTGCATGCGCTTATATATTCACACACATGCAACATTAACCCACGTAAGCGTAGCAAAGTACACATATAAACACACACATAAGAAGTGCACCAAAACATCCATGCACACACACACGTGGTACACAAACAGGCAAACACAGACATACACTTGTACTCATGAAACCACAGGCACATGTTTACACGCAGGTATACACAAACATATGTCATTGCCTTGCTTGACACCAGTACAGGATACATGCACACGCACCCAAGTCTGTATGAATCATGGAGGCAGGGAGAGGCCTCACCGGGTTGGATCCAGCCCTTGGCACAGGGCAAATGCAATCTCCACATTTCCTTCCTGACTCCCTGTTGAGCGTGGAACCCTGGCCTGGAGTCACCGGCCCTTCTCAACCACCTCCTGCAGTGTGATCCTCTGAGCCTCCGCTTCCTCATCGGTGCAGGGATGTGGGGCATCCGCCAGGCTACTGTGAGCTCGGCAAGGAGCAGTGCTGAGTCCAGTACTAGGCAGTGGGCAGGTGCTCCTTGCAGGCTTCTCCTCCTCCCTGCTCCCAGGCCCACCCCTCATTACCCCCACCCCCAGAACTGAGGCCCTCTCTTCCCCTTTCTGAGCCTGAACCCCCCAGAACTTGTCCCCCTGCTTTGGAGCAAGGGCTGGACTACCTCCAGGGTCTCTCCCAGAGGGTTTGGGGAGCGGCAGAGAGGGGGGTGCAGAGTCAGCAGTTGAGGGATTGGGGCTATGCCAGCCTGATTAGGAGGGCTGGGGGCTGAGCTGGATTCACCTGTCCTTGTCTCTGATTGGCTCTTAGATACCAACAACCCCCAAATCCTACTAAGCAGCCCCACCAGGCCCTGCACAGATCTGCAGACAGCCATTGGATTCCCAGTTCGGGGGTCAGAAGGGTGTCCGGGGAGGCCAGAGGCTAGCCCGAGCCTGGCTCTGGGGAACCCCTCCATCCGGAAGAACCAACTCACGGCCCTCCTCCTTCACCTCCTGCCAGGACCATGGGAGCTGGGGCCAGCGCTGAGGAGAAGCACTCAAGGGAGCTGGAAAAGAAGCTGAAAGAAGATGCTGAGAAAGATGCTCGAACCGTGAAACTGCTGCTTCTGGGTAAGGGGGTGGGCTGAGGAGGGGCCACATCTGCCAGTCAGAGGCCTGGGGGCAAGCAGGTGGCCCTTCTGTGAAGCAGGTGTGATTTGGGAAACAGAATGAGCCTACAGCCTAGCAACAGAGTGGAGTCCAGGCCAAGCAAGACCAGGCCTGATGGGCGATACTTTTGGCTCCCTAAGGCTAGGTATCCCACAGAAACCCTCTCTGGAGGGCTCAAACCTCAGGCAACCTCCCCTCCCAAGATGTGTGTGCCAGTCACACTTTTTTGAGAGACGTGTGTTCAAGGCCCACTTTTGCCCAGGCTATGTTCCCTCAAACTGCAGCCTTTAGCTTGACGGGCCTGCTGGGCAGGGCTCAGAAGCCAGGGGCCTCATTGGGAGCACCACAACAAGGCTGCTGCCTTGGGAAGGAGAAGGTCACAGTCCTCCTGAGAGTAGGTAGCTTCCAGGACCTCCCAGGTCCACACACAGTGGCCCTCAGTTTCCAGAGCTTCATTGCTGGCAGACCTGCAGGACAATTGAAAGGTGTAGAGGGCTACTAAGGCCCAGCGGAGAATAGATACTTGGTCCCATGGATAGTGAGGGGACATAGGTCTGATCTAGTACTTCCTCCTGCCACCACCACCGAAGGAAGGAACTGCTTTGAGAAGGCACCTCAGGCTTCACCAAGGCTGTCCAGGGTTCAGCCAGACAGGTGAATGTGTGTAGAGAGACCAAACCAGAGTACCCCAGGAAAGACAGGCTAAGCCAGAAATCCCATTAACTGCGCCCGACACCCACACGAGAGCAGGCTCAGAAGGACTGTCAGCTCTGTCTTCTCCCCCAGCAAAACGTGCTAATTCCCTCTGAGCCTCTTGGGGTCACTCCCTTCCACCCCAGGTGGAAAAGCAGGGGTTGACCTGGCTCAAATAATCCCATGCGCGTAGTACCAGAACCGTCCACAAGGTGGAGCTCCAGGTTTCTCTATTTTTTGGCCTCTGAAAAATAAGACAGCCTACAAGGTGTTGGAGGCTCCAGGACAGAGTTGAGGTTGTCCATTAGCCTCGTCAGCCCACTTTGGTCACTCCTGACATTTAGGTTTTGCTGCCGGAGCATTAGGACGTTATTTTGGGAGTGTGGTAGGGAAACGGGTGGGATAGAGGGGACAGTGTGGTCTGCGGATCTCCGAGGCGGGGTTTCCATTCCAATCCAGGTGCCGGTGAATCCGGGAAGAGTACCATTGTCAAGCAGATGAAGTGAGTGCCCCCACCCTACCTGAGGCCCTGGGGGTGGGTGGTGCCCCTGCCCTACCGAGGCCCTGGGGGTGGGCGCGCTCTGGAGGTCTGATCCCCGACCCACCCAAGAGGTGCTAACCCAGCTCCTGTGGCTGTAGGATTATCCACCAGGACGGGTACTCACTGGAAGAGTGTCTCGAGTTCATTGCCATCATCTATGGCAACACGCTACAGTCCATCCTGGCCATCGTGCGTGCCATGACCACGCTCAACATCCAGTACGGAGACTCTGCGCGCCAGGTGTGCCAAGAGACTAGCTGAACAGGGCTTCTGGGGATCCGAGGCTGGGCCCCAGCCCCTGGTTACCGCCAACCAACTCCCCTGCTCTCAGGACGACGCCCGGAAGCTGATGCACATGGCAGACACCATCGAGGAGGGTACGATGCCCAAGGAGATGTCAGATATCATCCAGCGGCTGTGGAAGGACTCCGGCATCCAGGCCTGTTTCGAGCGAGCCTCGGAGTACCAGCTCAACGACTCTGCTGGCTAGTGAGAGCACAGGCCAGGTGCAGGGGTGGAGGGCAGGCAGGGCCCTGGCACATCCCTCCACCCAACCCTACCCACACCCCGTATCTCCCACAGCTATCTCTCAGACCTGGAGCGCCTGGTAACCCCGGGCTACGTGCCCACGGAACAGGATGTGCTGCGCTCCCGTGTCAAGACCACGGGTATCATTGAGACGCAGTTCTCCTTCAAGGACCTCAACTTTCGGTAGGACACTGAGCCCTGACTCCTGCTCTGGAGTGGGGAGGCCTTCCCCAAGTTCACTGCCCGAGGCCTGTTGGTCTCAGAGGTCCCAGCCCTTCTAGAGACCCTGCCACTTCTCCAGCACCCCACCGGCAGAGAAGTCCGGTCCCTCCGGATGCCAGGCCCATCTGGGTGCTTCCCAGCCAGCATCAGGAAGCCAGGGGATGCCCGTGGGCGTCTCCGGGGGACTTGATGCCCGGGTTTCCGGTGCTCACGGCCCCGCAGGATGTTCGATGTGGGCGGGCAGCGCTCAGAGCGCAAGAAGTGGATCCACTGCTTCGAGGGGGTGACCTGCATCATCTTCATCGCGGCGCTGAGCGCCTACGACATGGTGCTGGTGGAGGATGACGAAGTGGTGAGCGTCCGGGCCGGCCGGGCCTGGGCGACTGAGCGGGGAGGGGGAGAGGAGGAAGGGGAGCCGGCGCTGCAGGCGGGCCGCGGGGAGCATCTGAGAGAGGGTGTTCGTCCCAGAGCCCTCTGCAGGAGGAGACGAGGCAGCCTCCTCATCAGGAGATGAGGGAGGGTGGGTGAGTGGGAGGAGAAGGAGAGTCTTGGAGCTGTCTGAGTGGGGACCCGGAGCCCAGAGAGCAGGTTGGGGTCGGCCAGTCAGTCGCAGTTAGGTGGAGGGGGGTGGCGAGCCCTGTCCCTCGGTGCCGACAGCCTCTGCCCTCCTCAGAACCGCATGCACGAGAGCCTGCACCTGTTCAACAGTATCTGCAACCACCGCTACTTCGCCACTACGTCCATCGTGCTCTTCCTCAACAAGAAGGACGTCTTCTCGGAGAAGATCAAAAAGGCGCACCTTAGTATCTGCTTTCCGGACTACAACGGTGAGACCCTCGGCCTGCCACCGGGCAGCGCTCCAAAGCCACTCTCTCGGTCTGAGCTCCTCCCACCGCCGCGGGAAGGCTTCGTAGCAGGGACTGAGAGCCCCCCACCCCTCCCCTGCCAGGGCCCAACACGTATGAGGACGCCGGCAATTACATCAAGGTGCAATTCCTCGAGCTCAACATGCGACGCGACGTGAAAGAGATCTATTCCCACATGACATGCGCCACCGACACGCAGAACGTCAAGTTTGTCTTCGACGCTGTCACCGACATCATCATCAAGGAGAACCTCAAAGACTGCGGGCTCTTCTGAGGTGGCTCCCCCGCGGGCCGGGATGCTCCTCTGTCTTGCCTCTTGATCTCCGTACCCGGCGGGGGCCCCATCCCCAGCTCCTCATCCCATCTGCAGGCCCCTCCCCAGCTTTCCAGATCAACTCCACTCCCTGGCGTCTGGTCCCCGGACTTTCTGACCCTTCCGCTTCCGGGTCCCACTCTGGCTCCTCAGGCTCCACCCCTATGGCCATAGGCCCCGCCCCTGGCTCACAAGCCCCACCCACTAACTCTCTCTTGACTCCGCCCCAGTCACTCAGCTAGGGCATTGCTTCCACGCCCATCTCCATCTGTTGGTGCTTAGGGATGCTGACTCTGTTCCTTCTTCTCTTCACAGGTGCCTGAGCTCATGCGTCCCTAAGACCCTGCAGCCCTTGACACCTTGTAGCCCCAATGCACATGACCCTATCAGTCCCCAGGACTCCTGGGCCCCAGCCTGTGGCCCCACCAGCCACACACTCAAAGCCCTAAATCCTGCTAGCCTTGAGGCCGTATAACCCTCCCTCGTGGCTCCCAGGATTCCCAGGCCTCTGAGAGTCCAATGCCCCCAGCCACCCCAGCACTGCCCTTCACGGCCTGGCTGCACTGGCCTCCCAGACCTACCACAGCCAGCCCCAGCTAGAAGCAAGCAGGACTTGGGGCAGCTACAGCTCACGGTGACTCAGCAGTACCCCCACTGACCAATCTCCTGCCTCTCTTCTGCCCCAGGAGGCCCATGACTCACCTGGTGAGTCTGGGTTCAGCAAACAGCCCTCCCTCCCAGAGCTTTATGAAGGGCAGGGGGCAGGCATGGAACCCTCCTCTGAGCAAGCCTGCTGCTTACCATCAGCCCATTCTAGCCTTACCACCTCCATGTGTCAGGGTCTGATGCCCATCTGCCCAGTGGCCAGTGACTGCCCCACCCAGCAGATTCAGGAGTCCAAAGTCTAAGCCAGCTCTGGCCTGTGCAGCTTGTACGGAGACGACTTAGTGAGTCAGGGCAAGCCTGGGGGCTCCTGGTACCAGGAAGAGACTCAAGCTGGAAACTTCCCGGACCCTAACCCCTCCCCCCAGAGGCTCTGCCCACGCTGTCCTTGGACACCAGAGTCATGTCCCACTCCCCTCCACCCCACAGCACTCCAGGTCAGCCACTCTGTCGAGGGAGGGTACTGTTGACACCAGTTGTGGCCAATGGTCAAACTGTCCTGAGGGGTGGCTGGGAGCAGAGTCCGGGTTCCATCGATCACCCCCAGGCAGAGGATTTGAGACCGGAAGGAGGCCCAGATTGTGCCCAGAGGGGTCTGCCTCAGGTAGGGTCAAAAGCAAACCCATGTGACCCCCTTGTCCCTGCCAGCAGCTTCTCTCACCCTTCCCATTCAGGGCCCTGGTAGGAAAAAAATAAAGCCATGCCTGAACCATCAGGGACAAAAGCCCATGTCCCCTTACCCCTGCTCCCCACTTCCTCATCAGTACCTAGTCCTTGCTGAAGCCCCTGGGCCATAGCCCGTGCTGTAGTCAAGGGCAAGGAACATCCCTCTAACAAGGCCAGGGCATAATTTGCACTCCCTTCAGCTAGATACACAAACTTAGCAATAAACCTTTGCGTCAGGCCCTGGTTGTCCTTTTTTGGGGGGAAGGGGAGAGTTAATGATCATGAACCATGCACGTTTATTCAATGCCCCGTGCTGGACTGGATGTGAATGGGGAGATGGTTCTTTCCAGAAAGAAGCAGCTGACCCGGCATGCCAGGGGGCACTCTTGGGGGCATGGGATCAATTTGGGTGTCCTGAGAGGGATTGAGGGGATAAAGGGGCCATGGGAAATGTTCACAAGGACAATCTTGGATCAAGAAGGGGTTGTGAGCTGGAAGCTCATTCTGGCATGGACAGTAGGGTGTAAATGGCCCAGGAATGTGGGCTTTTGGGTCACAGGAGTTGCGTGGAGCAGGAGCAGGGAAGGGAAGGGAAGATGGAAGAATAAGCAGCAGGAAGGCTGGACAGGTGCCACCCACCAGCCCAAGGGCCTGTGCTTCCTCCAGAAGACGATGGGTCCAGGAAGCCCTTGAAGCTAGGATATAATCACAGGGCTGAGATTAGGGTGAGGCAAATGAGGCACTCACCTCAGATGTAAAACTTAAGGTGGTGCCAAAAAAAATCTCAGTAATCAAGATAAATATTAATGCAGTACTTTCAAAAATCAAAAATCAAAATTACCTGCAAAAATCCATAATGAATAGAATATCAAAATTTTTCATCAAGACAAGATCCAAGAGAGCCTGGTGGAACCATATTGGACCCTGAAGCAAAAGGAAAAATGTCCACTCCTATCATATATGCTTTCATGTAATTTTAAAGGTTAATTTTTTTTAACAGAACATTAAAGTAGTTGAAGAAATGTCGAATAAGTCAAAAGTAAGCATATTAAAATTTGCAACATTAAGCTTGTTGCTTCAGTCGTGTCTGACTCTTTGCAACCCTATGGGCTATAGCCCACCAGGCTCCTCTGTCCATGGGATTCTCCTGGCAAGAATGCTGGAGTGGGTTGCCATGTCCTCCTCCAGGGGATCTTCCCGACCCAGAGATCGAACCTGCGTCTCTTATGTCACAATCCAGGGATCAAACCTGCATCTATGGTTCCACATCGGCAGGTGGGTTCTTTACCGCTAGGACCACCTGGGAAGTCCTACTTTAAGCTTGAGTATTTTATTTATACCTAAAACAGTATTTATAGTGTTATATAGAGGAGACCCGGGTTCGATCCCTGGGTTGCCATGATCCCCTGGAGAAGGACATGGCAACCCACCAGTATTCTTGCTTGCAGAATCCCATGGACAGAGACGCCTGGCAGGCTACAGTCCGTGGGATCGCAGAGAGCTGGACACGACTGAGCATACGTTCACATTCTTGGCTTTAATGGGAGTAAAATCATCAACGCTATTTTCCAAATCTGTTTCTGGAAAACATAATCATAAAAATTTTCATAAAAGCACGTATATAGGGACACACATTTTTCCTGGAGGCTAGGCATGGGGGGATGAGAGGAGTGGGGCTGGGAGGCTCCATGAGGAAGAGATCTATGTCATTACGCCAGAGGACCAACATCTGCAAGGAGGGGGACTCAGTGACAAGGGTCTGAATTTGTATGGTGATCAAGTGCATGTGATGCCCCCACCAAGCTGGGGTTGCAAAGGAGTGTTGAGAGGACTGAGTTTTCTGGACCTATGGCCACCTGGGGGAGAGATCCAGGAGTCAGACAGATCCTTGGGACTGGGCAGAAGGCAGCATGCCGGCAGCATCCTCAATGTCCAGGTGGAAGTGGCACAGTGAGCCTGCGTGGGGCCTGAGTGTGGGGTGGAGGTGGGGGGACACTGGATAGGTTAGGGAGCCCAGGACACATGTGGGCAGCCGTTCTGGTGCTGCTCAGAGGCCTGAGGGGGAGGATGGGGCTCGGGCCAGTGTTTCAGGATTCCACTGGGTGGTTTGGGGCCTGGCTAAGCTGGGCTGCTCATCCCTGCTAAGGACCCTCTGCCCAATCAATTTACTGGAGTGAGGTGGGACAGGGGAGGGTGATGGTGGGATTTCATGGGGAGGGGCAAGGCGGAAGACAAAAAGCTTTGAAAGGCTAGAGGAGGCAGACTTGAGACAGGGGGAGCTGTCGGGAGAGCTGGGCTCATGAGGAAGTCTGCCTAGCCACCTTGTCTCAGAAGGAAGGTGATGAGCTACCCAGGCTTCCTTGGCAAGAGACAGAGAAGAGGCCAAATACCATGGAGGCGCTGGACCCCACACTCCAGGTCCTGACCCTAGGGCTGGGATTCTGAGCCGATATTCTTGGATCCCACAGACTGGGGATTCTGCCTGGCCTCCAGCTGCCCTGTTCATGGCCATCAAGTGGAGAGAGAGGGCCAAGTCTCCTGGACGGAAGCCTCCTCAGCCTCACTTACCACACCAGTGTAAATTATACCCTAGCGAGCAGGATCAATGGATGCCCAGTGCCTGATTCACAGTCCAGGGCAGAGGATCAGAGAGCTGGTCCAGAGTCAACATGTGGCCGCACCCTTGTCTTATAGGAAGGGGGCGTTTATTATGGGCACCTCCAGTCACCGCCATCCCTGCTGACCTCAACGCCAAGGTGCCCCTGGGGGGCTTCACAGCCTTTGACTCTGACTCTGGCAGAGCGAACCTGGCCCAGCCATGGAACAGAGATTAAACAGGCCTGGTGAACGGTTAATGCTGCTGACGTCAGGGCCTGGTCGGTGGCCGCTGGGGGCTTGGGCCCTCCCCACAGGCATGGGGGGCCCACGTGATCTGGGCTCATTAAGCCGCTTCAGTGGCCAAAGAAGCTAGGGGCCAGGTCTCGGGGGAGAGAGGCGGGCCCTCCAGGGCTGTGGGGACAGGCTCTAGCCAGAAGGTCACGAGCTCTGTGGATGCAGGCCAGGGGAGAACCAGACAGGAGGGTTTGCCTATGGGTCCGCTCTAGACTTCCACAGCCCTAAACCCCTGCTTGGGCCCAAAGGGGAGCCTCCCAGACATCAAGCTGGGCAGAGTGTAGTCAGGAGCTGTAAGTGTGGGTCCTCAACCCTGGGGTGTGGAGGTGAAAACCACCCTCTCCTCTAAGGCCTTGAAAGCCCCCAACGTGACTCCAGGCCAAGGGTCTTGCCCTGCACACAGCCCTCCGCCTATCAGTGCTAATCTCATACTCATTCACGTTCCCTGTGGCTAAGCTCTTCCTTCTCTCCACCATGGCCTCTCTTCCCTACCCTGGCAGGTGTCTTTCTTCCCCTTGGCAGAGCCAAGCCCACAGATTGCTTCTCCATCAGGCTTTTCCTGATCTGCACGCTCTAACCTGGCAGGAGCTTTCCTGCCTCAAGGACCCACACAAAGTGCTTGGAGACACTGGGGCTGCGGCTGTGTGGCGGGGTGGAAAGAGCTGCTGCAGTCGGTGGAGGAAGAAAGAGCTGGCTCTTCCTGGGGACTCAGAGGTGGTCCTTCATTTGACTACTGAGGGACAAGTGAGAGTTTGCCAAGGACGTGGGACAGGATGGGGGATCGGGACTGCAGAGGTACAGGGAAGTGAAGGCTGGCACGTTCTTGGAACAGCAGGAAAGAGTGTGGCCAGCTGGGCAGTGGAGGAAGTGAAGAGGCCAGCTGGGAAGAGGAGCAGGTCGGGAGGGTGTCAGGGAGGCTGTCTGGGTGTGAGTCAGGTGCCTGCAGTGTGTCGGAGGAATCAGTGGATACAGATGCTAGGCTCTGAAGAGGACTGGGTTGAAGATGAAGATGGGGTCTCATGGTAAAAGAGAGTCTTGGGATGCTGTGTAGCCAACGTGCCATGGGACATGCTGGCAAGCTGAGAGGAGGCTGCCTAGCTGGAGGCTGAGAAGACGTGACTAAAGAGGGAAGAGCAGAGCAAAGGGCTGCCAGGACCCTGGAAGAAGGGTCTGAGTGATCCTGGGACCCTACATTCTGCCTCATGTGTCTGGCAGTTTCTTGGGGCTGTGTGTCAGTTTCTGGAGATGGGGGCTTGGAGGTAGGAGGCTGGGCCGCAGGTTGAGATAAAGCTCCCCACCATCTTCCACTCCAGGTGGCTGCCCCCAGCACTGCAGCTGCATGAACAGATTCCCTCGAGCCTCTGGGAGAAGGTGCCTGGTACCTCTCGGAGCCCCGTAAAGACTGCCAGCTGTCCGGCTACCTCAAGCTGGGCTGGGAGATTCGGCAGGTGGCAGGAAAGGCCTCTGAGCTGTGTTTGCCCTGGCTGGGGCCCAGGCCTAGCATCAACAAACAGGCAGCTCCTCCTCCAGCCGGGCCACAACTGGCCTGGCCCAGGGACCCCACACCACGCTGCCCTAGGGCCTCTCACAGCAGCCCAGCCCAGCCGGCCTCTGCTCCCTCCAGACTGGATTGAGGACCCCAACACCCACATGCCGGTGACCTTGAAGCCAGACCTGGCTCCTCAAGAACTGTCAATAGGAGCACCCAGTCCTTGGCAGATGGCTTCTGTGAGCACCCAGGATGTGTGGAGGTGGGGTGGGGGGGGCGCAGAACTGAGACCCTGGTCAGCACCTCTCCTATTTGACTCTGTACCACAGGCAATCCTAAAGCCCCTCAGAGGGTGAGTTTTAGGGTCTCTCAGGATCAAAGTAAGCTGTGATCTGGGGATTACATCAGCCCTAGATTAAGAGGGACAGCCAGTCCCTTCCTGTTTTTCAGCCCTCAGCAGGGAGGCAGTTTAGATGGTTTGAGGTTTTCAAGGATTGCCACCATCCCAATGTCTTTCTCTTTAGTCCACCCAGTCCCCTGGCCTTCTTAGCCAAAGCTGAGTCCCCTGTCCTTGATTCACAGCTTCCTTCAAGCCAGGGGAAAAGACAGCTATTTCCTTGTGACACAGAGGGAAACTGAGGTATGCTAGGGCTTGGCTGTGGTGGTGCTGTGAGTCAGTAGGAAGAGAGTCCTGGAGTCCTGACTCCCAACCCAGGGCAGGGAAGGGGTGAGGCCTGTCTTCTGAGGGCATTCTCCCCAATACCAGGGAGGAGGATGGACTTGACACAGAGACATCCAGCTTGGCTAGGAACAGCAAAAGCCGTGGATTAATCGGATCAGAGCCAGTGGCTGAGAAGCGAGGGACAGCTGTTCCGCAAACAGTACCCCCTCCAAGTCACTCCCCAGCTTACTGCTGGTTACACCTGGCGGGGGTGGGCCTTAACACCCACCATGCACCTCTGAGCACTAAGGCCTTGGGTAAGAAGCAGGCAAGGATGGGATTAGGAGCCCTCAGCCAGGAACACCAGGACCACCCTGAAACCCTTTCCCCCAAGGCACCAAGTCCCAGACCCCACTTCCCATGGGCAGACACAGCTGTCTCCTACTCTTTAGAAATAAGGAAGTGGGGGTGGGGGCATGGCCAGGGAGATACAGGCAAGGATCAACAGGAGCCAAGCCTTGCTCCACCCCCGTCCTCACTCTACCCTCAGTCTCTCGATTATCTGCAGTGAGGACAGAACTGATGCAGAGTCCCTGTCCTCATCCTATCTCGCCTTTGCTTGGGAAGGGTGAGGCCAGCAGAAAAGATATCTTGTGCCTAAGTGATGTCCGAAAGTCCCCCGTTGGAAGCACCTTTCGCTGAGGTTAAGCGTGGCTCTATTGCCATTCCTCTTGGCTGAAAAGCCCCTTCTGGCTAGAGGGAAGTGAGGGCAGAGCACTTCAGGGGTTAAGGGGGCACTCGGAGACCTCAGAGAGAATCTGTCCTGGGCGAAAGCATTCTCCCAACAAGACTACCCTGAGCCCCTTCCGGAGCAGCTGCTGTCCTACCTAAGGGCTTCCCCTTTGCTCCAGGCCTGCCGAGGGCCCCCGCCTCTCCCCCGACCGGCCCCTCCTCCC
Source organism: Ovis canadensis (assembly GCF_042477335.2). NCBI lineage: Eukaryota > Metazoa > Chordata > Mammalia > Artiodactyla > Bovidae > Ovis > Ovis canadensis. The sequence goes on along the minus strand of NC_091263.1, from coordinate 64,798,713 downwards.
GCGGGCCGCCCAGGATTGGAGGGCCGGGGGCGGGCCGGGGGCGGGGCTGGGCGCCCTTCATCCCGCGCCGCCGAGCTCCGCCGTGGGCAGAGCGGACAGCACCGACTCGAGCGGAGCACCGCGCGTCCCCTCCCGCGAGGCCAGGTACCGCTGGGGGCGCCGACCCCCTCCTAGGGGCACCGGGCGGGCGGAGCCCTACTGTCCACTTTCGCGTCCGGATCTGGACTCCGGGCAGGTCCCCTCACCGGCCCTGGCTCCGGGCAGGCGCCCCAGCCTCCGGGAAACCAAAGCCCGGAGAGCTGCAGGCTCTGGGGACCCGCCAGCTCCCAGCTTGAGCTGGTGTCCCGGGAGGGGCACCTCGTCGTCCCGGGGCCTCTCGCAGGGCCGGCGGGGTCGGCGGTACCCGGAGCCCGGGTCACGGACGGCTGGGGTGGCGCGCCGTGGGCTTTCCGAGGCACGGCCCACGGGGACGGGCTCGAGAGGGTCCCATAGGGGGGCCTAAGAGGGCCCGGGAGCAGGCCCTGGAGCGCTGCCCCGTCGGGCGCCCTGACAAGCAAATCGACCCGGCGTGCCAGCCAGGCGTCAGGGTATATTTATCCTGCTGCCTTAGGCAGGGGCTTGAGGGCAGATCCGGCCAGACTTCCTGAGGGGCTACGGGACACACGTTAGTCCCAGAGCCCGTGCCATTTGCAGCCACGCCATCGGGCACGGCACTGGGCGAGTGTGACTCCCCGGACTGTAGGCGGGGCTTGGTCTGCGCTCCTCCCCGCCACGCGCACTGGGGCCGAGGTGTGAGAGCTGGCAGCGGCTGCGCAGGGGCGGAGGGGAAGGACTGGGACTAGGTTCGCAGGAGCCCGCCCCCGCCCGACTGGCCCCTTCGATTGGCCACAGCAAGTGCGTGCGTTTGTTTACACCGGTGGAGAGGCCAGGGGAGGGGCTTATGGGAAGTCACCCTCTCCACCCGCCTCCCCACCCCCACCACAGTCACCTGAGCCTTGAGTCCAGGTATATGCACTGGGACAGGTCTGAGGGGGAGTACGTGAAAGGTCTTCGCACCGTGGGGGACACCTCGACCCAGGCCCATCCTTCCTTCAGCCTGCAAGTCCTGTCCTTCCTTCCACGACTGCCTTGGGCCTCTGTGCTGGCCCTGAAAGAAGCCCTTCGTCTTTAATGCACAGTCTGGCATGAGGGCTCACTTCCTTCTGGAAAGGAAGCAAATCCCTCAGAGGTTCTCAGTCTGGAGCATAGAAAGCTAGTGGGATCCAAGGACAGGTCCATTTTGAGAGGGGGAGGTTCTGCACAATCATGGAAGGCTTCCTGTAGGAAGAGCCAAAGGTGGGAAAAATCAGGGATAGATGAGGCCAGACCTGGCACATCTCCAAGAGGCCTGGAATTCTTGTAATCAGGAACAAGAATCTCTGGCTCCTTGAGGTTGACCTGTATGTCTTGGAATTGTATTCTGCCTGGGCTCATAGAGCCCTATCCTCACTGGCTTCTCAATCCACCTTTGGTTCAGTACTGGTTCTGTGGGACCATGTCACAAACACCCCCCATGAGGCTCCAAGTGGTAAGATCTGGAGAGTTGGTTGCTCCTGTCCCAGTGCCTGCTCCCTAGCAAGTAGACTTGGTTGTTGTGTTTAGTTGCTAAGTCGTGTCTGACTCTTTTGCAACCCCATGGACTGGAGCCTGCTTGGCTCCTCCGTCCATGGGATTTCCCAGGCAAGAATACTGGAGTGGGTTGCCATACCCTTCTCCAGGGGATCTTCCTGACCCTGGGATTTAACCCACATCTCCTGTGTTGGCAGGCAAATTCTTTACCACTGAGCCACCAGGGAAACCCAAATAGCCTTGGAGCCCTGGAGAGATGGAGAAATTGAAGTGCAATAGGACAGACCAGGTGGTTTATGGTGCTTGGGTGGGGGAGGGCAAGTTTTTTGAGCTGAACTGAGCACACCCTGCAAATCTGGGCTGGGTAGGGGGCAGGCACTCAGTTTGGGGCGGGAACCGTTTTAGGGGAATGGTTGGCTGCAAGAGACGTACAGTTGTGGCATCTGTGCACACAGAAAGCTGAGGTGGATTTGCAGCCTGTACCCTACTAAGGGAGGGGCGCTGCAGGGGGATGTTCTCAGGCAGACATGGCTGGGGAACCAGACACCACCTGGAGCAGGTAAGATGGACTGGAGGCTTGCCAAAGACTTTGAACCCATTTCGTTCATTTCATATTTACTGAGTGCCTACTGTGTGCCCCCTGCGCACTGTCAGGTGGGTGGAGGGCTGAACTTTGACTCTGGATAAGAAGACTGATGCAGGGTGGGGGCTCTTTAGAGGACCAGGCGGGGTTACTGGGGGCCAAAGGGAAGGACCAGCTGCAGGGCAGGAGGGGCTTTCCGGCCTGCGGCCTGGGGTGGCTTGGATTTGAATTTCCGCTCTGCGGGCCACGTCCTGTACACAGCCTCTCAGCCGGCACGTCTACACACGTGCGTGGCCGCTGAGGATGGGGTCATTCCAACTGACAGTTCTCTCTTGTAGCTTTCCTGTTGTGCGGGTACACAAGCCGTGGGTGCTGGACTCGGGGGCTCTGAGTTTTCTAGCTCGTCCTGTCCTGTGGCCCCATCCTCTGAATGTCTCCACCTGGCTAATGAGGGCATAACGTGCCCTCATAAGAATCCAGAGATGCTGTGGCGTCCCACTGGACCTGCTGCCCCTCATCTGGGCCTCTGGCACCGTCCACTTCTTGCTCCTTCTGGGGCACTCTGTCTGGTAATTCTGGCTCTCTGTCTGTTTCTACCTCTAGCTATCTCTAACTGATTGGCCACCTCTGTCAATCCGTCTCTCACTTGTCTGGTTGTCTATCTGTCTTTCTGTCTGAATGTCTACACATCTATCTCTCTGTGTATTTTTTTCTTTTTATATCCCTCTGTGTGTGTGTGTGTTAGTCGCTCAGTCGTGTCTGACTCTTTTGTGACCCCATGGACAGTAGCCCTCCAGGCTCTTTGGTCTATGGAATTCGCCAGGTAAGAATACTGGGTGGGTAGCCATTCCCTTCTCCAGGGGATCTTCCTGACCCAGGGGTCGAACTCAGGTCTCCTGCATTGCAGGCAGATTCTCTGCCATCTGAGCCACCAGGGACGCCCTTGTGTCCCTCTGGGTCCATCTGTGTTTCTTGTCTCTCCGCGCCTCCATCTATCTCTTGGTCTGGATCTGTTTGCATGAGCACAGATATCATGTATGTGTGTTTTCTCCCTCTCTCTTCCCTTCCTCCAACTGTCCCTGCTTCTTCCTGACATTGGATGGTGCCTCTCCTCCAGGCTGATCTTGTCTTTCGCCGCCCACCCCCACCCATCGGGGTCTCCAATGAGTCCTGAGCTGCCCCAGGCCCCGGCTGCAGCTTTCTTTGGGGCCAGAAATCCGGCTGTCCAAATATTTGGCCGCCTCCAGGGGATTCCGGGTCAGCAGGGAGGAGGATGGGCTGGCTGGCTCGGGGTCTCCCCTGCCTCTGGGGGAGCCACAGGCACGTGATGTCCTGTCCTTTGCCTCAGCTGAGTCTCGGGCTGCACGTCCTTCTCAGCAGGCTGGCAGTGGGGGGAAGGGGGCTGCTGCTGGCCGTGGCCGAGTCTTGAGCCAAGAGATTCTGACCACAGCTTCCACCGGGTTGGGGGGCAACCTGAGCAAGGAGGGTTCAGGGTTAGGCAAGAGAGGAGGCCTAGGTGTCTGGGGATAGGCCCAAGGCTAAGCATCTGTTAAGTGTTTAGAAAGTGTACCCTGTCACAGGAAAGTCCACCTTCCGGCCCCAGCGGGGGCCCTCAGATCTTCCTAGATGGTTCCGGATACCCAGAACACGGAAGCACGGGGCCAGGGAGCTAGGGGGTGAGGGTTGGTGTGGCCAGCACATGGCTGTTCTGCACCACTTGCCTTCCCCTGGATGTGGCCCCTCCTGTCTGCCACCCCCTCAGTTCCAGCTGGTTATCCACACGCTGGTCACTTACTCAGTGTTGTTGACAATGAGGGAGTAGTGGATGGACGACTGGATCCGCTGAGGTCAAAACCTGGAGTTGTGGGTCTCGAGGAGGGGCAAAGTACTTTTTTTTTTAAAGCATCCTCTCCTGTTCTAAACATCCTCCCACATGCCCTGACCCTAGACCCCTGACCTCAGCAGTTGGCTTCGCACCAATTGCCATGGCTGTGCCTTGAGAGCATACAGACCACACGTGTCCAGCAAACTCAGTTTCCCTGTTGACTAATGTCTGGTCCGAGGAGGTTGTTTTCCTTCTGAAGCCTGGAGAAGCAGGTAGACGCTAGGCTGGGAGGGGCATCTTCTCTCAGCCAATGAGAGAAGTTGTAAGGACCCATGAGCTAGAACTGGGGGCAGCCGTCAGCCCTGAGCCCCCAGGGATGAGCACAGTGGAGCCTTAAGCCAGGCCTGCTGCCTCTGCCCTGAGATCTGAGCTGAGGTGGGGGCTGTGCAGGCACAAGGAACCGGGGGGCCATGGCAGACAGCTCCGTGGGTTCAGTGCCTCCACCAGCGCATGCGGCCACAAGACCGAGGGAAGAAGGACAGTGTGGATTCTCCCCGTAGCTAAGCCGCAGACCCACTCGTGTCCCTGAGCATGAGGGAGGAAAACCGGGCTCAAAGCCCTGGTTGACTCCCAGGACCTGGATGAAGGCAGAGAGACATGCTTCCCATAGCAGCTGACGCAAGCAGTGGCCCCACGGTGGCCTGGATTCCTGAATCTTGAAATCTTTAATTAGCCAAACTCAACGCCTGCCGAGGAGGTGTGCCTGACGAATTCTCACCCTGTGATGTCTTCGTGGGCAGACGTTACCTGCTGTGTGATCCCGGTGGCATCTGGCCCCCGGCTCCCCCCTCCACCTCGGCCCTTATCTCCCAACAGAGCAAACAGGCCCCAGGGCAGTGGCCTGGACCATTGATTTACTGCTTGAACTCATGCTACACCCATGACGGCTGCCATTCTGATGATCCGCTCAAGGCTGCCGTGATCTCCCCACCCAAGAGCCTGGCCCCTCTCTGGGGGCCTGTGGTCTGCTCTAGGGGCAAAGTCCTCTGGGAGGCACCTCACTCTGTCCCCATCTTTGGTGAAGCCTCAGAGAACCCCCGGAGGACAGGAGGACACTGCGGTCCTGAGTGGAGAATGGTTTGTCCACGATCCCACCATGAGGCAGGGCCAGGTCAGGCCACAGACCCAGAGTGTCTGCCCTGGGCTTTCCCTGTAGTCGGTCAGAATCTCCTGGCTGCTTTCCTCAGGCAGGGCTAACCCCTGAGTCTACCCAGATGTCTGATGCAAAGAGGCCTGAGGACGGGGCAGGCCTGAGAGGTGGGAACAGTCAAAAATGGGCTGCAGCCTCAGGGAATAGTTGGGGGTCCACATGTCAGGCCAGTGCTAATCTCTACCCTGTCTCCACCTCCAGCCCTTAATCCTGCCTTAACTGAAATCCAGGCTCCTTGACCTCAACTTCAAGGCCCTGTCAGGCTTGTCTGTGGCCACAGAACCTTCATACTACCCTCAAAGCCTGCCTTGGGGCCTTTGCCCATCTGTGCTGTGCACATTGCTTGAGCTGCTCTTTCCTGTTTCCACACCTTGGGGGCTCCTGCTGGAATTTCAGAACTGGCTCCCTCATCTCCTCCTCCAGGAAGCCTTCCTTGATACCTCTCTCTCTCTTCCTGTTTTGAGTCCCAGCACTATGTGGCTCTGTTACAGCAGAAGCCATCAGGTAGGGGAGGGGGGTGGGGAGTTTGTCCCTTCCAGACTGGAAGCCACTTGAGGAAGGGTATTCTGTGTCCTCTCTGGGATCTCAGGCCAGCCTGTGACTCAGCACTGACTGATCATGAGTACTAGGCAGGACCTGAAAGTCTAGGCCTCAGGTCCTGCCGAGGGGATGGGGAACCTGAATCGAGGGCCTAGGCACCTTGACCATGACCGTGTCAGGCGCTGTGGTCTCCCTGGAGGCAGTGCTTGACTGCTAGGGAAGAATATTAAGGCAGAGAAGAGTGCTTTGTCCAATCTGCCGACTCAGCACACCCTGAGGGCCTGTCCCAGCCCGCCCAAGGTAGGAGGCCTGGCAAGAGTAACCCCAGCTGAGAGCCGGGGGGCACTCTGGAGTGACTCTGGAGATCAGGTGTGGGTGTCCTTGGAGGGGTGCTCTCAGTCAGGCTCACGGCAGGGGCATGAAGAAGACAGGCCAACCTGGGGGACTCTGGTCAAGGGGAAGAGGGTATGAGAAGATATGCTATGTGGTCAGGCTGGAAGAGAGAAAGATATAGCTGCCAGCATCAGAGGAAGGAGAGGCAGGGTAAGTGGTCTAAGGGTGCCAGGTATGGGGTCTTCAGCAGCGAGGTACGTAGGATCGGAACTCTGCCTTGGGGCTGCATGGGGCAATCACAAAGAGGTCCTTTGGTCAATTCCATGTGGTTGCTGCCCCAAGGACACCAGGGCCTGCGGCCTGAGGCGTGAGTCCTGAGCTTAGCCTCCCCTCCCCACCCTAGCCCTGAATGCTGGGTCTGAGACCCCTGGTGCTCTAGCTTTAAGAGCACACTTGACACCATCAGGGTCTGGGGGATTTGGGGTGGAATGCCGGGTTCCCAAGCAGAGGACTAGTCAAGACTAGGCTCTGGCTGACCTGCCTGGCAGTGCTGCAGCCTCCCTGGTCTCTGCCCTGGCCTTCTGTCTGGCCTTCAGAGATGCTTAGGGGCACTATGCCCAGGTACCTTCTAGACATGGGGTAGGTGGCTCCCAGCCCCAGTGATGGGAGAGGAGCCAGCAAGTTGTCTGGGCAACGGGCAGAGTTGGCAGGGGGAGGAGGGGATCCCTTTGAGGTCCAGCAGAGCACAGGGAAGGGAAGACTGATCCAGTGGTCCAGGCCCATCTACAGCTGGCCAAGGCCCTGAGTTCCTCACCTGGGGCTCCAGGAGGTGGGGAGTCTGCTCAAAGGGTGGGCACCTAAGGGTGGGGGCTTCCCCAGCATGGGAGGAGAGGCTTGAAAGAGAGCATGGCCCCGAGGCCAGGGCTGTGTGGAGGGTGAGGTCTGTGTGGCCCAGAAAGCTGGGCTCTGGGGGCTCCCATTTCCTGGAAGGCCACGAGGGCACTTTGCAGCCGAGGGCCCAGGTGTCCAGCCACCCAGCACCGCCTCAGGCCTCCTGACTCCGGGGGGGTAGTCTCTGCGCCTGCCGTTCCCAGCGCCAGCTCTCAGCCCACAGAGGGCCTTTTGTTCTGGCTGCCAGCAAAGCCCGCCGGGCGGCTGGGAACAGGGCCCACAGCCCTCGCCCTGTCCCGAGGCCTCCAGCCGTCGGGCAGTGCCATTCTAGGTTGGCTAGGAGGCCCCTGGCACATAGGGCACAGGAAACCGTCTCCCAGTATTAATGTCATGGAGGGGGAGTCAGTCCCATGGGAGTGGGGGCCCACCCCCAGAGAGGGGTCTGGAGGCCTGGGACTCGGCACCCTTGGGTTATGGCAAGTCAGGTCGTGCAACTGACCCTTACTTCACAGGTGGTAAAAGCAAGGCCCCCAAAAGATGTGCCTGGGCAGCTACGTCTATGTGGCGGTGGAGGGAGGGGGAAGCGCTAGGTACTGGCCGAGGTGTCCTCTCAGGGTGGCCTGGAGGGCTCAGGGGTGCGAGCTCTGCCCTTTAGTGGCAGCTTCCAGGGACGCAGCAGGCAGACGCGAACGAGTCTGTCCTCTGTGAACTGGGAGGTGTGATAGACAGCAGCCTTCCCATGGGAGTCTGGGCCATGAGCCCAGGGAGCGGGGATAACCAGGACTGTCTCCTCTGTAGACGTCTGTCCGCGTCAGAGTGAGAGCCAGTGTTCCTGTGGCGGTGGTCCCGGAGCCATGGAAGCACCTCTGCAGACAGAGATGGTGGAGTTGGTGCCCAACGGCAAGCACTTGGAGGGGCTCCTCCCAGTCGCCGCCCCCACAGCTGGCGGCCAGAGGTGAGCGCCGGACCCCATCGTGGCATATGGCAGGGCAGAGTGCGGGGGTGGGGGGGTTGCGGGCAAGAGGCTAGAGCTGAGCTGCGTGCCCTGGCCTGTGCCTGCAGGGTCGAGGGGCCTGGACGGAGCTGTGTTGAGGGTGAAGGCTTCCTACCAAAAAGCCCCAGCAAGGAGCCACACTTCACCGACGTGAGCAGGGGCTGCAGTCGGGGGCTCAGGGGCGTGGGAGCAGTGATGAGGCGCGCCGGGAGGCTGAGGGACAGTGCGGGAGGGATCGTTGGCTTGCCCTCTGCACCTCGCTGACACACCCCACCCTCCTGTCTCACTCTGGTGCCCGCAGTTCGAGGGAAAGACGTCATTCGGGATGTCGGTGTTCAACCTCAGCAATGCCATCATGGGCAGCGGCATCCTGGGGCTCGCCTATGCCATGGCCAACACGGGCATCATCCTTTTCCTGTGAGTGTCCTCAGCAAACCTTCTAAAGACAGGAGCCCCAAACAGGCCACCAACCCTGACCTCCCAGGACCTGCCAGTTTCCTATCCCAAGACCCAGGCTGCAGTGGGTGGGCACTTACATTCGCCCCAAACCATAGCTGGGAAAAAAAAAAAAATCGCCAGCCAGACAAATATACCTCATTTCCTGGTAAACCTGCTGAGATGATGACATGGGGCCAGCCAAACAGGCTTGAGTCTGTCCTACCACAGTTAACACGTGATGGATAAATCCAGTGGCCAGGCCGTATGTGGGTACACGTGTCCTTACCTGGGAGCTCTGCCCTACAGCCTAAATGGAAAACGTGTTTGTTCCGAGATCTCAATAGGAGGTGGTGCTCAGAGGGTCTCTTCTGAGCCCTGACCACCCTGGGTCAACCTGGGTGGTGTTCGCCACCCCTGGGGACTATCAAGTTTGCATCCACATATGCTGGGGGTCCGGACACCTGGATTGCGGACCCCACACACCCAGCCCCTCCCCAGAGCTCATCGTCCCCTGCTTGCCAGGGGAGCCCCAGTAGCCTCTTTTCATCCACCTTCCCCAGGTTCCTGTTGACAGCCGTCGCCTTGCTGTCCAGCTACTCCATTCATCTGCTACTCAAGTCCTCAGGGATCGTGGGTGAGCCCCAAATTTGGCCTGTAGCAGGGAGGAGTGGGCTGGGGAGAGCTCTTCTGACTGTGCTGGTTCCCTGCCCCCACAGGCATCCGTGCCTATGAGCAGCTGGGCTACCGTGCCTTTGGGACCCCAGGAAAGCTGGCGGCCGCCCTGGCCATCACGCTGCAGAACATCGGAGGTGAAGCTGATGGACTGGCTGGCAGTGGGTGGTGGGCAGGCTGAAGGCTGGCAGGTTTGGCTGACCTGCCCTTCTCCCCGCAGCCATGTCCAGCTACCTGTACATCATCAAGTCCGAGCTGCCCCTTGTCATACAGACCTTCCTGAACCTGGAGGATCGGACCTCGTGAGCCCCAGGGTGGGGCGGGGCTGGGTGAGGGTGGGAGGCTCTGGGCTACCCCTCCCTGCCCACCACTAGCAGAGCTCAGGCTGGACTAGTGGAAGAGACAAGCCAGGGTGGAGTGGGGGGCAGAGAGCTGCTAGAAAAGCTAACATTCACCTCGGGGAACTTTCCCAGGAGAGCCGTGTGGAGCTGGGAGGTGGGGTGAGGCTGAGCAAGCTGGCCCCGGCTAGCCCTGGACCCAGCCATGAGCACGGAGGACCTGAGAACCTCGGGCTTAGCTCTAAGCTCCTGCTATTCCTGACCATGGCTTGGGTGTTAGCTTCCCCCCACCTCACCCCAACCAGGAAATTAAGCCCACAGTGTCCCAGTTGCCTATCATCAGTTTAGCCAGTATTGATGGCATAGCCAGCCATGTTTTGTGGGTAAGAACAGAAAAGAAAGCCAGGCCCTGTCCTTGGAAACACAGCCCCAGCAGGCAGAGGGGCCTTGTGGCTGTGAGCAGCTCCGGGTGGAAACAAACAACCAGGATTCGGTGCCCAGGCCCTGGGGGCCTCTCCTGCGGAGTTGGCCTTTGGGCTTGCCCTGGAAGGAGGGTCTCTTTCCTCATCCCTGTGCCCACTGTCTATTGAGGGTGTGGGCCGGATGATGTAGGATGAAGGTCCTGGGGGCACCCCAAGGAGCTCAGGTGGTTGGCAAGTCCCTGAGACCCCCATGGAAAATGCCTCACCACCTCCCCAGACCCAGGTTTTCTCATCCCACCCCCTTAGGGCTACTTCCTGGGCAGGCTGGACCCAGATCTGTGCATCCTGGGAAAAACAGCCACAGTGACTAATCGTGATGGTTACCAAGCGGGAGCTGCGTGTGCCGGTCCTCACCCTGCCCTGGAGAAGGCTGGGAGTGGGCCCATTTTGCAGATGGGGAAAGGGAGACTCGGAGGTGGGGACGAGTCTTCTTCAGAGGTCGCTGCATGGCCTCACTCAGTGGTACCATGGGTGACCCCGACTGAGGGCGAGACAGCTCCGCCACTGTAACCTCGGCTCCCCACTTGTGCCCCTGCAGAGACTGGTACACGAATGGGAACTACCTGGTGATCCTGGTCTCTGTCGTCGTCATTCTGCCCCTAGCCCTGATGCGGCAGCTCGGTGAGTGTGGCGGTGCCAGGGCCTGGGGCCTGGGGCCAGCATTGGAGGGCCCCTCCGACTCACATGCCCCCTCCCCCACCTCGCAGGCTACCTGGGCTACTCCAGCGGCTTCTCCCTCAGCTGCATGATGTTCTTCCTAATTGCAGTGAGTCACCCTCCACCTGGGTTCAGGGAGGGGGCGGGTCTTTCTGGGCAGCCTGGGTCAGGAGGGCAGCTCCATGTGTCCTGATCTGCACGTGACTTCACAGTGACTTCCCAGGACCCCTGCCTGGCCCTGATGCCCTCATCCTCTCCCCAACCCCCCTCCACCACCCACCTAGGTCATCTACAAAAAGTTCCACGTGCCCTGCCCGCTGTCCCCCAATGTGGCCAACATGACAGGCAATGTCAGCCTCGTGGAGATCAACAAAGACGAGGCAGGGCTGCAGGCCAAGACGGAGGCCTGGGCGGCGTTCTGCACCCCGAGTTACTTCACGCTCAACACTCAGGTTGCAGCAGGCCAGAGGAGGGGCAGCGGGCCTGGGGAGAGTGTGGGACCGGTGAGGGGGGCATCCTGTCCTGACACAGAATCCGTGTTTCCTCAGACGGCATACACCATCCCCATCATGGCCTTTGCCTTTGTCTGCCACCCTGAGGTGCTGCCCATCTACACGGAGCTCAAGGAGTAGGTATCCATGTATGGGAGACGGGGAGGTGCTTCTTCTCCCTGGAGTGGATGGAGGTGGTCCTAAGCGGGGAGGAATGTCAGGAGCCAAGTCATTTTATCCAAGGTCTCTGTGGCTGTCAGAGGGGCGACTGGAGGCAAGAAGGAGGCTCCCTGAGCTACCAGATGGTGAGGGTGTGTTGTAGAGAGAGCCCCCAGGACACCTGAGGGTTTCCCAGTGTTGCTCAGCTTGGCACCAATCCCCTCCCCTGCTGCCCCGTAGCCCCTCCAAGAGGAAGATGCAGCGGATCTCCAACCTTTCCATCGCCGTCATGTACGTCATGTACTTCCTGGCTGCCCTCTTCGGCTACCTCACCTTCTACGGTATGGCTGGACCGTGGGGGGCAGAGGCAGAGGCCAGGCTAGGGGGCAAGGGGCTGGCCAGCAGCCACGGCACCCTGCGTATTATAGGCGCTCATTAGGTCTGTGATGCCTGTCTGTGCCCTGCTGCTGTGGAGGTGAGTTGGTTGCCACTCCCCGCAGTGTCAGGGTCAACCCAGGCTCAGAGCCCAGCCCCCTCCCTGGACCTCCTGCTGACCACCCTCCCTGCCTGTCGCAGATGGAGTAGAGTCGGAGCTGCTGCACACCTACAGCAAGGTGGACCCGTTTGATGTGCTAATCCTGTGCGTGCGCGTGGCTGTGCTGACAGCAGTCACACTCACAGTGCCCATCGTTCTGTTTCCGGTGAGCCAACGTGCCAGCCCCACGGCGGGTGGTGGGGGTGGACTGAGGCGGTTGACAGATTGATGACTTTCCCCGCCCTGCTTCCCAGGTACGCCGTGCCCTCCAGCAGATGCTATTTCCCGACCGCGAGTTCAGCTGGCTGCGGCATGTGCTCATTGCCGTTGGCCTGCTCACGTGTATCAACCTGCTGGTCATCTTTGCCCCCAATATACTGGGCATCTTCGGGGTCATCGGTAAGGGGTCTGGCCCTCCTGTGAATGGAGGCAGGGTGCTGCCCCAGGAAGCTTCCTCTCTGTAAACCCTGGCAGATGCCTGAGCTCATACCCTACATTTAAGAGATGGCTGCCTGCCGTGTGCACAGCTTGGCCTCCCATCTGAGATTTGTTCTTAAGGGTCTCTTAATCCATTTTGAGGGCTCAGAACCACCAGGTCAGTTACCCTTGGTGGTGGTGGTGGGGGATGGGGTGGAGCCCAGGGGTCAAGGGGCCTCCACAAAGGATCTCATCAGGCCTTTTCCCCACCCCACATATGAGGAAGTATACAATGATTAAAGGAGAGCCATATAGCTATTAAGCGGAGAGCCTTGATTCAGCCCCAGGATCATGGAACTATAGATTTGGGCTTCTGTCCAACTGTCCCAGTTGGAGCTCTGAGCGGGAAGATCAAACAATTCTGACATCTTTGGGGTGACTCAACTCAGGAGACTGACTCTTCCACTCTGCAAGGACCAACACACTGACCTGGGGACAGAGTAGCATTTATATCATAGACAAGACTCTTGGTTCTATATGTCTGAAATCCGACTCAAAATGAATTAAGCATAAAGTAATGCATGGGCTCAGCTGATTGAAATGCCTTCAGGAATAGCTGTATCCAGCAGCCCAATATCCTCAAAGCTTTGTCTCTATCTCTTGGCTTGTCTTTTTGCTATCTATCTTTCACTGACAGATTCTTCAGATACCAAAAGCCCTAGCCTTCTATACTGGTGGATGGAGAAAAAGGGGAGGGGCTGACGGACTTTCCAGAATCAGGCAGAGTTCTCAATCAGAGTTTCAAGATGAGACTCCCTCATCAAGGAATGTTTGATCTCATTAAAGCGTCCCACCCTGAACTTTAGCCAGTAGGTGGAAGTGAACCAACAGTCATGATCTTCGGTCACTCAGTTGTGTCCGACTCTTTGCGAACCCATGGACTGCAGCACGCCAGGCTTTCCCGTCCTTCACTGTCTCCCAGAGTTTGCTCAAGGTCATGTCCACTGAGTCAGTGATGCCATCCTACTCTCTCATCCTCTGTGAGGAGCCAACAGTGGCCATGTCTTTGCAGGTGCCACGTCTGCCCCGTGCCTCATCTTCATCTTCCCGGCCATTTTCTACTTTCGCATCATACCCACTGAGAAGGAACCTGCAAGGTCTACCCCCAAAATCCTGGTGCGAAGGGCCTGGAGGTCGGTGGGCTGGTGTGAGGCTGAGGGGGTCTGCCCTGACCTCAGGCCTGACCCTGACTTCTGATCCCACAGGCCCTTTGTTTTGCTGCACTTGGCATCTTGCTAATGATCATGAGCCTGAGCTTCATCATCATGGACTGGGTCTCGGGCACCAGTCAGCATGGAGGAAGCCACTAGGATGACCCCTGCATCTCCTTCTGTCTCCTCGTCCTCGTCCTCCTGCCCAGACTCCTCAGTCCCTGCTCCCATCTAGTGGCCAGTTGGTGGGGGGGGAGGAGAAAGGCGTGCTGAGCACTGGCATCTGGCCCTGCCCAGTTTGTTAGCGCCAGGACCAAGGCCCTCGGGCCACTACCCCACTGAGCTCCGAGGCTGCAGGGGCTTCCTGAGCTGGGAGCAGGGTGGGGCTGGACCCCTGCTCCCTTCCTGTTGCCTCAGATCCCACCCAAGCCCCTTATCCTCTCTGCACAGGGGCATAGACTGAAGCCCAGCGGCTGCCCCCTCAGGCCCCACAGCCTGTAGAGGGCGCGCAGAGCTGAATCAGCCTGCAGTCACCCCCCACCTTGCTGCCGGGCCATGGTCTGCACCCTGGGGCCTCATCTCCCTCAGCCCACTTGCCTTTCCTCCTTCTGTCCCTGAGGCCCCTTTCAGGCACTGGGGCTCAGGCCCTTGGATAATCTAGTTCTCTTTGCCCATCCCCCCCACCAGGAGCAGACACCCCCCTGGCCCCCGCAACCCCTGCGCCGGCCTCACCCTATCCCTGAGGCCAGAACTTGGTTTTCAATTGAGGTGGGCGTGGGCACCCCCAAGGGACCTCTTCTGTGGCCCTTTGCCAGTCCTGGGGAGGCTGGGACTCCCCCCCACCCTAAGCCCAGGCCACAGTTCACATTCCACTGCTGGGAGAAGAAAGAGGCTGGGGCCCAGAGTGTCTCTGCCCCTGGGAGCCAAAGACCCTACGGGCCAGTCTGGGGCAGGGGTGGAGAAGCTGGCAGCCCCTTTTATAAATATTATACATAAGACCAGCTGTGCTTTATATTCTTGATCTCCAGGGTGCCTGGGTTCCTGGAAGGTGGGGTGGGAGCCAGGACACGGATGCTGATGGAAGCCCACCCTGCCTGTTTCCCTGGGATGAGTGAGGGACAGGGTGAGTCCCCTACCCCACCCCGTCCCCTGCCTCCCAAACCAAGCAGCGGCATGCTGAGACCCAGTGCTGGGCCTGGGCCAGGCTTAGCACAGACCTGCTTTCTCACGGGGTGAGGTGGGGAGGAATTAATGAGGCCCCAGGAAATGGGACAGAGAGAGGCCTCCGGAAGGAGGCAACGTGAGGCGCATCCTCAGCAGCTTCAGAGAGGGTCTGAGCTGGGGGCAGCTGAGCCCTGCAGAAGCCCCTCAGAAGGGCCGCCTACCCTCCCTGGCTGCCATGTCAACCCTCTGTCAATGGCTTGCGTCTGGGGACAAAAGTCCTGGGATCCTGAGCCCTGTCTGGATCTTTTATTACTAGTAAATCCTGCTGTAAATAAAGGTGGGTTAGCAAGTGCCTGTACGTGGGGCCTGAATACTGAGAGGGGGAGTCCAAGGCAGGGCAAGAGTTCCAGGGATGCAGAGTGGCCCCAGGTGCCCCAGCCTGGAACAGGGGGCCGGCTGGGAAGCTGCCCACTGCCCGGGGCAGGCCTGAATCAGCTGGGACCCAGCAGGATGGAGCTGCCCAGGCCTTGGCATCAAACCCTCATTAGGAAAGACCCCGTACCCGGCTAGGCGGCCGGGGAAAGGGGCAGCAGGAAAAATCCAGTTTGAACTAGCAAGGCAGCTGCCAGCCTGAGAAACCCCTGAAGAAAGAACTTCCTCAAGTTGGTAGCTGCTAGCCTACGGCAGTGCCAGCTGATCAGAGGGGGGCTTCCTGAGTCTGGTTCTCATCAGTCCTGGGCGCCTGAATCCAGCCTGGGGACTTACCCAGGAGCCCCGTGGCCCCAGGAAAGAGCTGGACACTGGCCTAGAGGTGGCCGCAGCCCAGAGTGCCCCCAGTGAGCAGGGCTACCCTCTGCATGGGAATGTCTGGCTTCTTCCTTGTCTGCTGGGGCCATGGCCCTGCCCGAGACCTGGGGCTCCTGGGGAGTAGGAGAGAATAAAGGCCAGGGTCCATCCTGCTGACAGACCCTGGGAGGCTTGTCTCATACCCCTTCCATCCAAAGAAGGTTGCAGGCCAGAGCAGCCACCGGACCACCTGGAATCCCTTAAGACCCCCAGGTCTGGCTCCAGGCCTCTCGGATCAGTAGCTCCACCCAGGCCTCCCACCCACCACCCTTACACACCAACCTACATATACACATATGGGGTGGGCCAAGGACTCTGGCCCATTGGAGGCCATCTCTGCCCACCCAGCAAGGTCTCCAGACTGATGGGTGGGCAGTGGCTCCAGGGGAAAGGGGGCAGGCAATATGGCTGCTACACTATGCCCAAAAGTCAGGTGTCCACAGGATGGTTTGCAAATGAGGACTTCTTTAGCCCTGGCTGTCAAGTTCTAAGCCATTCAGCCTCTGTGAGGATGGGTCTGCTGGCCCTTGGTGATCACTAAGCACTTTTATGTGTTTGGAAGAATTTCTTAGGACCTTTTTCTTCTTTCTTGCTTTTTAGAATTGCTCTGAAAATATATTGTTTTTTAATCTGAAATGTTAACAAATTAGCAGGAATTCCCTGGTGGCCCAGTGGTTAGGACTCCGTGCTCTCACTGCTAAGGACTTGGGTTCAATTCGTGGTCCTTGGTCAGGGAACTAAGATTTCACAAGCCATGAAGCACAGCCAAAAAAAAATTAGAGCAGCACAAAGGTCGTCTATATTTCTTTCCATCGCTTTCCTTATGACTGCTTGCAACAGGAAAACAAGATGATATAGACCAGGAAAAAGGGCCAAAGCATGGGCCTTGGTCTCCCTGACCAGCAGCTGCCCCTGCCTGCACCCTTCTAGCCTGTGCACATGCACAGATGTGCCTAACATCTGAAAAAGAATCCACTGTTCATTCATTCGACAAGTATTAAGATTTCCTATGTGCCAAGCACTCTTCCAGCACCTGTACATACAGCAATGAACAAAGTGAAGACCCCTGCCTTCCTTGGACTTATATTCTAGGTGAGGGATTAGATTCAGACCAGAAACATGAAACATAGTCAGTTAAGTTATATCATTTGTTAAAAGATGATCAGTAGTATAGGGAGTAAAGATGGCGTGGTAAGGGCAAGGAAGAACAAGGGTTGGGGAACTTCCTGGGAGTCCAGTGGTTAAGATTCCATACTCCCAACGCAGGGGACACAGGTTCAATCCCTGGTTGCGGAAATAAGATCATGCATAAAAAAAAAAAGAGGGTTAGGAGATGGATCAGGCGGGCCTCACTGAGAAAGGCACCTTTGATCAGAGCTTGGAGAGGGAGGAAACCATGCAGATGTCTGCAGAGAACATTCCAGCTAGGAGGATCAGCCAGTGCAAAGCCGTGAGGCAGAATGTGCCTCCCATGGGAGAGGGGCAGCCAGGAAGCCACGGAGATTAACGCTGAGCGAGGTGAAGGGGGCCAGAAGAGACGAGTGGTGGCTATGGAGTAGATGTTGTGGGACCTTGTCAGCCACCTTCAGATTTTTCTCTAGAAAAGGTGAAAATCAAGGCCAGGTCCTGAACAGAGGAGAGGGCAGCTCTTAGTAGCAGCTCTAAGTTTTAAATGGATTATTTAATGGCTGCTGCATCGAGACTAGACTCTGGGGTGAGGGACAGGGAGCCAAAAGGGTGACAGTCACACAAGGGCTGTTACAGGTGTTCCAGACACGCATGTCAGGTGTCTCAGCCCATGTAGGGGCACAGTTAGGGTGAGAGGCTGGGCATGTCCTGAACACAGAAGCGGCAGGGTTCCCTGATGGCTTGGGTACGTGTGTATGAGGGGAAGGACAGACACAAGTCCAGGGCGACTCCAAGCTTCTACTGTATGTGCTGAGGGAGGCTAGAAGAACAGGAGTCTTGGGAGGGAGATCAGTTTTGCCCATGAAAAGTTTAAAACACTGAATGGACATCAAAGTGGAAATGCCATTTTTATGCTAAGGTGTGTGACTCAGGTTCAGTAGAGTGACAAGTACTGGAGCCTTGGCTCTGAAAGGCAAAGAGAGTGGATTGGTGCGTGAAGCCAGGGTTCTAGATGTGATGGGGACAGTTTGGGTTTGGAAGGAGGAGGGGAGTGGTAGGGACTGAGCCCTAGAACATTTCTCTGTTGGGAGGTAGGAGAGATGAGGTGAAACCTGCAAAGAAGCTGGTGGGAGCAGCCACGAGATGGGAGGAAACCCGGGAGAGTGCAGGCTCCCAAGAGACAGGCAAGCATCAGCTGCTCGCTGCTCGTGGAGGTGAGGGTGGAGCACAGACCAGTAGGTCCAGCAACATGCAGGTCACTAAGGACCTTGACCAGGGATTTTTTTTGTGGAGGGAAAGGCAAGCCTGTCTGGAAAGCGTAGAGGAAGGAGAGGTAGGACCTGGAAATAACAATTGTAGACAATTTGTGTGAACTTAGAGGAGCAGGGCTGACAGAGGCGTTTAAGGAAGACTGGGAAGAAGCAGCAGTTATTGAGGGTATGAGATGGGAAGAAGCTGGCAGGGTGGTGGGTTGGAGGCAACGGAAGGACTTCTGGGCCAGAGCTCTGGAAGGCAGCACATGGAGGTCGGACAGTGGCATCAGGGGGCACACAGCATGGCCAAGCCACGCGCTGCTAACAAGGAGCATCCTAGGTCCAAGATGGAGCCAGGGACCTGGAGGAAGAAATACATGTGCTTGGTCGCTCAGCTGTGTCTGACTTTGGCGACCACCAGGCTCTTGTAGCCCACCAGGCTCCTCTGTCTATGGAATTTTCCAGGCAAGAATATTGGAGCAGGTTTGCCAGTTCCTACTCCAGGGGATCCTTCTCCAGACCTGTGTATGAAACCCGTGTCTCTTGTATCTCCTGCTTTGGCAGGTAGATTCTTTACCACTGGGCCACCTGGGAAGCCCCCACAAGGAGCATATGGAGGGACCCAGAAGACTCACTCAGGTCTCAGTCTTGACTTCCTTTGAAGTCATCCAGCAGCCGAGTAACTTTCAAACATCGTTGCTGCTGCTCAGTCGCGTCAGACTTTGCGACCCCATGGACTGCAGCCCGCCAGGCTCCCCTGTCCATGGGATTCTCCAGGCAAGAATACTGGAATGGGTTGCCTTTTTTGTTTAATCGTGGAACAGTAATAATAGACTACATGCTACTTAGAAAGAAAACGTAGCCCTGGGAAATATCGGAAAGAATAGAACTGCTTTCAAAACCATACTAGGCTGCAAACCTGCCCTGCCACGCGCGGCCGGACCTGGGACTGGACTAAGTTTAACCCCCAACACCCATCCACTCCCGACCCAGCATGTCCGTACAAGGCGGCCTCTGCTGCCCCCTGGCGGTCAACTGCTAGAGTCTGGGCTGTGCGGTGACTCAGCCCATACATTACAGAACCTGGTGGTGGGGACGCTCAGCTGCAGCTGTGCGGGGAGCCCTGAGGTTCCAAGGCTGTCCCCCCCAAAAAAAATCCTGGCTGACGCATGGGAAGGGCGTAAGCAAGAAGGCTTCGGGCCGGCCAAGGGAGGGGTGGGGGCTTCATCCATTCAACACTGGGCATCTTGGGCAAGTGAGTAGCTGCCACTCTCACGCTTAGCCAGGTCCTTAGGGAACCAGGCCTTGCTTGGTCCCTTCCCCCATGAGCTGCCTGACCTTGGAGGGGTTCCTGGCGCAGAGGAAGGAGCTGGAGTCCCAGACTCACCCTTAACCGTGCGTTCTGAGAGCCCCACCAAGCATCACCCAGTTCGTCTCCTTATCCTGTCCACATCTCTCCTGGGGTTAAGCTCATCAAGGCACCCGGAGCCCCCAAATCGCACCCGCATGCGGCCCCCGGCTTAGTTTACGGTATGGGCACTGAGCCACCCCAGCTGCGGGAAGCAGGGACATGCCCACCAGGATAATCAGCCAAAATCAGCGTCTAATCTTTGCTCTCAATTTGGGGGATGGAGGTTAGAGAGCATTCTAGAACGCAGGGGATGAAGAAGCCGGGACCAGAAGAAGCAAGGCACACGTGTCGTGGCACATTCTGTGGCTGGGCTGTTAAGGCTGGAGGCAGGCGGGGAGGGCTGGGGTCGCAGCGGCTCCACGGACTGCTCTGAGCAAGAGGACGCCGAACGGCTGCTGCCCTATGGAGGGAGAGCCTTGCTGGCCACCGAGTGGGCAGATCGACGGAGGCAGGGGTTCGGGGCTGGAGGCAGAACGAAACTGGAAGGCAAGACTGATGCTGGCGCGAGCGGCAGTCAGAAGACTAGAAGACCGCTGGGAGGTGGGGGCCCTAGGCCAGCCTCGGCTCCCGCGTTGCTCTAGAGACCCGCTAGAGGGCGCCGCTGTCCCGCGAAGCCGTGCTCGGTCTCTGGCGCCGCCCAAACCCCGCACTCCCGCCTCGAGAAGCCCCGGAAGGGGCGGGGCGGGGCGCTCCGGGGCCGCTTCCGGCTTCAGCTTGCACGGGAGGCGGGGAAGGTGGGGGGGCGGGGGTGGGAGGTAGGGGTGCTCGGAGACTCAGGGTGGTTTGGGTTCCGAAACTTGGGGAACGTTGTCAAATAAGAGGGAGAGGGAAGTGTGCGAGGAACCCGTGGTGGGCCGAGGGCAGGCAGTGTTGCGGGGTCGGGCTGGGGAACAGAGTGTCAGGAGGCAAAAGCAGAGGGTCGGCTCTGGTCTGCAAGGCTGCACCCTTGGTAGCTCTTGGCCCCCACACCAAAGCCTCCAGCCTTTTCCCTTGTGAAATACAATCCTGGAGCTCCTGGGAGGCTTGGCGCTGCCCAAGACCTGAGGGCAGGGCAAGGAAGGCTTTCTAGCAGTGGAGTAAAAAGGTGCTCAGAGCTGGGGAAGCAGCTGGAGGCGGCTGGGGAACCCTTTCAGCAGATTTTCTTTAAATGTTGGAGCAATGTCCATTTGGAGAAGAGGCCAAGCCTGTGCAGAGGACTAAAAGGGGACTAGTCAGCCCAAACCTGCTGGAGGAAACTAGCTCAGCCCGGTTATATGTGCCCTGCCTGCCACCCACCGCCCCACCCCCACCACGTCCCCAGCTACCCTCTCCTAAAGGATGTGGAACAACTGTCTCCATAGGTTTCACTCCATAACCCTCATCTCCTGCACCACATGGTAGCCACCCCCATGCCTTCTTTCCTACTTTCTCTCTTGTCCACAGCAGCCAGAAAAAACTTTATTTTTAACAATAATTTTTTTTGTTTTTGTCTGTGCTGGGTCTTCGTTGCTGCATAGGCTTTCTCTAGTTGCAGTTTGCCAGCTTCTCAGTAAAGTGGCTTCTCTTGTAGAGCACAGGCTTAGTAGTTGTGGCTCATGGGCTTAGTTGTCCCGTGGTATGTGGGATCTTCCTGGACCGAGGATCAAACCTGTGTGCCCTGCATTGGCAGGCAGTTTCTTTACCATTGAGCCACCAGGGGAGCCCCCCATGGGGAACTTTAAAATAGCAGATCATGTTACCCATTCTAAAAAATCGTCCAATTGCTTTTGGTTTTTGTTTGTGTTTTAGTCTTGCACTGCTCGTGGGATCTTAGTTCCCTGACCAGGAATGGAACCTGGGCCGCAGCAGTGAAAGTACTACGTCCTAACCACTGGACAACCAGGGAATTCTCTAAAAACCTCCAATTGTTTTCATCACATTTGGACTGAAATTTGAACGTCTTCCTGCCCTGTGGCTCTGATAACCTGACCTGTCCTTACTCTCTGCTGGCACTAGCCCACAGCTGGCCCTGTGCTAGCCCAGAGCATCTCAGAAGTTTTTCTCCAGCAGCCTGTAGCCATCCCCAACCAGGCTCATTCCTCTAACTTTGTCTAGTTGGCTTCAGGGGCAGCGTTTGCTCCCTGCAGTTCTGCAGAGCAGTGTCCCATGCTCTCGGGGCCCAGTGAGCAGCATCTCTCCTAGAACAGGTCCCGTTCCTCTTCCTGCTCTACTGCTGGTCACCGTCTACAAGAAGCTCCCGAGCCTCGGTGGCTCGGCCTTGGAGGCACCTCACTGGCTGCTTGCTGTTGCATCACCTTCATTAGGGCTGTTTTCGATCCTTCATTAAATTAAATTCCAGGAAGCGCTGCTAATGAAGGCCCTAACGAGTCACAGGAGAAGCTTCCAGCCCCAGCCTTTGGACGGCACTGACAGGGAAGGCAAGGCAACAAGGTGAGCAGAGGAGTGGCTCCTGAGGATAAGGCTGATTAACATTTCCCAGGCCCTCTTAAGGATCCTGGGTCTCCCAGGGGAGGTGACCTTTAGAGGCTGTGTAGGTGGCAGACACAGGGGCAAATTGGACAAGAGCTCTTCAAGGATATGGAGGGGGTCTTAACTCAGTCCTGGACCCAGAGCCTTGAGGGCTCCCTGGATCCCCGGACAGTTCTCCCCCAGTCATATCAGCAGCACCCTGTGAGTGCCAAGATCAGTCGGATTTTCAGGGCCAGACATGAGTCACTGGCTTGGAGATGCTGGGGTCTGCTGCAGGCTGATATACAGTCCTGCATCTCTTAGGCACTTGGGAACTCCCTGCTTGCTCTTCACCTCACTGATGCCTCGTGGCTGCCTTCTCTCACACCACAGACCCTCTTGCTCCGGCCAGGCTGGCCTTTCGGTTCCAGGAACACTCAAGCCCTTCCCGCCCTGCCCCAGTGTCTTTGCTGTCGCTTCTGCCTATCACCCTCTTTTAGCTTGTCACATGCTTGGTCCCTTCTCATCATTCAGAGTTCCCCTCCTTGGGAACAAGGCGCTGTTCCTCATACATACACTTCTCAGTGGCTCTTGTGTCCCCTGCTGAGTTCCTCCGAAACCCTGGAGTTCATTTCCCTGTTAACGTGTTTGGCGTGTGCTCCTGAAGGGCAGGCTTCCAGCTGCCTCCCTCACCCTCAGGTTCTCAGCACACAGTCGTTGAATGAATGACTCCTCCTCTGAGAGCCTCCTGCCCCTGGATCAGGTGGAATCCCCTAGCCTATTAAGCAACTTTTTGGCATGTAATGCTGGGGGCCTGAGTTCTCCAGGCGCTGAAGCCAGTTGAAGGAGGGGGACCCTGGACCCCAAGGCCTGCCAGGCTTTGGATTGTTTCTCTGGGAGGAGGGAAGAAAAGCCTGGGAATGGAGGTTTGGAAGAAAGGGGCAGAGAGGATGAGGTAGCTGACTCCAATCTCAGAAGTGCTGCTGGGCTCAGAAGCAGGAAAGAGGAAGTGCCGGGGGTGTACCAGGAGGTGGAGCCTGGCTAAGGGTTGCAGGGAAG
The DNA here is from genome assembly GCF_042477335.2 of Ovis canadensis. NCBI lineage: Eukaryota > Metazoa > Chordata > Mammalia > Artiodactyla > Bovidae > Ovis > Ovis canadensis. The sequence continues at coordinate 64,776,041 of NC_091263.1, read as the reverse complement.
GAACCAGCCCGGGCCACTGAGATCTACAGGCAGAAGTCGCTGAGACTCTTTATCTGTAAAGCTGCGATTTAATGGTACAGAGTCTTGCTGGCGACTCTCTGCCATCTGTGAGCCATGGAGGTGGGGTAGCCAGAATCCTGGACTTGGCATCCCTGTGGGGTTCTGCCTGTTCCTGGACTCTGGGCTGGGGGCAGACACGCCTACCACGAAACTGCCTTTGGGGAAGTGCTGGCAGCTTCCCCTTCCTGGAGCCCGTGAGCTGGTGTTTCACAGCCCACTAAGAGGGTCTCCATTCCTCACCCTGTTCAGCCTGGTACATGACAGGAACTCAGGACAGAAGAGCTGCTCTGTGGCCTGTGGCGACCCCAGGGCTGTCCTAGCTCTCCAGGGGAGCCAGTAGCTGGCCCTTCATTCCAGCTGGGGCGCTGTCCTCATCTCTGCTGAATGTCATTTCACTGTCCCTTACAGTCTTAAGGGACTTAAGGGGGTGTTGGAGCAACGTGCAGCGCAGAGAGACAAGTAATGGCTCCTCTGGTGCCTAGGAGGCCCTGGCTGGGCAACCATCCTCTGTCCCCAGAACAGTGTCTCATGAAAGGATAAAAGAACTCCTGGGTTCCCAAGTGTGAAGGAAGCAGCATGCCTCTATGTCCCTCACTGGATGACCATGGATGGGTCCCGACCCCTTCTGGGTCTCAGTGACCTCAGCTGCAAAGCCGGATGTTTCTCTAGCTCTGGCCCTCGATTTTCTCCCTACCTCTTCCTGAACCCACCTTCACAGTCCTTGTTCCCTCTTCCTTCAGTAATCTCCCTCTAACACTGCCCACACCATCTCTACCAAGAAGGCTTCCCAACTTTCCCAGGTACCTTGAATTTCTCCCCTCTCTCCACAAACAGCTATGGCATATATTTTTTTTTATATAGCAACAGCAGGATTAATTGTTAACACTTCTCCCTGCTCCAGGGTGGGGGAGCCCTTAGAAAGGGTGAATTAAAGTTTATGTGATTCATTCATTTCATTTAACAAAGATTTACCTACCAGCCCCCAGGATTAAGCTGTAAGGGGTCTGGAATCAGAGATCTGAGTGATGGCGGGAGAGACTCACCACCAGGCATGGTAGGATCTGTTGGGGGAGGGGAAGCCTCAGGACAATGGGAGTCAGAGATGCCCAGTTTATAGCCAGGGAATGAAAGATAGGGAGGAGGGAAATGGAGGAAGGGATAAAGGAGGACATTCAAGAGGGTGGGGAGAGCAAGGCAAGTCAGATGGCTGGAGTGCTAGGGTGGCACAGATAGAGGGAGATGATGTGGGCCTTGGTGGGGGACAGCCCCTCCAGGACCTGGCAGAAATTACTATTATAGCAAGTCACCCGTACTGAGGGTGTTCCATGTACCATGCACATTCTGAACATTTACCTACATTTTCTCCCTTAGCCCTGATCTCTGCCAGTACAATGGGTAGCTATGACTGTTAGGTCCACTCTAATGATAAAAAGACTGGAGACCCAAGGAGTTTCTGGTACTTGTCCAAAGTAATACGCAGCCAGCCAGTTTGCAGACTGCTTCTCGGAGAGTCCTTGCTGTCAGCCACCACTGTTGCACTTGTGCCCCTGCATGGTCCAAAGCACTGTGCGTGGGCTCTATCCTCAGGGTACTGGGGAGCCACAGAAGGTTTGTGTACAAGACGGTGATGTGGCTTCTTTGAGCAGGATTCCCTTGACTGCCATGTAGAAGATGTAGAGGAAGCTGGAGAGCCAGGGAGGAGGCTGGAGGCCTAGAATAAGGGACAATGGGGCCATATTTGAGTGGGAATTAAGGAGGTAAGGAAGGGAAGAAACGGACAGGATGTAGGGATGCAGAGGAAGGATCATGGCTCTGGCTGGTCACAAGGCTACAAGGTGGAAAGCCCAGGAATAGGGATTATTGGGGGTACTCGAAATGACTGGGCTTCAGAGCAGTGGTGAACATGGGGCTGGTGATTCAGGGAGAAGCTGGGCTGGCCCTGTGGGGTTCTGAGCCCCAGGAGTGGTATGTGATGGGAGGAGCAAAGGGAGGCTTCTTTCCAGTAGCCCTGGGGCCCCCATGGAGACAGGGAGGGAGCAGCCAGGAGCACTGGATGCAGGGGTCGCTGGACTCCAGGAAGAGCACTTGAAAGGAGGGACTAACTGGTACAAATACCAGAGGAACTGGCTTGGGGCTAGGGGGCCATGCCTCCCAGTGGCCCTGTCCTGCCTGGCCTCCATTGATTGGGGTCTGTGTCTGCCCGCCTCTGGTGAGCCTGGCCTCCTAGGGGTTGACAGGTTCTCCTGTTGCCTGGCAACTGCAAGAGCTGTTGGCTGTTGCTAGGAGCAGCCTGGGGAGGCCTGAGGAGGGAGGATCAGCTCTTAAGTGAGGGGCGGGGCTGTGGGGGGACAGGCGCGCCTTGGAGCTGGGTTTGTAGCCTTTGTGGACAGGCTGTGTTCTCGACTGTGTGCACCCGTTTACAGTGTGTTCTGTGGATTTGAAGCATTTTGGAGGTTGAGCCTATGTATGGATGTATAGAGCATATCTCAGGGACATGTCTGTGTCCCTGGATGGGTATTGTGTGTTTTCAACAGGTTCGCTGCGTGCTTGTAGCAGGGCCTGCCTGAGCTTTGATTCCAGGCAGGAGAGAGTCCTGGGGGAACCATTTGAGGATTTACAGGCCAGTGCCTCCTCAACAGGGGAGCCATTCAAATAGGGACACACAGACATTCCAGGGAGAGGAGACAGCTTGGGAACTGGGAGCGGAAACAAGATGTGTGTCAAGGTGGTAAGGAGGGAGTCTGTGCTGAACAGGGGACTGTGGGTGGCCAAGCATTGCTGCCCAGCTCACTTCCTGGCTTCATGAACTTTCCTTGTCTTTGGACTGGGCCCTCCCCAGCTCAAGGCACACAGGACACCTTCCTGGGTAACCCTTGGCAGACTTTTTAACTGTCCAATAGAGGTCAGGGCTGTGGGCTTCTTATGGAGAAGAGAATCAGAAAGACTGAAATGTCACGCTAGAAATGCTGCTGCCTGCCACCTTTGCCGGCCATGGGGTTGCAGCCACTGTCCAGTGATGACAGGCCATAAGATCATGGCCCTTATGTTTCCAGAAGTCTGGTGGCACCTTTTCCTCTTTCTTTTTCTTGGTCGTGGTTGCTGGGTCCCAGGTTGGAGCCCAGAATGGCTCCCTGCTGAATGGGTCCCTCCTAGAAGACCAGAGAAAGATAACTCTTGGATGATTAGAGAAGGTACCTCCAACTGGAAAAGACGCTGATGCTGGGAGGGATTGGGGGCAGGAGGAGAAGGGGATGACAGAGGATGAGATGGCTGGATGGCATCACCGACTCGATGGACGTGAGTTTGAGTGAACTCCGGGAGGCAGGCCTGGCGTCTGCGAGTCATGGAGTCGCAAAGAGTCGGACACGACTGAGCAACTGAACTGAACCCCCAACTGAGGGAGACAGCCTAGGCGAAGGCATTGAGGTGGCAGTAGAATTTTTTTCTTTTTTAACTTCAAAAGAGAGAGAGAGAAGGGGGTCAAAACCGCTTCAAGATGAAGAAGGAAGCAGTCCGGAGAGCCTCCGGGGCTCTGTGGATCCCGGGACAAGTTTATTGGATTCATTAACTTTAAGACACGCCTTCTCTGCTCCGCTCGCCCAACTCAGAGGACTGGTTCCTGCCCGGCCCCTGAGCTGCACCGGATCCTGGTCCTCAGGCTACGAGATCTGCCCGCCCCCGCCGTCGAGCAACGGGCCTCCAGGCGCTCCGCACCCAATCGGAGCCCGGCCCCGCCTGCAGCCCGCCCTCCGCCAGGTCCTTCTGGGCTAGGCTCAACCCCTGCAGCTCTCTCTCTGCGTGGCCCCGCCTCCAGCCCGGGCCGAGCTTGGGCTGAGCCTAACTTCGCCTTCGTTCCGCCCTCGAGCCAATCAGCGGTCCCAGATCTCCTATGGCCCCGCCTCCGGCCCAGCCCCGGCCCAGTCCCAGGCCTGACTCGCTCCGGCCCCACCCCCGGCCCGCCTTGCCGTCGGTGCGCGGCGGCCTAGAAGGCACCGCCCGCAGACGCTCGGAACTGCCGACTTGGGAGCTACCCGTTGAGGGCCGGCGGCGTGAGCGGAGTGGGGTCGGGCGGGGCCGAGCCGGGCCGGGGCCTTGTGGGGGCCGGGCAGCGGCCGGGCCGGCGGACGGCGGGATGGGCTGCACCGTGAGCGCAGAGGACAAGGCGGCGGCCGAGCGCTCCAAGATGATCGACAAGAACCTGCGGGAAGACGGCGAGAAGGCGGCGCGGGAGGTGAAGTTGCTGCTCTTGGGTGAGGCCGCGCCCTGCGCTGGGACCCCCCGATTCCCCGCCCAAATCCCCAGCTTTGACCTGCGGACTAGGGCTTCGAACTCCCAGACTCGGCCTGGATCCCCACACCTGGACTTGAACCCCCCAGACCCGCCCGGCAAGGACATAACAAAAAAAGGAAAAAGGATCAAAACTCTGGGTTGGCCGAGACTTCTGATCTGTATCCCATAGGTCCCATCTTCAACTCATCCCAGAGCCTAAACCCCCAAATACAGCCACCAGTGCCCCAACACCCGCTGCCCAGAACTCTGCTTGACCACCCACTCTCACTGTCCAACCTGACAGACCCTCAGAGCCCCCGGCTTGTCTTTCCATACTTCCCTAGACTTTACCCAACCCTCTACCATCCCACTCGGCCCTCACCTTCAGGCACCACCTGTTCCCTCACTTCTCCCCCTATTCCTATTGGGCCTGAGTATCTCCAGGGCCCCTCCCAGGCCCCCACTCCCTCCTTCCTTCCCATTCTGTGCCCCATCCCTACTCTGGACCCTGTATGCTCCACCTGTGCACCTTGATCCCAAGGGACTTCTCAGGTGGAATTTTGGTTTGCACCTCTCAAGTGGAATGACTGCTTAGGAGATCACCTTCCAGCCAAAGCCCCCAAACCCTTAGAGACCCCTGCTCCCTGCATCTGGCCCACCAGCTCCCTCTTTGCATGCATCTCTCCTCAAACCCTCTGCTCCCCTGCTCTTAACTTCTCTCCCATACTAGCCTTCTCCAGATTTCCCCACCCGCCTCCTGCACCAGGTGGGCCGGACTGAAAGGACTGGCCCCAGACCCCCTAAGGGCTCCACTGGTCATGTTGGGGGAGGGGACCAGGCCTCAAGCTGCCCAGGGAGTTCTGCTGGCTACCGGTTTCCCAGTGTCTAAGCCCTGTCTGGGCCAGCGAGGCGGGGATCTGGGGTTAGGAGAGAGTGTGGAGGAGTTCGGGTTGCGTCGGCTCCAAGGCCGGGAAAGATGGTGGCTGCTTGAGGGGTGGGGGGAAGTGGAAGTGGTGAGACAGCCGACATATTGCTGCCCCCGGCAGGCGGGCGGGCCAAGGAGAGCCGATGACGGGTGCTGGGCTTCCCACACCCTTTCTGGGCCCAAAGGCCTAGGACGTAGCTTCTGAGAGTGGGTGGGCCTATCGGACCTTGAGGCCCTGCGAGGGGGGAGTGGTGGACCAGCTGGTTGAGTAGTAGGGGGCCTGCTAGGGGGTGGGCATCTGAAGTGGACTTGTGGAGAGGCTGGGGGCCTGGTAGTTGCCCCAGTCCAGCCTCTCACTGGGAGCAGGTGTGGTGCGCCCAGTGGCAGCCTGATTGGGGGTGGGGTGGAGTTCAAACCAAGTGGGGAAGGAGGCCGTCGTGGGAATGTTGGGGGCTGGACCATGTATGTGGGGGGGTGTGGCCCCCCAGCCCCAGAGCTGCCCTGGGGTCCCCAGGCTGCGAAAAGTGGGGCTTTTCATGCTGAGCGTGTGGCCAGGGGACAGTGTGTCTTCCATCCTGGGCCCATCTGTTGACTGTCCCTGGGGGCCTGGCCTCAGGGGCACAGCCCCGGAGGTTTCAAAATGGCATCCGCTGCCGCTGCGGGGAGGAAGAGAAGGGGCGGGAAGGGGCGGCGGCCCAGCCTCCTGGGCTGTTTTGCGTTGGGCGCTTGCCTCTTCCTGTCTCTGCTGCGAGTGCGGCAGCGGCAGCGAGTGGGTGTCGACGCGGCGGAATGCCCATCGATGCTGCCCGCTGGGCCTGGGAAGGGTGCTTTGGGTACTGCTGCCTCCCAGGGCCCAGCCAGAGGGTCGCTAGCCAGCCTCTTCCCAGACCGATCACAGTTATGGTGGTGCCCGAAGAGATGTGGGACTGGGCCATGGCGCTGGGGCACGCAGGGCCCCTGGCCTGGTTCTCTGTGCTGACCGCATCCCACCAGTCTTGGAGCCCAGCTCAGGTTTTGGGTCTGGTGACCCCTCTCATACTGAGCTGGCAGCAACCAGGGGTACAGGGTCCCCTAGAAATGCTCAGCACTTTGTAGGCTGGGGAGTCCGTCTCAGCATCCTGTCCTGGCCTTTGCTTCCACTGTGAAATGGGCTTCCTGGGTTTGGGCCAGAGGAGTGCCATGCCCAGGATGGGGAGTGGGAGCTAAGCCTCTGCAGAGGATGCACTCACTGTAAGGGGCTGGGAGACCAAACTTTGCCTGCAATTGAGGCCTCAGTCTGTCCAGCCTGCCTGGAGAAGGGTCCTGGCTGTCTGTCCTTTGCCTGCCCAGTTAAGGGGGAGGTGATGGGAACCCAGCTGAGGCAGCTTCAGAGAGCTGGGCGCCTGTCCCACGTAGCGGAAAGACTCTGTCTAGGCAACGGGACTCGGGCTGGGCAATTGCCAGCCTTCCCTCCCAGCCCAACCACGCCTGCTGCCCCACCCGCATACTGGCTCCTTCCCGTCCAGAGGAGCCCTGCCAGCCGGCGAGCATAGTCACTGTCCGTCGCCGGGGCAAAGGCAAATGTGGTACACACCGGGGAGAGGGTGTTCCCTGGCAGCTGGGTTGGGGGAGCAGGGCTGCTGATACCGGCTCTGCTTCAGAGATACCCCAACGCCACCCAGTTCAGCTTGGTTGACCAGCTATCCGCTGGTAGAATCTGGGGCCTCAGCATGGGCACTTTGGGTAAAGTAAGCCAGAGTGTGTGTTTAGGGGTGACTCTGATTTGTTTGAGCTTGTGTGGGCAGTCTACAGAGAAAGGAGAGATGGCTCCAGGAAGGCTTCCTAGTATAAATACAGCAGCTCCCTCTTGCCCCTGGGACTCTGCATCTGTTCCCTTCACTTGATGTACTTTCCCCCCATTTCACTCCTACTTGATTGTTCTTCAAGACTCTGCTCAGGGATCACCTCCCAGGATCCTTCCTGACCCCCTTCTCAAGGCTGGTAAAGCACCTCCTCTAGCCGCGCCCCACCTGCTCCCCCTCCCCCCCGCCATGCCCCCCATTAGAGCGAGGTATTTGTCTGCGTCACAGCTGCCCTCCCCCGCGACTGGAGCAGGACTGTGTCCTGTTCATTTGTGAGCCTTCTATGCCAAGCATGGAGCCTGGGAACTACTGTCTGTTTGTTGAATGAAAGATGTGCTACTGGTGTGAACTTGGTCTTGGACATGGGTAGATGGAGCAGTAAGATGGCGATCAGTGAGCCATCGCCTGCCATATCATGGGCAGGTGGCAAGGACTGTGTAAGGCCAATGACCAGGACTCAAGGGGAGACTGAGAGAAGAATTCAGGCTGTTTCCTTGTGGTCTTATCACACTCTGCTGGTACCTCAGTGCATGCTCAGTCACTCAGTCGCACCTGACTCTTTGCAAGTCCATGGGCTGCGGGCCACCAGTTGCCTCTGTCCATGGAATTCTCTAAGCAAGAATACCATTCCCTTCTCCAGGGGATCTTCCCAACCCAAGGATCCAACTCAGGCCTCCTGCATCCAAGGCAGATCCTTTGCCGTCTGAGCCAGGCTCCGGCGACAGCCCTTATCCACTCCTTGCAGATCACATAGTAGGGACTCTAGCTGTTCATATGGGAAAACCGGCTTTGTGTTCTTCCTTTTAGCTCAGGCTGTTTGGAGACTGTTGCAGGCCTGCTGTCTCTGCTGCTGCAGTAGAGCCTAGCTCTTAGGGCTGGAGCTGCCCCACAGCCATGGGGCTCAGACCAGAACAGTACTGTGGGGGTTCTTGGCCTGGCCAGTGCGGAGACTGGACATTGAGGGGCTCAGTGAGATTTATCAAATGAAAGGAAGGGAGTTTTGTGACGTTAGTCCTGTCTGTCTCTCACAAGGGGCCTGGCACACTGTAGGTGCCTATTAAGTATGTGTGGAAAGAATGAAACTATTTGCACACATCCCTGAACAGGGATATATAATTCTCAAGCTGTTGCTTGGGGCTTGGTGTAGCAGGAGTTAGTGGGAAGGGCTAGCCTGGGATCCTGGCTGGCTGGGTAATGGGTAGAGTCTAGTGATGCCGGTGAATTTCGGGGGTGGGGGGATTAGTCCTTCCTGGGAAGGGGTCCTCTGAGTTGGCCTTGAAAAATTAGTAGTATTTGCCAGGGTCAGGCACTGGGGGCAGAGGGACCAACTCAGCAAGGGTTCTGAAGTAGGGAGGCCTGGCCTGGCGGGGAGAAGGGCTCACCCTCCTGAGGGGATCACACAAACCTAGGTTTAGATCCCTGCTCCACCTAGTGCACCAGCTGAGAAACCCAGCTACAGGTGAAATCCTGGTAGATGCTCTGCTCTTCATCCACAGCCTGGGATGGGGTGCCTGCCTGCAGCCATACGTGTTGTGGGGATGGTACACCAAGACCTGTGGGTATGAGAATAGGAGAGGGACCCCCTTCCTGCCGCTGACTCCTGCAGAGCTGAGAGTTTGATGGGGAGGAATCTCCCCAGCTCGGAGGTTGCCTAGCCTTAGTATGGAGGCCCTGACCCTTGCCCTTGGGCCGCTGCTCACAGCGAGTGAGAGGTTGAGACTTATAGATATTTGGTGGCATCTGGAGTGACCCACTGCCCTGGGGACCTTGCACCCAACCTCTGGGGGCTGAGCCACCTTCCCAGGGGGCTTAGGGTTGGGGATGTGGCAGGGCCCTGGGGTACCAAGTGTGCTGATGCCCAGGCCAGCCACCAGCTTCCCAGTTTGCCCCACCACCTTCTATCCCCGCTATCCCACCATCCTGCTGGAGCTCATTAGCACTTGAATGGGGGGCGGGGCAGCTTGAGCCTGCGAGTCTCTTCTTCCCACCCCTCCCCCAGGCGAGGCCAGGCTTTGTCTTCAGGAGTCGGTAGCTTCACTGCTGGGGTTCCCAAGCTAGGGAGTGAATAGGGGGTCTAAACCGTTTCTGACTCCCCCCCTGCCTGCCCAGTCCCCCTGGGCTCAGCCCCTGTCTGTGACCCCAGTGTTGGTGCAGCCAGTGAAAGCAGTTGTACCTCTGGGATAGGAGTGAAGCTGGGTCCTTCAGGGGGTACTCCTGAGCTGGGAGACTGGGTGAATCGGGTCAGTTTTGCAAAGGAAGTGACCCTGGAGCTCAGCTGAAGACATCCCAGGAGGGGTAGGGTTTGGAGCAGAGCAGAGCAGGTGGTGGGGACAGAGGGAATGCCTGCCCCTGTGGCTGGAGGTGGAAGTGAGGCCAGCTGGGGAGCTCAGGCTTCCATGCCAGGCCCTGAGGCAGTGTTGAGCCACCCACTGTGCTTGGGTTGGAGCCTGTGCTGCCAGATGGGGACTGGCACAGTCAAGGGCCTCTTTGGGTCGGCCCTGGGCTAGCCTGAGCTGCAGCTAGCATCATAGATATCCTAAGCCTGCTAACAGCAACCCAGCAAGTGACCGCAGGTAGTGCTGGGAGTGGGACCTGATGGGATCCCAGCGAGGTCACCAGGCTCCAGCAGTGCAAGGGCTGGCACTTGCAGCAGCTTGGGCCACAGGTGGGGGCACACAGGTCCTATACACCCTGTCCTTGATCTCCGTCCCTGGCTGTCTCTCTCAGTCTCCATCTCTAAAAGCCACCCATTCCTTTAGGCAGGAACAGGATGGAGGAAGCTTTGTTCAGTTAAGCTCTTAGCACCTGAGGGACGAAGGCCTTGGCCTCCCACATCCCCAGCAGAGGATGAAACCGTCCAACCCAGAGCCTGAGTGCTGTCTCCAAGGCAGGACCCAGGCCAGCTTCTAATCTCATCTTCCCACTATTTCGGGGGCAGGAGTCCTAACCTAAAAGGTCAGTGGGAGAAAGAGGTTAATGGGTTCTGGCAGGCCACCACTGATGTGCCCTGCCTAAGAAGGCCCTGGGAGGGCAAAGGGCTGGGCCGCTCTGACGATGGCCCTAGTACCTGATACTCTCAGACAGCTTCTCCGTCAGCCACAGGTGCAGGGTGGGGCTCCTCTGCCCAGCCCCACCCAGCCTCTGCCCTGAGCTCTTGTTCTTACTAAACCCCAAACACTCCACCCTCACCCTTAGGCTGCACCTTGGGGCTCTGATCATCTTGGTGGCTGGGGGAATAGTCTCCCTGGAATAGCCACATACTCTCTAACCTGGGCTGGCCCTTCAGTGTTGGCCTCCTGCGTACATTTCCAAGGCTTGGCAGTAAATGCCAGGCCCGTTTGAGCCAAAGCCTAAAGGTGGGATCATACAAGGCTTGTGCTGAGAAGGGTGTCCTTGTGGCTCAGAGGATTCCAGGGTGCCAAGGCTGCTACAGCCTCAGAATCTCTGGTTTGCGGTGGGGGGGGGAGCGGTATTGATGGCAGCAGGTACCATGTCCCAGGGTTGGAGGAGGGGTGGTGAAGTCTGCATAGCAGGGCTGGGCCACTCGGGGAAGTGGTGTCCACACCAGAGGAAAAGGAGGAAGAAGCTGGAGGAGGAGGAGCCCAAAAGAGGAAGAGGCCAAAGAGCCGCTCACACTGTGCACTGGGGTGGGGAGTGTGAGGCAGGTCAACGCGGGGGGGCTTTAGAAGGTGAGCCCCACCTTTGCGGGGGCCCCGTGGGCTGCCCCTACTGGTAGTCCCCGGGTTGGAGGCAATCCAGACAGTTCTGTCCCTTGTCCTGCCCCAGTGGCCACTGGGCCCAGGATCTCAGAGAAGGTGGCGCCTCTGAGGATTCCAGGCCCCTCCTTTGACCACAGGAAGTGGTGGCTGGGAGAGGGATGCCGGCGGGGGGTAGGGGGGGGGCAGCAGGAAAGCAGAGGGCTGCTCCCATGTTCCCGAGCAGCCATTGCGCTCCAAAGCCGGAAGGCCGGCTGCAGGCCCAGATGAATGCCCGGAAATGGAGCAGGAGCCCTGGGATTAGCTCACTCTGGGTTTCCCCTGCCTGGAGGTAGACAGAAGAGCCCTTGATCCAGCCTAAGGATTTCCCCCACCCCACTACCCACTGGGCCTGGGTAGTGGGTGCCTTCACTGGGCCTCAGTTTCCCCTCCGATGATAACAGTAGCTGCCTTGGATTGAGCTGTGACCATTGCATAGGGTCGGTCTCTTCATGTTTAATCCTGTGGAGCTGGGACTGACATACCCGTTTCACTGATGCAGAAACTGAGGGTCGGGAACATCATGTGACTTACCCAGTAAATGGAGACACCAAAGGACAACCCCGGTAGTGACTCTGAGCACCTGTCCCCAACTGTTGTCACCCCACAGGAGTCTGTGCCCAGTTGGCAAGCTGCCTGTCAGGGTGACAGGCAGATGCTTTGAGGGTACCCGTGTCCTGCATATGCCTAAGGGCCTCGGTTCTTCTTTTAGGGGACTCTAAGGGGACCATCTATTCTAGAGAGTGAGACCCAAGACTGAGCATGAATCTTTTTCCTGCTTAAAGCCAGAAATCTGCTGTGTGGCCATGGGGTGACCTCGTCCTAATAGAAGTGCCCCCGTTTTCGCTTCCCACTTCCCCTCCTAGCCCGTGTCCCCTCACAGGAATACTCAGGTCACTGTCAGGCAACTTAGTGTTTTGCTTTTCCCCTAACATGTTTGTGCCTCCCACAACCCCTGGGCTTGAGAGGACTAAGTCCGAGCCTGAGGAAGCTCGGAGGCTGTCAGGGTTTGGTGTGGGGGCCCTGAGCCAGGTCTGGAGACTGGGGCTTGTCCAGATGAGGAGAGGGAAGAGTGGTCCTGCTGAGGGTCCCCACTAAGAGCAAAGGCTGCGGTGGGCTCCTGTATGGCGACGCATGTGTCCATGGTGTGGGCTGGCCACAGCATGGGCAGACCACAGGTGGTCCTCATCCTTCTTGGCCTCCGAAATCCAAGTTCGGTTGCCTTGCCCTTCTCCACGGAGTTCCCAGGGTTCTGCTCTGGCTTGTCAGGCCAGGCCCTAGGGAACTGAGGAGTCCAAAGGACCTAGGAGAGAGCAAGAACAGAAGCGGCAGAAGCATCAAGGCCAAACACAAAGTTGGACGAACATGGTACCCTCATGGCCAGTCCAGACTCCAGGTCCCAGAGTGCCCTCTCCCCAACCTTCCTCACTGTGTGACCTGAGGCTGGCAGCCCCTCTCTATGCCCAGTGCTGGGTCCCGTGACGTCACGCTTCTCAAGCCTGGTTCGTGGCTTGTGGGCTCACAGACAAACTGCCCGCTTGGGCTGGACCCCAGGGTGGAGTTTGGGGTGGGTGTGAAGACCCAAGGGAGGCTGTTCAGGGCAGGCGTTGTGCCTGGCACACTCCGTTGAGGAGTACATTTCAGAGATGGGGACACTGAGCCCCTGACATGGACATCTCACCCTGGGTCTACCATAGTGATTCAGACTCTTTGAAAAGAGCAAGGCGATTTCCTCCAGTGAAGAAGCATCAGGAAGAGGGCTGTGCCAAATGGCCTGGCTCCGTGTATGACCTGGGCCCCGTCTAGCAGTGCCTGGCAGTGGAAGGTGAGACCTGGATGCAGCCTCAGTGGCCAATGAGGAACAGGTCTCAGGGCCTCCTGTCCTCCAGCGTGGCCTTCCTTACCCAGTGCCTCAGTTTCCCTTTCTACGGTGGGCATGGCCCCGCTGCAGGAGACACAGCCCTGCCCTGGAAAGCCCTCTCGGTGCCTGGGAGAATCCGAGGCCTGTTTCCTTTGCACCGAAGAGCAAAGACTTGGCCAGGCCCTGGTCCTTAGTGCACCCTGATGGGCGTCAGGAAGCCACTGGAGGCTTCCCAAGCGGCAGAGACTGGAGGGAGGGAGGTTCTGGCTTTGCTGGGGCACCTGGAGGAAGGCGAGGCCACACGTGTGGGTGGGGGTGTCACACGGGTGCGTCCTAGACCCTCCCCCCACCCCATGCCAGCCCCCTGCCGAGCCTCCTTGGAGGGAGTGAAGCGCAGCACCTGGAGGAAGGAAGAGACGCCAGGGGCGGGGCTTGGAGGGCCTTTGTCTGGCGGGGCCCTCTCCCCCTCCCCGCCATCCCCATTGTTCCCTTGTGTGCCTCGTCTCTGCTGGCCGAGGGCTTCCCAGGCTCGGGAGGGGGCGGCGGGTGAGGCACCTCCCCCAGCTGCCCCTAGCCGCCGCTTTCCAGAAACAAACGCTCCTCTGCCCCGCCCAACCCCCAGCCTCTCCACTGGGTCACTGTCCGCCGGGCTCCCCCTGGTGGTGGCCGGCCGGGGACCCTAAGGCTGCGGGGGCGGGGCGGGGCGGGGCGGGAGCAGGAGCAGGGGGGGCTGGAGGCTGGAGACGTGGCACCTTCCTGAGATGAGAGTGGGAGGTGGTGCCAGGGCCGCCTTTGGGGTGGGCTTCCCAGGGTGCATCCCGACCTTCCCCCAGCAGCCCACCAGGGTAGGCCAGCGAGGGGGGCGGGGAGCTGTGTTGGGAGGACGGCAGTGGGGGGCGGGCCCCGCCTGTGGGTTTGAGCTGGGCTGCTCCCCACGTCTACCCTGTGGTCCGAGCCATGGCTGCTTCTGAGAATCTCTGCCTTCAGGCCTGCCACGTCAGCTGGCAGCTCTCCCCGGCCCCACATGTTCCTGGGGAGCCCACCAGCTCGAGAGCGGTGTCTGCAGTGAGACCTGCTGGGCGGGAAGGAGTACCCTGCCCTGGTAGGGTAGGAGTGCCAGGTTGTGTAGAAGGGAAGTGACGAACTGAGAGCAGAAAGCCAGCAAAGGAGTGCGTGGCTCTGACTCCAGTCCCAGGTTACACAAGTCCCGGCAGGGAACCGCCACCACTGCTGAGTCAGCCTCTCAAGCCCCTGGCCACTGCCCTGGGCTGTGCTTTTGTCCGAAAGCCTTAGAAACGCCTTCAAAATGAGATGGCCGCGGCAGGCTCCTCTGCAGGCTGTGGTTGCAGTGACCTATGCAGCGTGGTCACTGTGGGTTGCAGGAAATGAGAGGTTTGGGGAACTCTGTCCTCTTCTGAAGGGTAAAAGAAAACAGCGATAATAACTTTGATCTCAACGCTCGCCGTGTGCCGGGCACTCACCCGTCTCCTAGGATGAGATAATGGTGGTATCCTGTTGCACAGATGAGGTGCCAGAGCCAGGGCAGGATCGGACAGCTGTTCTTGGAGATCTCAGGGAGGATTGAGGTGGGCCCCAGGGCTGTGGTTGGTCTGGACCTCCCTCTGGGAGAGGATCTGAAAACGTGACATGGGCCAGTTGGCCCCTCAAGGCTTCACGGCTCCTGTAGAAGGGAGAGTGGGGCCGGAGAGGAAAGCGGCAAGTCAGGGCCTCCCAGCAGGACAAAGCCGCATCCGGGAGGTAGAGGCTTCAACATAGACTGCAGCAGAAACTCGATGCAGGGGCTTGGGATCAGCAGCATGCTATTGGACCGGGGGCCCTGTCTCGCCCGCAGAGGCCCTGCTGGCCTCATTCAGGCAGGTGGAGCCGTTCTTTCCCTCTCCTCCCCATCTATTCCTTCCTCCGCTGGGGCCCAGGGCTCCCAGAATGGAGCAGATGTTCCAGTGCAGAGCAGCCGCTGTTGCCCTGCACATCTCGGCAGTTACCACCTGCCTGCTGGGGGCCCTGCAGCTGCGCCCTGGGGCAAGGGCTGCAGAGGCTGCTTCCTTGGTGGTGGGAAGAGGTACCGCCCAGCGAGAACACTGAGGGCACCGCAGGGATCCTCTGTAGCTCCCTCTGGTTCCACACAGCTGGAGAAAGGAGCGCCTGGTGGGCCCGCCGTGGGTACGAGACTCCTGCTGCCTTCTGCTGGCTGAGTCCCCCAGCCCCCACCCCAGCACCTCTGCAGCAATCCAGATTGAGCTAGTGATGCCCCCTTCTCTGAAGGGATGGTGCAGGGCTGGGTGGGGAGAACTAAGTGCCTAGGATCAGCAAGGTACAAGCAAACTCCAGGCCAAGTGCCAGCCTATCTAATAGGGAAGTGTCATCAGGCGCCAATGGAAAAGGAGCTCCTAAGACACCTCGCTTGTGGGCTGCCTGAGAACCAGGGTGTCCAACTGGATAGAGCCCATGGCCCCACCCAACTCTGCCCCCAACCCCCGAGATCCATTGTAGCTCCTCCTGGGCCACGCCTGTGATTCTGTCCTGGTGTTCTCCCCTGCTCTCTGCTTGGCTGCCACACCACATCCTTGTCCTGCCACTTAACTCCTTCCCTCTTGAGTTACAGCTGTGGGAAAGACAAAGGGACTGCTCTGAGTCCAGGGATGGGGGCTCTGTGACTTTGTCCACCTGTCCCTTGCTGGGGGCAAAGAATATGTCCTATTTTTCGAAGGGAGAAGCGAGACTGAAGCTCAAGGGGGACAGGGAAAGGCCCTCAAGGTCTGCCCGGGCCACTGCTGCTAGGAAAATCAGATGCAAAGCAAGTTTGTGCTGGTGTCCTTATCTCTGGGCAGGGTCACGGAGTGGTCCACGCCTCTTATCAAGAGAGTAATCACAGGGCTAGACAAGAAGACTGATGCCTCAAGTGCACAGTGGTTCCCAAATCACCCCCACCTGAGGTCCCCTGTGCCCCAGAGAGCTGCCCACTATGAGTCTCAGATCACCTGAGGACAACGTGATCGATGTGACCCATCACTTCACACCCTTGGCCTCCGCTCCTGCACTGGGCCCCCAGTCGTGGCTGGGACTCGAGGCTCCTGGGTCTTCCTTTGCTCCAGGCTGTCCACCCTTTCTCCTGCTCTCTGGGAGCAAGTGACTAGTTGGGAAGGACAACCAGGTGTCACCTGGCCCTCGTTCGTGGTCATCCAGTTCAGCGCTGTCCTCCCTGCCCCGTGGATGTTCTAGGCCTTGGGGGAAGAGCCTCCGTGATTTGGCGTCACCACTAGGCCTTCCCAGGCCCTCTCCCCTTGGCCCACTCCACAGGTGGGGGGTGTTAAGTGAGGGGTCCTGTCCTGGCCGCTCCCCTGCCAGCCCTATGGAGAGGAATGCTGCCCCTGACCACAGCCCACGCCCAGGGGAAATACACTAGGCCTGGGGCCTCCAGTGCCCAGGGGTCAGACCAGTAGAGGGGCTCATACCCCAGCCTGCCCAGAGCCCGCCTATTTGTGCTGCTCCTCCCGCAGCGCTCCCCGATCCTGGGACCAGGCCTGGGACGGTCAGAGAAGCCCAGTGATTCGAAGTGGTGTGTGTGAAGTCTCCTCACGGAGGCCCCTGGCTTGTGGTTGCAAGCCACACCTCAGTTTCTCTAGGTCAGTGGGGATCTGGGGTAGGAGGTAGGATGGATGCAGGTGGGCAAAGACCCGGAGTTGGCAAGCAGGGTCTAATGCTGCTCAGATGGCAGTGCGGAGACGTGGAGCTGAAGCTCCCTGGGCACTTGGGACAGTGTTAGGAGGCAATGTGGGCTACATGCAAAGGGGCTGTAACCATTTGACAGCGGTGTTTCAGTTTCCACCCCTGCTACACCAACCTTTTCTTTAAAAAAAAAAGTTTTAGCCTTGTCCCACAGCATATGGAACCTAAGTTCCCTGACCAGGGATCAAATCCATGCCCCCTGCATTGGAAGCCTGGAGTTTTAAACCACTGGACCACCAGGGAGATCCTTCAGTTTCCTCACTTGTGAGGTGGAGATGAGGGTAGAGCTGACTTCCGCCCCGGGGCTTGCTGTGAGACCACCTAGCGAACAGGATAGCTTTAGAATAGTAACTGACGTGTGGGGGGCACGATTCACAGCTGTGCTGAGATCATCGGTGCTGACGTTCGTGCTGCTCATGGCAGTTTGTGTGTTAGCCCCTTCATCCTCTGAGGTTCTTAACCATCCCTGAGGGATATATGGGGGCCAAGAGTTCCCAAGGGTGGCTTCCCCCACAGACCCCACCACCCACCCCGTTGAGCTGGTCAGAGGGACAGACCCACCACAGTGATCAGGAGGGTTGGGACGTGTAGGTGGAACATTGGGCAGGTATGCCCGGCAGAGAGAAGTCCTTGGGCAAAGAACTGGAGTTGGCAAGAGGTAGTGCCTGACAGTGCTGGGGCAGAGCAGAGGGTGCAGTCTGGGCAAAGGCTGGGAGAAAGTTGGGCCCAGCTGAGGTGCACTCTCCCTGGAGCTTAGGAAAGGGAGTGGCAAAAGGAAAGCGGTAAGGCCCTGTCCCCTCCCCTAGCCAGGGGAGGAGTGGCCTTCCTGGTCTCACACTTCCCTGCACAGGCTCCTGCACAGGCTCCCTGGGGAATGCAGGTTTCTGGGCTGCACCCCTTGAGATCTGGCTCTGTGTCTGGGATGGAGCCCGGGAAGCTATTTTGTTTTTTAAAAAAAAAAAAAAACGCTGACACTGTCCTGCAAGATCTGAGCCACATTTTGAGTAGGGCTGGGCAGGTCAGGCCTCATCATCCCTACATACCTCCTTGCTCTTCTGAATCCTGGTTACATGGTCTTGGGCCACGACTTTTCTGAGCCTCAGTGTCCGCATCTGTAAAATGAGAGAAATAGTACCTGTTTTCTGGGGCTGCTCTGACAGTCACCAGAGAGAGTAGCAGCGAATTCCTCAGCACTGGTCAAAGAGAAATACAGGATACGGCTCTGCCAGGCCGGAGAAGAAGCATCACAAGTCAGTACGTGTGTGTATGTGACACTGCCTGTCCCCCAGGTCCTGGTGTCTTACCTGCTTAGAGTAGACCTCGGCCCAGCAAGGCAGGGTGCTGGGCCTTGGCTGGAAGGCAGGGGTATGACGCCATGCCCGGATCCAGGCCCCAGGGCAGCTGCAGCTCACGGTGTAGGGAGAAGAGTAATCAGGGCTCCTCTGCCAGCTATGACTTGGTGCCACTTTGGGGAGCACCGGCCGTGGAGTGGTGAGCTTGCGTGTGCGAGAATGACAGGGTGACTGCTGAGCCTCAGGTCTCCAGCCAAAGCCTCTGGACTCAGCCAGGGCAGTGGGGAACCATGTTGAGCAACAGACCTTGTGGGAAGCCAGGGCCTGCAGTGAGTCCACCATGGGGTCCCGGTGGCCTAGGTTGCCTTCACCCCCGTGGCCCTGCCAGCTGCACCCCTGGTAGCTCTGTGGCCCACCAGGCCCGACTGCTTCCATCTGCAACTGATGGGAAGGATGGGTCCTGCCTCCCGGGCCACATGGCCGGGCCACTAGTTGCTGTGGGCCTGCTCCCTGACCCACTGTGTCCTTTGTTCCAGGTGCTGGGGAGTCAGGGAAGAGCACCATTGTCAAGCAGATGAAGTAAGTGCTGTGTGCGGGAGACAGGCTGCAAACCTTGGTTTCCCCTCTTCTTCCTCGGGGTCTGTACTGCCCCCAGGTGTGGGCCCAGCGCTTTGCCAGAGGCCACGTTCATCCTCTGCTCCCCAGTGGTTCAGAGGCAGTCTCCTCCTGTCTGAAGTAGCTACTGCAGGCCCCTGTAGCTCCGGATGCCCACTGGGGGTCCCCGTGCCTGGTACACCCTAACCCCGGCCCCCTGGCTGCCAGGATCATCCACGAGGATGGCTACTCGGAGGAGGAGTGCCGACAGTACCGGGCGGTCGTCTACAGCAACACCATCCAGTCCATTATGGCCATTGTCAAAGCCATGGGCAATCTGCAGATTGACTTTGCCGACCCCTCCCGCGCGGTACGTGGACTCCCCAGCCCCTGCCTGCCTCCCATAACACTTCCGGGCAGGCCTTGTGCTGGGGGAGCTGAGAACACTCCAGTCTGGGCCCATTCCGGAGGCCTCCTCCCTGCCTCTGAGTGGTGGGGTGGGCGTGTGCTCCTGCAACGCGCTAACCGCTCACTGCTGTGCCCAGGACGACGCCAGGCAGCTGTTCGCGCTGTCGTGCACGGCTGAGGAGCAGGGCATGCTGCCTGAGGACCTGTCCGGTGTCATCCGGAGGCTCTGGGCTGACCACGGGGTGCAGGCCTGCTTTGGCCGCTCGCGGGAGTACCAGCTCAATGACTCTGCCGCCTAGTGAGTACTCATTCCACAGGGCCGGGCTGGCGGTGGAGTAGGGGGAGACCTGGGCTATAGCCTGAGCCAGAGGGCCTGAGCACCCTCACAAAGACACGACGAGTCTGTGTGCTGTCAGCCAGGGTCTTGGTGGTTTGGGGTTTGGCCTGGAAGAAGGATGTGGGGAGACATCCTTGGGCTCTGGGTGGGCCCCCCAGATAGGCTGTGGGCCCTGTATTCTCAGCTCCCATCTACTACCTCTGCCTAAGCCAGTCCTTCTGTCTGAGCAGCTTTCCCACTCTCGCTGCACTTCCCATCCTGAGCCCACCCAGAGAGGGGCTGTTGGACCTCCCCGAAGCTGGGTGAGAGGCTGGTCTCGCCTGGCTGTGATTCCTGAGCCTTGCGCTAGTCATGTGTACAGCCTCCCACCCTCCCTGCAGTGGCCTGAATGCACTTGTGAGCGCGCACCCCCCATAGGAGCTGTGGAGTCACAGCCACACATGGTGGGGTGGAGGGGCTGGGGGGTTTACTCCCAGAAGTCATAGGCTCTCAGTGCCAGCAGAGCTTTGGGGTCCTGCCTGCAGGGAGAGGTGGCTCCTATCAACCCCTGTCATCTCAGGGCTTGGGATACTCGAGGAGGGCCTGGTTACAACCACCGTCCAGCCCCTTCCCTCTCCTGTATCATCCCTGTCCTTCATTCCCCGGACATTAAGCACCCACTGTATGCCCAGCGCTGTTCTGGGTGTGGGAATTCAGCAGTAAACATGGACCCTGCCCTCCCAGGCAGGTTTATGCTGCAATGAGATCACCCAGGGGTGGGGAGCAGATTGGAACACTCTGAGGTCCAGGGGTCCTCCAGCCCCTCCTCGCAGTAATCCTCCAAGGCTGCCATGGGGCACTGGGTCCCTGGGGTGAGCCCCCCGGGTGCAGACAAGGGAAGAACTGGTGTGGAATTCACCATGAGGCTGGAGGTTCTCCATAGGGGGCAGGGTAGAGTTTGCAGGTCACGGCACATGCGTCACGGTTCCCCATAGCCCTTCCTGTTTTTCTTTTCGGTGTCTGCGTCTGAAGTCATTTCCCTCTGGCCTGGCTGCCAGTGAGGGAGCCAAGAGCTGGCCCCAGCAGCCCTGCCCCGAGGGCAGGACATCGGTCCTGGGCAGTAACTGGGAGGCATGGACCCGAACCCCGAGGGCACAGCAAGGATATTGAGGCAGGCAGCTGAGCTAGTCTCAGGGCTAGGCCAGGGCGGCATTAATACTAATTAAGAGAGCTGGTAGTGGGGAGCCCCTGGGACCCCTGCCAAGCAAGTGGTTATGCCCTTCCCCTAAGGAGCCCAAATTTTACTGGGCGCTGGGCAGAGAGCCCACTGGGCCTGGCAGGCCTCAACCTGTCTAGCCCTGCGTCAGGGGAAATGCCAGGCTGCTCTGCGGC
Organism: Ovis canadensis; assembly: GCF_042477335.2. NCBI lineage: Eukaryota > Metazoa > Chordata > Mammalia > Artiodactyla > Bovidae > Ovis > Ovis canadensis. The sequence goes on along the minus strand of NC_091263.1, from coordinate 64,755,581 downwards.
GGGTGCCATAATTGCGCCGATTAGCATCCTGCATCCCTCAGCGCAGGACTAATTTGCCCCCTCCCACCACCCTCTCCTGCAACTCCACCACCCTGGCTCCTGTGTGGGGCAGGCCTGCCTCAAACCTGGGTGCTGGGGCTTGGCTGGTTGGCCTCAGAGTTGCCCCCCGGCTGAGCGGTAGATGCCATGCAGGCAAGGGTTAAGGAGTCAGGGGCCTGTGTGAGATAGAAGCTAGTGGGAGTTTGCTGGAAGACCCCAGGGAACTCAGACCTTGGGGCTCGCTAACAACCTAGAGGGGTGGGATGGGGAGGGAAGTGGGAGGGATGTTCGAGTGGGAGGGGCACAGGTAAGCCTATGGCTGACTCATGTTAGTTTGGTAGAAACCAACTCAATACTGTAAACCTATTATCTTTCAATTAAAAATAAGCAAAGAAGAGTCAGGAGCTATGCCTGAGAAATAAAGGGACGGAAGGGCAAGGGGCCAGTTGGCCCCCACTGATGCCCCCCCCACCCCCATACCCCTTTGCAGCTACCTGAACGACCTGGAGCGCATCGCCCAGAGCGACTACATCCCTACGCAGCAGGACGTGCTGCGGACTCGAGTGAAGACCACGGGCATCGTGGAGACGCACTTCACCTTCAAAGACCTACACTTCAAGTGAGCGGGCTTGTGGGCTGGGAGCAGCCAGCCTTGGGGGTGACGGGTAGAGATCCTCACATTGGGGTCTGCTGAGGGCTGTGCTGGGAAAGAGGGTTCATCTGGGATCCCCCAGCCCCACTCTGAGTTCCTTAAGGCTGTGTGGTGGCCAGGAGCTCACAGCCTCTGCTGACCCTGCCCCGTGTGGCAGCCATCTGCCCTGCTAACCAGCCTCACTCACTCCGCTGGGCCAGAACTGGGGGAAAGTGGGCCAGTGTGGGTGATACCATGGAGGCAGCTGCCTTACCCTGAGCAGGCCTCTGTCCTCAGTCGGTCAGTCCATGAAACAGGGCAGGGGGCTTCTCCCAGAACTCCCTTTTCTGGAGCTGAGGCGCTGTGTCTGCAGGATGTTTGACGTGGGCGGCCAGCGGTCTGAGCGGAAGAAGTGGATCCACTGCTTTGAGGGCGTCACAGCCATCATCTTCTGTGTAGCTCTGAGCGCCTATGACCTGGTGCTCGCCGAGGACGAGGAGATGGTGAGAGGCCCAGAGGCCACGGGCAAGGGAGCGCTGGGGGAGGTGTGGGAGGTGGCTGGTGCTGAAAGTGCTGTCCTGCCCCCAGAACCGCATGCACGAGAGCATGAAGCTGTTTGACAGTATCTGCAACAACAAGTGGTTCACAGACACGTCCATCATCCTCTTCCTGAACAAGAAGGACCTGTTTGAGGAGAAGATCATACACAGCCCCCTGACCATCTGCTTCCCTGAGTATACAGGTGTGGGATCTGGGCCTCTGGGGAGGAGCTGGTGGTGACCAGGTGGCCCACGGGTGCCCCCCACTGGACAGGAGGGTAAAGTGCGGGACAGTCATACAGAGCTGGTGCTTCACAGGCTTACACACTTGTGTCTGTACATCCTAGGGCCCTTTTAACACACTTGGGCATGTACCCCATACATGTCACTGGGCATCGTCCCTCACACAATAAGGTGCCCCTCTTTGCACACTCAGATGTGCCTGTGCACTCTGACAGTTGTCACACATCCAGGCTTGTTGGTTCACACGCACAGAACCCTCTCTGGACTTGTGGGATGGGCCCGCCTGCCCACGTAGCTCGAGTCCTCACCATTTTGCCTACCCACCCAGGGGCCAACAAGTACGACGAGGCAGCCAGCTACATCCAGAGCAAGTTCGAGGACCTGAACAAGCGCAAGGACACCAAGGAGATCTACACGCACTTCACGTGCGCCACTGACACCAAGAACGTGCAGTTCGTGTTCGACGCCGTCACTGACGTCATCATCAAGAACAACCTGAAGGACTGCGGCCTCTTCTGAGGGGCAGCGGGGCCTGGCAGGATGGTGAGCCGGGGGGCGGGCCGGGAGGGCCAGGGAGGGCCACTGAGCCCGGCCAGGGGGCAGGGAGGGCCAGAGTGTCCAGCCGGGGGTGGCGAGCTCGGACCCCGGGAGAGACCAGAGCGCGGGGCATGGGGGGTGCAGGGTGTTGAGTCGGGAGGGTGACAGGGTAGGGCACTGAGGACGGGGCACAGGGAGGCCCGGCAGTCCAGACAGTAGAAGCATCGGGCTGTGTCCTGGGACAACTGGAGGGCTGTTCCCATTTTCCTTGGTGAAAACTCACGTTCCCACCCACAAGGCCACCGGACTGGCCTGAAGGATTGAGATGACAGAAGGGGCCCAGCCGCCCTCCACTCAGCACGACCAGCTCTGTGCTCACCTCTGCCATCTTTCCCTCGGACCCAGCTGAGGGTCCCGGGCTGAGGCTGGCCTCACCAGCCCCTGGGAGTGGTGGGTGGGGAGGGTTCTGCCAGAGCTCCAGTCTCCCCTCCCATTCATTCTTGAACAGGGGTAACCCAGCAACATACACCAGCACCATGTCCCTGGTAACAAGTGGGTGGGGAAACTGGAGAAGGGTCATCGTCTAGGGAGGCGGGCAGAGAGACCCACACTGGCTACCTCCCTCCCGACCCACGCCCTGACTGTCCCCCACCTCCAGGGCCACCGCCGACTCTGCTACCCCAGCCCCTGCGGAAGACGGGGGCAAGAGGACCACGCTCCCCGCCTGTCCCCCTGGCCGCTTTTCCCCTTCTTTCCTCTCTGTTCTTGGCTCCCCACCGTCCAGCCCTCAGCTCCAGAGACTTGGGGGAGGGGCTGCCACAGGCCTCCCTGTTTGAAGCCTGCCCTTGTCCCAGGTGCAGGGAGTGCCCTAGCCCCTCCTGGCCTCCATTCTGGTTTTAACCATTGTTTTGTTCTGTGATGGGGGAGGGGAGCCCATGCTGAGTCTCCCACGGCCTGTGTTTGGAGGGGCACCCACTTCTCCAGCCTGGGACCCCTGGCTTTGCCCAACACCAGCCCCTGACCCAACCCGAGTCCAAATGTTTACAGGGAGCCTCCTGCCCACCCCCACAACCTGCCCCCACCCCCAAGCCACTCGGAGGCCCCAAAGGAAAAAGCACAAGAAGCGTGAGACGCCACCATTCCTGAAGACCACAGTCCACTTGTTCATTCTCGTAGCTTTTTTTTTTTTAATTAAAAGAAAGTCAAAGGGGGGAAAAAAAAGAAAACTGCAAACCTAGAAAACTTTTTAGAAAAAACTATTTAAAACTGTCAGATCCTGACCAGCACCCACCCAACCCCTTTCCGGTGATTCCGTGCCTTGAGTGTGTCTACGTGTTTACACCCATCCCTCTGCTGGTTGCCCCCTGTGCGGGTGGCACCCCGACCCTGCCCTCCACAGAATTGGGTTCCAAGGGCTGTTTCAGACAACTGCCAACATCACTGAGGGCCCCACCCCAGTGGCCCTGGGCCCTGGCTCCATTAACCTAAACGTAGCTCCTTAGCGCTAACCTAGGAACCGCCGCTGCCTGCTGAGGGGCCATGCCCCTCATGCCCTCGCCCCAGGCCCGGGTCCTTCAGCGTTGAACACTTCCTTGCTTTTTTCACATGTTTTATGGAATTGTTCACCTGGTTTGAAATAATAAAACGTAGAAAGAAAAAAAAAAAAGATTCCAAGACCTTCTTGGCATTCTTCTCTCCTGCAGGCAGAGACCCAGGCTTAGATGTGCTAAGGTGCTTGTGGTCTTGCCCTGGGTACTCAACTGCCAGGTCATACTGAGGCCCAGTACTCATCTCTTCAGTTTTCCCACTTGGACTAGTCATCTTAACGTGTTAGGGGCCTCTAGGTCCCCCCCTTGACCCCCAGCGCCTCTGCAGTCTTGGGTCTGGGGCAGCCTCCTGGAACAGTGGGGCCGATTTCTTAAGAAGCTCACCTAAGGGATTCTTCCACACTGGGAGCAGGAGTGTCCAGTGAGTCTCTGAGGCTTTCATGAAGCTATGGGAAGTGCTCGTGCGTTGCTGGAGGAGGGAGCGGCAGATGACAGTGACTGTGATCCACAGTCGCTGTGGGTGAACCCCAAGAGCCAGGCAAGGTCCCTGGACTTTTTCCCGGGAGCCGGCTGAGCCCGTGGGGAGGGGTCGGTGAAAGGCCCTCCTCTGCCGGGCGGGGTTCGTAGACGAGCTTTTCCACCGTCGGCCGCCAGAGGGCGCGGCAGTCCACGCTTGGCCCCGCCGGGCTGGTCACGGAGGCTGACGTCATCGGGTCCTGCGGAGGCCGCGGGCCACAAAGGCCGCTTTGTAGGGCGGCGGCGGGACAAAGCGGCCCGGGCCGGGGTCGGCGCCTCCGAGGCGGGAAGGGCGGGGCGGGTGGGAGGATAGGGCCGGGGACCTGGGACCCCGCCTCCGCACACCTGGCAGTCCCCTCTCGGCCTCTGGGCCCCCGAGTCCTGGCAGGCGTTGAGAGGCTGTGGCCGCCCCCCTCGGAAGGAGTTCAGCGGCGCCCCCGGTCCCTCGGGCCTTTCCTGCTACCCCTGTCTCTGAGGGCTAGGGAGCACCAACTGACTAGGAGAACAGAATCCCACGCCCAAGCCTGCATCCCTTGCCTTCAGCAGTCAGCCCTGGACCTCGCTGAACCCCAGATGTGCGGGTGGGGCGCAGTGCGAGTTCCGATGCCCTGATATCCACCCAGCAGGAAGCAGGAGCCAGAGATAGTTCCTTCCTTACGTCCTGAGGGGGAACCCTGCACAGAGGAACCATTCAGGAGCTGGCATTGTCTGCCTGATGAACGCAGTGTCTCCCTCCCTGAGTGGGCCATGCAGGATTCTAGCCAGGATTCCCTTGTACCCGGCTTGGCAGTGGGTCTGGGTGGGGTCCTGGCAAGCAGTGCTTCCCTGGGTGCAGGCAGCTAGGCCCCCACCTGCCCTTGGCCCTCCTACCCCTGCTCACATTTTGAGAGCATAAGGCTCCATTGTCCCAGCACTGCCGGGGGCGGCCTCTCAATTCATCCTTGTCTTTAGTGATTGGGAAATTCCCACCCATAGGGGGCGGTAGGCAGGGGATGATACATCCCAGGTGTCCTATACCCCAATGGGAGGGACTCTGTAAAGTTGACTCCGAGGGATTCCCCCCATTACCCAGGGCTGTCTGGGGCTGGACCCCAACCACCCTGCATCCCTGAGCAAGGAGACCCAGAGATTCAGTGCTCCTTGGCAGTGTGTCTTCCGGAGTTCTCCCAGCCTTAGAAGGCCCGTCTTCCTGGCCCCACCCATAGGCAGCTACATCTATGAAGCTCAGGACCTTTAGACAGGCAGAGGACCCAGGCTCCTGCTCCCAGACCAAGCTGTGGATCCCAGTATGAGGCAGACTCTCCAGTCAGTGGGGACCTCCACGAGGCTCGTCTACAGGCCCCATGAGGACCTGTCCCGCTCCAAATGGTTGCCCAGACTGCTGATGTGGTAGCAGGCTATTTTTAACCCACTTTTTGGCGGGGTGGGTGGGGAAACAGCTGGGAAGAGAGAAAGAGACAAGCTCTGAGAGTCAGAGAGGTCTGAAGGATGTAGGGAGACCCTGTGGGGAGAAGCCAGTCCAGGCCTGCAGTCACTTCCCAACTCCCCTGGGCAGGAGCCCTCACCCCCAGCAGGTGGGTGGAGGCCCAGATGCCAGGAGCAGAAGGGGAGGAGGCCCCATTAGAACTGGAGCCTCTGAGGCTGCAGGAGCTTCCAAGACCTAGAATAACCCCTTGGCCGTGTTTAGGGCAGCCCCATAGCTGCTCCTGATTTCCTCCAGAAAATCCTCCTACTCCCCTCAGAATCGTCCCCCCCACCCCCAACCCCACAGTGCCAAGCCAGCTATTAAGGCTGGAGAATACAAGTCCTGACTCCAGCTCCCTGGCCTGTGGCGTGGCCAGCCAGACCCTGGTTGCCCTGGGGAGTCAGGGACAGAACGGCAGCTTCTCTTGGCTGACTTTTGGGTCCTGGCCCACTTCCATACAACTGACCAATTCTTGGGTCTGTTGCCCTAAAAGAGATCCCAGGGGACCTCATCCTTGCCATGGGGCTGTGCATCCCCCCAACCCCCCTTGGACACGGAGAGGGGGAGCCAGCTCTCAGCATGCCTCCAAAGTGAAAGTGAAAGCCGCTCAGTCGTGTCTCTGTGACCCCATGGACGATACAGTCCATGGAACTCTCCAGGCCAGAATACTGGAGTAGGTAGCCATTCCCTTCTCGAGGGGATCTTCCCAACCCAGGGATCGAACCCAGGTCTCCTGCATTGCAGATGGATTCTTTACTAGCTAAGTCACAAGGGAAGCCCGCATGACCCCAAGGAGAGCCTCAAGTCAGCTGAGGTCTGCATGCAGCTGTGTGACAGCAAGTATGTCCCTGGCTGCCAGCCAGCCAGCGCCTCCATTAACCGCACAGCGACAGGCACTAGTGTTCAGGGGGTCAGAGGTCAAGGCTATGGATCTCTTTCTTTTCCCTGCTTTGATTCCCCCTCTCACAGGAGACGCAGCCTGACAGGTGATCTTATTTAAGAGAAAAATCAGTTGTACTTTCCTTGGTATTTATCCTGTTTTCTGACCTCATTGTGGGTGGAGGGAGTCAAGGCCTGAGTGGCTGAGGCCTGAAGGGACCTGAAATCTCTCTTCTCCATCAACTCCCCCATCCTCATCCAGGCTCAGCAGGCCCAGGAAGGTGGCAGGGCTTCATGCAGGCACTTCATCTATCTCTTGCTTCCCTGTGCCTGGTGGCTTCCCAAGTGATAGTGGCAGCTGGGAATCCTAGAGCCCTACAGAATGGCCTGGACCTGGTGTTACAAGCATCGAGGGCTTCACAGAGAAAGGTGGGTAGTGAGTGATAAGGAAAAGTCCAGCAGGTGGCAAAGGGGAGGGCAGAGGGCACAGCCTAAGCTAAGTCCTGGCAAAGAAGCAGCTGCCACCTCCCAGAAATGGGGTAGCTGAAGTGCTGGCAGGGTTAGCCAGGGCTGAGTCAGAGAGGGGTTTGTGAATGCCTGATTAAGAGCCTCGGATGTCCCCAGGCTGGAGGAGCTGGGGAAGCAGGGTAACTGCAGAGGGGAGGTACTGGGAAGAGATCTGGCAGAAAGACCGCGGGGACCACCCCCAGGTGAAGGGGTCAGGCTTCAAGCTGCAGGGGAAGGAGGTGGGGCCTTGTTCTGTCTTAAAGGAGACAGAGGCCTCTCTGACTTGGGGCTCTCTAGAGGGCGGAGGGTGTGGGCTTCTTGCCATTGCTGGGGGTGGGCTGGAGACTCGTGGAGGAAGACTAAGGAATCCTAGGCAGCTGGGGAGGGAAGGGGGTTCAGGTGGAGGGTCAGTGCTGTCCTGGGGGCTGGGGGTGTGTGTAAGGGAAGAAAGGGGACAGAAAGAGACAGGAGAGGAGTTAAGCCAGAGAGAAGGCCCGGTGAAGCTGGGCGGGAAGAAGCAGTGGTGAGTCTCCCTCGAGGCCCACAGGCTTGCATGCCACAGGATACCCAGCGCCGAGATGGCAGCCAGAGCGTGCACCTGTGTACCCTACTGAGTGCCAGACCTGCCTGGCTCACCCTTTACTACCGCGGGACAAGCATGGAGAGGGGACTGAGAGGTTCAGTCTCCCCCTAGGGACACACAGCTGGTGAGCAGCAGAATCAGAATTCAACCCAGTCACTCCCCGGCTACTATAGGGGTGGATTCCTGGGACGGGCTCCGATCCACCCTCCCGGAGCAAACTGACCCCCACCTGGCGCTCTCTGGAGGCTCTCCCACCCCGGCCCCCCTGCCCTGCCCAGCTCCCAAGCCAAGGGAGGGAAGGTAGCATTTATGTTAATGTATGTTAATGGGGACTGGGTGCCACCGGAGTCCACCCTGCCGCATTCCTGGCACCTCCTCCCCCGGGTTATGGCGGAGGAGGAGAGAGGGAGGCCCCACCCCCAAGGCCCCTCGTCTCTCTCCCCACTCCCTCTCCCCCCTGCTGGGCAACGAAGAAAACAGAAGTGAGTGAGGAGCTGTGATGTGGCTGGTTGGGGGGGCTCCCCGTCCCGGAGGGGCTGACCTCAGCCAGGGAGGAATGTGCAGGAGGCGGAGGGCAGGGGCGGAGCGGGTGGGGGTAGGGCCCCAGCCAGAGGCACAGGCTTCCCGGTGGCCCCTCCCTCAACCCTTCCACCTCGGCTCTGACATGGCCCTCAGAAGGCAAGGAGGGGAGGAGCTCATCTTCCCGAAAAGGTGGGCCAACGGGGGTTCCTCTGGGAGCCTGGACACCAGGCTGGGGGTGGGTGAGGGCAATGTCAGACAAACCTTCCCGGGAGATCCCCTGGCGTGGCTAGCAGAGTGTCAGGGAAACCAGGCCTCAGTTGGGCTCTCCAGGGCCTGATTTCCACCGCTTATCCCCCCTTGCCTAAAGTCCTCCTCCGGGTAGCACGTCTTAGTCCCCACGTGGCCGGAAGAGGGAAAGGTCGAACCAGTGGTTGGAGCCACCAGCCCTGATGGCTAAAGCAGGTGTGAGTGGGGAGCCAAGGCTCAACCCAGCCCAGGCTGGGCACTGAGAGGGTTGGCTGCAATCTTGCATAAATGGATGTCCCACCCCAGCCCAGTCACACCACCACCGAGTCCAGGCAGGGTGCAAGGGGCACGCCCAGCTGAGAGTGAGGACTGTGGAGGCAGGTGCTGGCATTTGGCACAACAATCCAGTTATTTCCAGAAGGAAAAACCAAGGCCCTAGCAGGCTATACTGCTGACAGTCAGCACCAGGCACCCACGCTGCCTCCCCTGGTTGGTTCAGCTCTATTGAGACCCAGGCCCAGGCCGTGTGAATCCAAAATGCTTGGGGACTTCCAGAGCCCAATGTGACCCACTAACCCTAGAGGGCTGGCTTCATGAAGTCCCTCCCCAGGGTCTGCATACTCTGGGACCCAGGACTGAGAAGCAGAAAAGAGACCTTGTGGGGATGGGGACAACCTGAGCTCTCACCCCTGGGGATCTCCCTGTTCCAAGGACATCTGGAAGCTGGAAGGCAATGCCAAGCACTCGTGTGGACCCGGGGACAGCCTGGTCCTTTTGGCTGGGGGTTGAGTCCCAGGATGTTGGAAAGATGGTGGGGGGTGTGGATCCTGGTCTCATTATCCAGTATGGACACTGGGTTATTGGGGGAGGGGCATAAAATAGAGCCTGGGACCCTGGGACTGAAGAACTAAAAGCAATGGGGTCAGGTAGGGGGCACCATGGGGTTGGGTGGGGACCTCAAAGGCACTTGCTGATCTTGGCTGCATGGGTGGAAAATTGTAAACAGCCAAAGAATTTTGTTTGCTTGCATGGGGCCAGAGGAGGCTGCCCAGACCCAAAGCGAAAGAGCCTGGGAGGAGGGAGAGAGGCCACGTGCTGGAAGTCCTGGGGCTCAGGCAGGGCTGCATCCCCCCACTCCCCCTCCTGAAGGCCCCTGGTCGTCCCACGGACGCCCACCCTTCACTGCCAACCAGCCAGCCAGAGCAGGCCAGAGACACCAGGCCTGAGGCTCAGCTAAGAGAGGCAGGTCCCTCCCCAACCTGGCTGGGCACAGACACCTCCACTCCAGGAACTCGCAGGAAATGCACCAGAGAGCCATGGCCTCCCTTGCAGACCCCCAGGGAGCTAGCTGCCAGTCAGCCTTGGGGAAAATGTAAGAGGATGCATTTTGAGGGAACTGAGGGATGGAAGACGCCCACCTTCGAGCCCTGGCATGTTTAGCCAGGTGGACCTGAGGACCCGCTTGGCCACGGTCGACATTCAGCTCCTCCAAGGAAGAAGCCCTGGCGGTATCAAAAGGGTGTGTGCCCTAGAGTCACCTTTAGGCCAAGGCCACAGACCCTTCCCAGTTGAGGTGCTGAGAAGCCCCTTCCTATCCTTGAAGCCCCCTGGGGTGTCTCACTCTGGTGAGGCAGACCTTGCCTGCCACCTACACCCTTGGAAGAAAGAGTCCATGGACATGACATAGAATGCCCCTCACCTTCCAACACAGACGTGGGACCACTGGTCAGGACTGGTCTCTGACCAGTGCCGAAGTCAGACTTTTCTCCTGCTGTCGGCCTGCCCCTCCAGCCCTCTTCTCCCACCCAACACTGGCCGTCATCAGAGCCACTGCCAGCCAGGTGGCAGAAGTACTAAGTCGCCCAAGCCCTGCGGAAGGATGGGGGCTGGGTCTTGGGGGCCCATCAGATCTCCACTTGAGGACCCCTTCCCTGACCAGCCCTTCTCAGCAGACTCCTGGGGACCCAGGTGGCAGCAAGCCCCCTCATTCCCCGCCTCGAGCTCCCAGGCTGCGGAGGGACAGACAGGTGAAAGAAGCGAGTCCCTGGGTGTGCCCTGTCTGCCCGTTCCCTCTGCCGGCTGCACAGCTCTGCCCAGGGCTACGAGGTCTCTATTGCTTCTTCCTCATTTGCCCGGATGGACGGCATGCCCAACTTCCAGGACCTCTGTGTGGGGCATCCTCTAGCCTGAAGCCCCACAGGGGAGGGGTCGGCCCTTCCTGCCCCTCCCTCGTGCCCGCTCCACTCTGGCCAGGCCACCAACTCCAGCCGGTCCCGGCTGCCTGCCCAGTCACCCGACCCGCCCCGTAAACTTGACGGGGCGGGCGCAGCTGGCTTGGTGGGGGCGGGGGCTGCTCCTTAAAGGAGCCGTCAGAGGGTGCCCGGGGCCCCTCGGCTTCTCCGACCTTCTCCAGGGTGAGAAGAGGCAGCGGGGTGAGGAGCCGCTGCTGCCGGAGCTCTTGGTGGAGTGTGGGGAGGAAGCCTGGCGTCCTGGGATGCCGCAGACCTCCTGGGCCTAGAAGAGACGGTGGCAAGTGCCAGTGGAAGGAAGGAAGGAGGTGGGAGTCCTGGGGTGGGAGGGGTCTGGAAGCGGTGGCGGAGCTAGGGGGGTGGTTTGGGGAGGGCGGTTTGGAAGGAACGTGCCCCAGCAGCTGCGCCCCTCGCTTGATCGTGCCCCAGGACCTTGCCCTGTGCCAGGGCTTACTGTGCCCGGCACCTGCCCAGCCAGCTTCTGGGAAGGAGGGTGGGCACTGCAGCCAGAGCCTGGCCCCATGTGAGGGGTCCAAGGAAGAAGGACTCTGGCTCACAGAATTGGTGGGCCTCAAAGATGGGGAAACCCTTGAAGGCAAAGACGGGATGGAGAGGCTGAGGGAGACGCCAGAGGCTCGAGAGGGAAGGACAGCTCCCCCAGCTGGGGGGTGAGAGGCTGCCCCAGGCCCTTGGCTCTCCCCACTTGATTCCTCTTGGGTCTGAAGTCTGAGATCATAGCATTTCTGGGTGTGATCGGCCCCTCCCGCCCTCTGGGGTGGGGAGAGAGAGGTCCAGCGCAAGGCTGGGGCTGCCGGGTCCAAGTGGGCGCAGCTCCCGAACCAGAAGCTGAGGCGTCTGCCCTGCCCAGCCCTGGGTCTCCCAGCTAGCTTCTCCCCCTGAGAAGTGGGCTTCTGGGGTGTCTCGGAGTTGAAGCAGTGATGGGTGCTGCAGTTATATTTGCTCACCTGCATCCAGAGAGATGCGTACACTTGCGCACATAGCCATACACACACATGCGACACACATATACATGCTTACAAGGTGTACACCGCTGACATGTACATCCTGCGTGCACACGTGTACAACGCCATGTGTGCGCACACACATGCATATCACACCTATGTGTACAATACAGCACATATACCAGGTGGTCTCACATAGGTATGTGCAGATATGCATGCAGACACAGTACACAGACATCGAGCACAGCTACACAAAGGACCCACAGAACTCATGCTCACAGGCACCCACTCCAGCAGCTCCTGCTCCAAAGGTGCCTCTGTCCCTCTGAGGACCCGTGGGTGCCCAGCCTCCTCCAGAGGCATGACCCCCTCTTGTTACACGCATACCCATGACTGGCTCGTTTTGCTCGTCGCACTTGGCACCTCTGTAGGGACTTCAAGCAACCCGAATCCTCCTTGGTCCTCTGCCTCCTCCTGCAGGGAGGACCTTGCCTGTGTGCCCCAATGCCCCTAGCCCCAGTCCCAGGCTGGCATGAAGTAGGCGCACTGACTTGGTGAATTAATGCCTGTGGGTGTGTATGCAGGAGGGCGGGTTCCTGGCGAGGGTGACGTGGTGGGGCGGGCGCCTGCCAGTGTGGGGTTGACCCCGAGGGTGTGCCCAGCGTGGGTGTGTCTGTGATTGTGGCCAGACAGGGCACCCTGCGAGGGAGAGGAGGGCTCAGAAGTGGAATGCGACCCCCCAGCCTCTTTCCCTAAGGGCTGTAATCTGATCCCTGGGGACTCTCCCCCCACCAGCCTCCCGCCCTCGCCCCTTGCTGCAGCTCCTTCTCCTCCAGATCCCGGGGCAGAGTCCAGGGCGGCTCGAGGCTCCTCCACACGCGCCCGCTGAACCCTGAGCTCCCTGAGCCGCGGGGATGGGGCAGGCCGAGGCTGCCGCCATGATCCCGGGCCTGGCCCTGCTCTGGGTGGCAGGGCTGGGGGGTGCTGCGCCCAGCACCCCACGCCTCCGCCTCTCCTTCCAAGGTAGGTGCACCTGGCAAGCGGGAGGCCCCAGCTCAGGGTGGGCAAGGAGAGGGGCCCAGGGTGGGTAGGGGGCACTGTTTGCTGTCACCCTTGTGTGTGCGCCACCCAATCCCAGATTGGGGGGCACGCTCAGGCCATCCCCAGTTAACCCTCTCCTGGCCTCAGTCCCCAAGTGCTCTGCCCACATTCTCCTCATGCTTTCCCAGGAAGACCCCTTCTGTCCCCATGGCAACAGATCCTGCCTCCACTCCATCCCCTGCTCCCAGGAAGGTTGAGGTGGGTGGGGGGGAGCATCAGAGCCGCCTTCCCACACCCCCTCTACACAGGGTGTTGAATAGGCAGCGACATCATACTGAACCCTGGCTGGTGGCAGAGAACCCTGAGCCTGACTTTGGGGTCGGGGTTCTGGCTGTCCCAACATGAGGCCGTATCCCGGAACACTTGCCTCCCTGTGCACCAGCCTGGAGACACTGCTTGTCTGAGCACGCGCTGGAAGCTCCACCTGCTTCCCCCGTGGGGGTGGGGTGGGGGGGCTGCGCCGCCCACTCTGGCAGCTTGGCCGGCACCTGGGTGGGCCTGTCCTCCCGAGTTGCACACTCACACGCATGTAAATCCACCTGTGTGTGGGCCAGGTCTCATGTACAACCTTGGCCTGGAGGAAGCTTCTAGCATGACTGGTGAATCCTCAGTGTCCGCACCCCACAGAGCTCCAGGCCCGGCATGGTCTCCGGACCTTCAGGCTGGAGAGGACCTGCTGCTATGAAGCGCTGCTGCTCGATGAGGAACGTGGGCGCCTGTTTGTGGGCGCTGAGAACCACGTGGCCTCCCTCAGCCTGGACAACATTAGCAAGAGGGCCAAGAAGGTGCCAGAAACCCCACCACCACCCAGCCTCAGCACCGGCCCCCCAGGAAAGAGCCCCGGGGAGGTTGGGTCACAAGTGGACACCCTCAGCTTAGAGACCGTGCTGTGTTTGCCCACCCCCACCCTCCCATAGCTGGCCTGGCCGGCCCGTGTGGAATGGCGAGAGGAGTGCAACTGGGCCGGGAAGGACATTGGCGTGAGTGTTGGCTGCCTGGGTGGGAGTGGCGCGGGTCAGCCCCTCACTCTAGCGATGGGCAGTGCTGAAACAGAGGGCCGCCTGTTCTGGCTGGGACTGGGGGCAAGAGGGTCGAGGTGGCTGAAGTCCGGAGGTAGTGAGTCAGGGTGGGGGCCTCATGTGATTCTTCCTGGGGGCCTCTGAGTCACAGGGGACAATGCAGGCCTCTGCTTCCCCATGAACCCATTCTGGGGAGAGGTGGGAGGGCCGGGCTGGTCACCAAGGGCACCCGGGTCCGTGTCGCCCATGTTAGTACTTGCCTCAGCTGATGCACCAAAGAAGGGGTGGGGGCAGCACTGGGGAGCGGGGGCCCCTTCAGGCCACCTCCCTGAGGGAGGCCTCCTTGTTCCTGACCCTGCCTGCCTGCATGCTAGACCGAGTGCATGAACTTCGTGAAGCTGCTCCATGCCTACAACCATACCCACCTGCTGGCCTGCGGCACAGGGGCCTTCCACCCAATCTGTGCATTTGTGGAGGTGGGCCAGCGGCTGGAGGTAAGGCTGGAGCTGGTCAGAGAGGGAGGTAGGGAGGGTAAGGAAGGAGGAAGGGCCTGTATTAGTAACTCCCCGCTGCCTCCCAGGAGCCCATGCTCCGGCTGGACCCTCGAAGGCTGGAGGATGGCAAGGGCAAGAGTCCTTATGACCCCAGGCATCGGGCTGCCTCCGTGCTGGTGGGTGAGTCCAAAGGCTGGGACCCCAGGAGAGCTCCTGGAACCCGCACCCCCCCCCAGAGACTCTAGCATCTTGTAAAGTCCAAAGACCCTCCCTAGAGCCCCAGGGATCCCCCCATAGCCTCACTGATTCCCCAAGAGCCCCCAGAACTCCCCCAACCTGCCATAGGAACCTTTGGATTTGCTCAGCAGCCTTGCCGTATCTACAGGGGAAGAGCTGTACTCGGGGGTAGCTGCGGACCTCATGGGCCGGGACTTCACCATCTTCCGCAGCCTCGGCCAGCGTCCAAGTCTTCGGACAGAGCCGCACGACTCCCGCTGGCTTAACGGTGAAAGGCTGGGGGTGGGGACTGTCGGGAGGGGGCCCTCATCTCCAACAGAGCAGGTGCTGAGTAAGGCACCTGCTTTCCAGATGGCTATCCTGGGTCAAGCCCTGCACTGGGCACTGGGTCAGAGGGCAAGACGAGATAGGTGTGACCCAGGCCCTCTTTGAGTTCAGACCTCAGAACGAATGCACGATAAGATCAGCTCCCATGGCCAGGAGATACAGGGAGAGAATAGACAAGGGAAGAGGAGACGAGGTGGGAGTGGTGGTGGTGAGAGTGGGGGGGTTGGGGACAGGAAGCCACTCTGCCGAAAAGAGGAATGAGCTAATTCCCAGAACACAGCAGGATTTCGGGAAGAGCATTCCAGGCAGAGGGAATGATGAACGCAAAGGCCCCGGGGACAGGAACAAGCCAAGGAACAGACTCGTGAAGGGAGCAATGATAAGGGGCCTGCCCTGTGAGGAGAGGGTAGCGCCAGAGTACCTTATTCTGAGTGAGGGGACCCAGTAGAGTATTTGAAGCAGGAGCCAGGGCATCTGCTTCCCGCTAGAGAGGAAGATTCATAAGTGAAGGCAAAACCCAGATACCCAGGATCGCTCCTTTCTTGGTGCACTGGCATGGAGAACTGCCAGGAGAGGGGTGAGGGGCCCGCCACTGGCCAAGGTCACCTGCTGTAAGCCCAGGTAGCCGCGGTCTCTGCTTCCCTCTTGTGGCTGCTTCTTGACTCGCAGGCCCTCTTCTGTTCGCTTCTGTCCTGGGGAGCCCTTCGAACTTGCTTCTGGAGGTGGGGTGGTCAGCTGCTGCCCTGAGGGCTTCTGCTGGCTTAAAGAGAAGGGGAGGCAGGGCCAGGCAGGACCTCAGTGACCCCTCGCCTCCTGCTGCGGCCAGAGCCCAAGTTTATCAAGGTCTTTTGGATCCCGGAGAGTGAAAACCCAGATGATGACAAGATCTACTTCTTCTTCCGTGAGTCGGCGGTGGAGGCCACGCCGGCGCTGGGACGCCTGTCTGTGTCCCGCGTTGGCCAGATCTGCAGGGTGAGGCCTTCCTGGGCCGCATTCGGGGGCTCCGCCACAGCCCCTTTGCCTGTCAGGGCCTCGCCCTCATCCCCTCCTACTGACCCCTGCAGAACGATGTGGGTGGCCAGCGCAGCCTGGTCAACAAGTGGACAACGTTCCTGAAGGCGCGGCTGGTGTGCTCGGTGCCCGGTGCCGAGGGTGATACCAACTTTGACCAGCTCCGTAAGCGGCAGGAGTGGAGGATGGGGTGGGGGGCAGTGAACGCAGGGGCACAGACCCTGGAGCCTGGCTCTGCACCCTCCCCCAACATGGTCCCTTCCCTACAGAGGACGTGTTCCTGTTGTCCTCGCGAGATCGCTGGACCCCGCTGCTCTATGCTGTCTTCTCCACATCCAGGTGAGGTGTGGGAGGTAGTGGGCTGGGCGGCCCAGGCTCCACTGGAGCCCTTCGCTCCACTGACATCTTCACCTGCAGCAGCATCTTCCAGGGTTCTGCCGTGTGCGTGTACAGCATGAATGATGTACGCCGGGCCTTCCTGGGACCCTTTGCACACAAGGAGGGGCCCATGCACCAGTGGGTGTCCTACCAGGGACGTGTCCCCTACCCCCGACCTGGCATGGTGCGTAGCCCAGGGACTACCTCCGCAACCCAGTTAAACCTGCAGGGGGAGGACTTGGCCTGGGGTCTTCTTGGTGAATGTGGTTTCTTCCTTTTTTTTTTTTTTTTTTTAATGGTTGGGAAAACATCCTCTTCATCAGACAGGGTTCCTCAGGGGAAGGTCATAATTCCCCCTCAGATTGCCAGGGCAGGGCTCTGTCCAATACCCACCCCCTCATACACACACTCCAAGTTCTGGGTGGTCTCCTGTGGAGGGCTGCCCACTCGGCCTTCTTATCCACTTCCTTGTCATGCTTCCTCCCCACCTCCCAGTGCCCCAGCAAGACTTTTGGCACCTTCAGTTCTACCAAGGACTTTCCTGACGATGTTATCCAGTTTGCCCGGAACCACCCCCTCATGTACAATTCGGTCCTGCCCATCGGTGGGCGCCCTCTCTTCCAACAAGTGGGCGCTGGGTACACGTTCACCCAGATCACTGCAGATCGTGTCGCAGCTGCTGATGGATACTACGATGTCCTCTTCATCGGCACAGGTCAGGGTCCTGCCATGACCACCTAAAAAACCCAGCGCAGGCTCTTTGGCCTATTAGTGGAATTTCCCTGCTTTCAGACCAAATCCATATGTTTCCCGGGGCTGTGTCCCTCATCTCCTTCTGGATGCTGCTCTGATTGCTCCAACCCGCATTCTTCACCTCTCCAGCCATGCTGGGGGTGGAGGCATCAGAGGCAAGGAGACCCCTGGCCGTAGCTGTCAGAGGGCACAAGGAGTCACCCCCTCTTCTTATCCCTACAGATGCAGGCACAGTGCTGAAGGTGATCTCCGTCCCCAAGGGCGGCTGGCCGAATGCCGAGGGGCTGCTTCTGGAGGAATTACACATGTTTGAGGTAAGACCTAGCCCCCACTGCCTGAAGGACCCCCACCCCATGGAGCCATGATCCCAGAGCCCCCCTCCTCCTCAGGACTCAGCTGCTGTCACCAGCATGCAAATCTCTTCCAAGAGGGTAAGTGACCAGAGTGCTTGGGGGTGGAATGGACCCAGAGTGTTCCCAGGTGCCCCCACTCCCATTCTTTAGGTAATGATAAGCCCCAATTTCCGTTTCAAGGACAGGCTCTGCCTTCGGTAGACTGTGACTTGAGACCCCAGTGTTCCCTTTTGTCAAATGGGGGGAAGGGATCCCTGACCTTTGGGAGGTTGGCACTGGGCCTCCCTTGGTCAGCCTGGAGCCCTTATATCCCTAGCACCAACTGTACGTAGCCTCTCGCAGCGGGGTGGCCCAGATCCCGTTGCACCGCTGCGCTGCCCACGGCCGTGCCTGTGCCGAATGCTGCCTGGCACGTGACCCCTACTGTGCCTGGGATGGGGCCAAGTGCACTCGCTTCCAGCCCAGTGCCAAGAGGTGAGCAGGGTCAAGGACGTGCTGCCCGGAGGGAGTCTTTACCTATCCCTGGCTAAAAGACGCACTCACGGAGGCTCTAATGACCCCCGATCCCCAGGCGGTTCCGACGGCAGGACGTAAGGAACGGCGACCCCAGCACACTGTGTTCCGGGGGTGAGTGTCTCAGCTGCTCTCATCCCTCAGCGCTTAAAGACTGCCCCACCCTGTCCTGCTTTGCCAGAATCTGACATTCGCTTTGCCCCTAGACTCATCCCACCCTGCGCTGCTGGAGCAGAAGGTGCTGGGTGTGGAGGGAGGTAGCGCCTTCCTGGAGTGTGAGCCCCGCTCGCTGCAGGCGCACGTGGAGTGGACCTTCCAGCGCGCGGGGGAGTCTCCCTACACTCAGGTGAGCCTCCCCCTACCCCCTCTCCAAACAGGCCCGGTTCCAACCCTAATGTCCAGAAAGTGCCAGCCCTGATTAATGAGGCCCTTAGCCCGCTCCGCACGTCTACATGCGATCCAGCCCCGCCCTATGAGTCTCAGGCCAATCAGACCCCTAACGCCCAATTTGGTCCCTGGCCCGCAACTCCGCATCCAGGTGAGGCCCCATTCCTCTAACTAGGCGCCTAACATCCCTGCCCGGTCGGAGAGAAGCCCTGCCCTCTCCTCGCCCACTGAGCTCTCCGACCCGCCCTCACGTGCAGATAAGCTCCGCCCCCCCGCCGTTCCCTAAAATCCTCGCCTCCCGCTGATCCACCGGCAGGTGCCTGCGGAGGAGCGGGCGGAGCGCTCGAGGAGGGGATTGCTGCTGCGCGGGCTACGGCGTGGGGACTCCGGCGTGTACCTGTGTGCAGCGGTGGAGCAGGGCTTTTCGCAGCCACTGCGTCGCCTGGCGCTGCACGTGCTGAGCGCAGCACAGGCTGAAAGACTGGCCCGGGCCGAGGATACTGCGCCAGTCGCCCCGCCGGGCCCCAAGCTCTGGTACCGGGACTTTCTGCAGCTGGTGGAGCCCGGCGGCGGTGGTGCGAACTCCCTGCGAATGTGTCGCCCGCAGCCCGCGCCGCGCCCACAGGTCCCTGAGTCACGGAGAAAGGGCCGCAACCGGAGGACACACGCCCCAGAGCTGCGGGCTGAGCGGGGCCCGCGCAGCGCAGCGGACTGGTGACTTGGCCGTCCCCACGCTGGGGACTGGGGAGGAGGCGGCAGGAGGGAGAGGGGGCGCTCAGACCCTGGGAGACGGCTAGGGGCCCGGCGTTTCCTGATGGAGGGAAGACACCGACCGACAGGCCCTGGCCAAGGGGCAGCCATGCTGGCTTATTTATTAACAAGAGGATAACCCTTGAATGTAACCCCAATAGGGGCGGCCTAGGCTGAGCACAGGGTCCGGCTGGTCGGGAGGCAGCAGAGAAGCAGGGTTCCCCGGGTACTTGGGTGGGAGTGGTGCCCGGAATGCCCACCCTGGGAGAAGGACCACCTCTTTGGGCAATGAGCAGAAAGCTGTGAACAGGCTGGGTGGGTGGGGTGGGGCAGGCCGACTGTACTAATGCAATAAACACATTTTCAGCCAAAGCTGGAATGGCCCCAGCAGACAATCGCTGGTCTTAGTGTTACCGACCCAGGTTCTTGGACTCTTTAATCAATAGAAGTTGATAAGAGGCCAGATGAGAAATTCAGGCAAGGCTTCAAGGACTCATGCTGCAGAACAAGGGAGTGAAAATAAGCCACAGGTGCCCAACTAGCAACAGGTGCTCTCCCTTGCTTGCGCTGGGGGTGGGGAAGGAGGGCAGGAGGGGTGAGTTGGTTCCTTAAATGGGGTGAGGGTAGGGTCAGATCCATGGTTCAGGCAGTAGGGTGGCTTAGGTGGTCAGCCTGCCCCCTTGTGGTGGTGTGGCAATTGGTTTTTTGGTCTGTTTTTTGGGGGGGGTGTCTTTTTTGTATCTTGTTTATAATTTGCCCCAACCGCAGGTTTATATAGTTGCTTTTAGTTGCTTACAGCAGGATTCCCCAACCGCCAGGCCTAGGACTGACACTGGTCTGTAGCCTGTTAGGAACCCGACTGCACAGCAGGAAGTGAGTGGAGGGCAAGCCAGCGAGCAAAGCTTCTTCCTCTGCGTCTTTCCATTGGTTGCGTTACCAGCTGAAATCAACCCCATCCCTCCCATCTGGTCCCTGGAAAAACCTGTCTTCCATGAAACCAATCCCTGTTGCCCAAATGGTCAGGGGACCGCTGCCTTACAATCTCTCTGTAGTCTGTTGCTCCAAGAGATGTTTGTCCAGGTGAAGTACTACAGCATAGGGTCCCATGTCTGATTCCCCTCTAGGGGGTTCTACACCCTTTCTTCTTAAGGGTTAAGGGGTTGAAGTTCTCTTCTGAAACCGCAGATCCTAGCCTACCCTAGAGGTGCAGAAGTCCCTCGCTGACTGCTTTCGGGGACCTGGGTTCCCCTCAGCTGGAATCGGTTGAAATCCTTGAGCCATCCTGAGCCTTACTTGAAAACTGTTGGGACTTAGAAGACACAAACTTAACCAAAGGGTTAAACAGACAAGGGCCAAAAAGGAGAACAGTAAAAAGCCAGTAGAGCAGGGGTCACCAACCTCCAGGATCTAATGCCTTGACAATCTGAGATGGAGCTGGTGTAATAATAGAAAAAAAGTTCACAAAAAATGTAATGTGCTCAAGTCGACCTGAAACCATTCCCCTACCCCATGCCCACTGAAAAATTACCTTCCAGGAAGCCAGTGCCTGGTGCCAGAAAGGTTGGAGACTGCTTCACTCAAGGGTCTAGGAAGGGAAGGAACCAGGATAACTTTGACAGGGCTTCCCTAACTGCTGACCAGACAGCGAAGGCGACAGCGCCCCTGCCAAAATTGTGAAGCCATTGCTGCTTGGGTGTCTATTTAACTTTTCTCTTTGCTGTTGCATTGATTTAGGTGCAGCAGGAAGTGTTAGTTACCCCACAAATTGTGCCTTGTTCTGTCAGAAGGTAATCAAGGACTAGATGATTATCAAGAGGTAAATACATTAACCCAAGTAACAAGAGAGGATTAAGTCCCATTAAAGCTTGCTCTTGTTGGTTTTATCACAATTAAGCAGTCTGGTGAGATTTCTCAGTGTGGCTTCTTGATAGGGAAAGCTACCCCATGGAGCTACCAGTCCTGTGGCCAGCCCTAGGAAGTGAACATTATTATTTATTTAGGTATTCAGCGGTAGACACTTGGGATCTTTGATTTTCCTTGCAACGTGTGTGATCTAGTTCCTGACTAGGAATGGAACCTGGGCCTCTGGCATTGGGAGTGCAAAATCTTGGCCCACTGGACCACCAGGGAAGTCCCTGAAGTAGACATTGTTAATGCAGTTATAGGCCATAGCTTGGACTTTCCCCGCGGCTCAACCATAAAGAAAACTCCTGCCATACGGGAGACATTGATTCAGTCCCTGGGTTGGGAAGATCCCGTGGGGAAGGAAATGGTGACCGTCTCTAGTATTCTTGCCTAGGAAATCCCATGGACAGAGGAGCCTGGTGGACTACAGTCCATGGGGTTGCCAAAGAGTGGGACACCACTTAGCCACTAAACAATAAAATAAAGCCTTGTGAATATCAAGTGCCCAGAAGCACCAATTTTCAATTTGTTGTTATAAGAAATGACCACAAGGTGGCAGCATTTCTCCCTGCCCAACTCTTGATTCCTTGGGCAACCAGAGCCTTAGGGGAAAAGTCCCATTCCTGGGTTGTAACTTAGAATGGGATGTGCCAGAAACAACACCCAAGGGCTTGTGTCTTCTTATTTCTTCCACCTTATCCTCCCCCACCCCAGACAAATCCAGAGCCCTGAAAACCGGCTACAGTGAGGGTGCTGAGGGTGCTCTTGGTAGGGTGAGTCTAAGGCAGAAGGTTGGAGGAGGGAACCCCTCAACTGGGAGACCTGAAAACTGGGTGAATTTACAAAGCTCGTCCAGCCCTGGGACTTTCCTGGCAGTTCAGTGGTTAAGACTCACACTTCCAGGGCAAGGGGCCCGAGTTCCATCCGTGGTTGGAGAACTAAGATCTCGCGTTCCATGTGGTGTGGCCAAGAAAATTGTTAAAAATAACTAAAAATGTCAGGGGAAAAAAAAAAATCTTCTAGCTCACAGAATCCACCATCCTTTGGGTACGCTAGGCTTGGCTTAGCTAGAGGAGGGTCTGACTGGATCTGGAGACTGTGGTCTTAGCGGAGCAGGCACTGCGGGGCCAAGGGAGGTTCTCTGATGACACAGCCTCCCTCGCCCCCTTAGCTTTACCACCCTCCAGCCTGGAGACCAGGCCTGCTCAGGCTTCAGGGCTGCAACACAGGCCAAGGTGCCAGAAGCCTGAAAAAAAAATAGAGTAGGCATTTCTTTTCTTTCTGTTAAACTTGTATTTTGGCATGTACTTGATTGATCACGTAGTGGAGTTCAAAGTGTCCAGCGAAATGATCCAGTTACGCAGACACAGGCATCCTTTGTGTGTGTGCGCTCAGTTGTGTCTGACTCTGTGACCCCGTGGGCTGTAGCCCACCAGGCTCCTCTGTCCATGGGATTTTCCAGGCAAGAATACTGGAGTGGGTTTCCTCCTCCAGGGGGAATCCCAACCCAGGGGTAGAACCCGGGTCCCTTGTGTCTCCCGCACTGGTAGGCGGATTCTTTACCACAAGTGCACCTGGGGAGCCCTGTGTCTAGTCTTTACTGCCTTCTTTTCCCATGTGCGTTCTGACAGAGTAAGGTAGTTGTAACTATACACAGTAGGTTCTTATTGACTATCTACTGTATATAAGTGCGTCTGTGTTAAACACAACCTCCCTGCATAGCTTCCCCCTTTGTGACCCAGTTTCTTTCCAAAGTCTGTGAGTCTGTTTTGTTAGTTCGTGATTATCAGTTTTAAAATTCCACTTATAAGAAAGATCACACAATGTTTACAATATTTGTCTTTCTCTGACATAGTGTAATCATCTCCTGGCCCATCTGTGTTGTTACAAATAGCAGTATTTCTTTCTATACCTACGGCTGAATATATATGTGTGTGTGTATATATATGGCATCGATATTAAGCTTTAACCTGTCAGTGGACAATTTGCTGATTCTGAGTCTGCTGCTGCTAAGTCGCTTCAGTCGTGTCCGACTCTGTGCGACCCCACTGACGGCAGCCCACCAGGCTCCCCCGTCCCTGGGATTCTCCAGGCAAGAACACTGGAGTGGGTTGCCATTGCCTTCTCCATGAGTCTAGGCTGCTGTAAATAGTGCTTCAGTGAACACTGGGGTACATGGTGTCTTTTTGAATTATGGTTCTTGCGTGACATCGGCCCAGGCGTGGGAATGTCAGATCCTAGGCTTAGCTCTCTTGAAAGTTTTTTCCAGGCATTCAGAGACTGTCGTTCATAGCGGCTGTTGCCGAAGTACATTCCCACTCACAGTGTGGGGAGGTCCCCTTTCCTCCAGGCTCCCTCCCGTATTTATTGTTTGTTGGCTTTGGATGATGGCTCTTCTTACAGGTGGGATTTGATTTCTCGTCATTTTGATTGGCTTTCCTGTAATTGGGCTACTGACCATCCTGTCCTGTGGTGGTTTTGTTTTGTTTTTTCTCCTTAAAGGTTGTAAGGAAAATGTAGCTGGTGCAGTTGGGTTCTTGAAAGTCACTTGTGTTTGGATTTGGTTTCTGCATTTTATTTCTGCAGTACCCACCCAGGACATTTCCTGAGGGCAGCTGTCATCAAGCGCTCCCAAAACCTTGTAAATTGGAGGTGCCAGTGAGCACCACTTGTCACATTGTCGTAAACAGAAATGTCACTTTTTCACGCCCACCTCTGGTTCCTTGGGCAACCAGAGCCTTAGGAAAAGTTGGCTTCCCGGGCTGTGAATTTGAGTGTAATGTGGCTGAGCAAACACCCAAGGGCTTGTATCTAGTTATTTCTCCCCCTAAAGCTCCCCCCACTCTTTGCCTCAGAATAATCTCAACCTGGGACCCAGCACGCTGCTGAGGCACCTAGGAGGCTGCGCCTTCAGGAAGGAGGCTTGAGCTGGGGACCCGAGCACCAGGAGCCATGGAGGAGGCGGGGGGCTTTACCAAAGCCCTCGAGGCTGGAGGGTCGGGCCACCATCCTTTGGGTGCACTAAGGTTGCTTTAGCTGCAGGAGAGCCGACCTGGACTGGGGGACCCTGGACCCAGCCACTACAGGTTTAAGACGGGGCTCAATTAAGGGCGCCCTCCCTGGCTGTCTCGAACCCACCAGCCATTGACGAAGTCTGCTCAGGCCCCAGGGATGTGATTAAACAGCCCAAATCATGGAGGCTGCAAGGAAGGAACTAGACATTGCTCTTCTTCACTTTCGTTTCGTACAGACGATACGCTGGAGTGTAGTCAATTTGCAACGTTCTGTTTTGTCAGGGTGCAGCCACCTGATTCATTTACTACCTACACAGACAGGATATCTATTCTGCTGGGGGTTCTTTTGCCATAGAAGTTACGACCCAAGAAGAACGAGCCAAGTTCCCTGTGCTGAATATCTAGCTTGTGGATTATCTATTACCGATACATATTTCTCTGTATATGTTAATCCTGACCTGCTAATTCATCCCAGGCCCTTCACCTTTGTGTGTGTGTGTGTGTGTGTGTGTAACCCCATATTTGTGTTTGAATTCTGAGAGTGTCCTTTTGTTTTGTAAGTTAGTTTCTTTGTATATCTTTATACATTTTGCCTAAGAAGGACATCATATGCGACTGTCTCCTCTGTCACTTAGTGTGGGATCCTCCAAGGTACAGCCATGTGGCATAATTTCATTTGGTTTTTCATGGCTGAGTAATAGTCCATTGCATATATTTATCACGTCGTCTTTAATCTTTAACCTGTTCGGTGGCTATTTTGCTGGTTCTGTCTTCGCTACTGTAAGCAGTGCTGCAGTGGACGTTGGGGTACATGTATCTTTTTGAATTATGGTTTCTCTGGGTAGAAGCCCAGGGGTGGAGATATCAGATCCTAGGCTTAGCTCTCTTGACAGTTTTTTTGAGGCATTCGGAGACTGTCATTTGGAGTGGCTGTTGCTGATATGCATTCCCACCTTCCTATGTGGAGGGGGATTCCCTTTCCTCCAGGCACAGTCCCATATTTATTGTTTATAGACCTGTGAGGATGGCCATTCTGACTGGCGGGATTTGATGTCTCCTTGTTTTCATTGGCATTCCTATAATAATTAGGGATGCCGCGCATCTTGTCCTGTGGTTGTTGGGGTTTTTTTTTCCCCCTTAACGGCTGTAAGGAAACTTGACCTGTGGCAACTGACTTCTTGAAAGTTGGTTGTGTGTGGAATTTGTTTCTGCAATACCCGCCCCAGGACATTGCCTGAGGGCAGGTGTCAGCAGCCCCCAGGCCTTGTGAGTTTGAGGCTCCAGGAAGCAGTAGTGATCCAGTTGTAGTTACAGGAAATGTCCACAAGATGGCAGCACTTCCACATGCCCACCTGTAGTTCCTCAGGCAGCCAGCCTTAGGGAAAGTTGGCTTGCTGGGCTGTGAATTGGAGTGGAATGTGCCTGAGCAAACACCCAAGGTTTTGTGTCTCACTACGTCTTTCCCCTAAAGCCTCACACCCCCTCCCCTCCAGACCAGTCCCAACCAGGACCACAGCACCAGGAGATGCGGAGATGCGGTTACTTTACCAGGGTCCTAAAGGCCACAGGGACCAGCCACCATTGTCTGGGTGTACTGGGGACTCTGGTTAGGGCTAGAGCAAACCAGACACCCTAGGTCTAAGAGGGGTCTCACCTAAGAGCACCCTACTTAGCTGTCTTGACCCCAGCACGAATTCAGGCCTGCTCAGGCTCCAGGGACGCCATAGCAGCTCGAGATGGGGAGGTGGGAGGGGAGACTCTAGCCACTGCTTTGCTTTTCTTTGTTTTCATTTCATGCCAATGGTATGTCGGAGTATAGTTGATTTGTAATGTTGTACTTGTTTCAGGGTACAGCTGCCTGATTCAGCTATGACATTGTCAGCACAGCATATCTGTTCATAAGAGGCTTCTTCTGAAATCGCTGTTACAGCAGAAGGTTGAGCACAGCTCCATGTGGTGAACATCAGGTCTTTGCGGACTGTCTATTGGAGAGTCAGAGTTATGTGTACAGGGAAGGAAGGAAGGAGGAAGATAATCTCATGAATTACCCACTACAGATATGGATTTCTGCGTGTACATATATTACTCCTGATCTGATTTGTCACCGGTCCTTCACTTTTTCCCTTTGGAACACTTTGCGTATGAATCCTCAGAGTCTCTCTTTGTGTTGAAAATTAGTTCCTTTGTATGTCTTCTAAAATTTTGCCTAAAAGGGACATCATATGCTATTTTATTCCTCTGAGTGACTTCACTTGGTGTATAAACATTCAAGGTCCATCACTGAGGATCCAGGGGCATCATTTCAGTGCTGGTGTTTTGTGCCCATTGTATAAATGTGCACACCTTTAAGCTCTAAGGTGACCTAGGACATTTTACTGCTCTGGGTCTAAGTTATTACAGGTAGTGTGTTCTGAACCTTGGGGTATATGTATGCTTCTGAATGATGGTTTTCTTCGGATGTAGACTCGGGGTGGGGGGCATGTCAGATCCTAAGCTTAGCATCTCTTGAAAGTTTTTTTTTCTGGCAGTGAAGGCTGTCCTTCACAGTGGCTGTGGACAATGGGCCTTCCAACCGGCAGCGTGGAGGGCTCCCTTTCTCCAGGTTCTCTCCTGTGTTCATTCTTTGTAGACGCGTGAGGATGGCCATTCCTGACTAGTAAGATGAAACTTTTCCGGTGAGTTTTCATTAGCAATGCTACGCTAATTAGGGGCACTGAGCTGCTGCTTCTGTGGTGGTAGATTGTGGGGTTTTTTTTTCCCCTCCTTAAAATCTTTGAGAGAAGAACACATGTTGTAATTGGCTTCCTTAAAGTCAATTGTTTTTGGAATGTATTTTGGCAATAACTGCTCCAGGACATTTACTAAGGGAAGCTGTCATTAAAAGCCCTCCTAGCCTTGTGAATTAGAGGTGCCGGTAAGGAGCAGTGGTCAAAAACTGTAGTTATAGGCAATGTCCACAAGTCAGTAGCACTGTCTCATACCCACCTCAGGCAACCAGTTGTTGCTGTTAAGTCTCTCAGTCCTTTTGGACACTTTACAACCC
Organism: Ovis canadensis; assembly: GCF_042477335.2. Lineage (NCBI taxonomy): Eukaryota > Metazoa > Chordata > Mammalia > Artiodactyla > Bovidae > Ovis > Ovis canadensis. The sequence goes on along the minus strand of NC_091263.1, from coordinate 64,728,831 downwards.
CATGGACTACAGCATGCCAGGCTTCCCTGTCCTTCACCATCTCCTGGAGCTTGCTTAAACTCATGTCCATCGAGTTGGTGGTGCCATTCAACCATCTCGACCTCTGTGGTCCCTTTCTGCCCCTGCCTTCTATCTTTCCTAGCACCAGGGTCTTTTCCAATGAGTTGGCTCTTCGCATCAGGTGGCCAGAATATTGGAGCTTCAGTATCTGTCTTTCCAATGAATATTCAGGGCTGATTTCCTTTAGGATTGATTGGTTTGATCTCCTTGCAGTCCAAGGGACTCTCAAGCGTCTTCTCCAACACCACAGTTCAAAAGCATCAGTTCTTTGGTGCTCAGCCTTCTTTATGGTCCAACTCTCACAACCATATATGAATACTGGAAAAACCATAGCTTTGACTAGATAGAACTTTGTTGGCAAAATGATGTCTCTTCTTTTTAACACAATGGCAAGATTTGTCATAGTTTTCCTTCCAAGGAGCAAGCATGTTTTAATTTCACGGCTAAACTCACCGTCCGCAGTGATTTGGGCTCAGGAAGATAAACTGTTTCCATTGTCTCCCCATGTATTTGCCATGAAGTGATGGGAGCAAATGCCCTGATCTTCGTTTTTTGAACGTTGAGTTTTAAGCCAGCTTTTCCACTCTCCTTTCACCTTCATCCAGAGGCTCTTTAGTTCCTCTTTGCTTTCTCCCATAAGGGTGGTGTCATCTGCATATCTGAGGTTATTGATATTTCTTTCTGGAATCTTGATTCCAGCGTGTGCTTCTTCCAGTCCAGCATTTCTCATGATGTACTCTGCATATAAGTTAAATAAGTAGGGTGACAATATACAGCCTTGACATAGTCCTTTCCCAATTAGGAACCAGTCTGTTGTTCCATGTCCAGTTCTAACTGCTACCTCTTGACCTGCATACAGGTTTCCCAGGAGGCAGGTAAAGTGGTCTGGTATTCCCCTCTCTTTAAGAATTTCCCAGTTTGTTATGATTCACACAAAGGGTTTAGCATAGTCAATGAAGCAGAAGTAGATGTTTTTCTGGAACTCTCTTGCTTTTTCTATCATCCAAAGAATGTTGGCAATTTGATCTCTGGTTCCTCTCCTTTCCTAAATCCGGCTTAAACACCTGGAAGTTCTTGGTTTACATACTGTTGAAGCCTGGCTTGGAGGATTGGAGCATGATCTTGTGAGCAAGTGAAATGAGTGCAGTTGTGCAGCAGTTTGAACATTCTTTGGCATTCCCCTTCTTTTGGATTGGAATGAATAGGGAAAGTCAGCTTACTGGGTGGTGAATAAGAGAATTGTGCCTGAGTACACATCAAAGGGCACTATCTCACTACTTCTTTCCCCTAAATTCACACATGCACACCTCTGAAACAATCCAACAGGGCCTGCAGTACCCTGCTGAAGGTGCGTGAAAGTGAAGTCGCTCAGTCGTGTCCGACTCTTCGCAACCCGTGGACTGTAGCCCACCAAACTCCTCCGTCCATGGGATTCTCCAGGCAAGAATACTGGAGTGGGTTGCCATTTCCTTTTCCAGTGGATCTTCCTGACCCAGGGATTGAACCCAGGTCTCCCACACTGCAGGCAGACGCTTTAACCTCTGCGCCACCAGGGAAGCCCTAGAAGTCCACATTCAGGAGGGAGGTTTGAGCAGGGAAACGCAGTACCAGAAGAAACGGAGGCCGGGTGACTATTTGGCCCAAGACCCCCAAAGGCCCTGGATGCCTTGATCACACTCAGGGCTCTGGTCCCAGGGAGAGCAGAGTAGAGGTTTCAGATGGGGCTCAGGACAGGGGACCCTACCTGGCTGTGTCGACCCTACCCCAGGGAAGACATGGGTCCAATGTCTGATCAGGCTGCAGGGATGCGATCTCGCTCCAAGCTCAGAGGCTTTGAGGGGAAAGAGTGCTCATTGCTCTTTCTCCCTTTCTGGAATGACACGCCAGTAGTCTCTTGGAGTATAGTCCTTTAGCAAGCTATAGGTGTTCAGCCGACTGTTTCAGGTATTAGGCATATGTGGAGTGTATCTATTCTCTGTTGACTGCCACTCCCATAGACCTTATTGCAGAAGATAGAGGAATATGGTCCCCATCAGGTCCCTGTGGTTTTTCTGTCTCAGATACAGTTTTCTTCCTATGAAACAGGAAGGAAGGCACATATCCTTGTAGATTATCTTACAGATATTACTGATTTCTTTATATAGGGCAGAGGTCCAGAATTCTGTGTATGTGTGGATGGAGGCGGGAAGGAGATAATCCTGGTGGATTATTTTTACAGATACAGATTTCTGTGTCTCTCTGAAGCCTGACCTCCTAATGAATTCGTCCCAGCACTTCAGTTTTTTTTTTTAACCCTTTGTGGGTGTTTCAATTCTAAGAGTCTCTCTTTCAGTTGTATATTTCTTCCTTTGAATCTTTCTTCCTTTTTTTTTAGAAAGGATATCCTATGCTGTCATCTCCCTCTGTCTGGCGAGCTTCCCCTGGCCTGTGATCCATCCAGGTCCATCACTGTAGCTCACAGCAGCATCATTTCATAATTCCCATGGTGGTCTTTTATTGCTCCATACTAGTCCATCGTATACATGTACCTCAACTGGTGAAAACTTAAATCGATCGGTGAAGATTTTGGTTGCTCTGTGTCTTGGCTTACGTATGTCCTCTTGCAGTGATCCATGGGGTCCATGTACCTTTTGGAACAATGCTTTTGTCCGCATATACACCCAGATGTGACAGGCATAGCCTGTCAAACCGATCTCAGGCGTAGCCTCTCCTACTGATTTAGTCTGGCATTTGATGCCTGTGCATTACACTGGTTCTTGCCAGGATACATTGTTGCAAATTGTATTGGGAGATTCCAGTTCCACCGGGGTATTTTCCCCGCATATGGTCTGCAGCTGTATGAGGATGGCCATTCTGAGTGCCGGGGTTTTCATTCTTGTCACTGTTTTGATTGGCATGCCTGTCATAGGGATGCTGAGTGTCCTCTCTTAGGGTGCAGATTTGTGAATAGTTTTCTTTTGGATCTTCAAAGGTTGCGAGGCTGAGTGACCTGTGCTCATTGGCCTCTTGAAAGTCTCTTGTGTTGGGAATTTGTCCCTTCAAAACCTGCCCCAGGACATTTCGTGAGGGCAGCTGTGTCTAAGAGGCCCCCGGCCTTGTGAATTCGAGGTGCAAGTAAGGCGTGGTGGTCACATTGTAGTTACAGGAAGTGTCCACAAGATGGCAGCACTTTCTCATGCCCACCTGTGGTTACTCAGGCAAACAGAGCCTCAGGGCAAGTCGGCTTGAAGGGTTGTCTCACTGCTGCTTTCCCCTAAAGCCTCACAGCCCCTCCCTTGTGGACCAATCCAAACCAAGGCCGCAGAACCTTCCTGAAGGTGCTTCCCTGATAACTAAGCTGGTAAAGAATCCGCCTGTAACGCAGGAGACATGGGTTCGATCCCTGGGTTGGGAAGATCCCCTGGAGAAGGGCAAGGCTACCCACTCCAGTATTCTTGGGCTTCCCTTGTGGCTCAGCTGGTAAAGAATCCATGTGCAGTGAGGGAGACCTGGGTTTGATCCCTGAGTTGGGAAGATCCCCTGCAGAAGGGAAAGGCTACCCACTCCAGTATTCTGGCCTGGAGAATTCCATGGACTGTATAGTCCATGGGGTCACAGAGTCCGACACGACTGAGCGGCTTTCACTTTCACTTAGAAGCCCAGGAAGGAGGTTTGCGGCGGGAACCCCAGCACCAGGAGACGTGGAGGCTGGGTGGACTCTTCTGCCGATGGAACCCAAAGACCCTGGATGCCTTGGTCTTCCTCGGGACTGTAGTCCCAGGCAGAGACAAGCAGAGAGGTTTCAGATGGAGTGCAGGACGGATGGTGCTCCTGCCCTCAAGACAGGGCACCCTACCTGGCTGTGTCGACCTTACCCCAGGGAAGACATGGGTCCAGTGTCTGATCAGGCTGCAGGGATGCGATCTCGCTCCAAGCTCAGAGGCTTTGAGGGGAAAGAGTGCTCATTGCTCTTCCTCCCTTTCTGGAATGTCACGTCAATAGTCTCTTGGAGTACAGTCCTTTAGCAAGCTGCGTTGTCGTCAGTGTTCAGCCGACTGTTTCGGGTATTAGGCATATGTGGAGTGTATCTATTCTGACTGCCACTCCCATAGAGCTTATTGCAGAAGATCGAGGAGCGTGGTCCCCATCAGGTCCCTGTGGTTCTTCTGTCTCAGATACAGTTTTCTTCATACATGAACAAGGAAGGAAGAAGGAAATTCTTTGGATCATTCATTACAGATAGAGATTTCTGTGTATAGGGTTTAGGTCCAGAGTTCTATGTGTGGTTGGAGGTAGCATGGAGATAATCCTGTGGATTATTTTTTACAGACCCACATTTCTGTCTGTTTTTGTCCAAACCTCCTGTGGAATTCATCCTCAGTGTTTTTTCTTCTTTTGGAACCCTTTTTGTGTCTTTCAATTCTAAGTGTCTCTTATGGATTGTAAGTTTCTTCTTTTGCATCTTTTTTCCTTTGCTTTAGAAAGGACATCCTATGCTATTGTCTCCCGCTGTCTAGCTCGCTTCCCTCCATTTATTACCTGTTCAGGTCCATCCTTGTGGCTGCCAGTGACATCGCTTCATAATCTCAGTGGCGGTGTTTTTGGCTGAGAAATAGTCTGTCCCTCCTCTTGTCCTCCCCGGGGATGGTGTGGTGGTCCTTGTGAGCTGGCCCTTTAAGTGGGGCGAACATAGGGCCAGCTCCATGGTCTAGGCGGTACTGGTCTGCCCACACTCTTGTGGTGGGCACAGTGATCGTGAGTGGTGCCCTGCTTTTCTCCCACACCTCAGATATGACCGTAGAGTTTTTGGTCTTTCTGTATCTTTTGTGTCTTATTCACAGTCTTCCCCAAGCGAGCTTGCCTGCAGCTTGTTTTGGTCCTTTATTGTTTCTTTGTATTCTGTTGCTTTAGAAGAGGTTTGTTCTCACTTGTTCTTGCCCTGTGGCCTGGGACTGCTTCCTAGAAGTGTCCACATCTGTTTCTTTTAAGCAGACTGTGGTGCAGATTAAAGGTGGGTCCGCATGACCACGTGGACTCTGTAGGGCCTGAGCAGATATTGACACACAGAGTACATTTGGCCTTTGAACAGCACCAGTTTGAACTGTATGGAATCCATTTAGATGTGGGTTGTTCCCCCCCCCCCCCAATGAACAGTATGATAGGATCCCCAGTTTGTAGAATTTGCAGATTCAGACCAGGGACCCGGGGGTGGAGGGTGGGTGGACTGTACACTTACACATGGATTTTCCAGTGCACAGCGTTGGAGTCTGTACCTCTAGTCATTCAGCTGTCAGCTATATATTCTGAATGATACAATTCCTGGGCTAAATGCTATGGAAAAAATAAAATTGGGAAAATGTGGAAAAATACGTGAGCAGAAAGCCTCACTGAGGGGGGTGATACTTGAGCTACACGAGAAGGAGCCAGTCAATGAGGATATCTAAGGAAGAGCACTCCAAGTGGGGAACAGCTCGTGCCAAGGTCCTGACGTGGGAACAAGCTCATTTGAGGAGTATCAAGGAGGGCAGTGTGACAGCGGAGTGATGGGAGTTGGGATGTTTAGAAAGTAGAGCCTACTGCCTGGCTTTGTCTCACTTGGGAAGGAGGGGCACAGGGGTCCACAAGGGAGGGTTGCAAGCTGGAGCACTCGCTCTCCTTAAGGGCCAGAGGTGATGGGCGTCCTCTCATGATCTTGTGTGATCTGGATGCCCTTGTGGAGAGAGGAAGATGAAAACTTTGCATTGGGCTGAGTGCCTCGGACGTGGTATTTTCCATTCTTGTGTGCACTGTGCCAGGTGGAAACCATCATTACTCCTGTTTTACAGATGAGAAAACTGAGGTGTGAAAGGGGGCACTCCTATACCCAAAGCTGTAAACTTAGTAACTGTAAATGAAGTAATGACCTTCGACCGACCAGCAAGGGTACTTGTATTTGGGGGGTGTCTCTGTCCCCTTAGGGGGCCTCTCAGAGTCCTCAGGGCACTGGGCTCCAGCAGTCCATCAGCCCTGTGATGCCAGCAGATTGCACCGCGGTGGGGGCTTGTCCCACATCTGCCAGGAGAAGAGTCCTTCAGAGGCGGAGGGTGGAGATGTGGCGGGCATCGCTGGAGCTGAGGCTGAGGAGGTCTGTCTGGACGGACACCAGGGCCCTGCAGACGGGAATGGCAGGGCTCCCAGGGGTGTGCACTGCTGGAGGGGTGCTCTGCCTGGGCTCCATCACCAGGTGGGCAGTCTAGCCTGGCCATGTAGGTCACTCCGCTCCTTCCCATGCCTGGGAGATGCCCCTCTAAATATAGCCCCATGTGCTGAGCTCACATCTATTTTCAGCTGAGGTTGGGAGGTGGCCAGGCCTTCGCCAGGCTCTCAGCGGAGCCACCGCTGCCTCTATCTGGTTCTGGCGCTGGGCACCCTCATCGGCCCCCCACCTGCCATGTCAGAGGAGACCCAGGAAGGTAGGAGATGATCGCTGGGTGGGGAACGGGTGAGGCCCCAGTACTGTGACCCTGTGGACCGTGGAGAAACCTGGCTCCGGGCCCACTGACCTCACTTCCTGACGCGTCATCAGGCCCCGTGTCCCCTACACGTGGAGGAAGGGCCTTCCCTGCCGGGAACGTCTCCTCACCTCATACCTGTCCCTGCTGCGAAGGACAGTGGGAGGAATTAGGGGCAGCTCCCCAGCTGGGGCAGGGTCACCTCTAGGCCCAAGTGGGTGTGGGTGGGCAGGCTGGTCAGGGAAGGTCTGTCTTCAGGGAGGACACAGGATTGGGCGCAGTGGTGGTCTTCGGAAGCATTTGGGCACCTGGCCCAGGAACTGGGAGCGATTGGCTTCTGGCCTCCATGTGGGCCCGTGTGGCTAAAGGTTGGGGTCCCTTGGCCTAGACAGACTGACTTCTAGTTATAGACTTTGGTGGCCAGTCTCCTAATTGTCCCACTTCAGACAGGAGGTACGGAGGCTCAGAGGGGAGCATAGGGACCCAGGCAGCTTCCCATATGATGCTGGCCAGCACGTGGACCAGCTGGTCAACTCCCCCGCCCCACCCACAGTTTCAGCATTTCACACTGAATGGGAGGGGCCTGGCCCTGCGTGTGGGACTGTGCCCTTCCTTTTGAGGTCTTAAGGATCACATTTACTGTGTGTGTTTCATGGTCACAAACAATCTAACTTCAACTTTTAGTGTGGAAAAAGCACAGCCAAGTGCACAGAAGGCATTCAATATGACCCCAACCCACCACCACCCAGACGGCGTGTTTTTGTTCTACGTATTCTGAGTGTCAAAGGCCAGTTTGAAGCAGATGTGAAAGTCGAGGTAGTAGTCTGAAAGTCAGAGGCCCAGAGAGTCCCATCACCCCTGGCTCCACCTGGAGGTGTGCTCCCAAATGTGTTATCTAGCTTCCAGCTAGGCTCTGCTAGGCTCCGTGAGGTTTTTTATATTCACTTATTTATTTTTTGGCCGACTTCTCTAGTCACGGTGAGCGGGGGCTACTCTGTAGTGCGTGGGCTTCTCACTGCAGCAACTTCCCTTGTCGAGGAGCACAGGCTCTGGGCACTTGGGCTTCAGTACTTGCAGGACATGGGCTCGGTAGTTGTGGCTTAGTTGCCCTGCAGCACGTCAAGTCTTCCTGGACCAGGGATTGAACCCATGTCTCCTGCCCTGGCAGGTGGACTCTTATCCGCTGCGCCACCAGGGAAGTCCTGGATATCTCAGGGGGCCAAAATTTAAAGAGAATGAGGGGGGAAGAACCACCATGTCCTAACTTAGCAAATACGTATGTGAACACTTACATATATAAAATTTGTTTTTCAGTGGAGATGCCTAATGGTGGCGATGTCATACTCTTTTAGGGGCTCTGGCTAACTATCCCCAGGGATAACCTGATGATAGCTAATTCTATTTCTGGGAATCCATCCTTAGTAACTACAGGGAAATTGGGGGGAAACCTCTGTACGCATCCTTTTCTAGGAGTTACTGAATTCAGGCAGCCTGGAAGGGGAGACCTCACAGGCAAGGGCAGCAGTCGGATAACAAAGGCGACTTTTGATACTGAGTGAGAAGAGAGTCCTCAGAATCGAGCAGCATCGGGCTGAACAGGTTGGAGGAGGCAGAGCAGAGGCCACGAGGGAAGGGCACCATGCTGGCTGCTTCTGTTGGGGCAGGAACAAGGTGCCGGGCACAGGTTGTGTGGGGAAAGCTGACCGCAGAGGCTGCAGCAGTGAGTGCCATGGGCCGTGGGTTTATTCCTCCAATGCTCTGCAATGAGCAGGCATAGGAATGCCTTGAAGTCCCTGCGCTGCCTGGGAGGAAACAAAGCTAAGTCAACTGCCCTTGCTGCTCCTGTTGCTGAAACAGGCCCACGTGGTTCTCGGGTCAGCTTGGCTGCAAATCACAGGTCATTCTTGAGTTGGTTTTATGTGATTAGGAGTCCGAAGGCCCCTCCTACCCCTGCTGCCGCCGGACGCCCTCTGGAAGGGGGTGGTGGGGGGGCCATGACACGCTGGCTCAACCAGCCCCATGCTGCCCCTGCAGACACCGCGGAACTGATGAGAAGCCGGCCGCCACTGGCTCCCAACCACGCGCAGGAGGTGCGCCTCCACCGAGTGGAGTCCATCAGTGACCTACACAACGGTGGTGAGAGGGGGCAGGGGGGTGGGACCGCTGGTCTGGTAGCGGGGAGGAACACGGGCGCCCCTGCCTGCCCTCCTGATGCCCCGTTTGCCCTGCAGGTCCGCTGTGCCCCTACCTGGCCGAGGAGGGGCAGCCGTGGGGCGAGCTGCTGGGCGTCCTGCCGCCCTCACTGTGCGCCCAGGCCGACTGCGGCCCAGTGCACAGCCGCGGGGCCTCCCTGCTGCTGCTGGCGCTGCTGGCGCTCACCTGCCTGGCGCTGGCCGTGCTGGCCGTCTACCTGAGTGGTAGGGAGGGTGCCGGGAGCCAGCGGGAGGGGGAGACCGCGGCAGTGTGGGGCTGGGAGGACAGGGTGTTGTGGGGGGTGGCGTGCGGTCTGATAATCTGCTCGCGCCGCAGTGCTGCAGAGCGAGTCCCTCCGCGTGCTGGCGCACACGCTGCGAACCCAGGAGGAGGTGCTGCTCAAACTCCGGCTCGCCAGCCTCAGCCAGCTGCGGAGGCTCAACTCCAGCGAGGCCCGAGCGCCCAGCTGAGATGCCGCTCGGACCCGGGGCCTGGGGGTATGTGCCGGGGAATAAAGTGGCCGTTGGCAGCTTTCTCCTCTCCCACTGCTGCTCTTCACGATTTCCTGGTTGCGGTTTTGGCATGAGACCTGATCTGACCCCCACAGCTGCCTGCCTCTTTTGCCTTCTCAGGCCAGGCCAGGCCTTCTGGGGTCGAGGCTCTGCCTGGTGTGGCCCAAGGTCAGAGGAAGCCACACCAGCCTCCTGGCTCCTCTTGGTGCCTGGCAGCACCCACTGGGCTCCTCCAGATGGTGGGGCCAGAAGCCTAAAAAGAGCCAGTCACCCAAACTCTGCCGGGCCTCCCCAAACGGGGCCTAGTCTCTGCTCCCAAAAGGCAGGCTGGGCTCCGAGGGGTGGGGAGGAGTGCCACGGCGGGGAGACGTCCAGGGGCGCAGGCAAGCAGGTGGAGACCGGGGGGGGGGGGGGGGGCAGCGGCGCCCAAACCTGGGTGGGAGGGAGGGCGGGCAGAGGAAACAGCCAGGGCCACAGAAGGCTGTGCGTTCTGTTTAATTACCTCTAATCGTCTTTAAAAACCAGCACAAGAATCCACTCCAGGTCGCATCACCTCCCCATGTGGTGCAGTGGCATTTGTCTAGACAACCCCCACCCCCACCACCCACACACACAGGAAGTGACTCATCCCAGGGGCACAAGGCCTGAGGAAGGCACGGCCTTCTGCCTGCCCCGTGGCCCTGAGACAGGGAAGAGGCTGCGTCCGGGGGGTCCGAAGTGACCTCCAGCCAGCCCAGCCCCGTCTCTCTCTTTGGTTTTGTCATTAGAAAAATAAAAGCGACAAGTCCTGGCAGGGACCAGGTGTTGCACGGTCTTCTGTTAAAAACACAGGCGAGGACGCGGACTGCCTGCTCACAGGACGTCCGCCCGCTTGTCCCGCACGCGGCTGCGCGCCTTGGTCCTGGCTCTGAAGGCCGCCGCGTTGTACAGGTGCTGGGGGGGAGAAGAGTGAGGGCCGCATGAGCAGGGCAGGCGGTGGCACCGGCCCCTCCTCCAGCCCCCGCAAGCTCGCCAGGCCAAAGCAGTAGAGGGGGAGAGAAAGGGGGCGAACCTTCTCGAAACGGGAGATCTTGCAGGCCTTCAGGGCGGCCGCATCCAGCACCAGCACCGGACCCAGGCCGAAGATGTCCCGGAGCAGCTCGTTGTTCTGGGGGCCGAGAAGGCCATGAGCTCGGGTCCACATGGCACCACCCCGAGGGTGCCCCCTCCCCCTCTGCCCGCCCACCTGGAGGTGGTGGTGCATCCCGGAACCCAGCGCATCCTTGAAGGCGGCGTAGACCCGGCGCCGAGCCCAGCTGTCCACGTAGAGCACCTCGAGGCCGAAGCGGATGGTCTCCTCCTCACACTCGCCGCCCTGCAGGTGAGAGGGGCCAGGACTGGGCTCGGCGGCTGTGCCCGGGGGTCGGGGGGTTGCACCCGCGCGGGGCCGCGCCCTTCTGCGCACGCACCTCGACGAAGTGCAGCACCGCCCGGAAGGTGGAGCGCTGGCGCCGGCGGTCGGCCTTGGCCCGGTACTTGTTGCTGTCGGTGGCCAGAGTGCGCAGCTCGCCGCAGAGGGCCTCAGTGTCCTCGTAAGCAAAGTCCTCCTGCAGCGGAGCCGGGGAGGACACGGGGGCCGGGCCTGAGCGCTGCTGGCCAGGAGCCCAGTGGGGTCGCCCCAACCTTGCCTTTCCCCAAGGGAGCAGTGTTCTCCTATGCCTGACCCCTGATCCCTCTTCCTTGGTCCGTGCCTGTGCCAGACACCCCAGCCAGGGGGCCCCTCAGAGCACCCGGCATCTGAGTCTGGGGGGGCCGCGTCCCCTCTGTAGTGACCTCAGGCTGCCTTGCTCTCTAGGGCGGCCCCTGCACCCCGCCCCAGACGGGCAGGAGGCGTCAGCAGGCACCCTCCCAAGTACGCCCCGGGCGCTCACACCTCAAGGTCCCGGGCGAGCTCAAAGAGCAAGGCGATGGTCTCGCCGGCAGCCATCCGCAGGTTCACACTCTCACTGGACAAGAGCTGGGGCAGCCGGGGCAGCTGCCTGGGGAAGGGGCAGGCTGAGCCATGTGTGCGGGTCGGGGGGCCTCTTCGCCCTGGCCCTCCCGCTCCCGGGGCGGGGGCGCAGCGCCCCTACCTGTCCAGGATGGGGCCGATGTGCGTGCTGGGGCAGATGGTGAGGAGCAGCGCCCAGGCCTGCAGGGCAGCGCAGAGCAGGCCCTGCAGGCTGGCGGGGACCACCGGGCTGGAGTCCCGCCTGCTGCAGGACCGGCTGAAAACACCTTCCAAGCAGGTGAGGCAGGAGACCAGGTCCTGGGGGGAGGGGCAGGCGCACAAGGAGGCAGGGGAGGGTCTCAGGGGCAGAGCTGGAGCCTGGGGGGGCTCTCCCGCTGGGGCCTCTGGGTCACTCACCTCAATGTCCGCGGCAGCCACGTAGCAGCCCAAGCCGAGAGCAGATGCGCACTGTTGGGAGGAGGGTAAAGCCTGGTCATGGTCAGAGGCAGGCCCAGGCTCCCCACCACGGCCGGGGCTCACCCTCAGAGACGGGGGAGCCTGGAGGCAGAGGGGGATGAGGTGAAGGAGGGCTGGCCTGGACCGAGGACACTCACGTGGAGCCGGGCAGCAGGGCTGGCTGCGCTGTCGCTGAGCACAGAGACAAGCAGTGGCTGCAGGCTGCGGAAGAATTCCTCACCCTTGGGGCCAGGGCCCAGCTGCACGCACAGCAGGCCCAGCACGGCCGCGGCGAGGGCCTGCTCCTCGCCCTTGCCTGCGGGAAGGCCTGCGGTCAGTCCAGGCAGCGAGGACCAGCACCCAGCCGGTTCAGGGCCGCCCCCCTGCACCTCAGGGCCCAACCTTTCTTGAGGCACTTTTCCAAGGCGTCGGCCAGGGTGAGGCGGCGCTCCAGCAAGAAGTCGGGGAGCAGACGGGCTGCGAGGGCCAGGCGCAGGCTCTCGAGAGCACCCTGCCGGGTCTTGGCACTGGGGGACAGAGAAGGGGTTTTGTGGGCCAGCCAGCCCTGGCACCCGGTGCGGGCTGAGCAGGGGCACGGGCCGGGGCTGGCTGGAGGCTGGGGTACCTCTTGTCTGTGAGGCAGTCCACATATTCCTTCACCTTCTCCTCAAGGTCCTCCTGCTGACCCTGCTCTTCCACGGCTTCCCCCCCTGCAAGGCCAGCTCGTCATGCCCCTTCCGGCCCTACCCCCGGCGCCCCATGGGGTCCCCGCTGCACCCCGTCCTCTCTCACCCAGGCCTTCCTCGGCGGCGGCGCTCAGCTGGCTGGCACACTCGCTGGTAGTGCTGCGGGCCTCACTGGCTGCCTCGTCCTCACTGGAGCCTGAGTCAGCCTGGGTGCTGCTCCGGGCACCTGGGGAGGGTGGGACAAGGGCGCTCAGTCTGTCCTGGTTGGAGGCGTGATGGCGGGGGTTACCTCGCCAGCCTCATGACCTTGCGGGACAGGATGCTGCCCTCCTCAAGGCTGGCTGATGCCTGAGACCCTGAGCCAGGAAGGCTGCCTGCGGTGGGCAGGCTCCAGGCCCCACCTTGGACAACCTGGCAGGCTTGGTGGGCAGGGCCTCCTGAGGCTTGAAGTGTGTTTTTAGGAGAAGACGTGAGCTGGGCCAAGGCAGAAGGGGCTGCCCAGACCCCACCTTGGTCTGGAGGGGCACATCCAGGCAGATTCTGGGGGGGCTGGATCACCGGCCCAGATGATGCCCCAAAAGGCCAGGGCCTTGGATTACAGTCTGATAGACCCAAGATCCACATCCCTGCTGCACAGCTTGACTGGGGTAACCAGGTGAGGGGCCTTAGTCTTCAAAACCTCACTTTCTCTGTCTGCAAAAGAGGTGAAAGGCACCTCTCTGGGGCCAGCAATGCAGACAGTAAGTACACGGGTGACTCGTTTCGGCTCTTCGTGTGGCTCAGCCAGCTTACCCACCAGCCTGGGGGCCGAGATCCAGCTCCTAGTGGGTGTGGGTGGGTGCCCCAGGCCTCAGGCACATGCTCTCCTGAGCTCCCCTGGGCCACGCCAGGCCTTCGGCCCAGACTGGATGGACACACAGGCTCTTCTGGACCCTGGGACGTACAGAGTGCCAAGTGGCCCCTGGCTTCGGGAGCCCTTGGCAAAGGGGAGCAGAGAGTGTGCGGGTCAGCAGCAGAGCTGGACACCCACGTGTAAGGGCAACAGCTGCCGCCGCAGACCCAGACAGCTGCTGGTCGCCAGGCTGGCCCTCCGGGGTTCGGGGGTGTGTGTGGCGGAGGATAAGGCTGCAGAAGTCAGACCAGGGCCCAGGACGGGGTGGGGAGACAGCCTGTCTTCAGGCATCCTCAGAGGAGCCTGGGCCTGCAGAGAGGGGAGGTTGGCACGGCTGTTGAGTGGTGCATCTGGGATAAATCAGAAGGTTAGGATTGACATCTGTGCATATGCTAAGTCGCTTTAGGCGTGTCCAACTCTTTGTGACCCTATGGACTGTAGCTCACAGGCTCCTCTGTCCATGGGATTCTCCAGGCAAGAATACTGGAGTGGGTTGCCATGTCCCTCTCCAGGGGATCTTCCCGATCCACCCTTGTATCTCCTGCACTGGCAGACGGTTCTTTACCACTAGCGCCACCTGCCCATAAAACTGACATACACAGGAGTGTAGGGAACAGAATCTCCAAAGCACAGGGAGCCCCACGCAGCACCGGCTCAGAGTCTGCATGTGCGCCAGAATACACAGATGCTGCACACACACAGGTCGACCGGTGTATGTCTAACTACGTCACGTTGCTGCACACCTAAAAAATCACTACAGTAAATCAAACACACACCAAAATAAAAATTCAGCCAAAACAGAAGGAGAGAGAGAACAGGGGATAGAGGAGGCGAGAGGGAACGGAGGAGAAACGGGGGAAGGAGAAGGAAGAAAAGGGGCGTGGGGACCAGCCACCCGGAGCAGCCTCCTCGCCCAGGACGGCCTTACCTCCGGACCGAGATGCCGTGGTGCCTGGAGCGCGGGTCAGGCTTTCTGCTTCCCCCTCTGCTTCCTCCTTCTCTCTCATCTGTCGTTCTCTCTTCCTCCTCCTCCCTTCCTCTCCTCTCTCATTCCCTCTTTCTCTTCCTTCTCTATCTTCCTGCTCTCTCGTTCTCCCTTTCTTGATTCCTTCCCTTCCCCCTCCTGATTCCCTCTCTTCCTTCCTGTTGCCGTCCTCCCTGCCTTCTCCCTTCCTCTTTTATTCCTCTTTCTCTTCTGCTCTCCCTTCCCCTCTTTCCTGTCCCTTCTTTCTCTCTTGCTTTCCTTCAGATTCCCTCCGTTCTCTTTCCCTCTACCCTGTCTGTCCTTAACTCGCTTCCTTCATCTGTCTCTGATTCGTTATTTCCTTCTCTGCATCTCCTCCTCCTTCCCTGCCCCTCTCCCTCCATCTCTGCTTCTGTGTCTTCCTCCCCTTCCTCCTCTTCTCCCTCCCTGCCCTCTCCCTCCCTCCCTGCTTCTCTATTTCTTTCCCTCATGCTTGTTTCCGTTTCTTTCTTTCCTGCTCTTCCTTCCTTCCTCTCTCTGCCTTTCCATTGTCCTTCGGCTCTTTCTCTCCCTTTTTTCTGTCTCTCTCCCTTGCTTCCTCCGTTCTTTTTGTCTGTCTTCCCTCCCCTTCCTTTCTTCCCTCCTCTCTCTCCTGCCCCCTTTCACTCTGCTTTGCTCCTTTCTCTTTTTTCCTCTTTCCCACTATCTCCTTTTCACTCTTCTTCCTCTCTTCCCCTTCCTCTATTTCCTGTTTCTTTTTCTCCCTCTCAATCTCTCTTCTTTCTCGTCCTCCTTTTCCTCCCTCTCGTTATCTGTCTCCCTTCCTTCCCCTGTATTTCATCTTTCATTCTTCCTTTATACTTTCCTTGGATCCTCCCTTCTCCCTCCCTCCCCCCGTTTCTTTCTCTCCCGCCCTTCCTTTCTTTCCGTTTCTTTGTCTCTTCTCTTTCTCTCTTGTCCTTCTTTCTCCCTTGTTCCTTCCTTCTTGTCTGTGTCTGTCATCTCCCTTCCTTCCTGTTTCTCTCTGACTCCCTCCTTCCCTCTGTCTTCCTTTGCCTGTTTTCAGTCTTTCCCCTTCCTTCATCTCTTGCTCTCTCTCCCCTCCACTGTTCCTTCCTTTCTTCTCTCTTTCCATTCCTCTATTTCTGTCTTTCCTCCTTCCTACCCCCGTCTCTCACTCTTCTCTTTTTTCTCTTACGCTCTGTAACTCTGTAACTTCCTTCTTCCTCTGGTTTTCTTTTGCTCTTTCGCCCTTCTTCTCTCACTCTCTTTTGCTTTAACTCTTTCCCTCTTCGTTCCTTCCCCTCTGTGCTTCTCTCTCCCTTCCTTTCTCCATCTCTTCCTCTTTCTTCCTCTCCCCTCTCACGCTCCCCCTCTTCTGCTGTCTTCGTCTCTTTCTCGTCCTTCTCCGCTTCCTTTCTTCCTCTCCCTTTCTCTCTGTATTTCTCTCATTCCCCCTTTTCTGATTCTTCCCGCCGTGTCTCTCTTTCTCTCCCTCCGTCCCTCCTCTCTCTCCATTTCTGTGTCACTTACTTTCCGTCCTCCTCTACCATCCTTCTCTTTCCTCCTTCTCTAATTCTCTCCCCTTCTTTCCCTTTACCATCTGCCTGTTTTTCTCTCTGTATCGTTTTCTTCTATTTCCTTGTGTCTTTTTCTCCTTCCCTCCCTTTCTTGATTCCTTCTTTCCTTCCCTTTCCCCGTCTCTGATTCCGTCTCTTCCTTCCTCCCTTTCCTCTCTCACTGCATCTCTTTCCCTATTTATCTCCCCTCCTCTCACTCGATTCCCTCCTCCTTTGATTTCATCATTCCTCTCTCTTCCTCTTTCCGCTTTTGTTCCTCTGCCTTCCTTCCTCTCTTCCTCTTTGTGATTCTTTCTTTCACTCTTTCTCTAATGCTTTCTCCTTCCATTTCTTCCTTCCCTCCTCTCATCTTTCTATCATCCTTTGTCTCTCTTTCTCTCCTGCTTTTTCTGTCTTCTCTCTCTCTTCCCCTCTATTTCTTTCTCTCTCTCCCTCATGGTTTCTCTTTTTGTCTCTATCTTCCTTCCTCCCCCTATTTCTTTCCTTCTCTCTCCCTTCCTTTTCTTCCCTTCGTTCCTCTTTCGCTCTTTCCTCCTTCGTACCTTCCTCTGTCTCTAGCTTCCTTTCTCCCTTACTCTTTCTTCTTCCTCTACCTTCCTTCCTGTTTCTCTTTATCTTTCCGTCCTCTCTCCCCCCTCTCTTGCTTTTTGCCTGCCTGCCTTCCTCACCTCTTCCTGGCAGTTTCTGCCTTCGTCTCGCGCGCGCGCTCCCTTTCGGTTTCTCTCCGTCTGTCTCTCCTCTGCTTCTCTGCCTTGCTCTCTCCTTCCTCTCCTGGCTCACTCTAACTCCTTTCTGTCTCTCTTTCCTCCGCCTCAGCCCTTCTCTCAGTCTTTATCTTTCTTCCTCTCTACGTTCCTCCCTCTCTTTCTCTTCGTCTCTCCCTTTCTTTCTCCTCCCTTCCTTCCTCTCCATCGGTTTCTCTGTGTCTCCCTGTTTGTTTCCTTCCCCATTCTCTTTCTCCCTTGATTCCTCCCTTCTTCTTCCAGTCCCTGTGTGTCTCCTTACTCTTCCTGACCTTTCTCACTCTCTCCCCTCTCTCCCTTACTTCCTTTTCTCTTTCTCTCTCTGCCTTCCATTGTTCCTCTTCCTTCCCTCACTCTCTCCGCTACTCTATTTCTCTCTCCTCCTCCATTCCTCTCTTTTTCGCTCTTCAGCTCTTTCTCTTTCCTTTCTGATTTTCTTTTGCTTTCTCTCACTTTTCCTTTCTCTTGCTTATGTTACTGCTTCTCTCCTCTTGCTCTCCTTCCTTCTCTAGTTTCATCTCCCCCTTGTTCTTTCCTTCCCTCGTCTCCCGTCCTTTCTGTGTCTCCTCCTCTCTTACTCTTTCTGTCCTCTCTCTTTCAGTCTTTCTCGAGTTCTCTTCCCCTCTCTCTCTTCTTTCCCTCCTCTTCTCTTACTTCCTATCACTTCCTTCCTGTCTCCCTTCTCCCTTCTTCCCGCCATCTCTCAATTTTTTTTATTCTCTTTCACACTCTTCATTTCCACCCTTCTTTGTCTCACTCTCATTCTGTCTCTAGTTTGCTTCCTCCCTCTCTCCCTCCCTGATTCTCTTTCTCCTTCCTACCCCTGCCTTTCTCTCTTTTGTCTCCCCTCCTTTCTCGCTACCCTTCTCTTTTGTTTCTTTCCCTTTACCCTCTTTCTCTTTCCCTCACTCTTTCTCCCCTCCCCCCTCCCCCTTTCTCTGATTCTGTCTCTTCCTTCTCTCTTTCCTGTCTCACCTCCTCTTTCTTCCCTCTCTGTCTTCCTTTCTCGATTCCTTCCTTCTTTGATGCCTTTTCTTTCATTTCTCTTTCCTGTTCTTTTTCTCCCTCCCTTCCTTGCTGCCTCTGTTTTTCTGTCTGTTCCTTCCCCGTTTCTTTCTTTCCTTCTCTCTCTCCATTTCTCTTTCACTTTCTTTTCCAGTATTCCTTCTTCTCTCCATCTTTCCTCCTTCCTATCTCACTTTGTATCTAACTTCCTTTCTTCCTTTCTCTCTATTCCTGCGCTCCCTGATTCCTTCCTTCCTCTCTCTTGCTTTCTCTTTCTCTCACCCTTCCTTTCTGCCCTTCTCTCTCTTGCTGTCTTCCTTCTTCCTCCCTTCCTCCTTCCCCTGTATTTCTTTGTCTTCCTTCTTCCTCCCTTCCTCCTTCCCCTGTATTTCTTTCATTCTTCCTATGACCCTCTTTCTCTCATTCCTAGGAATTTCCTTGGTCGCTTCCTATCTTCCTTCCTCTTTCTCCTTTGTCTCAGCTATTCTCTCTCTCTCGCTTCCTTCCTGATTCTCTTTCTCTTTTTGTTTCACTCTAGTTCTGTTTCCCTATCTTTCTCTTTCCTTCAATTTCCTTGTCTCTTCCATTCTCTTTCTCCCCTTTCTCTCCTTTTCTTCCTCACTCCCCATCTCTCTTTCTCCCTCCCTTCCATCCTTCTGGCTCTCTCCTCCCCTCTTTATCTTTCTCCCTTGATTCCTTCCTTCTGTCATTTCTCTCTATTGATCTGTTTCCCTTCCTCTCTTTCCCTCTCTCTCTTTCCTCCTTTCTGTTTTCCTTTCTTTCCATGTATTTCTCTTTGATTCTTTCTCTCCTCTCTCCCCTTCTCTTCCTCTTGCTGTCTCGCTCCCTTCCTTTCTTCCTTGATGCCTCCCTCCCTTCGTCTTTCTCTTTTTTTATCCTCTTCTCTCCCGTTCCTTCCCTTGTTCCTATTACTCTCTTCCTGATGCTCTTTCCTCCTTTGCTCTTGTGCACTTTCTCTGACTTCCCTCCTTCCTCCCTATCCCCGCCCCCACTCTGTCCCCTCCTTCCTGGCTGTGGCTCTCTCGCTGTCTCTCTCATCGTTCCCCTCTCGGTCCGTTTCTCTGTCTCTCGTCCTCCCTTCCTTGATGCCTGCCTTCCTCTCCGTCTCTCTAGCCTCTCTCTCCTCCTCGCTCCCTCTTTCCTTCTCTCTCCTTGGTTGATCTCTGCCCTTCTAACTCCCTTTCTGTCTCCAGCTTGCTTGCTTCCTCTCTCACACTCTCACTCCCCCATCTCCCGTTTCTTCTCTCTCGCCTTCTCGTTCTTCACCTCTGGTCTCTCTCCCTTCATTTCTTCCTTCCTCTCTGTCTCCTCCTCTCTCTTCCTATTTATCTTTCTTTCTCCCTTGATTCCTTCCTTCTTCCAGTCTTTCTCTCCGTGTCTCTCTCCCTTTCTTTCTCTTAGTCTTTCACGCTTTTTTTTCCTGTCTCCTTCCCTATCCTTTCTCATCTCTTATGTTTTCTATCCTCTTTTCCTCTATTTCTCTCTCATCTTGTCTTTCCATTACTCTCTTTCTCTCTTTCCTCCTAACTTTTTTCTACCCTTCTTCCCACCTTCCTTCCTCTTTCCCTTTCCCTAACTTCCTTTCTTCTGATTTTCTTTCACTCTTTCCTTCTCTCCCTTCCTTTCTTGATTCCTCTTTCTGCCCTTCCTCCATTCCCCTCTATTCCTTTTGCTTTAACTCTTTCTTCCTTTCTCATTTCTCTCTCTCCCTTCCTTCCCCCCTTTCTTTCTCTCCTGCCTTCATGTTTGTCTGTCTCTACATTTTGCTCTTCCTCTATCTTCTTCCGCTGTCTTCCCTCATCTCTTTCCCTCATTGTTTTCCTTCCTTCCCCTCTCTCCCCTCCTTTCTTTGTCGCTTGCTTCCTTTCTTCCTCTCTCATGCTCATTCCCCCTTTTCTCTCCTCTGGTTCTTTATTCCCTTCTCTTCCTTCCTCTGTCTCTATGTCCCTCTCTTTCTGCAATCCTTCCTTTCTTGATTCCCTCCTTCCTTCCTCCAGTCTGTTTCTCTGCCTCGCTTTCTCCTTCT
Source organism: Ovis canadensis (assembly GCF_042477335.2). Taxonomy (NCBI): domain Eukaryota; kingdom Metazoa; phylum Chordata; class Mammalia; order Artiodactyla; family Bovidae; genus Ovis; species Ovis canadensis. The sequence continues at coordinate 64,709,254 of NC_091263.1, read as the reverse complement.
CTAGCTTCCTTTCTCTCTCCTTTTATTCTCTTTCTCTGCCTTTCTTGCTTCCTCTCTTTCTTATTCTCCCTTCCTGATGGCTTCCTCTCACGATGTCTCTCTTGCCATTCCTTTCTTCCTCTCTCTTCTCTCTCATCCTTTCGCTGTCTCTATTCTCCTAGTTTCTTCCTCTCTCTCTTGTCTATTTCTTGCTTTCTAGGCTTGAACCCTCTAAATTCTCACCTTGTTGGCAGGTCTCCTAGTTGTGAGGTGGTTATCTCCAGACTACTTCCTTAGAGTGGACTCCGACCACTACACAGCACCTCCAGCGCCCTGTAATAACCTACCTGAGCTAAGGATCTGAAAAAGAATCCTTACAGGAATCTGTACAGCAGAATCAAGTGGCTACAGAACTCGAACACAACGCTGTATCTCACAGACAGTGCAATAAAGCTTGCAAATGAAAGGACGCACTGCTCACTCTACTCTCCTCAGGCCTTGGCGAGCTGCTCTCGTGCCACACCCTTGGAGCCTGAGGCTTCATCCCAAGGCTGCACGGGGGTGGGGCTGAAGGACCTGAACAGGATGGGAGACAGAAAGACCCGACTTAACCGTAGTGCCTGGTCCTGACTGGCTGTGACCACAACTTAGGGATGCAGGCTGGCCCTCGATCAGCTAAGGCAATCTTAGTCAGGCAGCTGCTGGGCAGGAAGGGCTGTGAAAAGTTTCTGGGCACCACAGCTCCTGTTGCCCGGGATCCCAATTAAAGACTGCTTCCTTTGAGTTCACCCCACCTCCACACCACAGCATCCTTAGCACAGCACTTTTGCAGAATCTGGGGCTTGTCTGTCAGGTAGAAGCAGACAGCAGGAGCCTGAAGGGCAAGAGGGAAGCGGTGATGAGTCACAGACTCTTGGCTGTTTCTTTGGGCACTTCCCACTCAAACTGACAACCCAGGAAAACAGCTTTCCCTAAGAGCCATGAGGGTTGGGCTTGCCCGATTTAACAGACTGGGGCAGGAGAAGGTGCTACCCGCCTTGTGGCCGCTTCTTGTAACAGGAACTTTAAAACCCGCACTTCAGAGCAGTTAAATAAATCAATTGCAAGAGCTGAATTTTACACTTTTTTAAAAAACAAAAATCAACTGAAAAGATGCTCAGCATCGCTAATGATTAATAAATGCTAATTAAAGTGACAATGAAGTAACGCATCACACAAGTCATCAAACAGTCACTACACAAAAACCACTAGAGGAGAAGAGACTCCTACAGCGCGACTGGTTCAAACAGCCACTGCAAACAGCCACGCTGCAGGAAAACTAAAGGTTCTGTAAAACCAAAGGGCAGTGGTCCCACAAGCTCTGGGAACCCCAGTCCGGGGCCTATACCCAGAGAACACCATCCTCGAAAAGACACATGAAACCCAACCGTCCTTGTGCCATAACCCAAAATAGAAGACCAACCAAAACCACGGAAATGTCGAACCACAGATAAATGAGGAAAAAAGGCTTGCAACAACCACTCCATGGACTGGTGCTCAGCCAGTAAACAGAATGAAATCATGCCCTCTCTGGGCACTTGGACCCAGCAAGACATGATCACACTAAATAGACAAAGTCAAACTCAAACATTGCTTATAACACTTAGAAGTGCTATCTAAACACTGATACAACTGAGGTACTAAAAAATAAAACAGATGAGATACTGAAAAGGAACTTAGATTTACCAAAAGTAAAAGTTAGAGAGGAGAATAAATTAGGACATTGAGATTGTGGTTTTCTGTCAAATAAATACACACCCCACACATATAAATATATATATATATTTAACAAGCAAGGACATATGAGATAGCACAAGGCACTCTACTCAACACTCTGTAATAACCCACATGGGTAAAACACCCGAGAAAGAACAGGTAAAAGTGTATGTGTGGCTGAATCAGGTTGCTGCAGAAATAAAAAAGAGCACTGCGTATCACCTACAATGCAATAGAACGGAAATGATATTTTTAAAAAATAGAGTGGGGCCCACCTATTCTACTGCACAAGGCCAGTGTCACCTGGGCAGGGTCAGAGTAGTGAAGCCTGAACTGGCTTGGGTCCCAGGGTGGCCTGGGGTGAATCTGAGAGAGCTGAAGGGTTTGTGCCTCCAAATGAGTGCCACCTGGCACCTGTACTTCCTGCTACCCTCAGCTGGGACCACAAGCTGGTTATGCAAGCTGACCCTCTAAGAGGTAAGGCTAGCCTAGTACACCTGAAGCGATCCTGGAGCTACTGGGTAGTAAGAGTGCTCAGAAGTCTCCCGGTCTCCACAGCTCCTGGTCCTGGGGAACCCACTTAGCGCAGGCTTCATTTTGGTTGCCCCACCTAAAATCACAGAACCCTCAATAAAACTCATGCAGGGCTTGAAATTTGTCTCCAGGGTGGGAAGAGAGGGAGGACCCTGAAGGGCAAGAAGGAAGAGGAATTGAATCACAAGCTAATGGCTATTTCTCCCAGCAAGTTTCACTCTAAGGGACCACCCAGGAAACCGCTTTCTCTAAAGCTCATGAAGGATGAGATTGCCCAAAACACAGGGGAGAGGAGGGGGAAGGGCTGCCACCTTGTGGCCACGACTAGTAACAGCATCTTTCAAAAGGCGTTTCAGGGCACTTAACATAGAGGTTTGTAGAGCTGTGAATAGCACCTGCCCTCAAGTAATACCCTCTGGTAGGTCAAGAAAATTGACTTGAAAACCGAGCTCACTCTCAGGAAACCAACTGCAAGAGCTAAATTTTACTACATTCTTTACACACAAGTCTAATGGTCAGATGTTCAGCATCTTCAGTGATTAGAAAAATGCAAATCTAAATGACAAATCGGTAAACTCTAACACCAGTTATCAAAAGGGCTACCCACAAAAGATTCAAAAGAGGCTGGGCACAAAAGGGAACACTACCACACGGTTAGTGCAAATATAAACTGGCAAGGGCCACTCTGGAGAACACTACCGAAGTTCTTTCCACAATGAAACAGAGTGCTACCACAAGCTCTGGAGATCACACTCCTGGGATCTACTTGGAGGAAACCATCCTTTGAAAAGACATGTGCATTCAAATGGTATTTGCGCCAATATACAAAACATCATAGCCACTGAAACCACCGGTAAGTATGTTCATTAATTAACGAAAGAAAAAGACACGCAACAAACATACCATGAACTAGCAGTCAGCATCAAAACAGGATGAAGCCAGGCCATTCGTGGCTCTGAGACACATCAGGAGAGGACTGCGCTAAGTACCCAGTCAGACGGGAAAACACGCACCATTCACATCACAAATGGGGACTCGAAACACTGAACACCCGAACCAGTGTACTAACAATACAGAAGGGAGACCAAGAACAGAACTTAATTTACTAAAAGGAATAGATGGCGAGTAGAGGGAAAAAAATGGGAATGGTGGGATTGACAGGAAAGCACAAATAAATAAAGTGTGTGTATATATGTCTGTATATACACAAAAACCCCCACAAAATCACCAAGGATGTATGAAATACCGCGAGAGACTCTACTCACCACACTGTAATATCCTCTTGGGTAAATGATCGGAGAAAGTACAGATACAATTATACATTTAACTAAATCAGGTTGATGTAGAACAGCAGACCAACACTGTATATCAACTGTATTATGATACAAAATGGAAATTAAAGCAGATCCGGACTGCCTACTCTGTTCCAGGAGGTCTGGGCCACTTGCGCTGGTGGCACACCCACGAGGCCTGAACAGGCCTCGGTCCCAAGCTGGCCTGGGTAAACCCGAGAGAGTGGAAGAGCCTATGCAGGCAAACGAGCCCCCTAACACCTGTACTTCCGGCAGCCCTCTGGATGGGACCACGCCCTTGTAAGGCAGGCTGGCCCTCTATCAGCTAAGGCTAGCCTAGTGCACTGGAAGGATGCTGTAGTCGCTGAATAGTAAGACCTTTGAGAAGTCTCCTGGTCTCCATGGCTCCCGCTCCTGGGGAACCCACTTAAGCACTGATTCCTTTGGGTCGCCCCACCTCCAAACCACAGCACCCTCAGCACAACACTACTGCAGGGCTTGAGATGTATCTCCCGGTAGGGATGGGGAGAGCAGAGCCTGAAGGGCAAGAGGGAAGAGGGAATGAATCACAAACCCTCGGGCACTTTCCACTCAAATGGACCACCCAGGATAACGGCTTTTTCTAACGTGATGAAAGCTCAGTTCAGTTCAGTTCAGTCACTCAGTCCAACTGAGCGAAACTCACAGAAAAACACATATCATTGGTATCCCTTAGAGGTGGAACTGAAACACTGATACAACAGAACTGGTGTCCTATGATACAGAAGGAGGACCAAAAACATCTTAAAATTTACCGCAGGAACAACTGGGGTGGGGAGAAGAATAAATGAGAATGCTGGGAGTGACGGAAAATGACAAGTCAGTACATCAGTTCAGCTCACTTGCTCAGTTCAGTGTCTGACTCTTTGAGACCCCGTGGACTGCAGCACACCAGGCCTCCCTGTCCATCACCAACTCCCCGAGTTTACTCAAACTCATGTCCATTGAGTCAGTGATGCCATCTCATTTTCTTCTTTTTTTTTCATCTAATTTTCTGTCGTCCCCTTCTCCTCCCTTCTTCAATCTTTCCCAGCATCAGGGTCTTTTGAAATGAGTCAGCTCTTGGAATCAGGTGGCCAAAGTATTGGAGTTTCAGCTTGAACATCAGTCCTTCCAAAGAACACTCAGGACTGATCTCCTTCAGGATGGATTGGTTGGCTCTCCTTGCATTCCAAGGGTCTCTCAAGAGTCTTTTCCAACACCACAGTTCAAAAGCATCAATTCTTTGGCACTCAGCTTTCTTTATAGTCCAACTCTCAAATCCATACATGACTACTGCAAAAACCATAGCCTTGACTAGACGGACCTTCGTTGGCAAAGTAATGCCTCTGCTTTCTAACATGCTGTCTAGGTTGGTCATAACTTTCCTTCCAAGGAGTAAGCATCTTTTAATTTCATGGCTGCAGTCACCATCTGCAGTGATTTTGGAGCCCCCCAAAATAAAGTCTGACACTGTCTCTACTGTTTCCCCATCTATTTGCCACAAAGTGATGGGACCAGATGCCATGATCTTAGTTTTCTGAATGTTGAGCTTTAAGCCAACTTTTTCACTCTCTTCTTTCACTTTCATCAAGAGGATCTTTAGTTCTTCACTTTCTGCCATAAGGATAGTGTCATCTGCATATCTGAACTTATTGATATTTCTCCCGGAAATCTTGATTCCAGCTTGTGCTTCATCCATCCATCTAAGGATGGTGACAACATTCAGCCTTGACATATTCCTTTTCCTATTTGGAACAAGTCTGTTCATACATAGTAGTAAATAAATATCTATAGAAAACCAGAATCAGCATGGATGAATGAAATGGCACAAAACACTCTCCTCAACACTCTCTAATGACCTTCGTGGGTAAAGCACCTGAGAAAGGTACAGGTATATGTAGAACTGAATCACGTTGGTGTAGAACTCAAAAACAATATTCCAGATAAACTATATTGCAAAACAAAATGGAAATTAAAAAAAAAAAAAAACCAGAGGCTGGACTGCCTATTCTGTTCGAGGAGGACTATGTCTCCTGGGCTGGTGTTACACCCACAGAGCCCCTGCAGGCCTGGCTCCCAAGCTGTCCTGGGCTAACTTTGAGAGAGCTGTGGAGCCTGGGAGAGCAAATCAGGCTCCCTTGCACCTGTGGTGTTGGAGAAGACTCTTGAGAGTCCCTTGGACTGCAAGGAGATCCAACCAGTCCATCCTAAAGGAAATCAGTCCTGAATAGTCATTGGAAGGACTGATGCTGAAGCTGAAACTCCAATACTTTGGCCATCTGTTGCGAAGAGGTGACTCATTAGAAAAGATCCTGATCCTGGGAATGATTGAGGGCAGGAGGAGAAGGGGACGATAGAGGATGAGATGGCTGGATGGCATCACCAAGTCAATGGACATGGGTTTGGGTGGACTCTGGGAGTTGGTGATTGAGAGGGAGGCCTGGCATGCTGCGGTTCATGGAGTTGCAAAGATTCGGACACGACTGAGTGACTGAACTGAACTGCACCTGTGCAACCTACGACCCTCTGGATGGGACCACACCCGTAATGCAGGCTGACCCTCTGTCAGCTAAGGCTAGCCTGTGCATGAAGGATGCTGTAGTCACTAAGTAGTAAGAGCTTGGGAAAGTCTCCGTGTCTCCATGGCTCCCGCTCCTGGGGAACCCACTTAAGCACTGATTCCTTTGGGTCGCCCCACCTCCAAACAATAGCACCCTCAGCACAACACTACTGCAGGGCTTGAGATGTATCTCTGGAGTGGGAAGGGGAGAGCAGAGCCTGAAAAGCAAGACAGAAGTGGGAATTAATTACAAGCCCTTGGCTCTTTCTTCGGGCACTTTCCACTCGCATTGACCACCCAGGAAAATGGCTTTCCCTGAGGTGATGAAAGGTCTGCTTGCTGGAAATACCAGGGTGGGGTAGGGGAAAGTGCTGCCACCTTGTTTGGGCTCTTCTCATAACATCAAGTTTGAACCAGACAAAGGGCAGTTACCATTCACAAGGACTGCAGGGCTGTGAATGATGCCTGCCCTCAAGGAGTGTCTTCTGGTAGGTCAAGGGAATCAACTTGAAAATGGGGCTCACTCTCAAGAAATGAATGGCAAGAGCTAAGTGTTACTACACTCCTATTTACAGGAAACAAAAAGTCAAATGGTAAGTTGTTCAGCATCTCCAGTGATTAGTAACATGCAAATCAAAATGACAAATCCATAACCCCTATACCAGGTATCAAAAAGTCTACACAATAAATGCAAGAGAGAAAAAAAAATGCAAGAGAGGCTGCGCAGAAAAGGGTCCCTACTGCACTGTTGGGGCAAATATGCTGTCAGTGGCCACTATGAAATAGAGAACACCATGGAAGTTATTTCCAAAACAAACCAAAGTGCTGCCACAAGCCCTGGATATCTCAGTCCTGGAACAATCACAGGGAAAACCATCCTGCAAAAACAGTCCTGTGCCCGAAGTTCCATGTTCCACTATTCACAATAGGAAATCCGTGGAAACCACCAAAAAGCACAGCCATCGATAAAGAAAACGAGATGCAACAGACACTCCATGCCCGACTACTCAGCTAGAAAACAAAATGAAACCACGCCATCTGTGGCACTTGGATACACAAAGAGATGACTACACCAGGGACAGAGAGTCAGAGGAAAACAAGTATCACCGATATCACTTACCGGTGGAATCAAAACACTGATACAAATGAACTAGCGTACTAACAGAAGAATGAGCAAAAAGAGGAACTTAGATTCATTAAAGGGAACAGTTGGGGACGGGAGAAGAATAAATTAGAAGGCTGACACTGAACACAACACATAAATACATAGTAAATACGTGTGTGTGTGTGTGTGTGTGTGTGTGTAAAACACATCATCAGCAAGGATGTATAAAATAGCAGAAGACACTCAACTCAACCTGCAATGACCTTTGTGGGTAAAATACCCGAGAAGGTACAGGTACAGGTATATGTAGAACTGAACCAGGTTGGTGTGGAACTCAAAAACAATACTGTATATCAACTATATTAAAATACATAAAAAATTTTTTTAATGGATAACCAAAAAAAAAAGTATAACCAACAAGGACTTACTGTATAGCTAAATGTTATGTGCCAGCATGGATGAGAGGGGGTCTGGGGGAGAATGGATACATTTATGCCTGAGTCCCTTCACTGTTCACCTGAAACTACCACAACACTGTTAGTGAAAGTCCAGGTCGCTCAGTTGTGTCCAACTCTTTGCATGGACTACACAGTCCATGGAATTCTCTAGGCCAGAATACTGGCGTGTAGCCTATCTCTTCTCTAGCAGATCTTCCCGACCTAGGAATTGAACTGAGGTATCCTGCATTGCAGGTGGATTCTTTACCAGCTGAGCCACCAGGGAAGCCCCATTAATCGGCTATTTCCCAATACAAAATGTTTTTGGTGTTAAAAATTAACAAAAATTTTAATTAAAAAAAAAAGAGAGAATCACATGAAAACTTGCTGAGCACCACTATTTGAGAAATGCAAATGAAAAGGACCACGATGTATCACCTCCCACCAGGGAATGTGGCCACCCTCCAAAAGTCTCCAAACAGTAAATGTTGAACATGGCATGGAACTAAGAGAACAAGCCTCCACCGTCAGGAGTACAAAGCAGCACAGCCAGTGTGGAGAGCAGCGGGGAGATTCCTGAAAGTACAAAAAACAGGCCAACCAGAGAATTCCAACACGCCCCCCCCAGGCGTTCCTTTGTCCTCAGAAATCATAATTCCTAAACACACATGCACCCCAACATTCATTACCACTCTATTTGCAGCAGCAAGGACACAGAAGCCTGCTCAAGATCCATCAACAGGTGAATGAAGAAATAAACATGGTGTCCATACAGACAATGCCATTTTCCTCAGGCAAAGAAAAGAATGAAATAATGCCATTGGCAACAACACAGCTGGAGGCAGAGACGATCCTACTGACGAGTGTAATGGAGACAAGAAACAAGAACGTCATATGGTATCTCTTATAGGTGGACACTAAAAATTGACACAAAGGAACTAATTTAAAACCACAGACACAGACTCAAGGTCTTGGCAAACAAATCTATGTTTACCAGAAGAATCAGGTGGGGTAGGGGAGAGAAATTTGGAGGTTAAGATAAACACAAACATATACACAAAATGTGATCAACAATGCCTTACTGTGGAGCCCAGGAACTTTCCCGAAATACTCTGTCAAACCTGATACGGGAAAATACTCCAAGAAAGAATAAGTATACGTATATGTCGAACTGAATCACAGTATACCTGAAGCTGCAACCAAAAAAACAAACACAACTTAGGTGCTGTCCACCTAAAACAAGCGCATCGTGGCAAATCACCTGTACTCCAACATAAAATAAAACCCCAACTAAAAAAAGAAACAGGAATGCCTACTATATTCCCTTCAGACCGGGGCGACCTAGGCTGGTGTTAACTCCCTGGGCGCCAGAGCAGTCAGGGGGCTGAGCGAGCCAGGGAGCACGTGCCTGCACAGGAACCCCCCTTGGATTTGCGGTGTCTGATCCCCTCTGAATGGGATCACGCTGTCCACATCCAGGGGGCCCCTCCAGCAGCAAAACCAAAACTAGGGCAACCGAAGGGTGGGGCACCCTCTGGACTGAGAGCGCTATGAACAGTCAGCTTGTGTGCAGGTCTCCTGGTGGTGGGGTTCCCGCCTCCAGCCTACTTCCTTCCAGTCAACCCTGGCCTCTGTACCGCACCCTGGGCGCTGCCGCGATACAAGAGTTGGCTATTTGTCTGGGGGTGTGAAGGCTAACAGGGAACAAGAAAGGAGCCACAAGCCCTTGGTTGTTTGATCTGGCACATTCCACTCTCAGTTATAAGCCAAGAACAGGACTCTTTGCTAAGGCTCTGGCGGCCAGAAGACCCAGTGTTGAGCACGAAAAAAATCCTTCCGCCTTGCGGCCATTTCTCAGAACTACAGCTTTAAAACCCTTGCTTCTGGACACTTGGGGATTACCTGATAGCTCAGTTGGTAAAGGATCCGCCTGCAATGCAAGAGACCCCAGTTCGATTCCTGTATCAGGAAGATCCACTGGAGAAGGGAAAGGCTACCCACTCCAGTATTCTGGCCTAGAGAATTCCATGGACTGTATAGTCCATGGGGTCGCAAAGAGTCGGAAAGTGAGTGGCTTTCACTTTCTGGACACTTAATAATCACAAGGGCTGGGGCACTGTAAGTAAGTGGCACTTGCCCATAAGAAATATCCCTGGGGAGGTAATCAGAAAAGAATTCAGAGGGTGGACTTTCATGAAGTCAATTTCAAGATGGATATTTCACTCTCGCTGTTAAAAAAAGAAAAAAACACGTGAAAACTTGCTCAGCATAGCTTATTAGTAGAGAAATGCAAATCAAAAGGACCACAAGGTATCACCTCCCACCAGGCAGAATGGCCATCCTCCAAAAGTCTACAAGCAATAAGTACTGTGTAGAGAAAGGGGAACCCTCCTACACTGTTGGGGGGAATGTAAAGGGGCACAGCCAATTGGGAAAAGAGGAGGGAGATTCCTGAAAAAATGAAAAACACACCAACCATAGGATTTGGAAATGCTTTTCCCAGCGGATATTCTCAGAAAACCATAATTCCTAAACATATATGCACCGCAACATTCATTGCAGCACTATTTACAACAGCCAGGACACAGAAGTCTCCAAAATGTCTCTTGATAGATGAATAAAGAAGATATGGTACATATATACAATGGTATATCAACCAAAAAAAAAAAGAATGAAATAATGCAATTTTCAGCAACAAGGACCTAGAGATGCTTACGGTGATTCAAGAAAATCAGCAGAGATCCAAAAACATCCTGTGATATTGCTTCTATGTGGAACCTAAAAATTGATACAAATGAACTAATTTACAAGACAGAAACAGTCCCACAGACTTAGAAAAGAAATTTACGGGAAATTCCCCTGCAGTATAGGATTATGACTCAGGTTTCACTGCCAAGGTCTTAGACCGGATCCCTGGTCATGGAACTGAGATGCCAGAACCTGCAGGCCATAGCCAAAACAAATAAATAAATATAAAAGAAAAGAAATTTATGATTACTAAAGGGAGGGATGGGAGGGAGGGATAAATTTGCAGGTTGGGATAAACACATATACACCAATGTATGTAAAACAGATTATCAACAAGGACCTGATGGACAGCACAGGTAACTCTAGTCAACACTGTCTCAAAACCTATATGGGAAAAAAATTCAAGCAAGAATATATATTCAGTGGATCACTGAAAAAAATCAACGAGGAATTGAAAAAACATACCTAGAGAGAAATGCTTTTGAACTATAGTCTTGGAGAAGACTCTTGACAGTCCCTTGGACTGTAAGGAAATCAAACCAGTCAATCCTAAAGGAAATCAGTCCTGAATATTCATTGGAAGGACTGATGCTGAAGCTAAAGCTCCGATACTTTGGCCACCTGATGCAAAGAACCAATTCATTTGAAAAGACCCTACTCATTTGAAAAGACCCTGATGCTGGGAAAGATTGAAGGCAGGAGGAGAGGGGGACAACAGAGGATGAGATGGTTGGATGACATCACTGACTCAATGGACATGAGTTTGACCAAGCTCCAGGAGATGGTGAAGGATAGGGAGGCCTGGCGTGCTGCAGTCCTTGGGGGTAGAAAAGAGATTGATGCAACTGAACTGAACTGAACTGAGAGAGAAATGGCCAGATCCAAAACCTATGGGATGCCACAAAAGCAGTTCCCAAAGGCAAGTTTACAGGGATGCAATGTTACCTCAGGAAACAAGAGGATATATCAAAGAAGCAAGGTAACCTTATACCTATAGCAACCACAGAAGAAAGATAAAATCCAAAGTTAGTAGAAGAAATTATAAACATAAGAACAGGAATGAATGAAATAAGAGACAAAGAAAATCATAGAAAAAAATCAATGAAAGTAAAAGCTTGTTCTTTGAAAAGATACACAATATTCATAAACCGTTAGCCAGACTCATCAAGGAAAAAAAAAAAAGAGTGGGCTCAAATCAATAAAATTAGTGGGCTTCCCTGGTGGCTCAGTGGTAAAGAATCCACCTGCCAGTGCAGGAGACGCAGGAGAGAGACATGCCCCTGCAGCACAGCCAGGAAATAATAATAAAAATTACATCAGAGATGCAAAAGAAGTTAGAGTGGACACCACAGAAACATCATTACAAAGGGTCGTAAGAGACTACTACAAACAACTTTATGCCAATAAAATGGACAACCTAAAAGAAACAGACAAATTCTGGGCATTCCCTGGTGGTCTCGTGGTTAGGACTCCGCGCTTCCACTGCCAGGGGCCCAAGTTCAATCCCTGGTCAGGGAATTAATTAAGATCCTGCAAGTCACAGGGTGCAACCGTAAATAAACAAACACTTTAAAAAGTTTTAATTTAAAAAGAGAAGTGTACGAATTCTTAGAAATGTATACCTTTCAAGACTGAACCGGGAAGAAACAGAAAATATGAACACACCAATCACAAGGAATGCAAGTGACACTGTGATGAGAAAACTTCCAACAGACAAAAGTCCAGGACCAGGTGGCTTCATAGGTGACTTTTACCAAACATGTAGAGAAGAGTTAACACCCATATTTCTGAAAATATCCCCCCAAATTCCAGATGAAGGAACACTCCCAAACTCAATTCTACAAGGCCACCATCACCCTAATACCAAAACAGACACATACAAATACAGGTCAATACCACTGATGAACGTAGGTGCAAAAATCCTCAACAAAATACTAGCAGACTGAAACCAACAATACATTAAAAGGCTCACACCAGAATCAAGTGGGATTTATTCTAGGGATGCAAAGATTCTTCAATATATCCAAATCAATCAGGGTGATACACCACATTAACAAACTGAAGAATAAAAACCATATAATCATCTCAATTGATAAAGGAAAAGCTTTTGACAAAATTCAATATCCATTTATGATAAAAACTCTCCAGAAAGTGGGCACAGAGGGAACTTACTTCAACATAATAGAGCCCATACATGACAAACCCATAGCTAGCATCATTCTCAATGGTGAAAAGCTGGAAAACATTTCCTCTAAGATTAGAAAGAAGACAAGGATGTCTACCCTTGCCACTTTTACTCAACATAGTTTTGAAAGTCCTAAGTATGACAGTCAGAGAAAAGAAAGAAAGAAAAGGAATCTAAATTGGAAAGGAAGAAAAGCTGCCACTGTCTGCAGATGATGTGATATTGTACACAGAAAATTCTGAAGATGCTATCAGAAGACTATTAGCGTTCACCAATGAATGTGGCGAATTTGCCGGATGCAAAGTTACTGTAGAAATCACTTGAATTCCTATACACTAACAACAAGAAATCAGAAAGAGAAATCAAGGAAAACAGGGAACTTCCCTGCCTTCAATGGCTAGGACCCTACACTGCCAGTGCAGGGGCCTGGGTTCAATCCCTGTTCAGGGAACTAGATTCCACATGCTGCAATGAAAAGATTCTGCTTGCCACAATGGAGATCAAAGACCTCATGTGCCGTAACTAAGACCTGGTGCAGCCAAATAGCAATTTTTTTAAAGAAAGCAATCAAGGAAATAATCCCCATTTACCATCACATCAAAAAGAGTAAAACACCTAGGAATAAGCCTACCTAAGGAGATAAAAGAATTATACGCTGAAAATAGTGATGAAAGAATTGTGGATGACACTAACAGATGGAAAGATACACCATGCTCTTGGCCTGGAAGAGTCAATACTGTCAAAACATGACTCTACTACCCAGCGCCATCTACAGATTCAGTGCAACCCCTATCAAATTACCAATGGCATTTCTTACAAAACTAGAACAACAACAACAACAAATGTTTAGATTTGTATAGAAACACAGAAAGCCCTCAATAGCCAAGCAATCCCGAGAAGAAAAACAGAGCTGGAGGAATCAGGCACCCTGACTTCAGACCCAACTACACAGCTAGAGTAATCAAAACAGTAGGGTACTGGCACAAAACCAGAAATAGAGATCAGTGGACCCAGAAATAAACCCATGCACCTACGGTCAAGTAATCTATGACAAAGGAAGCAAGATTATACAATGGAGAAAAGGCAGTCTCTTCAGTAAGTGGTGTGCTGGGAAAGCTGGACAGTTACAGTGAGAAGAATGAAATGAGAACATCCTCTAATACCATAGAGGCTTCCCTGTGGCTCAAATGGTAAAGACTCTGCCTGCAATGAGGGAGACCTGGGTCTGATCCCTGGGTTGGGAAGATCCCTTGGAGAAGGGAATGGTTACCCACTCCAGTATTCTGGCCTGGAGAATTCCACGGACTGTATATCCATGGGGTCACAGAGTCAGACACGACTTTCACTCACTAACACCATACATAAAAATAAACTTAAAATGGATTAAAGACCTAAATGTAAGGCCAGACCCTATAAAACTCCTAGAGGAAAACATAGGGCAAACACTCCTTAACGTAAATCACAGCAGTATGTTCTTTGATCCATCTCCTAGAGTAATGAAAATTTAAAAAATTAAGAAATGGGACCTAAATAAACTTAAAAGCTTCTGCACAGAAAAGAAACCATAAACAAAAAGACAACCCACAGAATAGGAGGAAATATTTGCAAACAAACAACCAAGAAGGGATTAATCTCTAAAATATACAAACAGCTCATACAGTTCTATGTTTAAAAAAAAATCAGAATATTTAAATAGACATTTCTCTAAAGAAGACACACTAATGACTAAAAAGCATGTGAAAAGGTGCTCAACATCACTAATTTTTAGACAGATGTAAATGACAACTACGACAAGGCACCACCTCACACCAGTCAGAAGGGCCACTGTGAAAAAGTCTACAGACAGAGACTCCCTTGGTGTCCAAGCAGTTAGGACTCTGCACTTCCAATGAAGGGAATGTGAATTCAATCCCTGGTCGGGGAACTAGATCCCAAATGCCACAATTAAGAGTTTGCATGCTAAAAAAAAAAAAAAAAAGAAAAAGAAAAAGAGTTTGCATGCTGCAACTGAAGATTACAGGTGTCGCAACTAAGACCAGGCAGAGCCAGATAAATAAATCAGAAGTATATGAATATGGCTCGCTCCCTCCTCCAGGCACAGGCCCTTCAGGCTATGCATCTCATAGCCCAGTCCACCCTAGGCATCAGCACAGGATTCAAAACCAACTCCCAGTCCCCAGACCCCTGGGAGTGACTTGCTCCAGCTGGTCTATTCAGTTTTCAATCATAGGAATATAAACTGAGAGACCAAAGGCACGCAAAGAAATATCCAAAAGGCCCAAACGCTGGCAGTGGCTTCGGCCATTGAAAAACTACTGAAGGCGAGGCTGGCCTTTCCAGGTCAAACTGGTGGTGATGAACCGTAAGGCTCATGGGCGCCCAGACAAAACCAGTGTACCCTAGGGGGACAAAGTGGGCACTGCAGGAAAGAAGGTGCTCAATCCACTTTGAGAACAATCAGAGCTTTGGCAGAGGGAAAGCCCCAGATGCCAGAAAGGGACAGAGACCCATAAGCTTTTGATGGTTTTATAATTAAAAGGCTGAGGGAGCCCAAGATCCAAAGTGGCTATAGATAGAGATACCACCTATATAACTAGTGGTGAGCCTCAAGCTTCAGGTGGTCATTGATGTGGTGAGCCACTTGATAAAATCTCTCGTAAGCACCAGGGCAACCCTCTCAGTTTTAACCTAAAGACTGAAAGCCTTAACAATCATAAGAAATATGTAGTGGGAGTGTCAGGAAAGAGACACGGGTACACTTTCCTGCAACCCCTTTTGTGCAACATCAGTGGCCAGTCATTTCTACATTCCTTTCTGTTTGTACCTGATTGTCCTCTCCCTTTAATAGATGGGACTTATTAACTAAATTAGGGGCCATTCTGTCACCCTGCTTATTTAACTTATAAGCAGAGTACATCATGAGAAATGCTGGGCTGGAAGAAGCACAAGCTGGAATCAAGATTGCCAGGAGAAATATCAATAACCTCAGATATGCAGATGACACGACTCTTATGGCAGAAAGTGAAGAGGAACTTAAAAGCCTCTTGATGAAAGTGAAAGAGGAGAGTGAGTAAGTTGGCTGAAAGCTCAACATTCAGAAAACAAAGATCATGGCATCTGGTCCCATCACTTCATGGGAAATAGACGGGGAAACAGTGTCAGACTTTATTTTTGGGGGCTCCAAAATCACTGCAGATGGTGACTGCAGTCATGAAATTAAAAGACGCTTACTCCTTGGAAGAAAAAAGTTATGACCAACCTAGATAGCATATTAAAAAGAAGAGACGTTACTTTGCCAACAAAGGTCCATCTAGTCAAGGCTATGGTTTTTCCAGTGGTCACGTATGGATGGGAAAGTTGGACTGTGAAGAAAGCTGAGTGCCGAAGAATTGACGCTTTTGAACTGTGGTGTTGGAGAAGACTCTTGAGAGTCTCTTGGACTGCAAGGAGATCCAACCAGTCCATTCTGAAGGAGATCAGTCCTGGGTGTTCTTTGGAAGGACTGATGCTAAAGCTGCAACTCCAGTACTTTGGCCACCTCATGAGAAGAGTTGACTCATTGGAAAAGACTGTGATGCTGGGAGGTATTGGGGGCAGGAGGAGAAGGGGACCACAGAGGATGAGATGGCTCGATGGCATCAGTGACTCGATAGACGTGAGTCTGAGTGAACTCCAGGAGTTGGTGATGGACAGAGAGGCCTGGTGTGCTGCAATTCATGGGGTTGCAAAGAGTCGGACTCGACTGAGCGACTGAACTGAACTGTTTCTCGAAGGACAAGGAAGCCACCCTTATCACTAAATGATGTGAACAAAAAATGTGTTTAAAATAACAAGACTAAATCTATAATTAAAAGACTCTGAAGTATAAAACCTGAAGTATAAAATAGTAAGGTTCCGGGCCTAGCCAAAAGCAAACAAGTGAGGCTTCAAGTAACCCTCTCCAGATATGGAAACTGTTTGGAAAATATGGTTTGGGTCTCCAAAACTGTGGCTACAATCTCTTTTAATAACTCTTCTAATATCTATTGCTTTCTTTTCATTTGTATCTTCTATAAACTCATTCTCTGATGTTTAACACCCACAAGGGCTAACAAAATAGTACTCAGTCAGTAAAGAGTCTGCCTGCAATGTGGGAGACCTTGGTTCAATCACTGGCTCAGGAAGATCCCCTGGAGTAGGAAATGGCAACCCGCTCCAGTATTCTGGAGAATTCCATGGACAGAGGAGCCCGGCAGGCTACAGTCCGTGGGTTCGCAACGAGTCAGAAATGACTGAGTGACTAACACACACACGACCAGAGTGAACATTACAGTTCTCCGAAAAGAGAAGGAAGACTCAGGTCTTACACTTTTTCCCCAGGGAGGCCTACATCCTATCTCAGCAGAAAGCAGTTAATGATAAGTTTGTTGGCCCTTAACCCCCTTTAAGCATAAAGGATAAATAAATACCTGGAGGCAGGGAATGATAGGGGCAGAGCCAACAAAGGTCCGTCTAGTCAAGGCTATGGTTTTTCCAGTGGTCATGTATGGATGTGAAAGCTGGACTGTGAAGAAAGCTAAGCTCCGAAGAATTGATGCTTTTGAACTGTGGTGTTGGAGAAGACTCTTGAGAGTCCCTTGGACTGCAAGGAGATCCAACCAGTCCATCCTAAAGGAGATCAGTCCTGGGTGTTCTTTGGAAGGACTGATGCTAAAGCTGAAACTCCAATACTTTGGCCACCTCATGAGAAGAGCTGACTCACTGGAAAAGACTCTGATGCTGGGAGGGATTGGGAGTAGGAGGAGAAAGGGACGACAGAGGATGAGATGGCTGGATGGCATCACTGACTCAATGGACATGAGTTTGGGTGAACTCCGGGAGTTGGTGATGGACAGGGAGGCCTGGCGTGCTGCAATTCATGGGGTCGCAAAGAGTAGGACACGACTGAGCAACTGAACTGAACTGAAAAAGACAAAGCAGGTGATTAAACAGTTAATCCCACTAAGAGAGTGTAAGAAAAAACTATGGGAGACTGCTGTAAGTGAATCATCATTCAAGAAAGCACCTTTAAAAAACAGAAAGAAAGCAGGTTTGCCTAATCATAAAATCATGAAACAGAAGCAGGAGGTATGCCCCCAAACAACCATTGTTTTAATGGTAGAAGGAGACCTACATCCAGCCCAATAATTCCTAGGACATACTCCCCTGAGTGCACTAAAAGAAAAGATTTAAGGAAAGAGTTACATTATGCTAAAACCTGAAATGACTTATCATATTTCAGTATATGGTTACTGCCTTTTTGCTCATTCCCACTGCGCCATGACAGTCCTGATTTGACCTTGTAGGGGCAAGAAAACCCCCCTATCCCATATGCAGAAGGAACTGATGATGGAAGCGTGACATCTCAAGAATGAGGAAGAAGGTGGTCTTTTTGCTCTCCCCACTCTTCCTTTGATTATAAAACTATACCCACCAAGTTCTTGGGGCAGCACCTTCTCACCCACCCACTTGTAGGCCTCTCAAGTGTGCTATTCTAAAGAGTCACTTTTTATTTATCATTTTCACCTCTTGCTGAATTCTCTGTGCTCTGAGACATAAAGAACCAGAGCTCCTCAGAGCCTCACCCCCGCCTCCGCACCCACCCCCACCGCTGCGCCCTGCATTTCTGCGGTTTCATCAGTAGACTGGCTTTATTGCTCCCAGGCAAGTGAATCCAAGTGTGGTTCGGTAACACCCTCATCCAAGCCCCATTAAAATGGTGGCCAGGTGTCAGCCATGCCTAAAAGGCACCCCATCTCTGCTGGGTAAACATAAACTTGTTTACTGTACCAGGACATATGCTGCACCTCCTGGTCGACCTGATAAGCGACTTTCAGGACTGCCTCGGGCCCCAGGGCGCTCATCCGCCTTCTGGAGCCGGGCAGTCAAGGCCCCAAATTTTGCAGTTTCCCCATCACCCTCTCTCTCAGTACTCCAGGATAAGCCACGTCTCCCACCAATTTCCTAGTCCAGTTCGGGAAAGGATCAGGGTTTGGAGAGCGGACGGGCTCCAGCTCCGACTGGCCAGTTTGTCCATCCCAGCGGACTGGATAGAGAGGCAATGAGAAACCAACCAAGGCCAGCAGGTGCGGACCAGGTGCGAGCCGGAGCGAGGGCTCGGGCACGCGGGCAGCACGCTCAAGTTAGGCGCACACGTGGCCGCTGACTTCTGGGGCACGTGCCCGTCACGGGGGGAGTTTGCAGGTGGCGGCACCAGACTGGGCAAGGCAGGAGTCTGTACCCGAGAACTCTAAGGTTAGTCACTGACGGGAACCCACAGGGACCCTAGTTTGACGTTCCTCAGTTTCCCCGTGCCCTGCCACCCACCCCACCCCAACTTACCTCCTCCGCGGCGCTGGCCGCCTCTGCGGGGCGCGCTGCCTTTTCGAGCGCGGGGCATGCCGCAAGTCGGGCACGACTGGGCGGGGGGTCAGGGACCCGGCGGCGGGGAGTTCCAGGCCAGCGAGTCGCCGGCCGGTGCGCTGAGTTGAGACCTAGGCAGACGACGGGAGCCACACGCTGCGCGCGCCACCATCTTCGCGAGGCGCCCCGCCCTGCCAGAAGGGTCGAAGCGCCCCGCCCCGCTAAATGGGTGGCCGGGAAGGCGAGTCCCTCGCCACTCGGCTCAGACCGCATCCATGCGGCCGAAACTTCTATTCCCAAGGTGCTGCGTGCGCAGATTACCGGCGCCAGGCTGGGCGCAGAGCACCTTGGGAATTGTAGTCTACTCCGGGGGAGCCCATAAGGCCACGACGCTCTAGCTGAACTATGCACCCACAATGCCCTGCGTCCTCCCCCCAGCACGTGTAGTCATTAACTCTGAAGCTGCCCGCACGGTGCTGTCCACCACGCAGGACCCGCATCTCTCTGCATTTTGCAGCAGGACGCTCACCACGGGAAGGGTGGTGGGTTTGGAAGAACTCGGGACCAGCCAAACCTCAGGCAGTGAGAGAAAAAGTAGCTTTATGATGAAAGCAGAGTAGAGGCAACAGCTTAGCACTTAACAGATGTTAGCCAGAATCTCCTTGGGGGGGCCCCCCATCCCTGGTCGGGTCTCCTGTGACCTCTGCGCAGACTCAGTGAGGTGTAGAACAGAGCCCTGGGCTGGCAACCTTAACTTTTTGGCATACTGACTTCCTGGGGCTGCTTTCATGTCAGCAGGATCAGGTGATCTCACAGGGCCTCTGGGTTTAAAATGGTGTGCTTCTTCTGCCTCTTTCACTCCCCAGGGGTGCTGTGGGAAGTGGGGTATGTGCATGGGAGAAGTGACAATAAGCTACATAGAACAAGAGGGGGACAGAGTCTTCCCTCCAGGACTGGAAAAATGGCAGCAGGAACAAGACGGTCAGGGGCAGGTGACTCCTGGCTTTATGTTGCTTCTTCAGGCCCAAGCTCAGGCCTGGGCTCCTGGCAGGTAGGGCCAGCCCAGCCCTGGTAACAACGGCAGCTGAAGGACTCCCAAGCTCCAGGGCTGCCATCTGGCTGCAGATGCAGAAAGACTTCCAGTTGTCCTGGGTTTTGCCAAGCACAACGGCCATGGCCATGGCACCGCTGGTGACTGCAGGCCATGGCTGCCCTGGTCACGTTGATCACATAGGGGCCCAGGGTGCCCAGTAGGTAGTCATGGAGATGCCAGCACTCCTCCTGAGGAGAAGGGAGGGACATATCAATGCTCCTGTCCCATGGCCCCGCCATGGGCTTTCCCCGTCTCTGGGACCCCAGCATGGGCTGTGTGGCAGGCTGGAGGGGGGCAATGATCACCTCAGAACTGGAGAAGCTCAGGTCCCCCCAGAGCACCACGCCGGCTGCCCCCAGTGCGGCGCTCACACCAATGGTCTGCACAAGTTCATCCTGGGGGTAGAGAGCTGTTAAGCCAGGTCAGGAATGCCCAGCTCCTTCTGGCCCTACCTCTACCTTCAAGAACTTTCATGGCTCACTGCCATAATCTGATTCCACCTCTAGAGGAGGGCCCCTTGGCCCTGAGCCTCTTTGAGGGGCTTCTCAGGCCCTCTACTCAGAGAATGTCACGCCTCCCCATCAGACCCCTAGATTTCAGCTTTCACTCACCTGGGACAGGAACCTCCCAGAGCTCCGGTGTGTGAGGCGGGAATACGCCAGGACAGGCAGGGGATGTGGGTGCCCAGCAACGGCCACACGGAAGGCCTCCTCCAGGCGGTATCGGACAAATGCCTGGTGGTGAGCAGGTGGTAGCCTGGGTGGGAGGTATATGCTGGGGAAGAGGGCGCTGGAGGCAGCCCAGAGCCAACGCAGTTGGGTGTTGTGGGCCAGGGCAGCAGCATGGCAGTGGCCCGTGTAATTTGAAGCCGTACCATGCCAGCCATTGCCACAGGCTGGGAAGCGATAGAAGCCCCAGAGCCCCTGGGGCTGCAGTGCCCGGCCGAGCCACAGCGTGTCCTCCATCAGTGCACGGGCTGCCTGTTCGAAGCCAGTGCGGGCCTTCTGGAGCTGCTCCTGGGGATCCAGGTTGGGGAATACCCATTGTGCCCAAGCCCAGGAGGCAGCCCGATAGACTTGGCGGCGGCCCCAGTTCCCGGCCCAGAGTGGACACCACTCCTCCCAGTCCAGGACTGCCAGGCCAGCGAAGCCCGGCCACAGGCTGCGGCGGATCTGATGGGCAGCTTGCGCCAGGTGGCGGCCCAGAGGCACAGCCTGTGGGATGCCCCCATTGTGAGCTGTGCCCCTCGGCCCAAAGTAGGGGTAGAAGCCGAGCCGGTTCTTGTAGAAGATGGTGACATTCTGGCCGTGGAAATGCTGGCCACGGTTGGCTGAGATGCCCAGGGCCTCGAGTGGCAGGGGCACGCCAAAGCGGTTCTTACAGCGTGCTGAAGGCACGTTCCACAGCACCGAGAAGGGGCGTGCAGGGGCCCGCAGCAAGGTTCGGCCACACCCCAAGCACAGGGCCACCCCTAGCACCAGGGCCAGGCCTAGCTGCATGGTCATGCCCCAGGGATGGAAACCTGCAGGAGAGAGGGGTGTGAGCTTAAGAGGCCATGGCCATGCCCGCGCCTTCCCCACAGCAGACCAAGCTGGGAAGACTCCTCCAGCTCCTCCTCACAAGGGAGGGAGGTGAGGAAAGCAAGGTTCCTAAGGGGTCTCATAGACCTCTCAGAGCAACCCCAGCCCAAGCTGGCCTGGGCATCTCCCTTCCCGTGTTGCCCATCTCTACCATGGCACCGCTGTGCCCTCTGACACCTCTCCCACCCTCAGCTCTCACGAGTCCCCTTTTTTCCTCTGCCCATTTTCTTTCCTGCCCCAAGAACACTCAACCCCCACTCTGCCTGACTTAATTTCTACTCAGCACTCAGGTCTCTGCTATGACGTCATCTTCTGGCACAAGTGCAGTGAGGACATTTGAGCTCCTGCTGTCCCAGCAGAGGCCCTGTCAGTCTACGCCTGCCCTATTCCTTAAGTTGAGACCGCATCTGTCTAGTTCCCCCCTGCCTGTGCCCAGTCCAGGGCCTGTCACCCAGCAGGTGCTCGGCGAACAGTGATGAGTGGAGGTGGAAAGAAAGAAACACCCTGACGCCTGAGGCAGGCAGAGTGAGAGAAGCAAGGGTCTGCCCTCCATCCATGGCCCCGAGGCCAAGGTGCACTGGGGGGCTCCTGCAGGGATAGCGGACCTAAGAAACGACTGGGAGATGAGGGTGGGGTCAACAAATACACTGTCACAGACACACCCAACAAGCCTTTATTCAGCCACACTGAGAGCTCTGAGCCACAGCCATGTGCCATCTCCACAGGCACTCAGGAAACATGCCTCAGGAAGCTGCCCTCAGGGGCTAGAAGCTGAGGGATGGCCAGTGGGCTGAAGCTGCTACTGTCCTGGACAGTCAACTGACCCAGAAAGACAGCATCTTGCCCTGGGAATAGCCTCAGATGTCTTTCTCCATCCAGAATATGGGGCGCCCTCTCAGGTCTTGGTATTGTGTCTCCAGGAGGCTTTGTGGAGGGGGCCCTGCTGGAGGCGGGGGTAAGGTGGTTGGGGGTTCAGGCAGGGGAGGGGGTGGCAGCAAGGATGACCCCTTGGGGACTCTTGGGGGAGCTTGGGCAGTCAGGCTAGGGGTGACCTTGTAGGGTGACCGGGGAAAGGGGGCCCTGGGGAAGGCATTGAGCAGGGTGGCAGGCAGTCGCCGGCTGGTGAAGACCAGGCCCTGCACTGGCTCACCCAGCTGGTAGCCCAGATGGGCATAAAAGTGCAGCTGGTCATGGGTGGTGAGGTGTAGCCGGCGGAAGCCCCGGGCCCGAGCAAAGGCTTCGAGGCCCTCCATGAGACGGCGGCCAAAGCCACGGCCCCTCAGTGCCCGGGCCACCACCACGGTCTCCACTAGGAGGCTCTGGGGCCTGTCCAGCACCCGGGACAGGCGGGCATGGCCCACCACAATGGGGGCTGCCTCTGGTGTGGGTCGAGGGCTTAGCAGCATCAAGCAGAGAGGGAAGGCGTCTGAGGACTGGCCCAAGGAGTGGAGGCGGGAGGCACGGCTGCGGGGCCACTGCTCGTTGATGAGGTCGGCACAGGCATCCAGGAGCTCGGGTCGGCAGTGCACAGGCTCCAGAGTCAGCTCGACCAGTTTGGGGACTGGGGTCTCCTCTGGCTGGCGTGCTGGATCCAGGGTCAGCTGAGCTGAGCCAGAACTGAGGGTCATCTCTGGATGGCATGCGGAAACCAGGGTCAGCTCAGCTAGCCTGGGGCTCAGGGTCAGCTCTGGCTGGTGTGTAGGATCCAGGGTCGGCTTGGCCAGGCTGGATCTCAGGGTCACCTCTGGCTGGCACGCAGGATCCAGAGTCATTTGGGGTGGGCGGGTACTCAGGATCGGCCCCACCTGGTGCACAGGCTCTAGGCTACGGATCAGCGTGCCTCAGCCAGGGCTCAGAGTCAGTTCTCGCCTACATGTAGGATCCAGGCCCAGCTGAGTCAGGCTGGGAGCCAGGGTCATCTCCTGCTGGGGTACAGATGGCTCAGGGCCAGGCAGGGGATTAAGGCCACAGTCTCCAGGCAGTGGGATCTCCTCACACCACAAGGTTGCTGCTCCTGTGGATAACAGCCATGCTGGGTTGTGCCAGAAGGGAGGATGGGGTTGGGGCAGGGAGTAGATGACAGAGTGCTAGGGAGGGCCATGCATCCTGGATTTCATCTGATGCCTAGGTGACCTGGAGGATACCATCCCTTATACTTGGAGGCACTGAATCAGATGGAGAGCACAGGGGATGGGTCCAGGGTGCTCTGCCTTATACTGGATGGAGGCTAAGGGCTAAAGGCTAGGGCTGGCCCCAAGAACTCAAGAGGCCTGGCCCCAGCCTGCTCTGGCTACCACTCTGTCCTCCCCAGGACAGTAGATCCAGCCCTACACCATTGTAGCTGGCTGGCCATTAGACAGAACATGCAAACTAGATGCCACAACCCCCTGCTTTAACCCCAGGTTACCTTTGGAGAAAACACAGGTACCCCAGGAACTCCCCTCCCTCTAGTCCCTACTCCAAGTCCTAGCCTTTTTGGACATCTGGGCCCTGCCGGCCACTTAACATATCCTGGGTTGCCGTTCACCCACCCATCAGGCTCAAATTTCCCCTCCCTCGACTGCTTTCCCTGCCTAGGGGAAAGAGTCCATGGCTCCCTCCCCAAACCGGCCCTGCTCGGTACACTTTGATTGCATATGGACCCAACTGCCCCTCAGAAGTGGCCTGGCTCATACAGCAACGTGGCTCCTGCAGGCCTGGTTCCCCACTGGTCTGTTTCCTAGCCACTCTAGATAAGAACCACAGCTTCCTTCCTACACTCACAGGGGTGTCTAACGGCTAGCAGGTTGGGGGCTCAGACCTCCTGTCCCCAAACTCCATTGCTTGCCCATCCCACCTCAGGTTCTGCTGGCAGGAGGGTCTATGCTGGGGGATTTCTAGCGACAGGTGGCCTCTGGGCCCCACCTTTCTACTCACCTGCTTCAGAGAGGATGCGCTGGCTCCCTCCCCATCCCCACCTTCCCAGGAAGACCCTGTGAGCTTGAGGCCAATTTCACACTGGTCAGTTAACAGGCAGCCCCCTTCCCTCACACCCCTTCCCTCACACTCAGAGGGCTATAAGCCTCTCACCTGCATCAGCCACCTCCGCAGCAGCTGCACCCCTGGACCAGGAGGAGGAAGCCCCAGGATCCGCCCCCTGGGCCTAGGACCCCAGACTTCCCCCACAGACTTAACCCCTTATATGCCGACCCCACCCACTGTGGGGCGGGGCTCCTGGGTCCACCGAGAGAGGCGGCAGTCTCTCCTGCCTCGATTTCCCTCTTCCTCCCAGTGGGTGACAAACCGTGGAGTCTGGGGGTGGGGGTTTCGGAACCTAGACTCTGGGCAGGTGTGGCTCGGCATGCTTTGGGAGGGAACAACAGACGCAGGGAGGGCGTGCGGGGCGGCTAGTCACTTGAGAACTGTCCACGCGGAGCGGACGGGGAGAGCGGGGGACAGTGAAGACGAACGCAGCGCATGGGAACGGGGTAGTACTGACATGTTGCCGGGCTCCGGGATGCTCCGCGTCCTCGCTTCTCCTGGATCGGTATCTCGCTGTCTCTGGCTCGGACCCCTCCGGCCCTCGGCGCTCACTCCCTAGCGGTGGGGCGGACGAACTGCAGCTGTCCCGACCCGCGGCACACCGCCTAGTCCGGGGTCTTCCAGGCGGCCAGGCCCCGCCCCGGCCGCCCTGTACTTCCGCCTAGGCCCCGCCCCCGGCCCGGCGAGTCATAACACCGACCAGACGCAGACTGGGTCTCCTCTAGCTCTGTTCCTCCCACCCTGGTTTATCCTGGCCTCGCTCCCAGTGAGCCTGATTCCATCTCGGGTTGGCTGGGCTTCTGTCCTCGCCCCGCCCCAGCCTCAGATAGGTCTCACCCGTAGTTTAGCTTTGTCTGGGATCACGCTATCCCTCCTGCGCGGCGTGAAAACGATCAGGTGGAGCTTCTACTTCAAATTTGGGCCCCACACTGGGAAGCAGCCGCCCTCTGACACACATCATATCTGAGTGAGAGAAAAGAACTTTTCCTGTACCCTCTGGATATCAGCGCCTGGAAGTTTTAGGGCCTCAACAAACAGCTTTTGAAGTTAGAATCCTATTTTATTTGCGAGGCTGCTACCTCTGAACGGATTCAGAGTGCAGTGCAGAGCTGGTTACCATCGACTTATCAGTAGAAGCCAAAAGGTTGTACCTCTCTGGCCAGGCAGCCCGGGCTTGAATCTCAGCTCCTCTGTTTTCTGGCTGTGCAACCTTGGCGAAAGTGTGCCTCAGTTTCCTCACAGCGTCGTGTTAGGATTGCACAGTTAAGTTAGCCTACTTAAAATGCTTGGCACAGGACTTGGAAAGAGTAGATGCCCAGTGAATGTCAGTTTATTTATTTGTTATTTGTTTAACCGCACCGCTTAGCATGCGTGATCTTAGTCTCCTCCTGTGCCCCCTGCAGTGAAAGCTCGGAGTCTTAACCACTGGATGGCCAGGGAAGTCCCGAATGTCAGTGCTTGTGACTGCTTCTGTTTGAAGACTGACTCAGTGTCTCCAGAGGAAGTGTTTTTGACTCTGCCGGGTGGATGCCCAGGGCTCTAACTGCTTATGCGGCTATCTTGGTCGGTAAGCAGGTGTGCGTGCACTGGTATATGCTCATGACACTGGATGAGTGGACTTCTGACTGTGACCATGACTCCTGTGACTGCCTGGACTTGGGAAAGCCCTAGCCAGGCCCAGCTTGCATCAGGTACTCAGTGTGTGTCCATGCCAGTCACCACAGGCCCCACTGCTCACACCGGGTCCCCCTCCACCCACGGTAGCAGCGACATTCGAACTCCACTGCCATCCGCAACCGATCCCCGAGTGAGAGGGCACCTTGTAGGGTCAGGGGCCCACCACCAGGCGTAGGCTTGATGGAAAAACTGGTGGAGTTGAGGATGAGACGGGCCTTGGGGTAACTGGGGCGCCGGGCACAACGGCCATGGCCGGAGCATAGGACCTGACTGCACAGACGAGCCCCGCTGGTCACATTCAGGATGGAGGGTCCCAGTGTCGTCTCCACATACTCCTTGATGGCCTGGCATGATTCCTAGGTGGGAAGGGGAGCATTAGGGGCACCGTGGCCATGCATGGGTCCACCCAGGACACTGAAGCACTCGCCTCCTGGCCAGCCGAGGCTGCAGGAGTGAAAGGTGGGCTGGGGTCTCCCCTGGCAGCCTGGCAGCGCCCCCCCCCCCCCGCCCTCACCCCCCTCCTGGGCCCGAGCTCACCTTGGTGCTTGTGTTCGCCCAGCTCACCCAGAGCACCACTCCCGCTGCACCCTGGGCTGCACTCTCCC
This sequence comes from Ovis canadensis, assembly GCF_042477335.2. NCBI lineage: Eukaryota > Metazoa > Chordata > Mammalia > Artiodactyla > Bovidae > Ovis > Ovis canadensis. The sequence goes on along the minus strand of NC_091263.1, from coordinate 64,682,281 downwards.
CCAGGCTGTGTTCCAGCTCCTCCTGAGAAAAGGACAGAAGATCTCCGCGGGGGGCCCTCCCTGGCTTCCCACAGCAGGCTGCTGTGTCACTATCGGATGGGACAAGTAATTCACAACCCCCACCGGGGGCTGCTCTAGCCTTGGTGGCCAGAGGCAAGCCTGCCCTCCCTCTAGCCTGTGAGCGCCGTGCAGGCAGGGACAGTTTCTTTCTGAAGAACGTTGTCTGTGCCTAGCACAGAACTTGGCACACAGGAGGTGCTCAAAGAATGTGAAAGGGAATGGCTGAAGGTGCCCTGAGGCTAAAGTGCCCCAGGGCTGTGTGGCCTCAGGTGCTGGACTAAGGCCTGGCAAGGTAGGTCCCGGGTGGGCGGGGTCACAGGAGACTCACCGGAGACAGAAAGTGGTTAGTCATGTCGTAGAAGAGCTGCATGTAGGGCAGCACCGGCAGCTTGGGGTCCCCAGCACCCGCCACCACACGGAATGCCTCAGCCACACGGTGCTGCACGTACATCTGTGCCTTCTTCGTGCCCTCCAGTGCTGCGGGCAGGTAGATGCTGGGGTAGAGGGCACAGCTCTGGGCCCACAGCCACCTGAGCTGGTCATTCTGGGCACGGATGTTTGGTGGACACTGGCCGGTATAGTTGGGACTTTTAAAGTCATAGTTGTAGCACTCAGGGAAATTATAGAAGCCCCAGAGGCCCTGAGGCCGCAGTGCTTGTCCCAGCTTGAGGGTACCTGCCATCCACTCCTCTGCAGCCCCCTCGAACTGCTCCTGAGCTGCGGCCTCCACCTGAGAAGCTGACCAGTCTGGGTGCTGCTTCTGTACCAATGCCTGTGAGCGCTGCCGGTAAATGTCCTTGGTGTCCCAGTTGAAGGCCCAGCGCGGGCGCCATGCCTCCCAGTCAATGACTGCCAGCCCTGAGAAGTGAGGCTCAGGCATGGCAGCCAGGATGTCCTGGAATGTGTGGGCCAGGTGGACATTCAGGCTGGCATTCTGGGGCAGGCCACCAAACACAGGCTCCCCAGCAGATGTATAGTAAGGGTAGGTACCCAGCTGGGAGCTGTAGAAAATGGTCATGTTAGGGCCGCGGAAGGTCTGCCCTGGGTTGGTCACCACATCAAAGATACTGATGTCTACATCCACGCCGTGTTTCTTCATACACCACTCGGTGTTGGCGTTCCAGATGGTGGTGAAGGGCTGGTTGGGTACCACAGGGTCCCGGGAGCCTTGGGTCATGCTGAGCAAGTTCAGGAAGAGGGTGCAGACAGGAAGCAAGTGGGCTGCCATAGCCCAGGGCAGGTGTAGGGAAACCTGGCCAGGGAAGGCAAAGCAGAGAGCAGGCCTTGAACTCTCTGACCCCTACTGAGGGCAGGCAGGACAAGTCCCTTGTTAAACCACTTCTGCTCTGGCATCAGGCAAGTATGGACCTGCAGGGCTCAGGGTGGTCAGAGGGCAAAGGAGAGGCATTGAGGGGAACACAGCCACTAGAGGGCGCACTCCACTTGCTTCTTGGGCCGGCCTCTGTCCCCCTTACAGGTCTGGTCTTGGCTTAAGCTCGCCCACCCCCATTTCCCCAAGGGCCACAGAAGCCATGACATCTGTCTTGAGAAGCGTGGCTGAGACCCAGGCCCTCAGCTCCCAGGCTGGCGGACGGATGGAGGCAGGGGCTTCCCTGTCTCTTCCGCCAGGAATCCTGGCCAGCCCTTGAAGGGGACGCTCAGTGCAGCAGGAAAGTTCAACCCAGCCCTTCTGTACACCCTCCAGTCTGCCCACTTGTCCCTGCTGACCTCAGGGCTGAAAGGCCTCATTCTCCAAACTTCCTGACCCCAGGGTGAGGGCCTGTGCAGGCATCAGCAAGATTCTGTTCCTTAACTCTGGCACCAGGCGCACCAACACTCTTGGAGGAAGAAATCTGCTGCGGGAAACGCTGAGCTTTTGTAGGGGGTCACCCCACCCAGTCTGGGGGCGGGCTGAGGGGCGGGCCCTGGGTGAGAGGGCTGGGCCAGACAGCTGAGCCACCCCTGCACTCCTAGCAAAAAAGAGAAAAAACAGCCCTCGGTAGGAGGTGGGACTGGGCCGGAAGTGGCCCCTCCCACTGTCAGCACTGGGGCTGGGCTTTGTGTGTCAGGATTGGGTGGGTTTATTTGGGATGGGGTGCGAGTGGAGGCAGTGCGAGGGGGCAAGCTTGTCTGTAATACTGGAGTCTGGGTGCTTTCCCCACAGAGCTGAATTATGACATCTGTGGGCACTAGGCACTTTCGCTTTTGTTGACCTCTTTCTTAAAAAAAACATTTTAAGGGAATTCCCTGGTGGTCCAGTGGCTAAGACTCTGCCCTTCCAATGCAGGGGGCAGGGGTTCAGATAAGGGAACTAAGCTCTCACAACCTTGTAGTCATATATAGTTATATATATATATAACAACTAAATTGGTATAAGGACAGATATAATCTAGACTGAATTCATTATATTAATATATTTTTTCTTCTGATTAAAAAAGATTAAAATTCAAACATTTTTTGTGGGCCTGTATAAATATTATGCCCCTGTGCCCCTGCTTAGTGGATAAGTCGCCCCTGCTTTAGGGACCTGCGTCTGAAGTCAGGGCTGCGCTGTCATCCTTTGTGTATGCGCTGGCTCAGTGACCATGAGGCTCCAGTTAGTGACCATCTGGGCCTCTCCACAAACTCCAGGAGAGTGGGCATGTGCAAGCGTGGGACCCGGTGCCCAGGACCTGGTGTGTTTGGGACCCTGTTGTCTTATGACCACGCGATCCCATGCCTATGTGACCACGCGGAGGAGCACGAGGGTATCAGTGATGACACACTTGTTCTTTCCTTTGTGATTTCCCTTGTTTGCCGATTCAGACGCTAGTAACTGAGACCTTCGAGTTGCTCAGGCCTAGGCTTGCCTGCCCGACTTGGGTGTAGGAAGCATCACATCTCTGGTCCAGGGGAACGCGCTGCCTGGGTCTACAGCCCAGTCTGAACTTGAGCTCATGGGCCCCCAGCACGGTGGTTGCTGGAGCAGGGACAGCTGGCTGCCGTCTGGACTGGTCCTCTAGGCTGGCTAGGATGAAGCGGGCAGGGCTGAAGGGGAGGAGGGCCCCGGGTGTTGGGGGCTGTGAGCACACCAGCCAGACCCAAGCATGGGTCTAACCACGACGGTGGTAGCTTGGGACTCTGTTCAGAATGCAGGGTCCCTGAGGGATGATTATTAGTATTAGAGAGCTTGGCACAACTCCCAAGGGCTGAGGGCACAGGAGACCATCAAGGTAGCCCCTGACCCCCTCTCCCCAAAGCTCCACCCCACCTCCTGAAACTGAGGTAACTCCTACATTACCCCCAGAAACCTATGGCTGCAACTGGCACAATCCAGCCCACCAGCATTCTCTGGATTTGGGGAGATGGCTTCCCCAAGCTCTGACCACACCACCTTCTTGCCTGCGTGCTTCTCAGGGGAACATTCTCCACTACCCAGCGTCTGACTCGGTCTTAGCATCTAACGTGCCTCTCTAAACCATCACACCCTTGAATATATGGGCTTCCCAGGGGGCTCAGTGGTAAAGAATCAACGCAGGAGACAGGTTGGAAAGATCCCCTGGAGAAGTAAAGGGCAACCCACTCCCATAGTCTTGCCTGGGAAATCCTATGGACAGAGGGGCTTGGCAGGCTACAGTCCATGGTGTCACAAAGCCTGGAAACGACTCCATGACTTAACAACGGGCCCTGAGGACGGCTGTCTTTGTTGGCGTGGTTCTGGGGTGCACCCCGCCCAGCCCTGGCACGCATGTGGCTCAGTGCCTCCACTCAACAGGTAACAGTCGCCGCCCTCAGACAAAATCCTGCCTGCTGCCACTGTAGAGCAGCCTGCGGCAGACCCCCAGTCACACCCCCGCCTCAGATCCTGCAGCCCCCTTTGTGCTGCCTTCCTCCAGACTGCCCGTGCTTCGTTCCCAGCATCACTGTGCCTCTCATTCAACTCAGTGTAGAGCCCTTCCTCGAGGCTGCTTCCTGAGTCCCGGTGCTGGCATCAGGACTCCCCGAGCAGGGGTGCCCTCTTCACCTTGTGGCAGTTTCCTGAGCCTGTCTCTCCAGAGTCTTTGTCAGCTGAGGGGAGGGGCAGCGCCCCACCCAGGGTAACTCAGAAGCAGAGGAAGTGAAGCAGGTCTGACTGCTCCGGCCGCTCCTTCTCTCCCCTGGGATGGCTGGGGACAAGCTACGCTCTCTTGTGGCCAGGCCAGGCCTGCCTGTTGAGGATGGCCCCCTGCTCACCCCATCATACATCTCTGCAGTGAAACAGGGAGTGGGCCTCGTGATTCAGATCCCGGTGCCCTGTTGGCCTTCCCTTGACTGTACCCAGTGGAGGACTTGGACCCAGATGGGGAGAGGTGCGTGTGGCTGAAGTCCACTGCCCTTGAGAACACGGAGTGGAGGAGACGCCCTTGCCTTTGAGAATAGCAGGGAGGAGTGATCTGGCTACCTGCCCAGCCAGGGAAGATCAAACATCCATTTCCCACTTTCTCCCTGGGTGGGCGAGGCGAGGAGACTGGCACCAGCCCAGCTGGGGATACGGCACCATTTAGGAGCAGCACAAGGGCCCTGCCCACAGAAGCCTGGACCCAGCCGCCTTCCAGTCAGTGGAGAAAGCAAGGTCCTTGCTATTGGGGTAGAATGGGAGTCCCTCTGCTCCCAGTGGCCAGTGCCCTGGCAGGACAGCTAGAGCGGGCAGCTTGGGCCTGCAGATCCCAGTGAACGTGTGTTACAGATGAGAAGTCCCCAGCAGAGAGTCTCACAGAGACACTTCTGAGCTCAAACCTTATTTGGAAGAGCCTGAAAGCACTCTCACATGCCCTGCCCAGGCATGGACAGTCCAAGCAAAGAAGCAGTTGTTTTATATTTAATTTACAAAAGAGACCCCAAAATAATAATAATAAACTATCCAGGGGCAGGGGAGTAGGGTCAGGTCCTCCCCGGCCCAGCTGTGCCCCTCTTCCTCTCTGGCAGGGAGAGACGGGGCTTTCCAGGGGACTGCCCCTCCCCCTTAGAACAGGGGGTGGGAGCTGGTATGGACATCCTACTGGGCATCTCAGAGGGCTCTGCCCGTCCAGACTCTGGTTTGTCCACCCCTTGTGGGCTGCTACATGCCTGGCAGACCCCTTGTGGCAGAGGCCAGCTGGCCTGGCAGCTGGGTGAGACCCTTACGAAGTCCAGGTGAAGGCCAGGACTGCCACTGCCAGCAGGCCAGTGAGGTGGGACCCAGCCCAGGCCCCACTGGCACCCCCAGCTGCCCGCCTGCGGTCCCACTGGCACTGCTCACCGCCCCAGCCTAAGTAGCACTGGCAGCGAAAGTGCGTCTGTAGGTGGTTGCGGTCGGCCCAACTGAGCTCCCCCTCTGGTCGCAGCCGCGGCTCATCAGGTGCGTGGCTAGGCACTAGACGGAAGCTGCTGGCACTGAGGTGCAGGAAGGTGTGAGCGTTGGGGTCCCGGCGCACACAGCGCCCATGGCCATGGCACTGGGCCCAGCTGCAGTACTGGGCAGCCCAGGACACATTGACGACATAGGGTACCAGTGACCGAGTCAGATAATCCTTGAGGCGTCGGCAGGTCTCCTGGGGACAGAGGACAGGGAGGAGGGTCAGCTGCCTCAACCTAGATGGAAACTCAGTCCACACTGTGTGACTGCACCTTCTTTTAATAGCGTGTGCACACACACGTATGCCTGAGCCCTCACTGTTCCCGTTCCTTCTAAGAAGAGGGTGGGGGCAGGGACTGGAACCCAGCAGGGCAGGTGGGGCAGGGTGGAACTCAACAGCTGGTCAAGACAACAACTCCCTCTTCCTGGGTGAAGGGCAGGGGTGGGGGTCGGGGTAGATCCTGTCTTCTCTGTTGGGACACGGGCTGCCTTGGGAAGCAGAGGAGGGGAGCACTTTGAGGTTTGTAGCCGAAAGTGCAAACACTCTGCCTCTCCCTGCAGCCTCAGCTCTGGTTGGCTGGGTGGGTCTTACTTACGTTGCTGGTGGTAAACCCTGCGTCACCCCAGAGGATGACGCCGGCTGCACCCAGGGCAGCACTCTCACCAATGGTGGAGATGAGATCCATCTGTAGGGGAAGTGGATGAGACCACAGGGTGAGAAGGACAGATGGGGTGGGCAGGCCCTAGCCTCTACTCATTCGCTGACCCCCGACTCCAGCCCAGCCCTCCCCTTCTTACCCCCTAGGCAGCAGCTGCTGCACTTTCTCCTTAAATGTTTAAGCCATTTCCACCCCCTACTTTGGCCTCCGATTCTCAAGCTAAGGGCCCACTTGAGCCTGGCATGTATCTATCAGTCGTGTCCAATTCTTTGCAACCCCATGGATTGTAGCCCACCAGGCTCCTCTGTCCGTGGGATTTCCCAGGCCAGAATACCGGAGCGGGTTTCCATTTCCTTCTCCAGGGGATCCTCCTGACCCAGGGATCGAACCCAGATCTCCTGCCTCACAGGTGGATTTTTTACCATCTGAGCCACCAGGGCAGCCCTACATCTGTCAGGATGGACTGCGAAGTCGGAATGCTGGGCCCGAGTGTCTCCTCTGCCTGGATTTCCTGGGAGGTTCTGGCCAAGCTTCTCAGCCTCTCTGGGCCTCAGTTTTCTTATCCACAAAATGGCGATAACAAGGTCACCCTCTCATAGGGTTACAGAGAGAATGAGGTGAGGGGTGTAGAGTAGTCAGTAAACTTGAGGGCAGGAGGCCCCCTGGTAACCCTGCAGTGGTTCCCCAAGGAAGAGCACGGGGCCCTGGCAGGACATACCTCGCTAAGCCCTGTGAGTCCACGGCTGTAGGTGGGCCTCGTGAAGACGTAGACTGGGAGTGCATGGTTGGCATGGTGGACGTCAGCCACGCGAAGAGCCTCCTGGACACGAAAGCTGACAAAGTTGCGGCCGTGAGTGGAGGAAGCCAGCGTCTCTTCCAGGTAGACAGAGGGGAAGAGGGCTGTGCTCTCGGCCCAGAGCCAGGACAGCTGGTCATTTCGGGAGACCTCAACATCAGGGCAGCGGCCTGTATAGGTCTCCCAGTTTTGCACATAATCATGGTTGTAACAGTCAGGGAAGAGGTAGAAGCCCCATAGGTGCCGAGGCCGAAACGCCTTGACAAATCGCAGTGTCTCCAGCATGAACTGCCGTGCAGCGAACTCAAACTCATACTGCGCCTCCTTGACTATGCGCTCTGGTGGCCAATCGGGGTGGTGACTGGCCACCAACTGGCGTGATAATCGGCGGTACACATCCTTGTCCTGCCAGTTGCGCACCCACACTGGCCGCCAGTCCTCCCAGTCGATGACTGCCAGCCCTGCAGGCTCCTGTGTACGAATGTAGTGTTCCACGTGTCCCTTCAGCATCTCCAGGTGTACCCAGAGGCTGCCATTCTGTGGCACACCACCATGCACTGACCTCCCCACCGAGTTGAAGTGTGGATACATGCCCAGCCGGTCACGGTAGAAGATGGTGATGTTCTGATTTACAAAACCCTCGTTAGGTGAGGCCTGCACATCAAAGGCCTTCATGTCCTTTGGGTCCAATGGCATCTTGTGGCGTGGGCCACAGTCCTGTGTGGGCACATCCCATGCAACCACAAAGGGCCGGCCCGTGAAGATGGGTGGTGCTGTGGGCTTCAGCTCTGTGGCCCATGCCACCACCAACACCAGGGCCAGTGTGACGGCGGGGCCCAGGCCTGTCCACATGCTGGGGGCTGCAGGAAGTCAGTGTCACCTGCCAGGCACCAGCTCAGGAACTGGTAAAAAGGTGGGAGACAGCAAGTAAGTCTAGAGGATCCTGGAGGTCATCCATCCCAAACCCATCCACACTCCCAAAGCCCATGCTGCGTTAGGCCACCGTGCCCAGGATTGTTCAGCTTCTGTTATTAGCTATAACAGGTCTGAAAGACCATAGGCCACTGAAGGACAGGCAACACATCCCCATAGCTCACTGCCAGGAGCATAGGGCTCCTTCCTGGACAAGTAGCCTACGGTTGGGCAGAAACTGCTGTTAGGTCTGTGACCCCTCTGAAACTGGACAAACTGAGCTATGGACTCACTGCCCAGAGGCTCATCCATGACTGAGTATCACCCAGGACAAAGTTTCTGAGAGCCCCAAACCGAGGCCCACTCTACCCCGTGAAGAACTTTTGGTCCCGAGAAATCACAGCATTTGGGTGAGGCAAGGCACAGCTCTTGCAGTAGCTAGGAAGCTGTAACTCAGCCCGGAGTTGCTATCTTTTTTAGCACCCGCCCAACAGAAAAGTAAGGCTAACAGACTTTATCTGAGCGCAGACTCTCTCCCCCAGCTTGGTGGAGGCCCCGCGGGGACAAAGGGGTGGTGGATCTCCCACGGTGGCGCCAGCAGACCGGCCTTTCCCTCTACAGCTACCAGGAATGCGCGTGCCCGCGGGCCAGGCGGCCGGGGGTAAAAGCCCACTCCACCTGGCCTTTGTCCGGAACCCCGCCCCCGCCCCGCACGTGGGGGCTGAACCCTGCCGGCAAGGGGGGCGGTCTGGGCCGCCTCCCCGGGGGGTCCAGAGCAGAGCCCGCGGAGACAGCAGCTCGGCTCGCACTGCCCACCCTTACCTAGCGCAGGGCGCCGCCGGGACCTGCGCCATGACCACCTCCATCTCCGTTCCAGCCCAGTCCGCAGCCCTCCTAGGCACGGCCCCGGCTCAGCGCCTCTACTGGCTCCGCCCCTCCACCCCAGCCCGCCGGCCCTTTAAGAATCCAGCGCGGAGGCGGGCCCTGCGCAGGATTTACGACGGGGGAGGGAAGATGTGCCTGACTTTCGGGCCGCCAGTACCGCGCTTTGGGCTCCGAGGACCCCAGATCCTCTTCCGAGGAATGTAGCCACCAGTCTGGGACTCTGAGGTGCCTCCAAATGGGGCTTTCTTCTGGAGTCTCAGCCACGAGCGCCAAGTCAGCCTAAAGCTCACCCCCGCAACCTGCGGCCAGTGGTACACTCCTCCCTGCTCCGCGACGCGGCCAGCCGCTTAAAGGGACAGCGTAAAGGAGGAGGGTCGGGAAGGGAATGAAGGTAGCGTGACGTTCCCTCATTCGTCCGTAAGGAGGTGCTGTGGGACCTTGAGGCCTTGGCTAGGGGCAGTAGAGAATCTGGCTCTGCACTCTGAGTGTAATCTCCAGTCCTGGGGCCCCCCTTTGTATGGAAAGGGGGACGGTGACCCGCAGTCTGTCTGCGATCTCCCGGGACAGTACTGCCCCGCCCCCCTTACGGTTCAGGGTTCCCCTTCCCCGACCCTGGTCGGAAGGGAATCCCCGCCCCTTGCCAGTCTGGGGCTGGGGGGCCTAGCACCCGCGTCTTAGCCCATCCAGGGCTGGGTGGAAGCAGTGGTTGTCCTGGTAACACAAGCTGTGGGTCGCAGTTAGGCTTGCCTGGTTGGGAGCCTGTAAGCCCAGCAAGCCCTGAGGGTAGGGCATCTCCCTGCTCCTGACTTGCAACTGGGACGGGCCAGTCCTTGGGCTCCTATTCCCTCTGTCCAGCCTCAGGGCCCTGTGGGAACCCCAAGTCGTCCTTTCAACTCTGAGAAGGCTGCCACCTTTACAGAAGTTCCTGGCCAGACCGCGGAAAAAACCGGCTCAGCCAGAAGCGTTCCCTTGGGCCTCCGCTGGGTATCCTGTCTTTTCGCCCTGCACGCCCCTCCCTCTGGGGAGCAGGCTTGCAGCTGCAATGGAAGCGAGAATTCCTTGCCTCTTCCTAAATCCGCTTCCCCGGGGTCCTCAGCTCCCCAAAGGGCCCGGGTCTGCTTGGCCAGCCCATTCCCCGCGCAGGCGCCTGGGAGGAGAGAGAGGGAGCGCCATGTACCAGAGTGCAGACCAGTCGTCTGCCTTGGGCTCACCTGTGTGGGAGTCCGTCGGCCCAGTAGGTCGGGGGCCTCCCTCCTTCCCGGGGTAAGTCTCTAGCCAAGCTACTCGCGCCAGCTCCTGCCCTTTGGGCAGCCCGCCGGCGAGTTGATAAACCCCATCCCTCCCACCAGCTCCCGCCTCCCACCCCAGCCCTTTATCCTCACTTCCTGCTGCCCCTCAGAGAGGAAAGGGCCAGGAACAGGCGCGGGGGAAGGGACCGCCTTGACCCTGCTTCCCTCCGGTATGTCCTGCTGGCTGGTTGCCTGCCCTGCCCCTCCCCTGAGTAGGCCCTGGCCCAGCAAACTGCACCAGGTGACAGGAAGGCTGGAGGACCCAGCCAAGGTGCCAGTCTCCCCCACGCTGACAGCTTCTCAAACCTGCCCCTAGGGCTGAGGCCCATCCTCAAATCAGCAGCTTATGAGGGGGAGCGGCCCTGGTGGTGGTGCTTTGGGAAGTCAAACTACTTGGGGGATGTTTGGCAGATGGTTCCCTAAAGCAGGTGGTGAAGAGAACCAGCCCTGGGGTGGGGGGTGTTGAGGGAACTTGCAGGAGCTGAGTCATTTTTTTTCCACTGATAGAGGAAGCATCTCATGTGTGAGAGTGGACAAAGTGTGACAGAGTGTTGATGTGGGTGAGGTGGGGGCGGGGAGGGACAGGGCCTGGGAGGCTTCTGTACGGTGTTCTTCTGTCAGGGGACATTCCTGGTTGGTTCTAAGATGCTGCCGAGTACAGGGCTCCTTACAAAATTGGTGAGGGGAGAGGTGTATTTCTGTGGGGAGAGTGTGTCCATAATGTAGCTGGCTCCAGGGAGGGCTGCAGCAGGGTTCCAGCAGACTCCTCCAGAGGTGCAGACAACTCTGCACACCCTTAAATCACCCTGGGCCTACTCCCCCTGGACCTACCATCCCACCCCTTTGATGCCTAGGGCCTCTCCCCTAATAGAAGGCTGTGTAAGCCTGGTGGAGTAGGGGAGGTGGGCACATATCCTACAGTCTACCCCTGATGACCAAGGAGTCCAGGACATGGCATGGGAGGATGGTGTCCCTGGACCACCATGCCAGCTCTGTAAGGGACACAGGCCTCAGAAGCTCCAAGGGCAGGGGCCCCTGGGGAAACAAAGGCCAGACCACTGTTCCAGGGCAGGGACATTTCCTCAGGCAGCCAGCAGGAAGGAAGTGCACACAGCCCAGTGGGAGGGAGTGGGGAAGCACAGCCATGACCCCCATTGTTTCCCGCTTCAGAGTCAGCTAGGGCAGGCCCAGCACAGGGAGTTCCCCACACTGGGACAGTGATGATGGGATGCCATCCGGCACAGCAGAACCCTGGCCCTGGGGCAGTCAGTAGGAGGGGCAGTGAAGGGTGATAGGGCCTTATGCCTGGCATCTTACTTCGCAAATGGGAAGATACCCAGAGGCAAACTTCAAGTCCAGACTGCAGAGGGTGATCTTGCTCCAGACTTGACCAGTTTAAACCTCCAAAAGACAGGTAGGTCAACTTCCCAGACCCAGCAGCCTGTGTCCCTGAACTCTCTCTTCCCTTACAGGGAGTTGGGCTGATGGCCAAAAGGTAGGCCTAGCAGAGAACTGGCCTCACAATCCGACCTGAGAAGTGTAGGCCAAATGTTCAAGGAGGCAGGTGGCAGGTGAGAAGGCAAGAGCAGAAAGGATGAGAGGAAGTACTGGGTGAATGAGTTTAACCTGCTGGAACAGAAGCCCCAAGTCTATACTCCTGGTAGTGTCCACCAGGAGAGGTAAGTGGATTTGGGCTGCAGTTTTGCAGCAGGTCAAGGGCAGTGGCACCCACCTGGCTGCTGTCCACCTAAGGCTGGGCCCTAGAAGATCTATGGGGCTCAGGCTGTGACCTCACATAGGGTCAGCTGCCTCAGCTGGGGACAGAACTACTGTTCCAGACCTGAGGTCACACTGTCATCTCAGGTCAGGCAGGTGGAGCCAGTCCCTACTGAAGTATCCCAGAGCCTTCCAATTCCAGGGTCTCCACTTACTGAACCTAGTACAGGAGTGGCTCTCCATCCTGAGTGGGCCTGTAGTGAGGTCTGTGTGAATACACTGCCACCTGCTGGTTGTAGCTGGGATGCCCGCAGGCTGGGCTCAGGCTCACTCTGGACCTTGCCAGACATCAGTGCAACTAGTCCTGGACCCAGGTCTACCTTCTATGCCCATGTGGTAGTTCAGACACTGGGTGTCACAACCTCAGAGGATGTCAGTCTTGTATGCAGGGTCTACAAATAATTTTATTGAACAAATAACACAACAGCCTTCCTAGATTGAGGACTACCCTCCCCAAGCCATTTCGCACACGCTTAAAGCACAGAGTTTGCACAGTAAGGAATTAAAAAAAAAAGTCATTTCTATGTAGAAATCAGACTCTGCCCCAACAACATCATGGACTAGACTATTTACAAGCTTTCACATTTTAAGTATTCCTATTAATGGTTGTTCTCTCCTTTCTGCCCCTATCCAGGGGCTCCAGTACTTTTCTCTTGACTGATACTGAAGGGAGGGGTATACTGTAGGGAAAAGGGGTGGTGGGCTCCTCAGAGCTACTGGCACCAGCCCTAGGGTGCTGTGCCTTACCACAGGGTGGTGGATGTGCAAGGGCAAGGGGGATTAGATACAGTAGGTGGGATGGGGCACAGGCATCCAGAGCCCTTCCTGATCCCCATCCTCTGCCCTCTCAACTTGTAGCGGGGAGAACAGCTAGTTGCAGTGGGGAGGGATCGGGCCAGCCCTGGGTAGAGGGAGAAACCTCCCACACCAGTCCCTACTCCTATTAACAGCCAGCAAATTGTCCATCCATCTTGGGGCTGGGAACAAATGGGCAGGTAGGCAGGAAAAATCAGGCTTGCTGTGCCCCCAGCCTCTGTCCAACACGGGAGGAATCGAGGTAGCAAACGGCTGAAATGCTCCAACGAGAGGGTAAAGGAAGTGAGGGAAAGGAAGTTCCCACTTTTGTAGAGCTCCCATTGCCCTGGGGCTGGAAAAAGGCAGACCTTGCTTGTAAAGTGCTGTAGCCTCTAGCAGGGCTGGGCCCTAGGCAAGCTTGGAAGAATGCAGGCCAGGCAAGGGCACAGGAACCAGGCATTCCTGACCAGCATGTGCCCTGCCATGCTCCTTGTAGGGATTGCTGGGAAAGGTGGACTGGTAACTCCGCCATCAGCCCTCACCAGCTTCCAGCCATCTCTGGTCCACATACAAACCAACACCCAACCAGCACTGTAGGACTGCCCTGCTCACAGCTGAAGGTTCCAGGCCAGTGGAGTTTATTCACGGTTGTGGCCCCAGCCTAGGTTCCTCAATGGAAGCCACACCTTGAGCCTGGGGGTGTCTTGCTGGGGCAGGGGGTGTTTATGCCTGCCACCCCCCAGGCTCACACCTCATAGAGGATCACAGGGAAATCCACGTGGATGCGGGGGGGATCCAGCTTCACGGTGCCCTGCCATGGAAACAGAGGCTAGTGAGGCCCAGCTCAGGGCCCCTATTCCAGGAAGCCTTCCTGTTCCTCCCAGTTCCTCCCCCAAGAGCCCCCACCATGACAGCAGACCCCATCTGGGTCTGCCTCCACACATTCAACACAGGCTCTGTGGCCACTGCCCAGCCCCTCACCTGAGGAATCAGGTTCTTATGCACCCGCCTCAGCTTGGCCCGCTTCTGCCCGTTCTTGGTGACGATTGTCTCCTCATAGAATTCGTGAGCCAGATCCCCATCCTCGTCATAGAACATGGAGCTGTGCAGAGGGAGAGGGGAACAGGCTGGGCTGGAGCCCCACGCTAGTCATGGCAAATGCCACAGACCACAGGGAAGTATGCCCTCCCCACAGTGGGGAAGAACAACCTTGGTGGGAGAAAGGGAGGTTAATATGTCTGGACAATCTTTCGCTTAGGATCTGGGGTCCACTAGAAAGTGGGGAGTAGGATGGCGGCCAGTGCTACTCTGTCAGACCCTAAGAAGAGAGGCCATACCCAAACGATGCTGGTTTGTTCAGCAAGAGTAGCCATTCCATCAGGCCCTTGGACTTTTAGAGTGAGAAGGATGGTGGCCTGGGCATGCTGGTCTCACTCCAGAAGACACTGCTGGCCCAAGGCCAAAGCCTGAGATAGCAGATGCCTGAGCTAGGAGGAAGCCTGAAGAAAAAAGGCTGAATCCTCCCGGGTCCAGGTGGCTGATGCAACCAAACTGCCATTATTGGGGTCCCCCTAGATTCTACATCCAAATCCCAGCAACACCTGAGCAGCAGTCCCCAGGGCCCATCAGAACCAGGCCCATCTAGTGCTCCTATCTGGGCCCCTTGGGGGAGGGGAGAGGTCAGTGCCCCCAGATCTGGGAAAACATACCTGGGGTGAGGGTCTTTTTCCCCAGGTTCCTGCCTCAACGCTAGGGCCCAGTCCTACTCTCCCAGCCACTACCCAGAGAGGTCCAACCCTACCACTGGGGTGAACGGAAACAGACAAAACAGAGGGTCATTCTCTTCTAGGGAGAACTGGGGGTGAGGGAGAATAGGAGCCTTCGGCTAGCAGGCTGGGATGGAAGGGATGAAAGGAAGAGGTTCTGGAGTCTCAGGGAGACCCAATCTTAGCTTTATCGTACGGAGGACCTGCCCAGGGACAAGCCTCAGGCCCACTCTTCTCCTAGGGAGACCTTCAGAGCAGCCAGGCCACCAGGAACCGCCTGTTTCGGCTTTCCCCACCCCTTGTTCCTATGGGGACCTGAAATACGGGAGTCGTCCTGACTCGGGTGTAGGGGGTACAGCGGCGGGAGTGCCCCATGTCGCGAGACGCCCAGCCGCCCGTCTGTCCTCCCGGGGGCGGAACCCCGCGCCCTTACCCGCGGCGCGTGAATACGAAGGGGGGCACGACTCGGCCTCGCGGTCGCACCAAAGCTTGCTCAGCGACCGCCGCCTCTGGGCCGCCGCCCCCCGCTGCCGAGGTGAAGGGCCACAGGCCCCGAGCTTTGGAGCCGCTGGCGCCCATGTCAGGGCCGCCGGCGCATGGCGGGCCCCGCGGTAACTTCGCTCTTACAAGGCCGTCGGCGCCACCATACCCTGCCTGGGCCTTGGCTCGCAGATGCCGCCGCCGCCGCCGCCGCCGCCTTCCGCAGGCTCCGCTGTCTCCACGGAAACCTCACTTCCGCTTCCGAATGCGCCGCATGCTGCCCCCTCTGGTTGGCTGCTTCTCTCGTCGGTCCGCGGGGCGGGACCAACAGCCGCCCTCAGATGCTAGTACCCCAGCATGCACCGCAAGACGTCAGCTCCCAGCAGGCCACGCTCTCTTCAGCTCGGGCTGCTCCCACCAGGGAAAGCGGTGGCTGTCCTCCGCCTGGTTTCTTTAGCTTGTATGGCGGCTCTTATGTCCCCGACCCCTAGAGTCAGGCTCAGCGGACCTGCCCAACCACCGGGTACCTCCCCCAAACCAGCACTTTAGGGCCTGACTCCAGGCCAAACTGGTCAGTGCCCATCTGGCTTCTATCCCCATATCTTTTTTGCCATCTCCAATTGTGGCATGTTAGGAGAAACTGAACCTAAATAAAATTAAGGAATTGGCCAATGGTTGTATATCTACATTCAGGGCCAAAGAACTTCAAATTCAGTGTTCTTTCCAAACCCACCAGAAGCCTTGCTTTATGAAGGTTTGTGGACATTAACATCTGTACCTTTGGTACCATGACCAGTGTCTGGTCCACAGTAGGATCTCAATATTTGGTGAAGCGCCTTCCACAGCATGGAGTGTGTGGTTTCTCTAAGCTCTAGCAGTTGATGTTCTTACCCCCACTACAACCTTAGCCACAGGGTTTGAGTGATGACTGAGTACATATTCATATACCACATCCTTCACAGATTTGTCCCATAGTTACTGTGAGCCTGTCCATCAATTTTGGCAGCCACTGGCATGTGGGGCAGTTACAGATGAGGGCCCATACTAAAGAATCCAAAAGCAGGAGAATTCTTAAATCTTTATTTAGCCAATTCTCTCAGACCCCAGGCCCTGATGACTATCACCCCCACCCCTTTCCCCACAGGAGGCATTCAGCTGAGGCCACAAAATAGTACATACATTCGCATACATCATCAAAAATACCCAAGGGAAAGACCCTGGCTTTGACTGGCAAACAAGGCACAGACACGTGGGCCAGTGCCCACATTCACAGAGAGCCTGGCCCAGGGACATCCTCCTTGGAGGAGGCAGAGGCACTACTGCTGCACCCTTAGCCAGCACTCCCTGACCTGAAGGTGTGTGAGGAGTCAGAGGGTGCTGGAGAGGGAACCCTAGACTCTTCCTTGATACCTGTCTTATCTTGAACACTCACCCTTGGTTCTGATAGGGCTATCCTGAGACACCCCCCTCCCCCATCCAAGACCCAAATCACACAACCATTCTGCATAGACAAGGGCCCTCATCCCTGCAAATGACCCTATTCTGTTTGTAGGGTCTCCAAGATTCTCATATCTGAGACAAATTTAAAGAGACTTCTGTCTCCTCTACCCATGCTGCAAGCCTGGAGCAGCTTCCAAGGGCAACCCTGGCCCACCATGACCCAGTACGCGACAGGCAGAAGGGTGAAGAGCCATGCTCTGCTCCACCCACTGGTGGACACAGGGGGCCAGCTCCTTCGCTGTTCTCTGGGCTCGTTCCCCCAGCAAGAGAGGGCCTCCATGCACACTCATTCCTCAGGCCACAGGGGCCTTTGCACACTCACACGGCACGCCCTTGGCGCTGCCTACTCTCCTCCTTCCACCCCAGGGTACAAGAGGTCACCCCAGGGGGCAGGCATGCAGGGCTTCTTGGATCTTCTGGCGACAATAGGAGTACTTCTGCAGGATCTGGCGGAGGTGTTCCTCTTCCTCCCGCTGCAGGATGCGCAGAAAGTTGTGTAGCTCAGGCATGCTGAAAGCGTCCCACTGGAGGGGGAGAAAGGAGACACAAGCTATAGCAGGCACTACCAAGCTGGCAGGCTCTCCCAAAAGAAGATGACTTTTATCACGATCATGCAGTTAGGATGGTGCTTTCCAGTGTCAGGTTCTTGCCTGCACGGTCTGTGTTAAGATTCCCAACAACAATATATAGAGAAGATGGGTCCCACAAAGTAGGGCAGTGACCTTGCAGACAGGCAACCAAACCAGTGTTCCTTAGCTACCTGTGGACAGGTCATGCCTCCTTTCTCTGAGTTTAATCTCAGTCTGCAGAGGCACTACCGGGGAGCTGGAGAGCTTCCTGGTAAAAAGTTCTAATGCCTAAAGATGGGCACCTCCATGTTGTCCTGTGCCTATCTGTGTGGCTCTGACCTGGCCTGAGATCACCATGCCATCAGATGGACTCCTGCATCTCCTGAGGACTTCCCACAACAGGAAAGAGCAGTGCATCAAGATAGTTCTTTCTGGTTTCCTGAGACAAGACCTAGACCTTGGCATGAATTTCCTGGAAACCCCCACTTTAGCAGCAAGGCTCACACACTTCTGCAGAGGCTTTGCAGGGCTTGTCCGCAGCCCTGTTGCTCCTTCAAGTCTTACGGTAGCTGCAACCCTCCAGTCCTGCCCAGTCACACCCAAGAAACTAAGGAGAGCTGTTACTCACATTCACCTCCCCAGAGTCATTCTCCTTCAGCACAAAGCTTAGGGCCTTCTCACTGGGCCCTGCAAGGAGCCGGAGGCGTAGGGGCTGCTCATCATCGGACAGCTTCCGGAGGTACACTGTGGGCCAGGGAGAGGGAAGGGAGGGTTTAATTAGAGCCAGGCACAGGCCCCTCAGCTCCCGCATGCACAGGAGCACATGCCCCTACATGTGTATATACCCTCACACATGGTGGGATGGGGTGGGAAGCCCACCTTGGCCATGGCGCTCAGCCCGCTCAAAGAGTGCAAACTTTCGAGGGTCATCCACCACCAGGAATTTGCGCAACAGGGCCTCGATGACCTCACGTGCCCGTGTGCGTGACAACACGTGCAGGTGCTTGACAGCATCCTTGGGCAGGTAGAAGGAGGTGCGGCGTTTCACAGCTGTGCCCCGCCCTGGGCCTCGCCGGGCATCCTGCAGGGAGGGTGGCTTCTTGCTGGAGGGAACCGAGACAGGGCGCACCAGCTTCAGCTGAACCTTGATGAAGCCTGTGTAGGAGCCATCCTTGTTCTAAAGAGGAAAAACCAAACTGTGATTAGGTGCCAGGTGAGATGGAACAGGACTGGAAACTACCAGTCCACTTGGGGCTAGAGTGGGTGTGAATAAATCACTGCTCGGGCCTTCCCAAGAATACCTCAACTCTGACCTTCTGGGCATCAGGCATGTGGCTGGGTTCCTATCTCTCTCCAGAACAGGCTGTCAACTCACCAGGCTCATGAACAAGTTGCTGTTGATCTGGCCATTGTACTCCTTGATCTTCTGCTCGATCTCAGCTTGAGAAAGGTCGGGTGTCTCCCACTCCACGGGCTCGTCCTGAAAGATGGGCAGGCATGGAGAGAGGGCCCTCACAGAACCCATTCCTCTGCAGTGCATGTCACAGGCAAGACGATAAAACTCCTGGTGGACCACTCTGTAAAATGGCCTGTGGGCAGCCTTTGGAAACTGACAACATAGTTCGTGGCCTGATGAAAGGAAACCAGCACAGCTCCTGGTTCTGCATTCTATGGAGACAGCCAAGGCAGAATCATTTGGCTTCTCTGCTGCTGGCCTGGAGCCTCCTCAGCCCTGGGTAAGGTTCTAAGGACACCTTGAAATCAAGGCCAGGATAAGATCAGGGACTCTGAGAAGGAACAGCGTGATCTCAGCACCCTAGTTGGGTGGGGTCAAGGTGTCTCCTGGAGAAGGCAGTTCACTTTGCCTCTCTGCCTTGACCATGACTCACTGCAGGGGGAGAGGTACAGGGATTGGTGCATACCAGGAGACCAGCCACCAGGGGGCAGGAGGAGAGGGGCAACTGCTACAACCTTAACACTTCTTGGTGGGGGATGTGGGCCAGGCCTACATGTCTCAGACACAGTGTGAAAACCACTGTGACGTGTCATTTGATCTTGACCCAAGTTGCACAAAAGGCAGCTTCAGGCCAGGCTCCAATCTGCCAGAGGTGGACATGGGCAGCCTTCTAGTAGAGCCTGTCCCACAAGTGCCAAACAGGGAAGCTTATGCACCTCCTCCCTGCTGTCTAGAGGGTTCAGCCCAAAGATTTTAGCTGCACCACTCAGCCCTTCCCCTTGTTCCTCCAGGGACTGGATTCTTGTCAGAAGGGTGGCGTATGGGCCAGGGCTTCAGCCAAACTCCCTTGTTTCATTGCATCAGCCTTACTTCCTGTTGCCATCAGACAGGCCCTAGTAGGAATGGGAGTGTCACAAACTCAGCTGAGATCATCACTGACCAATGCGCTGTCCCAGAGAAGTTCCCATTAGAAGGTCTTCTGCAGAATAACCTTAATCTTCGCTCAGCTTTGAGCCAGGACAGCCAGACTTCTTCCTGACTACTCCTTTGGAGCCCCCTAAGCTTAAACCATCTGATAGGTCAGATGGTAAAGAATCTGCCTGCAATACAGGAGACCTGGGTTCGATCCCTGGGTGGGGAAGATCCTCTGGAGAAGGAAATGGCTACCCACTCCAGCATTCTTGCCTCGGTCTAACACTTTCACTTTCAAGCTTACACCATCTCATGTGAACAATAGGAAGGACAGATGAGGGGTAGGGTAGAGTTCACAGCCTTTTAGCAATATGCTCTTCACCTACTACCTGCAGCTGTTCAGCTGTCAGCAAGCTGTTGACACTGAGGACTGAGGCTCTGGAGGAGGGGTGGGAACCAAAGCCTATTTGCTTCCCCAAGCTTCCAAGTCTCGCAGATAGAAAAGAGCATTGAGAAGTGAAAAACTCTAGCAGAAACCTTGTTGGAGATGGTTGGAAATCTTGTAGGACTGGTAAGAACAAATCATCTGGATCCTGGAAAATGAGGGATGGAGCGGGGGATAAAATGATGGCTAAAGGGGCTGGGAATAAAGGACGGATGTGTTTGTTCCATCCAAGGAGAGGATTTTGGACAAGGCATGCCCCAGCGGAAAGGAGTATCAGGATGGAAGAGGTGCTAGGGGCAAGAGGAAAGCTGAGCAGAATCTAGTGCCAAGGCAAGAAGGAAGAGAATTCTGTTTACAGAACAGGGTGATCAAAGGGATGCTACTCACTTATTCCCCTTCCTTATGATGGCTCTGAGCTCTAGCCTGGGTCCCCCCTCTTCCCTCCCTGGGTTGTCCAAGAGCCCCAGACTGGAATGCAGTGACCTCAGTTCCAGCCCCTTCCCTTCTCCAGGTGAACCTCCCTCAAGGACTTGGGACTGGAGGTACTGCACTGTCCTGCCAGGATTCTAGAGAAAAAAGTTTCATTTTCCATTTTCTAAAACTGACTGCTGGAGGAGAATTCCACAAGTTTGTCCCAGAGGGACATATAACAGGACCTTGGAATTTCCCTTCTGCTGCACTCTAGCCACTCAAACTCTACTCTGCCACTGTCCAGAGTGACTGATGGTTGTTTTTTTTTTTTCTAACTTATTTTTAACTGAAGGATAATTGCTTTATAATATCATGTTGGTTTCTGCCATAGATCAACATGAATCAGCCATAGATATACATATCTTACATACAAGATATGTATGTATCTTGGGACTCCACAGCCTGCTTTTCAATTGGTTAGTGTCTTGTGGTTTTTCTCACCTTTCCACGATGGAAAATGGCTCAGGCCTGAGTGACACAGGGACAGGGACATTCCCAGGGATCCACCCTCAGACCTTGTACCCACACCCTGGACTGAGCTTTCAAGGTATAGAATTTTCATCTAAATAATCACCCATAACTCCTTTCTCTTGGCTCATGTAAGGAATTCTGCCCCATTGCTGCCAGGTATACTGAACTTCACTTCATGGTCCCCATCTCTCTTTCCTGCTCTGCTGAAGTGTACCAGCTCTGAGCCTGATGGTCACACATGGTACACAGCACAGAGGTCTCTGATAATGGGGACATCTGGGAGGCTCTCAGAGGCACAGCTGCTCCAGTACCACACCTTATAGTCCCAAATTAGTAACCCCTATCTCTTGATCCCTCTCAGGGCATTTTACAATCTAGCCTTTCCCACCTTTCGTGGGTAAAGTGCTCCTGAATGCTGACAGTCCAAAACAAGGCTTCCTTCCCGGCCATTCCCAGATCCCCTGGTCTGCTCTGAT
This sequence comes from Ovis canadensis, assembly GCF_042477335.2. Taxonomy (NCBI): domain Eukaryota; kingdom Metazoa; phylum Chordata; class Mammalia; order Artiodactyla; family Bovidae; genus Ovis; species Ovis canadensis. Next base: position 64,661,210 of record NC_091263.1, on the reverse strand, counting down.
TTTTTTTGTATATACGCTGCCCAAGCGAGTACTCCTGGTCCACCGAAGAGGAGGGGAGACTGAGAATCTTCCACATTCCAGCAGCTGGTGACAGGCCGGGACCGGCAAGAGGTGGGGACCAAGCTAGCTCCATCCAGGAGTAGAAATGGAGGGGCCTGGACCTTCCTTTGCCTCTCTCCTAAACACACTTCTCAATTCCCGGCGAGGACTCCTCCCCATCCACTTCCTCCAGGTCCCCCAGAGAAGGGGTGGGAGCGCCCACACGCGGAAATCGAGGTGCTAGTCTAGACTGCACAGTCAGCCTTAGTAAGGGGTGGATAATGCCTGTCCCTGGTCTACCCCAAGCCACTCAGCTGCTTCCCCTGGTTCAACCGGTCTGTGACAGAAACAGCAAGGGCTCGGCACCCAGTACCGATGTGCTGAAAGCCCGACACACGGTTCCGAGGGCTGGCCCCGGTCCGATTCGAGATCCACGCTGACAGGAGGGCGGAGCGGCCCACAAACTCTCGAGACTGCAACGTACCGTGGAGGGGCGGGATCCCAGAGATCGCCCCCGCCCGCCTCCCTCAACCTCCGGTCCCCACCTGGTCCCGACGCGGCCTGCGCGCCAGCGAGGTACGCGCAGTGAAGTACTGCTCGAGCTCTGAGTCCGAGTCCTCCTGGCTGCAGTAGCCACTGCTTGTCGTGCTGTTCCAAGTCATCTCGAAGGAAGGCGTTCCCGCGTCCGCCTCACCCATCGCCGCGCCAGCCAGCCCGCCAGCCCCGGTGCACCGGTAGACTCCCACCACCGCCCCAAACGCGTGTGCGCGTGCGCGCCCGTATATGAGTGTGCGTGCGCAGGAACCAGTGTCCGAGCCGCAACCGTTAACACTGAAACGTAGACAGCCAAGACATAGCTGTCATCTCATTGGAGGAGGGATGTCGAAGGGCGGGGTCACACACGCCTCGCCTCCAAGAATGATCTCAGCCCTGGGGCAGCTCAGTTCAGCGCAGTCTCGCAGGCCCCGCCTCCCAAGGGACACTATGGGGCTTGTGCGCGTGTGCACCAGCGTGGCCTCGAGGCCGGATGCAGCTGCGGGAAGGTGCGGAAGTTGCACTTGCGCGCAGTCTGGGCGGCTCCGGGCGATTAGGGCCGAGTCAGCACCCCCCGGCACCCCTTGGAGCCCGCGCGCAGAATTAGCCACTCTCTGCCTCCGGGAAGTCGGCTATCAAAACGTTTATTGCGCGTAGCGCCGGGCGGCCCTAGGGAACGCCTCCAATGTGGCCCCGCTCGTCCACGCATCCCTGCGTTGCCCGTAAGCTCCCCGGTCCCGCGCTCACCACATTCGTGTCCCGCTCCAGCGCCGGTTCCCAGCCCAGGTCCCGGGGCCCGCAGCAGTCTAGGGAGACGAGCGCGCGGCAGCGGTAGTGGCAGGTGAACTTGCAATCTGCAGAGAGGCCTGGCCATAAGGTGGAGGAACCCCAGCAACCAGCTCGGAGGAGCGTCCCGGGGACAGAAGCGAAGCCCCGGGATGAAGGCCGTTGCTCGTCGTGTTCTCCATGACTGGCCTTATCTTAGTCCCCGTTAACACCCACTGCCACTCAGATTTTAGAGTCTCCCCTGCCGCCGCGCCTCCCCCCTCTGTTCCCCCCCCCCCCCCCCCCCCCGCCCCGGGCCTGGAAACTGGCAGGGAAGACTTCATGCTGTTAGGGATCCAGGCCTGCTCAACAGTTGGATTTCTAGCGCCTAGGGCAGAACTTCCCCTTCCTCATTATCAGCGTCCCTCCCTCCTCCCATTTACTGGAGGGGGAAACAAAAAAACTTTTAACTCAGTGCCTCTTCGTGTCATTTTTCTCTATTCCCCTTACACTCAAAACTTACCAACACTGGTCTCTTACTTAATTCCTCGCCTTCATCCTCTACCCATTCCAGTCTTGCTCTCCTCCCTCCAGGGAACTCAGAGACCGAACCGCGGAATGCGGTGGTCCCTTCACCTCTTCAGCATCGTCTGATGCTTGCTCTCCGGATTCCCCGGGGGCCCTCACTACCGCGGTTTTCCTCCCACCTCACTGTAATCCCTGTCCAGGGGGCTTTAGTTCTGTTTCAGCTTCCAGATCTAATGGTGGAGAGTCCGAGGCCCAGTCCTGATCGCTTTTCTTCTCTGTGTACACTGACCTACCTTAGATCCAAGGCTTCCATCTGACCTCCTTGAGATCAAATTCTGTGTGTCAGTATCTTCATTTGGCTGTCCAATAAACATTTCAACCAGACATGGCCAACATTTAACTCACTTTCCTACTCCTTTTAATTCTTCACTTCTCCTCACCCTTGCCCTTGCCAGAGTTCAACTCAGCAAAAAACAAAAACCAGACCAAACCACCCCAACTCATCCTTGATGCCTCTCTTGTTTCTGCTTCTGACACACACCCAAATTGTCCTGTTTTTCATTCCCATGGCCACTTTATTTCTCCTTGGGAACACTGCTATCTTCCCAGCCCTTGTTCATGCTTTTTGTATGCTGCCACAAGTCCCATACTCGTCCTAGCTGAATAAAGACAAACTCCTGTACTAGATGAGAGGGTCTCCATCACACACAGGCTTGGGACATCTTCCCTAAGTTCCTAAATGGGCCAGAGCAGTGATTCTCCACCCAGGCTACACATTAGAATGACCTGTTTTTAAAAATCGCTGGTACACTCTCAGTGACCTGACTGATTCAACAGGTCTGCAGTAAGATCCAAGGGTAGAGGTTTGGAGGGCTATAAAAGCATCCCAAGTGTTTCTAGATGGTGTATGGCCAGTGAGACAGCAACCTCAGCTTGCTGGTGATTTCTGGGAGGGCAGAAGCACCAACTGGCGTGTGGTTGCGTTTCATGTTTTAGCAGCTGGTTGACTGAACTTCCAATAGGTATTTGCTAAAGACAGACTCAAAACTCCTGCTTGTAGCCCTGTGCCCAAGTTTCTATTTCCAGGCCTTCTCCCATAGGTGGGTAAGTTCCCTTCACCACAGGGATTCTCCTGGGGGACTTGGCAAGTGAATCTTTCCAAAGGGGTAAGTGTAAGAATGTGAGTCCAGAGACTGACAGGCACAAGCCTTTCTCAAGAAGGGCCAAGGCACTGGTTAAACTTGAAAGTAGTACCTTGTTTACAGAGAAGCACGTTTGCCTAACTGTCTCAGAGGCAGGTGGAGCTTGGCAAGGTTATAAACTATCAGCCCGCACTCTCTTGTGCTATGGGGCAAAGGTTACAGACCTGGTCTGTGGGAACTGTCCCCCCTGACCCCCTCCATCGCAACTTGGCCCTCAGCGACGGGGCTGTCCCTTGGCTGCCCGTTTCGCTCCCGCCAGCTCTTGGGTCCGCTACTCACGCGCGCACTGCAGACCCTTGCGCACGACGCCCCAGATGAAGTCGCCACACAGGTCACACCACGTGTGCGTGGCGGGCCCCGCCGGCTGGAAGCGGTGGCCCCGGCCCGGGACCTGCTGCCTTGCGGCGTTGCGAGCTGTGCCCGGCGAGATGCGCAATGCATTGGCACGCTCGAGCCGAGTGCGCCCCGGGGCGGCGCACCGTTCGGGTGCCAGTTCCCGCAATTCAATGAGCTCAGGCTCAGCGGACATGGCCCGGTCGGGCCGGGTCTCCGGCCGGTTCTGGGCGCTAGCGAGCGCGGGGCGGGCGGGGCCGCGGGGCGGGCCCCGATTCGGCGCCGCCTCCAGGATTCAGGCAGAGCGGCGGGAGAGCAGAGGAGAGCCGCGCAATGGAAACCTGGGCGCCCGCGCTGTGTCGGCCCGCAGGCGGAGTGGGACGGCGGGTGCGGCTGGGGGCTGCTCTCTCAGAGTCCCCGCCCTCCGTTTCCTATCCTCCCTTCATCCCGCGAGCCACTCCCCTCCTCTTAACAACCACGATGACCTCAAGGGGCCACGAGGAAACAGGCGTGTTTGTGGAAGCTAGCTTTACTTTACAGTACTAGAGGAAGAGGGTCCCCACATCCGGCCCTTGTCCCCTCCCCCCCGCCCCCCGCCCAGGCCTCCTGCCCCAGCTTGGGGAGGCTGCACCCTAAGCCTTCGCGCCTGATAGAGCAGGAAGTGGGGAGCGCTTAGATGGGGGGAGATGGGTCAACAGCTCTTCCCGCCTGCTATCCTCACCACCCGGGAGGCTGGGGCACTTGCAGAGGCCAGATTGAGATCCAGAGGTTTTGGGGGGACACTCGAGTGGGTTGTAGGCACGGGTGGTTGGCCCTCAGCCGCTGCAGCCTTCACTTGGCTCTGTCCCCCTGGGCTGCCAGGACACAAGCCTTTCCATGCTTCTCCCAGTGCTTGACTTGGCACTCCCTGCAGGCAAATGGGCCGGTGAAGATGCAGTGATCCGAGGGGTATGGGAATGGGGGTCCAAGGTCCTAGGATGCCCTCACCTGCAGCAATACCACTCATTCTGGCACCGGGAGCAACGCTTGGAGGCCTCTGCACTGCAGTAGGCACAGCGGGGCCGCTCTGGAGCCACTGCCTCGAGCACATCCAGCCTGTAGGTCTCAGCCCACCTGGAAAAAGGGTCCGGAAGGACTTGCTGGACCTGTGGGTGGGGGGACAGGGGCAACCCCACCCACATCCACGCCGCTGCCTCCCTTCTCCTCTTCTGCTGGCTTAGCAGGCCTCACCTTCGCGCCTGCAGCCTCAGGTCCTGTTCCGAAGGGCTAAATACATGCCGCAGCTGATGCTTGGCGATAGCCTGCCACTTGCCTTTGTTCTCTCGCTCTAGCCGCTCCCAGATTTCTGGGATCTGGGGAAGAGAAGCAGAGAGTGGCAGGGAGGAAGAGCTGGTCAAGTGAGCAGTGGTCCTGACCAACTAACTTCCAAGAGCCTACCTGTTCCAACACCAGGTCCTTCTTAGGGGGCTGGGCTTCGGTCAGGGCCAGGTGAGCCAGGAAACCCTGCAGGTCTGACAGGTTGGGCAGCTGGTCGAGCAGTGTGTCTGTGAGGAAGGCCCGAAGCTGCAAGGGTGTCCAGGGGAGGCAGTGTGAGGTGGTGCTGACCAGAGGGTGGAGGAACAGACAGGGCCTGGGCTGGGCTGGGCTGGGCTGGGCTGAGGGTGCCAGTGGGACCCAGGTCCCACTAGCTGCTGTTATCACCTGAGGCCCAAGGTGTGGAGACAGGGCTGCGGCTGAGGTGGGCGGGCAAAAATAAACATCAAGGGTGACCTAGGGCAGGGCAGGGGCTGTGGACACTCAGGTAGGAGGAGTTCCCTACCTTGAGTAGCTGTCCTTTGGCAAAGCTTGTGAGGCAGTAGCGGGCCCGGGCCTCAGGGCTTAACAGCAGGTTGTATAGGGCGATCCACACCTGCCCATCCAACTTGCTCAGTTTTTGCTGCTCCGAGGGGGTCACTGTATGCCAACGGCCACTCTCAAATTGCTGCAGCTTGCCTGGGAACAGGAACCAACATATGGGGTGCAGGCATTGCGTGCTCTTTGAATGACCGAGCTGCATGGGCCACAGGACACACCCACACTGGGGTGGGGCTCACTTCAGAGCAGCGTGACTCCTCAGTAGTGGGCACACAGGCCTTGCCTGAAACAGAGTCCAGGTCTAGGCCCACTGTGGGTGAAACATCCTGGTATTCTCTTTGGGCAAGGGGGCAAAGTTTACCTGACTGCAAGTGGCCCACCCCATCAATCCTGGAAGATGTCTTGGAAGCAGTGAACTGGGGCTTAGGCGGGTGGAGGAGGACCTTACCTCCTTCCCGCCGGCTCCAGGGACTGTGCTCCAGTAATTCCACCAGGAGACAGGGCAGGTTGTGGGTGCTGAGCATGCGGCTCAAGGTGCTCAGGGAAAGGCTAGGATGGGGATGGGGAGGTGAGTGGAGGTGACAGGCCCAGGCTCCCAGCCCTCCACTGCAGGCCCCAGGCCTGACTGGGTTGCCCACCTATCCACACAGTCTGTGATGTAGCGAAGCACTGAGAGGGCCTTCAGTGCGATCTCAAATTCCATCAGCTCTGCCTGCTTCTGCAGCTCCTGAGGTGGGGGGTAGGGTGGGGCACATGGTGTTCAAGCTAAGGGGGACCAGGGTCTAGCCCTTGCCAACCCCAGGGAACTTCCAGCCCACCTGCATGGGGCTGCTGTACTGGGACTCCTCCTCAGGGGGGGCACCACGGCCACTCTGGGCCACCAGGAGAGTCAGTTTGCGGTGGCAGTAGTCCACCAGGTCCAAGACAGTGTCCTCTGCTGACTCGCACACCTCCTGAAGGGCAGGAGAGGGGGAAACGACCTGGCTCTGATGCTCTGGCCACACAGACACAACCCCCCCCTCACTGCCAGACTCTCGCTGAGGGCAGTAGCCAATGGGCAAGGCGGCTGCCTCACCTTGTGGAAGAACACTGTCTCCAGGAGGTTGATGATGGAGGCCTCGTGGTGTAACTGTCACATAAAGAGGAGGAGGACAGGGCCTGGAGCTGCTGAGAGCAGGATACAGGCTACCAGCCACCCTCTCTAGTTCAGGGCCCTCTGAAGGGGCAGCTGGGGGTATGCACCGACGGCCCAGCTTACCACCATGTATATGGGAAACGTGTTCTGGGGCTTGAAGTCCTCCAGCTTGCACAGCACAGGGAAGACCTTCTGCTTCCACATCTCCACTGCAATCAGCTCTTCCACCAGCGTCGGGATCTTTGAGGGGGAGGGCAGCGGACAAGGGGTGAGATGGGCCTGTCTTGGCCTGCTAACAGGTCAACCCAGTTCAGCCCTCCAAACTCCCGAGGACCCTTAGGCTCTCCTATGCCCCATGAATTCCTTCCCAAACCTCTCTCCTGCACCTTGAACCTTCATTTCCAGCTGCCTCCAACACCTCTGGTAGGGTCTCCATCCCCCAGGCTTCATATGGATTGGTCCTTCCCTTGTCCCTAGGCTGCCATGCTCCCTCTGCACTTGAGCCCTTGCCCCCGCTCCCCCATCCAAGTGCACCCTCAGGCCAGCCTCCTGTTCATGCCTCCTGCTCATGCCCTCTCTTGTCCTTGTTCTCTGATCTTCAGAGGCTTTTGTGTGCCTTGGCCTCACTTTTCTCAGGCCCCTTCACAGTGCCCTATTCCTACCCCACCCCACCAGTAGGGGGCTCCACTTTTTCCTTGTAGAGGAACCCTTTTGTCAGTGATGATTCAGGTCATCTACTGGTGCCACCTCCTGGCTCACATCCCAGTCAAGCCAACTCCTGGTTTCTAACTCCCTGTCTCCTGTTGGGGAGGTTGCCCCCTTCTATGCCAAAGTTCCGCCCCACTTCACTGGGGGCCCCTATCTAGCCTGACAGGCTAGTCAGGAATGCCTTTAGAACCTGGGCCCTACCCCTACAGCCTAGGCTGTTCTAGGATCCAGGACTATCTCCCTAATCAACTTGCACCCTGCTCCCCACCAGGCATGCCAGGGTCCTGTCCCATAGGGGTGCTAAATCAAATGTGTAACACACTCTTCTTTCTCCTTTGGGGAGGACCGAGGTGCCAGTCAGAGGGAAGTGTAGGCACCCAGTTTCTGAGAGGGTAGGGTGGTGGTGGGGTGTGGAGCGGTGAAAAAGCAGGACCCCTGCCTGTGACTCCAGCGTACCTTCCCATGGGTGACCAGCAGCTCCTGGATGGGCTCGCCCTGGCTGGCCGTGGCATCGAGGATGGCCTGCATGTTCAGTTTCTCCAGGTTCTCATGCTGCTGGTTCCACCTGCCCCAGGTTGTATGTGCATGTGGGTGCACATCTGTGCAGTAAGAGCGGGGGTCGGGGCTGGGTGCTATTGAAGCCTAACCCGATTCTGAGGGGTCCAAGGTGGCTCAGGACCATATAACCCTATCTCAGAGAGCTTTTCCTCCCCACCTTACGGGCCCCTCCACGCTGGGCAAACCCTCCCCCGACAGGACTCTGGCCCACACTCCCCCAACTCAAGGACTCTGACCCCATGACGCCACCTGACCCTGTATTCAGCGGCCTCACCCTCTGGAGCCCATATCGCGCAGCTGGAAGCTGCGCAGTCCCCGGACTAGCACGTCAGCCTCGCCCGGCAGCAGCAGCTCCAGGTCGCCCATGTCTCCGCAGGGTGAGAGCGTGAAGGTGGGGTCTGGCTCTCCACAGGCAGCAGCTGGCTCTGGGGTGGCGATGCCGACACGCTCGGGGACCACGGTCTCCCGCGGGGCCGAAGTCTGGGACCCTACGGTTGCGGAGCGGTTGCTGCGCGTGAGTCCTCGCCGCCATGGAAACGGTAAGCTCGGCGCCTGCGCAGTGCTACCTGGGCCCCGCCCCGCGCCCCCCCACCCCCCACCGCTGGGTCCCCCACCCGCCAGCGTCTTGCCTCCTAGTCAGGCTGCGGGCAGCAACTCTTTTTGGACTCCTAATGCTTTCTCTCTCACAATCGGCTGCAACTCGAGGGTTCCAGACTCCTGCATCCTAGGCTCCCTCGTCAGATGGATGTCAAGTCGGCCCGCCCCCCACCAGCTCTCCCAGTAGCTGCTCCCTTTCCGCCCACATTTGATACTCCTCTCTGTGTCCTCCTTGCTCCAGCATTTCTGGCGTCCAGCTCTACCTCGTTGGCTCTATCCCCAAAATACTGCGCAGGGCTCACAACTTCTCTCCTTCCTACTCTGGGCTGCCATCACCTCTCATGTTACTGATACTGGACCCATTTCCACCCTTGACTTTTCTGACCTTTCCCCTGCCTTGTAGCATGTGGGATCTTATTTCCCTGACCAGGGATCGAACCCCAGCCCTTGGCAGTTTAAGAGCCTGGATGGAGTCCTAACCACTGGACCTCCAGGGAATTCCCACCAGGAGTCTTTTAAAGGTGTACATGAGGGACTTCCCCGATAGTTCAGTGATTAACACTCCACGATTCCAGTGCAGGGAGTGTGGATTTGATAACTGGTTGGGAAATTAAGATCCCACATGCAGCATGGCCAGGAAAAAAAAAATTTGTACATGAGACATTCCTTCCTCACATGACAGTGGATCTGGCTGCCTCTGGCCCTCAAAACATTGAATACTATAGTGGCTCAGATGGTAAGGAATCTGCCTGAAGTGCAGGAGACCCAGGTTCAATCTTTGGGTCAGAAAGATCCCCTGGAGAAGAAAATGGCAACTTTTCCAGTATTCTTGCCTGGAGAATTCCACCGACAGAGCAGCCTGGTGGGCTACAGTGCATGGGGTCACAAAAGAGTCGGACACCACTGAGCGACAGATAGATGTCAGAGATTTCAGATGTCCAAAGCAGCTTATCCATAGCTCTGCAGAATCAGGCTTTTGCCTCCTCTCCTACCTCCTGACTTTGTTTCTTGCCCCGCTCCCCCTTGCCCTCTATGTTCCAGTCCCATGGGCTTCCCGTGTCTTCCTCACATATCCCAAAGCAGATTTTGATTCAGGGCTTTTACACCTGTTACTTCTGCCTGGTGTATTCTTCCTTCTTCAGGGTTTGGTTCAGCTAAGCCTTCCTTGCCTATCTAATACAGAGCAGTCTCAGCTCCTATCCCAACTCACTTTTCATCTCAGCTTTCTGATTGTTTCTTTCTGGCTGATTATTTCAGTTTATAATTAGTGGGCACTTTTACATGCCCATTGTCGGTTCTGCCCACCAGATGGCGCTCCAGGGTGCCAGGACCACAGCTATTTCATTCACTGCTGGTTCTCTCTGGTGGCTGGCTCAGAGGCAGTCTTCAATAAAGGTAGGTTGAAATGGATGACTTTATTTACAGAAATGAGGGTCAACCTTAGGACAGTATGGACTAGTTTTCTGGTCTAGTCCTCATGCACCAGGCAGGGCTTAGCAGAAGAGAGTAGCCATAGCTGCATGCCTTGTCCAGCCGCCACCAGCCTCACTTCCAGCAGATGATGATGTTGGGGTCATTTTCCAGCCGTTCATCTAGCTCTTGGTAGCTCATGCCTGTATGGTGTGGTAGAGGTGAGGTCAGCAGCCTTTGGGGGGTTGGCCACGCTGCCCTGACCCACCTCAGTGGTCCTGCCTGCTTCTACCTGTCTTGCAACAGATCTCATCATAGCTGTGGCAGCCTGTGTAAAGCCTGGCAGGGTGGCTCCGCTCATCCCGAGACACCCGCACAGGATACTTCTGTAGTCGCCGGATGAGGTTCTTCATAAGCCCAAACTGGATCAGCTTCCTGGGATGAGTGTCAAGTAAGAAAGAGGTGATGCTCTGGGCCAGGCTTCCTTCTAGCCAGGCCAGTCTCCCCTCCCTCCGGTTTTGTTTCCATGACCAGACTGGTCTCCAAAACCCACCACCTCCAGGAAGCCTTCCTGGATTAGCAGTGCCATGTGATTCTGCTCACTAGGTGTCTCCTGCTTTCTCTCTGGCTCAGAGTTCCAGAGAGACACAGAGAATGTATCTCCCCTCAAGCAAACCCCTCATGCTTCAAGGGGTAGGACCCTCTGACCGTTCATCAACGTGCTGCAGCTGTTGGGGGTGGCGGCCAATGAGATCTCTCACAGTAGTGCCTGGGCTCAGGCTGCAGTACAACTGGAATACATCCCGGAGACTGGCCCTCTTGTGCCCTGCAGGCATCAAGGGTCAGCTCTCCAGGTGGCCCTGCCCTCCCTGAGATGGCCTCCCCCAGAGCCTGCCAATACCTTGCTTGGTCACGTAAGATAGACACGCCTCCTGCAGGGACTTGTCGTCTACCAGGTCCTGGACTTTAGGTGTCGGGCAGTACACATTGGAGTACTGGAGGATAGTAGGCGGCACAGGGGCTTGAGTAAGGGGCTTGGAAGTCTGACACAGCCCCAGTTGGGCCCAGTCACATGATCCAGTCTCCACTTAATCAGACCCCAGACTCACCTACCTGGAGAATGGACACCAGTGTCACAACGCCATAGTACCTGGGGGAAACAGTAGTGCTCAGCTTCTGAGGGCCATGCCTTCCCAGCGCCTACACTCAGGGCCCCGGGTTCCTCCTGACTGCTAAACCTGTCCCGGGTGTCACTGCGTCCCACTCACAGCAGGTTCTGGATGGCAATGCGCACCAAGTTGAGCTCCACGTCTGCCTCAGCTGAGATCTTCTGGACATGGCGGAAACCGTCAATGTAGGGCAGGATCTGGGCAGGAAAGAACAGGTTCAGCAGAACCGGGATGAGGCCAGGGCTGTGGCCAGCCGCATGTCATGATGGCCAGGGCGGGCGAGCACACCTGCTGTGTGGTGAGGTCCCACTGTGAATTGAAGAAATCCTCCTTGTCTTTGGTAAAGACAGGCACATCATACTCCTGGGCCACGGGAGGGTCAGGCCGCTGCTCAATCACCTTCAAGTGGATGGTGTTGGACTCATCTGCAGGGGACCCCCCATATCCTCAGTACCAACTCTTCCAAGAGGCCCTCAATTACCAGGCAGTCCTCCCAGCCACCCCTGAGGCAGACAGGTGGCTCTGGGTAGGACCAGTCTCCTCCTTTTATGGAGCAAGAGACTGAGGTCCATTCAGGGGAAGAAACATGTTCAGGGAGCAGAGCCAGAGAACTCTACTGGCCTCCCCCTCCCCAACCCCATCGTCCACTGGACCCTGGACATCGTCAGCCAAGCTCATGGCTATTTCCTGACCACCAATTTGTTCACCAGTCTTGTCCTTGACTGGGCCCACCTTCCTCTGCCACTTTCCCACCCCTCCTCGACCCCTCTGCTGTCCTTATAGAGGCCGGGCCATACCGATAGGCAGAGTGCACCGGCCTGAGGCATTTAGCTCCTCCAGCAGGATGGTCATGATGGGCACCAACTTCTGCTTGCTCTCCTCCGTGGACACGAAGCTGCTCTCTAGCTGAATGGGGCGTGGACAGGATGGTGGGCACATCCCAGGACCCTTGGCTGGCACACTGCCCTCGCAGGTTCCCAGGTCTGGAGGGCTTTGGAGACATGCGAACACCTTCCCTAACTCTGCCTGCCCATCCCCCCGAGCCCATTGTGTTGCAGACCTCCAGTGTGGTCAGGTAGCCAGCCAGCTTTTTGACGATGGGCTCAAGGGCACAGGTCTTGGCTTGGGCATCACACACGAAGCCTAAGTTGAACAGCAGGGCATTGCGGCTATACTTCTTGTGCTCGATGCACACAGGGCAGCCTATCAGTTTCTTCTCCATGGCTGTGCTGGACGAGGGGAACAGGTAGGAACAAAATCAATCTCCTTCTGTCCCCAGGTCTGTCCACTCCTCCTTGGGAACCCTCCCTACTCCCCAGCTTGGGGCTCACACAGTGATGAGCTTGTTCTGCAGCTCTGGCTTGGTGATGATGTACACCTGGACGGTGTCAAACAGCTCCCGGGAGATGAAGTCCTCAGGGACCTGTGGAAGGAAGTGACAAGAAGCCCCTTAGAGGAACTAGTACAGAGACTAGGCAGAGTACATAGGGTGACCTTCAAGACCTAAGCTCTCTTCTCCAGGGTTTCTCCTCTCTCCCATCCACCCAGGCCTACTCCAACTTTGTGTTTCCACACACACATTATGTTTTCACCTACCTCCTGGCTTTTGCATATGCTGTTCCCTTCACCTGGCACACTCCTCCCACACCTAAATTTCGATGCATGCAGGGATACTAGTGGATCACCACTCACACCTCTCATAGGACCTGGCACCTCCCTTGGGCCCACACAGCCCCATTTTCCACAATCACTGCCTATGTGATGTTTGTTTGCTGTGCCACACCGGGAGCCCGGGACTGGGTTTGAATATACTTGTGGTTCACGATTCCCCGCGAACGAGGGAGCGGCGTGCCTGCGTGTAGCACGGGGCACGGGGTTCCCTCGCTTCCAGGCAACTGACTGAACTCCCCGGAGCGTCCCTCTATCCCCCATTGTCCCGCGAGCCCGGATAGCACCTGATAGGTGATCTTGGGTCCCAGCGTAGGGTGAAACTCGCTGAAGAATATGCATTCGATGCGGCAGCTGCTGCCCATGGCGCCAGTGGGGCCGGGGTCTGTAGCTGGCACCTCTATTCCTGGGAGCACCTGTCAGAAACAAGACCGGAGGCTTGGGCCGCCAGCTCAGGCACGCCTGCGCACTGATACACCCGTGAAGCCATCTGCTCAATAGCGCCTGCGCAGCGCAACTCAGCCGTGTGGCTGCGAACAGTCCCAGGAAGTCCTGGTTGGGTAGGCGTCGCACCCGGAAGTTAAGCGGCGGAGCGGCAGGGCGCGCGGCTAGCGCCCGGAGAATCCCACTTGTTCAGGACCGAACCACCTCCTCGGGTCGGCGCTGCGGGTGAGGCAGGCGAATCCCTGGCGTGTAGAGGCAGCAAGCCAGCTGCACGTGGGAAGGGTGTGCTCAAAGCGATTCAGGCTGTAATTTCGACGCAACCTGGAACTACAGTTCCCGTAGTGCTTCACGCCCCTCCAGCAGGCGCTCCCGCCCTGCGACGGCGTGGTGCATTCCGGGATTTGTAGTCTATTACACGGCCTTGCGTATCTTATCTGGAAGGTGGACGGATCAGTGATCAGTGCCAATTCAGATGCGGATACACGCTGACAGGCCACCAGCCCGCGACTATTCCTGGGCCCTGCCTTAATGCTGTCCCTTCCTACCTTAACTCTTTGGAAGAGAGTGGCATTCCTGCTTCGCCACCCTTGCTCCAGTGAGAAGAGTGGACAGCAGGCACCAGAGGCCCTTGCTCACTCTGCTATGCTTTCAGGCTACAGCCGGCCTGATTGATCATGGCCCTTTCTGTGGAGACCGAGTCACACATATACCGAGCTCTGCGCACTGCCTCCGGGGCTGCTGCCCACCTTGTGGCCTTGGGCTTCACCATCTTTGTGGCTGTACTTGCCAGGCCTGGCTCCAGTAAGTAGAATGCATAATTACTGACTTTTGGGAACTGTCAGTTTTCCTGGGGAGCAGGGGCAATAGGAAGCCTTGGGTCTGACTCTTGGGAAAGGCCTGGCTGGCTGAGGGACATGCCATGCTGGAGGGATAAGCAGAGTGATGAGAGTGAGGGCTCTGCCAGCCTGGCCAGGCCCCACAGAGTACCTGGCTTCTCTTGTCTGGATGCTGTACTTGGCTGCCTCTTGCAAAGTACAGAGGGAAAGAGGGAGGGCTGAGAGAAGGGTGAAGGGTGGCCTCTGATCCAGGGAGGGTCCAGGAAGAGAGAATAGATATGTGGTCAGCTTGTTGCAGTAAGAGGGAGCTTGCATTTTGGCAGCACCTCCTTGGGTGATGGGCTGCTCATTTTCCTCAGCCTGTGGGGATTGGTGTGGTTGGGTTCTTCTTGTTTGAGCCTCACAAGTCTTCCTCTTCTCATTCCAGGTCTCTTCTCCTGGCACCCTGTGCTTATGTCTTTGGCTGTAAGTAGTGAACCTGGCCAGCTCTTAGGGGTGGGAAGGAGTACAGCTCTGAGGGTGGTCTTAGTGGCCTCTAAATGTAAATGGACACTTAATATCTGTTTGGAAGGGTGGGATGTGGGGTTGGAGGAACTGTAGGCTCCAACTCCTGCCACAGTTTATATCTGAGACTTGAGTGAGGGGAATCAAGATGTAGGGCTTTGTCTAAGTACAAGATGATGCTTTAGCCACCTCCAGGCAGGAGGCTTAAAATATGCATTTGGGTGTACCTGTGCCTCCAGTCACCTTAATTTACAGTGGTGCATCTAATAGTCCCTGAAACAGTGCACCCATGTGGACAACTCTTGCCGAGAAATTGTATCCAGGCCTGTCAGGGAAACAAAGCTTGTGAATCATTTATAACTGCCCCATCTCAAACCTTGTGTTTGCTGGGTAACATAGCAGAGATGACATTTCAGAGTAGCACCCAGGAAGAAGTGTGAAGAGGTACCTCTTGTGGTTAGTCAGAACACATGTTCTGTCCCAGATGGTTTTCCACTCTTGCCCCACCGAATACTCGTCAGTGGGGGAGAGAATAAAGGGCAGTGAGCCCACACTGGCTGGCAGCTTAGGTTCATTGAAAACTCTGCCCTTCTGCTTGGCAGCACTCCCATTTAGTGTCCTCTCTCTGTCTCCGCAGTTCTCTTTCCTGATGACCGAGGCATTGCTGGTGTTCTCTCCTGAGAGTTCGTTGCTGCGCTCCCTTTCACGGAAGGGCCGAGCGCGTTGCCACTGGGTTCTGCAGCTTCTGGCCTTGCTGTGTGCATTGCTGGGCCTGGGCCTTGTCATCCTCCACAAGGAACAGCTCGGCAAAGCCCACCTGGCCACGTGGCATGGGCGGGCAGGGCTGCTAGCTGTGCTGTGGGCAGGGCTGCAGTGCTCAGGTGGGGTGGGGCTGCTCTACCCCAAATTGCTGCCTCGATGGCCCCTGGCCAAGCTTAAGCTGTACCATGCCACTTCGGGGTTGGTGGGCTACCTTCTAGGGGGTGCCAGCCTCTTGTTGGGCATGTGCTCACTCTGGTTCACTGCCACAGTCACCGGTGGGGTCTGGTACCTGGCTGTGCTTTGCCCTGTCATTACCAGCTTGGTCATTATGAACCAGGTGAGCAACGCCTACCTGTACCGCAAGAGGATCCAGCCGTGAACTCTTCCCAGCCTTGGGAAAGCCTGGATTTGCCCCTCAGCTTGGGAGCCGGGTTTGAGGCCTCCTGGACACCCTCAGCTCGCTCACGGGACACCTCAGGCCCTGGGGCAGCCGGAGTCCTGCGTGTGACACTGTTACTTGCTCCTCATGCTGCGGTGCCTCCCTTTCCTTCCTTTTCTACCGTCCCAGAGGAGTTTATGCATCATGTGCCTGGATGAAGTCGGGGTTGCAAGACTGTCCTCCACCCCCAGCAACTCAACTTTTGCTGGTATGTCCAGAAATTACAGAAGAGAAGAAAGTAAAATAAAGTGAAAAAAAAAAAGACTGAAGGGATTTCCCCGATGGTCCAGTCGTTAAGACTCTGAGTTTCCAATGCAGGGGGTGCAGATTTGATCCCTGGTGGGGGAACTAAGATCCCACATGCCGCGAGGTGCAGTCAAAAAGAAAAAAAAGACTGAAAAGACTGGATGGGAGGAATAGCCCAGAGCTGGGGACAGTTCTTGCTAATACCATCAGCAGGAACAAATGGGCAGCTGGGCAAGATGGGGACCTGTCCGTGGCTGCTCACTGAGGGGCTGAAGCTCTCCTGCGACATTAGCTCCTGGGATCTGGCTGCTGAGTGTCCTATGCCACCTGGGGCCCTAGCAGGTCCTAGGGCTGCAGCTGTAGCTGTGATTGGTGGGGCTGTGTCCTTTCAGTTTCCCCAGGTGCCCACTGTGTTGGGAGTTTCGACTGTGATGGTCCAGTCTGGGCAATGACAGGATGGGAGCTGGGGATGGGCTGCCTCCATAGGTGCCAAACACTGAGCATTTTTGTCTTCAAAGTGAACCATGGGTAAGAACAACTCCTTATGATGAGAGACCCTTAGTTATCAGATCTTCAGGCAGGGCCTCCCTGACCAGGAAGTGCAGGGAGAGAGAAAATGAGTAAGGGTCTGAGGTGACAGCTCTGGGAAGGCTGGTTCAGAGTGGACATGTGGTGGTGAGGCAAGGGAGAGAGTGACAGGGGGTGGGAGAAATGAGGGCAATGGGCTTTTTATCCAGCAGGAACAGCCTTTGTGACCGAGCCCTGGAACCTGAGGTCCCTGTCTAATCCACGGCTGAGCATGGCGAGGGGGCTGCACAAGGTGGTCTAACGGAGCCCAGGAGCCATACCTCAAAGAACTGCTTTATTGATACTGCGAGGCAGGGCTTGGCTGCCCACTCAAGTGGTCCTGTAGAAAATACCTGGGAGCTGTGGCTGCTCTGGGCTGGAAGCAGCCATGGCCACAGCAGAGGGAATCAGAAATTTTGACATGAGCGTAGTCTTTCTGGGGGCAGGCAGCGATGTGCAGCAGCCCTGCGCTGGCTCCTGCACTGGCTGGACCCCCAGAATGTTTTTGGCAAATCCTTGCCTTGGCTCAGGGCTCTCAGCAACCAGTGTCAGGTGTGCGGGTTGGCCCAGGAGCCACGGCACCAGTGTCTGTGCAGCCACTTGCTTGAGGCTGCCTGCTGAGGTGCAGTCTTACCTCAGATGGCCTGGGCTGCCTACGCTTCAGAGGTCCCATGCCTGGCAGAGTGGTTGTCTGGAGCTGGAACCAGGAGCAAGAGTCCTGGGTAGTGTTGGCGAGAAAGAGCAGAAGGCTGTGGCAACCCGCAGCAGGCCTTCTTCCCTCTCCTCAGAGCAGTCAGTGCCCTGGAGTAGCTGAGAGGGTGTCAAAGGGGGCTTGGGAGAGGAGGTGCTACACTCAAGGTGGTCTAGAGTTACAGCGTTGGGGGAGCTGCCTCAAAGGTGATCAGGCTGGATTCTGGGACGGCCCCCTTCCCTGGGAGTGTGGGGGCCTTGTCTGATGGCACGGGGCTATCCATCTTGGCCCCAGCCTCCTCTTCGTCGTCGTCCATGCTGGGCCAGACGGATTGGTCCTCCACTCGCTTCAACCGCTCGTTGAGGGCCTTCAGAGCCAGTTGCCTGGGGCCAGGGAAAGATGACAGGTCACTATGGGTCTGAACGTGGTTCATGCCCTGTATTCTTTCCCTCAGGAAACTGACTTGCCTTACTGCTCACATGCCTCTCAAAATCCTATGTGTTCTTCCCCATTGCAGGGCCCAGGGCTCCCCAGGGATCCGATTAGGACTCTCTGCCATCCAAATGAGGACCCAAAAGCTGTAGAGCACTCCCTCCATAGTTTGGACACCTTCAGGCTGAGAATGCTGGGTGCCCACCAGGCTGCCCCTAGGCCAGCCCGACATGGTTCTGAGGATGGTGCCTAAGGCTAGGCAGAACTGCGACCCAGGGCAGATCCCTGGACGCATGAATTTCTGCTGGGCACCAGCATCACACTGAAGGCATAACTTCTCCCCATCTCCTTGTCAGGAGTGTTGTGAACCCCCTGGCAAGGGTCTGTGGGGAGGTTTGGAACTTGAGTCCTTGCCTTGGCTCTCAGCCTGGGAAAGCAGGGCCAACTTGGGTTAGCTCACCCCTCCTAACTGACTCTTAGCATTGGCTTTCCCAGAAGAACCCCCAACACCACCAAGACCTGGGTTAGAGCAGGAACACATAGTTTCCTAGCGGGAAGAGAGGAAGGAAAAACAGCCCATGTGGGTAGGGCACAGGCCAGGCCTGGTTCCACTGGGCAGACCCCTGGAGACCCCACCCTGAAGGGAAGTGGGGAAGTTCGCTAGAAGAAGGTATATACAAGGACCTGGGACCCTGCCCATCAGGAGGTGGGCTGCTCACGCTGCCAGGGAGCACTCCTCATAGTGGTCACTGTGGACCCCTTCTGCCACCAGCATGGGAGACCCATATAGCCTTCCATGTTCCAGAAGAAAACCAAAATCTCCACCATGCCAGGGGACATGACAGGAGGAGCAACAAGAAGACAGGCACGCAAAGCCCCAGCACTCCACCCTGTCCTTCAGCCTGGCATCATGGCAAGTTGGCACAGACAGAACAGTCCTTCCCTCTACTACCCAGGCTCCCATTCTGGAGACTGCCTTGCCAATTCTGTTTAAAACCTGCCGAGGTAGTGGCATGCTCATCACTCTGTCACAAGGGTCAAAGAAGGGAAACCCTGCTCCCACTATTACTGGCTCTTTGGGGCAGGGAGTGTGGCATGCAGCAAGAGATCAAACTGCTTGGTAAAGTGACCCCTATCCCGAAGCAAGGTAACAACCACAAGGCTATGCCAGGAACCCCCTTCCTGACACCACACCCCAACATGCCTCCCACTGTCCAGTTTCTTGGGGCTGTGAAGTTTTTTCGAATGTCCAGCCAACCCTAACAATCCAAGATTTCTCACTAGAGGAGGGGCCACCACTGTGGACTGGGATCACCCGAACATCTCTGAGGACAGTTCAGTTTCCACTAGGCCCAGCCCTTCTGGCTGCATCTCCTCCACCAGTTAAGGTTAAAGATTAATAAAGAACTCGGTCTCTAGGATTGATTAGCCACGGAGACACAAACTGTAAGGCCCACAATCAAGCTCTGTGGCATGCCATGTGTACTAACACCTGGCACCTTGGGCCACAGTAATCTGGCCTTCTCTAGTTGGAAACTCCTTCAGGAGAGGGGTGTGTCCCACACGCCAAAGCCCCAGTGGAGAGGAAGCACTGGAACAAGTCCAGCTGAATTTGTAAAGTTGCCTGCTAAGAACTCATCTCACAGGTATGCAAAAGCAGAAGCCTTTTACAAATGCACAGAGTTGGAACAGAACCTGCTCTAGATTTCACAATTCAAGTAATTGCATAAAAAAACACAAACGCAAACAACAACAAAAACCACTCAAGAATAATGTTAGAAACAGAGCTGTGCCCACTCTGGTGAGTCCATAGGCCTGGGAGAGAGAAAGAAATGGATTAAAAAAAGATCTGTCTTGCCCTGGCCAAGGTGCAGTACGTGAATAATTCAGCTGAGACTCCTGATGGTGCAGATGGCTTGGTTTACAGATAATGAAAAGGCTGTCTCCATTCCCTGGTGTGGTCAGCAGGCTCCCTCGGTGGGTCACGTGGCTGTCCCCTGGGTTTGGTGACACATGCCTGCCAGAGTCGGTGTACATGGGCCAGTGGTTGTCTAAGTCTAGTTATACCCCAGGCTTCCCTGTTAATAAATAAGCTGCAAAGAAGCACGACATCTGAATTTAAGGCCCAGGAAGAGGGTGGAGTCCAGCACTTGGAAACTGGGGTGGCCCCAACCACCTCAGAAGGATCCCAGGTCTCCTTCCCTGTCCCTCTCTCACAGGGGAAAAAGGACCAGCGGGTTGCTTCTGGCTCCCACAGGACCAGTGTCAAGAATGCCAAGATTCTGAGACAAGGCCAGGCTTATATGTACCTGGCTCTCCACTAGTCCTCACACAGTTCAAAAGGAAGCAGGGCGTTTCTTGAAACTTAAGCACCCTGAGTGGTGAGAAAGACAACTTTTACTCCCTAATTTTGGAAAGCAAT
Organism: Ovis canadensis; assembly: GCF_042477335.2. NCBI lineage: Eukaryota > Metazoa > Chordata > Mammalia > Artiodactyla > Bovidae > Ovis > Ovis canadensis. The sequence continues at coordinate 64,641,367 of NC_091263.1, read as the reverse complement.
GTATGCAGCCCAGATACCGAAGTGTTGAGATCAAGGCCACAAACTGGATTTTCTCTGAGTCTGCCCCCAACATCTTACTGTAAGCCTGCATACAGCTGCCAGCCTACATACAGCAAGCAAGCACCTCAAAAGATGGAATGTGACCTGATCTGTAAGATTCTCCTAGCTCAACAAGGTTTTGGAAGATTTCACAGTACCTTCTCCGCTCTGCATCTTGAGGGTCTGTGCCTGGGAGGCTGATGGTAATGGAGGATGGGGCGCCCACATCATAGCGCTTCACTGTCTTCTGGCATATCTTTACTTTGACCAGGAGGCCATGCACCAGGTTTGCCAGCAGGCTCACCACAGGCTGCAGGATCTCGGGGAAGAAGGTGGCGAAAGCAAAGTGGTCGGCCATGTCCCCTCGGCCTCGGCTATGGCGCTGGTAGAAGCGAAGATACACCCAACTGGAGATCAGCCCAAAGCCATAGGAGGCCAGTGCCGGGCTCTGGAGCAGTGTGGCCAGCCGCAGCAGCAGCAGCAGCCCCAACAGCAGCATGGGCACCACACTGACACGCACCTGGGGCACTCGCAGGACCACACAGTCCCCCATGGTTTGCTTGAGTGCCACCAGGACACCACCTAGGAAGCCCAGGGCGCCGTGGATGCGGACAGTGAAAAGGTAGACCAAGTTGAAGGAAGCCATGTAGGTGAGGAGGTAGGCGAAGGCCCCCAGTAGCCCCACAGACACGTTCACCACTGAGAAGAAGATGAGCAGCTCCAAGGCCCCCCAGAGGGGCTCCAGCAAACGTCCAGCTACCACTACCGTGGCCAGGCTGATGGCCACATCCCACACATGCTGTTCCATCAACCCATGGGTAGCCAGGGTCCAGATCCAGAAGTTGGGCGGAAAGAGGTAGCCTGGGGTGACCGCCAGGCAGCCCGTGTCCACGGCGAAGGACAGCAGATACAGAAATAGTACCGCCGCGCACAGAGCCTTCACCACCACACTGGCGCTGGACAGAATGGCCCCCAAGTGTTGGCGGGCGCCCGGTAGGGCGCGCTGCATCTTCTTCGCGGGCGTTGGCCTGAGGGAAGGGTTTAGTGGGCTAGGGGCCTCCCCGGGGCCTCTTCCCAGTCCGGCCCCGACGGGAGGCCCGGGCCCGACCTAGTCACTGGCCTATGGCCCCGGTGAAGGCTTCTACTTCCGGTCGGGTCGACTCCGGTCCCAAAGGGCAGAGCCGGGCCTGGTCGGTCGCGGGGCCGGGGCCTAGGCCCCTCGACGGGGAATCTGAGGAAAGGCCCCGAGCAGCTTAGGCACCACCGCCTGCCCGCCCGCCCTGTGTGGCCACAGCGCCGACCGGGCTGGCGGTGATCTCAGGGCTCGATCTCCTCCATCCACTCTGGGGCCTCTTACGGTCCGCGCGGCGCGGAGACTAGTTCTGGGCCGGAGTCAAGTCTGGTCAGCTCCGCCTCGGCCTCGGTCTCGGTTTCGACAGTACCTCCTCCCTTCTCAGGCGCCGACAAACAGGGCGCTGCGCCTGCGCGCCCCCGACGGAGGCAGGAAGCCCTCTGAGCGTCGGCCTTGCGGCTCCGCGGCATGCTGGGACATGAAGTCCTCGGCCACACTGGGACCTGCGGCGATCAGGGCTCTGGGTAGAACAAGTCCCAGGAGTCTGTGCGGCGGGAGAGGCGGGTGTGCTTGGGAGTTGTAGTGCTCAGGACCGTTGTCGCCGGCTCTCCAGACGTGGGGGGAGGGCGAATGACCTCTGGAGAGCCGCGAGAACCAGCGGCTGCACAGCTGCACGCCATGCACTTTCTGAATTTCCCGGGAGGCGTGGCTCCATGTCTGACCGTACATCTGAGTGGGTGTGTCCTTGTAGGCAGGTGTGCGAGTTAAGAATGTTGGATGACCGGGCGCGAACTCCTGGAACTTCCACGGTCGGGTGTATGCCTGACCCAGGTTGGAATTCTTGCTCTGTCTTCTGACGGATGCGTGGCATTGGCCAAATTCCCGAACTTTATTGAAACTCAGTTTCATGGACCGTTGAATGGAGATGATGACGGGACCTACCGTGAGGATCCAAGGGGACTGGGATGTAAAATGCAGTCCACCATGGTTGCTCAGCGAGTGTGCTGCCCATGCTGCCCTTGTGTACAAGTGAGGTGGAGCCCACACTTGAACTCCGGTCTCCAGCCCCAAAAGGGGTGAGGCAGGACCTCTCTCAATGATTCTTCCTCACCCAGTCAATGGATGATCCTGATGGAGAGGTCTCTCCACACAAACTTGAATCAGGCTGGCCTTGGACCCCTGTCTCACTGCAGTGGTGGCTTCAAGCAGCCACCTGAAGCTACCTGTGCAAAACTGGATTTTTAAAATGTGCATATAATTAATTATGTAACAAAGCACATTTTAAAAGTACAGAATCCCTTCCTTTCCACCAGCAGTACAACTGCTGATGTGTGCATAGTCTTCCAAATCACACATGTTGCTATGCCTTAACTTTGGGGTCTGGGTTCCCGCTGGATGCTACGCAGGGGTAGGGTTGCTAGATTTAGCAAATCAAAATACAGGCCAATGAGATTTGAATTTCAGATAAACAATTTTTTCAGGATACATGTGACTCCAATTTTTATAGTTATGTCCCATGCAATGTTGGGAACATACTAAAAAATATTAATTGATTATCTGAAATCCCAGTCAGATTAGATGTTCTGTATTTCACATGGCAGATCTAACCCAGGACCTCTGGGGCTGTTGCCGAGCATGGGAGCTGTCTCAGGGACTGCTAGTCTTTGCTATGTGGCCAACCATTGTGGAGGGTGAGGAAAGGTGTCTTCACTAATGCCTCGAATGCCTCCTTTCATTTATTTAGCATCTGAGGTTCCTCAGCCACAGGCAACCTCATCTTAGAAACCTTTGGTGGTTTCTTGCATCTGGGAGGAAGGATTTCTCCTAAGTCTCAATTTGCTCACCAGAAGTATGGAGATAAACTGGTATCTAACTCTTAAGGTTGTGGTGAGGACTCAGCTGGGTGAGTGCAGAGTATGGAATGTGTACAGTTAAGTGTCAGTGGAAAACCTCTGCACTGGTGGTTGTCTTTCCCCTTGAACACAAAGGTTGCACGGTAGGGTTCACTAGTAAGAGTTAGGATTAAAATGAACAAGGGTGTAGGGCTTGCCAGAGGGAGGCCTGAGAGGATTTGCTGAAAAGTATTCAGAGCTGTGTTCTAGTGTGAGCAGCAGTGGCCAGAGAGGCCCAGGCCTCCGCTGGGCTGGGAAGGAGCACCCATCATGCTTGCAGGGGGTAGGCAGAACTTGGCTTCCTCCAGACAGCCAAAGTGGCCCTCCAACACCAGGCCATGGACTTGGACTGGGTATTCACTTTTCATTCCACGTGGAGGACCTGCTCACTAGGCCCCAGTCTGATCCCATTGGCCAGAAGCTTGCGTCTCATCTCCATCTTCTTTCTTCCATGGTCTTGGCCTTGAGCCTCTGGGAAACTTTTTTTTCTTTAAAGAGTTTTTCCTGAAGGCTTTTGAGATGATTATAGAAGACAAAGGATGTCAAGGATCTGGCACTTAGGAGACCTGAGAAGCATCAGGCCTTCCACCCACCAGAGACCTGGATTGGTATGGCTTCACTCCCAAATGAGTGGTAAGTGCTCAGGGCCACCTATCTTCAAGCCACCCAATCCTCACTCCAGGCAGACACAGTGTATGGGAACCATTTGAAGTGAAAATATGAACATTATTTAATAACTGATCTTCTGTAATAAACCATTTGAAAATATTTTACAAGGAATCACACACACAGTATTTTACAAAGTTTCTTGACTTTTTTGTCGCTGTTGTTTTTCCGACTTGTCTGTACAAAATAGAACAACCAAAAAAAAGGGCAGATAAAAGGAAATGGCCCCCCAGTCCCCCCCAGATCCCCCGAGCCCGAGGTGAGGGGACAGCCAGGTCAGGTGGGTGATGAGAAGGATCAGACCCAGCCGGGGGTTGGACAACTACCTGATGGGGATTGTTTTGTCTGCTTTTCTTTTTTAAACTTAAAATATATATTAATTTTTCTGTATATGTTTGATTCTTTTTTATTTTTATATTCTCCATTGAGCACCTGACTACACTACAGTTACACACACGCCCCCACAAGACATGGCTGGCGTCTAGGCTGGGTGTACAGCATGGGTGCCCACCCTGGCACCAGCAGCAGGCATGGACCATACATACACACACACTGAGAAAGCGACAAGCAACGTAACATTAATTAACGGAGCCATTAATTAATGCATCACCCTCCCCCCTCCTCCCAGTCCATCTGAGCCCCACGGCCACATCCCCCTGCCCTCAGTCCCCCAATGGCCCCCAGGCTGGGACGCCTTTGAGGGAAATGACCAGAATGAACGGTGTGAAGAGATGTTCCCAGGCCCAGCCTCTGTGTGTGCACAGTGTATATGTGTGTGCATATGTGCAAATGTGTGTTCAGGGAGGAGCAGTTTGGCCAGGGAGTGTGTGTGTGTAAGAGGGAAAGATAGGCCTGAGTGTGTAAGGGCCAGATTGGGGGTGGGATGATCCAGCTAGGAGTGATCAAGTCACCGCCACTAAGGCAAAGGGCGATGTCTGGTGAGAGTTCCTCTGCTGAGGGGTGCAGGCAGTGGCATGTGGTCCCCCTGGGGGCCTGACACTAGTGAGAAATGGTTACAATGAGCACCTGGCAGGGTCACGGGCATTTAGGGGACACTGGCGGCAAAGTTGGGACAGAGGGATCTTCCCTCTTTGCCCCAGCATTTGGCACTGTTTGACATTCAGCTTTAGAGACAGAGGACCAGCTGGGTTACAGGTTAGATTAGAGGGTGACGGTGAGCAGGAGATGGAGCCTGCATGTGCCAACCCTCCCACCAACCCCTCACCCTGTGTAAGGCTTTGTGAGCCCCTACCCTCACCCCGCTCCATGGTGTGTGTGTCTGTGTTTGTGTGTGTGTTCTCCTGGGTATGTCTAACATGAGTCCAGTTTCTGCCCTCAGGGCTCCAGTTGTGTATGGGGTTGTGTCTTAGCCAGTGTCTCTGTCACTGTCCTGCTACCTGCAGGGCTTGGGGAGGGATGGCTGTAGGCCTGAGAGAGGCAGGAGCTCACTGGGGGCTCTCCTGCCAGGACTTAAGCTGGGATGATGCACAGGCCTCAAACTGCCCATCACCATTTCCTCTATTATTCCCCGGGAATATAGATTTAGTCCTGGGTGGGGTAGAAGTGACAGGTTAGAGGAGTCCAGGTGGGGCAAGGCCTAGGTCTCCCACACAAAGGGAGCCCCAGGGCAGGGCGGGCAGTGGAGGCCTGGTTTGGCACCAGTACTGTGGCCTCCCTGGCCCAGCCCTCAGGAGTGGGTGAGTCCAGTGGGAATGAGAGGTCTGGGGACACTTTGACAGTTCAGCAGCGAGACGTGGCTTGGGGGCCAGAGACCTGCAGCGTCCTCCTTCGCACCCCCCACCCCCACCCCAAGGCGCAGATTCTGGGGGCCAGGAGCGCTCAGTTCCTTCATTGAGGGAGGGGGCAAGGCTCTAAGGCGGGGAGTGGAGGGCAGGGGAGCAGGGAACGGCGGGGAGGCCTGCTGGGGGGAGGGACACTCAGAGTGGCGTGGCGTGAACTTGAGGCTGCGGCCGGGGAGGCAGGCCCAGGAGGAGCAGCAGCTGGAGGGACACCAGGACGCCCAACGACGGGGGGAAGGAGGCTCCGCGGCCACAGTCTGAGGTATCTTCCTGTTGGGAAAAGACAGGGAACAGCCGGTCGGCCCGGGCGGGGATGGGCAGGGGGCGTGGCAGGGCCGCACTAGCCCTGGGGAGAGTGCGAGCTGCGGCTCAAAGCCGCCCTCCCCAGCTCCTTACCGTGGCGTTGTAGTCGAAACAGATGTGTGGGCCTCTCCGGTATCGCGGTCTCTGCACCAGTTCACACTGCTCCGGGCCGTCCGCTGGGCATGGGTGGGGAGTCAAGGAGGCGGCGGCATGGAGCGGGTGCGCGGGGGTGGAAGGGGGTGGGCGGCGGGGGGCGGCGCGGGCAGGATACAGTGTGTCTCCTTCTGCAGTAGCCGGCCGGCCTCACACTGGCTGCACAGCGGCTTCTCGGCCACCACGAAGAGAAGGTTGGTGTTGATCAGTCTCTGCGCGTGGAAGAGCCTGGAGGCAGCACAGAAGGGCGGGGTCGCTGCGGTTCTCCCCGCCCCCTTCGCCCCGCCCTGCCCCTCTGGCCACGCCTCGCGCGCACCTGGAGCAGTTTCCGCAGTCGATGATGGCGTTGTAGGAGGCATTCACCGAGCCGAAGTAGTACTGGGTCTGTTTCATGACGCAACTGCTCTCGCGCACCTCGGGGTTCCCCTCGGCCTCCGCGGGGTCTGCGAGGGCCCAGAGCGCCTCAGCCCCACCCCTACACCCAGAGCCTGGCTCAGCCATAAGCCCTGCCCTCCCTTTGGAGTTGGTCTCAGATTGGGGAAGGGCTTTGAGGAGGGGCCTCTAAAGACCAACCTACCTGCCTGGAACCAGCTGTGGTAGATGAGACCATAGAGAAGCTGCTGGAACAAAGACCTGCAGGGCATGGGTCACCGAGTGGGAGTGGTCAGCAGAGGCCTTACCATGCCCCGTTGCTCTCCAGCCTTCCTGGCCAGGGAGCACCCTCCCTCTCCCATTTCCCCAGGGAACTCACCAGGCTGCAGCAGACGTCCACCAGGCTAGGTTAAGGAAGTCTGCAATGGTGGGCTGCAGTGGGGAAGAGTGGTGTGGGCTCCCACTGCTGACCAGGAACCCAGGTCACCCCCAGCTTGCTCGTTAGAGGTGGGGGGATCCTCTGTGGGCAGGTCTCCCAGTCCCCCCATCTCCAGGCCAGGCATTGCTGAGGCTCACCACAAAGATGCCCCGGGGTGCAGCACCCAGGTTGCCGGGGGGGAGGGGGGCACAGGCCGCCTGGTAGTCGTAGGACTCCTTGCGGGTGTAGAAGGAGTTATTGTAGAGTGCCAGCATCAGGTTGGCATCCACTTCACTGAAAAACCTGCCCACCTGGGGATGCCGGGGGGGAGTGCGAGTCACAGGCCTGGCAGTGCCATGCCTCCAGGAGTCTCAAACCCATACCTTCCACCCTCTTCCTGACCCTCACCTGGTCCCACTGATGGTTCTGGTTTGACAGCACCAGGAATCCCCCATCATCAATGAGGACACAGAGCAGGTCCTGAGAGGTGGGGAAGGGGGAGGAAGGTGGGGAGGGGCTCTGGCCCAGCCCTTCCTCCCCGGACCCTGGTAGTGCAGTGGTTCAGTGGAGGGGGCACCATTCCCCCCAGTTCTGGCAAAACTGTGAAGTCAGGGTGGGATGTTGAGACCCATTGGCTAAGGGATGGGCTGGGAGTTGCAGTTGGGACTAAGGTGTCTAGGAGTCGGGTAAGCAAGGGTTCAGGGCACACGCACCTCATTGTTAACCTCGCAGTCCATCTCACAGTGGCTGTTGGGGCCACACTGCTGGGCAGAGAGCAAGGACCGTAAGTGCCCACCAGTTTTTCCCCTCCCATCACCCTTTATATGTCGGGGTCCCTTGCCTCCCCATAGGCACCAGAGCCACTCTGAGTGGGAGGACTGGGAAGGGTTCCTGGGGACTCCAGAATGGGCACTTCTGGTCTTACTGCCCTCATCCTTGAGCAAATACCTTCTGAGGCTGGTCCTGGTGGGTACGGTTGCTGGCTAGCACCTTGAACTTCTCAGCCCAGGCCTCTAGGTCCAGCTTAACGCCTACCACTATGGGGGAGAGCAAGGGGGCCATCAATGCCCACTTGCCTGGGCAGCACACTGCCCAGTGTCTCTTTCCCCACCTCTGCCCTGGGTATTCACCTGCTGGCCTCAGTGTACGTCCACCCAGGCTGAGCTCCACAGCTGTGCTGACAAGGATGCCCACCGTATCATTCTCCAGCTCCAGAGGCCTTAACAGAGCTGGGGGTGGGTGGGGTGGGGTGGTCAGGAGTAGGGGCTGGCAGCCATGCTGACCACTCTATGCTGGGCTCTGTGCGCCTAGGAGCCCGAGCCTGAGATGATCTCAGCCTAAGCACCCAGCACCCAGCACCCAGCAGAGTGTTTGGCACAGCCTGTGCTGTGCTGTGTTTAGTCGCTCAGTCATGTCCAGCTCTTTTCGACCCTATGGACTGCAGCCCGCCAGGCTCCTCTGTCCATGGGGATTCTCTGAGAATACTGGAGTGGGTAGCCATGCCCTCCTCCAGGTTGGCACAACCTAGCTTTCCCTTTTTACCTGCCCCAGCCTCAGCTTCCCGCCTGCTGCCATGCACCTGGGAGGACACTCACCATCCTGCTGGGGGGGCCTGAAGACATAGCCGTGGTTGTCCAGGCTGCGGCGGTAGAAGCTGGCATTGAAGGGCTCGGGGTTCTCTGTCCAGTCTTCAGCTGCCCTGGTCACACACACAGAGGTTGGTGGAAGCGGGGAGACTCGTGAAGGCAGTGGTCTCAGCAGAGGCAAGGAGCCAGAGAGGCAGGATCCCAGGCAGGGACAGGATGTCAGGTAGTGGGGCAGGTCACTTACTTGTTGGGGAACACTCGAGTGATGCCACCGTCGGTGGCGGCAAACACGGCCAGAAGGCTGTACCTGGGGGCAGCAGGGAGTTGAGGTCACAGCCCTGCCTTCTGCAGGGCAGGGCTCCTGGGCCCATCCCAGCCTCCTGCCCCCACAGGCTGGGTGGTGCCTACGTGTTGAGATCCTGGTCCCGCCACACACGCTCCACCAGCTGCTGTGTGATGCCTGTGTCCAGGATCAGGTTGTGCAGGAGGAAGTTGTTGCCTGGAACAGGAGGATTGGGTGGAGGAAGTATCTTTTTTTTTTTTTTTTAATTGAAGGATAATTGCTGTACAGAATTTTGTTGTTTTCTGCCAAATATCAACATGAATCAGCCAATAGGGAGGGAGTATCTTCTTGTGGATCCCTGCCCACTCTTCCCACTACCCCCAAAGCTCCAAGCCTTCCCAGGACCTGCCCTCAGCTTGGGTCTGCATGTTTCCACACCTTCCCAGTGTCTAGGTTCCTCTGGGCTGCCCCTTTTGGCTGCCTGGGTGCTGCCCAGACCCAGCCGCCCCACCAGGCACTCACACTGTTTGGAGTCTGGAGTCACTTTCTCCATGAGCTCAATGAAGTTTTTCAGGAACTCGGTGTTGTTGTCTGAGGCATTCAGGTCCTTGCAATACTCTCTGGGGGTGGGGAGGGGCAAGAAGAGTGGGCTTGGGGGGCGCTGTAGAGGGCAACAGGGTTGAGGCTTCCCAATAGGCCTGCCTGGCCCTTCGCCGAGAAGCCCAGGGCTCGGGGAGAGGCATGCGTATTCTCACAGGCTGCAGCAACTATATATGCCTGGCAGGTTACCAGGTCTGAATGGGGAGGAGCTGACCCTCTTGGGTGGAAGAAGCAGAGAAGGAGGGTCTGCGCCCTGTACCCAAGCAGGTTTTCCTTTCTGGCATGGCCCTGCAGAGACTCCCCGCTCTCCTGTGTAGCTGGAGCCACATGGTACACCTGGAAGACCCCAGGAAATGCCCCATGACGACCACAGTGGTGGAATTCCAGCAACGGCTTAGTCAGTCTAAGACTTCGTCCTGCTGCTTCTTTGACTCTGTACCTTTGGGCAACTTGCTCAGGCTCCCTGAGCCTTAGTTCGTTTTCATAGTACTACAGATGGGTTCAGGAAGTTGGCAGGAACTTGTGGGTCCTTGGATTGGCTATTCCCTCTGCCCAGACTGCTCTTCCCCCAGAGGTGGACAGGCCAAACTTCTCACTTTCTCAAGGCCCTACTGGGTTCAGACTGTGAGTCCAAAGAACATGGGGGTTGTGGGGAGTGGGGAGATCTGCTTGGGGTTCTGCTCCCCAGGAAGTCTCGGTGAGCAGTCCTTCTGCCCTGGTAGATGGAGCTATCATTCCTAATTCCTCACCCACACCCCTGCCACCAGGAACCTCCCTTCTGGCCTGCATGGCAGCAACTTTGTGGGAGCTTTTTTTTGGCTCTGCTGGGTCTCTGTCGCTGCGTGGGCATTTATCAAGTTGCGGTGCATGGGCTTCTCATTGCAGTGGTTTCTCTTGTTGCAGAGCAAGGGCTCTAGGGCACATGAGCTCAGAAGTTGTGGCTCCTGGGCTCTTGAGCGCAGGCCCAGAGCTGTGCTGCACGGGTTTAGTTGCTCCGTGGCATGTGAAATCCTCCGGGACCAGGGACTGAACCTGTGTCTCCTGCACTGGCAGGCAGATTCTTAACCACTGGACCACCAGGGAACTCCTGTGGGAATTTTTTAAATGCTCTGCTTCCTGTGGCTGTGCAAGGGCGCACAGCTTTGTGACAGCACCTGGGGCTGGGTCCCAGTCCCCACTTACTCCCAGGGCCTTTGTGCAGCACACAGCCTGCACTTATGTATGTGGAGGATACAACTGATTGATACACTCAGAGTGACACCCACACAGCTGTACTTGGGATACAAGTCACCTGCCATCCCCGCCCCCAGTATACATTTACACTCACCCAACACATATTTATTGAGCTGTCCTGTGCCAAAGATACAGAGATGACAGAAACAAACATGGTCCCTGCCCTCAGAGCTCCCTCAGGGTCCTGTGGGCCACACACAGGCCTCTGCACATTCCCACTGTCACCAGTGCACACAGCCACCCCGCATTTACACTCGGACTCTTACAAATGTACACAAGGACTCACGAATACAAACACACATCTACGGAGTCACAGCGAACTTGGTGGGTGCATGCACACACGTGCACACACAAGGAGGTTAGGAGTATCCAGAGCCCCCGTGTGGTGCCCGGGAGTGCCCATGGGTCTCTGTCAGTTGCACCCACCTGCCCTCATGCAAAGCCCAGGCCGCAGGGGAGGGCTTCACCATCCAGGGGCCCAATGGTCTGCTCAGATGTGGGCCAACAGGCAGAGGGTGTGCACACGAGGGTGCATGCCAGGGATGTTCCAGGTCCAGGCCTGTGCTGGGCCCTGATCCTTTACTTGCCAGAGCAGCTCTTCAGAGCCCTGTCCCCTCTGCCCTGTCTGCACCCTGCCCCCCCCCACCCCCCGCCCTCTGGTCCTCAGTGAGCCACCACACCTAGATGGGAGCTGTCAACAGGGGCTCTGGCTGGCTCGGTCCCCACACCCACACAAGCACTGACTGACACAGGACAAGGACGGGTGCGGGGTGGGGTTGTCGGGGAGGGCACCACAAACCAGAGCAGCAGCTGCCTGGTGAGGGGCGTGCTGCGGACAGCTGGCTCGGGGAGGAATTGGCTCTTTCCTGGTGGCCTGCGGCAGGGCAGGGAAGGTCAGCAGAGAGTCCAGAGCCCTCCCACCCGAGGCCTGGTGGAGCCGAAGCTGTGGGCAGCTGGCCAGCGCTGCCTGGTGCGGCGACATGGCCCAGGTATGCACATGGCCGCACATACGGGGCTATGCATGGCGGGGGACACTGCACAGGACACAGACACACACAGCTCCAGGCAGCAGTGCAGGAGGCGGGGCCAGGGAGGTCGGGTTGAGGGGTGGGGACACCTCAGCAAGGCCACACGCAAGCTACCTGGGAGCAATGAAAACATGTCCTTCAGACTCAAAGCTGCTGGGGAGCAGGAACTCAAAATCTGCAACAGAAACGGGGGGTTATCCGGCGGGGGCTGGGGAGGTGGGAGGCCAGGGGTTCAGAGCTGACGGGGCTGGAGGGAAAGGGAAGAGGGCAGCTGGAGGGAGGGAGACACCAGCAAAGAGGAAACCCGCCACTTCCATGTTCAAGTTCGAGCCAGAGAGAAGGGGCGGGCGGGGAGGGGTGGAGGGCCTGTGGAGACTACAGCATCGCAGGAGGAGGGCAGTTATAGCCAATATGTTGCCCAGGCCTGGTCCTCTGTCGGCAGTGAGTCCCTTGGCGTGGCTGTATATGCTTCCATACGGCTGTATAGCACATATACACGGACACACACACACACACATATATATACACACACTGCTATATATATGCATGGTCTGGGGGAGGCGCCAGTCTCGCTCTGATCACATCCATAATGGGAAAAAACCACATGCTGAGCTTCCTTCGCCTCCAAAGAGACTTTGAGGAAGGGGGATTGGCTTTTGGCTGCGGATTTTTCTCTCTCTTTGCTGTAGCTGTTTGCATTTTGGTAGGTCTTGCTTTTGTTCTGTGTCAGGCATCAACATGGCCAAACTGAGGGGGTCTCTCACGGGCACAGACAGTCCAACCAGAGACGGTGTGGGCAGCTGGGGGTGGGCTGCAGTGCATTGTGGGGGGTCCAGCGGTCTTCCATGGATTAGGAGGTTGGGTGAAGGGAGATCCTGGAATGTTCCCACATTGTGGGAGGACATCTACGAGCTGGGAGGGCACAAAAGCGCTTCTTGAACCTGAACACTTGCCTTCTTGGGCTGGGGGCCTGAGCGCAGGTGGGGAAGAAGGGCTGGGTCTGGTCTCTCCTTCTGAGGATTTGTCTGGGCTCAGTGCAGCAAGGGAGGAGCTGGGGGCTCCAGAGAACACATGGGATGCTTTTGAGGGACCCACCCATTGGGCCTCTACGTGTATGAGAGTCAGCACTTATGTATGAGCGTGCATGTTCATGTGAGAGCAGGTATGTGAGTATATGTGTTTGCGTAAGTATGTAAGCACATGTATATGTGTGCAAGGGTCCCTGTGTCAGTCTGTGAGTGAATCTGGGGATGTGGCTACTAGGGCTCCTCTGGGGTTTCTCCCTACCCAGCAGGACTGGCCACCTCACTGGCCCATGTCTGGGAGGTGGCTCTCTTCTCTGACACGCTGGGCAACGCACCTCCACATCCTTTCATCCAGATTCTGATCTCTCCGTTACCCCAGGGCTTTACTTTTGTAGAAGCGGGGTCTTCCCTGATCCAGAATACTCCCACAATGCACTGCAAGATTCTGGACTTGGGGTGTCTGAAGGCACTGGGCAGTCACTGGTTGGACTGTTGCTTTCTGATAGGACTGTGAGGCAGGGTTTGGACACAAGCCGACAGGGAAGGGTGGGAGTGGGGAGAGGAGGAGGAGGAGAAAGAAAAAGAGGTGCGGGAGCAGGAAGGGCGACTATGCTATGGTTGTCATTGTTATCAGGGCCCTGCATTGCTGGGGTCCCTGGCAGGGGTGTGGGAGGGCAGAAAAGACAACTCAAGCGAGTGGGAGCAGGGCACGTCCTCCACCTCCACCCAGACCAGTGGGGGCAGCAGGATCCCCTTTGCTGGACTAGGCTGGACAGGGCCACTAGGGCTTCCTGGGGAGGCCTTACTCCCCCTTGGGGACTGGGGACAGGACGTCTCCCCATGACTCTCCATGCCCCATGCCTAGGTGTGAGGGCCTGTCCATGCGCCAGAGGCAGAGGCCCTTGTGTGCTGACCTCTCTCAGTACTCTTGTTCTTTGCTGGGGCCTGTGAATTCTCTGCCTACCTTTTCCCTGAACTCCCTGGCTTAAGTACCTCTGAATGCCAGAAGCTTTTTCTTCACCCCCAACCTGATTCCCTCTAAGCTCCTCTGCTGGCCCTTGGGGGGGGGGGTCTCTTCTGTTCCCAGCCCTCCAAGTCAGCCTGTATTTCCCAGGGGAACACCTTCCCCATACCTGACCTCTCTCACCAGGAGCAGCCAACACCCCAGGGCAGGGCTGGGCCTAGGCCTCCACAAAGTCACCAGGCACAGGGGCTTCAGCACCTCGGCCAGCGCCTAGTCTGCCTTTGTCTCCTGGTGGCCTGGCTGTTGCCCTAGCCTGAGCCTCTGCCCCAGGGTCAGGGTGTGGGGCTTTTGAAGCCTTTTGTCTCCCCCTGGGAGGGCTTCTGGAGACAAACTCTGGAGAGGTCAGAGGAGAAGGTCTCTCCCTGAGGAAGTCTCACATAAGCCTCCTGAGGACTGATCTACCTCCTACATCTCAGGCCCCCTGCCCTGCTGGGTGGGAGGTGGCAGACAGGCATGTAGCCCTCTCCCCACTGTTGAGTTGTCTTGGAGGGACGGAGAAAATGGAGGAGGGGAGCAGAGGCCTGCCCAGAGGGAACCAGGAGGATAAGGAGAGGGTCTGAGCTCTTAGAACACGCTGGAGACCACCCTGCAGGCAGGGCCCAGGGGAAAGGGCTGCTGGCTCTAACAGAGGTTTAGGGATCAAAGGAAAGGCAAGAACTAGAGGACCCCAGGGGATGCTGGCAGGGAACCTTGGAGAGCAGGGGTTTGGCTGGTCCTGGGCAGGGAGGGGGGCAAGCAGGACCGTGAGGACAGGGGGTGGGGTGGGGAGAGGAGGGTGCACTGGTTCTGAATATACTTGCCCTTCAGTTTGCTGATTGGCACTGGGACAGTCCACCAAGAGAGAAAGCGAGGAAAACAAAAACAACACAAACACAAAAACAAACGAAAAGGGGGAGGGGAAGGGGAGGGGCACAAACAATATTTTATTCAATGGCTGTTTGAATGAAAATATTGTGTCTCATCATCATACCGAAAGGAAACTTCTTGCAAAAAAACGACATGAGAGAGAAAGAGAGAGCGAGAAAACTCAAAGGAGATGAGCCCCAGTCGGCCAGGCAGGTGCGGGGTTGGGGGGCGGGGGGCTCTCTGTGGGGCCGGAGCCCCAGCCTCCCTCCCAGTGACCTCAGGCGGTGGGCAGGCGGGGCCACAGGCTCCCGGAGGCCTCTGGGGGAGGCCCAGGGTGAGCAGGACATGCAGGGATGAGCCACAGGCAGAGGAGCGGGGAGGCAGGAAGAGTGCACAAGGCAGGGACGGTGGGGGAGGCAGGGATGAAGGAGGGAGGAAGGAGCAAAGGAGGGGAAAGGGGAGGAGAGCGTGGGAGAGGCTGAACGCGGGAGTGGGGAGGAGGGAATGTGGGGGACAGAAATGGAGGGACTGAGCAGAGGGAGAGAGAGAGGGTGGGGGCTCAGGGAGGGGAATGGAGGAACGGGAGGAGAGAGGGAGAGGCAAGGCGGAGTGGAAGGGAGGCAGGAAGGCGATGGAGGAAGAAGGTGGGAGAGGAGGTGAGAGGAAGATAAGGGAGGATGAATCGGGGGGCAGAGTCGGGGGAGACCCGGGGGGTGGTACCACTGGGGGAGAGAGCTGTGCGGGGGAGCTGGGGCGAGAGAGATGAGAGGAGGGTGTGTCTTCCAAGAACTCAGCCCCCAGGGACGTGTGGGTGAGGCAGGCTCAGGAGGGAAGACACGGAGGAGGAGAAAGCAAAAACAAAAACCTCAACGGAAACCATGAGAGAATGGTCTGGAACCAAATCGGAGAAAAGGCGAGCATGCAGAGTTCCACAGACTTTCCGATGGCCGGTGCCCCCAGCCTGCGGGCGCCTCGGGGGGTGTGGGCAGAGTGGGCAGGAGGGGCCACCCGGCCACAAGCGGCTGGCTGTGCTGCCTGGGGCCGGCCAGGGTGCAGGGGCAGAGGCAAGGGTGCAGGGCGCAGGCAGGGGCCGGGCCACTTACACTTGACCTGTAGGATCTGGTCGCTGAGGTTGGCTTGGAGGTAGAAGGTACTGTATGGCGGGAGCACGAGCCCAAGGCTGGGGAGGAGGGGAGGCGGGGAGCAGAGGTCACAGCTGGGAAGGGGAGGCCACACCCTTCACCCTCCTCCCCGTGGCCTTGGAGACCACCAGGGACGCCTCTCCCTGGTGTGCTGTGCCACATTCATGGTCTAGGGGCCTGGACCGGCCAAGTCCCAGACTCTCCTGGAGGCCTCCGAACTCCCAGTCCCAAGGCAAGTTTCCCCATCCCGCCCCTCACCCCAGCAGTCTCCCCCCATCACAGCACCTGGCCAGCTAGCCTCCCCCATGTGGCCAGCAGCACACTCACAAGGGGCAGAACACAGTCAGTGAGCTAGGTTGTCGGGGTGGGGATGCTGCCACCCCCATGAGAGCTGGGTCCAGAGTCCCCAGAGATGCAGGCCATGTGAGAGTCAGCTAAAAGCAGGGCTGCCACTGACACAGTGAGGGAGTTGTGGGCTGGCACTGGAGCGTGAAGGAGGGGACCGTGAGGCACGCGGAACACAGCCAGTGGGTACTGACTGGGCCTGACCCACCGGCTCTGGGGCTCTGATGGCCACGGAGGGATGACATGCTGATGCAGACATCCAGGAAGGTGAGAGGGAGGGGTGTAGAGGGCAGTGGGGTAGCGGGGAGATGGCAGATGTTCTGACCTGTCTCTGCCCTGCACTCCCAGGAGAAACTGCTGGTTCATGGAGGGCCAGTGAGAGACCCTTGGAGACTGAGCACCCAGGGGATGAGAAGTGAGCAGTCTTGGCTGCTGAAAGCCCCAGTAGGATTGGGGAGAATGGGCACATGGGGGTGGGGAAGCAAGCCCCAGCAGGGCTCAGGCTTTGGGGCCCCTTGCCCCTCCCCGCCTGCCCAGCCGGCCAGCTCACCTGTAGTTGGTACTCCTTATGGGCACCCAGGTGTAGTTCCGTGTCACCTCGTCTATGTACCTCTGGGAGAAAACGCTCAGTCAGGTACTTGGGGCAGCAGGCAGGGGTGAAGTAGGGGGGTTGGAAGATGAGCTCCCCCCAACCCCCGACCTGCTGTCCCCCTTCCGCCACCTCACCTCATCCAAGGACTTGACCAGGGTTCTGATCTGCTTCTGGCCCTTGTTGCCGTCGATCATGCTCCTGCGGATCTGGAAGGGTGTGAGACGTGAAGGCCGGAGCCCCGACCCTTCCCCACTCTGGGTGCCCCTCCTTCCCCCTCCATCTCTCCTTCCCTTCTCCTTACCTCCTCCTTGTTCTCATCCTCCAGCTCTGCATCCAGGAAGTCCAGGGTCACAGGCTCCCGGAAGTTGGTGGTCTAGGGGAGGCCGGGTAGGAAGTCAGGAGTCCCGCTCTCACAGTGTTCACCCCTCCTTACCCTGCAGGCCACCCCACCTGGCTCACCTGGGGCTTGAGGTTGGGGTGAAGCAATACGTAGCCATTCAGGTCAATGGCAAATACGTAGCCGTTGGCTCCAAGCTGGGGGTATAGATAGGGAGCTTAGGGCCTGGAGGGCTGGGTAGGGATTTCCCGGTCTCCAGACTCTTCCTCATCCTGCCTTCCATGCTGCTGGGGGGTTGCCATTTGCCTGCCTCGGCCAGGGGCCCCACATGCCATGCGGCCCCAAGCCTACCTGTCAAGCCAAGCCCAGCAGGCTGGTGCCCCTCATGCAGCAGCCCTTACCCACACTGGCCAGCTCTGTGGGACCTGAATGCCATCTGGCCTCCTCAGCTCCTCCCCCTGGCTCTCATGATCAGTGGGACCTCCCCACCACCACTGGCCCCACAAGGCACTCCCTTGTGCTGCCCTCCCCTCCCCTCCCCACTGAAGTCTCTTCCTGTTCCCCATCTTGGTAGAACACAGGGGAACAAGTGTTTCTTTGGACTCCCTGAGGCGTCCCTTCCAGGTGGAAGGGAAAGAAAAGCAGGGTTCTAGACTCACACCTTACCTCTCTGAGGCAGTTTTCTCACTGCACATGGAGGCCAGCGACCCAGAGCCTTCATGTGGCTCACCTTTCAGCATGCTGACATGCATCTCCCAACCCTTTCACAACCAAATCCAAAACTCCCTTTGCCATAGGCCCTGGGCCAGCCACTGTGATCTAGCCCCTTCCCTGGCTGTGATTCTGATTTTCACCTTCAAGCCTTTGTCCAGAGAGTTCCCTCTGCCTCCAAGGCTTGCCTTCCCCTCCTTTCTATCTGGAACACTCCTGCCTAGGTGATAGACTAGGGGTCGGCAAACTAGGGCCCAGGGACCACATCTGGCTGGCTGCCTGTTACTGTAGTGCTGTGAGCCAAGAATGGTTTTTACATTTTCAAATGACTGAAAACGAGGAATTTGTATTTATGACATGTAAAAATGATCTGAAATTCAAATTCCAGTATCCACAAACAAAACTATATTGGAACATAGCCATACCCATTTATTTATGTTTTGTCTCCGGTTGTTTTCTCAATACAGCAGCAGAATTGAGTATGAGTATTTCGGTTGGCAGAGCCTAAAATACTCATAGTATGGCCCTTTACAGAAAGTTTGCCCATTCCAGCTCCAGGCCCAAGGTCATCTCCTCTGGAAGCCTTCCCTGACTGCCTGAACTCAGAGGACTCCACGGAGCTGTGGGAGTCCCCATCGGCCGCTGCTGAGCCTGGCTTACGTCCACAAGAGAGGGAGAGCAGGGAGACAGAGAGGGAACTACACTCACTGTGTAGTTGGGAGTCAGCCTCTTGATGTCATTCAGAGCCACATCGATGCCCATCACGCCCAGGATCAGCTGGTTCTGGAAGCAGAGGCAGGGGTCTGCAGTGGGCTCAGTTCCATGGGAAGGGGTCACCTTGCCCAACTGCGCACATCCATGACCTCAAGCTGCTCTCACAAGTGGCCACCCCGATCCGGTCTGCAGCCTCCTGTCCTTCCTCCATCTCAGACCCGCTACGGGCCTGCCCAACCCTCCCCAGGCCTCACCTTCTTTTCCCCAGGGCCATCTTGTGTCAGGTTGAAAACAGGGAGGGTCCCTGTCACCACCATCCCCAGCCCCTGAAAGGAGAGGAAAAGTATGGGTCAGACTCCTGTGGGCAGCCATGCCCTTACCCTGAGTGTTCAGAGCAGGGGGCGCTGCAGGGACAGGCCACCTCGCTTTCTCATTTGTTTGGTTTACCACCATCAGGGGACCCTCAGGGACTTGACCCTGTGGCCACATCCCCCGACCCGTCCTTGCCCTGAGGCCTTACCAGTGCATCCTCGTACACATTAGTCCATTGCACCTGCTTGGCCTCCTTGCCCGCCAGCACCATGGGCCTGCCCAATACGTCAAGATATTCCTGGGGAGGGAGCGAGGCAGGGGTGGAGTCATGGTCTGCCCCTCCCACTGGATCCTCCCGGTTCTAACTCCCCATGTGTCAATCAGCCACCAGGGGGCGCTCACATCACACAGCAGCCCATCTTTCCACCGTCCCAACCAAGCAAAGAAAAGGGGCTGCGAGGAGGGCTGGCCCACCCCAGTCTTACCTGCGTGTTGATGCGGATGGCACCGATGGAAGGGATCTCAAAATAGTAACCTGCGAGGGCAGGGGAGACAGGGGTGGGCCTGGGTGGTGGTGCTTGGGAGCATGGCACAGGGTCCCGGTACCCTGGGAGTATGTCTGCAGCCCTGACTTATCTCTCAGGTTCCCTTTTTTTGGTGTCATTTCCCCTGAACTCACGTCCCTTTAGTGCCCCCCTGCCATTACTCTGCGACAACATGGGAGGGGCTGTGAGAGCGGGGGTGTAAGGAAGCAAAACTGGGATGAAAGGAGGAGCCTGAGGCCTGAAGGCCCTCATTCTAGGATGCTGGTGACATTCAGAGTCTACCAGTGGGTGAGGCCCAATTGTGTGGAGAGATGGGACTGATCAGCAAACAGACCCAGGAGCAGACAAGTGGGGGACACGTGGACAGTGGACAGTCAGATGCTGAGTCAGATGGACAAGGTAGCCACAGAGACAGACAGACAGTCACACATATGGAAAGACAAGCAGTGGATGAACAAGGAGGGGAAAGCTGAACATATGGAAGGACAGGTGGACAACCAACCCAACGGATGGCGGGACACGGCAGGCCGGGCCTGTGGCAGGGACGCCGGATGAGGTACCTTTGTTGGTGCAGGCCATCCACTGCAGCGGTGTGACGTCATAGTTGTGCTGCCCCACGGAGAAAGTGAACACGCGCACCTGTTTGGGGCTTGAGGTTACTGCCGTGGCCACCAGTGGACAGCCCCTCCCTTGGACTGGGCCAGATCAGGGCAGCTCCTGCCAGGGCTGAGCCTCACCGTCCGGTTGGGCCAGTTGTACTTCTCAAAGACGTCCTGCACGCGGTCCTCGCCGCCATCCGTGAACATCATGATCATCTTATTGCAGTTGGCACGAGTGATGTTGGACTGGGCAGGAGGAGACGTGGGGAAGGTCAGCTCTGGGCCCCTCCCCAGTCCAGGGGGGGTCTCTTTCCCCAGGGTAGGCCTGCCCTCTGCACCTCCCCTGCCCACAGCAGACGGTGCTGTCTGCCCAACCTGCCTTCTGGATGTTAACAAGGCCATCTGTCTTGATTTTCCTGGTGTCACCAAGCTTAGGCCGCTGCCAGTCCCTGGCCACCCACTCACCCACCCAGGGGGCTCACGTTCTGCAGCTGGTCGAAGGCGTACTCAAAGCCGGCCTTGTATCCCGTGGTGCCCTTGGCCACCATGCCCTGCACAGCTTCCTTGAACACTTTCTTGTTGCGCACGTTGGCCTGCACCAGGTGTGTGAAGCATGACACAGGCTGCGCCTTTTCATTGAACTGCAGGGACCGAGACGGTGGTAAGTGGCCTCAGGCTGGCCCTCGGAAGGAAGAGGTTGCATGGGCCGGGAGGGAGGGACCTGTTCCTGGCCCCTGGCACTCACCGAGGCCACGTTGACATAGTCGTCATCAGAGAGGGTGTCAAGCATCTCACAGACTGACGTCTTCATCAGCTTCAGGGTTAAGCCACTCACACTGCCACTCCTGTGGGGGGGCAGGTCACGGAGGTGCCTGGTAGTGCTCCCCCAAGATGTTCCCCAGCAGCAGATTCCAGTCCCCAGCCCTGCCCCCGCCCCACTGGCCAGTGCCGCTCACTCACACATCCACGATGATGACCATGTCCTTGGGCGACGAGGCCCCCTGGATATACCTGCCCAGGAGAAGCCTCAGTTAGGGCCAGCCTTACTGGGACCTTGGGGGGTGGTCTTCCTTCACCCCCATACTGATTCAACATGTTTCTCTGGTGTGTCCATGGCCTGGGCCAGACAGGGTTCCTGGCACTATGGATAGCACACTTAATGAAACAGTCCTTGCCCGTGGCATGAGTGACCTGGCCCCCAAAACATGAACAACCCCAAGGAGAGGAGAGCACATGATCCAGAGAGTGGACAGGAGGCGTGTTCCATGGCTTCAGTGTCTTGTCATTTCCCCTGGCCCTGGTTGAGGAGCCAAGGGCAGAGAGTCATAGCTGCGAAGGGGGCTGAACAAGTGGCAGGGGACGAGGCCGTGAAGTATGGCAGGAGAGGCAGGGAGGGGGTAAGGGTGTCTAGGGCTCTCATGGGGTACGGCAGAGGCTGTCCAACCCTGCAGAGGACACATCCCCCTTGGGAACCCCCATGGGCCCAATCCCTCAGTCCCGAGAGGGTGGAGAGCCAGGCAGTGGATGAAGGCAGAGGCAGCTGGGAGGCCTGCCTGGGTGATGGGATCCATTTTCCAGTGGCAACGATGTGTGAAATGAAAATTGGATAGAGCTGGCTGCGCCCTGCTTGGAGGCCTGGATACTGGGAGGGAGGGGAGCGGGCAGGTGAGCTGAGGGGGTGTCCCTGCGCAACCCTTCCCTGCTCGCTTACCAGGGTCTCCTTCGGACATCGTACAGGTCGATTTTCTTGGGGGCTCGCCACGGCGTAGCTGCGGGAGAAAAGGAGATGACTGGGGGGGTGCTGGCAGGGAAGTGCCTGGCCCCGGTAGCAGGCCTTGCAGCAGTGGGCCAGGCCACCCCACAATGGACAAGGTGACCATCTCCTCCCATGCACCCAGGATGAGGGGACAGGGAGGTGGAGGGGGGTGGGGTGCTGAGTGGACTGGGGAGATGGGCTGGCGCCCACCTGGATAGTAGCGAGTGACTCCCGTGGCGCTGCCGAAGACCTGCCACAGGAGGGTGGGGTCCTGCCTGCGGTTCTCCATGAACACATTCTCCAGGGCCTCCGTCCAGTTGAGTTCATTGAGGATGACGGTGGCTGAGGGGGAAGCAGGGGGCTGGGGTGGGAAGTGCTTCAGCGGTTCCCCTGCTGAACCTCATGACAACACCCACTCGTGCCTCCCACTCAGAAACTTCTCTGCCTCCTCAGGTCTCCCTCACTCCCCAGGGCTCAGCTGGGGCTGCACCAGCTCCTCCACGAAGACATCCTGGTCCTCATCCTCTCTGAAGAAACAGCTCAGTCTGCCCTCAGCCAGGGCCCCACATGACCAGGCAGGGGACCTGGGGCCTGTGGCCCCTGCCGAGGGGCCACCCAGGTGGCAGGGAGCTCTGAGCCTGAACGCCTGTCCGGCCTGCTGCTGGGAGCTTGCTGCTGGCCCCTTGGGAGCTCACCCACTCAGCATGTACTCCGGGCTGCAGCCACAAGAAAGCAATTAAGGGCCCGATGATGGGGCTGGAATTATTCAGCTATTAAGGTACCTGATAAGCTGGAAGCCACTCAGCTCCATGATTAATCAACTAGGGCCAGGAACAGGCAGGGGTGGGGGCGGGGGCTCTTGGAGGGGCAGGGGCTGTGCCCTGATCCTGCTCCAGCACTGGCACGTGCGCTTACACACACACACACACACACACACACACACACACAGCCTGCCCTTGCACACTGCATGCAGCTATATGCACCAGGCATACCTACATCTCACCTCTGTGTTTCCAGCGACACGTGTCGCCTCCTCAGCCCTAAACCCATCTGCCCAGCAGCCTGACTGTGGCCATGGGCTCAGGGGCACACACGCTCATGCCTGCCCAGCAGCCTGACTGTGGCCATGGGCTCAGGGGCACACACGCTCATGCCTGCCCAGCAGCCTGACTGTGGCCATGGGCTCAGGGGCACACACGCTCATGCCTGCCCAGCAGCCTGACTGTGGCCATGGGCTCAGGGGCACACACGCTCATGCCTGCCCAGCAGCCTGAGTGTGGCCATGGCCAGGGGCACACACGCTCATACCTGCCCAGCACTCTGCCCATGAGTCCTGCTTCCACCTCCCCCAGCAGGTTACCCCACCCTCCGTCTCCTCCGGCCACTGTGGCTGCACATGCGACTGGTGTGCAGGGGTGGCCAGACCCTCCCCCCATACGCACTCACAGAGTAAGGCTTCTCTCAGACGGATGGGCTCCATCTGTAGATCCCTCAACCTAGGCAGAGACTCAGGATGGCTTACAGTATGCCCCACTCCCCTCAACTCAGGACAGTCCCAAATCTGCCCAGTGTAGGCAAGTAGCCCATGTCCTCACATGTGCGTCGTACCTGACCCTGCATGTGGGACACTCAGGAAAAACAGCAGGCCTGCTACTGTCAGGCCTCTGTCCCCCAGCAGCCCCCCCAGGGGCTATTTCTTCCTCTAACTTCTCCCACCTCCTTTCTCCCCTGGTGGAGCCCTGACACCATCCCCTCTCCCTGAAGATGCATGCCCCAGACGAGAACCAGAGAACGTCTTCCAAAGGCTCTGCTCTTCTCTCAAGAGGCTTCCCCGGTGGCTCAGTGGTAAAGAATCAGCCTGTCATGCAGAAGCCACAGGTTTGATCCCTGGGTCAGGAAGATCCCCTGGAGGAGGTATGGCAGCACACTCCAGTATTCTTGCCTAGAGAATCCCATAGGCAGAGGAGACTGGCGGGCTAAAGTCCATAGGGGGGCTAAAGTCCATAGGGTGGCCAAGTGACTTAGCATGCTTGCTTCTCTCAAGAAACACTTAGAACAGATGAAGAGCTGTGATTTATATTTTGTTTGATCTTAAGTTTTTGGCCATGCTGCGTGGCATGTGGGACCTTAGTTCCCCAACTGGGAATGGACCCCGTGCCCCCTGCAGTGGAATGATGGAGCCCTAAGCACTGGACTGCCAGGGAATTCCCAAAGCTGGGATTTAAAGATACAAATGCAGACTTTTCTGGTTGTCCAGTGGTTAACACGTCTGAGTTCCCACTGTAGGGGACACAGGCTTGATCCTTGGTCAGGGAACTAAGATCTCTGCATGCCACACGGACCAAAAAAAAAAAAAGCAAATGCTCCAGGGTCAGCCCACAGCCTAGGTTGTTGTTCAGTCATGTCTGACTCTTTGCAAGCCCATGGACTACAGCACCCCAGAGTTCCCTGTCCTTCACCATCTCCTGGAGCTTGCTCGTACTCATATCCATTGAGTCAATGATGCCATCCAACTATCTCATCCTCTGTTGCCCCGTTCTCCTCCTGCCTTCAATCCTTCCCAGCATTGAGGTCTTTCCCAGTGAGTCAGCTCTTCCCATCAGGTGGCCAAAGTACTGGAGGTTCGGTTTTAGCTTCAGTCCTTCCAATGAATATTCAGGGTTGATCTCCTTTAGGAACGACTGGTTTGATCTCCTTGCAGTCCAAGCAACTCTCAAGAATCTTCTCCAGCACCGCAGTTCCAAAGTTTGAAAGCCTCAGTTCTTCGGTGCTCAGCCTTCTTGATGGTCCAACTCTCACGGCCTAGGGGGCGCCAGCATATTTCAGGGCATTCTTCCCTCTGCTCACAATCTGTGGAGCCTCTGCTGTCTGTCTGCTGTCTGCCCCCCTCAGCGCTCTCTCCCTTCTCTCTGGCCCCGAGGCTTCTCTTAACTGACCGTAATGTGAAAACAAAATACATTTCTAGCATTGGTTGTGCCTATTGAACAGTATGTTATGGTCTCGTTCCTAATTTAGAAACTTAGTGAGTTGTACAATTTCTATTTTTCTCTCTAAGGAAAAAATGAAGTCAGACTCTCCAGTGTTTCACACTGTACTGTCTGCCCTGGGAGAGTCTGCCTGGCAGGTCCCACCCCTCACTGGACCTCAGTTTCCTCCATCTGCACAATGAGAGGCTTAGGGCAGACAGATCACCCTGGGAGCCTCGCTAGCTGCTGGCAGAGGGGTGTCCCTGACTCAGGTCAAGGACCGAGAGGGGACCTGGCTGGGCTGTCCCAGCAGGTATCCATGACCACCTGCCTGCTCAGGCATTCACTGTGAGACACACTTGTGCACACACTACAGTCAGCCCCCCACCTGGAAAGGGCATGCTACTCAGCCCTGTGCATACACACTCACACTCACGTGCCCACACTCTTAGATCACGCTGAGCTGGGAAACGGGGACCATGCCCCCTCAGGCAGGCGATTACAGATTTAATTAAAAGTGACACAGTAAATAAAAAACATATAAAATGTAATTTGTGTGGGTAGCGAGGGGTGACTGGGGAGGGCGGTGTGGCTCCTGTTTTAATTAGCGTGCCTGCCTGCGATAGTGCCCCTCGACTGGCTCAGGCAGGTGGCCTGTGGGCGGTCCTTGGTGGGGGTGGGGGGACATCCACCCTCACTCCTGCCTGAGGCTGCCCAGATGGCCTGGCTGACCCTAAAGGTGGAGGGGGCCTCCCTGAGAACCCTGGAGGATTCCCAGGGTTTCTGAAGATTACTCAGAAGCTCGGAAACCTTTGCTTCAAGAACCTCCACCCGTGGGACCCCTGAATTCTGAGGCTACCCTGTGGGTGCCCCCAGAATTATGTCAGGACCAAGAGACCCCAGAGCCTCCAACCCTGCAGCCAGAGCTCCCCAGTCAGTGTCTGACTCTTGGCCTCTCCTCCCTGCACCTCCCAAGTTCTTCAGCAAGGTCATCCTTGTGTCTGACTTGAATCCTTTTTGCTGTAGTGAACTGGTCTCCACATTATGCCAAGATACACTGTCCCTGGAGCTGGGAATCTCAACCACCCTTTATCTAATCCCCTGACCTCTATCTCCACCCCGCCCCGCCCCACCCACCAAGGAGGATGATGGGGGTGTTACAGGGTCCATGTCTGTGAATGAGAAGTTGCTCCTTGTCCTCCCAACCCCTGTGTCCATCTGCTGCGGTAGCTCCTCAACCCTTCCTGCCTGGGGCCAGGGAATGGGCAAGGGCAGGGGGAGGAGCTCCTCTGGGGACAGTGGGGACTTGGCCCAGCATGTGGGGGAAACAGTTATGTGCACGCATTTGTGTGGGCACGTGGGTATAGGCAGGAGACCACGCCTGCACAAGGGGGAGAGGCTCAGCGTTGCATATCCTGCTGAGAGGCAATGTGAGGCTGTGCCTGAGAGTGGCCTGGTGCCTGTGTGTGGGTGGCTCTGAGAGGCGAGCACGTGTGACCTTGGGTGTAGGGGGCTGAAGGTGGATGGCACTGACTTAGCACCCGGGACCTGGCAGTGCCCAGGCAGTGGGCTGTGCCCCTACGATGGGTGGGGAGGGCAGCTCCCGATCACGCAGCGCACTCACAGCCTTTGTAGATGTCCGTGGGGATCTGCACGGCCGTGTATGAATAGTTGACCTTGTTCTTGAAGTTTGAGTCCTCAACGAAGTCCAGCCGGAGGGTGCTGGCCTTGGACCCCCTTTCCACATCCTCACTCTCAGGGTCGTCCTGCAGAGAAGACCCCCCACCCCAACCCGGACAACCATGGCCGTGTCAGGGCTGGAAGATGGTGGAGTGGGGTTGGATAGGGCTGTAGGCAGAGGGGCCAGAATCTGGGAGATGGGACATCTTGAAATCAGAGACTACTGCACTCAGAGACAAAGAGAGACGGAGAGACACCCAGACAGTGTGACCTGGGGAATGGACCCCTTGCCCGGAAGGCCCATGACTCCCACCTGCCCCACACATCCCACCCACCATCGCCATATTTGCTAAACCTGAATTCCAAAACCAAAAGCAAACCAAGCCCTTCCCCTCATCCCTGAAAACCAATGATCAGCAAAGGAGGCGAATCTTGGAGGCAGAGAGGAGGAGTGGGCTGAAGACACCCCCGCCCCCGGCTTCCAAGGACACCCTGCAACTTGGCCCCACCCACCCCCTGCATGAAATTCCGTTGGCGCCAGGGAGAGGGCCCTAGCTCCACCTGCGGGGGAGGGAGCACCACCCCCTGCAGTGCGGTGGCTCCAGGGGCTGAGCTAGAGTCGGGGGAGTCCTGGGGGGAGAGCTGGGCTCGAGCATGGGTAGCATGGAGGCCCTGTAACCTCCAGAAGGAGGGGTGTGTGGCGCCTGCTAGCAGCAGGACTAGCAAGGCCCCCGTTGACTTTCTAAAATGAGCTGCCGCCGTGTGACAGGTGCCAATTACAGCATCTCTCCGCTGGGCAGGCTGGGCATGCGCTGTGTGCCCCCGCCCACCACAGGCTGGCGGGAGTGGGTCTGTGACTACAGTGTTGATGCCGCAGCCGAGGGGGGGCGGCGGCGGTGGGCAGGCACGGGTGCAGGTGTGCAAGGGGGAAGGGAAGATGGAAGTACAGAGTGAAGGGGAAGATGGGGAAACCCAGATGGGGAGGCAAAGGGAGATGAGTGAGACCCAGGTAAGGCGGGGGTGCAGAGCTGGGGAGCTCTGTGACCTGGGGGGAGGGAGCGCAAGCAGCTGAACCAGACACAGGTTCCCGCACTGCCCCTCAGCAACGCCCCCCACCCCACCCGTGACCACCCCCAGCACCAGGCTGAGCTCTTGCTCTCCCAGGTGGATCTCATGTGATGGCCAACCCCACGCTTGTTCACTTGCTGGCTGGATCCTGGGCACGCCCCTTATGTTCCCCACCAGGCCACTTGTGCCCTCCCCACCCGGGGAGTGCTGTGGGTTCACCCTCAGGTCTGGGGAATGAATTACTGCCTGGATGGGGGCATGCAGTGGGGCGGGCTGGCCGGAAGGGCCTCCTGCACAAACACTCTTTTCATTTCTTCAAGAGTGGATTCTGTATGGCAAAACACAAGCCATCTGCTGCCTTCCCATTGCCCCTTACCCAGGGTGCCATCCTGCTGCCCACCTCAGCCCACCCTAGGGGAGACCCCCAGAAGCCGGGGCAGAGGCAACTGCTGAGCACAGAGGCCAGAGCCGGGGAGCCGAGGCATGAGCGACTCACGTTCTGCTGGGAGGAGGGGGAGCGCGGGAGAAGAAAGCCCCTGAAATGTCAGCGGCAGATGAAGGGCGCTGGAAAATTTAATCTCCCAACTTTCCCAACTAATGTGACATTTGGATTCTGTTCTGATAAGCTATCAGCTGGCGAACTTTTTCCTTCCTTCTTTCCCCCCTACCCCCACCTTCTGGCTGGTAATTTAAAAGTAAATGGTCTAGAAAGATCTCTAACTGTACCTCTGGCAAAGATTAAAAAAACAAAACAACACAACAGGCAGGAGAGTTGGGGATGTGTGCGTGCTGATATTTATACCGGGGCTGGGAGGGCTGGGATTTTTGCCTAACTGACCCTGGCCCAGTCCCGCCCTGGGGTGAATCCCCCTCCCTGGGCAATCCCTAGCCTTCCCTCCCACGAGAAGATGTCCGAGGGGCTGGGGGCAGGGGGCCAGTGATATAGACGTAGGGGTTGGGGGCTGCAGGGAACAGGGAATCCAGGCAGGAGGTTGGGCACCAGAGGCCCAGGAGCCGCTCAGTGCTGCCCCCACGCCCAGGGGCTTTTGTATGGTGGGCAACTGCAGTCTCCTGGTTTATATTTAATGCACTGATTGCTAAAATTACAGCCCGCTGCTGAGGGGGGTAAGGAATTAGATTCAGGGTCTAATTAAAGGTTTGTTCTTCATTTGAATTTCAGATTCCAGCTATAATTTTAGCTACTTCTCTGGGAGCCACGGAGGCTCAGCCAAGGGGGAAGCACACCTGCTTTAGCCCACTCACTCTGCCTTCTCAGGCCCCCTGCCCGCCTGCCCTCCTGAAGGCTCACCAAAGCTGGCCTGGCACCCACAGACCCTCTGCAGGAATCCCTTCCTGCCTGCCCACCTCTTGGTGCTATCAGATACATCCTGGGGGCTCCCAGGCAACCCCCCAGGGCTGACAGGCCCGGGAGTGGGAGTCTAGACGTGGGGTCTCCTGCACCAGCCAGCACAGGTGACCCCAGAGACAGTGTTGTAACACTTTCATTTACAGAGGAGAGAGTGGGGTTCAACTGCTTTTGCCTCAAGGCAGGCAGATGAATTTGGGCCTAGACAGGTTCACCAAACAGTCTGTTCCATGTGCCTGCACCCTCAGACGCTCTGGGCTCCTCTGTAGGCCCCCTCACACCTCAAATGGTCACACATCTTTCATGTGAGTCCTCTGGTGACAGGGACTTCTCTCTGTCACAGGGTTGCCCAAGCAGACGTGAACAGTCAGGGAGGTGGAGGTGGAAGAGCCATGTAGCTCCAGGCTCTCCGGCCAGTCCCAGGGCCACCACTTCAGAGGTGGTGGCCCCTGAGGAGCCAGAGCCCTCTCCTTCATCTGAAGAACAGGCTGCAGACTGCCTCTAAGGTGGGGTGGGACGAGGCGAGATGACTTAGCCCGGGGCCAGCGCTGATGGTGGGGCCTGGCTGTGCGGTGGTCCGCACACTGAAGCCACGGTCCCCTCAGCACAGCAAAGGGACCTGCACTGACCTGAAACTCACCAGCACCCGGCCCTGCCTGCCACACCTCCAGGAAGCCCTCCCCACCTGCTCCCTCTCTCCCTATGTTCTCCCAGCACGCAGCAGCCCTCTGCCCTCCCGACGAGGCACCTGATCTGACCAAGGGGAGAAGGTCCATGGGCCTCACCATCCTGCCCAGGGATGGGCTGGGCCCGCCCCACACTGTGCAGTGAAGCTGTGCCCCTTGGTGCTGCACAGATACAGCCTGGAGGAGTCAGGATCTCTAGGGAGTGGTGAGAGGTGTAGGGTGGGGGGCTGTGGGACCACAGCCCTGCAAGGCCAGACTCAGAATGCTGAGTCCTAACACTCTTCTGCCAGCTCAGGCTGCAGGTCTCAGAAGAAGGGGGCGTGGCTCTGGAAGCTCCTCCCCTCCCCCCAGCAAGGGTTGGGGCACTCACCAGCTCAGCATCGGCTTTGGCATCATAGTACACGATGTCCTCCTCCTGATGGGAGAGAGAGGCCTCAACAGTCATGGTCTCCTGAGGTGCAGCCAGGACCCCCAGCTCTGAGGCCTGGCTGGAATGGCCCCCTTAGATCCCTTGGGGGTGAGGCAGACACCACCCTCTCCCCCATTCAGAGCTGCCATTCAGGGAGGGCTGGATGAGTCAGGCTGGGGAGGCCTGACCCCTACCCCAGCTAGACCATCCTCAGGGGCCCTCACAGGCACCAGGAGGATGTGGTACCCCGGGGTTGGGGTGGGATCCCCCAGGGCTCCCTGAGTCCAGGACGAGGGTCTCTGTCTTGCAGCCCTGCTGGGAGGTAGGCTGACAGCCGGCCTGTCGGCCTGTCCACGGAGACTCTGGCCGAGGCAGTAACCAAGGGGAAAGCGGAGAAGACAGAAAAATAGAGCGAGACTGGGACAGAGTGAAATGACTCGACAGCGCATCTTCCAATTTCTTCTATTAAAAAGCCTGCTCATTACGGGCATGTACTTATTAATTATCTGTGATTTGTTGTGAAATGCAAGGGGGTTTACACAACAGGAGCAGGAGAAAACAAAGCCCGGCCCCCGCGCCTGCCTCCCTGCCTTGCCTGCCTTTGCTAGCGCCGCCCGTCCTGGCCTGGCCCTCCTGCCCGCTGCCGGGGTTCTCGGCCATCTGCACGTCATAATCACCGGCCACCCCAGGGACCCGTAACACAAACGGGCTAATTTCATGTTTAATGATCTTTAATCAGAACTGAGCACGGCTGACAGAGGCCGCCAGAAGGTGAATCTGGTGCCATCAGGTGCCACCGCTCAGGATGGGCCACCCCACCCCTGCCTCGATGACCCGAGGGCAGGGCTCAAGCTAGGGCCACGGTCTGAGCCGCCCTCCCCTGGAGTTCCTCAGCAGGAACCTGCAGCATGGCCCTAGCGGGCCCTTGTTCGCCAGGGAGCCTGTTTCTTTGTGGTCTGCAAGTGGGAATGATGACCAAGTCTGCTCCCAGAGGTCTGGCTGTAAAACACCGAGCCAGCACTTACTCCATGATGGGCTACCCCTTGCCCGGACCTGGCTGGGTCCCATGTGCTGCGTGACCTCAGGGCTATGCTATTCCCTCTCTGGGCTCAGGTTCCTCGGGCTTCAGGGAGGAGCTTAGCCTTGGTGACTGTCCAGGTGCTGGGTGTGAGGCTTGAGATGGCTGGTACTCAGGCTTGTATGGGTTGTTTCCTATCAGAGGTCTGGGGTGCCGGGCACTGGCTGGACCTATGGGCATAGTTTGAACATTCTGGAACATTGACTACACACCTGGCACCACGCCTGGGTAAGACCACAACCTCCTGACGACTGAAGTTTCAGTCCTGTGAGGCATCTGCTGTGTCTAAGAGGGCCTCACACACACTGCAGTATAGGATTCTCCCGACAGCCCCATGACCCCATTACACAGAAGAGGACACTAAGGCAGGGAGGAAAAAAGGAGTTGCGCCCTGGCTCCATCCTGCCTTCTCGACTCATCTCCAACCCATCCCGTACCTGCCCACCCACCAGTCCAGGAAGACTGGAGCTCAGGTAGGCCCAGGGTAGGGGCAAGGGCTGGGGCCCAGGCTCCAGGGTGCTCGGCCTTTCCCTGGGCCCGGCTCTGACCGAAGTGCGTAATGAAAGCTGACATTACATCAAACACAATAAGGAGTTTCGGTTGATGAAGATCATTCCTGAACACACAAACCCATTAAACCGAGGGGAAAAATATCAATTCAACACACTCGCTGGCGAAAAGAAAATGTGATTTGTTATCTAAAAGGGGGTTATAAACAGGGCTCGGATGCTCTTTCCCTCCGTAATGAAGACAGGCAGGCACAGTGGGAGGACTGCAGATTAGAACACGTGGCTTCGCTCACCAACTTTTTAGGCAAACCTTCTGCAAGGGCAGGAAAGGGCGTGGGTGGGGGTTGGTGGCTGCAGGCCTCCACAGGGACCCTCTCAGGGACCCTCCTCGGGGATCCCCTCACAGGCCGGGCCTGGGTCCTGCCTGACCTGGGAAGGTCCCTGGGATTCTGGCGTTCACCTGGGCCATCCCTGCAGCTGCTCCAGCGGCTCCCTTTGTCTCTCTGTCCTGGTCTCAGTGCAGGATGAGATGCTGGTGGCATCAGTGACACGGGGGGAATGTGTCACACAGAAGGATTCTAGCCCCCCTCCAGGCGGTCTGTGAGGCTCAGGAATCTGTATGCAGTCTTTGTCCCTCTGGAGAAGGAAATGGCAACCCACTCCAGTATTCCTACCTGGAGAATTCCACGGACAGAGAGAAGCCTGGCAGGCTACAGTCCATGGGGTCTCAAAGAGTCGGACACAACCGAGCGACTAATACAACACTTCGTCCCCCAAGGGCTCGGATACACGTGGGCAGGACTCCTCCCTACCTCTCCCACCTTGAGAGGGCCAGCCCATGCCCCTTCCTTGGTAGAGAATGGCATTAGCTTTGGATGGTGGCAGGCAAGGTCACATGTGTGAAAATACATTGTAAACCAGCTGCGGTCACTATGTCTGATGTGATGTGGAAGTGGGGATGTGGCGGGACAGGGTCATTAGGGTCGGTCCCTGGAAAGCCTCTGTGTCTGCTTTGGCTTGCAGGTGCCCCCGCCTCTGATACACAACGAGAGGCGGTACCACCTAGTGATTACATGCAGGGGCCCTGGCAAAGGGTCCTGGCCTCCTGGCCGGGCCCAAACATGTGAGCTCTGGGATCCTGAACAGTGAGTGGGGACTGAGGCTGAAGCCTTACAAGTCTCCGTGGCCCCATGAGGACTCCTTGGGGTCACTTCCATCTCACTGATAAGGCAAGGATGCCTGTTAAACCCTTCAGCCTCCATGAGGCTCCACCTTGGGGTTTTGGTTTTCCACTTGTAAAATAAGAATTATCATGATAAGAGGACAGGGAGCAAGGCCTCTCCAGGGGTTCGGGCCAACTCGACCCATGAGTGGGCTCCCTTGTGCTGACAACTCCACAGCCCCAGGAAGGGCCTTAATACGGAAGAAACCCCCTGGCTGGGGTGAGACACGTGTCCTTGATGTCCAGGGTTGACACCTTTGACACTCCCTTCATTGCTTGCTATTTTAGGGGCCATTCTGCTGAAACCGGGCAGGGAGTTGGGGATCACCCCTCTGAATTCACACACGTCTCCCTGCAGGAGTCGTTCTGTGCATACACGACACGTGAGGGGTGGGGCTGGGGGCCCACACA
This sequence comes from Ovis canadensis, assembly GCF_042477335.2. NCBI lineage: Eukaryota > Metazoa > Chordata > Mammalia > Artiodactyla > Bovidae > Ovis > Ovis canadensis. The sequence continues at coordinate 64,608,580 of NC_091263.1, read as the reverse complement.
GCTCTTGTATACACACAACACACACGCTCTCTGAGAGAGAGCACGAGGGATGCTGGCAGGCGGGCAGAGGGCGAGGAAGTGAGGGTGGGGTGCGCACGGGGAATAGCAGTTGACACCTACGTTTGGTGCCATGGAAGGCGGCTGCCGTGGCTTGGTCGGACCCGACTGCCGCTTGCTCGCCCGGCCCCCATGCAGGACCCAGGCCAGCTCCCCGGCTGCACCAGCAAGGACGCCTGGCCTTCCTGCCCTGGCTTACGGCCAGCTCAGCTCAGCCAAGTGGACTGTTTTCCGAGAGAGCCGTCTGTCGCCGGCTTGGCAGAGAGGCAGGCGTCAGGTCCAATGGCTGGGGCAGACCTCAGGCCGGGGAGCCACCTGTCCTGTCCAGCCGGCTCCTTGGCCCAGCCCAGCCTTCACAGCCTTCCCTTCGAGTACCCAGGCAGTGCTGCCTCTCCCATCAGACTCCCCAGAGAAGGGCTACGTCTCTCCCATCAGACTCCCCAGGGCAGGACCACTTCCTCCATCACACTTCCAAGGGCAGGGCTTTGTCTCCTGCAGGCCCTGGGGCTGGCACTGAGGCCCTGGGACCAATGGCCTCTCCTGCCCACCACTGACCCATGCCCTGGCCCGGCTCCTCCCTGGTGACCGTTTAGATGGCGGATAATGCTGGCACAGTGAGGCCCTGGCACCAGGCACAATGTCCGCCAGGCGGGCCATCTCCATCTACCCTAAGTGTTATGTGCACCAAAGCACCTGCTGCCTGTCTGCAGGGGCCATGGGAGGGGCCGCCTGCTAACAAGGGCCCTGGTGTCCAAGGGCTGCGGCCAGGGCTGTGGCTACAGGCTCTCTACCCCTGCTGCGGCCAGGAGTGTGGGGTCATGACCTGGGACCAGGGAGAGGAACATGGGGGGCACTTCCCTCCACACATTCTCTTTGACTTTGCAGACTGCAGGATCCTGCAAGTCCGTGGGCTGGTGTCAATGGGGCGATTGTGTGTGCCTGCGTGTGAGTGGGGGGGGGACACCACTGCCTGTTTCCAGAGGTCTGCACGCAGACCTGCTGTGTGCCACTGACACAGGCAGGGCCACACCCTACTGGCCATGCAGTGGGGTCGAGTGTGGCTCCGCAGGTCAAGGGTTTCCTCTGTGCCCAGAACTGCTGAGTGCCATCCTGCCCCGCTCAGAGGTAAGAAGCCCAAGGCTCTGGTCACTCTGCACACAGGGCACCTGGTTGGGCACATGGACAGGTGATGGGCAGCACTGAGTCAGGCTCAGTTGCCTCTGGCCAACAGGAGCCGTGGGCAGGGCAGACAGATGAGCCCTAGGGGCCACTGGCCTGGGGGAGCTGCACTGGGAGCCGTCCGTGATGGGGGCACCAAAGGCGGGTGCTGTGGGCAGCGGGGGCCGATCCTAGAGCTGTGGCCAGAAAGATGAGCTCTGGGGAGTTAACTGGAGTGGGAGGTGCTACCCTTCTGAAGGAGGTAAGGACCTTCTTAGGAGGAGGCCTGGCTTGGGTAAAGGGCCCGAGTTTGCCACCTGGGTCACAGCACAGGCTGCGAGCACTTCTGAGTGCTGGGGAGGAATATGGGTCCTTCCTTAGCTGTCACTCCTGAAGGTTCTGGGAAGGGCACAGTTTCAAGGGTGGGTGGTGTGCCTACAAGGGACAAAAATCCATCCTTTAAGCAGTTTCAAGTCCCCACGTCCCCATGGCATGGACAGTTCCTACCCTGGCAGTTCTGCCTGGCAGGCCAGGCAGGGCTGGCTGGCCTAGTGGCTAATGGGCCCAGCATTAGGGCTGATGCCTTTCTGCCCGGAAGCTGGGCAGCTTGCCGCTTCTAGGGAGGAGAATGGACCTGACGGTGCAGCTGGAAAGGAGGGGGCGCCTATGGCACCACCCTCCCCTGTCTGTGGGACACACAGGGAGACTGATGGACTGGCGGGGGTGGGTGACAAACATCAGGCCAACAAGGCTGGGCCCAACTGGCCCTGTGGTCACAGCCCTAGTGGGGAGCATCTCAGGTCAGGACAGGGACCAGCAGAGCCCTCTTCCACGGCCAGGATGGGCAGAGGTGCACCCACACCATCACCAGCTTGCACCTCCATGACCTGACCCTTTCACACAGCACATCTGAGCTGACAGACAGCCCCTAGTTCCAGCTGGGCCTTTGCCAAATGGGGAAACTAAAACTCAGAAAAGGGCGAGCACTTGCTGGGTGACTGCCCAGTGTGCGGGGAACGGGTCCTCAAAAACACCCGTCTCAGAACCTGGACACCCCTGAGACCCGGGCTCTGCTTCCCAGTAGGCCCCTGGGGTGCCCCCTTTGGCCTGGGATAAGCTGTTCCTGTCTCGACTGACTGAAAATCAGGAGTCAGGGGTCAGAGGTCCAGTAAGATGACCCTTGAGTTTTCTGCAGAGTCAGGAAGAGAAGATGGGTTTGGGGCTGAGGCAGCCCTCTCCTCTTCCGGTTCCGGGCCTGGACTAGGAGGGAGAGAAAGCCAGGCTGAGGGCTTCCAGTCCCTGATTCCCCAATTCCTTCACCCTGCTCTGTGCCTGCTCTTCATGCCTGTCCTGGGCCGGGAGGGGAGGGAGCAGATACGTCATAAACAAAGGGGTGGACAGAGCAGGAGCCAAGGGTTCTGGAGGCCCAGCAGGGGGAGGGGCTGATGTGCTGGGTAGCCAGAGCAGCCTCACTGGGAAGATGCAGGACAAGCTGAGCTTCCGGGAGGGAGGGAGGAACTGAGTGGGTGGGGAGATCAGGAAGGGGCTGGAGTTAGGTGTTGGGTGTGGCTGGAGTACAGGAGGAGGGGAGGGAGGAGGCAGGTTGATGAGAGGCAGGGACAGCCAGATCCTGGGGTCTTGGGTGCAGGCTCAAGCTGGGCCTTGTTGGGAGTCGCCAGGGTGCTGATATTTGCAGGTGGGGGCAGGTACAAGTGGCCAGGGAGTGCAAAGTGACTGTTGTTGTACATATTTCTGATCAAGAGGCTGAGGAGGCATGGTGGCCCAGGGTTGGATTTGTAGTGCTGGAATGAGAAAAAGGCCAGCTCCCAGGTCCCAGGGAGGGAGGAGGGTTCAGGGAATCACTGGCTGATATTCGTGTTCACTGTAGACAATCATCTGCTAGTTACCTCCAACCCCATGTGGGCTCCCTGAGGGTGGCACCCAGCACCCCCCGGGGAGCAAAGGAAGAGTGCTATGGTGGGGGCTCAGGGTGACCGGGGGGATGGGGACTGGGAGAAGGAGCAGGTTTACAGGGTCTACATCACAGACACGAGCCCCCCTAGCATCTGACAGGCTGGCTGCGACTCTGCCTCCAACAGGCAACCTCAGGTAGGTCAACCACTCTGCACCTCAGGGTTCTCTCAGTGAAGCAGGAATAACAGTCCCTCCCACTTCCTAGAGGCACCCGCTTCAGTGCTGCAGTGAGTCAGGGCCTCTCCCACCCGCTATCGGCCCCTGGGTCCCAGGGGCCAGCTCTCGGTGCCTCTCCCTGCATTGAGCACAGAGACCACTGGGAAGCGTGGCCACAGTCCCGAGCGGCTGTGGAGGACACAGCGAGCCCTGCCAACTGCTCTGGTCCCTCAAAGCTTGGTCATGCTTGGCATGGGGGGGTTGGTTTCTTGAACCTGGGAAGAACCCTGCCTCGGTCTCTCTTCGGGTTTACTGTGATCCTTTGACACAAAAGATGTCTCCAGCCTACCCCAAATCAAACACGCTGCCTGGATATATGAGGCTGGGGGTCAGTGAGGCATTCCTCCCCTCCCCCACATTCTGGACCTCTGTCCCCAAGCAGAGCCCTGCTCCCAGCATCTCCTGCCTCTACTTACTCTGGGCTCTGCTGGTGAAAGGAGAGGACTTCCCGGCTAAGACAGCCTGGTCCCCGATCCCAGCCTGGGGGCCTTCTGGAAGGGAAGTCTGGGAAGGGGATAGGGTCCCTTTCCCCCGGCAGCCCTCCCACGTCAGTGTATTCGCAAACCTCAAATGCTTGCTGAACGCTGGGCAAAGGTTCCTCGCTCCACACCATGGACCCCTTGGTGCCCTGCCAGTGGGTGAGCGCAGCCTCCCTGCCCTTCTCCCCTGCATTCACATCCACCCTTGCTGGGGGTGGACAGGTCCCAGGGCCTGGGGAGGCCACCACAGTTCTTACCTTGATGTTGTCCTGCCAGCGGTGAGCTTTCTGGAAATTCTCTGCAGCATCAGCCAATCTCTGAGGGACAGAGCACAGGGCGGTCAGAGGCTGAGGAAGATATGTGTCCAGCCCAGAGGCTTCTCGGTCCCCAGCGCTCCCTGGGGCCAGGGTGGCTCAGGGGTTCCCTGGACATCCTGCCAGACCCCTCAGGGACTCCTTAGCCCCACACATTCTCCAGCTTGCCTTGTGGGCCCTTCCCCCACCCACAGGAAAGGTGAAGCCTGCACAGAGTGACCCAAGTGGCATCCCCATGGGACTCCTCGGACTTCAGTTCAGTCACATTTCCAGCCCACCGGATGGCAGGGGGATCCCCAAGATGTTTGAGGACCTAGGCGCTGCAGCCAAACTCACTGACACTCTACTCGCTACAAACCAGTGTCACCCCAGCGCCAAGAGGAAGGCCCTGCCCAGTCCAGGATCAAACGCCACAAGAGACAGTGCCTCGCTGATGCAGCTTTGCTCCCAGCTTGCTCAGGGCCCAGTAGGAGGTGCCCACGGCCCACCCCTGCCCACCCAGACCCACCACCATTGTCCTTGTCCTGGCTTCCCGAGCCCCTTCCCAGCAGTGATCTCCAAGCCTTCCGTCCACACAAGCCTGGCGCATCATTCAGCGCTGGTACCTGTGGCCTCCTCCACTGAGGCCCCTGTGCCTCTGAGCACAGCTGTCTGTATATCCTGCACTTTGTTACCCAGTACGCCTGGTGCCAGATCATGCTGATGTGCGGAGACGTGGCAGAGCCAGCCCTGCCTTCCACGGTCCAGAAGGGAAAACTGACACATCACCAGGCAGAACAGGGAGGGCAGGAGTAGTTGCGGTGCTTCGGGGAAGCTCAGAGCTGTGGGAACTTAGCATATCAGGGAGGGCTTCCTGGAGGAGGCACAGAAACCCTTTGGCTACCCTCTGGGCCTGAATCCTCACTGCCCAGAGATTCTTATTTTATGGATTTCGTGGATCCTGCCCCTTTAGGAAGTCCTGATGCTGGGAAAGATTGAAGGCAGGAGGAAAAGGGGATGACAGAGGATGAGATGGTTGGATGGCATCACCGACTCAATGGACATGAGTTTGAGTAAACTCCGGGAGTTGGTGATGGACAGGGAGGCCTGGTGTGCTGTGGTTCATGGGGTCGCAGAGTTGGACATGACTGAGAGACTGAACTGAGGCTTCTGAAGACAGAACTGAGCCTGGCTCTTTAGGGCCTCGCATGGAACTGAGTGAAGTTTTATTAATGGTAATGATGACTCACCCTGAACTGGTCACCTGCTGCATCCAGGCTTGACCACCACCACCCCCAGGCCAGCAACACATCAGGTGTACCTGTCACCATCAACAGCACGCTTCGTGTGTCCTCGGTTGAGGATGCCCAGGCACAGAGATGGTGAGCAGTCTGCCTGAGGTCACAGAGCGACCCTGGGTCGGGCTGGGCCTTCACCGTTGAGTTTCCCTTGCGCAGCCCATGACCAAGGTCCGAGGGCACGCTCCACAGGGTCCACCACACCCGGGGAGGAACAGAGCGGCTCGTGGTTGGGGAGAGGCTCTGATCCCCAGTGTCCTCTCCCACTTGACCCCATGAGTGATGCAGTAGGGTCCTGCCCTCTGGCCTCCAGCTCCTACTCAGAGGACCCTGGCCCCTTGGTATTCAAGACAAACACTCCCATCCCTCAGTCCAGGCCCGATGGCTTGTGGGCCCCAGAGGGGAGATTCTAAAATAAAGCCTGGCAGCTGCACACCGGGGGAAATGAGAGACCAGCTTTTCCTCTCCTCCAGCATGGTGGGGCCTGGTGGGATCTGTACAGAGCTGCAGCCTCCACCCTCTGGGCAGGATGTCACCTCTGGCTGTTAGAAAGGCTGCCCAGAGCTATTTCCTACTCCCGCTGGGCCTGGCTCCCCCTCCTCCTCTGGCCAAGAGCACTGAATACTAGGAAGGCTATGAGGCTGGGGGACATGGGGCAGGGTGGGAAGTCCCTTTCAGAGTCAAACCCCTTCAGTTCACATTGCAACAGCCTCCTGCCACCCCACCTGTCTTTTTTGTAGCTTCTATCCTCTGCCCACCTGTTACTGCCGTACTTGCTTGGCTGGGCCCCACCCTACCTTAATCCAGCTTCAGGAACCACAGGCCTCTCTTCTCCCAGATGGCTCCTGGATCCTGACTCCAGTTCTGGCCCCTCCTGAATGCCTAGGTACCTTTCTGAGGGTAATCCTCAGGCCCACTGGAGCATATAACACCCCCTCCTGGAATGAGCCCATCCACCTTGTGACTATTACCCCTACATCTCACCCTTAATGCAACTCTTGGGACTTCCTTGGTGGTCCAGGGGTTAAGAATCCAACTTCAAAGCAGGGGACGTGGGCTGATCCCTGGGCAGGAAATTAAGATCACACATATTGTGAGGCAACTAAGCCTGTGTGCCGCAACAAAGACCCAGCACAGCCATAAATAAAAATAGATTAAAAAAATTTTTTTTAATGTTGCTCTAACAACCTTACTGATCATCCCCAGCCCAGGCTCCTGCGTCCTCTTTTGCCCTTCACCATCTTTCTCCGCACAACACCTGGAGCTTTTGAAATGTGGATCTGGGGGTGCATGACAGTCCTGCTTCTCCACAAACCCCTAAACCTTTGGCAGTTACCTGTGGCTCTGCACAGAAAAGGCAAAGCTCTTTTGAGATCCCAGGAGCTCCCTTGCACTCAACCTCTGCTCCTCCCTTTCCATTCAGGGGCAATCTCTCAGCTTAAACCACAAGCACCCCTACCCAACGCCGAGCCCGATGGTCCCCGGTTCACAGCTGGCAGTGCCCTTCGGCAGAGGACATACTGTATGACACAAGGGGTTAACAACACTTGTCACTCCTGTTAACTGACCACTGACCATGCATGCCCGCCACTGGGCCTGGATGGGAATATGTGAGCCCCAGGAGCGAGCCTCGGGCAGTCACTGCACACCCTCTTTCCTTGCCTGGTGGCCCACCACTTTCCCAGGGACCCCAGACCCTTCTCAGAGTAGGCCTGGAGCCATTGCCATTTCATGGAGGATGAGGCTGGAACACAAGTGGGAACAACCAGATCAGAGCCTTTCCCACAGAAAAGCCACAGGGTTGATGAGGTTGCAAAGACCAAAGTGACACTAGCTGAAATCTCCAAACTGGGCCAAGCCCTTGAGGAACTTTTTCTTTGGCCCCTACTGCCCCCGCTGGGTGGAGGATGCCTGCTCCCTCACCCTCTGAGGGCTTAGGTCTGACCCTGGGAGTCACGGGTCTCAGGAACATGGGGGCCGATGGCCCCTCGGGCTCTCCAGGCTAGCGGCCAGGGTGAGGGAGACCAGGGAGGGGGGGCCCCAGCCCCCAGCCTCCTTGAACTTATGGAATCCCACGGGCTCAAAGGCCCAGGTCAGCCCGCTGACTCCTGAATAACGGGGTTGCAATAGCCACAGCGAAAGGATTACTTTTAATCCTCAGTAACGATCAAGCCATTATTATTTTTTCAGTGTTACAGATCAATCAGTCCATCCCCAGGCACTAGACGTGTGGAAACTGCTAAATACACTGGCCTGGTGGTGAGGGAGGAAGGGCTGAGGCAGTTGGATGGGGGTGGACGGGGCAGGCTGTGGAGGCTCGGGGTCCCTTGGGTCTCAGGGTGAGAGGGGAGAGAGGACAGGAGGTCACACGAGGGGCCCCGGGCAGGGATCAGATCTGGGATCCTGGAGCCTTTGGTTCAAATCCTGACTTCTTCCCCCAGCCCTCAATTTCCTGCCTATACATTAGAGGGCAGCTAGGTTCTTGGCAGCTCCCTTGCCCCAACCCCCGGAAGCTGCCCATAACGCCAAGTACGCTGGTGTCCCCCTCGCTGGCTCTAAGCACGTGGTCCCTTGCCAACCTCCGGGCCTCCCTGTTATCCCTGCTTTCTGTTTGGGATGTGTGCCCCACTACCTCACTCAGACTTATCGGACAGTCACCTCCTCACCTCTTCTGCAAGCCTCCTTTCGCCCTTGGCCAGCCCACGGGCCCCCCTCCCCTCCGCTGGGCACTCATCTCCAGAGAGCCCACAGCACTCAGGCTTGCTCAGGACTCGCTGGGAGACAGCTCACAGCTCTGTCTTCACCTTGCCCTGAGGTTCATCCTCCTTGCACTTTCCTCCCACCTCCCCCTGGTCCCCCTGATGGCCTGGGGGAGACAGGATGGGAAGGACACTGAGGTCCAGAAGTAAAGGAGAATCTAGAGAGACTCCCGGCAGGGCACGGGCAGTGCTGGGAACACCGTTCTGTCTGTCTCAGGGCTCCTGCCTGTCCGGGGGAGATGTGCTCCATTCCCACCCCTGACCCTGAATGCCTGCTCCCTGGGACCGGCTCCCTGCTTGGGTTCTGGGCTTTGCTCTCAGAGCAACCTGCAGTGTCTGGTGCTTCTGGTACCAGGCCCCTGCACATCCTGCTCCTTCCTCTGCACTCCTGCCCAGATTCCTCCAGCCTGTTTCCTTTCCTCACACTTGAGGCATCAGCTCAGACTCCATTCTCCTCCTAACCACTCCCTGATCCCTGACAAGCTGCCATCTCTCCCCATCATGGAACTCAGAAAACCCTCTGCTTTTCCTCTTGAGCTCTGAGCTTGGTGGTGGCTGTATCTGACAGCTGGCAAGTTCACAGAAACCTGACCCCTAGCATGTAGTAGGTACACAATGAGCACTGAAAGTGTTGGTCACTCAGTTGTGTCCGATTCTTTGCGACCCCATGGACTGTAGTCTGCCAGGCTCCTCTGTCCATGGAATTCTCTAGGCAAGAATACTGGAGTGGGTTGCAAAGGAAGTACACAATGACCATCTGATAAATCAAAGTAGGAATGTCTGTGGAACTGGGTGAAGTCTGGAGTTTGGACTTGCCCGGTCAGCTACGTGACCCTAGGCATGTGGTTTAACCTCTCTGAGACTCTTCATCACATCCCGGAGGGTGAGGGCTACCTGTGAGGATGACACTGCTATGAAGTTGCTTATGGTGGCTTGCCTGGCCTGCGATGTCTCCATCGTGGCCAGGGCACTGGAGGGAACCGTGGTAGGACTGCTGAGCAGGGCTGTTCACGGCCAAGTCAATCACGGTAACAGCGGGCATTTCAGAGGCAATTATCAGAGGGTTTCACTTAACAATCAATTTCCTTCAGCTCTGGAAACTGTTCTTACAGGAAAAGGCAAGAAAGAGGAGAACTGAGCTGTGGACAAAGCTCCCCTAGGGGAGCAGCCCCCTGCACAGACACCTTTGAATTTCACTAAGTTCAAAGTCTTTCAATTGCTGTGGAGCTGAGACAGACTGTGACCTGAGATAAGGGACCTGGGGGCCACAGCGGGTGCTCCTCAGAGGCCAACATCTGGAGGGTAAGACTCCACTGAGTACTGGGAGGGGTGAGGCTTGGGTCTGGTGGGGATTGGAGCCCTCAGGGTGCTCCATCCTTTTTGAGGTCCCGCTCCCTCCCCCCATGTTGGGGACCCCACTTCTTCTTGGCCTCCTTCCCACCCCTCTCACCTGGAAAACCTCTCTCACCCCCACCCTGCCCTGCGCTGGCCTAGCCTGCAAGGGTCTGGGGAGCAACTGCCCACCAAACAGGATTTGTTTTGTGCAGCCCAGAGGGACAGACTGTAGGAGTTTTTTTGGTCTTAATTAGTTACAGCTACTCTCTCTTCCAAGACGATATGAGAGGCTTAGGATAAAAGCCCCTGAACCTGTGGGGCACAGGATATTGAGAGTTGTGCCAATGCGGGCTGAGCCTGGCAGAAGCTGTGACGGGGGCTCTGAGATGGAGGTCAGGGGCAGCCAGCTCAGAGTAAAGTCCCAGCACCAAGTAGGTGCCCTGAGAATACCGCCAGAGGGTAGCAAAGAAGGTGATGATGACAGACAGACACAGACACTGCCCCTGGAGCTGCCCTGGACTGATGGCACAGTTCATCCAACAACAGGTGCAAGGCTGCACCCCTTCCTCACCCTCCCCAGCCCACCCCTAGGAAGACACCTGAGAGGTGGGCTCTTTTGTTCCCTGTCCTGTGAGGGGACCGAGCATGAGTGCCACTGCCCCGGGCCCCTGGTGAGGAAGTGGTGGAGGGGGCATCAGTAATTCTGCCAGCAGCATTGGACGCTGAACCTCCCAGGGAAGGATCAGGTCTGGCCAGGTGGGGCCTGGCTGGTTGGCCACAGGTCTCCGGACCTGTTTCCCAGAGCGGTTCCTTGCCCTGTCCCCAGGAGAGGGTATCAGTAACTGGACTCTCAGATGCGGCTCCGAGCCCACCCCCCTCCAACCCTGGTGTCACAGGGTAAGTACCAGGGTGCCCCGAAGCCCCTGCCCAGCGCAGGACTGCTGCCCCTGCCACCCTGCTTCCCGCCCCACCTGCAGGCCCCATATTAGCTCTGTATTGTGTACTGATAGATACTAAATACAGATTTCCAATTTCCAGAGCTGTTATGGTCTAATGAGTAAATAATATACATATGTAAAACTGTCTAAAAACATATCTGCATAATTAAAATATTTCCATAATAATGAAGCAAGATGCAGCTTAGCAAGAAGGGCGCTGGAGCCCCAGGGCTGACAATAGGGGAAGATGCATAGGTGAATGGGAAATCCTGGTGTTGTGGGTCCCTTCTACCTGCCGCCTCAGACTAAGTGGGTGTCTGCCTGTTTGTCCACCACCTTCTTTAAGCAGGTACATCCACAGACAGTCAGGGAACTGGAGAATCCTTACTTGGCTCTGTTCTCGTACTACTTGGGGCCTGAGGAAGGTGCATGTGCGGGCGGACAGTGCCTGTGACATGCGTGGTGGGTGTCCCGACGACTCTGACTGCTCAGAGCTTTATGAGCATGACCTCACTCACCACGACCTCCTGTCCTGATGCCCATTTTGCTGGATTCTGAGGGGGTAAAGAGAAGTGCACCAGTGTGGACAGAGCAGGCTGACAAGACCCACGACTTAAACATGGCAGGTACGGGTGGCTTTGCCTTCCCATCCAATGGCACCTTCTAGGCAGCATGGCACTCAAACCTGCCCTCCTGCCCTCTCCACGACCCCTTCTTCCAACCTTTCCTGAATCCATCCACTCCAGGCACATCTGGCACCTGTCTCACGATACACCTGACCCATACTTTCTATATTAAGCATGCTTTCAACTTAAATATGAAACAGTCGGATTTCCTTGGTGATAGCCCACTCCAGTACTCTTGCCTGGAAAATCCCACGGATGGAGGAGCCTGGTGGGCTGCAGTCCATGGGGTCGCTGAGAGTTGGACACGACTCAGTGACTTCCCTTTCACTTTTCACTTTCATGCATTGGAGAAGGAAATGGCAACCCACTCCAGTGTTCTTGCCTGGAGAATCCCAGGGAAGGAGGAGCCTGGTGAGCTGCCATCTATGGGAGAGCACAGAGTCGGACACGACTGAAGTGACTTAGCAGCAGCAGCAGCAGAGTGGTTAAGAATCCGCCTGACAATATATGGGACACAGGTTCGATCCCTGGTCCAGGAAGATTTTCCACATGCCGTGGAGCAACTAAGCCTGTGTGCCACAACTACTGAAGTCCGAATGCCCTAGGGTCTGTGCTCCACAACAAGAGAAGACACTCCAGGGAGCACTACAATGAAGAGCTGTCCCCACTCACTGCAAGTAGAGAAAAGTCCTCGCACAGCAGTGACAACCCAGCGCAACCAAAAATAAATAAGATGAAACAACCACTGGAACAGATGAAAAACAAACACCCCAAACCCAGACCAAAAATCCAGCAACTAAAACTGTAGGGAAAACAACAAACACTCTGAGCTGCAAAGGGCACCTGGCGGAGGGGGAGCTGTCACGTGACGCCCACACTGTTGTCGGCAGCGACGGGCTCCCTGACCTTTTCCCTTACCAGCCATATGAATTCTCCATGAGTTGATAAAAAAATTAGTAAAATGGAATTTTTTTCTTTTTTTAAAAAAGGTCAGAATACATGTAACGGGGAAAAGCTCATTCGAGTTGTGGTTCCCCTCTGGAAGGGGCACTCGTCTCTCCAGCCCCAGGCCTGCACTTGTTCGTTCCCTGTGTCCCCTCGGTCCCCACCCACAAGGGGCAGCCTGTGTTTCAATTTCCCAGGAAAAATATGAAGAAGGGAGGGGTGGCTTCTGATGAAGAAAGAGATTAGGCTGGGGAGCCTGGTGTCCAGAGGCTTGAATTTCAGATCAGACAGGATAATTCTGAGCCCCCAAGGATGGTTGCTAGCTTATACTTTGTCATAGGAGGACATTTAAAAAACCCACTCTGTCCTATTACCGGTATGAACCCCAAAGTGGATTTTTAAAAATTTTCCATTTTTTTTTAAATTTTAAAAATAAAATAAAAAATTTTTTAAAATTTATTTTATTTTTTTAGGCTGTGCCCTATGGCATGTGAAATCTTAATTTCCTGACCAGGGGTTGAACCCGTTGCCCCTGCTTTTGGGAGCACGGAGTCTTAACCAATGGACTGCCAGGGAAATCTCCAAAGTGGACATTTTCACATCAGGAATAGAAAAGCCATACACTCTAAGATGCTCGTTCCCGGAAAGGAAAGGAGGTGAAGTGGCACTCAGGTGATGACATAAATTCCACTGGCTTCAATGCTTTATCTTTCAACGGGAACCACAGTCAATACGAAAACGTGAACAGGGTACGGGGGGAGGAAAGGGGGCTCTGGGGGCTGGCAGAACATTCGCAGGGACCAGCGTGAGTCTACAGAGCAGTTGTCAGGAACCACAGATGAAGCGGGAGACTTCAGCTCTGGTATCAGGCTGCTCTGGGAGGGGATGCGAGTGGCCCTACGTGGCCTCATGCTAAAAGCAGCAGGGCAGGCCCAGCTCTTGGGGCCCTGCCCTGCCGGGTCACTGCTGCTGACTCTTGGGTCCTGCACTGGGCACCTTTGAGAGATTCCCTGGTGAGATTTAAGCCAGTAAGTCCAATATACTGCACCAGGTCCATTTTTGGGCTGTGGCCCCAGAGTCCTGCCGTATGGAGGCACCTTGGTGGTGAGGAGCCCGAGCCAAGGGCTGGGCCAGGTAGACTCCGAGGCTGCTTTGATTCCTTCCAAGCACTGCCCTGCTCAGCACAGTCCCTCAGGGGGCTCATGTGGGTCAGAACCCGCCAACCTAGCTGGCACACCCTCAGCTGCCAGCATGAAACCTGTCTCCACGTGAACCAGCCCCTGGGGAGCCAGGTGGAATTTCTCATAAATTTGCCAGCTTCGTCAGCCTTCCTCCCTCTGAAAGAAGACCTGGTGTAATTTACCAAAGTTTCTTTCATCCTTTTAAAAAAACCCATCAACATCACATGAAGGTTATCAGGCCCAGGGCAGGAGGAAGAGACGAGCAGGACCACACATCATTTGTCTAAGTTTCTCCCATCAGGTCATGTACTACAGACACACACGTGCGGGCATGGGTGTGTGTGCCCCTGTGTGGGACAATGCCCCGGCCACTCAGGAGGCCTGAGCTCCGAGGGCTTGGTGACTGACCCAGCATGTTCTTTGAGAAGCTCGGGACTTTTCTCTCTGGACCTGTTTCTCATGGCCATACAAGGAACCAGAAGCCCACCCGGCCCTCCCAGGGTAGTGGAGGTGTGAGCAAGGCATGGACAGAAGGCAGGATGTGGATTCACCCTGGAAATTAGGGACACGTCCCAGGTGGTGGGTTGCCTCTTTCCTCAGCTTCACTCCAGGACCTTCTGACCGCTCCTCTCAACTTCGTTTCTCTCCTGGGCCTTCTGACCTTCACTTGACCTCTTCCCCTCCGAAGTTCATTTCGACAGACTGTCCCTCTCCTCAGCACCACCTTTGTCCACTGTCCCCCAGCACCTTAGCCTTCAGTCCAGCCCTGCCCCAGGAAGGGACTAAAGGCCCATTTCGGGGTCCCCAGGCTGGGATGTCACTTCGCTAAGGTTCCCCCTTAGAAGTTGCTCCCCTCCAAAGCCCCCTATAACCGTGACCTCTTTCTCCTCTCCAGAACACTGCCCTCCCCTGTTCCAACCCAACTTCAGATTCCCACCCAAGCTGCTTGGCAGAAGCTCATCTGCCTCGGGCCCTCATACCTTCAGGCTCCTGTGCCCCTACTCAATGCTTCCTGGGCACCCCGACCACGCCCCCCTTTCCTGTCGCATCCTTTACAGGGTTCTGTGTGGCCTGGCTCTGTCAAACTTGTTACTCCTACCATGCTGACCTTGAACTCTGCCCTCCTGCCATGTTTAGGTTCCCTACACTTGTTTGTGCTGTGCCCTGAACTTGGACGGCCCTCCATGCCCCCTCCCCATCTGTTAGGAGTCAGTGCCCATCTACCTCTTCCTGGAAGCCCGGTCTCCTGCCGGGCTTGGGTTTCCAGAACCCCCTGTGGTGTCTCCATCACTGTTGTGTCTGGCTCCCTCCTGATGTGGTCTCTTGAGGGCAGGGAACTGATTCTTGGATTGCGGCGGCCCCAGAGCTGGGCACAGGCTTATTCCATGGCCAGTGGAGTGGGGTGGGGGGGGAGTGGATCAGAAGATGCCCTTAGGGACCTGCCGTCTTGGAGGTCCTGGGTTTCCCTGGGATGGAGGTGGCAGAGAGCAGGTCAGAAGCAGTACTGACAGACCCCCGGGGTACCAGGTGGTGTGGAAGTAAGGGTGAGCACAGGGGGAGGCTGAGTCTATGTATGGGCCTCACTGGGGCACCCATGTAGAGGGGCCAAGGGGTTGCCTTGGGCGCCTGAAATGCCAATGTCTGCTCTCCGGGACCCTGACCCCACTCTGGACTTCATAAAACGGCATCCATTAGTCCCACTCCATTGCTGTCAAGTCAGTGACGAGATGGTTTCAAAGCAAAAGCCATGGGGGCTCTCCAGAGAGAAGGCATTGCTGTGACCTTTCCTCTTCCCCGTGAACAAAAGTTTATTAAGCATCTTCTGTGTGCCTGGACTGTGTGGGAATGAGTAGGTCCATGAGCAGTATAGACACAGCCCTGCTCACATGTGGTGAGCCAGCCGTAGGGCCTTCCTATATTCCCACTGCAACTGTCTCACCGTCTTGAGCAGAGCTTGAGAGCCCTCTGCAGGAAGAGCTGCCTGGGGTAGCAACTTTGCCGGCAGAATTTAGGGGTGCTAGGAGGCCTCCCGCTATGAAATGTGTTTCCACTTGAAAGTTGAGCCTGAGTGCCCCCCACCAATTAGAACAGCAGAGCTGGAGCCCCTGCCTGTGAGGACGGCAGAGCCCAAGCCCTCACCCAGCCACTATGCTCCCTTTCCTTGATGTTATTTTTACACTTTTTCCTAAAACACAGCCTGAGCGGGCCCTTCTCGACTCTATTAACATTAGGAATCTAATCAGTAATCAGGCAGCTCATAATTTTCTGATTAGCTCTGATTAGGCCTAACCTCGGGGGGAGAGGCAGTGGGACGGTGAGGAGGGAGACAGGGCCAGAGGGGCATGGGATGTGCCTGAGGGGGTGCTGGCAAGGCTGGAGGTTGGGGGCAGAAGGAAAGAGTCCCTGGTTCCACCGTGGTCTGTCGTGGGGGAGGGCATGCGGGAAAGTTTTGAGTTGCACTGAGTCAGAGAGGTTGCAGGGCTCAGAGAGCAAGGGTGGCAGGGAAGGGGCCCCTGGCTCACCTTGCAGTGAGGACCCAGGGCAGTTGGGCCAGGACTTTCAGCACCTTGGACAGAGTAGGATGGATGGGCAGGCGGCCTGCAGGACTGGGTTTGGGCATCCACTTGGGTCCTTGCCATGCTTAGGCCCTGCTGGGTCCCATTCTAGGAATTATCCCAGGCACAGTCCTTAAGTGACAGTAACAGTGACAAGGATGGGTCCTCTCAGAGGGCTGCAACACATGACCTTGACGTGGAGAACTGTGGCTAAGGGCACCGTAGACAGGGCCAGGCTTGACGATCATTACTTTCAGTGTGGAGACACTGAGGCTGGGGCCCCCTACTGTACAGTGGGGGAGTCACTGCCTGGAGGGACTGACCAGGCAACAGTGCCAGTTAGGGGCAGAGCCTGGACTTGTACTGAGGCCTTCCTTTTGACTGAGGCCTGTCTGTCCTCTTGGACATGCCCAGATGGAACCATGGTGCTGGCCAAACCAGACCCATGGTCATCCCTGGCTGACCATGAAGTCCCCTCACCCTCTAGACTTTCCCACAGGTCCAGACTTCTCGGCGCCACACCCTGGAGCTCTGGTCAGGTCAGGGTCAGGGTGGCCTTGCCCTGTCCCTCGTCTGGATCACAGGCCACCACCCCTTGTTGAATGCAGCCATCCAGGTGACCTCTGATGAAGTGCACGAGCCTTTTGGCGGAGATGTGTACAGCTAATGCCATGCAAATTGGCACAGAGGCAATCAGTCTGACTCTAAAAGCTGCCCTACCGGCCGCAGGCTGGCTCATTGTCTTTCTGTCAATTTGCATCTCATTACCCAGAAGGCTATGCTCATTGGAGGTTAAGAGAAAAAGAGAATCAAGCAAGCCCCACTGAGTCCTGCTGCCAGCTTGGGCATGGCCCACACGTGGGCAGGGCTGCCTGGTGGACTCTGTCATGAGGGACACCCCAGAGGAAGCCTTGCTAGCCCCACAGTCCCATCACTACCACCACCATCACCTCTCCCACCACCAGAGGGCTTCTCTCATCACTATCAGCACCATTACCTCCATCATCACCACTGATCCCACTTAACGAACATCAACATTCCCATGACTACTGGTCAACATTCCCCATCACCACGGCCAACACTGTCCCATCATCACCACCACTATGAGCCCATCCCTACTGCCAGCATTGTCAGCCCAGTACCATTCCCATCGTCAATGCCAGTTATCCCCATCACCATCACCACTGTCATCCCCAGTGGTCACTCCCATCGCCAGTAGCTACACCACTGCTAACTTCATTCCCATCATCACAGTCACCAACCCCACTGCTGTCACTGCTTACCATCATCACTGTCTACCATCAACTCCACCATCAACATCACCTCCACCGCCTTCACTGTGGCCATCACTCCATCGCTTGCATCTTGCGTCTCCTTGGGGTCACCACCCGCATCACTCCCCTCACCACCACCTGGCCCATCCCCTCTGCATCCCTAAGGAACGTCTCATGAATGGGCAGAGACTACTCTTTATCTTTCTCTGCCCATCACCCTCCAGCATCGTTGGGAGACTAAGGAACCTGTAAACAAGTGATTCGGTGGTCAGACATCATAAATCAACCAACCAAATCTGTCCTGGACACTGGTGCTTGTAACTGGGTGTCTCAGGAAGGAAGCCCTCATGGCCACAGGGGTGGGGTGGGCAAAGCCCCTGGGAGGGTGAGGCTGACTTTACTCCCCTGGTCAGCGACCACATTGGCCCAGGGGGGCAGAGCCAGGAGCACCATGTCTGCCATGGCGACTGATGCTTGTCCCTCACTGAACCTTAGTCATTGTTGGCCAGTTGCTCAGTTGTGTCCAATTCTTTGCAGACCTCATGGGCTGCAGCACATCAGGCCTCTCTATCCCCCAGTTTGTCCAAGTTCATGTCCATTGTCACTTAATCCATTGAACCTTAGTTACTTTGACTCTAAAATGAAGCTCTGAATAGTCCTGACCTCACAAGGCCATGGGAGGATGAAGGCAGACAGTAAGATAATGTTGAGGATCTAGGACCCGCTCAAAAGGTCACATAAAACCTATGGGAGGGGCTTCCTTGGTGACCCAGGGGTTAAGACTCTGTGCTCCCAATGCAGTGGGCACGGGTTCGATCTCTGGTGGGGGAACTAAGATCTCACCTGCCACATGGCACAGCCAAAAAACAAACCTGAGGGAGAGTAGTGTGGTTAGACCAAACTGGGAGGGCTTCCTGGAGGATGCAAGAGCAGGCCAAATGTGTAGGACAAGGCTAGAGAGAGAGAAGGAAGGGGATTCCAAACGGGAGCCTTAGCGGCACACACTCCTGGGGAGAGGTGGGGCCAGGGCAGCCGATGCAGGTGGTTGCTCCTTCCAAGCCTCCTTCTGTCCTAGAGTGTTTGTGGTCTCAGCGTGGCCGAATCTCCTCCACAGGACATTGTAATTCACACCTTGCTTCACATATATGTTCCCTTTAAGCCCCACGAAGCCCAGTCATCATTCCCACTCCACTGACAAGGACACTAAGGCTGAGAGACGAAGCTGAACCAAGAGAAAGCAGGGGTTCCCCAGCAGAGGTCACTCAGAAGGGTGGGAATGGGAGCCGTATCTTTCTTTCCACTGGGGTCACCATTCTGCTGGATGTGGATGCTTGGGACTCCAGTCCATCCCTGCCCACCAGCTCTGGTGGGCAGCAGCACAGGCCCCACCTGGAACACGAAGCAGGGCACTGGTTGGCCTGGGGGTGATACTGGGGGCCTGGGCAGAGGCGACAGGTGGACAAAAGCGTGGAGGCGGAGGGTGGGGTGGGCGCAGCCTGGCTGCCAGGTGGAAACGTCCAGGGTAAAAGCTGCTCTGAATACCGGCTGCATCCCGCTGCTCCAATCAGCCTCGACACTTGGTTATTACGAGGAGTAAAGGCGGCCGGAGGGACAGCTGGAGCCTTGGCGACGACATTTAAGGCGTTTGTCAGAACCGTGGGACACGGGCTGCCAGGCGCTAATGGCTTCTGCTTGCTGCTGCCAAGTGAGAGGAGGGCGGGCAGGCGGAGGCGGCCTTGCTCCTGCCCGGGCCCCGTGCCTACCCCACACTGCGCGGCTGCTCCACGACAGGTAGGGCCCACCTGGGCCTTACAGATGCCTAGCAACGGCCATAGAGCCATGGCACCAGCTGGGGAGGGTGGGACGGCAGCCAGGCAGCACGTGCCGGCCTATTTGGGGCATTTCTCCCCGCCCCTCAATCCCCAATTCAGGCTGCAGCCTGTCTCCTCTGGGACAAGGGTCAGGGAGCCTGTTCTCTATCATACCACCTCCCAGGACAGGAACCCCTGAATCTCGGCTGGCTAAGGCCACCTCAGCCCCGATTTCCTCAGGCCTTCCGGCTGGTCTTTGTGCAGGTGAGACCCCTCTAGTGATGGACCCACAGTGGACTCAGATCTATCCTAACTGGGTGAAATCACCTCTCCTGGCCTCGGTTTTCCTCCCTGTGAAATGAGGAAATGGCACCATCCACCGCCACTGCATGAGTGAGGAAAGAGGAGAATGCTGAGCTGCTGACTGCAGGGAGCCTGGAGGCACTTGCGCTTATCAGGAAGGGCCAGCCCTGGTGGCTCAGTGGTAAAGAACCCACCTATCAATGCAGGAGATGCAGGTTCGATCCCTAGGTCGGGAAGACCGCCTGGAGAAGGAAGTGGCAACCCACTCCAGTATTCTTGCCTAGGAAATCTCATGGACAGAGAAGCCTGGTGAGCTACAGTCTGTGGGGTCACAAAGAGTCAGACATGACTTAGCGACTAAAGAACAACACATCAGTAAGAGGGTCAGATGTCCCTGGAAGTGAGGAAGTGTGGGCCTGGAGCTGCCTGAAGAAGGAAGTAGCTCTTGGAGCAGGGCCACAGCAAACTACAGGAAAGGGTCAGGACTTTTCCAGGGAAGAGAAACCACGGCCGGGTGATCAGGCGGGGCTTTGAGTGTTCCTGAAATATTTAGGGTTGTCAGGGAATCCCTGCACCTGGAAGTGCACGTGGACCTGTTGTCATAGCCACACCACTGAGCACTCACTGCACTGTTCATGAATCTCTAGAGCAGCCCCTGCAAAGCTGCTCCCCTTCCAAACCCATTTTCCAGATGAGGAAACTGAGGCTCAGGGGGTTACTCAGTTTGCACTCACAGCTCTTTGAGGGCAGGAGAGGGGGTTGTCCTTGGGGCTGCGTAACTAAACCTCCCTTCCCAACTCATCAATTCACCCATGAAACATCCTGAGCCCCCTCTGACACCCTGAAGACCCTCTGAGGAGGAAAGGAGCCTTTGGATGGCTGTGGATCAGAGAGAATGGGACAGGGGAACATTCTGGGGCTGGGTGAGAGATCTGGGGGGCAGGAGGAGACTTGGGTGGGCCTGAGCTCATCTTCAGCCTCACTGCATGATCTTGCACTCATCACCCTGGGTGGCTGTGAGTTCCTGCCCTTTTCCCAGGGCCCAGGCTGAGCCCAGAGAAGATGGGAGGTGTATGTGGAGAAGGTGGGGGTTGCATGTCCTCAAGGTCACTCGGTGACCTCGGGCCCCCAGGAGCCCTCTTCCACTTGCTGTCAGCCTCTAGCACTGCTGCCAAGCACAGCCTGTGACCCTCATGGCATTAGGGCGGGGTGCTGCTGTGGGTCTGTGTTCATCAGTGTTAAGCTTAGTGATCCTTTGCAGGCAGCTGTGCTAGGCTATGCCTAGATCTGAGGCTGTTGCCTGAATTAAGGGCCTGGAAGGGCAGGGCCCAGAGGAGCAGACTCTGAGTGCTAGGCTGGGTGGATCAGCCCCAGGGCTACCCTTCCATGCCCGTCAGGGCAGACCCTCCGTGAACAATCTTCAGCCCACTTCACATGTGGCAACATCAAAGCTCAGCAAGAAGTGGGACCCCCCCGCCTCCCCACCACTAGCGTGGGGGTGAGAAATGAGGCTAAGTGTAGAACTTGCTCACCACTCTTGGGTCTGTTTCCTTTCTCTAAATCCAGAGCCAGGCACTCTGTGGGCAGGGAGGGTCTTTGTGCCCTGGGGTCAGCCCAGCCTCAGCCCACCAAGGTATTGAAGGCCTCCATCTGATTCCCAGCCCCCTGCTCTGCATGGCCCAGGCCTGCTGACCCATCCTCGGGGTCAGGTCCTGGCCATAGGGACCTTCCCTCCCCAGTATTCTGAAGCCTGATGTCATTCCCCTATCCCCTAAAGCCTCCTAGTTCTCTCCCACAAGAAAGAGGGGGCAATGGGACTCCTGTGACTGGGGACTCTTGGGCCTCCAGGGAGGAAGGTGTGCCGAGTGATCTTCCGCTGTAGTAGCCAGTGGGAGAGGAGAGCTCTTCCATTGGACTTTGTGGTCAACAGTTTTGCAATCCTGGGGGCGGAGGACTTGGAACTGAAGAAGGAGGACACGTGTGCATTTGCACTTGAACATACACACAGGCGTACCTGCATGAAAGGATGTGAATGCGAGTGCAGACATTAAGAAGCCCCATGTGTGTGCATACATACGTACAAGGGTGTGGGAGCCCCTGTGTACATGCATGCATGCGTGCAAACATGCATTCAGACCCTTTTGCACACGGTAGGTGGTCCTCACCTTCGTGCCAGGAATTCATCTCCTAAGGCTCGGGTGGGCGGGGCAGCTTCCTGCTGTGGCCGGGCACGTGGACGCCTGCCGTGCACACCTGGCCACACGGGCCCTCTGGCTGCCACCTGCCTCATTCATGCCTAGCGATTCACTTCTCCCGTGTGCCCTCAATTTGTCCCCCGGTTTACCTTCCTTCCATCCCTCACCCCACTGCGATCACTTTGTTTTGTGTTATTTTATACAAACTAAAACCACAGCATGGAATAAGTGAACAGGAGATGCCCAGGGCCCCTCCTCCTTCTTTTAACAAACATGTTCAGGGCCTGTGCCAGAGACACAGGCCAAATGAGGCTCTCTGCCTGTTCCCACAGTATTCACAGTGGAGGGAGGGGCTTCCCCTTGTCTCCATGCTCACCCTGCCCCCCAGCCCATACTCATGGTACAGCCAACACCAGGCTAGACACATGTCCAGAGCAAGGAAATCCTGTGCCCCAGTCCAACCAATGGCCCCACTGGGTGCCTTCATGACTAGTTATCACTTATGGGGGCCCAGAGTCCACATGTGACCCACACAGCCATGGGGGGCGAGGCTGCTGCTACCGGTCCATTTTCCAGAATAAGGAGGCACAGGCCAAGGGGGTTGAGTACTTCACAGCCACAGAACGTGCAGGAGGTAGAGCAGGACACACCCCTACGTCTATCAGATGCACTATAGCCTGTGTTGGCCACACCTGTGGGACTGGTGATCCCCGCACTGTCAGAGGCTCTCACCCGCAGTCCCTGGCAAGGACCAGATGGGAGCTGAGGCTTCGGGAGGAGGGACACGCTCTGGACTGCAGCCCAAGTGTCAGATCCCAGACTCTGCTCCTAGCAAAGGTGGGAGAAGCTGAGAGACACATGGTGAAAAGTCTCCCCCCAACACCAACCCATGGGAAGCAAGATTTGGCTTCTGTGGGGAGTTGATTTAAATCTCATGTCCATCGGTTAGAACACAAAGCACTGGCTACCCCCCTGTTCCTTTGGTTACCAGGAGGCTTACAGTCAAATTGGAGGCTCACCTAGATCAAGCAGCTGGTCCTGGGGTTGCTTATCTTGGTTCTTTTGTCTCATTCTTATTATACCTATTCTATGTTTTTAAAACCTTGTGTTTTTTATTTTTCAAAAAGATTTATTTTTTGATTGAGGTGGGTCTTTGTTGCTGTACATGGGCTTCCTCTCGTTGTGGTGAGAGGGGGCTGCTCTTCACTGTGGTACTCGGGCTTCTCACGGCGGTGGCATCTATCATTGTGGGGCACCAGCTCTAGGCACTCCGTAGCTGTGGCACACAGCTCAGTTGCTCCATGGCGTGTGGGATCTTCCTGGAGCGGGGATTGAACCCGTGTCCCCTGCATTGGCAGGTGGATTCTTTACCACGGGACCACCAGGGAAGCCCCAACTTTGTGCTTTTGAAAAATATATTTAATTCATTTGGCTGCATCAGATCTTCAGTGGCGGCGCGTGCGTTTTTTTAGTTGGGGCATGTGACCCCTTAGTTGTGGGAAAAACCCTGTGCTTAGGTGGAGAGCTGCTCAATATTTTGTCAAAAAGCAGATTAAACTGTGCTCCCCACCCCACCCACTCTCTCCTCTTTCACGAAGCAGCTAGACCCATGGGAAGGAAGACTGCTCTGAGAGTCAGGGGGCCTCCGTGCTCTGTGGGGTGTCACACACTCCCCAGCCTCAGCCTCACTGTTACCCCTTCCTGGACCCCTGTCTTTGCTCCCCCACCTCCCCGTCCCACGAGCCAAGGAGAGTAAGTGGTTCTGGGAGGCTAGATCTCCTGAGGATGGGCGGCAGGGCCCTGCGCCGAGCCAATGGGCTGGCCAGCATCTGGCGGGCAGGCACAGCCGTCTCCCTGGAAAACAAGATGCTTCTTATTGAGATAACGAATCGCTCCATTTAGATCCAGATTAACCTCCCCCAATTACCCCATTTTCTACCACATTTCACCAGACTGAAATCCCCCTCTGTCCACAGACTGGGCCCCGTCCCTCCTCTCTCCCAAAGCCATGCCCCCACCGCAGCCAACAGCTCCAGAAGGGCTGGCAGTGGCATGGTCCTTCCGTGGCCACACTGTCCTCTCATTCCGTTCTTTTTAGGGGGGTGAGAGGAACGGGAAGTTTGATGCAGCTGCCACTCTGAGGAGTGGGAATTTTTATTTTATTTTATTTTTTTTTTAGCTCATTCTTTGAAATAAGGATGCAATATGGGATCAATTTTTGATGACAGTGAAGTAAAAGGGGAAAATAGTAGCAATTTTCTCTTCTGAACATGCCCTATTTAATGGAAGGATGTCACAGTGGAGTTTTATCCAGAGGAGGGAGAGGGCCTGGTTCCCAGGGACACACGGTCAATCAGAGATGCATGGTAGAATCTCAGTCTGGGGGTGGCTGGGCACCCCTCCCCATCCCCCATGAGGATCGCTGCCAGGGTCCAGGACTTAAGATGGAGTGAGACTGAGGCCACAGGGCTCCCTGTCATCTTCTGGGGCCCAGCTGCATTGACTGTCTCCCCTGACCCAGCATCAGGGTGGACCCTCCCTGCCTTGTACTCTGCTGGGCTCGGCCTGCATCACAGTTCTAGAGCTGAGACCATTCCCCCCCACCCCCACCCCCGCCGGGATCCGGTGTTAATTAGGGTTATAAAAGCCTGCCCAGTTGCTGCTTCTACCTTCGTGTTGAACCTAGGGAGCTGAGCTTCATTGAGCCTGGAACTGGGGGAGGGGGTGGAGAATGAGTGTGGAGGCAGATGGCGGAAGGGGATGAGACACTCAAGTGCCAGGTCCTGAGCTGCCATGACTGGGGGCGGCCAGGGCAGCCGGGGCTCTTGTCTCGGGGCTCAGGAAGCGGTAAGGAGAGGTGCAGAGGTGGGGGGCTTTCTCAGTGTAGGTGCTTCTCAGGGGAGACTGCAGGAGGAACTGTCAGCATCAGACATGAACTGGAGTCAGACACGGGCTGTGCGGAATCGGGGAGCCTTCAGACCCAGTCCAGTAGAAATCTGAGGTCCCCTGCTGGGTATCAGGGAACTGGCCCTGCCCTGGCCAGCCTCAGCCCACCCTTCCTGAGGTCCAGTCCCCTCTGGCCATCTGTCTTTCCAGGCCTTCCTCACCTTGCTGTGCACAGACCGGGACAGGAATGAATTGGAGCCGTACCTCAAAGGCCTGAGCAGCTCAACCACAGACATCTCATTCACAGACACATGAAGTCACGCCAGGTAGCTTGTGACCCACGAGCACAGCACACGGTCATGCCAAACCACACAGAACCCACAGCTATGAAGATAAGCAGCCACGTGCCTGCGCAAGCTGGGTCCCTGCCCAGCTGCAGTCCTTATAATCAACAACTTTGACTTTACACAGTGAGCAGAGCACTGGCCTCTCCGGAGCCTATTTCCATCCACCACTCATAACCCACTACATATAAGCAACACACAGCCCCCAACCCAATCTTACAGACTCTTCATTGTGAAGCCAAAGGGGTGCTGGCAAGAACAAACCCTTCTGCCTCCTCTAGGTACCCCGTGGAGCGGAAGCCGAGGGGCAGGGCAGCTCCTGCCTAGAAATGCCTGCAGATCCCAGGAGGGGAGTGGGGAGATGGTGTGCTGGGCCTGGCATCCCAGTGCCCGCCTGTTGACAGATGCCACCCAGAGCCACACCCACCTCCCTTTCCTCCTCGACTGTGGCCGGGCCTCTGAAATAATTAGCAATTCTGCTCAACAAAACGCTAGCCCGATGGGATAATAAACTCCAACATCTGTCAGAAGAGCGAGCTCCTATGGAACTGCCAAGAGAAACATTTTTCTCCTCATTCAATTCACATTTAAATCGAAAACAACCCCTCCAAGTCTGTGCCAGGCCGGCGGCACGGGGCTCTGGGAGCCCACAAGCTGTTCCCGGGCCTGCAAAGAGGTTTGGACAAGTGGCGATCACTCACTCAAATTAACAAATCATTTTATTTAGAAATGAGAATTTATAAGTGATGGATGGCTTGAGAGCTCTGGTCGGGGGAGGGAGCCAGCCATCAGCCCTGCTTCTGTGCTGGGGGTGGGGAGTGGTGGGCAGCCCTACGTCATCCCTTCCCCCATGCCCCAGGCAGAAGGGCCCCCAGAGAGCTTCTGTCATGGGAGCCAGCCCTCTCCATCTCCACAACCCTCCAGTGTGGCAGGCAAGCCAGGAATTATGCTGCTGTTCTGCAGTGAGAAATTGAGGCTCAATGAAATGCCCAAGGTCCCCAGTTGCTCCTGCCAGCCTGAGAAGGTCACAGACCCTACTCTGAGGGCACTTATTCCAAAGCAGCTTCCTGGACCTGCAATTCCACCTCTGGGCTGCAGGTGGTGCTGCACAGACAGCACTGAGTCCTGTGTGAGTTCTGGCTATAGACAATCATGGCTTTATCCAATACAACATTCTTCTGTTTTTAAATTAATATTTACTCATTTACTTGACTGCATCAGGTCTCATTTGCAGTACACAGGATTTCTGACGTGGTGCATGGGCTCTGGCTTCTCTAGGCACTTGGACATCTCTCTAGCTGTGGCACTCAGTTTATTTGCCCTAAGACAGCTTAGTTGCCCTGCGACATGTGGGATCCCAGTTCCCTGACTAGGGACTGAACCTGCTTCCCCTGCACTGGAAGGTGGATTCTCAACCACTGGACCACCAGGGAAGTCCCTAGAACTGCATTCCTGAAAAGAAGCCACGGAGACTTGGGTTCTGGGCCTAGGGTCTCCAATTCACTGTCAGCACCATGACGGATACACACTTGGACTGCCAAGGGCCTCCCCAGCTATGAGGGCTTCTGAGGACCAGATACCAAGTACTGATGAATGGGGGAAAACAAGGCTGACAGGTGAGCCTCAGTTCTGGCCAGGCCCCTCCCTGGGGACACCAGAATGCTCATATGTCCTCCAACTTCCTCCTTCAGTGCCTGTGTATCCCCATCAGTGCCTGCGTGCCCTCGTCAAGGACTCTGCCGCTCTGTCTGTAATTTCCCAGCAGACTGTTCTTTCTTAGAGGAAGGGACAATGCTGTTTTTTTTTTTTTTTTTTCCATCTAGCGGCCCTAGTGCCCAGCTCTTGGTAACTGTTTGGTGAATAAACAAAAGAATGAATGAATGTCTAGCTGCACAGCCACTCAAGAGGCATGAGACAGGGGCTCGATAATACCTGGTTATCATGACACTCTCTCACCTCCACGCTTTTACACACAACACTCCTTCTGCACGGAAGGCCATTCTCCTCCTCTGCCTGGACAACCGTTTCCTGCCTCTTAATGCCCAGCTTGGTTGCACCCTGTGCTGGGCTTCTTTCTGCTTAGCCTCTCATAGTTCTGGTTACTGAGGGGCAGGTACCAGGCTGGTTTACAAGGCTGGCCATCCTAGGCCGGGTTCTCTTGAGGTCACAGTGGGGTCTGATTCTTCTTGCATCCCACCCTTGGGCCAGAGCTGGGTCTGTGGGGGCTGAGGGCACAGTTGACCTCTGAGAGTTTCTCAGCTTAAGCAGCTTGTCAGGAGCTGCTGAAACAAACCCAGAAATGCCCCTGGTGGGTAGAGGGGAGTGTGGAGAGGTGAGAAGACAGGAGGCAGAGCCACAGGGACAGACAGGAGAGGAGTGAATACCAGGAAGGCAGGATGAAGAGGGGACAGCGTGCTGGGGCTGACACTAGAGGCTGGGCTGAGATCCCTACTCCTCCTGTAGGCAGGCCACCTCGTTGCAGGAGGCCCAGAGGATGGTTCCTCCTCCCTAGGCTGTTATGACCATGAGCTCAGAGGCTCCACCATCGGGAGACCTGCTATGGGACATGCCTGCTGATTTGAGTCCCTTCCGAGGTGAGCGCCGGCAAGGATGGGGGCGCCCTGTGAAACCCAACCCTCTGTCCTGGACTCCTCGGGCACTGCAGGAAGTGTGGGGAGATGCTTCACGAGCCACGGGGCCACATCAGACTGAGACGGGATCTTGGGAAACCTGGGTCGTAGCTAGAGCTTATGAGTCTAGGGCAAGTTCCTCTTGCCTTCTGTGCCTCAATTTCCCCAAATGAAATATTCAACCTAGTCTGCCTGCCTGTAGAGGCAGTGGTGTGGGGATTGGAGAGAGGGAGACAGCTGTGACGGGGCTGGGCACCAGGAGTCACCAGGGTTTTCTAGGCAGGAACGCGTATGTGCGTTTGTGTCTCCCTGGGACACACAGATCGATACTACACACAGGCAAACATGGGCTGAGACGCACACTTGTACACGTATTACATGTCTATTAGTAGGCACTTATGTGAGGGCCTAGGCCTAACTGTGCGCCTGTGGCTGTAGACTGGGAGATAGGATGCAAGCACATGGCTTTACACACACACACACTTGCTGGTGGGCCACGCTGATGCAACAGACATCTCGAGATGGTAGAGCTCTCCCCTCCCTTCCTACCCCAGCTCACCGCTCTTCCAGCACACACCACACGTCTCTCACACCCCCATGCACGGAGGCTCTGCTCTGGAGAGCCCCGCCCTCCTCAGCCATACACACGGGCGTGCATATCCGTCCAGTGCCATCCCTGACATGCACATGGGGCATGTTCCAGCCAGAGACAACCTCTACTGAGCAGACACACATTCTACTTGTCTTCGGGGAGGGTCCTCCTATCACTGCTATGAACTCTAAAGGGCACTTGGAGTTCTATTTTGCTGACGCCAGGGTTCCCTGGGGCTGGGCAACCCAGGAAGGTCCAGCGCCACCTGCTTGGCCCACCCTGCTCAGCTCACCACCTGTACAGAGGCCCGGCTGGGCATGGGCAGGTGTCTGCAGGGCTCCTGCCATTCAGGCTCCTGGCAGCGGAAGGGGAGACTCAAACTGATGCTCAGGAAGCTGCATCCCAGGTGGGGAGATGAGGCTCTCCCCACTGAGCCAGGAGAAAGGGCTGGCTCCTCCTTCTTACCACTTTCACCCCTGCTCACGCTCAGGCCTGCACTGTGGGTGGCAGTCGCAGTGCCCCCGGCCTCCCTGCTGTGACTGTCCTCTGACAGCCCGTTACACATCCTCATATTACTTGTCTACCCTCTGCCTTCCCTCTGGACCAGAAGGTCTCCAAAGGCAGGACTGGGTTTGCTCCGTCACTGTCAAGCTCCCAGCAACCAGCACAGGGCCTGGCACACAGGTACGTACTTGGGGAATGAATGCGTGGGCAGCACCTGACATGACAGGTTCAGGTGAGATGGGCTGCGAAGGGAGAAAAAAGCCTCCATCCCTGGATGCAGCAACTGTATGAGTCCTGCAGAGATGTGAAGGTAGGAGGAGATGGCAGTGCCGTCTTGAGTCCCTCGGCCTTGGGGGCTGGAAGAGGGTCTCTGGAGGTGGGAGGGGTACAATCTGCAATGGCAGCGATGCGTCATGGTGGGGGTGTGCCCAGAGGAAGCTGCGAGTTTGGGGGAGGCTTCCTGGGCTGGGCTTAGAAGCCCTAAGGTGGAGGCCCGCACCTGCAAATGAGTGGAGAGCTGACAGGAATGTGTGGAGGTGGGGACTCGTGTCTGCTGGACAAGGGAGGACTTACAGACACGGAAGCCTAAAAGGTGGAGCCAAGGAAAGGTTTAGGAAGAGCGATCACGGGCAGATCTTGCAGGATCCGACCAGGTTGGATCCTTGCAGATCATGCAAGGAAGAACTTGTAGAGACTTAGATGGCTCCAGCTCTCAAATGGGCAGCAGAGGACATGGTGGCATCTCCTTCCAGACTCAGGGACAGGTTAATGGGCCATTGCCTGGGGCACAGGGTCAGGCCAGCCTGTCTCCAGCCCCATAATTAAAGAAGGTGTTCTGGTTCCCTGATGTCAAGGATCTGTGTCCCAGCATTCCTCGGTCATGATCTTGTGAGCCAGGACTTGATCTTGTGCCTCTGAACTGAACTTGGAATTTAACCTGTGAAGCATGTGTGACCCAGCAGGTGACCCTGAGGCCACGACACAGCCCAGGACTGCATCTTGCCTGATGAGTAAACCTGTAGGACACGTTCCCAAGCTGTGACCCATGGAGCTCACAGCACTCTCACAGGAGAACACGGCGCCTTAGATGCGGGGCATATGGGCAGGTGTGGCTGAGGTCTTGAGTGATTCTGTGGGACATGGTGGGAGTGCACGCAGGGAGCTGCTGGCCTTCCCCAAATCTGGCTGTGACACCCAGGGTTGGCATCCTTAGAAATGCCTCCCTCAGCAGAGCTGGGGAGCCAGGGATGGTGACCCAGGGCAGGGGGCAGCCAGTGCCTCTTCTGGGCCAGGACTTGGTTTTCTTGGTTTCGCCATGGAGACCCAGGAAGGCTTGACCTCCACTCCCTTCCCACCACCCCCTGCCCCCATCTCTCCTCCTAAGAGGAAAATCACAGGGAAGCAAATCTTGGGGGGAGAAAGCAGAATGTTTTTAATTAAAAGTTTAAGAGAATTTACATCCCGAGGGAGTGGAAGCAAGAGAAGGCGGGGAGAGAGTCGGGGGCGGGTGCGAGGGAAAGTAGGCCATGCCAGCCGAGGGCTCCAAGCCCCATCCTTCTAGCCGCCCGGGGTCCTCACTGCAGCAGGTTCTGAGACACTGAGAGCTCTCTACGCCGATGGGGGCTCAGAAGCTGCAGGTTTTCCATCTGGGAATGGGTCAGCGGAGGTGGGGCCAGGGGAATCAACAGAGATAGCTCCCTCTGCTTGGCCCCAGCTCCAGGGCCCCCAGGCCAGAGCCATCCTGCTGGGTCAGGGACAAGGCCTGGCCACATGTGGTCCATTGGGGGTCTCTACATGTGTCCTGTACACAGTCCACCGTTCAAACAGCCCCCATCTCACAGCCAGACCCGACCCTGGCTGGGGTGGGTGAGTGCTAGTGTGGGGGGTGCTTGGGGTAAGCCACCCTCTGTGAGACTGTGTCCACTGGGGCCCAGGAGGCACATAGGTAATAATGAAAGATCACTGGGGCTCTTAGGAACCAAGTGTTTATCGCACACCTGGGGCTCAGTCCATCCACACAAGGCCACCTGAGCCGAGCAGAGGCCACCTGGCATCCTGCCTCATCCTTGCCTGCCATTACATGTGCCCACATTGGAGCTCATTAGCTGAGCCCACCTTGGGCCTGACTTGTCCCCAGGTATGACCAGGAGCGCACAGGTGCCCCCCCCCCCCCCAAGGCAGGGCTCAGTCAGGCCTG
This sequence comes from Ovis canadensis, assembly GCF_042477335.2. Classification (NCBI taxonomy): domain Eukaryota; kingdom Metazoa; phylum Chordata; class Mammalia; order Artiodactyla; family Bovidae; genus Ovis; species Ovis canadensis. The sequence goes on along the minus strand of NC_091263.1, from coordinate 64,578,030 downwards.
AACCATCCCTTCTTCCTGACCCAGAAAGGACACTGACACTCAGGCTCTGCCCACTGACCTCCACCTGCTCACCAGGCCCTGGGTTTGGGATATGCATTGGGGAGGCCTTGTGCAGGTCCCGGTGCATGTGGCATGCCCTGTGTGCAGGGGGCAGGGCCAGAGCTGACCTGTGAGGGGGCCCCAGGCCTAGAAATCTTCCCTCGCCATGTCCACTCCTACCCAATCCTGGGAGAAGGAAAAGGCGAGGGGAATATGTGACAGATGAAATATTTTGCAAAATGAGCTAATTACACGGCAGTCACCCAGGGAGATGAGATTAGCAGAATATTTGATAAAAGGAGGCCTAGGTATGCAGATGAGTGGTGGGGAAAGGTGTGTGCATGCACACACACACACACACACGTGCTCCTCCACCACCACTCCCTCTCCAACAAGCCTGTCTTTGGGTGGGGGCTTTTGCTTGTGGTGGGGGTCCTGCATGTGAACATTCGAGACTCAGAGGGTCTCAGCCATGCTCCCCTACCCCAAGCTAATCTGCAGCCACAACGGACTCTGTGTGACCTTCCCTCCCCACCCCCAGGGCCCCTGCATGCTGTTCCTTTCCTCAATGCTTTTCCCCGCCCTCTGACAGGCAGATTCCTCCATCCTTCCAGCCTCAGCCTCAGTGCTATGAATCCACACTTCAAGGTAACTGGGGTGCTTTTCCACATGCTCCCAAAGTGAGGTCAAGTGATGGGGATCTTTGCTGTGGACCAAGCCCCCTCCATGCGATAACTCCATGGCGCACGCATGTCTATGAACTGATCAAGTCTCACCTTGGATGACCCTCTTGGCAATCCTACCGGGTGGACTCTTACCATCCCATTTTACAGATAAGGAAACTGAGACTCCAGGATGGGAAATCACCAGCAAAGGCCATACAGCTGGTGCAGCGGTGCTGCACCTGAGACCTCACTTGGCCCTTCTGCCTCCTGACCCAGATGCCGGCCTGGTCCATGCCTTGGAGGCCTTGGTCTCCTGGGTGAGTCACCCTCGAAGACTCATTTCTCGAAAACCTACTGATGAAGTGGGTGGGGGTCTCATTCATAAGTAAATAGGGTTTAAAGATTCAGCTCTGCCATGTGGCCCAAGGATGAGGCCCCCAAGTGGTGGAACAGCCTTGGTTAAAGGGCAGGGAACCTGAGTTCTCCCCAGGCTCAAGGCAAGTTGCTCCCCCTCTCTGGACCTCTGTTCCCCTGTCTGTCTGTGACAGGCACCCCACAGTACAAGCCACCAGCCAGAGGCTGCCCACCTCTGCCCCCACCCAGCGCTGAGGTTCGCCCACCTACCCACACCTGCACGGCTCACACGTGCATGTCAGCTGGCCTGGCTCAGGCCCTCTCGAGTCCTCTCCTGGAGTTCTGATTCCTTGCCTGGACCCCGTCTCACTGCCTGTCCATCCATCTGTCCATCTGCTGGACTGTTCAGGCCCCCTCTCCTCTGATATCTCTGGATCTGATGACTGGGAACCCAGGGAGGAGAGGGCTGGCACTGGGGCCCGGGAGGTCAAAGACCTTCTGCACAGAGGGTGGATAAGCCCCAAATCTAGCCTTCAAAGGCTTGGAGGCTGACTCTACCAGGGAGTCCTCCTGAGTCATGCCAAGGTGACACTGTGCCTGACCTGAGTCCAGGTTCCTGCCTATGGCTGTCTTTGCTGCTTCCAGCCACTTGCCCAGCCCAGGTTGGGCAGTCCTGTGGGTGAATGGGTGAGGCATGGGAGCTGCCCCACTGGCCCATCCGCCCCAACCGCCCAGGAAGGGGCTGGACCCCAGGGACCTGGGCAGCTGGCGGATGGGGCCTCGTACCCTGGCTATCTTGATAACCAGGCTCCAGCTGGTGTTGACACAGCAAACATGCTGTGACTCCCATTAGCCGAGGTACAGAGTGGGCAAACACCGGAAGGCTGGAACAAAGGGCCTGGCAACCGTGACCAGCCTCTCAAATACGGGCCCCAAGGCCCGTGCCAGGAGGCAGGAAGCATCGAGCAGCCTGGACAGCGTGGCCCACAGAGGTGGGAGCTGGGGACGGGCTTTGGATGAGGTGTTAGGAGAGAGGGTAGAGCTGGCATGAGGTCCTACAGCCTCGTGTTGGCCTACCAGCGGGGCGGGGCGGGGCTGAAGGAGCACAGGGTCAGTCTTGTCCATTGGGGTCCATCCCACCTCACATCGGCATGGTGCCCACGCTCAGCTGATGTCACCACGGCCTGGACATAAGCTCTGATGACAGATCTGTGAGGCTGCGCTTGTGGTTCTACTGGACAGGTAAGAAAACTGAGGCTCAGAGAGTGTGAGCATTACCAAGGGCCTGGTGCCGCTCAAGGGGAGTGTGCGGGCTGAGGCCCTTAATTCTTGGCCACATCTTGCTCACCTGTATCACGTGCCACATTCCACCTTCCTAATGGGGACTCTTGGTCAGAGGTTCTTTTGGGGGTAGTGTAAGGTCAGGACGACCCAGCATGTGGTCACTAGGTGAGGTCGCAGCTAGACTCCAAGCAACAGCACCCACATGGGGCACAGCCCATTCCTGCCTCTATCTCGAGGCCTACCTCCCAGTGCCTCCATGCACGTGCTCTGCGGAGCCAGCCAGAGGTGAAGCCCTCCGCCTCCGCGTGTGGGCAGATGTCCAAACATGCCACGCACACACTCTTTCTACCTCTGGCCTTTGTACTCTGCTGTGCCCTCTGCCTTGGATCCTCTTCCTTCCTCTCCTCTGCCTGGCTGAGACTCCAGTAACACTCTTCTTTTCCGCCATCCCAATTCCCCTAGAGATGGTCAATATCCATGGGCTCAACACCCTGGATCCACACTTTGTGGCACGGGTCACACCCCTGCCACCTTGAGCAGACAGTATGCCTCAAAGTAGGTGCCCTGCAGGTGTCCCTGTTGCTGGTAACCTAGGCTGGCATGTATACACAGGAGGTGCTCAGCACTCAGTAAACAGAGGCTGAAGGAAGCAAAAGACACGGAAGACCTGATATCCCATGACACGCTGAGGCAGGGTCGGCCTCACAGGCCCCTGGCCAGGGTCACTATGGTGCTGGGGGCTGGTCCAGCCTTCAGGTGTGGGCTTGGAGAAGACAGCTGAGGGGTCCACGAGGGACCTGAGGCCCTTCTCAGCACCCAGAACCCCCCATGCCCTCCCCACCCGCACTCCCACAGTTCACTCTTCTTCAGACACCCACTGCTACAGACACTGCTCGCTGGGTATTCTGAGCCACAGAAAACAGGCTGAGAGAGATGACTGGCTGCTGGTGGTTTCGAAAGGGCCGTGTTTACAGATACGCAGTGACCACCCCAGAACTCAGGCGGTGGGCCCTTCCGCCTGCCTCTGCCACCTCCCCATCCTCTCTGCCCTCCAGTGGAAACAGTTATGCACAGGCTGCACTTTCCTGGCTCCCTTCCCAGCCCACAACTCTTGTCTCAGCAGATTCAGTCTGAGTCACTTCAGTGCTGGGCCAGGGCTCGTGCCTTCCTTCTTCCTTTTCTCCACCTTCGGAAACCCCCAGGCACTGCCCCTCTGCCAACCTTCCAAGGCTCAGCTCAAACACCACCTCCTCCCGGTTGTCTTCTTAGACTTGCCCTCCCACGTCAGCTGATCTGCACACCTTGTAGCTTGTTTTCCGTCCCCTCGAAGTCTGTCATCCTGGAGGGCCACTAGCCTGCCCTGCCTTAGACGCACACCACCTCCCCCAGCCCTTGTACACGAGGATTTCAGAACAAAGGGCCAGACGCTATTAAAACTCAATTAAATTTCTCACTTCTCTGATCCTGAATTAGACTGGCCTGTCCCTGTGGCACCTGCAGGCCCTTTTACTCTGCTTCCTAGCATCTGTGCCCCCTCCCCCTTGCCAGCTAGGACCCCCGGGGAGGTGGGCAGAGCGGGAGAGGCTCCTCCCACAGTGCTGGCCTCTGGGGAAGGAGTCCAGCAAATCAATCACCCTTGGTCCCAGGGTTCATTTTCTCCATTTGGCCAGTGGCCCACCGCCCTACCCCATGCCCTAGATTCCCCCTCCTGTGGTGGGCAGGGGGCAGGGGTGTTAAAAAGTGAACACATGGCAGTGAGTCCCAGCCTGCATGTGCAGCCAGCTGCCCTGACCAGCTGTTCTCCAGGGTCCCCCAGTAGAGCTCCTGCCCTTGCTTGTCTGGCAGACCCTCACCATTTCCCTTCTCAACCCTGGGCTTCTTCCTCTCTGCCCCAGTCAGCACAGCTCTGTTTCTCCATTCCTGGGAGCTAGGGAGGGGTAGGCACACTTGCTCAGGAGCCAGTGGAGCAGGGGGAACCATTACCCTGTCGCAGCCAGTCAGTGGCTGGGTTGGCATCACCACTGAGCCTCTGTTTCCTCATCTGTAAAATGGGAATTCTGCCCCACCGTGAGCGGAGAGAGGCACCACACCCAGGGTCGGGCTGGGGCCAGTGGAGAAGGTTTACTGAATGACAGAGAGAGCAAGTGAACGACAGGGAGACTGAATGTTGCCCCCAGGGCATGCACCTGGCCTCACAAGCAGGGCACCGGGTAGGAGAGGCTCAGACACGTCCTGGGGTGAGACCTGGGCCTGGGGTGCCTCGGTCATGCATCCCACAGGAGGTGGGCGCTGCTGGTCAGGGGACGCAACATGCCTGATGAGCAGCAGCAGTCAGCCTTGCCCTTCATCATGGGAGAGAACACGGCAGAGAAGCAGTGGGTGGGAGGGTGTGAGACCCTCAAGGACATTGCGCCTCTGGCCCCGAGACCCTTCCTTCGGCCAGTGAATGTGAGGAGTGACCACAGCTCTTCTGACCCCTCCTGAGGCCCCTGGACTTTGCAGGAGGAGCAGGGAAAGGAGCCTGCGCCATAGGGGTAATCCCAGGGACCAGGGAAGTCCAGCCAGAAAGAGGAGGGAATGACGGGGTTTCCCCGAGGATCCTTGGCCATTCCCTAGCCACACCCCTCCTGCACTGTCTCCCTCTGTTCCCAGGGAGGTCAGCTCCCTGTCCCGCTAGCTCAGCCTGGGCGCCCTCAAAAGGTCTGTGCGTTTTCAGCCACCCAGCAGGGATGCAGGTGGGGGCGGGCTCCCATATGTGCGTCCACCAGCCTAGGAGAAGCCTCTTTGCCCAGGGCTCACGCTGGGCCCCAGGACCCTCGGGTGCACAGCGAGTAGACGCTGATTCTTCATCCCTTCCACACCCAGGTGGCCCACCTCCTCCAAAGGGCTCCTTCTGACTCCCACTCCCGATTGGTTGCTCTTAGGCAGAGGTGTCCAAGGGCTCCCACACGGTGGCACCCGGTGGATGCCCATTCACTAACTCGACACTCCCTCATCCCCAGGGGGCCCAGCTGGCTCCCCTGGGTGGTAGTGGCACCTTGCCAGGAAGCGGCGGCGCTGTTTGGGTGAGGGGAGAATAATTAGCCGTAAACGCGGCAATCAGGGAGAAAAGGCTGCTTGGGCCCTCGGCGCCCACACGTGCGCCTAATTGGCTCCACGTGTCCGTGGCTCCTTTTAAGAGCAGGAAAAGTGGAAGGGTCAAGATCTCTTAATGGTCATAATGGAAGGGAGGCAGAAGCCGCTGCTAGGCCCACGTAAACACCTTTTAATTGCTCAGAGAAGGGTGGGCGGAGGCAGCCGCTGCTGCAGAATTCCCTGCCTGTGTGTCCACCATTCGTGTGCCTTTCAGAACTCCCCTGGTCTGGAGTCAGACCCAGAGGGTGGCCTCCAGCCAGGACCCAGAGCCGCAGCCCTAGCCTCTGTTCTGCAAATCCTCAGGAGGCTCCGGCTCTGGGCCAGGCCTTGGCAGCAGGTGGGACCCCTGGCCCTGCCTTCCCAGGACCCCTCTGCTTGTCCAACCTCCATCCATGAATGTATCTGTGGACCCAGCTTTGATCTGGCCTTCAGCTGCCTCCAAGGGCGAACATTCCCCCTGCAATCCATGACGCCTCCTCCAGGCTGCCCCAAGCCCACTCTTTCCCCTTTGAACTGCAGGGATCATGCTCCTGTTCGGGCTGCTCCATCCTGTCTGCATCTCTTCAAGGTCCCCAATGTCACCCTGCTTCTGAGGTTTCTATAATGACTGCAGCTCTCTGTTTCATCAGACCAGTGGTTTTCAACCAAATGGGACTCTGCCCCCAGAGGATATCTGGCAACACTTGGGGACATTTCTGGTTCTTGTAACTGGGAGAGTGATGTACACTGGCCTCTAGCAGGCAGAGGGTCAGGATGCTGCTTAACCACCTGCAATGCCCAAGACAGCCCCCACAGCAAAGAATCATCCTGCTCAAAATGTCCATAGCACCAATACCAAGAAACCCTGTATGAGGTGAAGTCTGAGAAAGGAAGCAGTGAGTCGGGGAGCCGGGCAGAACGCTGTCCCTCCTGACTATGGCAGGTGGTGCCCCACAGCCCCTGGCCCCGTGGCTCCCTCCCTGGCTCATTCCTCCTGCTCCTCTGAACACCAAGCCCAGAGCGCAGTTCCTGAACAGACCCAGCCACTGCCAACAATGCATCAGTTTAATTGGGTTAAGTGGCCATTAGCGGCAAAAGCAGGGCGGCTCTGTGCAGAAGGGTTTTTAATTTTACTTTTTAAATGATGCTCGCTCCCCAGAGAGGCCACTGATGGTGGGAATGCTGCCCACTGGAACCCCTAGGACCAGAGCCACTGATGTACCTCCCCCCTGCCCCATCCCTCTGGGCATCACGGGGTTGGGCTAGGAGGGCTGCTCAGTGTCTTGTCTCCACTGCCCAAGGAAGACGCAGCGGGGGCAAGGCCTGGCCCAAGGTCATTAGGTCATCCCAGAGCTAGTCCCTGCCAGAGCGGACCCACCTGCTCTTTCCTTGGCCCTGTCCCCTTGTGGATAGCAAGCACCTGACCACTAGCAGCAGCACAGAGGAGGGCAGTACTGGGGTTTGGAGCCCGAGTACCCGAATCTATAGTCTAGTTTTGCTCTGAGATCTGGGGCAGCGGTGTAACCTCTCTGGGGCTGCTTCCTCAAATGTAAAATGGGAATATATGTATGTACATATGTGAAAGTCTCTCAGTTGTGTCTGACTCTTTGTGACCCCATGGACAGTAGCCCGCCAGGATCCTCTGTTTGTGGAATTCTCCAGGCAAGAATACTTGAGTAGGTTGCCATTTCCTTCTCCAGAAGATCTTCCCGACCTAGGGATCAAACCCTAGTCTCCTGCATTGCAGGCAGACTGTCTACAGTCCAAGCCACCAGGGAAGCCCAAAATGGGGATAGGAAGGGGTAACTCTGGATTGCAGGGAGGATCTGCAGACATCTGAAGTGTTTCAGCTTATCTTAGGCTGTGCACTTGGTAGAGACTCAGAAAGAGGCCAGCAATTGAGAGAAATTATTTCTGCCTTTTTAGGGGAAATGTCCTGAACTCTGATTCAGCACTGAATCATCTGTGGACCACTGAGAAATACTGGAGCCCAGCCTCATCCCTACATAATCTACTATATGCGGTCTAGGGTGGGGCCTAGGCATCATGATTTAAAAGCCCTGCAGGTGACTCTAGTGTGACCACGGGGGCTGCACGAAGGCAAAGATGCAAAAGCATGGGCTCTGGAAAGGTCTGGGCCCCCAGGACAATGAGAAGGAGCTGAAGGAACACAGGCTCGGGGTGGTGTGAGGGTGGGAGGGCAGAGCTCAAGGGCCAGTCTCCAGGTCCTGGATCTCGGCCAGAAATTCATTGCCTCCAGCTTATTTGAGGTTGGAGGTGTAAAGGTGTCCCTGAGATCAGGCTTCTAGCTGCCACACTGATGTCCCTTAACAACCTGCTCTGGCATGGCTGCTCTGGCTCTGGGTTTCCATTCTCTAGGAACCATGCTCACTGAGCCACACTGCCCTTGGCCTTGTCCCTGACAGCAGCCTGGGATGCCCCACAGTGGGGTCACGTCTCACCTCCCATGGCCTCTCCACTGAGCTCCATAGCAGGGGTGCCCAGGATGGTGCTAAAGGTGACACAACCTTCAGAGACACTGTTTTCACTGTGGCCTTTATAAATGATGACTCCTGGAGCTGTGAAACCGGAAGTACTGGGCAGGGATGGTCTCATGTCCCCATTTTCCAGAGGGATAAACTAAGGCCTGGGACAGGATGAGACTGAGAGCTCCAAGAGGACGGGAATGGGGCCTGTCCTTCCTCACTGCACTTCCAGCACTGGCCTGGCACACAGTAGGCCTTTAGTGAGTGCTGAAGAATGGACGGAGGAAGGAATACAACCAAGAGATGACCTTCCTGAGGAAGGGGCTCTGAGAGAGGCTCCATCCGGGAGCACAAGAGAGTCCTGACTTGGGTCCAGCTCTGCCTCCAATGTGCTCTAAGAACTGAGGCACCTCCCTACCCCTCCTGGAACTCGAGACCCAAACAAAGCAGGCTCTGTCTCAAAAGACCCATCCTCCGGGATAGTAGATGTCCCTAGAAGGTCCCCTCCATGTCTCCTAAGCTGAGGCCCTAGCAGGTGTCCTGGGCTTCAGGAGGCTGCTTGCCTGGCATTGCGAAATCCCTGACTTGGCCTGCTCTGCTTGACTCTTGGCTGGGAAAAGCACTCTGTGCAGCTTGCAGAAACTGTTACAAACAACTGACTGTCCCTGATTAGGTGAGGCAATGAACTTCCGTCCTGCGTTGCTCGGTCCCCTCCTTTTGAGCCGCACATTAAAACTGCAGACCAGGGCAAGCAGATTTAAGTTGGATTCTTGGATGGCGTCCAGGGTGAGAGGGACAATGGAGTGTGGAGAGGTCCAGACCCCCAACATCCCTCTCTCCACATGCACTCAGGCTGCAAACACATGTGGGAAAGGAGAAAAGAGCCAGAGCTTGATTAAAAGCAAAATGAACAACAATGAAGAGCAAAGCTCATCTTGAACAACTAGGACCAAGGCAGGTGAAGGAGTCCTCTCCTTGCCCCAGAGATATAAACAGGAGCATCTTCTGGGTCTGGAGCAGGGGGTGTTGCAGTAGGAGGGGTTCATTGGCCGGGAGAGTGCTGGGCTCCATGCACACCTCTGGACTAACGTGGGCACGGAGGGGCCTGGCTTAGGGTCAGAGAGACCTGGGTTCAAATCCTGGCTCGGCCATGTCCTGGCCTAACGCATGGCATGTCCGAGTCTCAGTGTCCCTCTCCCTAGGGGCTGCTGTGAGATGACACGATAGACTCAGAGCATGGTAAGCACCTGATCAGTGAGTGCCTCGTCCCGTCGTTCCTCCCTGGAGAACCAGCGTGCACCAGGCCATGGGCACCTGGGCTGGACTCGGTGGGAAGGAGGCAGACATCCACACTGTCTCTGGGGCAGAGTCCGGCATGTGGGGCGTAGGGAGAGGCTGGGGATCAAGACCCCAGGCTCTGGGCTCCCCCACCCCCCAGCTGCGAAGGCTGCCTGCTTCTCCAGGAGTGGGGAAAGGAGCTGGGGGAGTGACTCCAACCCTGGGATGCTCAGAGGGGCTGGGCAGGGCTGGGCCCTGGGCTCCCTGTGTAGAGGGCAGGTGGGGTATCCGTTGTTACCACTGCTCAGCAACCCCTGCCAAGGTAACTGGTCCTAAAACCAGGGTGGGAAGCAGGCGTAAAGGGGGACGCTTCCCAAAACTGTCAGCTGGTTTCGGCACAAGTTCAGGGCTTGTGGCCTGTGCTCTGTGCACTGGTCAGCTGGGGAGGGGGCAGGCTGCAAGGCGAGGAAGTAGAGGGCAAGCAGGGGATCTGCAGTGAAGTGGGGAGAGAAGGACAAAGAGAGAACGAGAGAAAGGAGGGCAGAGTGTTCAGTGTTAGGCACAAGGCACAGAGGTGGGCCGTGGCGTGCTGGCTGCATGAGGCAGGGAGACGGTTCCTACAACCAGGGGACACTGTTGTACCTCACAGGGGTGACTGTCCCAGCTGAAGGCTTGGCTCTGCCTCCTCCCCATGACAGTCCACTTCCCCAACTATCTCCCTGCCTGTGACTAGGAGAACCCCAAAGTCAGGCTGGGCCCACCTCTGGGCCCTCTGGGTCCACACTGGGTGGGATGCCCTCAGGGTCCCCCCAACTCTGGTCCTGGATGCCAGCCTTTTCCTAGTTCATGATCCCAAGTCACCTGGCACAGGCAGGGGATGCCAGGGGCACAGGAGGGCCCAGCTCCTGGAGAAGGGGTTCCTAGTTCCCTCCCAGGGCCTGGATGTGGTGGGGGTTTGGCTGCTCTGATTTGACCCTGCTGGGACCCTTGCTTGTGTGGTCTTGCTCATTAAAAAAAGACAGCTTTACTGAGATACTATAAAATTCACTCACATAAAATATACAAGTCAGTGTTGGTTTTTTTTAGCCTTTCAGAGTTGTGCACTCATCACCACATTCTAATTTTAGAATATTTTCAGCATCCCCAAAAAGAAACCTTGTACCCATTAGCAGACACTCCCTATCCCCTCCCTTCCAGCCCTAGGCAACTGCTAATGTAGTTTCCATTTCTATGCTTTGGCCTATTGTGGACATCTCACAGATATGGGATCACACAATAGGTGTTCCTTATGACAAGCTTCTCTCCCTCTACATAATGTTTTCATATTCATCCACGTTGTCCATCCACTTGTGTACCAGTATTTCAATCCTTTCTACTGGACGCATCTCTGTGACACAGGCAGGCGCAGCAGCAGTTTGTGCCTCTGATCTGGGGGCAGCCTGGACCCCCTGTCTTCTTTCCTACACAACCCACCCAGGGTACCCTGCAGCTCCAGGAGCCCTTTCCCACCTGCTCTCCTGGGGGTGGATCGAGTACCAGGGTCTGCTGGCTTTGTAGATCTGGTCAGAGGGACCAGCAGGTCCTGTCACCTCGCAGGACCATGGTGTCTTGGAGCTGGCAGGCACAAGCTCTCAGCAGAGATGGGAACACTGAGGCTCAGAGGCAAGTGGAGAAGTCGTGGGCAGAACAGGAGCTCCAGCCTCCAACATCACATGGTTGTGGCCTTCTTTCTAAGGTGTTCAGGGGCCTCCACAGTCCCTCTGCCTGAGTCTGCAGGCTACCTTCCCAGCCACTAATAGGTCGCTATCCTGGCCAGGGAGGATTCCCAGGTGGCTCAGTGGTAAAGAATCTGCCTGCCAGTGCCGGAGACACAGGTTTGATCCCTGGGTTGGGAAGATCCACTGGAGAAGGAAATGGCGACCCACTCCAGTATTCTTGCCTGGAGAATCCCCTGGACAGAGGAAGCCTGGCAGACTACGATCCATGGGATGGCAAATAGTCAGACACAACCAAGCATGCACGCGCACCCACACACATCCTGGCCAAGTGCTCACCCTTGGCACACATAAGCAGAGTGGAGGAACAGGAAGACCCCAGGCCCAACAGAGGCAGGACCGGGGCTGCCACTGTACCCATGCAGGGCCTCCGAGGCCCCGCGTCAGGGGCCTACTCCACAGGAAAACATCCTGCTCCTGCCAGCAGCTGCCCACAGTCCATGTGGCACCACCTGCCAGTGACGGCCTGGCCTGGCTTCAGAGGGCCAGGAGGGCTGTGTGTTCCCGGCAGGTCGGGACGGTGCCCTCACAGTGCAGGCCACTCTGCTCTTCCCTCCACCCACACGGCTGCACCTACCTTCAGGGCCTGCACCTTCCTGTCCAGCAGGCTCTCAATGTCCCCCGCCACCTTCTCCACCAGCTTCTGAGGCTCATTCTCCTGCACCTCAAACAGATTCCTGTTGTCCTTGTAGATCTGGAAGGAAGCAAAAGCCTGGGGTGAGGCCAGGGTGATCCCCCACTCCTCAGACATGGTGTCCATACACCCTCGCTGCACAGTTCCCCACGGAATGGTCCTCGCCTCTACCCTGACCCCAGCTTTGGCCATTGAGAGAGAACAGGGAGGCCTGAGGGTCCCGCCCAAGCTCCGATAGACTTGGAAGAAGTTCAAGGCCATGGCTCCACTTGCGCGGCTTGTGTGAGTCTGGCGGGATGAGGCTGTCACTGCCTTCTCTGGGACTCAGGGTTCCCCATCCAGGGGCCACAAGCAGTACCTCCCTGACTGGCTCAGGCTTGCTAATAATAGTGGGGGGCAGGGTGCTGGATGGGAGGCAGGGTGCTGTGGGGAGATGGAGCCGAGAGGCACACACTGTACCCCACATACCGACATGAAGGTGCTCTCACACCCATAAACCCACACATGCATCACACACAGACAGAGCCACCTCTCCACACAGGCTTAGGCATCCATACCCCACTTTTGCTGGTACTTCCCCAAGGCGTTTGCAGAAACCATTGTGGGAGCGCGGTGTGCCCCAAGGTGCTCCTCTGTCCTGGGCACAGAATATGGGCACAGGGGCCAGGGAAGAAAAGGCATGTTGGGGGGAAAGAATCTGCTTCCCCTCTTCCTTGGTGGGGCTTGGCCTGTGTGCACACGCATGTGAAGGTATAAATCTGAGAGTCAGCATCTGTGTGTGTGAATGTATGCTATGGCTCAACACACACCCATCTGTGTGTACGAGCCTGAGTGTTGGGATGGGGTGGGGTTAGGGCCGCTAGATGAAGCCCGGGGGCTGTATGTGAACTGTGCAAGCAGGTTCCCGTGGGCATCTTTGTTCATGACAGGGGTCTTAGGTGTGTGCACGTGTGTGCGTGTGTACGCGCGACTGTGCACTGCACACCCCTACATGTGCCTCTGAGCCTGAATGAGCCCCTGTGTCCATCCAGGTGACCCCAGGAAATCTGTGCTGCAAGCTGGCTCCTTCAGCACAAGGTCATGGGCTGGTTACCACAACAGAACCGGGGCCCCCAGACTTTGCCATCGGGCTGTGCAAAAGTGGAGGGATGTGGAGAGACACAGAGAGGAGGCGACGAGGAGGCGATAAGGAGGTGGGAGAGGCCGCTGATGAGAGACAGACAGGCGGGGGAGATAAGGTCGGGAGAGTGACAGGCAGAGTAGGCAGATAAAGGCCTCTGGCATGTGACAAGGGGAGGAGGTGGGGGACCGGGTGCCTTCAGAGCCCTGGCCCCGCTGCCCAGCGGGCCCCTGGCAGTCCAAGGGTTAAAGCAGCGCTCAAAGCTGGCTCAGGCAGTCTCCTCCTCCCACCACCCCCATCCCTCCCGGCTTCTCTTTTCTTTTTGTCCTTCTCTTAGAACAAAATAATTTGTGGTGAAGTCGCTCCTTCCCACAGAGCCGCGGCGATTACAGGGAGAGTCACAGGCCTGGCTGCACGGCCAGGCAGGAGGGAGGCCCCCAGTGGGTGCCAGGCAGGTTGTTTACGGGGCTCCCCAGTGCCTGCCTCAGGCCAGAAGCCCCCATATGGAAGACAGTGGCAGAGGCAGAGGCCAAGCAGGGGTCAGAGCCTGGGGGGGGGGGGTACCGGTCACTGAGAAATGCAGGGAGGCCAGAGCCCAGGGCCCACTGCGGGAGAAACTGAGGCTCAGAAATAGGAGAGGACAGGTCAAGGCCACACAACTGTGAGGGGCCAAGCCAGTCACCCGTCCTCCCTGACGTCTTCCCAGGTTTCAGGACATGAAAGATACACACCCTTTCCCAATCCTAGACCACGGCCCCCATGTGTGTTGAGGCAGCCACACTGGCTGAAACTTCTGCTGAGTGCACCCCGGCCAGCTGGCGTCAGCAGGGGGCGCAGCCGCCTGGCTTCTCAGGGCAGGGGATGAAGTTCCCATATCTGACTCCCCGGTCAAGGTCATTCCCTGATGCCCCAGCAGTCAGGGCTGTCCATGGTGGTGGGAGCCCTGGTATTGGAGGGTAGACCGTGCAGCCTCCTGACAGCTCTCCTCTGGGAAGCCAGGGGTCCCTCCCTTCTGGGTCTAGGATGCCCCTGGGCAACCTGGCGTGGCGCTGAACCAGGGCTCAGGGGCCGCAGAGAGAGTGGGTTTCCAAGTGGCAGGGTCACACCCAAAGACCGTGACAGCAGATGTAAGGGCTCGGAAGCAGGGACCCTGTTAAGAAATAGCCCATCTCAGTGTCCGATCTGTTAAATGAGAGAATGGCAGTCCTCCCTTCACATGCTGATGAAGGACCAAAAGACTCATGCCACGAAGAGCCTATATTAATTTTCGCAGTATTACTGCTATTGTTTAGGATCACCAGAATTCTGCAGATGGAATCATAGTCCCATCCCTGCCCCTACTGTCCCAACTAGGTCTGAATACTTAGGATCCAAAGCCTTCGGCTCCCACTGCTGGGCAAGCAGCCTTGGTATCCCCGGGTCTGCCCACCTCCCATCCCGCCCTCCCTCCCAAGCCTCCTTGGAGGCCCCTCCTTGGAGCACCCCTCCCATCAGTCAGCCTGTCTTTGTCTCCATCTTGGCCTCAGCCACCGTGGTGATAACAGGGGGGCCTAGACACAGGGACGCCTTGGACAGTATACAGCCATAGCCACCTCCCTTCCATCGCCCCTAGGCACTGGGTCTGTGTACAAACGAACCACCAGCCAATGCGTGTGCCGAATTCCATGTTCAGGAGAAAAGCTCCAGGGCAAGCACGACCTAGGTCTGATTCCTTCACCTCCTCCTGCAGGTGTGCCATCCTTTGCAGTTTGGGGCCACACCTGCCATGCTTTCTTCTTGGGTTTACCCAAAGATACACCATGACATCCTTTTCTCCCCCTATTTTTTTCGGCCGTACCATGCAGCGTGCAGGATCTTAGTTCCCTGACCAGGGATGGAACCGTGCTTCCTGCAGTGGAAGCGCAGTGTCTTAACAACCGCTGGACCGCCAGGGAAGTTCCCAGCATGATGCCCTTCTGCTGGGTGCTGGTGCCAGAATTCGAGGCCGCTCCAGCTCACTGAATTGGCAGGTGCACTCAGGCCTCTGGGTCCCCGGTGCCACATCTCTACTCACACTGTGTCTACCTCCCCTGCCTACCTACCCACATCCTCCCTAGAGTGAGGGTAGAGCAGTGGGCAAGAAGGAGTTTCTGGGGAGATGAGAGCACAATTCCAGAACCGCAGGGACTGGATGAGTTGAGCTCTAGCTAAGTCTGTCCCCCAATCCCAAATGAGCCTCTGAGAGGCAAGAGCCCTCCATCCTCCCATTCCAGGTGCCTCACCCCTCTCAATGTCCCCCTGGACCTGCTCCAGCTGTCCCCATCCCCTGGGCTGGGGCCCTGAGCTGAACCCTGTGTCCCAGAGATCCATGAGACACAGCCCAGCAGATGGTCCCACCCCAGGGGAGAGGTCATCCCCCCACTGATGCGGCCCAGGGAGTGCTTTCCACCTGCAGGCCAGCAGGAAGTCCAGGAGGGCCCAGGGCAGCTCTAGAGCACCAGCCTGGCTGCCTTCAACCCCAGGCACTAGCCCTGGTCCCTGGCGCCAACTCGGAAGCAAGAGAAAGAGCAGAGCTCACCGGGTGCAGGGCCTCAACAGCCACAGCAGGACTGTGTGCCCGCTGGTGTCCTTGGCCCAGAGAGCTAATTGGAAAAACCCAACGACTCCCACAGCAGCGCCGCATGGCCCCCAGCTTGGCGCAGGCAGCAGAGCAAGGAGAAAGAGACGGGGGCCAGCAGGTCTACAGGCGGTGACAGCTCCACGCCGGCCGTGACAGAGGAGGAAGAGACAGGGGCTTCATCCCCCGGAGGAGACTGTGAACGGCAGTGGGACAGGGCAGCAGACTAGGGCACAGGCTGGCTGGGGCCAGGGGCACGTGCTGGGGAGAGCCGGAGACACAGCCACAGAGGTGCTGAGTGACAAGTCAGGAGGCGGTTTGCAGCCCCTCTTTCGCAGCAGTTCCCGGCTCCTCCACCCTGTACCACCACCCATGGCCAGTGGTGATCTTCCACCCCTTGAGGGCACCCCTTATCAGTGACCAAGACCTGTCCTTCCATGTCTCTCATCTCCCTCCCACCCACTTCCCACAGCACCCCCACCCATGCCCCCCAGTGTTGGCTTCAACCCCAACCCTCTCTCAGCTTTAGTTAATTCTTTTGTGAAGTAGCGCGTCTGGCCAGCTTGCCTTTTGGCCTCGGGAATTCCAGGGCCTGTAGAGGCCAAGGCCCCTTCAGGGGCCCCAGGGACTCTGCCTAGCTTCCTGCTCTCAGAGGTGTCCGCACACAAGGGGGAGATGGGCCTAGAGGACACTTGGAGGAATAGTGACCTTGGGCAGGAAGCGTGGATGCTTGCAGGGGCAGATGGAGCCAGCCTTATCCTCCCAGCTCCAAACAGTCCTGCCTGGGAGTGGAATAAATGCTGAGGCACCTGAACACGGGGCAGCCACACAGGAGACAAAAGGCCCAGGACCACTGACCTGGACAACCCCCCATCAGACTGTTGAGGCATTTAGCTAAGTCCCATAGAGTCAGCAGCAGTGGGGCTTGGACCCAAGCCAGCACCCAACCTGCCCAGGGAGAGGAGGAGGGTGGTAGAGATGGATACAAAAAGGAGGGCAAGGAGTGCAAGGGAGAGGATGGGAACAGAAGGAAGAGGGGCTGCGGAGGCCGAAGAAACAGCCCTGTTTGCCGTGTGTTGACTCTGGCCACCCAAAGGCCGGCTGCTTTACACACTTGGCCTCCCTGATATACAAGCCCCGAGGAAGGACCATTCTGATGATACCGGATTAGCAGGCAGGGGACTGAGGGCCACACAAGACAGGTCACAGAGCTGCTCAGATAAGAACGGCCACTCTTATCCAGAGTGCTTGCTTTAGGTCACGCTCTCTGCAGTTCTGTTCCCTGCATTGACCCCCAAACTTGAAAATGAGGCGCAGGGGATCAGCTGGGAATCTGGGCGTCCTAAAAGGGGCCTGGGGGACTCAGAGTGGCACTGGAAGCCCGGAGGCCCATGGAAGGCAGGAGGGCCATTCTGCAGGGGAGGAGGGTGGACGACCAGCAGAACCAACCTGCTCAGCTAACCAACCACCCAGCCCTGGGAGTAAAAACAGGCACGCGTGTGCGGTTCTTCTCTGCAGCGAAGGTGAACGGGCCCTAATCTCTGGAAAATTAAATCAGAAAGAAAATGGAATGAGAAAGATTTGATGCAGGCTGGGCCCTGCTGCTGCCTGACTCCTCAAAGGCTCAGGCTCAGCTGGGGGTTCAGCTGGGTGCTCCGGCGTCCTGCCCCACTTCCCCTGCCCAGGGCGCTGAGCAGGGCATAGGCAGGTGGGGGGAGCTGAACCCCAGGATATGACCTTCCTGGGGGATTTGCTATCCTCCAGCCCCCTTTAGCCATGTCTCAGTGTCTGGTCCCTAGTAATGAAAGGAGCAGCTGGGGGGAGCTTAACTGTCCAGCTCTCAGGTCAACATTCCTAGAGATGGTGGGCTGGCCTCCCTATACCGGACTCCATGGGCAAGCAGTGGGAAGGCTGCAGAATCTGGGCTTGGAGACAAGGGCCAGCTGCTGGAAGGGGTACACTTGTGCCAGGGATCAGGGGAGCCTCAAGTGGGAAGACAGAGGGCTTTCAGTGGCCCAGAGATCCTGAGCTGGGCCCAGAGGGAGGTGAGGGGATGGAGGGACTGGCAGTGACCAGCGCAGGGGCCCCAGTCAGTCAGGGCAATGCCGGCCCCTGCCCTCACCCCCACCAGGCTGCTGCTGCACCTGTCTCCTCCCTTCACGGAGAAATCGAGGGTGTTGACATAGCTGCTAATAATCACCCTTGAAGACCACAGGGTGGAGGGAGTAGCCAGCCACCTGGGCACCCTCCTACTGAGGGCAGAACCTGGATAGGCTGCACAACCGGGACGTTTCCCACGTCCAACCACCGGTGAGCCCCACAGCCCTTTTCCTCTGGGGCTGCCCACACCAGGTGCATGAAAAGCCTGACCCAGCTGCTCCGGGGACACACCAGGCCCTGGACTGTGTGTGTGGCAGAGAGCGAGCTCTCTGGGGCAGGGGTTGTGGCCCCCTCTGGCCTTTCTGGAGTGGGGTTTACAGTAAGGCAAGGGCAAGGGGCCCCGGAGCCTCAGAGCACACAGTCGGTGCACTGGTGGCAGGTTATGGGCCACTCGGCTGCATGCTTCATCAGCTGCTGACGATCACCAGCTGCCACATTGGGGTCCCATGTGGTCCTGCCACGCTGCCACCATCCTGCGGTGGGTTGGCTCCACAGTTAGTCAGCTGTATGTGGTGTCATGTCATGTCACATACAGTTTGTATATTGTGAGGCTGGTTGTCATATCAGTAATAGCTAACCTTCATACAGGGACTTTCCGGAATGAACCCTCTGCTTAGAGAGGTTCGCAGATGCCTACCTGGGCCCCTGCAATAGGCCCTGCATGGGCTACAATGAACACAAAGGCAGAATGGGAATGGGGAGGAGACTCAAGACCTGGCCTCCTGGAGCAGATGACAATGCGGCCCTGCTGGGTTGGTGGCCCATTAGTGGCCCACCCCATCCCATATCCTTATATCCCTACTGGGGTGCTCATGTTCATGCCACAGGCTCTTGTAGGGGTCTCTGGAGCATGGGGCAGCAGAAATGGGCCAGACCTTGTCCCTGTCCCCCTGGGACTCAGCATCGGAGAGCACAGATGTCCATTTGGGCTGCTAACAACAGAGGGGTGGTGGTAGGGGAGGTGTGTAGGAGACATCTGTGAGAGAGGCTGGTCTTCCAGGGTATGGTGGGTGGTGGGAGTGTGTGAAGGAAAAGACTGAGATGGCTTGTCAAAGGCCATTTGAGCAGAGCCTGAAGGGCTGGGCAGGAGTCCGCCAGACACAGGGGTGACTGGGGGTCAGGGACTGCAGGAGTAAAGGCAGGTGTTCTCAGGCTGGGAGCAGGGAATGGACTGCTCAGTGTCAGGAGCACAGACATGTGCAGGGAAGCTGGGGGATAGGTTCTGATGGGAAGGGTCCTAGCTTCCCAGGTGGTAGGGGATGGAGTTGGGGGATCCTCAGGGAAGGAGGGGGCATGGCCCAAATCTCAAGGTGAGAAGGCTCTGGTGGCTTCATGGCCCCTTGGCCCCCGAGATGAAGCTGCCAGGAGCTCTCAGAAGCAGATTCCCTTTGAAAAATTCACAGGGGCCTAAAGCCCCCCGCCACCACCCCCAGCAACGCCTCCCTGTTTTTAAAGTTAAAGTTTAGTTGACTGTCATCCATTACCGCAATTAGTACATTATGTCTAATTATGCAATTAGTGTAAAAAGTGCACTTGCTGCTGAGAATGGGAAATTACGCTGCCTCGTTACGCTGTAAAATCCATGTCATAAAAAGGCTCAATCTCTTGTTTTTCAAAAGACACAAAACCCAACACAAAACAATAAACCAAATCCTCCCAGTTGAGCTAGGGCCAGGGTGTGCCAATCTCTCTGCACTTGTCCCCCTGCAGACCCCCGCCTCTGCAAGGCGCTGTCCCACCCTGGCCCCGGGGCAAGGCAATGACCCGCCACCAGGGAGCACTAACGCGCAGCCCATTCCTAGCTGTGGCCAGTGTTTGCTGCTCTGAAACGTGAATTTCTAAGCAGATTTTAAAAACCATGGCAATCCTGATTCTCCACCTGTTATTCCAGATCCAACTTTGAACCTGCTCTAGCATTAAGGCTTGTATATCTTAGGTGAGAGTATCCTGCAGGGGTATGGTTTCTAAATAGCTCCAAGAGAGAGGGGCAAGGTTCCTGAAGGCAGCACTCTGAGGTTCCTAATGGTGCCTGTGGGGGAAAGAGGCATACTGCAGCTCAGGGGAAACTGGGGAACTTTCTCACACTCAAACCCTAATAGCTTTGTCTGGCTGGCAGTGAGCTCCCCATCACAGGAAGTATGCAAGACCCCCTCTGTCAGAGATGCTTACAAGTGGTTCACCTCACACAGTAGCTGGGCTCTAGGCTGCCATAGTTAGATAGCAGCATCCCCATGGCTGTGTGTCTACACGAAGCTGGCCATCTGTGACTCTATTTTCCCCAGGTTCTGGCTCTCTCGGTGGTCAAGGGGATATCTGGGGACAGGTGTTGGGGGGAGAGAGGAATCTGACAGAGAGTCTCCCTTCCACAGGGGTGACAGTGCCAGACGGCCAAGTCCATGGGAGCTGGGGAGGGGGCACACTCCTGTGTCACTTCAAAAGCAAATGCGTCACGGTCAGGTCTCCATGACCCACCACCCAGCTCCAAAGCCAGAAGTTACAGCTCTAGCATGACCCACTTAGTGCCTGCCTAAGAAGCCCCCTCTCTGAGCCCCTTCCTTCCAGTTCCCACCACTCCTTGTGCTCCAGGTGCTTGATCCAGGCCTGGTGCTGGGGAGGTACAGGGTCACGAAGACTCCTTCCCAGACAGAAATCTGCCCTGGCCTCAGGGGTGAGATGCATGCACCTCCTGCAGCTGCTGCGGCCGAGCTCAGACGAGGTGTTCACAGAGCACAGAACTTGAGAGTCGGAGCCCCCAGCACCCTAGGGCCCATGGGGCACTAGAAGCCCTGCAACGGCCCCCACCTGCAACGTGTACACCGACAGCTCCGGGCGCATTGACCGGTCGGTGCCGTGCACACCCTGATGGACGCACTTTCTGAGAAGGCAGCTGGATCTGGGGGAGGGACAGCACCTGGACCCTACTAGAGGGATACCTGTTGCCTATACTCAAGGTGTGGGGTCCCTGGACAGTTACAGCCTTCCAGCCTTTGTCTACTCGGGTGATCTTGGAGAGCAGGGGAACCATGTCATGGCCTGGCCAGGTGGGCACCTGCCATGGAGCCCCCTGGCCTCTTGATTTGGTCCAGGAGAGCATCAGGATGCAGAGTAGGGGGGTGTGTGTGACCCTGGACTGAATCAAACTACAGGCAAGATCTGGGGGCCCCTGCACGCTCCCCCTCCCTGAGCTGGGAGCCGCCGGCTGTCGAGGCAGCTGGGAGGGAAGCTGTGCCCAGCACGCCAGCTGGCACGGGGGAGTGCGAGTAAACATACCCGCACTTTCCCAACTCGCAGAAGTCGCCGGGTGGCGGCCGGCTGGTGTGGGCGCCCATGTTTACAGGGAAACAGATTGTTTGTGCCTGTGTCTGGGCCCCCTCACCGCCCACCCTGGCTCAGTTCCCTCCCGCTGCTCTCCACCCTGGGGCCCCGCCTTCCTCCAGGACTCCTCAGCCTCTCAATGCAGGAGGAAGAGGGCAGCGATGATAGGCAGCCGCCCATCCCTGTGTGGTCAGTCAGGGCTCAGCGCATAACCCACTGAGTCACAACAATTCTGAAAGGCAGGCACAGCCACTGGCCCCACTTTACAGCTAAGGAAGTGAGGCTCTGGTAGGTGGAGAAGCCAGCTGAGACTGTAGTTATGAATGGAGGAGCCAGGGATACTGGGCATCTCAGACCTCTGTCGTCAGTTCTAGGCTCCAGGGTCCCTCCATCCTGCCACCGCCCAGACAAGCCCAGTCCGCCCTTTACCTGGCACCTTGAGCAACCCTGGCGCAGCGTGGACATGGACATGGACATGGACCCCGCCCTCTCCTCGACACAACGGCCCCAGGACAGAGACCAGGGCTCAGCACTGGCCTGCCGTCAGGCCTCTTCAACCCCTTCACCTCCGAGTCTCTGTCTTTAGCTCCATATGGCCCACTGTCTCCACTCTCAGGAGTGAGAGAACTGGCAGGGTGGGGTGGCAGTCTGGGAGCCAGGGTGGGCAGAGGCTCCAGCGGACACTTGGTTGGCCAGGGAGGACTCTGACTCAAATTTCACAGAGCCAGGTGTTAGCAGGATCTCATCTAAGAGGGCTGTCCCTCAGTCTAGAGTTGGTGGAAATTTACCCCCATAAATGTCCTCATGAGACAGATTTGATCCTGGGCCCGAGGCACAGTTTGAAAGCCAGGGAGCAAAGGATAAAGTTGGCTTCCTCTGCCTGAATCACCTCCATTCCAGTCCTCCCAACACTGATAGCCCAGGGTGGGCCACCCTCCTCAGGGGCTGGAGCATGGCACTCAGGGACTCCAGAGGAGCCAGAAACCCACCTTTCCCCAAGAGTCTCCAGGCAGGTTTCCTGGGTGGGAGGGCTCATTAGATTTTTCTTCATCCATCCCCTCTTCCCTCCTCCAGCTGTGACAAGGGCCCCAGGAGGAAACCGAAGTGCCAAGAGGGTCAGAATCTGTCCAAAGGAGACCTTCCCACTCCAGAGTCCCCTGCACTCACAGCCGAGAATTGGCTACATAACTGCAGGTCTGAGTTCCTGCCCTGCTCTTTACCAGATGCATGGCTTGGCATCAGCCTTCACCCTCAGCCAGGCTTTCTGGGGCATTCCTCAGAGATGAAAGGTCAAGTGCAAGGTGCCGCTGGCTTCTCAAGGGGCCTCCTTCCAGGGCCGCTCCCGAGGCTGCCCCACACTGTCCTGCAAGGCCTGACTTTCCAGGTCTCGCAGGCTGGAAATCTGCCCTTCACTGCTGAGACTTGCTGCTGAAGACATCGTCCAATAATGACAGTGCCAATTACAACGAGAGGCCCTAGGGCTGGCTGCTCTTGTGAAAACACTGGATCTTGGCATGTCAGGTACGCAGGATGGAGGCAGAGATGGAGGTAAGTCTGGGAGTGGCTGCAGCCTCCCATGGTGTTAGGGGCCCCTTTTGGGGGCAAGGTCATCCTAGGGCCCTTCCCCACACCCAGGCGCTCACTGTAGTTCCAGGTACATGTGTCTAACCCACACACCAGCTCACACGCCACATCTACACCCAGGACCCGGAAAGTCGTTTGCAGATCCTGCCCATGATTCACACTGAGGCTTCCGGAAAAGACACCACAGTTCAGACAGACCTGTCCAATGTCCCTGGATACCCTGGAAGGAGGCTCCATGAGAAGTCAGTAGCCCCAGGCCTGGATGAGGCTCTGTGGGTTTCTATCCACACCTCAAAAGGGGGTCTACAGCCATCTGAAATGTTTTTAGCAGTGAAACTTTTCTGGCCCCAGATGGTCGGGGCTACTTGAAGGTCATGTCCCTTAATCTTCCTGCTGGACAAGACACTGGAGAGGCCCCTAACAGCACAGAGGGCTCAGGGGCTTACTGGGGGCAAGGGCGTGGCCTGACAGGCAGTGGCCTCTGGATCAGCATCCCCTAAGAGGGCTGAGCCCCCTCCTCTGGTCCCAGTGCCCGAGTGTCAGGCGCTGACAGGCAGTGGGGACCTGAATCTCACTGGTGGTGGGTGTGCAAGCGCGTGTGGGAGGGAGCACACCCACGCCTGGGCTATCTTGCTCACATCCTGTCGGCCTCTTCCAGCTCCATCTTAGTCCTTCTCCTAGTTTTCCTTTTTCTCCTATTTTCAATTTATAGGCTCTTCTTGAATTTTATGTATCCTTGTAAGTACCCTTAAATCTTCTGGAGGATAAGTTGGCGGCATAAATAAACAAACAGGACAGAGACACTGAGGCCCTGCACATGCTGAAGATTGGGGACAGGTATGCCATTAGGGACGTGTAGGCACCAAGGACACGCACACGCGGGGGACACACACCCAGAGGGAACCCATTCTCTCCGGTCATTAACAGGCTCTCCTGAGCCCTCACAGGAGGGCTTGAAAAATCCAGGGTGGTGACCACACAGGGTTTCCTAGAGCTGGGAGGCCAGTGAGCTCCATATCCACTGTCAACTGGGGCTCCTGGGCAGGCCCTGGCCCCTCTCTGTGCCTCAGTGTCCCCTCAACTCACTGTGGGGAAAGAGGGACAATCCTCGGCAGCCCCCTCAGCTCCAGGTTCTTTCTCCATTAATTCAAGAACCTCAGTGGCCACTGGGGTCAACATTTATCTTCACCGTGACTGTGCTCAATGTTTGCCTTGCAAATGAACTGTGCAAACAGGACCCACTGCTCAGCCACGAACAACACTGCGCGGGTCCTTGGTCTGAACAGTCATGAACTTCAAAGTGAGTGAGCTGTGCTCAGGGGAGACACTGTGCCTGGGCTCCCCCTCCAGGTGGGCCACCTCCTTACTGCCCAGCAGACACAGAGATCCCCCTCAGCGATGATGCCAGGCTGCAGCAGACAGCTCCGGGGCACACATTCCCTCCTGTGCACATGGGGAGCAACCATGATTCGAATCAGCAGACGAGGCGGTCCTTCCTGACCACCCCCACCCACAGACAAGAGGATGCAGGAACGCCACGAAAACAGTTGATCTCCTCACTGATAGTGGGTGACAAAAAATTATCTCTCTCTGAACACTAAAAATAAAGCCCAGTCTCCTAAAACCAGGCCCCCTCTCAGCTCATGGCTTAGAGAGGCTTTGTCTCTAAGTCCAAACGTAGATTTGCTGGAGAAGCCGAGAGCACTAAACCCTAGCCTGCCTCGCCCAGGGGCTCAGCCCTGGGGTAAATTGGGGCCCCACCCCCACCCCAACCACTGCAGTACAAAGCAGAGCAGTGAGCCCAGATGACGCTGTCCAAGGCAGGCAGGAAGAGGGCAGCAGGAACCGGGTCCATATGCTGCTCGTGCCCAGCTAATGGGCTAACAAATGAGCAGGTCTCGCCTCTAAAAGGTGATGAATGAGCAGTTGCCCAGGACAGCGGAGGGATGGGCCCCCTCCCCACAGCTCTGCTCAGGCTTGGCCCTGACTTGGCACCTATGGAGTGCCCAGCCCAGCCCTGACACTCCCCAGGGGTGGGGTGGGGGGGCTGGGGGTGACCGTGGGTATGAGCAGGGAGGAGGCCAAAAAGGGCATAAAAGGGCAGCCCCAGCCTTGGAGGACATCCCCAAACAAACCCAAACAGGGAGCCTGAAGTCTCCACTGCCTGGGCTGCTGTCATACTGTCTGGAGGGTGCCGCTGAGGAGGTAGGCGGACTGACTCTTCCTTGAGACTCATCCCCACTACACACACTGGGCTGGGGGCCATGGGAGCCTGTGCCCTACGGACTGAACAGACTGGGGAGAGACCTGAGGCTGGTCCTGGGGGGGCCACCCATGGGCTGGGGTGCTGCTTCTCCCACAGAACTGCAGGACTGTAGCCGCCTAAGCTCGCAAGGAGGAGTCGTAGGCAGAGGTGGGGAGCTGAGTCAAGGAGGGGTCCAGGGCTCCGACTCAAAGCAAAGATCGGCCTCCAGTGAGCGAGTGAGCCCCCACCACAGAGGGGATCAGCCGAAACTGGCCCCTAGGCCCCAGCCAGTCCTCTTTGGTGAGGTAGTGAACCAAAGGTCTTAAGTTTGACCTGAAAGCCCGATATCCTCAGTTTGCCCCCCAGTCATTATGCAGTCCCCCTCCTCTAGGTACTCAGGACATTTCAAGGGGGCAGGGTTTCTGCACAGTGACAGAGGATTGGCCCGGCTCCCACTGAGAGCTGTCTGGCCAGTTGAGGCAGCCCCTGACCCAGGTCCTTTGTGGGCTCCCTGTCTAAACAGCCCCCAGCCCCCAGCTTGCACTGCCACCCCTAACCAGCCCCCCACAGCCCGCCCCCACCCGTGTAAACAGAACCTGCCCGCTTTCTCCCAGGGGCTGCTAATTCCTCGCCAGAACTGCTCGGACGTGAAATTGGAGTGAGACAATGTGTGTTTAAGGAAATGAATCTCGCATCTTAAGAGGCTTGGGGAGCCTGCCCTGCACCCCCATCACCCCACCCGCCCAACCCCAGCCTGGGAAGGAGCGCTTGGCATCAGGGAAGGAAAAGGCGGAGGTGACATTCAGTGCCAAATTAGCAGCCGCCACAGCCAAATATTGTACTTGCCTCCAATCTTCTTTTATTTTTCAAGAGAAAAGCCTTTTACAAAGTGAAAGAGGCTGTTGGAACACTAAGGCTGCTGATCGTTTTAAAAGGCATGCCTGCCACGCGCATGCCCATCTCAGAGCGTTCCCTTCCTTTCCGCGTGCCATCTCCTCCTTGCCCACGGCCACAACCCCAAGGTGCCCGCCCCCACAGTCAGGCCCCATCACACCAGCCACACAGAGGACATTATAGGTGTTCTTAGCTAAAGTGACCCAGAGTCTCGGACCCTAGGCCAGTCTTGGAAACGGGACCTGCCTGTGAACCATCTTATAATCTGCATGGGACCCTTGCAAGTGAGGGGTCATCTGTGGTGAGCCCATAGCCACCTGGCCCACAGAGGCCTCAACAGAAGTGTTGAGCCAGCGCCAGCTCCCATCACCTCTTTTATCCTGCTCTACTAGAGGCTTCATAGGCCTCACTCTTTGGTCACTTTGTGGAACAAATAATAACAGTCATCCTGGAGTCATCCAGCCCCCAGGATCCAGTCTGCCTCCATGGGCCACTAATTTACTGACTCACTGAACAGGTTGACCTGCCCCTCCAGAGGAAACACTATTTTTATTCCTGAGCCCCTGACAGAGTGCTGGGTTGATCTCACTGATCACCAGGAGTCAGTCAAACTGGTTTTGATCAACAGGGAAGACATAGCCCATGTTTCCCATTTATTCAAACCTGGACTGCCCCAGGCCCCAGTTTCCTTTTCTAAGGAGAGGATGGGGAGGAGCCTGGTGGTTCCAGGGACTGGAAACCCCTGAGCCCTAAGCCCCCACCTGGATGGTGACTGGTCCGACCCACATGTGAGCAGCCATGGCACCCTCACAGATCTGAGCCACCCTCTGACCCCACCCCTAAAGTCCCAGGAGGTGGGTGCCTGGCAGTGCCCCATTTATAGGAGAGGTCCAGGGTTCAGACAGCTCTGGGGACTTGTCCATGGCCTCTGCTGGTATCAGCACAACCAGGACCACAATCCGAGGTGGGAAGCACCACAACGTGGATGCTATGGTGTCTGCCCAGACTCCGCATCAGGATGAAGCCAAGATGCTGGCTGCTGATAGCTCTCGGCTAAGTCCCTGCCTGAGCAGAGGGAGCTGCCTCACCCACGCTCTGCTGGACATGCAGGTTGAGTGGAGGAACACAAGGTCTACCACAATGAGGGATGACTCTCAGGAGCGAGGCCAGTTCCAGCCCCCTCCGTGGAACCGGCTGGGGCTTCTGTTAAGCCTTCATCCCAGTCAAACTTCTGCTGCCCCATCCTGCCTCCTTTGACCCTGATGAGGGTGGTCCCTGAGAGTACTCCCACAGTCAACACCTGCACACAAACCCCCACCTCAGAGTCTGCTTCCAGGGACTCAACCCTGCCACAGCTCATGCTGGGAGGGGTCCCGACGAGCCAATTCTGAAACAGGAGTTGTCCTGTTGAAGAGAAGGCTGCACCACAGTGGTTGGTGGAGCGCTGACAACCCTAGCCTGTGATAAAGGTGCGAATGATCGAACGTCCCCCCACTGTGAACCGAAATGGGAATACCTGTGGATGGGTGCCATGTTTCAGGTCCCGAGAATTTCAGGGAAATGTAATTATAAGGACTATGGAATGGGATGGCCGTTGCTGAGGGCTATCAATGCTTTGGAAAGAGACAATGAAAGGCTGAGTGTGATTAATCACGGATTTAAGGTGAAGTGTGAAAGTCAGAAGCCCCCTTGGCAGGATATAAAAAGACTCATCTCTTGCAGCCAGAGGCAGAAAAAGCTGAGGGTCAGGCACAGGACTTAATCAGAAGAGTGACAAAGGTCCAGAGGGAGTTACAGTCTCAACTGCAGCAAGATGTCTACCCAAGGTTGAGACCCTGACTGGGACGGAATGGATCCCTGAGTTGTGAGGTGAGGGCATCTGGGTCACTGCCCTTGAGAACCCTGAAACCCACCCTGAACTCTCTGAGCCTACAGAAGTGACTGTTCCTCCTTATTAAAGGCTAGGGCTCCCCACTTGCTTAAAAATTATGACAAGGCCTCCATGTTCGAAAGCAACACACTCCCCTCCTTCCCACTCACCAGACAAAAACCAAGGCTTGAGTCACAGTGAGAAACCCACAACTCCAGGAAGCGCTGGGCCTGCTAAGAGAGAAAAGGTACTAGGTCCTGAAGGTCCTGAGGTTGCTGGATTAAGGGCAGTAGAAAAGAAGGTTGGATTATGGGAGAGGTTATTGATTTGAACGGGCTTCCCAGGTGGCTCAGTGGTAAAGAATCTGCCTGCCAGTGCAAGAGACGCAGGAGACGCGGGTTCAATCCCTGGGTCAGAGGAGCCTAGTGGGCCTTTATGTCCACAGGGTCACAAAAGAGTCAGACACAACTGGGAAACAGCACCGTCCACCACCATCGATATGAGAGCACTTTCTAATGATACAGGATCTAACACCCCAGTGAGGACCCCAGGGGATGCTGGAAGTCTGAAAAAAGCAATGGCCCATACTAAGAGAAGTTGAAATGCCAGAACTCCCAGAACAAACTTGAGAAAGGGATCAAAGGCTTCGACAAGTGGACATACCAGAGGAGTTCTACTGCAAAAGGCCAGAAAGCCCCACACGACCATGTTCCATGGGCAGGCCCAGAGGACACCATTTACCACAGCGAGGAGGACTGTGCTGGTGAGAAGGGCACAAGCATCAGAGAGAAATTCAGTGGGGGCTGTCATCTGCTCTCAGGGCCAGCCTCGGAATCTGGCTCTATCTCACACACCAGCTGACATGCAAGGATCTCAGCTGAGTGAGGCTGAGAGTTCAAAGGGACACTGCAGCAGGCTCAAGCCGAGGTGAAAGTGGCCCCGCAGCTCGGGCCACACGACGCAGTCGGCCCGATGGAACTAGAGGTATCCGTTCTGGGGAACAATGCTGTGTGACGTTTACAGCAGCTTCTAATAGCATCACAGGAGAGTCCTAGGGTCTAACAGAAAACTACACACTGTTCAGAAAGCATCTCTTGGATTGTCACTGGGCCCTGGCAGAGACCACACAATGCACGTGATTAAATGACCAAGGCATATTAAATGATCTGGCTTCTGTCACACCCATGAAGTCGTGAGGTCTCGTGAGCCCAAGAGTAATCCATTTTAAGAAAGGAGGGGTGCACATCCTTGATCAAGTATGAGCTGGTCAGAGGGCACAAGCAAGCCACATGAACACTTTTGTGACCCCATGGACACTAGGCTCCTCTGTCCATGGAATTTTCCAGGCAAGAATACTAGAGTGGGTTGCCATGTCCTCCTCCGGGGGATCTTCCTGACCCAGGGATTGAACCCATGTCTCCTGCAGCTCTTGTACTGGCAGGCGGATTCTTTACCATTGAGCCACCTGGGAAGCCTGCTCACATCAATAACCTCACCCATATCCAACCTTCTCTTCTACTGCCCTTGATCCAGCAACCTCAGGACACAGTCCTCCATTCATTCACTACTGCTGCATGAATGCTCCTCTCTCAATTAAGACCGCATGGAGTGTGTGCAGGGGGAGTCCCTCATGACCAGCTGACAGAAGAGGGAAAAGACTGAGCTCAGTCTCAGGCAGGTCAGCGGAGTATGTTGATGTGAGCTGAAAGCAGACACAGCTACGTTATACCCGACTTGGGATGGCCCTGAAAGACAGTGCTAAGCAGAAAGCCTCCCAAGGAGCGAAGCTCTGGGCAGCACACCTGATCATCCACTTCGTACGGAAAGGGAAGGGGCCTGAGGTAAGAATATGTAAACAGTCTCATGGGAAGTGACAAATGGCTTGGTTGTCAGGATGAATGAAGTCTGGAATATTAGGGACATATAACCCTGGTAGGCTTCCCTGGTGGCTCAGACGGTAAAGCGTCTGCCTGCAATGCAGGAGACCCGGGTCCTATTCCTGGGTCAGGAAGATCCCTGGAGAAGGAAATGGCAATCCACTCCAGCACTCTTGCCTGGAAAATCCCATGGATGGAGAAGCCTGATAGGCTACAGTCCATGGGGTCGCAAAGAGTCAGAAGACTGAGCGACTTCACTTTCACTTTCATAACCCTGGTGGAGGCATGGGGATGGACCAATGGGCATGGGCACAAATATGATCTCTGTACAATAATGCTTATCAGCACCACCAGGAAAGAGACACCAAATAACCAGACAAAATGACCTCATGAATTGCCATCAGTCAGCCTCTGTCGTCAGTCACTCTAGGGCTGGTAAAAGGAGTGTATGAAGAGAGTAGCTATGAAGGGACTACGCAAGGGCCCAAGACCAATGTTGATCTATCTACTGCTGCTGCTGAATACCCAACCTTCCAGGAAGAGTCCAATCCTAAGACCCAAATATGGCACTACTTCTCAAGAAAATCAGCCAACTACGTGGCATATTGATTACACCAGACCTCTTCAACCTCAGAAGGGCCAGTGAGTCATTCTCACTGATATGATAACAGCTGGTAAGTTTTTCTTTCCTACATGAAGGGTGTTGACTATCCAAGAGCTTATCGAATGTTTGATCTGCTGACATGGGATCCCATGGGTTCCTTACTCCAGGGGATCCACTTTACAGCAAAAGAGGTGCTTCAGTGGGCATGTGAGCATGGGATTCGCTGATCCTATCATTTACCTCACCATTCTGAGGCCACCAGTCTCACAGTGTTGGAATGAAGGACTTTTTCCCCTAGTTACAGCCTGACTGAGATATAATTCACATCCCCCATGGTTAGTATACTTTTTTTAAAAGTATACAATTAAATGGTTACCTATTCACACAGTTGTGTAACCATCAATACTCTAATTTTGTAACATTTTCATAACCTCCAAAGAAACCCTGTACCCCATTCTTGTCTCCCTCAAGCCCATGGCAATCACTACTTCGTTTCTAGTTTTTGTCTGTTCTGGA
Organism: Ovis canadensis; assembly: GCF_042477335.2. Taxonomy (NCBI): domain Eukaryota; kingdom Metazoa; phylum Chordata; class Mammalia; order Artiodactyla; family Bovidae; genus Ovis; species Ovis canadensis. The sequence continues at coordinate 64,547,620 of NC_091263.1, read as the reverse complement.
CATTCCATATGCACTGAATCATTTAAAATGTGCCCTTCGGTTCCTGGCTTCTTTCACTTAGTATAATGTTCTCAAGGTTCATCCATATGGTAGCATGTATCAGAAAGTGACTACTTTTTATTGCTGAATAATGTTCCACCGTATGGCTATACCGATTTTGTTCATTTCTTCATCAGTTGATAGACATTTGAGTTGTTTCCACTTTTTAAATATATTACAAATAATGTTGCTATGAAGGTTTGTGTATGTTTCTATGTGGAATGGTCTTCTGAAGACCAGCAAAGCCACCATGTTGGAAATGGTATCCAGCAAGAACGGGGAGCTATCCTTGAGGACACAGTGTGTACCGTAAATCTAACTACTGAGTCCGTAATAGCCAAGAATACACAGTCCAGGCAAAAGTAGGAGAGGCGTGGTTTTACTCCCCATCACTATTCTCCTACTTGGGGGAATTCTGACTTCTGATCCCTTCAATTTTAGGCTCTGTCAATCTACAAAGTTCTGGTTTCCAGAGAGGGAATGGTTTCACAGGAGACACGGAGTCCCACTGGGCCTTAATTTTCAGTGATGGGCCTGTCAGTTTAGGCTCCTTGGGCCAAGAGAGCAGCTGTCATGGAAAAATGATTCTCATTATCAGGAGAGGCTGGGGCAGGGAAAAATATGTTGGACACCCTGGTGACCCACTGGGACCCCCCTGTCTAGTTTCTCTTTTCTTTTATTTTTTGGCTGTGCACACAACATATGGGATCTTAGTTCCCCAACCAGGGATCGAGTTCTTGCCCCCTAAAGTAGAAGCACAGTCTTAACCACTAGACCACCAGGAGTTCCTCCCCTGTTTAGTTTTGATGAAGGGTGAACAAGGGCATAAGTCATGGAATGAGAAGGGCGTGGTGAGCAGTGGCTCAGACCCACCAGGGATGAGGGTCTGGGTCAGGGTGAAGGGAACCTAGGGAGGTGGGAGCAGATGGAGAGGATGCGTACCAATCGTGGCCTTTGTGTTGGAGGTCATAGCTCATTCCACTATTCTTCCTCTTCCAAGTTTCCCAGGAAAAGGGAACAATCAAAATTCTAGAGCTAGTGAGCTCCCACATAGACAAATTTACTATATGAAGCTAGGGGTCTAGGTGACTCAAGAGGTGGGCTGTTGTGCGTACTAGTTCAGGATCAGTGCTCATACTCCAGATGCTGAGTCGATTTGGAACTGTTCCCTGACTACAGGGAGACACCTCATGCGTGGTCATGTCCCTTCCCTAGCAGCACCCTGCATGCAGTGACCAGGTAGTGCAGGGCACAAAAGCCAGGACCCCTGGCCTCAATCTAGGACCTCTCTAAGCAGCCACACCAGACCAGGAGCTGTCCATGGTGCTGGCTGAGACCCCATTCAACTGCATTGTGGTCAGCCTCTCTCCCTGCCCAGGCTTGCTCCACATATCCCTTTACAAGTACGGTTTCTCAGAGTAGCCCCTCCCCCTAAAATAAACCTTCTGTGTACAGATCCTGGCATCTCAGACCCTGTTTCCCACTAACACCACCTCAGACAGGCTGTCTGTCCCCACCAGTGCCAAACCCTGAGCCAGCCAGGCTCAAGAAAACCCTGTGATGGTGGCTGTGGGACCGCCAGTCCTCCACCCCCACCCCGCCAACTGAGGCCTGCCTTTGCATCCTCCAGCTGTAGCATTCAGGTACCACCCCCTCAGGGAGGTACAGTTTAACGGTAAAGAAAGCAAAACTCTAGGGGGGAACTAGCTCATCCAAGGACCTAGACATGGGAAGGGAATGATCAGAGTTTGAACCTCTATCTCTCTGAATCTCTCTGATCACCATCCTTGTGACTTCTGTATTTTCTGCCAGAGTAAGAGGGCAGCAAATAGGCTCAGGGACACAGCTCGCCTTCACCTGGAAAGGTGGAAACAGACTTCATGGAGGAGGTCTTGAGGGGCTCAGGAGGAGGGTGTGCAGGGAAAGACTTTGCAGGAAGAGGGAAGAGCGAGGGCAAAGGCTGGGAGGCAGGCCTGACAGGGGTTAGGAATCCCAGTTTGGGGGGACACGTCAGGGAAGGGTGGTAGGGTCTGTGTGAAGGTTGTGGTGGACACAGACCAGGCTCAGGTCCTGCATCTGTCCTGCCCTGCCCCCGCCTCGCTGTGTCCCATCTCCCCCTCTCCTACCCCCATCCCCCAGGTTCCGGTGCCTGCTCTGAATGGCCAATGAGGCCATCTGATTGGCTCATCAAGGGCAAATAATAGCTTCTGCTGAATTCAGCTGCAGCCAATCAGAGGCAATCAAGCACACAAGAGGCCTGATGGGCCACATGAGCGGGCGCCCCCACAGGCACCAGAGCTGGCCCCTCAGTCAGGTCCGGAAGCTCTCACCCTAGTGTGGGAGCCCTGGCGGTGGGGGGTCAGGGAACCAGAAGGCCTCAGTAAGAGAAAGGGAAGGGAACCGGCTGGGCTCCACTGCATTTACTTGGCACCTGCTGTGTACCCAGAGCTCTGGAGAAGCTGAGCACTGGTGGGGAGACCCAGGCAGGGACACACTCACCCCAGCACATACTCTGCAGAGCATCAGCACACAGGCCCAGGGAGGGGGACTCCTCCCCTAGGAGAAGCTTTTCTGAACCCCACAACAGCCTCCCAGCATTTGTCCCTCAGCTGTCCCCCCCACCCCCCACTCCGCCTCCACCCTCCCAGGCGTCTCTGTGCCGAATTCCTGCCTCTTCCCCTGAGGAGAGCAGAGCCTCCAATCAGACCCTGGGAAAGCAATTTTTCAATCTCCAACTGCAAACACTAATACCGCCGAAGCTAATTTTACAGATTTCCACTCCGAGGCCTCGCCTTTGTCCCAGAATCCCTCAGCCTGAGAGATTAGTAGTTTAGAGAGTGGAAAAAATAAGGTATTTTAAAATTCAGCACAATACTCTCTTAGACTCAGTGAGCTAAAAGAGAAATAAAAAAGTTTTTTTTTGATTGGAAAAGAGCCTGTTAGTAGGGAGGAGCCGAGTCCGGTCCCTGATCCACCAGGTGGCTGAAGGAAGGATGCTCTTCCAGTGCCCAGATGCCTCCAGTCCTTGCAACAGGCTCAAACCTGCACCCTAAGGATGAGCAGAGAAAAGGTAAGAGTCAGGCCCACATCTGGCATGCTGGGAACCCATGGTCCCTCTTTCTCAAGCCTCTGGGATGTGCGCACCCCGTGAAGCCAGCCAGGGTTTCTCTGACCCTAGTCTCGAAGCCTGAGGAGCTGCAGCAAAAAGCCTCAGCCCCTTGGATAGAACAGGCCACAGGCGCGCTTGCTCACTTTGCCAGTGAGGCTGATTCCACTCCAAAGGTGACTCTCCCTGGGTTCAGTTTTCCCGTCAAACCAAATGACCAAAGTCTCCGGCCACGTTGCCCACCTGGTGCCATGCAGCCCAGCCCTGCACCCTCTGTGCACCAGCACACCCCAGATCACAGTCGCTCGGACCCTCGCCCTGGTACAGGCAGGCGTGGGGCGCATTCGGTAGAGCTCATTCCACGAGCACCTCTCCACGGCATCTCTCACAGATGAACAGCATAATCACTCCAGCTCTCTGGAGGCCACAAGCTCAGAAACATCCTAATGAAAAATAAATGTATTTACAGGGAGACGTCAAAGCTGCCAGGACGAGTCAAAGTAATATGCCTGCGACCAGCACGCGGACTTTTATTTCCTCCCCCTCCACGCTCCAGAGCTGCTCCTGCGGCGTGGAGAGATAAATATTTTAAATAGCGACACTTTGGCGATGCACGGTTATGCAAGACAAGGAATAATTAGAAAATAAATTACTTTTTTTAAACACAGCGTTACAAACATCGGGCGCATCAGATTACTGCTCTCCGTAGTCTGGGGCCGTGCAGCTCCAGAGGCCAGCGCGGCAAGGACCTCGGGGAGCAACGGTGACCCAGCCTGTCCCCAGAGCCCCCAGACAGTGACGGCCCCTCCCGCCTGCTTGGGGAGGCTCCCAGAATGGAGCTGAAGACCACACTTGGCAGCTTCCAGAAAATCTCGGCGATGGAAAGGCTTCCTCCGGCGTCTCACCAGCAGTGGCGCAGACTAAAAATAGTTTAATCTCCTTGAAAGCAAAAGGAGCAATCAGCAAAACAGACACTCGGGCCTGCATGTCCCCCCCACACACACAGCCAACCACCGCCGATCCTCACCGCACTCTGCCCCCATCCATCCACGCCTGTCCCCAGTGCCAAGCATCATCAACTTCTGACTGACCCTGAGGCAGCTTCCCATGACCCTGCCCAGGGCGGCGGTCTCACCCATCACCCAGATAAACTCATGTCTACAGCCCCGATCAAGTTACATACATGGTATGTGTCCTTTAAACCTCATGATGCCACAAGAAGGGAAGACAAGGAATGTTTTACAGATGAGGAAACTGAGGCATAGTCACTTGGAATCATTTGCCCAAGGCTAGAAATGATGAAGAACGATTGGACTGGGGCTGTGCGCTAAAGGAGAGGGCTCAGCCTCTGCAGAAAGGAGGCTGGGTAGCTTTTAATTAGCACTCAACCTGAGTCTCTGTGGTTGGTGCCCAAGAAACAAAAGCTGCCCAGGGCAAGAAGGGGCAAAACTGGTAGGGTGGGGCCTGGGAAAGGCTCACACATTCAAGGGAGGGGACCAGCTCCTGGCAAGGCTGAAGAAGTCTGTCACACAGATGCGTCCTGTCCACTGCAGACAGACGGACATTGTGATGTCATGCTTTTCACCCACTGGCCTGCGATGGGGTGAAGACATGTGTTCTGGCCTCAGCTCTGCCACCACCCTGCTGTGTGTCTGAGGGCCTGTCCCTGCCCTCCCTGGGCCTCTGTTTCGCCCAGCGGTTGCCCAAGATGACCTGAGGGACCGAGGACTTGTCAGCAAGCCTGCTGCACTCATGGGCTTGCCCCCAGTACTCTCCCCGCCTTACTCAGTCCTCTGTCCACCAGCTGCGCCCACCTGCCCTAAACCAGAAACATGGACAGGGTCCTGGGTTTATATGAGAATGCTAAAAAACAGGCAGGGGGAGTCATGTGCCTAAGGCCACCCTACAGAGGTCAGAGGAGACACGGCCAAGGCCAGGGCCCACTCCCGTGCCCTTCACTACACACTTCTGGGCCTCCCCGAGAATGTTGCTGTCTCAGAGCTCCGAGTACCTCCTGTGCCCTTCCCCCATCCTTCACAAAAGGAAGCCGGGACATCAAACAATAAATTGGGCTCTGGCAGGTGGTCCAGCTCACCCAATCTCCTAAAATGTCATCCAGGAATATGGAACTGAGGCCTCCTTTCGTGCTAAATATCTTCCCTGGTAACCAGGAGCTGCCTGCAAGAAATTACTCTATAACCTTGTTCTGAGTATTTCAAAAATAGCCTGTGCGCCCACTGCTAGAAGGCATGGCACCACCCAGCCTATCCTGGCTCCCAGTCCGTCCCTTGGCCCCTAGTACTCTGGTCCAGTCTTGCTTCTGCTTCCACTTTTGTCCCCAGTCTCTTCCCTCGCCTCCAGTCCCAGTCCAGCCTTTCGCCCCTGCAGCCCCATGTCCCCGTGTGGCTGCCCCAATATACAAGGGGCTTGGTTCTGGCCCCTGTAGCTACTTCACATCCTCTGTTATCTCACTGTGACCCTGAAGAGACAGGGTCTCTTCAGAGACAATGCCCCCTCTTTTACAGACGAGGAAACTGAGGCCCAGGTCCCCTGATTTGTGAGGGGTTTCTTTTGGTGTGATTGCTCCCAAACCCTGCCAGAAGCCCACTCCTCCAGCCTCAGGAGCAGGAGCTCAATTTCAATGGGTTGAAGCAAGGACTGAGGAAGATGCCCCAGGCAGAAGGAACAATTAGGGCAAGAGCAGACCCTGGGGAGGATCCGAGTCCTGGGGCTGAGCCCAAGAGGGGACCCTGACTCACTCACAACAGGCTGTGCATTCAGGAGCTGTCCCAAAGGGATGTGCCCTCAGCCATCAGCCATCAGCCAGATTCAGGGGCCTACTCTGTCCTGGTTATGGAAGACCCAGGTAACCTCACTTGCAGGTACCTATCACTTGGGTAACCCTATCTGAAGATAAAGAAGGTATTAGGTAGTGGGGGGGGCACCCAGGGAATAGCTAGCATGCTGTCAACCAAGTCAGAACTTTATCAGCAAAGCTCTTCCCCACTGCTGACTGTGGAAGCCTGGCCAGCTAAGATGTCCTACTGCACAGATAGGGAAACTGAGGCTCAGGATGAGGGGCATGGTATCACAGAGAGAGAACCAGGCTGCTCAAGTTCATTATGAGGCTGGTTGCGCCCCTTGCCTCTCTAATCCCCCTCCTCTGTTTCCGGCAGCTCCCTGCAGCTAACCCCAAGCCAAGCCTTGGGCTGACACCCTCCCAGGCACAGGGCACCAGTTCTCGAACTGTGTTCTCAGGAGCCCTAGGGAGAAGGCAGGAGGCCCCTGGGCTTGTGTGGAGGATCACGGGTCATGAGAGAGAGGTCAGGAGGCCGGACCTGCTCGCTGCCTCCCTCAGCCAGAGAATCTCCTGTTCATATATTCACTGGCTGGGGACCTACATGGATTTCCATGAACAAAGAGGAAGGGCTCAGTTGCTACAAGAGAGTGAAAGCAGTGATGCCTGGTGGATTAAATTTTCATTCTTTCTCAAAACTCCCTGAAACCACAGTAAAGGGCTATTGAAAATAGTGAAAAACCCACGGGATCATAGAATATGCGGAGGAAGCACCAGGGACATGCTGGAAGCTAGCAGCAGATGGACTGTGGGTGACTGGCTCAGCAGGCTGTGGAGGGCTCACCTCTGCTGGCAGTGGGTTAATGATGGGAAACTCCAAAGGCTAAAACCCCAGATGAGCAACGGGGAGAAGCTGCAGCCCAGGAGGGCAATAGGACCAGCGTGCCCACCAGGAACCCCAAGGACCCCCTGCCATACCCAGAGTCCCACCTCCACACTCAGTGCCCTGCCCTTCGATGGTGTTTCCACTTGAGGCCCAGAGGGTTGTTAATTCCTCTCCTCGGCTCCTGTCACGTTATCTTCTCTGTCTGCTTAAATATGAGCAGACCGTTTGGAAACCCAAACACTAAGGGGCAGGGGTGGGGAGACGGGCACGTAGAAGTCAGAGGCCAAAACAAACAAAAACCGGAAGGAACCTGGGCTACATGGAAAGACGAAAGTTTGAAAAAAGACGCTATAAATTGTATATACAAGGGTTGAAGAAACAAACATATTGTAGATGATGAGAGCTGGATTTCTCACTGTTAGAGAGGCAGTCACCAGAAAGGAATGGGGGGAGACTTCAGTGAATCCTGTTGTACTGGACTGGAGTAGAGGCTTCAGTGTAGACTCACTGTTGCGAATGTATATAAAGACAGACAGATAAAGACATAATTACAGATATGTGTGTACACATGGACGATACATATTTTTTTTTTACTTCTTGTGAGACAACCCAGCCAACAGTGACATCCCCCTAGCAATGAGCGTGCTCAGCACCCCAATCTTGATTTCTAAATACCATTCGCTAATAAATGGAACCAGAACTCCTTGGAGAAGTGGCTGATTTCAGGGAAAATACAAGATGAGCTGAAGATCTTGTGGTAACAAAAAAGAAAAGAACTATTCAAATAAGGACCCCAGCATGTCAAAGGGCACAGGAGCCAACCTAGAAGAGCTCCCAAAGACAAAGCTGGAATAACCTGGGCAAGAAAATTATGATAATACTGAATAACCACACATAGAGTAAGCATTCATGAGTTCATACTGACATAAGTAAATAATTGATAAATAAACAGGGGAGAAGGGACAGTTCTTCCTTACAGAAGAATTCCAATTAATAAATATACAAGGAAATAAAAATGAGAGAATTAGAAAAATACCTCAGTAATAACTGCTGCAGGCAAGATCTACAGATGGATGTTAAAATTAATGGGCAAAGGTTTAAGAGAAATGGGCTATTTGCATAGTCTCAAGGTATCCTCGAAGAAATGTATTAATTATTAATACAAAGGGGGAAAAGGGCAACTTCATAGTAGAGGAACCAAGAAGATACCAGCTTAACTAAATGATCAAAGGTAACTTCACCCATAATAAGATATATTGGCATCAGGTTCTCCCTGATATGCTGCACTGAGAAAGACACATCCCTTTCTATGGTGTTTTTCCTAAAAATGCATAACCTCAGTTTTTAAAAAGTATCAAGGTCATGAAAGACAAAGAAAGACATAGAAACCATCACAGATTGGAGGAGACTAAGGATACATGACAACTAAAGGCAAGGCAAGACTCTGGATTGGATCCTGAAAAAGAAAGAGGACCTTGGTGCAAAAACTGGTGAAATCCAAATACAGTTTTCACGCTAGTTAGTGTTAATGTACCGGTGTCAATTTCTTCCTTGATATTTGTACTATGGTTATGCAAGATGGTAACATTAAAGGGGAGTAGGTGAAGGGTTAGGAAATTTCTGTGCTATTTTGGCAACCTCTCTGTAAATCTAAAATTATTTCAAAATAGAAAGTTTTTTTTTTTTTAAAGCTATCATCTTCAGAGAGCTGACAGGATCAATGGCATCAGTGAAACAAGAGCAAGATGTTATTTTTTAAAAGAACCAAAAAAAGAGATCCAAGAATTTAAAATATGCTAACAAAGTGTAAAACATTACAGAAAGGTTGGAAGACAAAATTGAGAAATCTCCTGATAAAAAGACACACAGATGGAAAATTGGAAAGAAAACAGAAAAAAAAAAAAAGGACCTGAGTTAAAGGTTTTAGAAAGATAAGAGATAAAAGGGAAGGGAGGCAATAGTCAAAGAAATCATTCTGAAAACTTCCCAGAACTGAAGGACACAAGAATCTAGTTTGAAAATGTCCACTGAGTGGTAAAGAATGATAATAAAGCTAGCCAAGGTATATCAGGGTGGAATTTCTGAACACGAGGCATGGGGAGAAAGAATCTGCCTGCTCAGTTCGATTTGATTCCTGGGTCCGGAAGATCCCCTGGAGAAGGGATAGGCTACCCACTCCAGTATTCATGGGCTTCCCTGGAGGCTCAATGGTAAAGAATCTGCCTGCAATGTAGGAGACCTGGATTCAATCCCTGGGTTTGGAAGATCCCCTGGAGGAGGGCATGGCAACCAACTCCAGTATTCTTGCCTGGAGAATCCCCATGGGCAGAGGGGTCTGGTGGGCTACAGTCCATGGGGTCACAAAGAGTCAGACACAATTAAGCGACTAAGCACATACACCAAGATAAAAAAGAGGTCATATACAAAGGATTGGGAATATGAGTGACTCTGGACCTTGGCACAGCAACTCAGGAAGCTGGAAGGAATGAAGTGCCGCCTTGGAAATTCTGAGGCAAGCTGCTTCCACCTTGAACTTCCACACCCACCTAAAACCTCTGCCAGATGTTGGGGAGAGGGCAGGCTTTCTGAGACATGAAAGCCTCCAAAATCTGGCTCCCATACACCTTTGCACAGGATGCCAGCTGAAAATGTTCTCTCATTCACCAAGGGAGAAAACCAGAAGCCAAGGAAGAGGAGTGCACAGCATGCAGAAGAGAGGGACTCCAACTCAGAAGCGAGGTGAGAGAAATCCCAAGCAAGACTTCCCTGGGCAGGGACCCAGAGCCCAGATATGTGTGCATGCATGAGAAGAGGTCAGATAGAAGGGGCAGGGAGCTTGGGACACAATTAGTAAAGGTTCACAGGAAACCAAGCAAATACTGGACAGTTGCAACCTGCAGGGGCAAAAAGGTAAAACTCATACCCCGAAATGCCCACTATGAACTGCACAGTTCTGAATGGCATTTGCCCCGTTAAGATACTACCACCACTGAGTTCTGACCTGCTGTATCACCATAGAACATTGGGGGAAGGTGGGAGTCAGACAAGAGACAGCACTGTGACCAGGCGGACGCTGTGCTCACGCTCTACTCCCCAGTGAATGTCCACAGGCAACACCTAAAACAGGACAACCACGAAGGAGCAACAGAAGCACGCCAGTTAGGGATACGGAGCTCTGAGATTAGAAAGCGACAGCCTCTAGAGAGCTGGAGGTGGAGAGGAGGGGTCTGCTGTGCTCTTAACACAACCCGCCTGGGAAAACCACGACTTTATACCACGTGTGAGTGTGACACTGATTTTAAAACCCTAACTTTAAAAATCCATCTAGAAATTTAAGAAAAAAAAATAAGAAAGGAAGAAAAGAGATACTGGTGTTGTTTAGTCGCTAAGTCGTACCTGACTCCTTTGTAACCCCATGGACTGCAGCCCATCAGGCAGGCTCCTCTGTCCGTGGGATTTCTCAGGCAACAACACTGGAGTGGGTTGCCGTTTCCTTCTCCAGGGGATTGTCCTGACCCAGGGATTGAACCTGTGTCTCCTGAATTGCAGGCGGAGTCTTTACCCCTGAGCCACCTGGGAGGCCCAAGAAAAGAGATGGGGAGGGGGAGAATGATGGGAGGGAGGGAGAGAGAAGAGAGAATAATGGAGGCAGAGAAGTCAGAGACAGAAGACTAACTGCTTTGACCCCAGCCTCTCGTCTGCAGAAAGGGACCCCCCAGAAGGCAGCAGCTGTTATCACCTCTGTTACTCTTATCAAAAATTAAGGCAGTTCAGTGTTTCATCTCCCTGTTCAGCTGAGTACACAGACCAAGGTTCTTAGACCAAACCACCAATTTGGCATGGCTGATCTCTCGCCTCCACTCCTACATTTCCCCAAAGTTGGAGGCATTCAGAAAGCAAGGTGAGGGCCAGCAGCCCACAGGGGTCTAAGGAGCAAGCCAGTCATCCTGGGGACAGGACGGGACAGTGCCAGGTGAGGGGGAAGAAGCTCCAAGTCTTCCACAATGTCTGTGAGGCCACAGAAGCATTCACACCCATTGCACCAACCTCTGCTGAAGCCTGTGCCACCTGGCCCATCTCACCCACAGCCACAGGCAGCCACGCCTAGGGAGGGGTGAGAAGAGAAGGGACTGCACGGGCAATGGGCCAAGCGGGCTACAGTGTCTTTGCCAATCTCAAACCCTTCCTGGAATCCCAAATTTTCTGGAAACACACACATCTGTGAGTCCTTCCAGTGGCCCCCTTGCACTGGACCCTCAGTCCCCGGGACAGGGAACACAAGTGTGAGGTGTGCACCCACCAGCCTCACGCAAACACAAGCTCAGCAGAGAGTCTGGCTCAGTCTGCAAGAAGCTCAGAGTGCTCGGCTCTCTGGGTGGGCTAGGACCCCCAGCAGATCTTGTGTCTGAAAAGGGAAGGTGGAAAGCTAGGTGAGTCCCTGGGAGAGCCCCCTCGATCACTGAGGTCATGCCCAGGCCCCAGAACCCTCGTGCCCCTACACACCTCACTAAGATCTTAGACCCCTGTGGTGCCACTCCAAAACTCGCCCTACTATATCCTGAGTGCACTAGGTGCTCACTGCAGAAGGAGCCCCAGGGTCTCCAGGAGGCAAAGGGTGGGTCACTCAGCCCCACAGATGGACATGACCTCTCTAGCTCCGCCAAGGGTTTCTAAGGAGGCTCTGTGTATCTAAGGATACGCTGCTGCTGAAACTCGTGCAGGTGGGAGAAGCCGGCCTCCCTGGCTCCTCCCTGGGAGCCAGTCTGAAGAGGGAGGCTAGGGCCCAATCTGACAGCCCTGTCCAACGAAGAAGCCCACCCAGATCATCTGCCGTGGGGTTCAGCCACCGCCCTCGGCAAGCTATGGTCTGAGAGGGAGACAGTGCCAGCCCTGGGGGGCTAAGACTGATCCAGGAGGCTGCCAGACCCTCCCTGACTTGGAGCAGTGAGTGTTCAGGGCCAGTCTCCTGCTTTCCCCCGCAAGGCTCCAGACCTCCGTTCCCCCTGAGCAGCTCCTCCACCACTTAGCAACGGAGACAATTTACATAATGCATCGAGTGTGCGAGCAATAATGGCTGGGGAAGCAGGGTGCCCGTTAGTGGCTCCTTGGGAGGGAAAATACCTGCTCCCACACCACCGCTTCCTCCCTCGTGGAACAGGGCCCTGAGGCTGTGGGAAGCAGGTGCCTCTAAGTGCTTGGCTGATGCCAAGAGGGGCCCAGAAGGGCCATGCCAGTCCTGGAAACGGAGCAACCTCGGGACAGGGATGCACGAGGGAGGAAATTTCCAAAGCACCTGAGTTTTGAACATAAATCCACCCAGCCGTGCTCCCTGAGCCTGCACCCCTGCTGGGCCCAGGGCCTTGCATCCGGAGCCTTCCTGGAGGAGGAGGAGGTGTTCTGGCAGGAGGTAAGCTCTAGCCGGGGGGCTGGGGAGCCAGGCTGCAGCTGCCGGGGAGGTGGTCATGTTCAAACACAAAGGCAGCGATGGAAGGGGGAGAATACATAAAAATTACTGGTATGGTAATTGCTTTTTATATAAATGTTCTTTTAAGAAGTTTTCCCCAGTGTGAAAGTCCCTTTTTAAAAAAGAATAAATTTGCGGCACATCAATTTATTCCGTGCCTGTAGCTGGAGCATAATGAAGGCTCCTCTGTCAATACCCGATCAGGAGGCAAGTGGCTGCCGCTTGACCTGGCTTCCGGGGCTCCTGCATGACAAGGCAAGCGGTAGGCCCCCGGGGTTTGTGAGGGGCTGCAGGAGCGGGTGGCAGGCCTGGCTGTTGGATAGTCAACATCAAGTGACACTCTGGGCCTCAGGGCCAAACCCAACAAACGCAACTGGAACCCCAGGAACTGTGCTCAAACGGGAGAGTCAAACGGAGGCAGCTACAATTCTGCTGATGGGGAGCACGCAGGGGAGCACGGGGCTCTCCCTTTCTAGGGACAGGAGAGCGGAGGGGCTCAGCAGGCTTGGGGCTGGAGGGATGGGGCCCCTGGGTCTGCCTGCAGGGCCGGTGGAGGAAGCCGCCTGGTGACAAGGCACCTGGGGGCAGTAAGTGGGAGTGGCCTGTTGTGAGCTTTGGGAAGCTCCCCGTGGACTCCAGCTCAGCTCTAAGCCCACAGGCACCAGTGCTCTCCCTGCTACCCTGGGGCAGGGAGCCCATCGGCAGATCCCAGCCCCGAGCTGGAAAGGCTGCTCCCCCCTCACCAGGAGGCCCAGACCCCTGAAACCAGGCTCCTGCCCAGTGGCCCTGACCAGCCGCAGCGCTCTCATCTGTGGGGTGTGCACAAGGCTGTGCTCTCCACAGGGGTCACTTGGTCCAGCAGCCCAGGGCACCGACACATAGGGGCATGAGGACACTCATCCACAAGTGACTGGCCTCTTGCCCTCCCCGAAGGGCTGCTGCTAAGAACAGTGTCAGGCATAGTGACTTGGGAGGGGATGTGCATGGTACGTGGGGACATGGCATGTATGTGTGTGTGTGTGTGTGCGCGCGAGACTGTGAGCTCCTCACCCACAGCTGAGATTTCTCAGCTTCACTAATTAATCGGTTAAGTAGTTCTTGCCTGCTCGGGTGACACAGAGCTTGCGGCACCTGCCTCCTCACAGTCCCACCCTGGCCTGTAAATGTTCCTGTTCACATCTGCTCCCAGAGCACACAGAACTGTGCACTCAACACATACACACGTGTGCACACGCCTGCCGGGTCACACATCCCACCCAGGACACACGCATATGGGATCACATACTCTCTCTCTCTCTCTCTCACACACACACACACACACACACACACACACAAGAATGTGTGTGCCCGGTCCCGCCCCCACATGCAGGCTCAGCCACTCCCTTCCACAGACACACACACACTCCCCTGCTCCTGTTCCCGCTGGAGCGCCCACGCGCACACAGGTTCACGTGCTCTCGTTTACATGTGCGCAGACATTCCCACATGCATCATCACACTCCTCTCGTCTCTCCTCCCGCTGTGATCAGCCACATCCCACCTCACAAAGTCTCCGCAGGTCAGAGATTGTCTCCCGGTGAGTCATGGGACCAATAATCAATCTCCAGGGGCGAGGTGCTTTCTAGGTCTGTCGCTTTGTGTTCAGGTGGCATCCTGGGAGGCCCGGGCAGGAGCCTGCCCTACTGGGCATGGTCTCCATGCCCCATGTGATGGGAAGACTGGACTGGGTCCAGGAGAGGTCCCTGGCAGCCCCCTCCTGTATACACCCGAAGGATGCAAGAGCAGACAGGAGGTGGGAGCAGCACTGATCCGGAGGGCTTCCCTGGGGAGGGGGCTGTGGGCTGGGTTTAAAACCGGGGAGAGGCCTGGAGGGACGAGGGGTGAGTGGGGAGAGCCTCAAGTGCAGGAGGAGGAGGAAGCTGAGAAGGCCAGTGGGGGCGGTGAAGTCACATGGATGGCTGGAGGCCTGAAGGCTCCCCGCTCCTCTTGCCAGGCCTTCCAGTCACTCTAGGAAGAGCCCAGCAGCCCTGACTCCAGCCTGAGGTCCAGGGTGGCAGCATACTGTGCAGCCAGCTCTTCTCTAGGGCCCTTCTCCACAGCCCCCATCCCCTCCATCCCCTCACAAAGAGCCATCAGTGACCCTCTATGAGACAGGACCAAACTTGGCAGACCCCGGCAAGTCTAGCTCGCTCAGGGCATCTGACACCGACGTTTACGTTTCTGATGCCCTGGGCCCTGGTTCCCCTAGGTGGGCTGAATGGTCCCCAGGGTCCTGTGGGATAGATCAGAGCCCCAGCCCCTCCCTTTGCGGTCCTCAGATGCCTGCCCCCGTTGCTAACCAGACACTGAAGAGTTCCCAGCTGAGTGCTACTCCAGGTGGATCACATACATGCAAGTTTGTACGCGGCAGGCATGGGTGCATACGTGCACCCCATGTGTGTGCACAGCCTGCTCCTCCACCCAGACCGCACACCTCTCAAGCGGAGGCCCCGCCCCCAACTTCACATCCTGAGGCTAGAGTGAGGAAGTCCTAGAGTCAGTCACTTGGTTCCTTGATTCACGGGAACCCACAGATGGACAAGAAGGGAGCCTGTCGAGTCTGCCCAGGACCCAGATCCCCCTCTGTCTTCATTGCCGTGCCACCGCCAAGGAGCCAGCTGGCTTCCAGGGCTGAGAGAGAGGTCTAGGAAAGATGGGGAGTTTGGGGCTCAGCAATCTTCTCCAGACACCAGATCTCTGCTCACAAGGAGAAGGGAGCCATGCCCAGAGAAGGTGGAGGGAGGCCAGGCTGAGCCTCCGTCTCCTGCTTGGTCGTGGTAAATGCTGCTCATGTTGCCCCTGGGGCCGGCTGTGGTTTGTCAGAACCAATTACTTCTCTGCCTCTGCCAAATGCTTGGGGCTCCATGAATCTCAGGCGAGTGTCCTCGTGGCTGCCACCGATCCAGAGATGGATGGGGGTGGAGGATGGGGCGGGGATGCAGATCAGGTCAGCCATCCCCAGGGGCCCAGCATGGAAACCCATTCAGTCCTCTACTCCATCCCCCATCTCCCATCCAGATGAGCCCCCAACTCTGGACATGCAGCCCTGTCACTCTCCAGAGATGGATGCAGAGACCAAGGGAGAAGTGAACAGGCTCTGGCCACCTCAGTAATCTGCAAGCACTTAGTCCCATCAGAGCTGACCCTCAAATGTTCTGCTGCTAGGCCAGTCCCCCTGGGGACCCCAGAAGAGAGGTAAGGTGCTTATCAGAGCTCTTGCCACAGCAGGGCTGGGATTTGCCCACGCCGCATGGTTGTGGGGTCCTAGCTCCCCAACCAGGGATTGAACCCAGGCCCCCAGCACTGAAAGTGCTGAGTGCTAACCACTTGATTGCCAGGAAATGCTTTAAACAGCCCAGATTCCCAGGATGGAAGAATTGAAGGGCATCCACTTCAGGGAATGGACCCGGACCCGAAGCCACAGGTTCTCAGCTTCTCTAGAAAGCGGCGCTGTCCACCTGGTGAGGTTCTGACTATGCCTCTGAGATCGTCACTTTCTTAAATGGGGGAACCTCAGGCCAAGAGCTGCCACCCTCAAGAACCCAGAGCTTGGTGGCTTCCTACCACCCTGACTCTAAAGCCAGTCCAGCCCCATGCCCTTCTCTGAGCCCACAGGGCCTGGGAGGACAAGCTGGCACCTGGGTGACTGATCTGAGAAACAGACTCACGGGCCTCTTCTGGGTGAAAGGGCCCTTCCCTTCACTTCACCAGTTTCCTCCCTGGGTGCCTCTGCAGCTGCCGCCTTCCCTGGCCCACTGGCCCTGTTTCTCCAATCTCTGGTGGCCTTTGTGCCTCTCCCAGCAAGAGCCCCCAGAGATGTCATGGTCAGAAGGTGCTACAGACTCAATGTGTCCCCTCCCCCAATTCCTATGTTGAGACCTAATCCCCACTGTGACAGTATTTAGAAGGGGGCCTCTTGGGAGGTGGTTAGGTCACAAGGGTGGAGCCCTTGTGGATAGGATTAGCCCCCTTATAAAGGAAACCGCAGAGAGGTCCTTCGCCCCTCCATGTGAGGACATAGCGAGAAGACAGCTATCAATGGACCAGGAAGTAGGTTCTCAACAAACACCAAATCTGTGGATATCTGGTGGATCTTGAACTGCCCAGCTTCAAGAAACATGAGAAATTTCTGTTGTTGATAAGTCACCTAGTTTACAGTATTCTGTTATAGCTGCCCGAACAGGACGAAGAAGCGGGGGAAGAGGAAACCAATTTCCAGATTCCTGGGTTTCAACTAGCAAAGGTGACAGCCTGCATATCTGAACTTTCTAAAGCCATAACTAAGTCCTGGAAGGGCAGGCAATTGATACTGGGGGGGGCACAGAGACACCCCCACATTTTCAGGGCTCTGCAGCCTTTCCTTGCCCCTGCTCCCTTGAGATCCTCACATCTCCCTTGAGGACAGGGGTGCTTGGACCCCCATTTCACAGATGGAGGAATCAAGGCTCAGGAACACACGCGCCAGGTCCCACAGCCCTGTCACGCCTCCCCACTTCACTCTTTCCTCCACTACCCACCATTCCGTGTTGCCCAAGGCACAGGCTCCAGTTCAAATTTCCGTTCTGCCACTTACAAGCTGTGGTACCTCAGTAAACACGGCTTGGGTTTCCCTGGTGGCTCCATGGTAAAGAATCCGCATGTCAAGGCCAGAGACACAAGTTCGATCCCTGGTCTGAGAAGATCCCACATGCCATGGAGCAACTAAGCCCGTGTGCCACAACTACTGAGCCTGTGCTCTAGAGCCTTGGAGCCTTGACTACTGAAGCCCTTACACCCTAACATCTGTGCTCTACAAGAGAAGACACCACAGTGAGAAGCTCATGCGCTAGAGAGGAGCCCCCCTCGCTGCAACTAGAGAAAAGCCTTCGCAGCAAGGAAGACCCAGCACAGCCAAAAAACAAATAAATAAAAAAACAAAAGCAGAAGATGACACAGCTCTTCTCTCCCGCCCTGAGCTGTTCTCTGTCCTCTGGGAGCTGACCTCGGATGGGGCCCCACAGTGACCTCTTGGCACAAAGTGGAAGCTGGTGGCCCCTTCTCCGGTGGCGTATATCACTAGGCGTGGGTCTGCCTATCCTACCCAGAGACGCAGCTCCCACAGACCTGTCCCCTCCATATCCACAGCCTCCACTGGAACCTGGGCAGCAGCTCCTTGCTGAGACTCTCCTAGGACCCTGAAGCCTCCGAGCAGGGCTCCCTGCCTGCCCTGCAGGACTCCAGGAGCAGGGGGTTCTGAATTGATCAGAGATGTGAGCACCCACACACGCCCCTCGGGGACCTTCCTATCACTGTATCCTCCACCTGCTCTGAGAGATTCTTCCAGCCTAATACCCTCACACTCCACGGAGGAGAAGGAGGGCCTGGGAGGGGCAGAGGGGCTGAGAAAGACACAGGTCCTGGCCCAGTTTAGCAGCCCCAGAGGCGCCATCGGTTTGGCGGTGGCTCCAGGCAGTGGGTGCCCATGGAAGGCACGGCCAACATGAGCCAGTGCCCTGGGACGGTCCTCCCCCAACACTGACCTCCCCCGTGCCCCCTCTCTGGTTGGGGAGCGTACAGAAGGGGTGCAGGACATAGAAGCCAGACAGCTGACCGTCAGGCAGGAACTCTTGCCACAGATGAATTTGGCTTTTGAAAAGCTTCTCAAAAATGGAATTTTCTCCTTCAGGCAACCACAGAATATGTGGGGAGGGGGTGAGCAGGAGAGCAACCACCACCCCCTCCCACCCTGTATCTCCCCACACAGCGCTCAGGAGGGAGCATCCACAGACCACAGGGTGGGGAGACAGTGCCACAAGAGGCCAACCTCAGGGCAGGACCTGGGAAGGGAAAGAGGTGGGGAGCAGGCTGGGCTAGGGGGACCAAGAGGGGACCCAGGAAGGGCTTCAGCCAGGCTCCCCCGGATCTGCCTCCATAGATCCAATTATGCTCCAGCGGCAGCCTTACCACGTCTCAGACACCCTCCCAGGAGCCCCCACCCCCCGCCTCAGCCCCATGCATCCCCGCTGGGTGCCAAGCAAGAGGACCATATGGAGGGAATAATAAGACAATTAACTTTCCATTAAAGAATAATATATGTGGGTTTTTAAAGAGGCGAGCGGCAGCAATCCCTACCCAGCGGCATATTTCACACGCGCGCCCCCCACCATCCCCACCCTCACGCGCCCCACGTCCGATCATCTGCACTGGGAGATGAGAGGGCGCCGCTGGGCCTCAGCGGGAGGTGGCTGGAGCAGGGGTGGGGGGCTGTAAGCGGAGAGGCAACAGCGGAGACCCTGGATGGTGGTTCTGTGGCTTCCTGTAACCTCGGGGAGGGGGTGTCACGGGCCTGGGTGGGGCTCCCTCAGCGCCGCTCTCCTGACCGAGCTTGTGAGCCGGGACTGCCGTGCGTGTCCTGCGTGAGTGCGGGTCCACTTGGCCAAGGAGCTGAGGCCTGCCTCATGAGGCCAGCTGAACCACAGTGCTTTGAAGGGCTAAGGGGTGGTCTGAGGGTCACAACCACTGGTGCTCCCCTTTTCTGGCCCTCCCAGGGCTGCTTCTGTCCTCTGGCATCTTCCTCCACCCCAGCTTCCTGCATCCTCATCTGCTGCAGCCCCTCCACAGTTCTGAGCCCCTCTGGCACGCCTGGACACAGCTGGGCCCACCTGAGGTGCCCAGAGAGGACCTCCTACCCCAAATGGGGGCCAAACACAGCCCTGGCCAGCACCCCCTGAGCCAGCATGTGAGGGTGCGTGTGCTTCGGGAATTGGTGGTGCTACGTGGGGGTGGGGTGAGGGTGGAGGAGCAAGGAGAAGCCTGTGTGAAGGGCACCTGCAGAGGGCCCTGTTCCTGCTTCCCTGAGCCCCTCAGAAAAGGGGTCCTCGGTGTGGCCAGACTTCGGTCCTTGCCTCGAGCCAGCTCCAGATGCGGCACTCTGCAAATATTAATTACACATTCCCAGGGAGCACTGAGCAGACGCAGTGCGGGGATGGCCAGGGGCAGACAAGATGGGCTGGGACTACAGCGCCGTCACTGGCTCAGAAATCCCATTTCTGGCTACCCGTAGAAGTGAGGACACATGAAGAGCATTTGTCTGGTCCATCACGACTGCCCGGAGAAGCCCAGCTGTGGGGAAGGGAGCTGGAGACTTGGGTCAGGGATCTCTGAGTCCTGGGGTCTTGCTCACTGTGGATACAGCTAGGCAATCCAGGACAGGGGCCGCACCAGCCTGCACCTCTGCCTCGATACTCCTCACTACCACCCCCACCATCCAGGGCTAGCAAGTCAAGGCTCCAGGGCTGGACTGGGGGGTAAAGACAGTCAGCCACACCTTGGTTTCCCTGCAAGTGACTAGCAGCATACAGTTGGGCTAAGGCCGTCATGGGGGCTGAAGCAGAGAGGGGCGTGAGCAGGGCTGTAAGCCATTTCTGCCCTGATGGGACATGTGTGGGGGTTGACAGGACGGAGAAAGGCTCCCATAGATCCAGACTTGGCCTGTGGTCCCGAGACATGGTGATCCCAGGTCTCTGCTGCCATACCAGCTCCAGCCAGGCAGCCTTTCCTCACCCCGACACCCACCCCAGACAGAGCATCTTCTCACTGCCTTCTGCAGAGACCCTCCGTGCAGATGTCTTACCCGAGTCAGGAATCCATCCCAGGGTGGGTGCCCGATGAACCACTGGTTCTTTCCCACATCTGACTACAATCTGTCCTGCTTTGCTTTCCCCCCAGAGTTGTTCCCTTTCTACCCTGGACACTCACGCAGAGGGGGATGGGGTCCCTGGCTGTATCCATCAGATTGACCTGGGCTTCAGAATGGGGAGACAGGCCATTTCCATGTGGTCCGCTATGTGCCCCCAGGCACCTGACGAATTATTCATCCTGATCAGCCTCATTATGAAAATGAGCTCAGAGCCCCAGCTTATGTGCTTTCTGCTATCCCTCCCCGACCAGGATGACAATATAGTGCTGATGGGGGAGGGCAGAAAAGGGGCTCAGGAGACTGTACTCAGCCTCTAGAGGCCCTGGAGGGGGAGGACTGCAGTAGTATCCACACTTCCGTGGCCTGTTCACAGCAGGTGTAAGCCAGGGCTGGGAGATGGGGCTGGGTTTTCCCAGTGGGGCATGGCTCAGGAGCCCCAGGCCACAGTGGGAGCTCCTACAACACGCTGGCCCTCAGGCTTGGTAAGGTGAAGAAATGGGAGAGGGTCTTTGCAGACACCTCCCACACTCCACCAAGGTTTGCCATGGTGTCCAACCTATAAATGGGCCACAGTCTATACCCAGCCACGCCCTTGTAGGGTTGTTCTTAGGTCAGGAGGAGGAAAGTGCCAAGACAAGGAAATTGCTCCTAAATGCCACTGTCTGCAGTTTCTGGACTCTTGCAGCTGCCAGCTCTGTGGCACCCAGCTCCTGGGGGTGGGGCTGCCTCCAGGACTGGGGCTGGTGGAGAGGGCAGCCAAGTCGGAGAAGAAAGTCAAGGATCACCCCAATGGCAAGGTGTTTGGAGGTGGCTCAGGGAGGCAGGGAGAAGGGTGGCCTCAATGGGGATGGAAGCCATAGGCTTGGCAGAGGTGGCACCAGGGTCTACGGAGCATCATGGCTGGGTCAGGGCTTCAGTGAGAGCATCCTCTTGACCCTCTGAGCCAGGCATGGGCCGGGCACATGGGCCCTCTTTTATCCACGTGAAGGAGAGCCGTGGTGGCTTAGTCAGGGCTGCGGGGGGTTGTGGGGGTGGTGCGGGGGGGTGGGTACTGGTTGGCCCCTCCTGCTCTCATAGGGCTGTCTTTTTCTTCTAGAACTCTTCACCTGCTCCCCTACTGCCCACCTCACAAGAGTGTCCTGTGCCAAGAAGGAGCCCCAGAGCTGTCAGCAGGAAATAAGAGGCTGAGGAAGCAGGTGAGAGAAGACTGGAGCAGGACAGAGAGCCGCTGGAGAGCTGGCAGGCACTGACAGGCAGAGGCTTGCCAGAAGGAGCCTGGAACGCCAGGTCAGCACTTCTCTGCCTGGCCACAGCCTCACCGAGCCTGGCCCAGCTCCCTTCTTTCCTGGCTCATCCTGCCCACCCCAAGAAGGGAGGCCTAGCTAGAGAGGAAGCGGCGCCCTGGAACAGGGGTCAGGAGCCCAGCATTTGGGCCCCAATTCTGCCATACCCCACTGTGTGACCCCTAGGAAGGTGGGGTTGGGGGAAGATGTGCTCATTGATGAGTGTGTGGAATCGCTCGACTCCTGGCAGAAAGGAAGGGAACAACACATCCTGGGAATGACAATGATCAGTGAGGAATATTCAAATCTGGTTTCTAGAAAAGGAGCATATCTGCGTCAGCCTGTCCACTCCCATTCTTACCACCTCCTTCCAGCCAGACCTCCCAGCCACGCCATGGACCAAGAATGAGGATCAGAGAGGGTCTAGGACCTGCTGAGGAGCACACAGTGGGTTCACTGAGCGGGTTCATCTCTGGTCCACACCATCCAGGAAGCTCAATGGTTCAGACAGACCCATGTCTCTGGCCTGCAGCATGTACACTATTTCCCCAGTAGCAAACTTTTACTGTCTGAGATGCCCGTGACTATAAAATAAACAATTTCCTTGAGCTGAGGATTGAAAGCATGGAAGATTTCTTGGCTGGAAGCGCATGGTTCACTCCTTATGTGGGGTACATCTTATGTCCTGATACGAAGCTTGGAAAGGCACACGACACACATTCCAGGGAACTCTCGTGTCTTCATTAACCTACACAAGCTGCACTTGGCAATGCCCACTGAAAACCAAGTAAGCGCTGGGTGCTATTCCTGAGCAGAAATTGACTTCTGTTCCAGAACAGCTTTTCCTACCGTGCCTTCTCTGGAAAGCTCTGCCGGCCTCTGAGCATGGCTGAGTCACTGAGAGTTCACAGGAAGAGAGTAGGATGGGGGTTACTGCAATTCCAGCCCAGCCATCAGGGAAGGGGGCGCTCAAGAGAGGCTGGGCCACCAGGGCTGGAGGGAAGGACACCTAGCAAACTAATGGCTTAGGCCTCCAGACTCAGACTCCGCCTCCCAACTAAGTTACCACCTAGACTGCCATCCCTGATCAGCCCCATCCTATGCCAGAGGTCCCACATCCACAGCCGACATCAACACACCCATGTCCACTTCCACTTCCTGGGTACCGGCTACAAGCCGAGCACGGTGCAAGAAACAACACCCCACAGACGCTCCCTCTGCTAACCTGGGCCTGACCAAGAGGGACACAGGAACACAGTGAGTGTCTCATCACCAAGCCTAGGGCCTGGACCTTTGGCTGAATCCCCCAATGATGATTCCACTTAATCTGCTGTTCCCAAGTCAACCATTGGCAGGAGATACCCATTAATCTCCTGTTCAGTTCTGGTCACACTTCCCAGCCCAGGCAGCCAGCAAAGAACTCCTCAAGTCCACCACATACCTGGGAGCCCCACCCCGACCACTCCAAGAGCTCAGGTCTTTGAGACTCCGCATTTCCACATAAAGAGCGACAGCTCCGGAGCCCTGTGGCCTGACAGCAACACATTTTGCAGCCTTCTGGGGGTGACGGATGGCCTGCTCTTCACATCACTATTTCAAACATTAACATAATCTCCCAGGATGAATGTGGCTGCTCGCGCCTAATCAATCACCCGCCCGCCCCTTGATCCCTCATCTCGCCAAGCACGCGCTTGCCACTCACCTCCTGCTGCACGCAGCGCCCTGAGCGGGCAGCACCACTCTCTGGGGCGGTTTGGCCTGGCCACCCCACGCGTTGCAAGGACAGTGCCTCTGGCTTCCATGCACAACCACGTTCCACTGGAGCCGCCAGGGCCTGGACTCCCACCCCATATGCTGCCTCAAACACAGACCTCACCCTCCTGAAAAGCCCGACATCTCCCCATCAGAGCCGACTAGGTACCACTCCAACACGGTGACCTGGGGAAGAGCAGATCAAGACCCGAAGGAGTCCATATTTCTGCTTCCCCACCTGCCCCGATAAGTCCCACATGTCCCATCACAGCGGGTCCTCAGCTGTGCCACACCTTCTTCACTCATTTCTGAAGCCCTTCCCCCATTCACAGCTGGAAGAGGGTCCCTAAAGGGAGAGCCAGTGGCACCGGGCTTACCTCGCGGAGCTGCTGGACGCCCCCAAAGATCCGCATCACACCATCAATCTCCTGCTCCAGGCGCCGGGCCCAGTGCTGCACCCTGCGTGCAGAGAGGAGAAAAGTGTCAGGAGGACCCGCCTGCAACTCGAGCAGCCCTGCCCCGACCACCTGGGGGTGACCCACAGCAGCCGCCCCTTCAGAACCCCGTTTTCACTAGAGAAGAAACAGAGGCTGGGAACGACTCTCTTTCCCTTTGAAGTCTGGACCTGGTGGCCCAGGCTCTCCTCACGTACTGTCGGATGGCCAGGGAGGGGAGCAGATTAGAGTTTAAATGCAACTCAGGGAGTCCAGTGGCTCTGAGAAGCCTGCAGCGAGACTATTTTTCACCGTGAAGAGGCAGCCCTTGATGCTGCTGCTCTGAACCTGGGGACTCAGGACACCAGGGAGCACGGGACGTGAGTGAGCCTGATGTCTGCTGCCTCTCAGAGCCTCCTTCCCCCAAGGCTGGGTGGCACTGGGTCAAGGGGAGGGCAGGTGAGCGAGAGTTGCTGCGTAATGTGGGGCAGGTCCCTGCCCCTCGGGGCCTCCTCTTAACAGTGGACATGGATGGCTTCCTCACCTTTCCAGCAAACTAGTAAACAGAAGTTCATTGCTGGATGCCCCACATGAACCATCCACCCGCAGGTCCAGTTCAGACCAGCCCGCCCCTTTCTGGGGACCTGGCGAGCCCCACGAACCCTCCACCTGAGCCGCCAGCCTGAGCAGGTCTCCTTTGAACTGGTGCCACCCTGAGGTTGTTTTAATCCACCTGGGTCTCACTGTCTTCCTCTAGAAAGTGGGGATAATTTGGGGCCGCCTTGTAGCGTATGAGAAGCACACATGAGAACTGGAGGGTCAAGGGTGCTGCACGGCAATCTTTATGAAGGGACAGGATGGACAGGCGGTCACAAGACCCCATGTTCTCAGCCCACACTCGTGAACTGGGATGGTAACTGGGGAAAGAGCTGGCCTGGAGGCTAACCTGTAACCCCGCTTCACACAGTGCCAGATCAGGTGAGCAAAATCACACCAGCCCTGGCCAAGGGCTGCTGGCTGGAAAGACAGTGTCCATATGGTTGAAAGCATTTTCTGCTGTGATCAAGGTCTCCACCCTAAAGCATCTGAAAGGCACCTCAACTTCCCGTCCCCACCAGACACAGAACAAGGCCTTTCCAGGGAGGGCTCGTAGGAGAATTCTCACAAAGACTGAAACATGCCCATGGGTTAAGCACATCCCAGGAGGCCAGGTAAGGGTGGGGGAAACGCCAGTTCCCCACCTCTGCAGGGGTACCCCAGCAGCCATGTGATCCAGGAGATTGAGTCTGGCCCCAATCCTGCCCTGGTCCTGTAGCCTCCCCTACCTCTGGCAGTGCTGCTCGGGGCCAGGGCTCTTACAGTTCTCTGGGTCAGAGGAGCTTGACTCTCTACTCCAGCCCCCTGCCCCACATCCCTGTGGCTGGGGGCTGGGCCCTTGCCATTGTGTGTGCCCGGGTCGGTTGGCATGGGAACTCAGATCAGGAGGCGGGCAGATCACTAATTGCAATTTGCCAAGCTGAATGTCAGGACTGTGATGGAAAAAAAAAAAAAATCAACATCAAAAGAAAGAGGTATTAGCTTTAGCTTGTTGTTGGTTTAAGCCACAGCCTGATGCCCACCTCTGCTCCCCACTGCAGGGAAAAAGTGAACACTGAGCGCCGGGGCAGGCCAGGCTGCAGGCCCGGCTACTAAGGGTGATGAGGTCTTAACCACCAGCTGGGGGAGAGCAAAGCGAGCAGAGAATGGACAGCCTGCCTGGCCCCTGGCTCCTGTCCCCCAGGCACTGATGGCTTGGCCCTGGCTGAGGATGGGCAGTGTGGCAGGTGGCTGTTTCATGCTCCTGAGACAGAGCCCAGGGTGGGGGGCTGGCTAATGTCGAGATGGGCTGCTGCACAGTCCTGTGTCCAGCTAGGCAGGTGGCACATGAATGGTTGAGGTCAAGGAACTGATCTCCAAGGGAACTGTTAGTTCTGCCCTGAGCCTGACCCTGACCTCAGCCACTCACTGGTCTAGGGGACAG
The DNA here is from genome assembly GCF_042477335.2 of Ovis canadensis. NCBI lineage: Eukaryota > Metazoa > Chordata > Mammalia > Artiodactyla > Bovidae > Ovis > Ovis canadensis. The sequence goes on along the minus strand of NC_091263.1, from coordinate 64,522,122 downwards.
AATGCCAATCACCATCTTCCTGAGGAGAAAGGGCTCCCGTGATATACAAGGTGTGGGGCCAGCATGTCAATTCTCACAGAGAAGCAAATCCCCACTTACCATCCCCACTTTACAGATGAGTAAACTGAGGCTCAGAGGCTTTAAAAATGACCCACCCAAGGTCATCCACGCAGAAAGTGGTGAACTTGACCCAGGGGTGTGTTGGAGTTAGCAACAGACAATAGTACACACCTCCTCCCAACTCTGCATTCAGCGTCCTCACCTCAGGAGCTTGAAATCTCTGTAGCCCAGAAATCTGCAAATGCTGCCAATCTCAGTTTTTTTTCCCCCAGAGAGTGAACTGTCAACATTTACCAGCACAGCACTGATATGACCCCAGGCTGTTGACTCTTTTCTAGTGTATCTATAGGTCTCTGGTGCTCGAATTTCACAGATAAGTAAAGAAAAATTAGTTGAAAGAGCAGACATGGATGCCAAGTTTTTATTTTGCTCAGACAACACACTGCTATTGTTACCATTATTATAATCACCATCATTTCATCAAAAAAGGCTATTGCAACACAAAAAAATTTTTTAAAGAACTAAATCTCAGTATAAAGTCCAATTCTTCCCAAGACACATCCATATCCAGATCCACTCTCCCTCTCTCCTTCCCTCCCTCCCTCCCTCCCTCTCTCTCTCTCTCAGACACATACACACACACACACACACACACACACACACACACGTCTTCCCACCCTCCACCACCCCCCACCTCCGGCTGAGCAGCTCTAGACACTGCTAGGGGCCTGCAGGGACTGGCCTACCCACACCACATCAGAACACGCACACCCTCCTGGGGTCTAGGGATGGCTCTAGCCCTTGGTTTTGCACAGTGGGTCTGCTGGGTAGATCCCAGCTACACTGCCCATCATCACAATGCCATGGAAATCAAGACATTCTGATTTGTTACCTAAACCAAACCCAACTAGGAAGGCAACACATGTCCAAGAGTTTAAAAGAAAGTGACAGATCGTTGATTTCATCATCACAGAGATATGATCTGGGGGCTCCAGGGTTTGGCTGGTGCCCCAGTGCTGGCCCCAAGGGTAACACATGGGACCAAGGAGGCCAGGAGCCAAATGTGTACCTGCAGTATTCCTGCCCAGAGGCCAGAGAAACCACCCTGGCCAGGCCCAGTCACACTCCAGCAGAAGGGCATGGGGACTTTGGAAGGATGGGGGAGACACTAGGACCCATGGCTCCACTGGGTCAAAGGCAAACTGACCGAATCCTGCCTGGGATCCTAACAATCTGAACCCAAGTGCCTGGATATGCCACCACCTCCCGGGCCAGACAGTGTGGCCCATGGGTCACCCTCCCAACACGACAGATCCACCTGCTGGCTCCCCACATCCCTGTGATTTTCCATGCTCTTCACTGAGATGACACTGCTCATTGCCAAGTGTCTCCAAGTGCCAAATTAGCACAACAGTGAGGAGAGAGAGCATCTGGGAGGAGGCACATGCAGCCAGGGGCTGCAACCGGCAGGATGCCTGGGGTGGGTACGAGAGGCTGGAGACAGCCTCACACCACTGTGTCCTCCGATGTGCCCGAACCTAGCAGGCTACCGGCACTGAGCCCCCATTTCACAAATAAGAAAACGGAGGCCCCTGGCAAGGAGCCATCTTCTACAGAGAGAAGCCAGGCCCACCCATCCTCCTGGCTCCATCAGCTCTATGACCCCACCTGCCCAAGGACGGTGCAGCCTCTGGGAAGCCTCAGGGAGAGGCTACCTCTGCAAGCTGTCTGTGTGAACGTGGAAAGTTCTTGCCTCTCGGAACCTCAGCTTTCTGGTCTGTAAACAGGGATGGTAATGATTAGCTGAATAACTTTCAGGACCAAATCCACAGGGCAACTTTGATGAGCAGTATTATTACTTGCCAGTCCCCTGAGAGCTAGAAGCTTATCAAATTCAGACTCCCTCTCCCCCACCCAGTGCTTAGGAAATCTTCCCTGCCTGCTTGTGGGGAGGGGGCATGGAGGTAGGGTGCTAGGAATAGGGTTTCCCTAATAGCTCCCTGTAACCCCCTGCTCCCCAGACTAAAAGAGGCAGGGAGCAGGCACAGGGCAAAGATGTGTGTGTCCGAGGGCTAGAGGGCTGAGGGCAAGCCCAGCAGGAAGAAGATGACATTAGGTGCTGTGGCACTCTGGGTCTCAGTCTCCAAGGCACGTTTCAGAGGAGGTGTCATCATCAGGCAGGGGAGCAAAATCATCCATGTGTGGGGTGAGGAACTGAGGCCGAGGGCCCCTTTAGCAGACAGAACCATCGAGACCCCAGCTAAAAGGCTGGGGAGGCCAGGTCAAATTACAGAGCACCCAGGGTGAGGGCGCCCAGCCCTGAAGCCAGCTGCACAGGCTTGTCCAGAGGGAGAAGGGGGAGGGGAGCGGGGGGGAGGGGAGCAGAGGGGAGGGGTGGGGGAGGGAAGGGAGGGACGGGAGGAGGAGGGGAAGGAGAGAAGAGGGAAGAGGGGAAGAGCCTGCGTGCAGATGCGGCAGCACAGTTTAAACTGTTGCCAGTTGTTAATTTTATATGTGAAGTTGTTGATCAGAATGTGATTTAATTGTACAGTATAATCCAGGCTTTTGGAATAAATTATGCAGAAAACTCATCTATAATTAAACAAATCAAAAAACCAGAGACAGGTGACACTGCAGGTTCACCCTCAGAGGGCACGGCTAGGTGTGGGCGGCTGGACCCTGGAGAGGGACTAGAGGGAAGGGGGAGGGCTCCGCTCAAGAGCAGACAGGGGAAGGCCTGGGAGAGGCTAAGGCCCACCAGGGCTGAGAGTCTCCGGACCCCCAACTACCTCTGCAGGCCTTTTCACCACTCCCAAGGAGGCATTTTTTGCCACCAAAGTCCTGCTACAGACTGCCTCCACCAGGCAGGCTGCCTGGATAAACCCCATCCACTGGGGGCCTAAGAGCAGTCTGCGGCCTTCCCTGCTCAGCTCAAGCAGGGCAGCCATCGTGGAGGGGGAGATGCTAAGGGTGGAAGAACAGGTGAGGCTGGAGGAGCGGAGGGCAGGGCTGGGCTAGGGCAATGAGGGGTGTGGGGAAGGCCGCTTGCTGTCGAGGGTACGTGAACCAAATCTGGCCGTGGTGGGGGCCCACAGGTCTCCTGCTTCTCCCGTGGCAGACTGGCCGATTATTTGCTTAGTTCTGGGGGAGGCAGTGATTTAAATTAAAGTGCTATTTAATTATTCTATTTCAGCTGGCCTGCCACCTCCCACCTTGGTGCCTTCGCAGTGTTCTGAAGGGGAAAGAAAACATAGGGCAGGAGCTGGGTGGTGGTCTAGAGAGACAGATGGAGAGATGGGAGGGATAGAAACATGAAAAGAGCCCAGGAGAGCTGGTCCAGAGGGCCTGGGCATTATGCTCACCCTGTCACAGGGGAAGATGACTTGTAAGGGGGCAAGGAGGCCATTCCCCATTCCAACCAGGAGAGGCCACCCCAAGCTCAGAGAGCAGTAGTGGCCCCTGCTGAAAGAGGGCTGGGGATGTGGCCAGCCCCTCCTCTAGGCCACAGCCCTGCTGCCAACAGCAGGAAGCTCCAGACTGCACCCCAGATTGTGGCATCTCCAGAGCCACTTCCCCCGAGGAGTCCTCCCTGACCACTCAGTGGAATCCCTCTCTACCGAGACTGAGCGCCCAGATTCAGCCCTGGCTCTACCATGACCTTGGACCAGACGTGCCCTCTTAGGCCTCAGTTTTCCCATCTAGAAAATGGAGATAAAGCTCACCACTTGTCCACCTTCCAGGACCCAAGACAAGCAGGAAGGGACCGCTGCCCCACAGAAGGGATGCTAACCATGATGACTGCCCCAACGTACATGCGCATAGACTCACCCGGGCAGCAGGGCTGTCCTCCCCTCAGTCCAGTCCCCCTCCTCAGAGTGGCGCTCATGAAGTGTGGGATGGCTGTGTCTCCTCCTTGGACTGGGCTTCTGGGTGGGCCACAGCCCCCTCCTGCACTACCTAAGAGACCTCGCCTGACACAGGGGAGACTCCCAGGAAAAGGCAGGGCCTCTAAGATCAGAGGGTCCTTCCTGCTTATCTGCTCAGGAGAGAAGACTCTTGGGCCTCAACATCTTTTGGGGCTCAAAGCCCAGAGTAGGGCCCCTGACCTTGATTGGATCATAGCCTCCGAAGAACAGAGGGCAAGTGTAGCCAAGATCATTCACTCTCGAGAGGCAAAGTGGTCAAATCACTCCAAGCCATTGAGGCCAGAGTGCCTGGAGGTGTGCAGACCAGCCAGCGCTGGCCTGGCACTACACCAGCCATGGTGGGGTGGGGGCTGCACTGGAGCCTGGGGAGATGGAAGCATGATGGTTCAGCCAAGTCACATGGAATAAGGTTCCCTGGTTGGCCATCCACGTCTTCATAAGCAGGTAAGCTGAGATGCAGACTCAGAGGGACGGCTCATCTTCCACAGATTTGATTCAGCTTAAGGTACTCCTAAGAAAAAAAAAAACCCTGGTGGCTCAGACGGTAAAGCGTCTGCCTATAACGCGGGAGATCCAGGTTCAATCCCTGGGTAGGGAAGATCCCCTAGAGAAGGAAATGGCAACCCACTCCAGTACTCTTGCCTGGAAAATCCCATGGACAGAGGAGCATGGTGGGCTACAGTCTATGGGGTCGCAAAGAGTTGGACGCGACTGAGCGACTTCACTTTAAGGGACTCCTAAGTGTGAGTATCATGGAGCTCCTGTTACCCAGGAGCACTGTCCCCACCCCCACCTACCCATCCAATGTACACAGAGAGGAAGGCAGCCCACTTATCACAAGGGATCATCAGAGATTCCCTGGTGCCGGGGAGGGGCTGGTGCTGCTGAAGCTCAAATTAGTCCAAATCCATCGGTCTCGACTATGTGTGTCTTGGGACCCTGCCCAAATACTGCTCCTTAATGAGGTTATTAATTACGGGCTGTCCCTTCCCTTTCTTCATCGGGAAGAAAGCCTTCCTTCCAATCAGCTCTTGGCCGAGAGGCTGCAAACCTGTGCCTCCCCACTTAGACTACCGGTGAACAGTCATTCACTTTAATTAGGGCGTCCGGTCCAGCCCAGTATTTACTCCTAATAGCCTGATGGGGGGAGGGGAGAAGGCCTGGAAGCAGGGAGCCGCAATCACCCAGGGCTGGGAGAGCCAGGCAGTCCACTTGGCTCGGAGAGGGATGAACAGTGTTCCAGGCTCACACAGCAAGAGGCCACAGCACTCTGCCTCACTCCCGCCATCAGGGCCGGACTGAGGACCCACAGGGGCTCCTGCAGCCAGGGAGGACCACAAGGACTGGGACAAGCCAGCAACAGGCAGGCTGAGAAGGAGGTTTCCCAGGGGAGATTAGGAGGCCAGCATGGAAGGCCCACCTGAGCCTGACTTGTCTCTGATGGGGTTAGCTGTGTGACCTTGGTGACATCCTTCCCCTTGTCTGGGCCTCAGCTAACTCATCTAGAAAGTGACCTAGAGCAACGTAGTATTGTGTCGATACTGTCACACCCAGAGCCGCAGGGCTCCTGAGCAGCCCTTCAGCGGGACCCTCCTCTGCAGGCCTGGCCTGGGGTTGCCAGCAAGGGGAGCAGTCCCTGCAGATAGGAGAGGCCCTAGCGGAGGCGCCAGGGGGCCAGGGGGACGCAGAAGGTGTGCAGCAGGAAGGGGGCCATTGGTCTGCGGAACAGTGGACGACTGAGGCCCAGACCCGGGCTGTGGGCTCGGCCAGGGCAGGGAGCAGCCCCCAGGCTGAATCTCCTCCAGCCCCTGCCGTGTGCCAGGTCACGTTCTGTGGTCCACACCCGGCTCTGGTTTGGACTCTCCAGGTCTCCGTTTCCCTCTCTGCCCCAGGAAGGGTGGCCTGGGGCCTCCAGAGGCCACTCGGGGATGTGTTTCCAAGGGGCTGAGTGAGGCCTCATGCCCGCCTCGCTGGGCCTGAATTACCTTCATCATCCCTGGTCCTCAGAGGGGAAAGCTGGGGTAGAGCAACTGTGCGATGCGCCCAAGGCCACGTGGCCGACGAGCACACAGCTCTGCCCAGCTGCGGCACGACCAGTCCACCTGGATGCCTAATGGGTCTCTCAAACTGAGTGGGCCCAAATCCCAGGCCCTGCCCCTCCCTCTGAACCCTCTCCTCCCTCTCTTCACACCCCCGGATCTCAGTTCTGGTTCAGGCCGGAAGCATCAGGGTGACTGGAACCTGCTTTCTCTCGTACCCATATTCCATCTCAGCAAGTGCCGTGGGCTCCACCTTCACAACCCACCCACCGCCCACCACCTCCCCAACCCCCCGCCTGGCCTGGGCCACGGTCATCTCTTTCCAGGACAAGTGGTGGAATCGCCAGGTCACTGGTCTTCAGCTTCGGCTCTTTGGAACCCCCGTTTCCCGCCACACCCCGCCAAGGCTGTTCACCTCCACACTCAGCCAAAGTGTCCTGCTGAACAGTGTGCCTCCTCAGTCAACACCCAGAGCCCATCCAGGGGCCGAACCCACAATGGCCTCTCTGACCTCGCTTCTCAGGCCACACTGGCCTCCTCGCTGTGGCTTGAACACACTCCTCTAGTCCCAGCCCAGCCCTTGCACACGCTATTCCCTTGGCCTGGATCAGTCTCTTCTCAGAAGCCCTCAAAGCTCCCCTCACGCCTTGTTCAGGGAAGCCCACCGTGCCCCCTCCTCCCATTTTAAGTGGTGCCCTCCAGGGGTTATTGTTTTAGCTAAAATTCCCTCAGACCTCCTCTTGTTTACTGCCCCCTCTGCGCCGGGAGCCCTAAGGGAGGAGGCCCCTGGTCTCCAGCCTAGAGGAAGAGACCCTTGGCCAAGCAAGCGCACCTCCCCAGCCGGCTCCGACCTCCCTGCCATCCTGCCCAGCCCGCACGCTGCGGCCACAGGAGCTGGCAGGTGGGGTGCGCAGCGCAGACTGCGGGGGGGCTAGAAGCACAGCGGCTGCCCCAGGCACAGCCCAGGAGGCCCTCCCTTTCCCCGGCTCCTCTCCGTATGAATTATTAAAGCTCATTTATGATGGGCCTGCCCAGGCCTGTGGCTTCTGTGCATAATTCATGGGTCTCCCAGAAAGGCCGGGTGCTGGCGCAGCCACTTCTTCCAGGAAGCAAGCAACGTGCGGGCAGATCCGGGGCTGTCCTCACTCATCCCTGTCACCCTGTCCTCATCTCGGACAGCCCAGGACCTTGGCCCTCCACCCACTCTCCCCCACCTGGGATTCTGGTTCCCAGGGCTGACATCCACACACTTTGTGCAGACTCACCCATCCCCCTCTCTGTGCCTCGGTTTCCATCTGTGGGCTGAAGGAGTCGCTGGTTTTCAAACCGCAGGGACTGCAATTATCACCCACCTCCACTCCCTGGGGAGGCCCATGGGCTCCCAAGGTACCAAGACTTGGGGTCATTATCTGTGAATTTCCCAGCAATCTAGAGCTGGGATGTAGCAGTGAGCAACAAGAACTCATGAACTAGCTAAGGGCACTCTAGAGCAAAACAGAAAGTCCAGGCCAGGGACGCGGGGTACGGACAGTCACTCGGCCCAGGATCCACCGCCTGCTCCCCAGGCCTGGAGCCGCCTGCCCCACTCACTGACATGGATCGTGGGCATTTGGGGGTCTGCAGCGCCTCCTTCTCTCCCTAGCATGTTCCCCCAGGTAGTCAGGTACAAGGCAAAAGGGACCAGACCCATTTAACAACCTAGCACACTGAGGTTCAGTGAGGCTGGCTCTTGGAGGCAGGGCTGGTATATTGACACCGCCAGGTCCAGTGATGGAAGAGCCACACCCAAGCCTGTTCTCATGAGGTGGCCAGTAGTGTTGAGGTGCCTGTGGTGGTCACCAGGAGAGTAGGGGGGAATCTGGGAGCTCCAGGTGCCTGCTCCTGCCCCACGCCAGTAGCTGAAGCCTGATTGGAGGTGCAAGAGAGGCCCTGCCCACGTGTCATCAACCACTCAGGCTGGATTCTGTGATTCACACATCCCATCTCCCCTCACGTACCTCCTCCCCACCCTCCAGCATGAGTCAAATCCTCTCTGAGCCACAAATAGCCGTCTTCCATTTATGTCTTGGACATGGCCTCCTGCCTCGAGGAGGACAGAAACCCCTCTCACAGTCTTCTATTCCTTCTCAGGGAAGAAATCCCACCCCCACTCCATGGAAGCTGGCAGGGCCCCATAGGACATGCAGGTGCAAAAGAGAGGTGGAGCCAAGACCAGAAAAGAACTTAACTCATCACGGCCAGCTTTGTTCTCTGGTTTTGCGCCTCCTCTACCTGGCCAAGTCACCTCTGGTGGGAAGTCTTCCTGGATTTCTCTTCACCCTCCTCTCAAACCCATAGTCCTTACTCTACTTTACTGACCCTTGCATTAGGTTGGGGCTGCAGTCTGGTTCCCCTCACCAAGCTCCCTGAAGAACTTCGCTTGCAGGACAGCAAAGAAGGGGCTTCTGGAAATGCTTGGGGATACATTTCCCTGAACATCCTCCCATCACCAGATTGGTGCCCACCACGCCCCCCCACCCCGCTCTCTACAGTGTCCACCTCTCTCTACAGTGGGGCAGAGGCTGGAGGGGAGGGCAGGAAAAAGCTTCCAACTTCAGTCGGTAGAGCACTGAGGAAAGGAACTGAGGATGCAAAGCACCTGTTGTCTGCTGGGGGTTCCTGTGTGAGCTCACTGAAGTCTCACAGCACCCCTAGCTAGGTGCGAACTGGTTCAAGCCCACTTCATGGACAACGACCAAGGCCACACAGCTAGTCTGTGCTCAACCAGAATTTGAACCCTGCAGAGGGTGGCTCCAGAGCCCAGGCTCTGTTCCTAGGTGATCCAGCTTTCTTAATCCCAAAGTGGGCTTCAACGGCCAAGATTCAGGAAATAGGGTGCCATAAGGCCACTCCTCATCTATGACCTTTTCCACCATAGAGAAGGGGTCCATTCCAAATCAGGGCCCTCACTGCCTCCCCAAGCAAGCCAAAGCTGGGCAATCGGAGAGTCCTTCCTTTTACCCCAACAAAGCCACCCTGCTGCAGGAACGATGTCTCCGCAGCGCACAGCTCTAGCTCCCTCCAATCCCTCCCACGACAGGGTAGATGCCCACTTTCTCTGGGATCTGCTCCTTACTAGTGAGCTCCGGGCTTCTCAGTGCAAGCCAAGCTGCCTGTAAATCAAATGCAAGTGCTCGTTTGCCTTTTCTCTCCACACTCTATGGTGAATCCGTAAGCAATGTAAATTCCCTCTGTGAGACATGGCGAGTAGGGGCCTTCAGGTGCCACCCTAGCGGCCCCACCTCCTCCTAAGAAGTCCCAGGGCGGCGGCCATCCCAAGAGGAGCCACTGCTGCGTGAGCCTGTGTTGTCCTCAGAGCTGGCTTGACGAGTAGCAGGTGGGCCAACTCAGCAGGGCTTACCACAGACAAAATACTCTGGAGATGTTTCCAACCTACAAATCCCTACTAGCTCCCTCTCTCCCCACTTATTCATTCATGTATACAGTTACTAAGCCAGGCTCCAGGCTGGACATGGGGAAGGGACACAGTGGTGAGCAGGGCAGATGCAGGCTGGAACTTGGAATTCAACCAGAGAAGGCATCTGATCTGATCCAGACTCAGTACATGAAGGGAGGAGGAGTCCGGTAGGGGTGTGGACTGCACAGCAAGGGGTCTGACCCACCTAGGGCTCTGGCAGGTAAAGGCGGCATTGCAGAGCAGCAGGGCAATTCAGACAGAGGGTGCAGCACGTGCAAGGAAGGCTCAGCGGTGAGCTCAGCACGGGATGATGCCCTGTGAACACCACAGACCGACCACAGCCACCGAGCAGGCTGCTTGCACACTGATGCCTGCAGCACTCCGTCCTAAGGACATGGTGAGCGAAGGATGGAGAGCTCCCAACAGTGGGGGGAAGAGGAGGAGAGTGGCCACAGTCAGCGGATGATGAAACTAAGGGTTCAAAGAGCAGGGCTCTCCACTTGGTCCTTGGCACCCAGCCTGGGAGGCTCAGCTCCTCCAGGCCCTCTCCAGAGGCACACACGCATATCCAGCTTTGACACCTCTCCATTTGGACGCCTAGTCCGCATCTCAAACTCAGTGTGTCCAATACCTGCTGGTCCCTTGGACTGACTCTTCCCCAGCCTCCTCCAGCTTACCTGGTGAAAACCATCCTTCCAGCTGCTCAAGCCAGTTGCCTGACATCTCCTGACACATCTTTTCCTTTCTCATACCCGGACCATCAGTATGTCTCACCACCACCACAGCCACCACTCTGGTGCTCCCCTGTTCACACCTCTCCCGGGGCGCCCAGTTCAAAGTCATGCTAATTTAATGGCCCAGCCTGTCCAGGTCCCTGCTGCCCTCTGACCTCCCCACCTCCCATCCTCCTCCTGCTCAACCACATCCCACCTCAGGGCCTTTGCACTGGCCATTCCTCTGCTTGGAACACTCTCCTCCCAGATACTCATGTGGCTCCCACTCTCCCATCCTTCCAGGTTTTCCTCATGTTTCAGTGAGGCCCACTCTGACCTGCCCCTCTAGTTAACCCCTCTCCCAAATCCATCCTGTCCCTCCTGCACGGTGTTTGTCACCTCCCAACACAGCATGTCCTCTGTCTGCATCATCTCCCCAGACTGCTGTAGGCCTGTCCTCATCAGTGCCTGGTGCACGGCAGACGCTCACGAGCGTGGAAAGAATGAATGAATGGCAGGTTGCGGCGAGTGTCTGTGGAGGGAACAAATGTGCCCGCAGCGGGGGAGGCACCGTCTGGAAGAGGATGAACCGAGGAGGAGTCTCAGGTAGGACCAAACCCATAGGCTGTCCAAAAGCCGTGTGGCCCCCTTGCACTGACCTGCGGTCACCTTTGCCCTGGCATTTGACCTGCTCTATGCTTACAATCATGGCTTTCCCACGTGGCTCAGTGGTAAAGAATCTGCCTGCCAATGCAGGAAAACCCGGGTTCAATCCCTGGTCAGGAAGATCCCCTGGAGAAGGAAATGGCAACCCATTCCAGTATTCTTGCCTGTGAAATCCCATGGACAGAGGAGCCTTGAGGGCTACAGCCCATGGGGTTGCACAGAGTCAGACACAACTGAGTGACTGAGTATGCATGCACACATGCTCACAATCATAAAATATAGAAAATAGGATCCCATTTTAGAGATTAGAAAACTGAGGAACGAAATGACTCACAGTCACATATGGGGCTCTCTTTATGAGCCCCAGCTCCTCCCCTCCTCGACCCCCATCCCCTGGACCATGCTTTCCTGCAAGCAGCAGGCAGATGGTGCAGTGAGGCCAACAAAGCCCACGGCTCCGGGTCCCTTTAGATGGCTCCGTGATGTCCCCACCCTTCTGCGTTTTAGAGTAACGGCCTCCTGCATATGCCAGCAGTCTGGAAATCACCTGTGAAATATATTTCCCCCAGCGCTGGCTCGGAAGCCATGTAAATCACTTGACTTAACGGCCTCTGGGATTGTTCCCCGCCACCCCTCCCCAGCCACTCTGTGCCAGGGAATATGGGGCCGCGGGGCACGAGGCAGGCAGAGCCCCAGTCATGGGCTCCTACGAGGCAGCACGCAGGGGTACAGCAGCCTCATGGAGCTCAGCAGCACGAGACGGATGGGGCCTGCCTGGAGCTTGCAGAACTGAGGCTGGATCCACATGGGCAAGCCTCTCCCCCACCCCTTGTCCTTGTTCCCCATCAGCGCTTGCTCTCAGAGAAAGATGAGTCCTGGTACTCACCCTGGGGCCCCCAGAGCCCTGACTTGAGGTGGGGCGGGGGCACCCAAGGCCTTAGGAATGGCTGGGGACCCTGAGAGGCCCTGTCAGAATGCAGTCTGGAGCAGGAGCTCTACCCCACCTCCCCCAGCCCACCAAGGCCTGCATCTCATCACCCCTCAGACGCTGCCTAGTGCACCACTCATGTGTGGTTATCGTTTTTCTGGCCTCGCTTCTATTTCTTCCTCCCTGACGAGCTCTCCCATGGACTGTGCACAGACAGCTCAGGTTTGGGGAGGGGACTTAGGTGGCGCTGGGCCATCAGGAGGCAGGTCCTGAGACATGGGAGGGGCATGGAGCGGTCAGAAGTGCAGATGAGGCCCGAGAAAGTGTCAACACAGAGGGGCAGTCAGGAAGGGACAGGGCAGCCGGCTGACGCGGCCAGGTGATCGCCCTGAAACGGGCTGCACACTCCAGCCACTGGCCACATGTACCCACACCTGTGAACAGCTGGCCCCACAGGTACCAGGGCCAGGAGACTCCCCAGGACCAGTACACCAGCCCCCACCCCATTCCTCTGGAAGCCTCAGTTCTCCTTGCGGGCCGAGCAGGGCAGGGGGAGGGCTCCTGTGTTTACCTTCCCCTTCTCTATGGCCGTAGCTTTCTACCTTGGCTCATCTGCAGCAGCTCTGGAAAAATGCTGATGCCCAGGCCCTATCCCACCCAATTAAATAATACAGCCCATGGAGTCCTGGACCTCACCTGCATCTCTTTCCCCCAGGAGGCAGTCCCCAAGCTGGGGCATCCCTTGTAAGAGAGCCCTTGCGTGAGGTGGCCTCTGTCCTGTCGCAACAACAAACCCAGGGCCACATGGGAACCTGTCCCAGAACCTGTAAAAGCTGGTCCAGCTTAAAGAGACATAAGTAGCTTGACCTGTAGACACCTGTGCTGACTCTCAGTTCAGCGAATATTTTGTGAGCACTTGGTGTGTGCTAGCCTGAAGCTCTGGCCGACGACAGGTGGTTGTGACCCCTGCCCCCTCCAGGCATGCAGCCTGGAAGGGGAGGCAGCAGATCTATTGCAGGAAAAGAACAGGGGAGAATTCAGGGGCACCTAGGAAGCCCCTGACCTGCCCAGGGAAGTCAGAGGAGGCTTCATGAAATAGCGACTGCCAGTCAAGCACTAGGGGACAGGCAGAGGCCGGCCAGACCATAGGTGGGGTCCTGCTTAGGGCTGGCAGGGCCCTGTGCAGCCCACCCAACCTCTCTCAGGCTTACTCCATGTTCAGTTCATAAGAAGTGCTTGTTAAACCTCTATGGAAGGAGATGGCTGCTGCCCTGGTGCTGTGCATCCTGAGGGCAGAGATCCCCTCCTGGGCCTGTCACTACGCCGATCAGAAGCAGCCCCCTCGGCCATGGTCTTCCTAGCACGAGCTTAAAGGGCAGGACAGAGGTGGCAGCTCTGCAGATGGGGTGGCAGGAGAGCACTGTCATCAGCTGCAGAAGAATGCATCACTCTAGAGGGTCCTGGGAATGCTGAAGACACTGAGGCTGGGAGGAGCAGAGCTTGTGGCTTGCCTAGATTCCCACAGTAAGCTGGAGAGGGCTGAGGTGGAGTAGGAGGAAACTGAGACAAGAAGGGCAGAGGGACGGGAGTGAGGAAAGAGCGCAGGAGTGTGGGGTACCCTGAGGGTCCTGTGTGGGAGGCTCTCTGGAGGAGGTGGGCTGTAGAAGGACTGTGTACCGCAGTGGCTGAGTGCTCAGGCCAAAGTGCAGGGGTGTGAATCCTGCCTTCACCACTCACCATCTGTGTGATTTCAGCATCACTTGGCCTTGTTGAACCTCAATTTTTCTTGTCTGTGAAATGGGACTAAAAATGAATTGACTTCATTTGTTAGCATATGTGAAATACAGCACCTGGGGCTCAGATCACAGTGATTGATGATGTGGTTAAAATTACTTCCTTTACAAATGTTTCCTCAAACGTGAACACTCTCCCTTCCTCTCCCTTCCTTCTTCCTCTTGTCAGTCCTCTTGTCTGACCCTGAAACAGATCCTGCTTCTCCATGTTCTACACTACCCCTCTTCTCGCTAGCAAAACCCAAGTCTGCAAGAATCTCTGCCGCCTCCAGCCCCAAGGTGACCCCATCCTTAACTCAAGGGTAAATCCTGATTAGCCTGAGCCAATCACAATGTACCTTCCTGATTGTCAGTGATTGGTTTAGAGTGTACATGTGACCCAGTGCTACCCAATGAGGTGTGAGAGGAATTTGGCTAGGGGCTTCCGGTTTAGGTTTCCCAGCCTTCTTTTAAGGGGAACTCAGAGGAAACATCTCCTGTTTTACTCCTAATGTCTGGTACATGTGATGCCTGGAGCTGTGGCAGCCATCTTATTGCCATGAGGGAAGTCAGTCAAGGACAGCCAGCCACACCAAAAGTAAGACCAACCAAGCAGAGTGCAGGTGAAGCCTTGCTCCTTGATGACAACCTGTCCGTACCCACCTCTGGGTTCCCTGTCAGAGGGCCTAACCATGATGAAAAAAATTAATATGCTAGGATTGCCAAGGTGTGCACAGAAGCAGCCTCTTTTCCTAGCAGCCATTCCTTGGACTCAGCTTTTGAAGTATTAGTAGTTAGGTCAATGCCTTACTCCTGGAAGGCCCCTACAAAGTGAGCACAGAGCTGGGAGTTGGGGGAGGCACAAGGTTGGAGGAAAGACCCACAAGGAGTAGGGAGCAATGATCTGGAAGGCTTCTTGGCTCAATACTCAGGCTGAGCAGGCCAGTCTAAAATAGGGACACAGCCAGGAGGCAGAGAGGCCAGAGTTCCTACTAGGACCTGCAAGTGGCTTGGCCTGGCTGGAGTCTAGTCAAAGAGCTAGTGGCCAGAGCCAGAGCCAGCCCAGGAAGGACCCCAAATGCTAGGTGAGAAGCGGAGCTCTGCCCACAGCAGGCTTCTGGGGTTCAAGGTCATAGCTAACTCTCAGTGAAAGACACTAGAGCATGCCTGACAGGTCCAGGAAAGGAAGGGAAGATGCCTGGGTTCCCACCATGCCCACCCCAGCCTCTGCTCACAGGGAGGAGAAATGCCCATCTAGGAAAGGCCCCTGCATGGAGGCCTGTTCTGCCAGCTCACTTCTGTTTTCCAATGAGTGAAGTTGGGGGCAGGGCTGAGGTGGGTTTTTTGTTGTTTGTTTGTTGGAACCAGTGGCAGCACCAGGCCTGACCTTTAAGGCTTCAAATGTAGCATTTCAGGCGACTCGGGAGGTAGGAGAACATGCACGGAGCAGGGAAGTTACCAAGGCTAAAATGCCACATTGGCCACGTCAGGCTGGAAACTCGCAGCAGAGTCAGGGGTCTCCACCCATCTCAGGAACACCCCAGCCCATGCATGCCCACCTGGCAACAAGGTGTCCTTCCCAAGGGTCCCCTGAAAGCCTCGCTAACTCTAAGATGGCACAAAGGCACCAACAAGGTCTGCCCCAGAGAAACACCAGGAACTGCGGTCCCACACCACAGGCACCTTGCTCCACGGGTTTGCCAAAGGAGGCCTCAGATCGCTCCCATGTCATGTCAAGGATGTTTTTATTTAAGAGAATCAGTTGTACATCTTGGTGCAAGGATGGCTGAATGGGGGCCACACTTTGGGCAGCCTGCATTGAGCCCCAGGTGGGAACCTGGGTCCTGCCCACAGACTGTGTGTAGCCAGCGGAAATGTGGGGCCTGAAGGCTCATTCCTGGCACTCAGATGTCAATTTCTCTCTCTGTACAATGGAGGCATCTAGGTTCCCAAGGGCTTCTGTGGTTGGGATATTCCTTCCCAAATCAGGGACTCAGGCAAGGCCCATTATCTGCCCAAAGAGACTGTCGTGGCAGGCTCCCTACCCTCACAGGCCCTGTAGGCACCCCAGCCCTCTGCAGAAGCCTCCCAAGATACCTAGGCTGCTGGGGCGTCCAAGCACTGACAATATAAAGGCTTTGAGAATGCCAGGAAAGCAAAACTTGCAGTTCTCTTAGACATCACAACCCATCAGTTCAGGGCCCACATAGCCCAAAGGCCAGCACCCAGCACAGGACACCCAGGCTGCCTTGCTTACAAAGACCCAGAAGGCAAAAATTCATCCTTGAAAAGAAGAGCTTTGCTGGAGGCATCCCAAATAGAGGAACATGCGGGCATCATCAAGTCGAAGCTTTTATACCCGAATCATGCCTGCAGCTGACTGTACAAATGTCTTGCTAAGAGCGAGAACCCCAAACCCACAGCAGATGCTTCACGGGAGGCCAGTCTCCCTCCCTTCAGTGTGCAAGTGAGCAGCACCCACTCCTAGAGAAAAACACGCCAGGCCAAGGTCACACAGCGAGGGTTCCCACTCTGCCTAAGCTATGACCTCCACTCGCTCCCCACCCCCCATCCAGATTCCACCTGGGAAAGGCTGTTAGCAAAGATGCTGCGCTTCACAAAGGACGCACCAAGCTTCTCAGAGTCCTAAGTCCTGTGGTGCATCTAAATAACCATTCGATTTGCAAAAATTTGAATTACAAGGATGCAGCTTCTGTGTGTTGCCTTTGCAGACTGTCAGCGAGCCAGTTGGTAGATGATCAAACTTCCCAGCTCAGCCTTAACTCAGGCTGTTCTTGACATAAAAGTTTGCACAACACTGGTCCTGACAACCAGGCCGCTTTATTTCCGGCTGCCAGCATTTGCCCAGCGGAGTCCTGGCATTAACCTCAAAGGCGGGCGCAGAAGGTGGGCACTGGGAGCGCATTCTGGGTGCAGAGATAAACCATACATATGTCCACACTTACCTATGCACACTCACACAGAAGCACACACCCACATTCACATTCATAGGCACACACTTAACACCTGTGTACACACATGTGCGTGCATGTACACACAACCTGCACGTATGCATGAAACACACACACGGGCACGTATTCACATGCACCCACACAAGCACATCTTCATATACAAATGGACAGTCTCACAAGTGTGCACACACATGAACATATCCAACAAATGTGTACAAACATACACAAAAGCACAAATATGCAGACGCTTCCATACATAACCTTACATGTGCACACAGGCCACGGCAAGGGCCAAGCACAGGAGAAAGGACCCAGAAACCACAATGGAGTCTCAGGGCCTGGCTGGGTGGTAGGCGCTATGGGCAATAGGACAGGTGCCCAGCACTTGGAGTATGGGCCCAGCTAGACCGAGAACCCTCAGAGATCCAATAAGAATACCCTGCCCTTGTCATTTATCCCTCATGACCTTTCACATCCCAACCCAATGAGGCAGCACAATCACGGGAACCTTATTTTACAGACAAGGCCCAAGACCCAGGGAGGCTGAGGAGCCTCACAAAGTTACACAGCTGGTGAGAGGCGTGGCAGAGCTGCTGTGTATGTCTAGAGGGGACTCGTTCAGAAAGATTCATCCAGCAGGAAAGAAAGGCACCCAGGCAGGAACAAGGTGCCCAGGGTCTAAGGGGAGCAGGAAAGAGAGACAGAGGGGGTGACTTCTCCTTCTTACCCACCTCTTTTCCCTTTGTTTAATGAGTCATTTCCAAGGTAGGGAGAGATGGTTAATAATCAGCGGGAAAGACTTCCGGGACCCCTCCCTCTCAGCTAAACAATTAGGCTGATCACAGCTCAAAGTGGGTCAGTCTGAGAAGCCGTTTCCAGACACCCAAGGTGTGACCAGAGGCCAGTAATGGGAGGTGCAGGCTCCTCACACTGGGGAGGTGGGACTCAGGCTGGGGTCAGGCCTCCCCCCACAGCTGGAGCAGAGTCTGCAGTGGAGCAGGAAAATCCTGGACCTGTCTTCTTAAGGCACTGCCAATGTCAGACTCAGAAGAGCCATGGAAAAGAGGAAACTGAGGCCCAGGGGGGTGGATGAGACTGTCCAAGGTCACCACAATGCACGCTGCCAACTGAGAGAATCGGGTTGGGACTGCCTTTGACAGAGGCCCCCAGGACCAGGCCAACCCAAGGTGGGGATCCTCAGGTTCCCCGTGTTGAAGATTTCCTTCCACGTAACCCCAGGTACACAGGCTTTCCTGCTCTGTAAGACCAGATCCTTCACAGGCTCAGTCATCGGCACCAGCAGTGGCCAGGGGCCCAGCAGGCTGGACTAGTCCCAGGAAGAGGGGGCCCAGGTGAGGAGGGAGGGGAACTAGGTGATCCATAGCAGGACCTAGGCCAGGGACACTAAACCAACTGCTTGAGTCCCACAGCGGCCAGTGGCCGCACAGGGCTTGGTTGAGCGCTGTCCCAGGTCCTGCTGGTGTGGACCTAAATGACAGCATCCTTGAGTCCCTTGTAAGCCCCCCAGGGGCAGCTCGATCCACATGGCCACCTGCACCACCAACTCCTCCATCCTCCTCTTAGCCACAGACAGCTCGGGAGGCTCTTTGGGTTACACAGGACAAGAGAGGGAGGGAAAGGAAAAAAAGTAAAAACCACACATACACCTCCCTCTGGGAATACGAATATTGATTCTGTAGCTTCTTGTTTAGACAGTAGGCACCAGGAAAAAAAAAAAAAACCAACTTGACACGAAGAGAGGCTCCCCCGTTGGTTGAACTGATGCAGCCAGCAGTGGGAAGAGCCCCCACCCTCGTCTTTAGAGCACCCCAGGCCCTGGTCCCCCTTCCCAGACCTAAGGCCCTGAGCCCTCACTTAGGACAGAGGTCACCTGTTTCTGAGGCAGATCTTGAATCTGGAAGCCCCTGAGGATGGAATTGGGTAGGGTGGGTGGGTGCTGGAAGGGGAGGGAGAAAGAAAGAGACCACTCCCAACCCACAGACAGCACCACTCTCCAAGGGAGGGCACACACCACATGCCTGCCTGCTTTGACTCCCAAGCCTCCAACTGCCCCTTGAACAGTTTCTTAGCAGATAGAACCCTGGCTCCCCAGCCCCCCAGGCCTCACATGTTCAAATAGCAAGAAAATGCAAGCATCTATTACGGTCCAAGTCCTCTGAAGTACCCTCAGGCTTGAAAAAACTGCCGTGGCCCTAGAGCATCCAGCCTCAGGTTTCCATGAACAATCCCCATCCCATTCACCCCTGACCTTTCTCTCTGGAACCTTACTGGAATCTGGAGAGGGAGACAGCATCTCAGGGTCTTGAGATGAAGTCCTTCTTGCCTATCCCTCCATGACAGGCATGCCTGGCATATGGCTCAAAGCCCCGAAAAAGGAAAATCCTGCATTGGGCTGGGGTGGGGGGGGCCGCTCCATGATCTCCTGTGTACAAGTGGGAGGGGGTGGAGGTAGGCACAGGGGCCTTGAGCACTGGGCTGGCAGGGCCCTGGAAGGCCCTCTCAGGGTTGCCTGAGACCCAGAAGAGAACAGAGGGACAGAGCAGGAGAGGTTATAGCTGGGAGGCAAGGTGCGTTTCATGTGTCTTCATTTTCTCCCAAATACCCAAGTTCTGCATCTCCATTCCAACTTCCTGGGCCAATCCCCAGGTGTGCCCAGCCTCCTGGCAGGACACCTAAGCATCTGAAAGATCAGTCCTCTCCCTGCCCTGGTCCTTATGGGGCTTTGGGCAGGTTCTTCCATCTTTCTGAGTCTTAGTCTCCCCATCTGCAGGACGGGCATGACCATGGGGTCTGAGGTCAAGGATGTAATGTGACTAAGGGGCTTGGCCCAAGCTCAGTGAGGGGAGGCCACCACTGGCCTGGTGACATTCCACCTTTAGCCAAGGTGGGCTTCAGGGAAGGAGGGAAGCAGCCCAGTGCGCTTCCTCACAGAGATGATATCTCTGGTAGGTGGGTACAGCCTGAGCTAGTGGCACAACCCGGAGACCTCCAGAGAGTGTGGGTGTGAGACCCTGCAGGAAGGATCTAAACCCCTGAGAAAAGCAGGCAGTGATGAGGGGACAGCATAACAAAGCAGAAAGACAGGGAGGTGCTCAGCCCATGGGAACAACCTGGAAAGATTGGCGGGTGGGGGCCCAGCATGCTGTAGCATCAGGGGTAGATGTTAATGTTATCAACAGCTGCCAGGACTCCCACCTGTGCCAGAACACTTCCTGCCAGCCAGAGGTGACACCCTTCCCCATTAATTCTCACCATTAGCCTCTTAAGCAGATTCTCTATTATCTTATTTGGGGAAACAGAGGCAAGGTCACCCCAATGGAGAAGGTCAGATCTGGAGACCAAAGCTTGAGCCTTCAGGACCCACACCTGACACCCACTGTGTCCCCAAACTGCCTCCTCCCGAGAGCTGGCTGACCCCTGCACACCGCGGGGGTGGGGGGCAGCGGAGAGGGTGGCACCAAGGGCTCACTCCACTTGTGAGTCAGTCTCTCCTTGGAGCCACCAGTGTGCCAGGGACTCGGGAGGGAGTTTACCCGCACACTAGGAGGGGCTCGTCTTCAAACAGGCTACTCCCGTCTCAGGGCTCAGCCTGGCAGAGTTGGCCCAAAAAAGGTGAGTCCTGGGGGTGGACCACAGCCAAGGCTCCCTCCACCCCGAATCAAGAGCACTAGGCGAGATGTGAGCCAGTGGGAGTGCCAGCAGATCGCGAAGCCTCGCCCCCTCCTCCTGCCTACAAAAGCGTTGGCAGGTTGTTGGGGAAACGGGGGACCCAGATGTGTGATGTTGCCTCCCTCTAACAGGGGGAGCCACAGGGAGGTGAAGACGCGGGCTTCGAGGTCCAGACAGACACACGTCACCCACCATTAACCGTAGCTAGACTGACGCATGCCCCATCGTGGGCACTCGGGTAAAGGAACATGAACCCGGCTGTCATTAATCTGCTGGGGGGCCCAGACCTCTCGGGATCCCCTAGAGGAAGGGAGGTGTGGGCCAGCACCATCACTGGGGAGGAGTGGGACTAAGAGGATGCAGCCAGCGGCTCAGCCCGGACCTCACGGAACAGGAGACAGAGAAACCCAGGAGGCCGGAGGACAGGGGACAGCAGCCCAACAGAGATGACAAAAGAGGTGGGCAGGGCAGGGTGGCCGCAGAGAGACCAGAGGGATGGGCAAGGGAGTGGGGGAGGGTGAGAGAAGCGATGAGAGACCCAAGGAGGGGGCAGGGAGGGGGAAGGAGACTGCCAGAACTGGGAAAGGAAAAGACACTGGAAGGCCAAGCGCTGGGGCCGCCCCTCAGCCAGCAGCAACAGGGAACCGGAGGAAGCAGGTGAAACGGGCAACGTGTGCTCCGACTCCCCACCTCAGCCCAGACACATGAGGGCACGCATACACACACATGCACTTGAGCACTTGTGGCCCTGGCCTTGTTTGAAAACCGGATCCAGGTCCAGGGGAGGTGAGAGGGCACCTCCCCCGCCAATCAAAGCCCTGTCCTCTGTCCAGCGGTAACTCCTCTGCCCTCCTCCATCCAGCAGCAGGCGGAGTCTGCTTTGATGGGTGGGCAGGGACCCATGTCACCAAAGCGACTACAGACCCAAACCCACGTTTGCTTAAAACCCAGCAGCTTGCAAAGCTGGGCCCTGTCACACTGCCAGACACTAATGGGGAAATGACTTTCGCGTCCAGGGCCCTCTCCACTGAGGGGCTGTCACCCTAGGGCCGTAAGGCTGAGGGTCCCACTGCCCACCATAGAAAGCCACCTGTACCTGTATGGAAGTCGTACCCTAGCCGGGCCACGCTAACCCAGGAGAGTTCACGGAGGCCACCGGCCAGAGCAGCCCCAGGGCAGCAGCCTCAGCCTTTCCTGTCAGCTCAACAAAAGTCTCAACTCCAACTAAGCCCTGTCATGCAGGGGGCTGGGGGAGGAGCCCTCACTCAACCCCCTCCCCTTCCTCCCTCCAAGGATCAGTGGGCGTCGGCATCTGTGGGACCAGGGCAGCTGAAGGGCGCTGGCTGTCACTGCCTGCGCTGCGTGTCGTCGCAGCATTAGTCCCCTCCCCCTGGACCCTCAGAGCCGCACAGCCCCCAGCCCACTCCACTCTCATCCTCTAGTTATGGGTTGCAAGACATGTCCCAAACCCTCAAATCAGCTCCAACTATACTGACAAGAGACGAGCGTCCAGCTGGAAACGTGCCGCTGTCATCACATCCGCCTCCCCATCTCTGACTGGGGACAGAGGGACAGGTGTTCACTCCGGTCAGGGTCTCACAGGTGTAAATCACAGGTCCAGCAACCATCTGACCCACTGCGGGTCGCAAGGAGAGTGAGCAAGGTGGGAAGAGGTGAAAAGAGACATCTACTTAAGCCTTCACTCAAAGAGCTACATATCGGCCCAGGGAGGGGAAAAACAGCTGTGTCTTGGCTTTGAGGGGAAGAAAGAACAGCAACAAAAAAATAACGCTTTTGTTCTTTTTAAACATTGGGGCTGAAGTCCATTTTCATCACAGCAAATAAAAGACAATAACGCACCCACAAACCCTGAACTTCCATATGATTCTCTTCTACCTGTGCACACCCTACATACACACACAAAAAATCCAGACGGCTGACAGAGGACACGTCCGTGCGGCACCTGTAATTTGCCTACTGATCACCCGCCTGAGCACAGCCAGGCTGTGCAAGGAGAGAAATGACAAGACGGAGAGAGACTCGGGCAAAGCCTTTCCTGAGTTTTGCTTTTCCTCATCTGGGAGAGCCTGCAAGCCAGAGTACGCAATACCAGGGGCCCCTACCCTTGGGCAGAACTGGTCTAATGACGCAGAGCCAGTCTTGCCCTTTCCCGGAGGCCAGACC
Source organism: Ovis canadensis (assembly GCF_042477335.2). NCBI lineage: Eukaryota > Metazoa > Chordata > Mammalia > Artiodactyla > Bovidae > Ovis > Ovis canadensis. Next base: position 64,499,715 of record NC_091263.1, on the reverse strand, counting down.
CTGCCCCCCCACCCCCCGGCCCCTAAGCAGCCTGGTTACTCATTTCCCCAAATCCCAGTGTGGCCACTGGGTGCAGGAGTCCAGGGACAGGTGGTTCTTTGAACCCAGAGACACGTAACAGACAGCAAGGTGGTCACCATACCCCAAAGCCACAAGGGTGTCTAGGCACTGACCGGCTGGATCACGATGCCCACAGACAGCTGCTGTCCTAAAGGCCACACGCACTGAATATCCATTCCCAACCCCAAACACATCTGGCCAAGCTGGCCCAGAGGCGGATGCCCGAGTTGTCAGGCTCTCAGGAAGGGAGAGAAGGCTCAGGACCACGGAGGACCAGCAGAAGCTGGCAGGGCCATGAGCTGCTATTACCTTGTTGGCAGTAGCAGCAGGGGCAGGCAGGGGGGGGCCTCCCTGTCATTCACCCTCTGCCTCCACTCTGGCACCTTCACCTCCAGGGGACCTTTCCCCTAGGTGTAGTGGGGGGGCGGGCGGGCAGGAGGGACACTGACCCCCTGTGTGGCACTTGGCACACAGTAAGTTGCTCGCATTCTCTGCATCCTGCCCTGCTTCTCAAAGGAAAAAGGCCAGCGAAGACAGCTGTGGAGGGATCCCCCACCTTTGGGTCTAAAGCGCCAGCTTCCTATCCGAGAGGAAGGCTGAGCCAGACGCGGGGCTCCGACTCCGTAGGGCAGGGGGTCTCTGGCCGCTCCCTCACGCAACCCCAGGTCTCCCCTGTCACCCCGACAGCTGCAAGGCAATCAGCTGGCAAGCTAGGACCCCCCACCCCCACCCCACGAGATCTCCTTCTGTGCGGTTTGGGGGATGGGAGGGAGAAGGGGCACTGCTGGGAAGTTTCGCGACGCAGCCAGAAGCTCCGGGACCCCGGCTGCCCGCCCTCTGGGCTTGGGGTCGCCACCCCCGGGCGCAGCGGGCGGCAGGACCCGGCGCCCCCGCCCCGGAGTGGGGGCGCGGGCCGGGGACTGGGGGTGGGTGCGAAGTGGGGCTCCGGGCTCGGCCGGGGTCCCGCGGCGGGCCAAGGCCACTTACGTGTGCTGCTGAGGAAAGCTGTAGGCTGAGGCGCCGGGGGCGGCGAGCAGCGGGAGCAGCAGCAGCGGCGGCAGGAGCAGCGCCAGCGGGCGCGGGGGACCGGCCGCCGGGCGCCGGGCGCCGGGGCCGAGCCGAGAGCCGCGGCTGGGCCATCGGAGCGCGGTCCGCGCCGGGTCGGGCCGAGAGGCGCCGCAGGTCCGAGCCGGCACCGCCATGTTTCCATTCAAGATGCGGCGCCGCGGGGAGGGGGGGCGGCGGCGGGTTGGGTGTGTGTCGGGGGGTGACGGGCGGCGGGCGGCAATCGCCTCTCCTCGTCCTCCGCCTTCTTCGCGCCGGGCCTCCAGGGCTGCCCGAGCCGCAGCACCTCTGCGGGGTGCCCGCTGCGATCTCTCCGCCGCGCCGGCTCCAAGCGCTCTGAGCGCCGGGTCCGGGACCGGCGCTCAAATAGCGGCCGCCGCCAACCTGCCGGCGCCGCCCTCCCCCGTCCCCCCCACCCCCCGGGCCGGCCCGCCCCCGCGCGCCCCCGCCGCGGCCACGCGCCCGCCGGTGCCCGCGCGCCCCTCGTCCCCGCGCCGCCCTGAGCCGGCCCTGCCGGCCCGCGGGGCCGAGCAGAGCCCGGGCGCGCGCGTCCCGCGCCCCAGCCGCTGTCCGAGTTCCCGATGTGCGCCCTGCCGCACGCCTCAGATTGCGGTGCTCCTCTCCGCCGCACTCGCAGGAAGAGTCCCCGGCAGGCGCGTGTGTGACCCTTCCAGGGGCTCGACCTTCAACAGGCTTAAGGCCTGGAGTCACAGGTTTAATGGTGGAATGGCAGGCTTCAGCAGAGACCGCTGTAGAGGGCAGCGGAGCTGAACTCACACGGCCAGGGGCTCCAACTACTTTCAAGGGTCCCCTTTGGGGGGATTGGGTCCCGAGGTCCTGAGAGAAAGAAAAAATCCTGAATGGAAACCAGGTCGAGTTGCACCGTTATGTGGGGCTGGGAATGGCAAGATACAGCCAAGCCGCTCATTTCACTTCCCTGGGCTAAATGGGCACTGTGTGCAGGACAGCCCCAAGTCCCAACCCCCAAGGCTTACACAGTCTCAATATAAACTTCTCCAGTGCCAGTAAGCTCACCCCTGCACAGTCCAATCACTTCTGTCCTGGAGGCTCCTGGCTCTTCCCTGCTGCTGGGAGAAGGCTGGGCTTGTGTCAGTCCTGACTCTGCAGCTTGTGGGCCTCTCAGAGCCTCAGTCTCCTCCCTTCTGAAGGCTTGTATGAGTGCCCAACCCCACCTCCAGGATGAAGTGAGAATGGGAATGAATTACTTGGTAAACTGAAACACTCGTGATTGGGAGACAGCATCCCTGAGATTTCTCTGAAGTTGCCCTGGGACCCCGCTCTGCCCCTGGCACAGACAGACAGGATGAGAGAATGCTCCCTGCCAGCCGGGAACAGAGCAAGACCCCCTAAGCAGTAACTGCCCACTGATTCTGTGCCTAGTATTAGGACTGCAGGCCAGTAACCACCTGAGCAAGAGCCCCTACTTTATCGTAGCTGGGTGAGTCGAGTCTCCCATCACCTACTTACTAGTCAGCCTACAGAGGATTTGTAGTTGAGGGGGAAGAGTGGTAACCCCTGAATTGAAGAAGGCAGAGCTTCCCCTCTCACCCCAAGAGCAGCAAGCAAATAGGGCTCAGGATGACCTTCATGTGTGTGCGTTAGTTGCTCAGTTGTGTCCGACTCTTTGCGACCCCATGGACTGTAGCTCGCCAGGCTCCTCTGTCCATGGAATTCTCCAGGCAAGAATACTGGAGTGGGGAGCCATTCCCTTCTCCAGGGAATCTTCCCAACCCAGGGATCGAACCCAGGTCTCCTGCATTGCAGACAGATTCTTTACAGTGTGAGCCGCTGGGGAAGCCCATAACCCTAACCCTAACCCAGGACAATCTTTACTTGGCTCCTTATTCCTGTCTGAGCACCCCCACCCCTGCCTACCCTCACAAGCTGGGGAGACAGCTCTTCCCTGACTTGTGTGAGTCATCAAGGGCCAGACTGGGGCTTGCCATAGGTCCCAAACATGTTACCAAAGGAAGGTGGTACACTGAGCCCCAAACTGCTGATAGGCCCAGAGGCTGGGGAACAGGAGGGATATAGTGAACTCTGGGAGGCCAAGCCAGGCCAGTTCTATGGAAGACAAGCCAAATATCTGATTGTATCAGACGTCCCCACCCCCACCCCTGGGCAGGGCAGTCCTTTCTGCTGGACAGAATGGTGGGGTGAGGAGGGCTGTGCCTCAGAGAAGAGTCAAGGAGACTGAGCTAACCTAACCAGCCTGCTCCCAGCCCCTCCTACAGATAGCTGTCTCTAGCATCTCTATTTCCCCCATGCCTAGGGAAGGGCTGGCCCATGGTATCCTCTCCCATCTGTTTGCTGGATAAATGCCTGGATCTTGGCCCCAGGGAACTGGCACAAAAGGCATCACCCCTCCTGGTGATCAGGCACTCTCCTGAGTGCCCTCTGGGGTTAGGTGGGCCCTTCCCAAGGCCAGCTCTACAGGGGCAGAGTGATAAATGTCGGGGACAGTGGTCCCTGCCCTTTGACACCAGGATGGCAGCCCTATCCCCAAAGAGAACTCAGGTCTTCAGGTACCTGTGCACAGGCTGGGGGAAGCCAGTGGGCACTGATAGTTGGGCATTTCAGTTCCAGCCTCCACAGATGTGTCCCTAATTGAGGCCGCTGGTGCCGAGGGAAAGACGAGAGATTTTGGTTGACAGGCCGTTAAAGGAAGACAAATAAGGAGGGAATGTAATTAAGAGGAAATGGGTAGTAAGAGTTTACACACTTCAACTTCTGAGGCTCACAACATCCTCGGTCTCCTGGTGGCTGCCTGTGGCCACAGGTTAAAGTCATGGGAAGAAAAATCAAGACTTTGCAGGGAACAGGGGGACCTCTGGGGCAGGAACATTGGTGGGTTTGGCAGCAAAAGCCTGGGGCTACCCATTGGGCCAGAGGTGCCTGTGCTGAAAGATGGGGGGCAACAGGGACAAGTGAAGCTGCAGCCAGCAGAGCGTGGCAGGGGGCCTGGCAGGTGCTGGCTCTACACATGGGCTGAGGGGGAAGTCAGCTTAGCAGACCAGAAGAGATTGAGAGGTCTTTATGGAAAACCTACTATAGGGTGCTGGAGAGGACTCTTGAGAGTCCCTTGGACTGCAAAGAGATCAAACCAGACAATCCTAGAAGAAATCAACCCTGAATATTCACTGGAAGGACGGAGGCTGAAGCTGAAGCTCCAATAATTTGGCCACATGATACAAAGCATCATCAAGCCAACTCACTGGAAAACACTGTGATGCTGGGAAGGATTGAAGGTAGAAGGAGAAGGGGATGACAGAGGACAAGACGGTTGGATGGCATCACCGACTCAATAGACTCAATGGCATCACCTGCTCAGTGAGTTTGAGCAAGCTCCGGGAGACAGTGAAGGACAGGGGAAGCTTCACCATGCTACAGTCCATGGGGCGGCAAAGAGTCGGACACAACTGAGCGACTGAACTGAATTGACCTATGTTCCAAGCAAGTCTTGAGGGACGTGGAAGCCTGTCGGGAATGTCCGGGACACCTGGGGCAGCAAGATTCCCCATTTCAACCTGCCCACCTTCAGCCTCGCTCCCATCATCCTTTTGCGGCTCCATAAGCTGGTGGGTTGGAGGGCTCTTGGCTTTCTTAGAGTTTTATGCCTGGAGTTCCTTCTGCCTGAAACATTCTCTCTCATCTTCACCACTTGAATCCATAATGTTTAGGAACCCATCAATACCACTTACACCAGGAAGCCTTCCTGGACCTCCCCTCAACTAGACAGGCTTCCCTACCCCAGTCCCCACTCTCCTTTCCCCTCCCCTTGCCACACAAACATGCAGCAACCTCTGCCTTGGGTTCAGAAAAACACCTGCACCCAAGCGAGGACCCAAGTCTCCCTTGTCCCTGTTACCCTCTTAGGGCCCCACACAGAGCCTGACCACTGGGAGGGCATTGGAGGTGTTGACATAAGGACTGTCTTTTTTCTGACTGCACGGCCTGTGTGATCTTAGCTCCCCGACCAGGGATTGAGCCTGCACCCCCTGCATTGGAAGTGCAGTCTTAACCACGGGGCTGCCAGCGAAGTCTCGGCATAAGGACAACTTTTGAGTGGCATATCCAGGGGCCTGGGGCTATGGCCAGGAAGAGTGGGCTGGCATGGGCATAAGGAGTGTCAGCTTTGGCATCCGGTGTTGCAGATCATATAGGGAAGTCACTGTGCCTCTCTGAGAACTTTATTTCTTTATCCATACAACGGGTGATATGGTACCCACCTGGCCGGGATGGTCTAAAGACTCAAAGCATGTATAACACCCTAAGGGCAGGACTTGGTACTTAGCAAGGGTTTAATGAAGGCAATCCACAGAGAGACCCAGGCAACCCTGAAAAGGGTAGATCCTAAATGCTGGCAAGCAGGAAGACTTCTTGGAAAAGGAGGAGGGATTCCAGGTTGACCTTGCAAATGAACCGGATCTTGCATACTAGGGTGGGAAGGACCCGTCCTCCTGAGCCCCATTGACCCAGCTGTGCCTCCACTTGAATCACTGGAGGTGGCCCTGGCCTTGGCAAGTGTCCTTCTGTGACGGGAGACCATCCCCACCTCCTCGAGCCCCATCGATGTGCTTGTTCTCTTCCCTCTTTGGGCTGTACTCAGTGGTTCCCAAGGGCTCCCAGCCAGGACACACTAAGATATGGGCTGCCTGCCAGTGCTCACACCTGCAGGCGTCTGTAGCTCGTCCACTAATTCCTTGGGGACACTCAGAGACGTGATGGTTTCACTAAATGCCCCTGCCTGAGCATGGCCTGCACAGCGTGGCCGCTGGATGCAAGCAGAAGGGGAACCCCACTTTCGAACCATCAAGGACTTCCTTGGCGGTCTACTGGTTAAGAATCCACGTGCCAATGCAGGGGACACAGGTTTGATCCGTGGTTCGAGATGATTCCATGTGCCACTGGATATCAAAGCCCGCATGCTGCAACTGCTGAAGCCCATGCTCTAGAGCCCGTGCTCTGCAACAAGACAAGCCACCACAATGGGAAGCCCGCACACCACAACTAGAAAGTAGCATCCACTCGGCGCAGCTAGAGAAAGCCCGCAGGCAGCAATGAAGACCTAGTGCAGCCAAACATAAAAATTAATTAATTTTTTTAAAACATTTGTCAAATGCTTAAAAAAAAAAAAAGAGCCACCCAGTATCCTCACACAATAATTGACCTACTGTCAGCTTAGTGGCATATATTGTGATAAATAGAGAGGGCTGGTGTTTAATGCTTTTAGGCAGTGTAGGCCATCACCACCTGCACATCAAAGTTAGACCAAGTTCCAGACTGTAGACTGTTGGAGCTTATAGGATCCTCTGTCAGAAAGAAGGGGAAACTGAGGCCCACAGAGGGGAGGAGACTTGCCCCTGGCCACCCAGTGGTCAGTGTAGATCAGGACATGGAGCTTTGAGTCTGGGAAACCAGGCAGATGGAAGAGGCTCTATCTATCCTCGGCCCCTGGGACCTCCCCGACTTCATGGGGGAATATGGCACACGGGAAAAATACAGTTAATACCTCAAGCCAGGCATAACTGTGTCATGTGGGTGAAACAGAGAATGTGGTCATTCAGTGCTATGAGTCCTTGGTGGTCAGGGAACACTTGCCAGAGGAAGGGGCCTTGAAACTGGCACGGAAGGACAGGGCGGGAAGGATGGATGAATGGCTGGAAGTGGGGGAAAGGGCGGCCCTAGCAGAGAGTCTGTGTAAACACCTGAGGCAGGACTGGGCTGAATTTGTGCAGGGACCAATGGGGAGGCTGCCTGCCTGGTCCCCAGCTTCTTCCTTGCTGCACCTCTTCAGTAATGGGGAGGGAAGAACATAGCACCCGCCCCTGGGCGGGGAGTTCCTCACAGAGGCAGGGAGATGATGGCGTGGCTGCATGGGCAGCGTGGGGCCAGGCTAGCTCAGAGGTGACGATGAGCCAGGGTATCAAGAATCTATTAACCCCTGCATCCAGGATGCAGGACCCTGGGTGGCCTCACCCTTGGAGAAGGACCACTGGTTGAGTAAAGGGAAACACAGTGTCACCTGCCCAGCCTTGGCTGCCTTTGCAAAACTTCAGTCCTCTCAGCTCAGGCACAAGTACCGAGCTGGGGGTGGGGGCAGGGTGGGCACCTGCTCCTACCAGCAGCATTTGTCTTGATGGTCTGCATCCCCACCAGCAGCTATCATGGACGGTCTGGAGTTTTCTTCAGAGAGCTGTGGCCCACCTGCCCATTTCACAGATGAGCAAACTGAGGCTGAGGGAAGGACAGGGCTTGTCCCAGGGTTACAGTGAGCAAAGAAACTCAGGCCCAGGCTAAACTCGAGACTTGGTCCTCTGTGTCCGCTCCTAGGCACTGGGGCCCTCAGAGTCCTCAGAACCCCCAGTGGGAGACCCCTGACCTGAACATCTTCCCCAGGGGAATGAGAGGCCCCTTAGCGCCACCCCTGTGTCCTCTTCCACAGGGTATATGTGGCACAGAGGCCGGATACTGGGTTTGCCCCCCTCCCCGGAGGCCTTCATCCCGCTGTGGCAAGAGAAAATGAGGGCAAATAAAAGAGAGAAATTCTCCCCTCGGAAGAGCATTAGATGTCTGAACGACTTCCAAATAAATAAAAGTCTCCTCGGAGCCCCCGGCCAGCACTGACAGCAGCTCTAACTCTCCACAAGACGTGTTTTTCTGCCCCCAGGTGGGAGTGAAGAGCGTCAGCGGTGGGCGAAGTCAGGCTCTAAGGAGGCGGCCTTCCATCACCGCCTAACGCCCCATCAGCACCTTGGCGGAATGGCCACGGCAAATTGCCTTCTCTGATAGCCGCCCCTCCAGGCCCTCGGAGAGCAGAGACAGCCGGCGCTGGCCTCCCCCACCGGGGCAGGGAAAGAGCTTCCCGGTCAGTTTGGTCCCTGCGCATTGCCGGGATCCAGTTGACTGTAATTCTGTGAACCACCTGTCCCTAACTTGCTTGTTTTGCAAATGAGGAAACTGAGGCACAGAGGGCTTTGGAGACCTGGTGAATGAAACCAGCAAGCCAGGGAGGTGTCTCCCGAATGAATTATGAATTAGCTCTGATTAATGCAAAAGTGGAGCAAGAAATGTTTCCTGAGAGGGGGTGCTCCGAGGGAGGTCCATACCTCACGCCATCCACCTCCCCCTCCGCAGCCTAACAAGGCAGGTGAAATGGCAGGAGAGATCAAGGCTAGAACGCAAGAAGCACTTCCCCAAGCAGTCGGCTAGGGAAACACCCAGAGGAAAGTCTTCAAATCTTCCGCTTCTTCTGCTGAAACCATCTCTTGGCTGTTGCCCACCAACCCTTTTGAGGATTAGCCTCTGCTCAGTGGCTGAGGGGAGAACAGGACTGGGCCCCACCATCACTTAATTTAACTGATGGCTGCTGTTCCTGTGAGGGGCAGTTAGCATTTCATTTGTTGAGCCTGGAAGACAGATGAGGCTGTGTTCTTCAATTACTGAAAGAAGTTGATGTTGTGGGAGGTGGCAGCAGGGCCCGCAAGGAGCAGCATATGGTGAGAGGTGAGATGGCCCGGAGGCTGCCCCGCCCCATTTCATGAGGTCCCTGCCTTCTCAGGGGCGATGCCAGCACTCGGACCCTCCCCCTGAGTTCCTCAGACACCAGACAGGGAGGAGAAGGGACATCTCCTGCTGAGAACCAGTCTAGTTTTTCTCATTAGCGCTGGTTATGGGTGATTTGGGCTTCCCTGGTGGCTCAGCGGTGAAGAACCCACCTGCCAGTGCAGAAGACACAGGTTCGATACCTGGGTGGGGAAGATCCCCTGGAGATAGCAACCCACTCCAGGATTCTTGCCTAGGAAATCCCATGGACAGAGGAGACTGGTGCACTACAGTCCATGGGGTCGCAAAGGGCAGGACACAACTTAGCAACCAAATAGCAACAGTGGGTCCTTCCACTCCCCGAATCAGGGCTGCATTGCAGCCCTTGGCACTCTTCCTGGGTCAGGGCCTTTGCAGTCTCACCTCTAGGCCTGAGGTGAGGCAGGGACCAGGGAGGAAGGAGGCATGGACTCCTTCCCCACTGGTTGGAGTGGCTTGAAGATGGGGATCCTGGAGGATCCCCTCTGAGCCTGGAAACGTCATCCTGGAGGCCAGACCATTAGCTTCAAACGCAATCCCAGTGTTCTTCCGATTCAACCACTACCCAGGCCCTGAGGGGAGAAGGATATTTTCCAGTCCAGTTCCCTATGAAATCTTCCCTGGCACTGCCAAGGGGGAATATGGGAGCCACTAAGATCTGCTGAGGAAGGTCATGCTGGATTGGAGGCTACTTTATTGCCTGGGGGTGTGGGGGAGGCCAGAGACACTCACGACAGATGGGCCCAGACTTGGCAGGAGCTGGGCCGAGAGCTCCAGTCCCTCAGGCCGCACAAAGGGGCAAAGCAGACAGGGCTGGGTGGGGACATGCTCCTCTGTCACCCCTACCTGCACGAAGTAGCACCAGGCCAGGCAAATGAAGGGAGCATCTGGTCTCGATGGAAGGTACAGCCTGTGAGGTGCGGCGTGAAACAGGGGCTGGGATAGGAATTGGTGAACAAGTAGAGCAGAGGCTGACCTGAGACCCCTGTACCCCAGGTGGGCCAGCTGAGAGAGAGACGTCGCTACCCAGAAGGTGTGGGGTGGGGACAGAGAGGTTGCTTAGGGCACGGGTGCTATGGGTGACAATGGCTTGCAAGAATTCTGGCTCCCTTCCCAACTGGACCCAGGGTCTAGGCAGGTATGAGGCACCCTGGATGTCCTAGAGATAATCAGGCCCCAGAATCTCTTTCAAAGAACAGCAGGACCTCTGTAGAGCCCTCACTCTCTTCTATATATGGGTAAACAGCCTCAGCAATGCTCTGGCCTAGTGAACAGTGACATCTCTGAGACCAGAACCCAAGTCCTTTGGGTCCTGGCTTGGGGCCATTCATGGTCAGAGCTGGCCCATGTTCCTATCTCCACTTGCTGATGAGGGGCCAGTACGGTGGCTGGCAGAGCAAGGGAGACATTAGGACACATACAGGCAGCAGAGGGCCCCTCAGTGGCCTACAGACAGACCCTGGAGGTCAGAGAATCCCCAAGGCAGAGCCAAGCCCTCTTCCTGCAGAGGGAGGCTACAGAGAGCTTCACTGGGCCCCAGGCAGGCAGAAGAGGATGCTGGGGAAGCTGCACCCGGGAGGCCAGTGAGAGTCCAGAGGAGGGTGAAGAGGCTTCTGCCTGATTATCTTCACACCAGCTAGAAGGCCTCTTACCCACACCTACTGCCGCGGCGTCCCTTAGCCCAGCCTGGCAGCACCAGAGCACCATCTTGCTGAGGTCTTAATTTCTAAACGAGCAAGGAGGAGCTTTGGAGAGGCAGAGGCGGATGGAGAGACTCGCTGAGAGAGACAGAGAGAGACCTCGGGAAGGATCAGGATGTGGACTCAGCAAGTTGCAACAAGCCACTTAGGTCTTGCCTGAAAACCCAAGCCAGCTGTCATCGGGTGGCTGGGAGCAGGCCATAGACAGGAAACACTGGCGATGAGTCAGGCCTGGGACAGGGCTGGGGGGATGGTGCTTATACCCGGGGAACAGGTCGGGGAGTGGGGTGGGGGGCAGGAGGGGAGCAGTAGGTATGTCAGGCATGCTCAGGGCCCTCGGAAGAGAGGGCATTATCAAGTGCTGAGAATGACTAAACGACTATGTAATAATATATCACCTCCGTCATGCTGGGGTCTGGATGGGAGTCATGTGACCACTGCCAGTCCTGCAGGTGTGAGATGGGAGTGAGATGGAGCCTGCCCTCACACCTCCATACAACTTCCTCTCAGCTTCCTCTGCCAGCCATATGTCTTTGATGGGACTGAAGATTCCCCATAAGCCCAACCACTCACCGCCCCCCATCCCCATACACACGCCATAGCAATTCTGCTAGAAACTCCAGGGTGATGCTGCCCTTTCTGGCTGACCTCAGAATCCTGGCCTGGCTGCTCTTCTAGACAGCTGGACATGTCCGGAATCTCCTCACCCCAGGTTCTACCGACCCCCTAGCTCTCTAGACGTGCTTTGACCTCACAGAGAGTCTTGCAGCAGCTTCCTGCAAAATAGGCCCTGAGAGAGCTCCAACCACTGCCTACCCACTGGAGTCCCCCTAGTCCCAGGCTTCCCTGGAGACCAAGAACTTTATGTTCACTATACAGAGGAAAAGGACTTACCCAGGTCATTGTGGCTTTCCTGTGATTTCCAAAAGAGACTTCTTGATGTTTCCTCCAGAAAGTGAACGAGAATCATAACCCCCATCACTGATCCTTCCTCCACTCAGCTTCTTCTCCACTACACAACAAGCATGGAGCCTAATTCTCATAATAGCCTTCCAAGAAGACAGCATTATGCCCCCTGCTACTGCTGCTGCTGCTAAGTCACTTCAGTTGTGTCCGACTCTGTGCAACCCCATAGACAGCAGCCCACGAGGCTCCCCCATCCCTGGGATACTCCAGACAAGAACACTGGAGTGGGTTTGTGCTTCAGTCCCATCAGAGACATATGGCTGGCAGAGGAACCTGAGAGGAAGTTGTATGGAGGTGTGAGGGCAGGCTCCGTCTCACTCCCATCTCACACCTGCAGGACTGGCAGTGGTCACATGACTCCCATCCAGACCCCAGCATGACGGAGGTGATATATTATTACATAGTCATTTAGTCATTCTCAGCATTCACAGCTCTTCCGTGATGGAAGAGCCCACTGCACTGGATGAGAAAACTGAGGCTCTGGTGGTTCCATCTGCCTGGGAAGCAATGGAGATGAGATCTGACTCCCAGTCCAGCTCCTCATGGGTTGAGACATGAGCAACACATTGTAATCTTTTTTAAAAACCTTTTTTAATAAGTCCATCTTATCTCAATATGCAAAGCTATGCACAAGGCATGCAAAGAAGCACTTCCTGCCCACACCCAGGGTGACAGTGCAGTCTTTGGGTTTGATCACCATCTAAAAGGCCTCCTCTCTCTTGCTTGTACTGAATCTCTTTGCTCTGCCCACCCTCCCCAAGGTACCTCCAGGCAGAGCTTTGCAGAAAACACTTGGGGATCTGTTCCCACATAGCACATAAGCAGACCTCAGATCCTTTGGGTAAGGCGGGCCCCCTGCCTCATGAGGGCTTCCCAGGTGACTCAGTGGTAAAGAATCTGCCTGCCAATGCAGGAGACACGAGAGATGTGGTCTGATCCCTGGGTCAGGAAGGTCCTTTGGACTGGGAAATGGAAACCTGCTCCACTATTCTTGTCTGGGAAATCCCATGGACAGAGGAACCTGATGGACTACGTACAGTCCGTGGGGTCGCAAAGAGTCTGAGCAACAGAGCACTCATGCAGCCTGCCTCATGCTGTCCGGTTTCCCTGCAGGGGTCCCCAGGCCCCACAGAGATGAACTCATGCACTGTCGAATGCACGGGTCAAGAACTGCTTTCTGCTGCTGGAATATAGGAAAGCTCCCCAGAGATAAAGGAGAGGACGTTCCGAGTGAAGGGAATATTGGAGAACTAGTGAAAGGTTCGAAGGTAGGATCTGCTCTGGGGAAAGCCAACGATGCGTTTAAAGTCTGCTCTGTTTCGAGCAGTGAGGCCTCTCTGTGATGGAAGAGCCCACTGCACTGGAGCAAGAAGGCTGGGAAGCCGGGAGGCGGGGGACAGGGCTGGCTTCAGGCAGCGGCTGCAAATCATGGGAGAAACGTCCCATGCGCACAGGGTGGAAAGGACAGTCATCCAGAGCCTTGGCCTGATTCATGGCTGGGAGGCAGCGGACATCCACTGGGCCTGGGTGACCTTGAGTTCATTACCCACTGTCACTGCACCTCAGTCTCCTTGAAAGTAAAATGGGCTCAATAAGTCCCCTCAGCTTCCTCTCAGAGCTGCTGGGGGGTGGGGGTGGGGTTTGATGCTTTGATGCTGAGTCAGAAGCATGCACAGGAGGGCTCCTTGCATGGTGCTCTCCAGGTCCATAGAAGGAGGGGGGCGCAGTAGTGCCCCACCTCTACATTCTCCCCCCAGAGGAGCCTGAGAGCCAGGCCCAGCACACACCAAGCTGGGGGCAGGACTTGGACCAAAACACACAGCAGAGTGATGGGTCGGGGAGGCTGGGACAACAGGCAGAGGTGCACCAGGAGAGCCGGGTGGCTGTGGAGGAATGTGACAGTTAGGGACAGGAGGGGTCAGTCTAGAAGCTTGTCTTTCATTGGAGAGGTCCCAGGAAGGATCCCAAGGACAAAACTGATTTGCCCATTAAATGATTCAGATGCAGGCAGCCGCTAAGCACTGGGGGTGGGGGTGTCCATTGACGTTTCAGGGCCTCTTCCAGGACACTGGATTTCTAACTATCTTTTTAATCAAAAGGAATTCATTTTAACGTAAATTTGATCAGATCCCCCATTTCTGACAGATTGAAGTAGGACTGCTCTGATGGAGGATGGCAGGGGTAGGGGGCCCCAGAGGCTCCCAGTACAGAGTTGGGGTGCACACCCCATGCCAGAGGTCAGCATAAGGAGGGACAAGAGCAGGGCACAAGGCCTCAGCTCCAAACAGGGTCTGGACTCATTTCTACCCTCCTTGGATGACCTTGGGAGGCCCTTTCACAGCCTCAGGCTCTCATCCACAGAATGGGCACCACTTAGTACCCTTGCCCTCAGTTGCACTTCCCCATCATGGCTCAGGGGCTATTTATTCATGGTCCTGAAGCGCTGAGGTCTTAGCTAACTCCTCTGCCTCCTGGCTCAGCTAATTGGAATCACTTTCCCCCTTCTCTGCCTCTCAGTAAATTATGCGAATTGCCCCAGTCAGAGGCCTGGGTGATGGACAGTCCTGTCACAGCAGCCTAAGTGTTTAGAGAGCAATTGTTCCAGGGAAGGCTGCCATTCCTCAAGCTGGTGCTGAACAAGGTGCGGTGGGGGGAGCCAGCCTGGCCCTTCCCCAGGCGGTGGCCCCTGCTCCGCCCCAGCCCAGACACCAGAGTCTGCTCCACCCAGCCTGCCAGCCACCGGCTCCCAGTACGTTATCCTTGTCATAACAATCAGAGCAGCCGAGAGGTATTGCTCTTAAACCCTCAACACACATTTTTATAACCTTTCTGTTTAATAAGAAAGAGACAGCTCCAATTAGCTAGGAATATTCTGCAGAAATGGGATTATTTTAAAAGCTCTGGCAATATTATAAAATAGCTTCAGTAAGTGAACAGCTGTTGCTGGGCCCCGCCCGCCATGCGCACTGCGCCTTCCCGCACCCTCTCACCAGGCAGGGGGCCCTCTCCCCCCTCCCCAGACACCCCAGAGTCCCTGAGAACTCTGCTGTGGCTGGCAGTCACAGACCCCTCTTCCAGCAGTGGGATGTAAGCTGTGAGATGGAGGGACCCGGCATCCCCTGTTCCAAGCTGGAGGAGAGGGGTAGCTTAGATCTGTGTCTCGGTTTGATCGTGGCCTTGCTAGAGTCCTGGGGACTCTTTCCTGGGGAAAGCCTGTGTGGGACATCACCTCTAAAGGGCTGCCGGCCCCCTACTGTTGCCCCTTGACCTGAACATGCCCCCTAAGGGGACAAGACTCCCATCCACTTCTCAGGTCTTCCCAGCCTCTCCGTGCCCCTAGTCAAGCTGACAGGGCTGGGTTGCCCGGCAACCCGGGTTCCAGTCACTGTGCATTTTCTGAGTCCACTCTGCCCAAGCCCCCCAGGGCCAGGTAAGCATTTTATCAAAGGCTTCCCCACTTCTCCTTCAGCTGGGGCCAGTTGCCATCCCCCTCTTTGGACCTTCCTCCATCTCACCCACAGCCTGCCGCTTTCCTTCTCTCCAGAAGGAACCTTCTATTTCTTTGCCCACACCAGCTGGCAGCTTTATCAGTAACAGAGTCTAAGCCCCTAGAGCTGTGGGCAGAGTTATGGGGGTCCTATCTCCCTCTCCCCATGTCTGTTGGCAGAACCCTGTAGAAAGGAGTTCTCAGCTCGCTCTCCCTAAGCTCTGGGGCTATAGCGTATCCAAGCCCCCACGTGGGTAGTCAGCCCCATCTGGGCAGAGCTTGATGCCGCCCCTTTCCTGGAGCCTGCTTATCCTCTGTGGGGAGGATTGAGGGGTAGGGGTTTCCGGGAGGCCCTGGTCCTCTTTGGCCTCCTGGGCAGAGGGGCAGAGGGCCCTATGTCCCTGCCCCCACTGTCTGCTTGACCCTTAATCCACAGCAGTGATCCCCATAGTACCCAGTCCCCCTCAAGGTTCAGGGTGAACAGCAGGTCATGTCTGAACACCCTCCAGGGAAGGTTAGAGTTGGAAGGGACTTCAGAGTTTGGCCCATGGAGCTTGTCACTGTATGGTTGGGGAAACTGAGTTCAAATAAGAGGAAGATTCAAGGCTATGTTCTAAGGATGGGAGGCAGGACCCAGGCTGTCTGCCTCAGCCCTGATGTTTGACCTTTGTGGGCCCTGACACAGCTGGTGGTGGGGATTTGAACCCTCAGTCCTGGTCTGATGGGATGGAATGGACCCCGCCTTGATTGCTAAGGTGTCCACAAGCAACACCCTCCCCTCTCTGAGAGTCAGGAGCTCAGTGAGACCCTGCCTCTGAAGGCAGGACTCCTGGGATGGGGGGCGGAGGGGGACAGTGGTGAATGGGACACTGGAGCAAGCTGCTGGGCAGAGTCGGGGTGAACACTGGGCCAAGAGGTCCCCAGGTGCCCCACTCATCCCTCCTGCCATGTCCCCTCCAAGCCTGACCAGAGTGCGGGGTTTCAAGGAGCAGCCTCGTGGCCAAGGGAACACGCACACTGTGGGCCTCTCCCAGTGCTGCGGCCTCGGCCTCACCAGGCCCAGGTCTCGGGTCACTGCCTGGGTAATAGGAACAATTTGGGGGCATCCTTGGGAGGAGACCACAACCCAGGAACTGCAGCGCGATGCAAATGCACCATGTGCTAAATGGGAAAAAATGAATTTTACACCCAGACAAAGTGACTTTTATCATGTTAACGACCATGGTGTGCTCATCATGTCTGCTGCAGTGAAATGGGGCCTGTGGATGTTTTTCTTTTAGTTCTGCTTTTAAATGGAGGCATTTTCCCCCCTCGAAGCAAACAAGCCAAGCCCCTCAGAGTGGGATGACAGAAATGCCTATTCAGCAAAAACAAAACGGAGGAATTTTTTTTTTTAATCTTCATCTGTGCCTCCCAGCAAAAATAGAGCTCAGAATGAGGAGGACCTCATTGTGGTGGGAGGACCCCTGGCCTGGAGGTGAGAAGGTGATGCTAGTCCAGCTCACCTCCAAGTCCCTGTGTGACCTGGGGGTACCTCACCCATTTCGGTTTGCCCAGTGGTACCAGGAGAGCCGCTCTGCCCTGGCCTTTGTGCAGGTGTCCAAGCCAAACTCATTAAGCTCGGTCTAGGTCCAGAACTGCCTTTTCCATGAGACTGGGACCTCCAGAGGGCAAGATGAGTCATCACTGAGTCCGTGGTGCCCCCAGTGGCCAGGAGAAGGCCCTGCATGGAAGGGGCACAGAGGTTTGCCGATGGAGCCAGGACTCCAAGAGTAGACTTCGTTAGGCAATACCCTAAGAGCTCCCCTCACCAGCCCTGCACCTTGAGCATATCATTGACACATGGCAACTCCATATTGTGCTCATCAAAAGTCAGGAAAACACCATCTGATGCTTTGTACAGCTGCCCAGCCCGGCACCCAGCTTCCCAGGAGGAGCCTGTGTGGTGCCCAGTGGGGGAGTGCTCAGCGAAGGCAAATGAAGAAGACTTCAGGACTGGCATATCTGAGAAACCTCTGCCCTGACACCACGCAGTCCTGCTCTGGAAGGCAAGCCCGGGTCAGGCAGGCAGGGCATTTGATGGGCAGAGATCACTGGACAATTAGCCAGCCCCAGCGGAGGTAATTAATCACTGTCTGAGACTTCCCATCTGGGTCTGCTGTGATTGCTGCCGTAGCTATACCCTGGTGGAAGTCAGCGCCTGGACCAGGCTGACACGAGTGGTCTCAGTGGCTGTCAGCACCCCCACTGGCATTGCAAACACTGCCACCACCCCTGCCTCCAGCAGCTCAGTGTTGCCGACACCATCACAGTTCACCATCACTGTCACTCCTATAGCAGCATCACCACCTGACTAGGGACGCTCTGTCACCATCTCCATTCACACTCACCTGTGCTTACTCTTCCTGACTCAAGATGCTTCCACGTAGTCTCCTTATCCCATTCTCCGCAGTCCCAAAAGATACCCGTGGCTTGCTGCGAGGGAGACTGAGCCACAGAGGAGGGAAGGGCAAGAATAGTTAAACCAGGGTGAGAATCTGGCCTCCTGGCATACCGTCGCCGCCACCCTCTTCCTCCCTTGTCTTGGTACCACCTGTCACAGAGCATATACTTTCTCCCCACGTCAGTCAGGATGAGTCAAGTCCAGCTTCAACAACGGCAGCCCTAAAGTCTTTAGTGGCTTAAAATAATGAAGATTTGTTTCTTTTTGCTGCTGCATGTCCTCCCTAGGTCAGCTAAGGCTCTGTGCAGGCATCTATAAGGCATCATCCTAGTCACACTCTGGTCCTCCAAACATGTGCCCTTCCAGCCTGGCCTCCCAGGGGTTGGGCTGCAGGAGGGGAGGCTCAGGGGAGGCAGCTACTTGGGGACTCTGGATATCAGGTCTAGAATACTGGGATTCAGCCCCAGGGCTCCAGATTCCCAGTTTAGTGTTTATCTTGCTCTGTTCCCATGGACCAGGCCTGGAGGGGAGTGCAGTGAAGTGACGGGACAGGTAGAGTCTGTGCCTAGGCAAGGCCACACCCAGTTCTCTCAGTGCTGGGGTGCTGGTATCAGGGCAAATATGGCTCTTCCCACATCATCCATCACTGGGCTACAGAAGGCTGGTCATGATCAATAAAACAAACAATTATCCTGTCATTACTGATTGTAAGCCTGGGGCAGGAGCCACAGCTGAGCAGAGAACACTCGGGGTCTGGGGGAGCTTCTGATGAGGACAGTCCTCCAGGGTGTCGGCCCAGGTTGGGGGGCACAAGACATGAGGACTATGGAGGCTGCCGGGCAGGGCTTCCCAGGAGTTGGGGCAGGACCCAGAACCTGCAATGCAGGGGGACAGAGCTCTGTCTGAGGAGGTGCGAGGCAGGCCAGTCCCCACCAGACTGCGTGATGAGGCAGCTCTAAGTGGACTGACTGACTCCACTTTCTTACCCACTCCCCTCCTTCTGGTGTCTCTCTCTGTGATCAGCCTAAGCTTGGGGTAGGGGACCCATCAGGGAAGGTAGTCACCATGCATGCGGGCTAAGTCGCTTCAGTCGTGTCCCACTCTTTGCGACTCTATGGACCATAGCCCACCAGGGTCCTCTGTCCATGGGATTCTCCAGGCAAGAATATTGGACGAGCCATGCCCTCATCCAGGGGATCTTCCCGACCCAGGGATCGAACCCCCATCTCTTTCATCTCTTGCATTGGCAGGTGGGTTCTTTATCACTAGTGCTACCCAGGAAGCCCCAGTAACTGTGAGTAACCCCAGCCATAATTAAGAGCCTTCCTCTGCCTGCCCATCCTGCCTCTTGGGATCTTCAGCACTCTGCCAATACCTTGACTACCCATGTAGGACAGTGTTTGAGGCAGTGGGTTTGAGTCTGCCTGTGGGGGATGGAGGAGGGGCAGCAACCACTTCTCTGGAACCTGGGTCCCAGCTCCTGAGAGATGCTGGACGGTGGAATGGAGAATCTGCACTCCCAGCCCCCTAGAAGGTGGAGCAGGTCCATGGCCCCCTGACTCAGTGGAGAGGAACCAGGGCTGTCATGGACTTGTCAATCCCCCCAGTTCTGTTCCGTGTCCTATTCCCAGCCCCACGGAGGGGAAATCTCTCTTCATCAGAGGGAAGGGACGAAAGGAGAAGTGATTTATTATTCTATTCCATTATGCCTGTTTCCAGAGAAACTAATTATGGTGCATTGTTGTATTAGATACTTTCAGAAAGATTACATTTTCTTACTTTGGCCGATAAAAAAATTAAATCCATCAGTTTTCCTAAACACATTACAGTAAAGACAGACTTGCTCCTTGTAATTATTAATCAGTCGGATTTGGGGATGCAAAGCATTTGACTTAAGCTCAATACAGTCACGAACAATGTCCCAGGATCACATTTGGTATTAAAACAATTTTCAATTTATTAAAAAGTCATTAAGGTGGTTGGGGTGGGAGGTGCAAGGAGCCAGGCTAAGCAGCTGAGTCAGGGCTGTGGATCTGGGTGGAGGAGTGGTCTGCAAGCAGGAAGAGACCCCAAGACTGATTCATTCTTAAGCCTGGCTCTATCCAAGGGGCCTGTTCAGGGTGAAACAGAGTCCAGAGAAGTCAGCCTCTGCCCCCACCCCAGCAATCCCATTGTATGCCCATCCAGCCATCCAGACTGAGCTCCACTGGACATAGCAGTGGTGGTAAAGGGTCCCTCTGGGAATAATTTGGCTGAGCCCACTTTCAGGTGGTCCCACACGGAGAGCTGAAAGTCCACCTGGCTCCCACCCCTGGGCAGGGAGACAGGCTCCCCCTAGCAGCTCAGACCTATGGAGCCCGCAACCGGGGACATGTGGCTGTTTGGAAGGACACCTGGTGTGGCCGAGTGCTTGTTCCAGTCGCTGGCCCTGCTCACTCAATCATTTAATTACTCCTCTGACACTTCCTACTCCCAGGAGGGATTTGCAGGGGTTTAGGAGGCTGGCGAGCTACAAGCCCAGCTTAGCCCGAGTCCTGGCTGGGGTGGGAGCTGAAGGGTAGCCACAGAATCCAGGCTCGAGTCACGGCTCAGCCACAGGCAAACTCCTGACCCTGGATGAGTCATTAACCCTGCTGTGCCTCAGTGTCCACTCCCGGAGAAAGGGAATGTGGCTGCCTGTGTCCTCACTTGGGACAAGGGAGGACACAAGATCTTGTCTGTCCCTCCTGGTCTGGAACTCTGTCCAGCCAGCCCTCTGCCCGAGTCCCGGCTTCTCCTCCCTCAGAGGCTACATCAAACATGTTGTCTCCCCTGACTGCGATGCCTACCCCCTCCCGTGGGTCTAACTTCTGGAGAATCCCAGTCACCCTTCCATCAGGCCTCTGCTTTTTTTTTTTTTTTTTTTTTAATTTTAATTGGAAGCTAATTACTTTACAATATTGTGGTGTGGTTTTTGCCATACCTGCACATGAACCAGCCATGGGTGTACATGTATCCCCATCCTTACTGGCCCTCCCACAAGGCCGCTGCTTTAATGCTGTTGTTCAGTCACTAAGTCTTATCTGACTCTTTGCGACCTCATGGACTCTTTGCAGCACGCCAGGCTCTCCTGTCCATCACCAACTCCCAGAGCTTGCTCAAACTCATGTCCATCGAGTCGGTGATGCCGTCCAACCGTCTCATCCTCTGTCCTCCCCTTCTCCTCCTGCCTTTAATCTTTCCCAGCATCAGGGTCTTTTCCAATGAGTTGTCTCTTCACATGAGGTGGCCAAATTAGTGGAGTTTCAGCTTCAGCATCAGTCCTTCCAATGAATATTCAGGACTGATTTCCTTTAGGATGGACTGGTTGGATCTCCTTGCAGTCCAAGGGACTCTAAAGAGTCTTCTCCAGCACCACAGTTTGAAAGCTTTAATGACCTTCCTAATCTGAATAGGACCTCTGGGTGATCCTACAGCTCCCAGGTTGCTCTGTCTCATCACATAGTGTCTGATTAGGGGGCCTCACCTGCCCTGCCACACTAGGCAAGGGCCCCAGAAGGGCCAAGTCCTGTCCCTGACACCCAGCCACAGAGCTGAAACCTTGTGCCCTTTCTCCACGCGTGGCCCACCCTGAATCAGCCTTGGACCTTGCTGCACCTGGCTGGCCATTCTTTCTGGGACATCACTGGGAGGATCTGGGACCCCAGAGCAAGAGGACCAGACAATGCTGGACCCCCTTAGGCTCTCCTGATCCAGCGCTGAGAGACCTTGTCCAGCAGCAAGACTTGTCAGCTCTGTGACTACCTCACCCCAGTGTCCTGCTCTGGATCTGTAGCCAGGGACAGTGCCAGGCAGGGAGGCCAGCCCCACTCTCAGGAAACCCGGGACGAGGTAGGTGCTGGCCCAGGACCTGCACTGCTCCCACCTCCTGGGTGGCCTTGGCTAACTCGGCATCTGGGTTCCTCAGATTCCCCATCTGTACCGTGTCCCCCATCCATTAGCTGAAGAGAGATGGAACTG
Source organism: Ovis canadensis (assembly GCF_042477335.2). NCBI lineage: Eukaryota > Metazoa > Chordata > Mammalia > Artiodactyla > Bovidae > Ovis > Ovis canadensis. Next base: position 64,478,390 of record NC_091263.1, on the reverse strand, counting down.
GGGATCAAATGTCCAATGGAACGGAGGACTCCAGGATAGGAAGAAGGACCTGGGGGCTGAGGTGGGGTTTGAGCATCAGCATAATTGGGGGTGACCTATGGGCTTGGGGCTGGGCCGGCTGCACACGGTTAGGGTCCAGGCCTGTCCTTCTCCCTGCTGTTCCAGGCCACAGAGAAACAAAGCTGGGTGCCAGGCACCCTGCCCCCCTCCCTGCACCTCTCACCTGCAGGCAGGTGGAAATGAGCGTGCTCCAGACACTCCATTTCCCAGGAATTTATGGAGGGTTTTATCTTCCTTCCTTGATCACCAGTGAGGGGAAGGAGAGGGCACACTTGGCTCCCTCCCCACCAGAGGGCCAAGGAACAGCAGCCTGGCCACCCCGGAGCTTGGAAAATACTATCTAAATTCCACCTCGACAGACCCCCCCCCCCACCCCCCATGGGGCTTCGTCAGGGCCCGGCGGGTACGGGAGGGGATGGCAGCCATTTAAGCTGTCACCAGCTCCATCAGAGGATTTAAATCACTGACACAGAGTAACAGCGCTGTAGATTACTGTGCGGGAGCCACGCGGGCACAGCGCAGAGGAGGCGGGGTGGAAGGGGGGTGAGGGGAGGCAGAGGGGAGGGGGAGAGGAGAGAGGAGGTAAGAGCTGAGCGAGGCACCGCCTGGCACCTCAGCTGGGGGGCGCTCTACAGCCAAGGTGGGCCCAGCAGCAGGAAGCTCCTCCAACTCAGGCCAGCCCTCCCCTACGGAAGCCCCTACAACCCCTGGCCTACTCCAGCCCTGCCCCCCCACCTCCAGCTGGGTAGCCATCCCGGATTTCCTCCAAATAATGACTGAGCTAGTGGCTCACGTCTCTCCCAGGCTCCCCGTGAATCTTGCACCACAGCCAGGGGCACCCCAGTGAGTGGGTGGGGGTGAGGGGGCCGGGGGCACCTGGCAGGGAGCCTGCCTGCTCCCGCTCACAGGCACCCAGCCATTGTCTTTGATTGCATGGTATTAGCCGTAAATTACAGCCTTTGGGAGGCCGCATGTAAAAATAAAATAAAATAAGTGTCAAAAGACAGAAAATATTGACTTTTCAGGGAGAAGAAAGGATGCTTGGTTAAATTAAAACTTTGAGAGGAAGGACAGTGTGGGAAGATGCTCCCTAGGATGAGAGAACTGTCCTGGGAGACCGTGGTTCAGCTGGTCAAACCAACATGCTGGTCCTGGTATCCTGGCCTGATTGTACAGGCTAACTTGGAGCAGACAAAGACAACATGTGACGGCTCTCACTGGGGAGACAGCCGATCCGTGAGACTCACCAGGAGGGACCCCGGGCACTGATCCACAGGCCCAGGGGCATCTGGGCTCAGGCTGGGGCCTGGTCATCAGGTAGGGATTCTCCCAGGAGCCGAAGCCCGTCCACTAAGCAGTCCTTCCCTCCCAGCACAAGAAGAATCCCAGGCCCCACTCTCTGCCTGGGTCTGAGGACTGTAGGGCGGCCTACAGTACAGCCTGGCTCGCCCCTACCCATCCAGTTCCTCCCCCTCATCCCGCCACAAACACACCTCTACTGGTCCCCCATCACCTTCTCCCTCTGAGAAAGGCGAGGAGATTTCCCAAGGCCGCCTAAGTTAGGGCAGAAATGGTTGAAAGATAAACTGAAGGATGGACAGAGGCCTTGACTGCCTGGCTGATTGACCGTGTCCACATGACATTTCTGCAGTAGGTAGGACTTCCTATTGGGGTCTGATAGAGATCCCAGACCCATAGAACCTTAAAGAAGAGGCAGGGAGGACACAAGAATGTGGGGGTGTCAGGCCCAAGGGGACAGACGCGAGCCCCTGTGTGATAAGGGCACATGGGGTGATAAGGGCAGGAGTGGCCGAAAATCTTCCCCTCTGCCCCTCATCACAGATTGCCTAGACCTCCGAGGAGCTCCCTTAAAGAAATCAGCAATTCTGGGACTTCCCTGGTGGTCCAGTGGTTAAGAATCCATCTTGCAATGCCAGGGTTGCAGGTTCGAGCCTTGTTTGGGGAACTAAGATCCCACATGCCAAATGGTACAACTAAGCTCCCACACCACGACTACTGGGCCCGTGCGCCAGAACTAGAGTGCCCGTGCACCACAGTGAAAGATTCCTCATGACATGATAAAGATCTTGGGTGCTGCAACTAAGACCCGTTGCAATCAAATAAATAAACAGAAGAAATCAGAACAATTCTGAGGCTGCAGCTATTTTTTCGAGAGGCTCCTAGACTGCAGGTTGGGGGACTCATTTGTTTCTTCAAAGAGAAGAATTCACCAAAAGGACAACCCTCTTTCAGCAACTGCCTCCGGGTCCTTCACTCACCCATCACAGCCTTGGGAAGAGGGAGACCCCGAGCTAGCCCTGCCAGTCTCCCTTTCCTGTTCTAAAGGGGGTCACAGCCGGGAAATCTGTAGGGTGCATGCCACGAGGAACAGAAGAACTGGGAACAAGGGCTGGTTAGCTGGACAAGACCTGATCTGCTCCTGCCAGAGGTGAGGGAGAGGTTCCTGGAGGTGAGACGTCTCATCACCAGGGACACCTGCCTGGACCTTCCTGCTTCCCTCACCTGCAGCCCCCACGCACCCCCCCCCCATCTATCTTCTCCCACTTCTCTAGTTCACTGCCCAGTCCTTCTTGACTTCCAAGTGTGGCAGGAGGGGGCACTGAAGCAGGTTGGTTGGACAGGTCCTGGCATGGCCTGCATCTGACACCTGCTCCCTATCAGAAAGTGGGAACACCTCCTCTGAAAAGGTACTCACCTGACACCAGGTGTCTGGGGTGTAAGATGCCTGCCTTCCTCAAGTGGGGAGGGTGCATCCTCTGGTGCCCAGAACCCCCTACCCATCTTCCTGCCCAGTAGACCTGAGGCTGACCATGTCTGCTTCTCCATTAACACCCAAGGCCAAAGCCTAGCCCGGGCCTCCTCTTGCCACCTGGGCTCCTCAAGCCTGCAGCCCATGTCCCACCCCCCTTGGAAGCTCACACTGGATGACAAGTCCACGACTCAGGGGGTGTTGGGGAGGTGAATCCTTGGGGGACCCCTCCTCAGGGCCCACATCCTCCTCAACAGGTCCCCCCACCTCTGGTGTCCTTGAACTCGTCCTCCCCTCTCTGCAGCTGGGCCCCCAGGGTGGTCCTTCTCCCCATCCATCCTCCCTCAGGGTCCCCCATCTCAGAGCTTCTTGGAGTCCCTTCTTTTAAGCCCTCCCCCCTTGAAATCTGCCCCCTCCACCAGCCAGGGGCTATGCTGGCTGATTTCACCTTGAAGCTCCCTTATCACAGTCTCCATCTCCTGCTGGCCTTAGCTGGAGCAAAATTGTTTTCTTTGTGCCTGCCCCGAGCAGTGGGGCCAGAGTGGATGCAGGGACAGGAATGGGCTATGGTGAGTGCACATTCAATCCCTGAGATCCAAGGGTCACCCCTCTGCTTCCTCTTCCTGCACCCAAACCCTATCCTTGCCCCACCCCTTCCCTGGACCCAGGTACAGGCCTGGCCTACCTTGATTTGCTGCTCATGCCCACACTCACTTACCCTTCTCACCCTGGAATGAGCTGTCCTAGCAGACACTTGGCATGCTGCCTCACCCATATGAATGCACTCCTCCAACCCCATGGACTGGGATCCACACAAGCACATGCCCAGATTCCCCTGGACCCCCATTTTGCACTTGTGCTCCCCTTGGGCATGCGCACACTCCACCACAGAAACATGTGCCCACGTGCTTGAGCATATCCCTAACACAGAGCTCCAGAAGGTCAGAGCTCAGAGAAGCCCAGAAGTCCTCCACTCACCCAACCCAGTTCAGATGCCTTATTGCTCAGATGGGAAAGCAGAGGCCAAGAGGGGTCCAATGGAAGCAGACTTCCTGGGCAGGAGGTGGGGTTGTAAAGTCCCAGGGAGGAGTTAGGGGTCAAGCTGGTTTCCCCTAAGCTTTGAAGAGAGGTGTCTCTGTTGGGCCATTCACCTGGGGACAGTCTGTCTCCTGCCCAGAGCAATGAAGATCTCAGTGCTCTGCCTGGGGTTCTCCAGGCCGCCTGCCCTCCCCACTCTCCTCTTTATCCCAGCTTTCCTCTCAGAGACACTTCCCCACCAGGCAAATTGTCTCAGGTCCTAGCCAGGCTCTAGTGTCCTGGTCCAGGACCATGCACTGTGACCTCAGGTGGGTCACCTCACCTCTCTGAAGCTCCATTTCCTCAGCAAATAGGGATGAGAACAGAGCTGACCTCACAACCTCACATGATCTTATGAAGCTGAAAGACTCGCCTGGAAGGGACTTAGCACAGAGAACAGGGTCCTCTATGTGGGTGCTCAATTCAGTTCAGTTCAGTTCAGTTCAGTTGCTCAGTCGTGTCCAACTCTTTGAGACTCCACAGACTGTAGCCGGCCAGGCTCCTCTGTCCATGGGATTTCCCAGGCAAGAATACTGGAATGGGTTGCCATTTCCTTCTCCAGGGGATCTTCCCATCCCAGGGATTGAACCCAGGTCTCCTGCATTGGCAGGTAGATTCTTTACTGCTGAGCCACCAGGGAACCCCAAACTGCCAAGATAAGAACAAAACTACCCTTCCCTGCTCACCCTCCCGGGCCCCACCCTTGAGGATCTTTTTCTTCTCTAGCAAACTCCTTGCAAGAGTTGCCTGCACCCCAGCCACCACTTCCTGTCCATGCACATGCTCCTAAACACGCATGCCCTCCCGTAGGAGTGTGCCCCTCAAACCCACATCACCATTTAGTACTTGCACATGCTTACACACACACACAGACACCAATGGTAAACAGAATATAATTCATTTGTAAAGGAGACTCCAGTCCTGCCATCCATCTTAAGCTAAAATTCAATACTTCCCGGCGCGGCCCACCAGGTCTTGATGAATGGAGAAGACAATGGCTCCATCCGAGCTTCATCCTCTGGAACCACCAGGAGGGGCCTAGTGGGATAGAGGGGTGGAGCAGGGTCCCAGCCATCCAGAGACTTCCAGCAGTCCAATAGCCCAGGTGGGGCCAAAGCAGGGACTCCGACTTCAGCCTCCTGTCTCTAGCCCCCCATCAGTTCAGACAGTCCCTCTCTGATTCTGCATTTTTTTTTTCTTACCCTTTTGGAGCCAGTAAAGCCTGACCAGAGGCTTGGCTGAGCCCCACCCCCTTCCCCTGCTCACTACCTGGATACTAGCCCTTATTTTCATCCTCAGCCTCTCTTCTTCTCTCAGCCTACCCCTCTCAAACAAAAGTTCCCCTTCTCTGCTTGCATCCACTCCCTTACAGCCTATTTCCCAGGTACCCCTGACCTTTGCCTAAGCTATTCCCCACCCCAAATTCCCATTCCTTGTCTTCCTAACCTGGAGAAGTTCCCTACAAGACTCAAAGCCCAGTTGGCTTCCTCCAGGGAGCCAGCCCTGAGCCTCCCTGGAGCAGCCAATTCCCAGGCAGTCAGGGTGTCCAGAGCCACGAGGTGGGATGGGGTGAGGCGGGCCCACCATGCAAGCCCCTACAGCCCAAGAAGGGGGCTCAGATGCAACCCAGACAACCGCAGTGGGACGAGGGGCATGGAAGGGATTAAAGTTCAGCACCCCAGCCAACGTGAGGTGCTTGGATGTGGCTTTAAAAGGATGATGCCTAGACCTTTCCGCACCCTAAGCCTGGGCGAGGAGTCGGGCCTTGGCCCGGGCTGTCAAGGCTCGGCTCGCTCCGGCGGGCGGCGCAGGCTGTGGGACTCGCTGAGCGAACACTCTTTGGCTCGGGGGAGTTTTATGGCCCGCGGTGCTTCCTCCGCAATGGCCTGTGCTGTTTACGAACCCCTCTCCGGCTTGGAAATAGACTGTCTTTCCTGAATGATTTTCTCTTTTCCCATTTACTAAACATTGATTTCCCCCCTCCTGCGCCTCTAATAGAGCAGAAACCAATACGTCTTTGTTTGCTTTTCTCGCGCGTTCGGAGCGCGGGCGGCGGCGGCGGCGGCGGCGGCGGCGGCTGCGGCGGCGGCAGCTCCGCGCATGTGCGTCGGTCCAGGTGGCGCTGCCCTAGCCCCGCGACCCGGCTGCCCCCGCACCGCTGAGTCGTGCCCGCAGGGTACCAAGTCCGGGACGCCCGGCTGGGTTGCCGGTGCACATCAGGCCGACAGAGCGGATCAGGAGTCTCGGAGGCTGCTGTGAGGACTGGTAACGAGGAGTTATCCGGAAGGCAGCCGGTTCAGGTCGCCTCCCAACTCGTTTCTGATGCAATTCCATCAGCAGTGCCTCACCTCCTCTGGAACCTCCTTTGAAGTCCAGGTGCTTCTGGATCAAGGGCCCATTAGTGCCTGGGGCTGAATTCAGTAGTGGCCAAGTGGGGTTGGGATAGTCATTCCTTCTTCCCTTCACGCACTCAGACAGAGCATCTGTTCTGAGCCAGGCCCTGAACTGGGGGCTTGGCAGGGGGGACAGAGAGCGAGACAGGAGTGGTTCCTTTCCATCCTGTCACTGCCCTCCCCCTCACACCACTGAAGCAGTAAGCAGACCAGAGTAGGGAGGAAGGACCACAGCCTGATTCGCACATTCCCTAGGACTGGAGGTGCAAGCACTCCCCCTGTGGGGGCCCATCTTCCTATCAACAGGGAGCTGAGGAGCCTGGCAGACAGAGCCCCTGAGAGATCAGGATTCACAGGTGACCTTGGCGATGTCTTCCTTTTCTAGGCCTCATTGTCTCCATCTGAAACATGGGTCCAGCCTCCAGCTGAGCTAAAACCATCAACAAAGGCTGGTGCTGCCCATCTCAACCCTCAGGAGCACCCAACCTCACCAGCACCCAGTGACTCACCCCAAAATGAGCTGCTAAGCCCTGGATTCAAATTATACTCTGCCCTATTAGCTGTGAGACCTTGGGTACATCTCTTTCTTCTCTTGGGTTGCTGATGGTCCCTACATCATAGGGTGCCTGAGGATCAAAGGGCTTGAGGACACTCAGCTGCAGAAACCCAGTAATGACCTCATTGGTGGAGAGGGCAGAGGGGCTCAGAGAGGGGAAAGTGAGCCTGGGAGAGATGGGGGAAAACAGCGCCTGGTCTCCTTGCCCAGTGGTTATGTGGTTACTTGTCCACTCACAACTCCAGTGAGCCTCGCAGCAGCTCTGTGAGGGGCCATACAGAAACTGGTCTATTCCCATTTCATAGATGAGCAAAGTGGGAGCTCAGAGAAGGGAAGGATCTTGCCAAGACACACAGCGAGAGAGAGATGGGCAGCCCTTGGACAGGGCCCAGTCCTACTGACTAGGTTGGAGATCTGTGGTCATTGGATGGGTCAAGGGGAAGAGAGGGCATATCTCCAGCAGGCATACCTGCTGGGAGCAAAGGCCTGGAGGTAAGAGCATGTGTGACTCAGGCTGGGGAAATGGAAGGTCAGGCTCAATTTTGAGGCTTCCCAGGAACTTGGCTGGGGCTCGTCTGTGACCAAGTCAAATGTAGGAGAGACCGCCATGGACTCACGGCTTATGGAGAAGGGAAAACCAGAGGCCTGGTGAGCAGACCCCGGGGAAAGGAACCAGGCTAAGGGAGATGCAAAGAGGGGCCCGGGCAGACTGAGAGGAAAGAGATCAGACTAGGAGACCCACCGACAGACTGGTAAATAGGCAAACAGATGGGGAGGTGGAGGGAATGTGTAGACAGATAGTAGACGATGGGCAGATGGATAAACAAATGGACAGACCAGGGAACAGACAGTCGGAGAGCGCTGGGTAGAATGCAGCAGAGCCAAGAGGAGGAAGGGCATCAAGGCAGGAGGAGGTGTGAACGGTGGGTCAGAGATGGGCCTTGGGCAGTGGGAGAGGAGGCTGGTGTTCCTATTGTGGTGAATCTCAGAGGCCCAGGGTCAGGAGGAAAGCAGGGGTGGGTGGTGAGCTAGGAGCTGGGAGAGGAGGGGGTTGTATCTGTACCAACCACAGGCAGCCCTCCCAGGACAGGACAAAAGCAAGTTCTCAGGTAGGTCTGGCCATTCACATCTCCATAGGGTCATCATGGGCTTTCCTGGTGGCTCAGCAGTCAAGAATCCGCCTGTGATGCAGGAGACACAGGTTCCATCCTTGGGTCAGGAAGATCCCCTGGAGAAGGGAATGGCTACTCCCTCCAGTATTCTTGCTTGGGAAATCCCACGGACAGAGGAGCCTGGCGGGCTCCAGTCCATGGGGTCCCAAAGTGTCAGCCATGGCTAAGTAACTAAACAACAAGATGACTGCACTCACAGCCCTGTGCAGTGGTGCCCAGTGTTTGGAAGATGGCCCCTGATCCAGATGCCCTCTCTGCACCAGGGAACAGCTGTGGGGTTGGCCCCTGGAGCAAGGCTGTGACCCCCGGGGGCCGACTCAGCAATTCTGAGGAAGCCAGCTGCAGCCACAGTACAGGGGGCCTCTGTAGGGGCCCGGACCAATTAGGAAAGAAGGGGAGGCAGCAATAATTAAAAATTAAAAGCCAACAAGACAGCAGTTTAAAAATGGAAGGAGTGAGTAAAAACAATTAGCAGAGATGAGGCAATAGGGCGGGCATGATACAAATGGGGCTGATCACAAAGCGCTAATGACATCGGAAACCTAATTGTTCCAGTGTCAGGACTTCGTGATGAAGCACTGGGCCTGCTCCTCTAAACCAGGCCTCATGCTGTCTGAGGGTCGAGAGACTCCATCACCATCCACACGGGCGCCTTTCAGAGGGGCCTGAATGGAGGGCTTGGGAGGCAGAGGACGTGGACCGGTGGGGAGGCTTGGAGGCAGGCGGCCGAGGGCCAGCGCTGGGGACTTGGGGGTCAGGAGACTGGAGGCCGAGACCTGAGTACATGAGGAGGGCGATGGTATTGCCCCCTCAGTTTCCCCACCGGCCAGGCAGCAGCGGTGAAGTCGACGTCTGCCACAGCATTCCGTTGCCTCGGAGACCAGGCGACCCTCCTGGCAGAGGGAGGCTGAGTCAGTTTGAGTAATGGCGGAGAACGCTGCCGCTGATGGGGAAAAATACATCTTCATAACAGGGTGAACCTTTTGGAAAATGGAATAAGTAAAATAATTGAGAGAAAGAAAATTGAGTTTTTATTGCTTTTTAAGTGTTTAAGTGGAGGTTTCATTTAGGGAAATTATCGTTGCTTTTATTTTTAGCCACCCAGTGGGGTGGGGTGGGGTGGTCTGGGGGAACTTTGATTCAGGGTGGGGCTTCAGTCTCTCCCCCCTCCTCCCCCGCTCCTAGGAGCCACAGGGGCAGCTGCCTCTCACGAAAGAGAGGAGCCTTAAGCAGAAGTCTCAGTGGAGGTTCTAGATCCGGCTTGCCTCCTATCTCTCTTGGGTCCATCAGGCTGACCATCCGCCTCCTCTCTTGTTGGTCCTCTGACGTCTTTGAACACCCCTGTTCACCTCCAACACCCTCTCAAGTGGGCCTGGGGACTCCCCTGAGCCCCCTCACTCCCCCGAGCCTCCAGACACTCCCCTTGTCATTTCTGGCCTCTCCTAACTGGTTCTGAGTTTCCTGTCCTAGTCCTAAATGGCAGCACAGTGAGGGAGGAGAAGGGGGCTTGGTGAAGCCTTAATGACTCATCTGCTCCAGAGGGGGAGGGGGTGGGTGTTGGGGAGGGACTCAGACTGTCTGTGGACCCAGCCTCCAGATGGGTCTTCCCATCCCCGCCCTGTTCAAAACCATCTCTGGCTCCCTGCAGTCCTCAGGACCAGCCCAAGCTCCTCAGCAGGCCCCCAGGCCCACCCTCCCCCACCACACCAGCTGCCCCAGCCCCAAGCCCACGCCCTGATTCTGGCCCCTCATCTGCACAGATAAACAAGGTGCCATCTCTCAGGGTGGGGGGTGGGTCTCATCTGCCAGGTGCCCCTGCTGACCCCCATGCCCACTCCTGTCCTTGGATAATCGCTCATATTCTCCAGCCTTAGCTCGGGGGTGACCACCTCTAGGAAGCCTTCTGCACCTCTCCCCTGGAGCCAGACTCCTTCAGTCTCCTTTATAGCTGTGGGACGCTGATCCACGTACCCACTGTTTCCCGCTCTACTCTGCCCCCTCAAGGCTAGACGGTGAATGACTCCTCTCCATGTCTGTCTTGCCAAACCCTAAGCCTGGGGCTTAGTGCCTGCTTAGCATACATCACTGAATGAATCAATGAATGACTTTCCAGTGACAGGGGCTTCCACACACAGGGCCAGTTCTCTGCTGTACAAGCTGTGGCGAGTCCAAAAGAGCTCCTAGGCACCTTGGCAGAGCCCAATTCAACACTGTCGAGGGAGTAGGACGTGAGGCGTCCTGGAAGCTGGGTGATAGGTCTCCATCCCAACGACTGGCCCTGCCCCACCGGGAGAGGACCCTAGGAAGCTGGAGGACACGAGCACTTCCTTGAGCTCACCTTGAGCCTCCTTTCCACCCTGTCCCTTCTGTCTGCCACCACCCAGTCCTAGTTTGGTCCCTTTGGTCGGTTACCTCAGTCAGAGCTCCCCTCCCCTCCCCTTAGCTTCTGCTCTTCCCAGGGTGCACCCCACAGCCTTCATCTCTGGCAGCCATCCTCTTCCACCCAGCCCTGCAGCTTCCTATCCCCTCCCCATGCAGCCTCCGCAGTCTCCATCTCCCACAGCCCTGCCATCCCTCAGCCGGCACGGCTGCTTTCCTCCAAGAAGTTAAGTTGAATTGATCTGCTGTTTAATGACCTGATGTGTTCATTGCCCACGTGGCCCATTGGCAGAGGCGGTTGAGGTGGTGGGCAGGCGGACAGCTGGGCTGTCTCAGTGCCTGGGTGGACACCTGCCTGCCCAGCTGGGAGCGCAGCAGTGCAGTGTGCTTCCTGGAGAGGCCAGGGCAGCAGCAAAGGAGCGCACCCACCCACCCACCCACCATGCATGCACACAGACACACACGCGCACACACACACCTTGCTGAGCCTCCACATGCATAAGCACATGCACGCAGTCACGTCTCCATGCCCGCACCAGCTCACTGTGCTTCCAGTTGCAGCGAACAGCTGTATTACCGCCTCTCCTGGCCCTGGCATTCAAGGCCGCCATGACCAAGCCTCAGCAGACCACTCCAGCCACACCTCCTCAAGATGCCTCTGGGCACAGAGGAGGGGAAGCACTCCATCTCTGTCCATTTGTCTATCTGTGTCTGTAGAGGTGTCTGACAATTTGGGGGAGCCTCCGGGGCAGACACTCGGAGCTCCTTGTATGGGCACCTTCTCTCTGAGCTTGAGATAGGTGCACCATCACCCCCCTCTGAGACAGAACTCCAAGGACAAAGCCCTCACTGAGCACCATCATATGCGGCGCTTTCACACCACTGTTGCCTCTGGTCCTTGACCCCATCCTAGTCACTCAGTGATCCCTGCCTGCACACCTTCCACCCCACCTCCTCTCATTTACAAGGAGTGAGGTCCCTGGGGAGGGCCCTTCCAAGTCACGCCTGGCCTGTCTAATTCCCTCCAGTGTTTCCTGGCTGTTTGGCAGGATGGAGTTTTGTAAATCCCAGCGGCATCTCTTCTCTGGGCCAGGCAGGAGCTGGCAGTGGGCGGGAGAATGGGCATCACTGTCTTTGTCGCCCACTGCTGGCCTGGGTTCATTTTGCCACATTCAGCTGTCACACTCTGATCCTGCCTCCTGTGGTCAAAGCCCGTGTGCCAGGCAACTCCTCAGGTCCTCACAGGCCCTGCTGCTAAGGTGTGCCCCATAACCCCATTTTACATGGGAAAATGGGGAAAGGGAGACTTTGAGAATTTAAGCAACTTGCTCTTGATGGAGCTCACAGGTGAGAAGTGGCTGACAGAGGAACTGACCCTGGGGCGGGTCATCAACTGGGCTGGCTCATACCCCACACCTTCCATCCAGATGGGAAGATGGCAGCCCTGAGGCCGAGAGTGCAAGCCCTGGGCCCTGCAGGTATGGGACTCAGTGCCTGGTGTTCTTTCTGGAACTAGATGAAACGCTGAAGATTCCCTGAGGATCAAACTCCACATTGCAGAGAGCCTGTGGAGGCTGCTGGGGTGGGACACAAACCCTTCCGGCAGCAGAGTTCCTATTTGCATCTTGTCATGTGTTCATTCCGAGCCCCTCCTAGCTCCACTCTGAAACAGCCCCCCGGGAACCTCTATCTGTGGGGTGTCATTAGCTGTTCCTCCTCTTTGGAGGGAAGTGGGCCAAGGGATCTCTGAAGGCTGACCTTGGATGAGTGAGTACAGTGGCCACTGTCCACAGCACCCCGCCCCCAACTCCTTTTTCTCTCTAATAGAGGGTATGGGGAGGAAGGAGAGGAAGGGAAGGGAGGGAGAGGAAGGGAAGGGGGAGGAGACAAGGTAGGGAGGGAGGGGAGGGGGAGAGAGAGGAGGATGGTGCAGGGAGGAGGGGGAGAGGGAGGGGAGGACACACACATGCTGACCTGCAGAGAGGCTGGCGGGAGGGGGAGGCAGGCCGCAGGGGAGTCAGCGATGGCTGCAGGAGACAGATAAGATTGGGGAGAAAGACACGCTCCGCTGATGGGAGCGCAGGGATTAGGGGCTCCAAGGGCCTGTCCTGTGCCTTTGAGTGGAAACTGCCCTAATGAGAAGGGAGGAGAGAGAAGAGCGATCCCGTTTCAGGGGACCCCGGTGCGGTTTGGGAGCGATGAAAAGACCCCACTCCCACTCCTCCTCGGCTGGCTGTGTGGAGAACCATCTGAACAGGGGGCCCAGGGCTCTGGCCTGGGCAGAGCAGCATGGAATATCTCCTGAGCTCAGGGCGCTCCCCCAATCAAAGAAGACAAGCCACGGCGATGGCCCACGCTCCACACGCCTGTAACCCGGCAGGCATGCTTGCCAGCCCACAGTGGCAAAGGGGGCTGAGCCTGCCCTGGTGGAGCCTGGCTACCCTTCACACCTGTGTGCTGTCCAGCCACGTCCCCACACACTCATGGTCGGACGGGTCTCTGGGATCCCTATACTCTGCTTGGTGCCTGCGGCCTTTCACCTGGCGTAGGTGGAGGCTTGTCCGAACCGGCCGGGCTGGGTCCCTGGCCAAGTGAGGCGAAAGCCTTGCATGGCATGCTCTCATTCACAGGGCTGGATTTGGAGGACATGCCACGTCCTCAGCCCGTGAGGCAGGAGGAGGCTGGCCCCTTGTGGAGGTCCCTGGGCTCCCAGACCCTCCTGTTGGTCTCCCTGAGTTTGCTCTGGCTGTGGGGCTGGGCCTGGAGCCGAGTCCCTCCTGGCCAGGGGGGCACAGCTCTGCGTGTGTGTGTCTGGGTGGAGATGGGCCTCTGGCCTCGCTCACTGGGCTGTGCCCAGTTCCCCACCCATGTGGGCAGGCAGAGGGCACTCACAGATGTCAGCGTGCATGCATCCTGAGCTGTTAGAAGCTGGGGCTCCCAGGGGCTGGGTGGGAAGGGGTTCCCCTTCTAGGTCCCTGTAGAACTGTGAGGGACCTACCTGAGCTGGCCTCGTCCCCAGGGAGGAGTCCAGCTGATGAGAATGCAAGTCAGGGAAGAGCTGCTTCGTGTCAGTCCCGTGGGATGGAGATAGGACCGGTTGGCCCAGAGCCTGGCTGCTGGGAGCGGCTGATGGAGATAAATGGTCCCTGTCCTGGGTGGGGGTCAGGACTGGGTCAGGCAGCCTTGAGTCTGATGGATGACTCAGGGCTGGGCCAGGAAGCTGGGGGAGGGGAGGGGCTGGCCCCACCCCATCACAGATGTGGAAGCTGAGGCCCTGCTGGGCCTGCCACTGCCCAGGGGGCCAAGTCCCCTCCCTGGCAGGAAGTAGGCTTTACTCAGCATGTTTGTCGGGTAGACCAAGACCCTCCTCAGGAAGGCCCACCTCACAAAGACCTCAGGGTGAGGCCTAGGCTGCAAAGGCTGGCCCCAGCCTCCTGCGTTCATTCATTCCCATGTCTGCCCCTGGTGTCCCTTCTGGACCGCCGTAAGCTCCTCTCTACCCAGGGAGGCCAGGCCCGCCCCTCTGTCCCGGCATTCCTTTGCCCATGTCACTGTCTCTCTGCCGCACTGACCTGCTGGCTGCTTCTCCAGGAAGACTCTGGACTGTTACTTTCACTGGTGTTTTTTGTCTTCCAATCTCAACCGTCCAGCCCCAAGTGCCCCCATGGCCAGCAACTCTTGACACACGCGTGCCCGTGTGTCACACGCCTTCTCCCAGATTGCCCGTCTGAAGTTGTCCCCCGCCATTGTTGATTTCCAGACAACCCCAGTTTGCTTCCTTCAGAGCCTAAACATAGCTTGTCCGTGGGTTCTTTTGTTTGTCATCTGTCTCCCCCAGGCATTGGGAGCCCAAACCCTCCCTAGGAGCCAGTGCCAGCTGATTTCCTTACCTGTCCATGAATGCTCAAGTCCCCAGGGCTACTCAGGTCAGTGTAAGGCAGGACGTGTTCACGGACCAGTCACAAGACTGTTTCCAGAGACTTCCCCAGTGGCCCCGTGCTTGAGAATCCGCCTGCCAATGCAGGTGACACGGGTTCGATCCCTGGTCTGGGAACTAAGATTCCACATGCAATGGAGCAACTAAGCCTGTGAGCCAAATCTGCTGAGCCCACACACAACTCAATGAAGACCCTGCATGCAGCAACTAAGGCCCGACACAGCCAAATACATAAAGAAATATTTTGTAAAATATGCAAAGACTGTTGCCAGAGTAAGACGCTGCCCACCTCAAGGGTCCCCTATAAAGGTTTAAAGATTTGCCTCCAGGCTGTCGGAATCCAGATGGCCAGGATCTCAAGGACCATGCACAACCAGAAAGTGGGTTCCCTAAGCCCTGCCTGGTCGTGGCACTCTGGCTGGAGCCTGGAAAAGAGGCACATGAAGATTGGCACCAAATCTGGGTCCCTCCGCCTCCAATGTGATGGAGATAAATGAGAGATGTCTGGAGCTGCAGAGAATGACAAGGAGGCTGGTGTAGTCTGAGTGAGGCAGTTTGGGGAGGGGGCAAGGCAGTTGGAGATGAGATGCTTGGAGAATCTATAATTCCTCCAGGACACCCACCGCCCTCTTTGGAGAGGAGGGGAGATGTGGTCTACAGGTCGCAGTGACGGTCGGCCGGGGGATGGCTTCAGGTCCCAGCTCAGCTTTCGTCCTCAAGGTTCAGTGCGAGAGGCTTTAATGCCACCCTGGTGCTGAATCCTGGGTGGGGAACCAGCCTGGGGTCATGGAACCTCACCTAACAGTAGTGGCTCCTCTCCCCACCTAGTCCAGCTTCTTCTCTCCCCCTCTACACGTCTGGCATCCTCAGACTCTGGGTAGGGTCTTCTTGGTTACTATCTGGGAATCAGCAGGCCTGGCTGGAACGTGGCTGTGGGTGTCTCTAGTAGCCAAGTTCCTGAGAATCACCCCAGTCTCTGCTCCTTCCAACCAGCTACTACCCCAGCTGCCCCCCTCGTTCCTGGGGAGATGTTGTGAAAGGAGCCAGGGGAACAAGCCTCTCAATTTTTTTAGATGGAAAGCGATCTTGTGCCTTGGAAAGAATGTGGCCCCATCTTTCCTCAGCTCCATGAAAGTCTGGGACCACTGGATAACCTTAGGATCTCTTTGGAGGTTAAATCCATAGCACCGAAGAGAAAGGATGGAGTGGGGCTGAATATGGCTTTCACTGCTGCCACCTAGTGGCACGAAGAGGCAAGGCACCGGCTATTACAACTCCCAGAAGAAGGTGGCGGGAAGGACACTCCTTAGGGTTGGGGGCAGAAGCACAGGTGAGTAAGATATGTACACACACACCCGCCGCCCCGTCCCCCACTAGCCTCCTGGCCAGGAACTTGGGCCTTCACTTGCTTTGGATCAGAGCCTCCCCAGGTGCTGACACTAGCCCACCAGAACCTTCCAGAATGCCTTCAGAGCAGATCTCGGGTCAGAGATGGCCTGTTTGGCCTTCACTGTATTAAGGGAGGACCCAGGGCCTGGATGACATCCAGGGCCACACTTGATGGGTCTCAGTGGCAGAGAAGAGGGGACGAGTGGGAGCCAGGCAGGCAGCAGGGAGAAGTGGGGGCAGGGAGATGGGGGCAGCCAGCCCAGCCCTGCCTGTCCTGCACTTGCTTTACTGGCCAATGGGCTGCTTCTGTCTTAGCAGGACCGGAAGTGAGTTTCTGCGGCTCTCCTCAGCACCACGCAGTGTCCCACTTGTGTTGTGATAACGCCTCTCCCTGCTCCAGAGCGGTGGTCGAGGGCGGAGGGGAGGAGGAGGGGGGCGGGCTTGCTCAAGACCCACAGGCCTCGGCCAGCTGGGCTCAGCAGAGGGTCCTCGAGAACAAATAGACTCCCCTTCCTGCTCCTCCTTGCTTCCCCAGCACTCTGCCTGCACCAAGGTTATGCCAAGGTCACCAAATCTACTGAAGGAATTACAATGTGGCAGGCAAAGTTAAAACTGGTTACCAAAAATGACCAAGGGGAAAAAATCAAACATGTCCCCTCAAGTGAACTTTCTTCTCCCTCTTCTCAGCCTCCAGAAGGCACGTCCCACCCTGCCATTCCGTCCTCCTACTCTCTTTCTCTCCACCCACTGCAGAACATGCTGTTTCCCCAGGAGCACCTTTCCAAAAGTCTCAATGATTTAGTCCAGAATAACCTCCAAGAAAAAATCGCTGGATGATAACCTGCAAGGGGTGGGGTGGGGTGGGGAGAATTAACTTGGTTCTGTACCTCACACCTTAAAACAAACACTAATTTCATTTGGATCAAAGCTAGAAGTACTAAAGAATGAAGAACAAATTCCTTGGAGAAAACAAAGGGATTGTTGTCCAACTTTGATTTGTTATGACCTTTTCGAAGTATAACAAAAAACAGAAAAGGCACAAGAGAAAAAGTTGGATACATCTGGCAACATGAAAAATCAAGCATTTCCCTGTGGGGGGAAAAAGTCTAAGTTTAAAAACAAGCAGCTATGGGAAAAAAATTGCAAATTTCACATATATATATGAAATATATGGGTTTCCCTGGTGGCTCAGTGGTAAAGAATCCACCTGCCAATGCAGGAGACACGGGTTCCATCCTTGAGTCAGGAAGATCCCCTAGAGAAGGAAATGGCAACCCACTCCAGTATTCTTGCCTGGAGAATTCCATGGACAGAGGAACCTGGTGGGCTACAGTCCATGGGGTCACGAAAGAAGTTGGATACAACTTGGCAACTAAACAACAAACAATACTAAATATATATATATATATATATATATATATGCATATATTCCATATATATATACACATATATCCCCTATAAATCTAGAAGGAAAAAATCAACAATTCCAGTAAAAAATGAGCAGAAGAGATGAACATATAGTTTATATAGTTATGCAAAAGGAAATCCGAAAGACTCACCCACTGAAACCACGCTCAACTTCCTTCCTCTGAGAGAAATGCATATTAAGCAGGCACAGCTGTGAAAGGTCAGCGCACATTTCTGGTAAGCATGGGGGAAGGCACACACTTGTAGTCGGTGGCTTGTTAAGAGTATAAATTGTGTAACCACTGTGAAAGCCATTTGGCACTATCTATCAAAATTAAAAATGCACAGATCCTTTGGCCTAGCAGTGCCCACTTCTAGGAATTTATCCTCCAGATAAACTCACGCATGTGAAATTATACCCCAGGGTGGTCCCTGAGTGATGTTTCTAAGAGTAATCTATTGGAAACAGCCTACCCAGAGGAGCCTGGCTCAGTCAATATGGAGCATCCTTGCTATACGTTCTATATACCTATCAAAACGGACGAGGGTGAGGCAGTGTGATGTGTGAAAAAGGTGGAGTGTATATACAGGATGTGAACAACCCCATGTTTTTACGTTTTGGGTTTTTTTCTTAGGGTTGGGATTCTTTTTTATTGAAGTGTAGTCGGTTTACAATATAATGTTAGTTTCAGGTGTATAGCAAAGTGATTCATATATATATATAGACACATATGTATATATTTCAGATTATTTTCCATTATAGGTTATTATAAGATATTGAATGTTGTTTCTTGAGTTATACAGTAAATTCTTGTGGCTTATCTCTTTTATGCATATAACCTAATGCTTTTTTTTTTTTTTTTAAAGGAGAAGGGTAACTGGTCTGGAATCCTGCAGTGCCCTCCACACCTCTCAGCCCCCATCCCCCCTGGCCCTGTCCCACAAGGCTGGGCTGCATGGGTGGCATCCATCTGCCCTCTTGGTGTTGATCTGGACAATGGGAGCCCATCAGGAACTTAGCAGGTGGGAGGGGACGTGATCTTTATTCCCATATCCCCTCCCACCCCCTCCTCCTCTTGATGTTTCTGAACAGAGAGTTGCTCACATCCCTCCCTGTTCGAAACCCTCTGTGGCTCCGCCTGCCCTCTGGTGAGAAGCCAGACCCCCACCATAGAACGTGAATCACGAGGTTCCACCATGGCTTTCGAGGGTCTCCTCTTGCCAGCTACCCATTCTCTGAACCTCCAAACCAGCACAGTTCCCTCTGCCTGCCACCTTCCTCCCTGCCCCAGGGGACAGCTTCAAAGGACCGCCTTGTCTTCCCAGGGGTGCTCTGCTCCTGCCCTGACTCCTCCCTGCAGCCTCCTTGTGCTCCGGGGGGGCAGTTCGCGTAAATGGACAGAGGTGCCCAAGGCTCAGTCTGTATGGCGCAGGGCCCAGCTCTAGTTGTTCCAGACTTTGGGAAGAAAGTGGCCTGTTTGACTCTCCTCTGGGAGGCTGGACCGAAAGAGGCCAGGGAGGACCCAGGAGGCTGTGGACTCAAGGCTGAAGGGAGAGCCCTGGTAGAATAGGCTATGGGTTGGGACAGAGTAGGCATAGAACCGCATGCCATGAGTAAGAAGCCATGTTTTTAAAAATAACTCTGCTGTCAGCAGTGGTGAAACAATATAATAAATATGAGAAATAAATCTCGTTACCATGTAATGAGCTGCCTTATTAATGTGTTAAACTTGTAAGAAATGCTTAAGTGTTTAATTGGCACCTAATGAGGGCTCCAATTAGGAATCATTATACATTTCTTTAAAAAAAATCCTAATTGGCAGGGGGGCATTTCAATCAATGCCACAGAGGCAGCTCCTTGGGGACCCCATCCCAGAGATGCGGCTGGTAGCTGTACCGGCAGGGACACATGTTGGTGGCAGCCACGCTGGAGCCCATGGTAAGGTCAAGGCCATCCAGGCTGGACGTGACCCAGACCCAGCAGGGACCAGGACTCAGTTTCTCCTGGGCCACCAAATCCTGCTGCTGATTAGAACTCTCTCTAAATGACGCCTTGTCAGGAGGCTTCTCTTGCTCCAGCCAGATGGGGGGACTTGGTCTTTTTAGACGCTTCCAGAGGCTGAGTGGTCACTGGGCACTGTGACCCTGGCTCTCCTCCAGTGCTCAGCACACAGAACCTCAGCATCCCTCACACAACGACATCTCATCTTGGCCCCCTTTACGAGCAGCGCCCTTATGCCTGGCAGGGCCGAGGGGAGGGGGACAGGAAATGGAACTCAGGGTGGACTCTATCCTTCCGGCTTCCAGGAGCCAGCCTTCCTTTCCTGGAAGACTAGAACAGAGCAGATCTATATTCTAGGCCAGGCTGGCAGAGAAGTGTCCTGAGCAGCCAGAACATGCTTAATTACCAAATAAATTATCAAACTAATCACTCGCATAATTGCCAGAGGGCTGGGAGGAGCAGTGGTTGGGGGGAGGGACACCAGGGGCAAGGCCCAGCCAGGAGCAGGGTGGGATGTGACCCTGGCCCAGGCAGGGGGCACAAGAGGGCAGAGGCCAGACCCTGGCTGCAGTCTGAGCAGATGACTTGAGGACAATGGGAGGCACCAGGGTGAGGGTCTTGGAAACCCAACTAGGGGGTTCCAGAGTTCAGGGGAAGCCTTGCAGGCCTGTGAGTGGAGGTTAGAGGGGCCCTGGGGATAGTGGCAGGTGGGGCGTGGCTGGGAGCCTAGCTGGGATGGCTGGGAGGTCCAGGAAAATGTAGCTGAAGGAGGGTCTGGGCCCAGCTACATGAGTTACACCTCTTCCAAGCCAGACTGCCTGTGGCGCTCCATCAGCAGGAATCATTTTGCAGAGCTATGTGTTTCCTGCTCTCGGCCTCACTGGGGATGATGACAGTGTGTGTCCTCCTGGGCTACACAGCCTGGCTGCTGCAGCAAACGCCCCACCTCATGTGTTCACTCGTGAGGATGCAGGAGCTGACAAAGGAACGGGACTTTCCATGATGTACCCAGGAACCCACCGAGAGCCCAGCCCAGAGTGGGACCCAAACAGGAGGGAGGCAGGGATGGACCCGACCCATTCAGAGTGTGGCCTCCAAGTCCCACAGATCTGGGTGTAAATCCTTTGTGACCTAAGACAAGTCACTCAGCCTTCCTGAAACTCGGCTACAGGTGGGACAGATAAATGATCTCCTAAGAACTCCATGAAGGGAATTCCCTGGCCGTCCAGTGGTTCGGAGTCCACGCTGTCACTGCTGAGGGCGCGAGTTCGGAACTCAGTGGGCAGAAGCCTCCATAATGGAGGGAAGGGAGCAATGGTGGCTTTTCTGCGCAAGACCCTGGTGGACACTGAAAGGAGCTAAAATCTGAGGTACAGACGGGACAGGAATTTGCAGTAGAGGCCCCAGGGCAGGCACAAGTGGCTGTGAGAAAGTTCCAGGAGGGAGTGACCTGCAAATTTTGTGAGCTTGGGTGAGGCCCACCACACAGGCCCCCAGCCTCACCCTGCTCGACCTCCAGCAGCTGACCTGTCGGGGACAGGAGAAGGGGATGTTCTTCCCTCCCTATGGAAGCTGCAGAAATGGCAACCCACTCCAGTATTCTTGGCTGGAAAATTCCAAGGACAGAGGAGACTGGCGGGTCACAGTCCATGGGTTCGCAGAGAGTCAGACATGACTGAGAACCCATGCATACGCCTGGAAGCTGCCCGGTGAAGTCGGGGAGCCCAGTCTCTGCGCCACCTTCAGTGCTTGGCACAGACCCCTCCTGTCTCCAAGTGCCCACAACGACTGCTCCCTTGAATGGCGAGCCCTTGGAGTTCAGTCTTTATTCCCTGCTGGGAGAAGCTGTCTAGACACCAGGGCGGGGCCCACAGCTTCCAAAAGCGGTGGGGACCATCCATAGTAAGAGTACAAATAACTGCATACATTTCTTGAAGACTCCACATGTGCTTTTTCTGTGTTAACTCATTTAATTCTCATGAGTCAAGAAACCACTTATCAATCCTGCATTCAATGAATAGCCCTGAGCACCTAGGAGGTACCAGGCTCCATTCGGGACACTCAGGACACAGCTGGGAGTAGACATTCTCCCTGACCCAGACCCAGTCCAGGCCTGCTCCTGGCAGGGAGAAAGCAGACAGCTTCGGTGCACCAGCCACCCAGACTCCCAGACTCCTGCAAAGCGGGCCTTCAAGCGGAGCGTCAGGGAGAGCGCTCCCTAAACTGGCCCCACAAACCAGGCCCCTAATCTGGGCCTGCAGCGCCACCTGCTGGTCACATTGGGAAGGGCTCCAAACAGTCCTCTCGCCTTCTCCAGCCACGGGAGAGACTGGTCCACTCACCCAGAGGTTTGGGCAGGTCGCCACCATTGTCACCTGGTGCCCAAACCCAGCACAATGACAGCCTTGCCTTGGTGTTCGCTTTGGCAACGCATATAGCAAAATTGATATACTTGCTGGAATATATCTTCTCAGGACAGAGATTAGCTTGGGCCCCTCTGTGAAGATGACACCAAAATTCATGAAGCATTCCATATACATACATATATATATATATATATGTATATACATATATATATATATACACACACACACACACACTTTTTTTTTTGCAAGGAAGAGAGACACAGGCATAGAGAACAAATGGATGGACACCAAGGGGAGAAGAGGAAAAGGATGAATTTTGGGAGATTGGGATAGACATATACACACTATTGATACTATGTGTAAAATAGATAATTAATAAGAACCTACTGGATAGCTCAGGGAACCCTACTCAGTGCTCTGTGGTGACCTAAATGGGAAGGAAATCCAAACAAGAGGAGATATATGTATGTGCTATGCTGTGCCAAGTCACTTCAGTCGTGTCTGACTCTTTGTAACCCTATGGACTGTAGCCCACCAGGCTCCTCTGTCTGGGGGATTCTCCAAGCAAGAATACTGGAGTGGGTTGCCCTGCCCTTCTCCAGGGAATCTTCCCGACCCAGGCATTGAACCTGTGTCTCTTACGTCTCTTGCATCGGCAAACAGGATCTTTATCACTAGCGCCAGTTGGGAAGCCAATATATATACATATGTATAGTTATTTACTTTGCTGTGCAGCAGAAATGCAACATTGTAAAGCAACTGCAGGCCAATAAAAACTTTAAGAAAGCCGCGCCTTGTCCCTAGTCAGGAGTGATGCCTCCTCCTCTGAATTCCCATCACCTCACCTACTTCTCTTGTCACTTCCCAGAGAGGGGTGAGTAGTTGCTGTCAGCCTCACTGTCCTGGCTGTCACCCTGGGTGGCACTCTTAGGAGGCCAGCTCCCTGTGGGTGCCCCTCAGCCCCAGCGTCCAGCAGAGGGCCTGGGGTGCAGGAGCTGGGGACGCTTGCAGAGAACAAATGAGTGCTGAGAGGAAGGGGCAGCTCTGTTTACAGAGAACATTCTTGCTTTTATTTAGCAGGGGAGGTCTTGGGTGTGAGCTCTGGGGTAACCCACCTGGCCCTGCTGCTGCCGACTTCTCCTGCTGCTGTGTGCCTCAGTTTCCCCACGTGTGATATGAGGGCATGCCTGGTCTCCATGCTCTGGGGCTGCTGAGAGGTTAAATGGGCTCTGGTATTGTCCGCAAGTTTACAGGAGGTTCACACACAGGCCCTGCCACCCGCAGGGATTTAAGGCAGGAATCCTGACCCCCTCCCCGCTTCATCCGAGGCTTCAGAGTGTCTTTCACCTTACTGAACTGTTATCGAGTTGCTGCTAAATCCCTTAAGTCCCTCATAATCTGCCGTTCTTAGCCTCCTTCAGGGTAAAGAGCATCTCTGCGAGCTCCACCAGGGAGGGGCCCACACTCCCTTGGCCTCCAGCCTGCAGGCCTGGGAGCGGGGCTGGGGAAGGGGTTCAATGTCTGTCCCCTGGGCCCTGACCAAGAGGGGTCTGCATAGTAGGTTGAAGCACCAAGGAGGGCGTGCATTCACATTAGTTGGTGCAAGTGTAGTATCAGCGCCCGAGTGAATGGGTTCTGACATTCTGAACCCTAGGTTCCCACTCATCTCTCGCTACTCCTAGTCCTGCCAGATGAGCCCCTAGGTCAGGACCCAAGGAGTGAAGGTTGCTCTCCATGGAGGAGGGAGAGGCAGGGGAGGGGTCCGAGGATGGAGCGAGCCAGAGTAGGAAAGCCACCTGCAGTGCTCAAGAGTTGCCAGCAGATGGCAGCACAGGACCTCATTTGAGGCTGGAAGGCAGCTCGTGTGCCCAAGTGAGCAATGCCCACTGGGTGCCCCTTCAGGCTGCAGCACCCTCCTGCTTCTCCGTCTTGCCTGCAACTCCTTTTTCAAGAAGTGTAGAGGGAGGGCCAGTCCTCTGGCTCTCAGCCTGATGGCCCCAGTCTCTGGGGGCTGGTCTCTTCCCTTGTAAGATGAGTGCCGGTATACCCCCCAGAAGGGCACTGGGAATAAACTGAGATTGTGCTGGGATCAAACCAATCAATGGTGACAGTTGCTTGGACCAGATTCTGGCCCTTGAGGTGGCCCAAGTCCCATTGCCAAGGCCCTTTCTGGCCGTGGTCCTATGAATGGCAGTGGAGAACCCTGATTTGGCCCTCCCTCCGTGAGCTTGTCCACATACCCGGCACGTGGTAGGAGTCCAATAAACCACACTTTGTTTTATTTTATTTGCTGTTTGCTATAGATTTTTTTAAAGCTTTTTATTTTGTACTGGGGTCTCTGACATGGGTCGCATTCCCTGGTCCGGGGGCTGGGAAAGGAACCCCCCTTCCCAGACAGCCCTCAGCCCCACCAACCCACTGTGTTCCATCCCCCACCCCCTTGGGGCCTGGGAAAGAGGAGACCCCCTCACTCCTTGTCTCCCATCCCGCACGCTTGCAGCCCACCCTCTAGCTCCTGGAGGTACTGGGGAGGGGTCTCCCCCCCACCATGGGCACAGGCACCTGATCTCCCACTTGTAGAATCAAAGTGCCTAGGGGACAAGTGGGCGGCGGGGCCCACTGCCAAGGGCAGACTCAGGCCCAGAAGGGATGGCCTCCGGCACCATCCCCCGCCAGGGGGTCGTTGTGTTCCCCTCCCCCTCCGCTCCTTGCACGTGTGACGCACACACTTCTCACTCACCTCTCAGCATCTCTGGCCTTTCAGGAGAGTCCTCTGTATGACCATGGGTGCCCATGGCTAGAGCTGCCCCCTGTCCTGAGCCCTCAGAGGCCAGGACAGTGGCTCCTGGGGTTCCCTCAGATACTCAGCCGAGGCCCTTCACCCCGAGGCTGCTGTGGGGTGCAGCCGGACAGGACAGGGTGGCAGTATGTGCTGCCAGCGTCTGAACACCCCCAGGCACACTGGACCCTCCTCCTGCCCTCTTTTTCATGTAGATGTGGATGTAAAGATACAGACAGAGTGTGTGTGGATACGCATCAAACACACACACACACTCATCCTTTCTTCCTGTTTGACATATGTTCCCTCCCATCTCAGCCGGCACTGCAGAGACTACGCTGGTGCTGCCCTCCCCCAACCCCAAAGGGTGGAGCTCAGTGATGTTTCTGGAAGGAATCCATTACAAGGTCAGACTGCTCTACAGGAGTTTCTGGGCTCACCCCCACAACTTCCCTCTATATTCTGAAGGCGTCCCTGGCATCTGCCAGCAGCCCAGGCAACAGGATTACTTATCCACTTTGACTCGAAGCTGACACTTTACTTGATTAAACAAGATGGCCTCCTCTGCAGGCATCGGTCCACGTCCACCCTGGGACCACCCACTGCGAACTGCCGTGGCTTCTGCCTGAAGCCCTGGTCACTGCCCAAGGGGAGGCTTCACATACTACGTGCATGCAAAGGTGGGGGGCCAGGGAGCAGCTCCCAGGCCCCTTTGTAACAGTCACCACAGGAGCAAGAACGGCAGCCCTGTGACACTGTCACACCATCTGTCTGGTGAGGGTGGTGAAGAGAGTTCTGGTCAACCCGTTAGGCCATGGGCACAAGGACACGTCACCAGGAGCCTTTTATCCCAATGTTTATTGATCCCATGTTCTGTGGAAGGCCTGGGAACTCTGGGGGGAATTTGGTTTTTCTCCAGGACTGAGAAAAAGCTAGAAATCAGAAGGTGGGTGGAAGGGAAGAGGGGGTGACTGTGAGGGGACGAAAGGGAAGGAAGTGGCTCCTGTCACCCCCAGAAAGTGGTCCTGTGTCCGTCACCTCGCCAGACCCACCGGCCGGGACTGGGGCCTGGGGCAGGCAGGAGGAGAGAATGGTGGCGGGTTCCTCCTGGAGCCCGCATCCTGGGCCCTGGGCCCCGGGGCCCACTTTACTCCACAGGCACGATTTTAGGGTCCCTCAGACCTTGGTTTTCTGTGGCTCTCACCTTCTTGGGCTGAGGGGCTATCCAGCTAGATGGGGGTGCATAGCCCACGCACCCAAAACCCTCACCCTCGGGAATCCTCTGCCAGTCTGCTGAGGGAAGAAGACCCCTCCACAAGACCAGGGTCGTCACCAACAGGGCCGGCTGCCTGACCCCAGTGTGGGAGGCCCATGGGGTGCTTGGGGGCCCCATTGTCACCCAGGGCCCTGTCCAGGAGTTCCTGCCTCCAGCTCAGCCCTCCACCCTGGGACTGGGGTTCACCCTTCCTGTTTCTATTTATGCCAGCCTGCAGGCTCCGTTCTTTAGCGGAGGGTCTGGACGTCACTTAAAGTCCTGGTTTGAGATTGTTCCATGCTAAAGCCGTGCAGTCCTGAGAAAACAAGGGCATTTGGTCACCCCAGTGACCAAACCCTTCAAACCCTTCTGAGCCCTGCAGGTGGGTTCCCGCTCACCCACCACTGCAACCCTGTGCTTTGGAAAAAAACACATTATTTTTTTTCTCTTTTGTGTTTCAGACACAGGTTCTATGGGTCTCAAGCCCCCTCCCTCCTCTGGTCCCATAGTTCCTGTCCACTTGGCTCTCCAATCAAGGGGATAGCAGGCATGGTGACACATTCCACAGCTGAGGTTCAAGGCCCCAGAACAGCCTTGAACTCAGCACTAGAGGCATGTCATTGGACAGATCAAGGAAAGACAGCCGGGCTGCCTCCTTAGGGCTGGGATCCAAGCGACACCCTCTCCCAGCCCCTCACCCATCCCACCCCTGCTGGGGTTTCATACCCTCAGTGTCACAGGCTCACACTCTCTTTGTGTAAACGTCTTAATTACATCTTTAATGCTCTCACATGGAGATGCTGTGAGTTAAATTACAGTTTCTGCGCATCCCAAATTACCCGCAGCCCTCCAGTTGGCTCCAATGCTAACGTATTTATAGCATCTAGAGGAGGAAATAAATCCAGAACCTTCCCCACGAAGGCCTCCTAGGCCCTCACATCCTGAGGGTGGTATTTGTCCAACAGAGGGTTCGTACCTGCCGCCTTCGCGTCCGCTCCAACCAGCGGAGGACAGCGGCGACGAGGCTGGGCAAGACGGGGCGCAGGCATGCTCCTGTGCGCATGCGTGCCCTGCGGAGCCGCGCCAGGTGCTTGGGGTCTGGCTTGACCCAGATGCCCCAGACTGGCAGAATTCCTTCGGGGCGCAGGGTGGGCAGACCAAAGGTGATCAAAACCCAGACTAGGTCTCTTCTGTTTCGCAAGGGGCCATCCCCACCCTGTTTCAGGCAGTCAGATCTTGCAACCCGTGACCGCTGCCCCCAGACCGGCAGCCTCTATCCCCAACCCTGGATCCCCAATAAACACTAAGACAAGGGGATTGTTCCCGAAGCTGGTTACTGGCTCGTAGAGCCCGGTGAAGAGACGCAGTGGGCAGTGGACCCTTGGCTCCGCTTCTCCTCTCCTTCCAGTCCCTGAACGCTGATGGCAGAGAAGGGGTGGCCCGCTTGATGTTCCTCTACGTGCCTTGGGGTGGGGGTCAGTGGGAGGGTGGAGCCAGTGCGGGGGTCTCCATCCTGCCCGCCGTGCTCGCCCAGGCGCGCGTCTGCAGGTGGGCACGGTGATGTACATGCAGGGGGCCTTGCTGCGGGTCTGTCCCCACGTCCCTCCGCGCCTGCTCCCCCGTCTCCCCTCCCCCGCAGCTCTCCCCGGAGCTTGGACCTAGCCCATAGCCGGCCAACGGGAAGGGGTGGCTGGAAGACCTCGTGGATCCCCGTCACATGGACAGACCTCCTCCTGGCCGGGGGTCACTGGGGAGGCCCCTTTTAGAGCCTGGAGAGTCAGCAGCTGGGTCCTCAGAACAGCTGGGGCCTCGGCAGGGCAGGTCCTGAGAGTCGGTCTTAGTGATCTTGGAGTGGGTGGCTTTGTGGGCCATGCAGCGGATGTCTTCATCAGAGGTCCAGGCCCATCCACCGGCTACTCATGCGTGGATGGCATTGGCCACATCGGTGAACACCAGCCGACTGGGCCTCTGCACTGGGCCCTGAGAGGGGAGCGTGGTCTGCACAGAGACAGTCGGGGCATCAGGGACCTTGACTGAGGCCAGGCCCTCTCTTACCCAGTCACCTTCACCCTCTGCTGCTTACTTGCACTTGGCACCCACTATGCCTTCTGCCTGGAATGCCCTCCCATAAGCTCAGCCAAGAAATATGACCTGACTCAAGTGATTCCTCCCATGACTCCTCCTGACAGCCATCCCCAGCTCGTCTTACCTTCTCAGCCAGAGGCAGCACTTTCCCTGGGGTCCCAGGATTAATTACACAGGTACCGCCTTCTCCCAGCAGAGGGGGCTCACCTCTGTACCCCAAGCCCCAAAGCTGCAGCACAAGGGCTGGCACAAGGGGGTGCCCAGGAAACGACTGTCAAATGGTCAGTCATCCCAAGAGTTGGGTGGACAGAGATTCTCAGCCCAATATTCTGAATATCTCAAAGGGGTGTGAGTCCTGATCCAGGTACACAGAACTGGTAGCCAAACCAGAGGGTCTCTGACTCCCAGTCTCCACTCTTCCTGAATCCAGTCTCCCAAAGCTGCCTCTGCGGGGCTAGACTCCTTAGCAATCTGTGGGATCAAGGCCAGGAGGGATGCAAACAGGCATCATGGTCCAGAGAGGCCAGGTCTCTCCATGGGGCTCTGGCCCCCGGACATCTCAGGGACTGCTGGCAAGTGGCTGGGCAGCCCAGTGCCTCTGGCAGGATAACCACACAGGTACCCAACTCTGTGGATACGGGAGGTATCTGCCCAGGGTCTACACCTGCCTGGGGTCTGCCAGTTACTGGGAACCCACTGGTCTACTCAGAGGTGCCAGAATCTGACCCCAGTGAAACCTCGCTCAGCATGCGATCTCAGGAAGCAGAGGAACCCAGGGTCTCAGCCTCCCAACATTCCCTCCTGCCTTCCCCCTAGTTTCAAGGGTGCACCCAAGGCAAGAATCAGGGTATTTTTTTCACTTGCAGATGAGAAAACTGAGGCTCAGAGAGGCCAATGGACCTTCCCAGGTGACCAGGTGATCAGGGGCAGAGCCGGCTGGACCCCAAGGCTGCCCCGGCCTGGCTGTGCGGTGATCTGTGGGGGGCCAAGGAGCAATTCTACCCGTTTCTAATCCAACCTGACAAAGCCCATATAGCTGCCACCTGACCACACGGCAGGTGTTAGAAAGCTGCCCGGGAAAGGACAGAGGGTGGGGCGGGAGAGCCGCGAGTGGCCTGTGGGCTGGGTGGAGGAGCCTGCCAGCGCCCACCTTGCCCTGCATGGCCTGCCCAGCGGCGGCGGCCTGCACGGAGGCAGCGTCCCGCCCATGCTCCAGCAGCTCCTGCTCCAGTTCGTCTTGCTCCTCCGTGGGGTCGAAGTTGTACATAGGCATGAGCTGGTGGCGTAGCTTCTCCAGCCTGGGGGTGGGGGCAGAGAATGCTGGGGGCTGAGAGCAGGCCCTTCCCCTCCCACCAGCCCTCCAGGCCCTGCCTGCGGATCCACAGACACAGTCCTATTTATGGTCCTAAATTTTTCCCTGGGATTCAGTGAAAGACATTTCTGCGCACATTTCTGCCCCTCAGATGGGTGGCCTGGGACTGAGAGTTACCCACTCCTGGGACCAGATGGGGCCAAGGGTCACAGAGCTGTCATCCGTGGGGAGCATGGGGACTGCCTAAGCCAGGGGCTTGTGTGGTCCACAGCCTCTGGGGGGGCCTGGGGTAGGGAAAGGGGAGTCAATGGCAGCAGGGCAAGGGTGGCTCAGCTCTCCCCAAGGGAAAGTGGTCACCCCCAATCCTGAGTGGGCAGGAGGGACCCTGACTCCCTGACTAGGGAGAGGGACCTTCATGGTGGGAGGACTCTCCTTCCCCACCCGCATCTCTAGAGTCCAGCCCAGCACAGCCCATGGGCTTCGGTCTTGGGGGCAGCCAGGGAGTTACCTCTTCTTCTTCCTGATGTACAAAACCTGCAAGAGAGGGAGGCAGCATCAGATGGCCAGGGAAGGAGTCCTTAGGACAGGGGACACACGGAGGCTGATGAATGGGAGGCCTCTAGGACCCCTGTCCTCAGTGACCCCATCCCATGGACACATACCTCCTACCCCATTTGGCATTTACGAGATGCTGCAGAGAATCAGAGGTGGGGGGCAGCCCCGCCTGGGAAAACCACAGTCAAGCCTGGCCTGGGGACTCACGGGCCCACCCTGCCAGTACTGACAGCGGCTCCAGCCACTCAATGCCTGCCTCAGCCTCCTCAGGGCTGAAGTGGGTGGAGGGTGGGGATGGGGAGGGGACTTCAGCACACCCCATCCTCTCAACTGTCCCCAGGCACAATACTTTTCCCCATGTATAGGTAAAAAGTACAGGCGACAGGCAGAGGCCAGACTCGGCAGGGCAGTGGCTCTGGGCAAGGCTCTGGTCTGGGTTACTGGGGTTTCCGGGGATGTTGATGGTCCTCAGTGGAAAGGGGTTGAGGAGGAGGACCTGAGGCCCTAGACAACAGCCCAGACCAAACTCCTGAACCCTGATGCTGGAGGAACCTAGGAAGACCCCTGGGTCCTCACCCACCATTGTACAGACTTGGAGATACAGGCCTGGGCAGCCTGAGAAAACATCTGGACCCAAGAGCTCCGGGCTGGAGCAGGAAAGCCTGGTACAGGGCAGTGGGGGCGAGGGGGGAGGGGGGAGCAGGCAGGAGGAGGGGAGGAAAGAGGTAGGGAGGAAGGGGGGACGGGGGTGAGACACGGGTGACCACCTGGGCAGGGACCCCAAGGACATCTGCCACCATCTTGCTCATCCCTAAACTGGTGTGTTTTGACTCCCAGGAACATGACCACTTCTGCCTGGGGGAAAGCCCTGTTCCAAGAGTCTGTCCTAAATCTGCCGTGGCTCCTATACTCTTGGTGGCTCATTCACAGCTTGAATCTGGTGTTTCCAGCCTGGCCCAGAGCTCCTCCTGCTGCTCATTCCTGGGGGACGCCAAAGGTGGAAAGAAACTGAGGTGCCCCTTGCTCCTCCTTCCACCCCCAGGATGTGAGCAGGCCCCTTGCTTTCCTCTGAGTGGGAGGTGACAGGAGCTCCAGGTCTCTGGCCCAGCCCCTGCCTGCCCTGAACCAGCAGCTCCAGCCCCAGTGGTCTGCACTCCCTGCCCTGCCCCATGGCCTGTGATACAGAAGGATCTTCAAGAGACGCTAGAACCAGTCTCCACCCTTCATCCTTGCTGCTCCTTCTGCCCCAAATAATAATACCTTCCCCCAACACATCTTCCTTTCCAAATCTTTCCCACCCTTCACTGTCGAGCTGCAGCCCCACCTCTTCCAGGAAGCCCTCCAGCACTGCTCCTCTGATGTGAGGCATACTGCCTGGCACTGATTTGCTCCTCCTTGTGCACAGCATGGCCTGGCTCACGGCTGGCATGAAGGCAGATTCCCTACTACTCAAGGAACCTACCTCTCTGGACCTGGCCCTGGCCCAGGAGCTGTTTTCTGCCCTCCACTGCCTTTGCCCCATAAGCTCCCTATCTCTCTGCTTTGGGACATAAAGCCATGCACCCTGGCCCTCTGAATGTGCCTCCAGAATGAAGAGTAAGGAAGTCTTCCCAAGTTCCCAGGATGAAATCTTTGGGTCTAGCCCCTGCTTTATCCCTGAGGTTCTGGTGGCTCTGCCTGTTTAACCACCACGTGGGTGCCAAACATTGGCCTTTTGCCTTGCCCCTGCCCCAGAAGCCTGTGCAGGCCCTGGCCTTGCTCTGTGTGCTATGTCCTGGCCCTGCCTGCTGGACAGCAGTTGCTCCCTGGCAGCGATCCGGAGCCTGTGGGGCCCATATGGTAACCATGGTTTACCAGCAGCTCCAGCCATGATGGACCATCCACAGCCCTATTTGTCAGAGCAACATGCTCCTAGGTCTTAGGCCGGCTGTCAGAGCCCATGAGGGGCAGCAGGCCAAATGCCACCATTGCCGGGCCTGCTGGGGGACCTACAGTGCACCCCTGCCCTTCCAGGTTTCAGTTTACGCACTCTCCCTGGTGACATTCTGAGTGTCCATGCATCCTCTTAAAGAGGGAGTCCATGTCTTTTTTTTTTGGCTGCAGGATCTTAGTTCCCAACCAGGGACTGAACCCGGGACCACAGCAGTGAAAGCACCAAGTCCTAACCACTGGACCACAGGGAATTCCCAAGGGAGAGACCATATTTTCAGCAGCAGATCCCAGATCTGGAAGCATTGTATCCACTCTCAGGGGGATCACCTGGAGCCTCAGCCCAGCTCATCTCTGCCCTGATCCCTGTCCCACTCTGCCCTTCCTGTGACACTGGGGCCAGGTCTCCATTGTGAGGTCTCAACCCTAATGTTGCCTCCTCAGCTGTCCCTGACCACCCAGTCTAGGAAGGCCCCCAATCCCCACCCGATTCCCCAAGCCAGTCCGTATGGGCTACCCTTGGCACCTTTGGTTGTATTTATCTCTCACTCCCTGTAAGAACTGCAGAACCTTTTCTCCCTCATCCCTGTGGTCCTGAAGGCTTGATCCAGGGCAAGTGCCCATGAAATAATTGCCGAGTGAATGAATGAACACTGCCAGCACGATGCTGTGCCCAGAGCATCCTATCCAGACCCTGCAGCCCATGATCTTTCCCAATTATCTTCTGGTCTCTACTCCTGTAAGGCCCCCATGCTCACTTGCCTCGCTGTCCTGCTCACTGCTCACAGAGCCTGCTGTCTGCTTCCACACTTCTGCCCATCAAGACCCTCCATCTGAAACATCTGAAACATCCTCCACCCCAACTCCTACATGGCCTTCACGACCCAGCTTTTTTTTTCTTTTTCTTCTGATTGGAGGCAGCCCCTCTGGTCTCTGGGCCCCCATATAAACAAATCCTTGGGAAAGGGAAGGATTGTACTATCACTAACAGACCATTGTGTTCTGACTAGATTCTCTAAAATCTAACTGCTGATCACGCTTCTGCCAAGTGACAGCCATGTGGGCCAACCCCAGTCTGCCCCAGCTCTCACCATGGCCACAGTCAGGCCGATGACGGTGATGATCCCGAAGGACAGAAGCATTGTGCCCACGCCGGCGGTGCCACCAGCCACGTCAGGGATTCTGGTGTCATTAAAGCTGGTGGCTTCTGGGCTGAGGGTGGTGGTCTCGGAAGCTGGCCCGTCTGAGGCAGGCTCCAGGTCAGACTCAGAGGTGGGTGGGCGGCTGCTGATCCAGCCCCGAGCAGATGGGATCCTGGAGTCCATGCTGATGCTGAGAGACTGCTTGTGGTCAGCCAACCTGCCCACTCACTTTTGACACCGAGGGTGTCCCAACCTGTGGCCCCCACTACCCATACAGGGGGCCACGTCCTTGAAAGGGAGCTCCGTGGGTGCTGGAAAGAAAAAAAAAAAAACAAAACAGGGGGCTGAGGACGGGACTCTGTGGTGAGACAAAGTTCCCCTAAGTTCTGAAGGCACAGGGGAAATCAAAGTTTGAGGGCAAGGGAAAGTTCAGGGACCATCGGGATATGTCTTCATATTATAGATCCCACTTGCATTTAGGGACATGAAAATGAAGCCCTGCCCCCTCTTTGTGGGTAAGGTGATCACAGTGATCATACTTGGAAAATCTGAAAGGTAGTGGGGAGGCTTGAAAGAAAAAGTCCACTCTCCACCCCAGCCCCTACTCCCCACACTCTTCAACTTCATACGTCCCACCCCCTGCCATCCCTCACCTCCTGCTTGGAGAAAACAAACAAACAAACAAAAAAAAACTGCAGCTTTTTCCTTGCACAATGATCAGACAAGCCTGTCTGTGAATTCTGGTTCAAGCTACTTAACTGAATGACCCTAGGCAAGTCAACCACCTCTCGCTGTCTCAGTTTCCCTGAGTCTAAGCTGTAGGCATTAAGGGCACCTCCCTCACAGAAAGGGTGAGAGGGTCACTGACATATCAGAATGAAGTAGTCCCTAGAAATGACTTAGCTCAGACAACCCTTATCCACAGTAAGCACCCAGTAAGTGTAAGCTCTTCTCACTCTGGTCACTCCATTTGGGAAAGGGGGGCCACAGAAGCCCCTGCACCCACTTTGCTGTGTGTCGTCCAGCCCGTGCTTGGAAGGAGGGCAGGGACAGGTGTGGCAAGGCCAGAAGACAAGAAGGAGAGAAAGGAATAATTCAGGGCCTCTGATGGGCTTTCTCTGTAGGCTCTTGGGTCCCTGGACCCCTACAGGGGAGCCAGAGGCTGCCAGGGACCAGGAGACAGTCAAGGAGAGTGAATCTTCAGAGGTAAGAATGGAGCTCCCACTCTGAGATGACTTCTCCTACCCTTCCCTCTTCCCTTGGGAGCAGAGGGTGGGTGATATGCCCAGTCCAGGCTGTGACTTTGGCCTTCCCAGGCCAAAAGGCCCTGGATAAGACGGAGTGGGAAGAAGTCCCAGCCAAACTGCAGAAAGGCAGGCCTAGGGAGAGGAGGAATGCACAGATCATGGCTGCATACACACGCTGTGTGCCAGCTCATGGGTATATGTGGGATGCCTCCCATGTGGGTGCATGGGTGTGTGTGAGGTGGGCACACACACCCAGGATGGCCCCTTAGGAAGGGGCAAGGCTGGCACAGAAACACGGGATGGGAGAGGCTCATCGCCGCTCTCTGTCCTCTGCCTCTAGGTAGGCTGGGCTTGTCAGGAGTCCCAGGTTCTTTCTTGGTTCTGCCACTGACTCCGAGATGTGACCTTGGGCCAGACCCTTAACACTTGCTCTGGGGCTCTGTTTATTTTTCCTTCCAAAGGAGGGAAAGGGCCCTGCTCATCACTGTTCAGGACTGTCTCACGTTCCAAAGAGCAAGAGAAGGAATGGGGAGGAAAAGGGTTGGGCGCTACGACCTCCGAGAACCCACATACCGTTCTCCACCAGGTTCATCATTCCTCGCTACTCCAATCCCCATCCCCACCTTCGTCCCTCTGATTCCTCCATTCTTGCACAGAAGCGGCGACCTCAGCACTTACTTAATCCTCTCTGGGACGCCGAGCTCAGCCGGAGAGGTTAGGGGTGGTGGCGACCGGCAGGAGGCGGGGGCAAGGTTAGGGGGAAGACCCCCCCAGGTCCTAGGGTAGGGGGCGGCGAGTCCGACCCGAGGTCCGCCCTCCCTGGGTGGACCTCCTGGGCTGTGCCTGTGACGTCGCACCGCCCACAGCCGAGCGCTAGCTCTGCCAGCCTGGACAGGGACAGGCCGGGCCGGGACCCACCGCGGGGGTGGGGCTGAGGCCAGCAGCCTAGCGTCTCCGCGATGCTCCAGCTATTCTCCTCCCTGCCAGCCCCGCGCCCCCGGCCCCGGATTGGCTGTCAGGCCCAGAGCCGGCTCTGCATTGGTCCGCTGGCCTGCCGCTCAGATCTGGCTCTGCCCCCAGCGAGAGCGGGAGCCGGGTCGCAGTTCTTGCAGACCACTGCTCATTCTCCCTGGCCCATGTAGAATCGCGCGGGGGACTGTGGGCGGCCAGGCCTTTCTTAAGGACAGAACTCTGGCCACCGGCTAGCCCAGGCTTCACCTCCACCCGGACAGACTCGCGCTCCCCAAAGGCAGGTGGGCGCAGGTTTGGGGAGAGCACCAAACTAGGAGTCCTTGAGCCAGCGTTGAACTCTGGCTGGACGCTCTACTAGCTTGGTGAAATAGAGCAAGATGCTTCTCCTCCCTGGCTCTCAGCTTCTTGCTCAGATGGGCTCTGGTGTGAGCACTGTTGGCAAACGGTACCCACCTCTGGCTAGAAATGAGGCATCTTTCAGAGAAATAGGGAGATGGGATGGTATTATTATTGGAGAGGAATTACTGGGCACCTGGACCCAGGAAAACCTATATATACCCCTCCATCCAGAGTGCGATCATCTCTACAATGAGGAGCTTTCAGATACCTTCTAATTCTCAGGTTTTCATAGGAACTTATGGGGATCGCTTTTTAATAGCTTGTTACAGATACAGATCCCCGGGTCTGGGACGGAGCCTCGGAAACTGTATGTTTAACAGTAGTTTAGTCAACAGTGATCTAGTTAACAATAGACTCGAGGGCAGAGGGGAGTGGCATTGGCAGGCCACACTTGAGAGACCCTGCCATGAATTTTATAAGAGGAACTGAGGCACACAGAGAGGACCTGGACAAAGCCCCCCCGATGAGTAAGGATTCAAACCCTGGTCTACTAATACTTCCAATTTAGAGCTGCCTGCTCCAAACCCTAAAACGGGGTTAGAGGGTCAAGAGCGGCCCTGGGGTCCAGTCGCCACCTGGTCCTGGACACTGGTCCTGTCCAGGTCCTGAACACTGGATGCCACTCCTCAAGTTAGTGCCCGCCCCCAACACTGGGCTACACCCACGTGCCGCTCTACCCGTACAAGGTCTATGTTAGGCCACGCCCCTGCGCATAGCGCCCGATCCCTTGAACTCCTGGCCAGCTGATGACACGCCTCCGTTCGGGCGGCCTACACAACTCCGGAGTCGGTACCAGACACCGCAGGCTAAAGCCGTATTCCTGCTGTGACCTTCAGGAAGACTGGGGAGCAACCTTAACACAACGCCACCCTTTCCCACCGTGCGCCTGCGGAAATAGTGTGCAAAGCGTTCATACCCACCCCGCCGCCACTGGCCCGCAGGGGCGTCCGAGGTGCAACCCAGCGGCTCTAGGAACCCTGGAGCTGGTCGACGGAATCCACCCGAGCCCTTTCTCAGTTGAACCAACCCCGGAAGCAGAGCCTCTCGGGAGGGCGCTCACATCCGGGTTATGCACATCCGGGAGTCGAACCCGCGGCAGTTTCTTCAGGATGGCGGGAGAGTGGAGTAGCCTATTAGAAAGGTATGAGCAACACCCTCGAGACGTCGAGTTCTTCAGAGTGCTGGTAGCCTTCCTCAGAAAGTCTATGTCCCCGTTGTACAGATAGAGAAACAGGCTTGGTTAGAGGCAGTCTTTCCGTGAGAACTGGGAGGGAAGAAGCTGCGCCTGACTTCAGGCCTCCCCTGCTCCTTGGGCCGCACTCTGGTAGTCAGAGCTGCCTCAGGAGTCCGAAGGATTTGTGTCTTGCCTGGAACGGTTACTAGCTGGGTAGCTTTGGGCAGGTTGCTTCCCGTCCGCAGTCTTCTTTTCCTTGCTGCTTGTCTCTGAAGAGCGGCACCTAACAGTTGTTTAATAAAGGCTAGTTTGAAACCAGGTCTTTGTAAGAGGAAAGGAAGCCACTGATTTGAAATCTTCAGCTAAATGTGTTGGTGATATATAATATAATTTGCGATATATAATGTAATATAATATATATTTTAATATAAAGTTAACAAAAATTGTCATCTAAAAGTTATTTATTTGTGTCTTTATTTTTGTTTCCGCTGGGTCCTGGGTCTTCCTTGTTGTACTCAGGCTTTCTCTTGTTTCAGTGGAGGGGGGGAGCTTCTCATCGTGGTGGCTTCTTTTGTTGCCGAGCACAGGCTCTCGGGCGTGCGGGTTTCAGTAGTTGTGGTTCGTTGGCTTAGTTGGCCCATGGCATGAGAGATCTTCCCTGACCAGGGATTGAACCTGTGTCCCCTGCACTGGCTGGCGGATTCCAAACCACTGGACCACCAGGGAGGTCCAACAAATTGTCAGATTTTTAGTTGGCAGTTTATGCTGGTGTTTAGGACCATGGGTTAAATTGGATGGAGGGATGATTTTCAGCATACCAGTCAACGATGTGTATGTGTGCTAAATCTGTTTGTGTCCAACTCTTTGTGACCCTGTGGACTGTTATCTGCCAGGCTCCTCTGTTCATGGGATTCTCCAGGCAAGAATACTGGAGTGGGCTGCCCTGCGCTCCTCCAGGGGGTCTTCCCAACGCAGGGATCCAACCTGCGCCTCTTACATCTCCAACATTGGCAGGCAGGTTCTTTACCACTAGCTCCACCTGGGAAGCCCGCAAATCAGTGACAGTACATGCTAAATGTCGGAAGCAAAACTCCCAGGCAAAAGCAGTCTTCTCCCCTAGTAATACTAGTTAAGAGCATTGACTCCCTCTGTGTGTTGAGATGCCTCCCAGGCCCTTGACATTCATTGATTGAGGCACTGCTCACCAGGGAGTTTGTGTTACTTCTTTCCTCTCCTGTATGGAGGAGGAAACTAAAGCTCAGAAATAATGAGTTTCCCAAGGTCACATTCTCTGGGTCAAATAGATCTCTCCAAACGCGAAGCCTGCCAGCCCATTTATTATCAGGGACTGAACCATGGATTCGGATCACTTGAGCCAAAGACCTGAAGAAAATATCACTGACCAAGGCAAGAAAACTCAAATAGGTGGGTGAGGGTATAAAATGGAGTCAGTTCAGTTCAGTCACTCAGTCATGTCCGACTCTTTGCAACCCCATGAATCGCAGCACGCCAGGCCTCCCTGTCCATCACCAACTCCTGGAGTTCACTCAGACTCACGTCCGTCGAGTCAGTGATGCCATCCAGCCCTCTCATCCTCTGTCGTCCCCTTCTCCTGCCCCCAATCCCTCCCAGCATCAGAGTCTTTTCCAATGAGTCAACTCTTCGCATGAGGTGGCCAAAGTACTGGAGTTTCAGCTTTAGCATCATTCCTTCCAAAGAAATCCCAGGGCTGATCTCCTTCAGAATGGATTGGTTGGATCTCCTTGCAGTCCAAAGGACTCTCAAGTCTTCTCCAACACCACAGTTCAAAAGCATCAATTCTTCGGCGCTCAGCCTTCTTCACAGTCCAACTCTCACATCCATACATGACCACAGGAAAAACCATAGCCTTGACTAGACGGACCTTAGTCGGCAAAGTAATGTCGCTGCTTTTGAATATAGGGAACAGCAAAGTATGCCCTCTCATAGGCAACAGGTCAGAGAAGAGAGTCCCGCGAGGCTCAGCTGCTGCTCTGATTCTCCTTCTCTATTCCAGGGCAGCCGCGTCTGAGGACCAGCCATACTGAGGACCCAGAGCCTGTGACCACTCCATCTCCTTCCAGCTGAGGCCAGTCACCATCCTCAGCAGCTGACATCACAAGAAAGACTTGGGCACCTCGGGGAAGTATTCAAGGGATCCTTTCCCTGAGACGTGGAGCATCAGGGCAGAATGCTGAGGGCCCTTCTCTCTGGCCTGGGGTGGAGG
This sequence comes from Ovis canadensis, assembly GCF_042477335.2. Lineage (NCBI taxonomy): Eukaryota > Metazoa > Chordata > Mammalia > Artiodactyla > Bovidae > Ovis > Ovis canadensis. The sequence continues at coordinate 64,439,788 of NC_091263.1, read as the reverse complement.
AAAGGCATTTGGGGCTGCGCCTTCAGCTCATGGCAACCCCATCAGCCTCCAGTTGGGTTGTTGAGTGCCACTGAAGTGGTCAGCCACTGGACAGCGGTCTTTGAGGAGAAGGGCATCCCTGAGGCCCGGGAATCCAGTGAGTACATCGTGGCTCATGTCCTTGGAGCCAAAACAGTTAAGTGCAGTGTTGGGGGGGGGGGGGGCAGGAAGTGGGAGGAGGGAGGCCCCGGGAAAGGAATATCCAGCCTTTTCCACTCCACTGAGAGTGCTGAGCTGAGAATGGTGGGATTTTTCTGAAGGAATGTCTTAAACAAATACTTAAGTCATCCATCCAAGAAACCATTACAGTGTGTGCCAGGCACCAGGGCTTCAGGGATGACCAGGGTGGCCAGTGTTGGACCCACCGGCATCATCAACAAAAGAAACCTGGGTCAGGGGAGCCAGCCACTCATGATCTCTGTGGGTCAGTTTCAGAGCCTGAGGCCAGGACTTTGGACCCAACCCCTAACCCCTTGGCAGCTACAGTGTATCCAGGAGTTGGGTAGCTACCGGTTGCAACGGTGAGTGCCATGGACCAAACCTGAGGGCTCTGTGTGGGGAGCAGGGTCCAGCTTCCTCCAGCCCCACCAAATTCATGGTCAAGGAGGAAGAAAGTGTCCAAGGACTCGGAAGGTATTGGGATGAGGGTGATGAGAGAGGTAGTAAATAGAAAGAAGATGGGCTTGGTTAGGAGTTCCAGGGCACAGGAGGCGTGACCCTACCTAACACCTTTGGCCACAGTGGTATCCCAACCGAGACAGGGCCCTGTTGGTCCATTTGCTGGCACTGATGATCACCTTCCCCCTCTGCAGGATGCCTGTGCAATACATCCTTGGTGAATGGGACTTTCAGGGTCTCAATCTGAAGATGGCACCCCCAGTTTTCATCCCTAGGCCAGAAACGGAGGTAGGTGTGCCCGCTGGACTAGACAGGATGGGGTGAAGGGGTTCAGGGTGCCTGTCTTGTCCCAGACTTCCACCAGGGGGCGCCGGGGCCCCATTATTGCTATCCCTTAGAGACAGTGCTCTTCCTGGCTGGCTGGATTGGTGGGGCCAAAAGGAAAGAGGTCTCTTGCTGGCCTCCTTGATTGTCATCACTTCCCAGGCCACTGTCCAGCCCTTGGCTGTCAGTGGCTCACGATGGCCCAACTAGTGCTGCCCACCAAGTGCTCAGCCTATTCCTGTCATTTCCCTAGGAGGTGTCCCATGGGCCCATAGCCAACTGAACCCGTGGGAAACAAGTGCCTCCTCTTCCTCAGGAGGCAGGGGGGAGTGGAGAGGGCTCCCGCTGAACACCTAGAAGCCTGGGGCAGCTTTGTGACCTCGGGGAGCTTACCACTCGCCCCCTCTGGACCCAGATAATGAGAGGGTTGGGCTTCCAGACCAGGGAATAGTTCGAATCCTTTTACCTTTTCCATCCACTTTCTAGTCAGATCGCTGCCTGTGTTTCTCAGTTTACTAGGACTGAGGAATGTGTGGTCCCAACATGCTTTCTGGAGGTGAGGCCCCTTAATCCTGGGAGAAATGCTTTCTAGGGTCTTGGGCTTCCCCTCACCTTGTAGGTGGCAGAGCTGGGAGCCAGAGAGAGCAGAACAGGTGGCAGGGTAGCACAGTGGGGGTGGATAGGCAAGTCAGAGGGCACCAGGTTCTGAGAAGAGGCACACCCATTTCTGGGGAACCTCATCCACCTGCTCCAGCCAGGGACCCAGAGCCCCTCCTCACTTTCCTAGCCTCCCCGTCAGCCGAGGAACCCTCTGACCCCACTGCCCTCTACATCATGTGGCTGGGAGGCCAGGTCCTCACCTTACCGCCCAGTGTCAGGGCAGAGACAATAGGGAGTCTGAGACCTTGCTGAGGTCACAGGGCTGCCTGGGCAGGGGGCATGAGATAGCACTCGGACATCCTGTCTCCTGGGTCAGGGCCCCTTCCCTCACAGGGGCTGCCCCATCTGGGACTGGATGAGCTGGGATGGGTGCAGAGCCGAAGCAGGATGGGCCTGCTACCTGCAGGCTTTGGGGGGGGGGGGGGGCAATCTGTCGCTCCTCCAAGTGTGTAGCATCTGGCCATGAGGTCACTCACCATCCCCTGAGGCTGCCCAGGGTCAGGGCATTGGAAGGAAGCTACCCCGATGACTTTTAAGTCCCTTCAGAGCTGACCTGGCACCAACTGCATATTTCAGGGTTCTGAGTGTTGGGTGTGGACTTCCGGTTCCCATGTGGCCCCCCCCACCCCCCGCCTTTCCTGGGTGGATCTGGGCCAGAAGAGTGGCTCTGCTGTCAAGGGTGGGGGAGGTGAGGGAGAGGAGGGAGGCTGCGGTGGGGAGGCCAGGTCCTTGCCTCACTGTACACACATTTCTCAGAACTTGCCAGGTTGCCCCAGTGTAAAGCCGCATCAGGGGGTGCCTTACCAAGAACTTGAGAGGACGTGGCCTGTGGCGAGGACTGGGGAGAATGAGTGCATGGGAGGGGCCATGCTGCTTGTGTTCTCTCCATCCTTTAAAGGTGGTTTCTGATGATGGGTGCAGAATTCTGAAATGCAGAGTTGTAGGCGGCATGTGGCCTGACCAGTTGGGTTTTCCCTGGGGGTGGGGAGGTGCTACAGTCCCCAGCCTGGTATGTACAGTAGGAAACCCAAGGCTGGAAGCGTGAACTGTTCCTGCCCAGCCTGGTGGGGTGTGGTAGGCTCAATGCCCTGTCTGTGATTAGCTTACAGGAGGCAGTGCCCCCTTCCTGGGGCTGCCCCATCAAGAATGTAATGCCAGTGTGGGTGCTCCTGGCACCCAGGTCCTGCTGAGGTCTTGGCCCAACCTCTTGAGGGCTGTGGAATCCTGTGGAGGCAGTGGCTCCTGGCAGAGCCAACAGCTGCACGCTCTTTGCCTCCTTCCCACATTCCCCTCTGCTCCCGTCCTGCTGTATTCTTGGATTCTTCCCTTGTTCACCTGGAAAAGGTGCCCTGCGCCTGTGACCAGCTCGATTTTCAGTTCTTCCAAGGAGCCACCAACTCTCAGATGAGGAGGCACTTTTCTAGGTGAGAAAGAGAGTTTCTGGACCTGTTAAGAGTGATCTCCACCCCTACCCACTGTGTCTCAGGTGGTCCTACAGCCAAAATCATCCCTCCATAGTTTGGAGTGTGAGAGAGGCAGAGGCGCACTGGCGGCCCAGTCTCTCAGATTCATACCTTGCCCAGGGTAGCCATTCACACATGTGGTGTGTGTTTCTGAGGTCGGGGTGTCTCTGTGAGGTGGCTGGCCAGTGTGGTTGACTAAGGGGTCATTCTTCAGCCAGGGTAAGTCTATGGCCCGGAAACCAAGAGAAGTTCACACTCCTGACAAGTTTCATCTGTCCAACTGGCTGCTCAGTACTTGGTCTCACCACTGAGACCGCAGCCTCCTGGCTACAGCCCTAGACTGCTGTCTCTGTGCTGGCCCCAGTGCTATGGACCCAGCTTGCTACCAGCACTCCAGTTCCCCAGTGGTGCCTGGTACGGGGATGGTGGGAACAAGTGCGGGGAAGCCCTTTCTGGCTGGAGATGGGCTGTCTCACCCTTTGGTAGCAGTTTGGTGCAGAAGGGGCTTGGAATAGGAAAGGTTGGACCCACTGGCCAAGTTCTACCTGCCTTGGACTTGCTACCCTGGGGACAGGTGAGCTTTGCTCCTGGGTTGAGGTGCCTGGGAGGATGAAGTACTTCTGGGGACTCAACACTGAAGAACTTAAATGGAAGATGGGTCTGAGTGATCTGGAGCCCTCTGCCCTGTTGGGCGTAACTGTTGACATTGAGACTTGGACGGACAGGGGAGTCTGAGGCTTGGAGGGTAACTTCCTGCAGCCACTGAGAGCTTGCCCAGCCCTTGGGGAGTAGCCAAGAGGTCTCTCTGTGGACCAAGCTCTGCCCGTGTGGGACACACTGGTGGGATAACCCCTGGGCTTTGCATTATGGAGCATTTAGTCTGGCAGGAGAAGCACACCCCACCCTAGACCTAGGCCCATAGTGAGGAAAGTTACGGGAGAGAGAGCCCAGGGGAAGTGGCTCTCTTTCATATGAGGGAAACACCCACTTCCTGACCCCTCCCCTCATTCCCTGAGCCAACACTGCCTGGAACTCCAGGAGTCCTCAGCCCCCAAGGAGCCCTCTCCAGCCCTCTTCCAGAGGACAGGTCCCTTTGAGAAGGGACTGTACTGCCCTTCTCCTACTCCATGCCTGGCTCCTTGAGCCCCCACTCTACTGCTGTTCAGAAACATTTGGGCCAGTGGGCAGCAGCGGCCCTTCACCCTCACCTTCATGCTATATTGGTTTCCATCCACAATCTGCAGGTGGCAGATAGGTGAGTGAGACTTGAAACTGTAGTTTCTAGAGCGACAGTGTCTGAAAATGTTGCCTTGCCACCAAGGCAGGTACAGTGTAGTTAGGCACCTCCTACTCTGCCATGCCCACTTATCCCATGCCCTGTGTATGCCACAGTCCCCTTCAGATACAGGGCTCCGGTAAGGCTGTATCACCCCCCTACCACAACCCCTCTTGGAGGGAATTCCCTGTCCCTTTGACCGTGGGGCCTCTGGGGAGGCTGTGAGGAAGCTGGGGACACATTGGCCCCTTGGCCACCATGAGCTGTAGGCCAGCCTCCTGGTGAGACCTTGACTCGTGGGCCTCAGTTTACTCAGTAGGGTTTAATTAACAGATTAATACAGGGAATGTTCTAGAAGCAGGGCCAGGCGCAGAGTGGGTGGCCAGGGACCATCAAGTATGTTTCTTAACTTTGGTATAAGCACAAAACAAGAGGCTATCTGTAAAGGGATTAGCTGGGGCTGACTGAACACCTATGGTGTACCATGCATGGGATCAGTGCTTCATGAATGTGCTTCTGTTTAATCTCCATTTGTCCCCAGTGAGGTGTGTTATCCTTAGCTATGCTCCTATTGTGGAGAAGGCAATGGCACCCCACTCCAGTACTCTTGCCTGGAGAATCCCAGGGATGTGGGAGCCTGGTAGGCTGCAGTCCATGGGGTCGTGAAGAGTCGGACACGACTGAGCGGCGTCACTTTCACTTTCATGTGTTGGAGAAGGAAATGGCAACCCACTCCAGTGTTCTTGCCTGGAGAATCCCAGGGTCAGGGGAGCCTGGTGGGCTCCCATCTCTGGGATCGCACAGAGTCGGACATGACTGAAGCGACTTAGCAGCAGCAGCAGCAGCAGCATATTCCTATTTACAGACAGGGAAGCAGAGACATAGACAGACAGTGACCTGCCCGTAGCCCCAGCTGACATGAAGTTCAGTCTGGCTTTGGTCATCCCCCTCCTCCATTCACACAGGGGCAGATCAGCACCCACTCTGAGATCTGTCTGCCTTGCAGGAGCTGGTTGAATGGGTGCTGGAGGAGGTGACCCAAGGACCCCGTGTGGTGGGAGCTGAAAGCAGCCCCCTCATCTTGGAGGTAGGCTGTGGATCAGGAGCCATCTCCCTCAGCCTGCTGAGCAGGCTTCCCCAGGTGAGCCCCCTGTGCATGGGTAGACTGACTGGTACTCGCTGCCCTTCCTGCTGATCCCTCCGCCGCCTCTCTCTGTCAGAAGCACTTAGGGGAAAATAACGGGAAGTAGGAGGAAGACACCTGCCCCGGCCCACATGGCCACAGCCTCTTAAGTCCCATGCCCTTCCCTCTGGCCAGACTCTGGCCGCAGAGAGGGAAAAGCTATTGAGCATTACCTTCCTCTTCTAGTAGAGGGTTTGAGGAGGGCTCTGGTCCCCAAGCCTGGCCTCTCTCAACATCCTGCCTCCCATGTACCCTTGTTCTTGCGGTAGAGCCGAGTCATTGCTGTGGATAAGGGAGAAGCCGCCATCTGCCTGACCCATGAGAATGCTCAGAGGTAGGTGGGCTTGAGGGCAGAGGGTCAAGGTAGGGGGGTCAGATTTTAGGGCCTGATCTCAACCCCTGTCTAGGTATTAAACCCACTGACCTTCACACCCAAGAAGGAGGAGGCAGTGAGGGTGGCCTGGTGTAGGTCCCACAGGGTTACAAATGGACAGTGGACAACCAGGTTTCTTGCTGGTCCAAGAAGGGTTTAATCTCCCAAGACTTTGTAGCCAGGGGTAGGAGTCTATTCCCACCCACCGTGCTCACCTCTCTCTTCCTGTCTCTCCAGGCTTCAGTTGCAGGACAGGATTCAGATCGTCCCCTTCGATGTGACCTCAGGTACCTTTTCCACTCCTCTTCCCTGGGTGGAGATCCTGGGTCCAGGTGCTGCTGGCTGGATGAGGCACTCTACAGAGATGGAGGGAGGGTTTTTCCCACCTTCATTCACTCACCCACACACACAATCTCAGACCAACCCTTGCTGAGGACAGGCAAATCCCCTTTGCCTCCTGGGCTGACCTGACCCATGAAGGAACCAGCCACAAGGTCTTTTTCACCTTTCGTATCGTCCATAGTGAATGAGTTTAATTAGGGCTTGCTGTTGTCAAGAGGTAAGCAGAAGCTCTAGAGAAATCCTGAGGACCAAAATACTTGAGTGTCTGCCTGGCCCATACAGCGTGTCCTGGGAGTTCTGGCTTCATTTCAGATTCTGTCACATCCCCACAGGATCCTTGAGCTTCATGTACTGTCTCCATGGAGCATGGCACGTGGCACAGGATGGGGCCAGTAAACAGCCACTAGAAATCAACTGGCACAGGCCAGCCTTGCCCTCCATATACTCAGTCTGTGTTGGTTTTGAGGCAGAGTGTGGCAAGACGAGTGGGGCTACAGAGAACAGAGGCTCTTGCTTGGCCAGGTGGTCAGAGATGGCTGCCTGAAAGTGGCACTTAAACAGTGTTGCTTGTTGGGGAGATTTTTTTAACAGGAAAGAGAGAAGTCAGGGACACTCCAGGCCATGTCAGAGCATATACATTCCCACCCAGGCTGCCGGCCGGGGTCCTAGGACCCTAATCTGCAAGTGTAGTTTATCAGGTCCAGAGATAGTGCCAAGATATGTGACCTGGGGAGAGGGATTACCCAAGGGTCACAGTGCGTGGATCTTCCACCTTTCACCTTCTGTTCTCTGCCATGTGTTCCCTTTGACCATAGTGGAGAGCTGGGCACACCTTCTATCCTGGGGCCCTGTGGACCTGGTCGTCAGCAACCCTCCCTACGTCTTCCACCGGGACATGGAGAAGCTGGCTCCTGAGATCCTCAGGTGTGGGGTAGACCAGGGAGGCCAGGCCTGAGGCCTAGTGGAGTGGGTCTGCCCTGGAGGACCACACTGGGAGGGATGCGGAGGCTGAGGGGCTGAAAGGAGCAGTAGTGCTGAAAGAGAGCCTCACTCTGGAACCCACAGACCTACTTGGGTTCAGCACCTGCCTTCCCACTTAAGACCACTGAACCTCTCTGAGCCTTGGTTTCCTGCCTCTGAAAGGGGACTGACTGGTGGAACTTTGTTGGGCCAGGGGGCGGACTCGGTGATGACTAAGATCGCAGACAACAGTATACGATACTTGGAAGGTGCTTGGATGGGTGCACCATTTTCCAGAAGACTGAGGCCTAGAGACGTAAGGTGACTTGTCCAAGATTGTTTGGGGGCTTAGCTGGAAAACTGGGACTATGACCCTACTCCAGGCTTTTCACTGAGGCATCCTGCTCTCAAAAGGGCTGAGAACCAGGGGTCGCCCAGGAGCCTCTGGAGGAGGCCATGGTAATGTGTGTCAGGGTGCTTCCTGGCTTCCCACTTCCTGACTCTTAGGAGTGATTAGTGCCAGCTCTTGGCTTCCCCAGGCCAAGAATAGGAACACCATTGTGGGGAGACCTTCTTGCCCTGAGGGCAGTCAGTCAGTGGGATTTGCTGAGCATGCCCAGCACTGCTCCATTTGGGGGATGCCTGTGGAGGGGAGCATTGGAGCTGCCACCATTTGGGGGCCTCTCTCTGGGACCTCAGACTTTGAACCCAGAATATAAGTTCCATAGAGCCCTCTATGGAAGCCCTGTTCAGCTTCTCCATACTTTCTAGATACCTCATCACAGGCCCTCATCTCCCACTGTTTTCCTCTTCAGATATGAAGACCCAGTAGCCCTGGATGGTGGTGAGGAGGGCATGGACATCATTACCCACATCCTGGCCCTGGCTCCTCAGCTCCTGAAGGACTCTGGGTATGGAGGGAGTGTCTCCTGGGTCTGACCTCTGCAGCCTTCTCCCCGCCGATGTGTACTGGGCCTGCTTTGGCCGTCACCCCTCCCAGCTCCGGCAACCCAGAAGTGCAGGTCCAGCCTTGCCCAACTGAGCTGACCCATTTCTCCCTCGCACAGAAGCATCTTCTTGGAAGTGGACCCACGACACCCAGAGCTCGTTGGCAGCTGGCTTCAGAGCCAGCCTGACCTGTCTCTCAATCTCGTGGCTATGCGCAGGGACTTCTGTGGGAGGTGAGACTCAGCCCTGTCCCCAACCCCCATGGACCAGCCATGCTGGTCCTTCCACGCTGACCATCATAGCTCTGGCCGTGGGGCAGGTGTGTGCTTCCCACTCCCTGCTCATTCACCAGGGCCCAGGTAGTAACTGGCTGCTTGTCCCTGTCTCTCTAGGCCGCGGTTCCTACATATCAGGAGGTCTGGGCCACAGTGTGGTTCCCCTGTGGATGCCTGGCCAGGGCGCCAACCTGCCAGAGTGCCTGGCTGACATTTCTACCAGGAATGCTACTTGGAGGGAGGTAGATGGTGCTGTCCAGAACCCCAGATGCTTGTGGCATTTCCCACGGCTCTGTGATTCTCCATGCTCCGTGATTTCTAGGAGACTGGGGAATAGGAGCAAGGGTGGGAGTGTCCTTCCTGGGGCAGCAAAGGGCAAGGGCGCCCACAGTGCAACTCAGGAGCTGAGCAGACCTAGGTTCCCAGTCTGGCTCCATCGTGTCAGTGTGACCAAGGCAGGTTGCTGTGTCTTTAGGGGAATTGCTCTGGGGATGTTGGAAGATATGGCCAATAAAGTGGCAAGAGACCAGCAAGTGGTGGCCTAATGTTTTGTTATTGCAATGTGTAGGTCCCCTGATGCCTTGCCCCTAGGCTCTGCTGGGGGTGAGAGCTTCCTTCTGCCCTAGCAGGTCTGGCTGGCAGGCCCCAGCTGGTGGGTTTGTGGGTGGCAGTGTAGAGACAGGTATGTGTTTGCTCTTTCTGGCCTTGAAGCTGGGATGCTTGGCACTGAGTGGCTCCTTTCTGAGGGCTGGCTTAGCCATTCAGTGGCTCGGGTACACTTAACACACCCCCACAGCCACCCCCACGCCCACTGCCCCACTGACTGGGCCTGGGCTCTGAGCACAAGAACCTCATCTGAGCTTGAGCTTGGGGATGGCGCCTGCTTCCTGGAGGGGGCACATCCGAGGGGCCTTGCTGTGCAGTTCTAGGGTCACATTTCCACATTTACTTAATTGAAGGCTTGAGCCAGTGAGGGGTGCACAGGGCTTGTGTTTGCTTTTTATTTCCATAGTTTCTAGGTAAAGCATTCCTTCCACCTCAGCTTTGGGGTTTCTGAAAACCCCTCCATCCCTGGTTGTAGCTGGGAAGAGTGAGAAGCTGAGCCAGAGTGAGACCTCCACCCTAGCTCTGGTCTGCAGACGTGTGATTTCCAGGAGGCCTAAAGGCCCAGCCCCTTCTGTCAACAGTGACAGGAAACCTCCAGGCTGGCAGGTGCTGGTGTTAGCTTGCATCAGAGGAGGTCTCGGGGAGCATGGCAGACTAGGCTCGCTCATTCTGTTGAACTCCCTTTCCCATCTGCCCAGCCCAGTCATTTCAAGGGCCTGACCTGGTGATGTGGTGGCCAGAGGCAGTGTGATCTGGTAGACAGCATCCTCTGATGAAGCCAGGAGGCTGGGTTCCAGGGCTGTGTCTTGCAGTGGGACCTTCCATGTGAGAAACTGGCTCTTCTGGTTCCAAGGCCACTGCAAGGTGGCAGCCTTTTATTGCGCTCAGGCAGGTGAATTATATAGCTGGTGTCAGAGGGCCCACTCCCAAGAGAAGACATGGCCTGCCTGAGTTCCTATGATGGGAGGAGGCCAAGTGGCAATGGGAAGTTAGGTCCCTGCCTTGGGGGAAGTCTGTTTGCTGGAGTCACACCTGGCCTGAGCGACTCCCTCGCTGGTCATGGTATTTGCCTTCACAGAGGCCACACTGCAGTTCCTAGCAGCACTCTGTCCTGCTCCTTACCCAGCCTAAGCTGGGTGGACCTCGAGGTGTCCATGGCTTCCTTTGAGGAGGAGCCAGAGACTCCCCTTTAAGACTGCTCCAGAAGTTACCTGGAAGGGTGAGGTAGGCTTTCAGAGCCCCTGTGTGCTCCCAGACCTCTGCCTACCTCAGTGGTATTGCCCTTCCTCTCCTCCTACCGCTGTTCTTTGGCTCTTGCTGTCTTCACAACATCTCAGGGTAGCTACCCTGACCTAGCAGTCTGTTGCCTCCTTATCCCACAACCCCGGCTTCCCTGACGGTCCTAGCCTTCTGGCCTCAGGCCCATTACCGAGGAAAGGCTTTGGCAAGTATGTGGACATGGCTTCCCAAGAGGACAGAATGATGCCGAGTGAGAGTGTAGGAGCAATTGGGGTCACTGAAGCAGGAGGCACCCTTGGGGAGAGCTTCCTCCCATGAGGCCTGAGAACCCTGGGAAAGAAGTTTGTGTCAAGTGAACCTCGGACCTCAAGCCTACAGCCACTGGCTTGATTGAAACTTGGGCGTTGAGGTCCAGTGTTGGAGCCACACCAGCCTGGGTGCAGAACCTGGCAACTGCCTGTCACTAGGGTGTGAGGGGATAGGTGACTTCCCCTCTCTCAGCCTTAGCTTCCAAGTCTAAGAAATGGAACCAAGTGCTTTATCTTAATATGATTTTGAAGAGACCATGGGTTGTACTTTTCATGGGGCACTGTGAGTGCTTTCGTTGCCTTTCTGGGAGGGTAGAAATAAAGAGGGCCATGTACCTGTGTGTGTGTGTCCTGTGCTTGGCACCTACATGAAATAGGCAGAAAGACATGGCAGTCTGGAAAGGAGGGAGGGCAGGGATTTCAGTCTTGGGCTCTTGACTTTTCTCTGCCCTCTGGAGATGGAGACACCAAGAGGCTGGTGGCCTGGCAGCCAGATCTCCCCTCAGTCTCCTCGCCCTCCTCACCAGGGCCTGAGTGCCCCAAGGTCCACGCCAGAGAAGCCAGTGGCTCCAGCCCAGGGAAAGCTGCTCTCTCCTGCCCTGTCTCCTTCCTCCTTCCTGGGGCCAGAGTCAGAGCGGAGCTGCCTCCTTCAGCCTGTGTCATGGAGCCCTGGAGACGGTAGCAGGAGGATGTGCTAATGGGGGAGTCCAGGCTCTGCAAGCCCCGGAGGTCTTAAGGGATCTGCCTGCTGTCCACACAGTCTCCTTCAGCTGGAGCCACAAGCATGGGAGAGGGTATAGGAATCCCTGATGGCTGTATTCTGGGAAAACAGTTCCATCTCCTCTGACAGTGGAGGAAACTGAGACTTTGCCTCAAGTTGGATGCTTTTCCCAGCTGCCCATGACTCTCTCCATGGGGCCCATCTGGCTGCTTTACTGGTATGTATCCTTTCAACTCTCCCCTACCCCTTCCTGGACCCTGGGCCGTTAACTTTGTCCAATCCCTGCCCAAAACCCTTGGCTGGTTCCCCATGACCTGAGTGGTGTCTGTGTCTGGTCAAGTCCAGATCTGAAGGGCTGGGGGAGGATGGCTATGGGAAGGTCTTGGGGGACCCTACCAAACCCTCATCGGTGCTCTGAGTAGGCTTCCGTTGAAACAGAGTTCCACTGCTGACTGAGTTTGGGAACTGTAACCTGTGCAGGCAGCATGTCCCTCCCTGTCCACCTCTGGATTCTTTTTTCCTCTGCCCTAGACTCCAGCTTCCCTGCGTAACTGTCCATTCCCCAAACACCCCTCCTTCCCTTTGCCCCAGCTGTACGTTCATCAGAAATGCCCTTGCCCACCACTGCCAGTCCAGATAATCCTCTCCTTCAAGCTCCAACACAAATGCTGTCTCCTCCAAAACACCCACCCTGACCTCTGTGTTCTCGCCACCAGCCCCTAGGCCACTTCTGGTAACAATGACATTCTTTTGGGAGCCTTCCTGTCTCCTCTCTGGGGTCCCCTGTGGGTCTGGCATACCCTAAGCCCAACAGATGTCCACCAGTAATTGAACAGTGTGTGCGTTTGCTGAAATGTAGCTGGAATTTCTCATGTGGCTCACATCACAGCTGACAGTAGCTGTCGGGTATTCTGGTCACAGTGGGGAGGGCCTGGCCTCCCACCCAGTCCCGGCAGCTGTTTGAGTTGAGCCGTAGCCAGTTGGAGGGCTCAAGTGCACCTGATCTCTGCACAGCAGCCACGCTGAGTACAGGCTGTCCTTGTCGGCAGTGGGGCAGGCACCAGGTTTCCTGGAGCTCTGGGCCCCAGCAGCCCCCAGCCAGTGTTGGCCAGAGCAGCAGCCTGGTCTCCACCCTCCGTGAAGCCTCCGTCCTAGGACAGGAAGGACATCATGGGTGGGGATTGGGGCTGGCAAAGCAGTCCTCCCCTTCCTGTGGTAGGCAGGATAATGGCCCCAAAGATGCCCACGGCCTCTTCCCCTAAACCTGGGGATACGTTGTGCTACATGGCAAAAGGAACTTTGCAGATTTGATTAAGTTAAGGGTCTTGAAGTGGAAAGATTATCCTGGACTATTCAGGTGGGCTCAGTATAATCACAAGTGTCAGAGAAGAGATGTCATGATGCAGCAGAGGTCAAAGTGATGCCAGTGCCGGGGAGTGGCCCCTGAGCCGTGGAGTGCAGACGGCTTCGAGATGCTGCAGAAAGCGAGGGGATGGATTCTCCCCAGCTGCTGCTGCTGCTAAGTCACTTCAGTCGTGTCCGACTCTGTGCGACCCCATAGATGACAGCCCACCAGGCTCCCCAGTCCCTGGGATTCTCCAGGCAAGAACACTGGAGTGGGTTGCCATTTCTGTCTCCAATGCATGAAAGGGAAAAGTGAAAGTGAAGTCGCTCAGCCATGTCTGACTCTGTGACCCCATGGACTGCAGCCCACCAGGCTCCTCCGTCCATGGGATTTTCCATGCAAGAGTACTGGAGTGGCGTGCCATTGCCTTCTCCAGGATTCTCCCCTAGGGTCTCAAAAAAGAATGCCTGCTGTCTTGCCAACACCTTGATTTGGGGCTAGTGACACTGATTTTGGATTTCTGACTTCCAGAACCTAAGATGATACATTTGTGTTGTTTAAAACCGCTAAACTCATGGTCATTTGTTGTGGCGGTAACAGGAAACTGTTCACAGATTTTGGTGAATGAGTGAGTGCTCAGTTGCTCAGTCATGTCTGACTCTTTGTGACCCCATGGACTGTAGCCTGCCAGGCTCCTCTGTCCATGGGATTCTCCAGGCAAGAGTACTGTAAGTGGGTTGCCATTTCCTCCTCCAGGAGCCCTTGCTGACCAGGGATCCAGCGCTTGTCTCCTGTGTCTCCTGTGTTGGAGGTGAATTCTTTACTGTTACTGCTCTTAATACCTAAATGTGCAAGTGGCTTTGGAATGAGAATTTGGAAATAGACATGGAAAGAATTTGAGGTGCATGATAGATTGCATTGAACGCTTCCTCTGAGCAGTGAGGTGGCTGGGGAAGTGGGAGGGAACCCTTACACCCAGGAGACCTTAGCTGCTTGGGCTCCCTCAAGCTGGCCCTCTGCTGGAGCGAGAGGACTAGAAGCTGCCCAGGGTGGGACTGAGAGAGGCCAGCCTCGGGTCCGGGCGTGCTGGGGAATAGGACTGGGATCGGGAGAGCAAAGCTGGCCTCCATAGCCCATTTCCAGTGGCATGAGGGCCACCGAGGACCTCAGAGAGGACCTCAGAGACTGGGTCCAGGCCTGGTTCTGACTCCCACAAAGTCGCATGGCCAGCCCAGCACCCAGGAGTATGTGAGAATGAGCAGAGTGCAAGGTGAGCAAGTACTGTGACTGTGAATTGAGCACAACAGCCCTTGAATCCAGGCTGATCCCGCCATGGAAGCCATGGAGGTCTGACTCCTTTCAACCCCTAAGCAGGGTCCAGCTCCTGCTACCAGCCTGGGCCGGGCTGTGTGGCTGGGATAGAATTGGGTCATTCCTAGAGGTCTCAATGTGGGAGACCTAGGTTCACTCCCTGGGTTGAGAAGATCCCCTGGAGAAGGGAAAGGCTACTCATTCCAGTATTCTGGCCTGGAGAATATACAGTCCATGGGGTTGCAAAGAGACATGACTGAGGGACTTTCGCTTAACACTTAAGGTTCTCAGCCTCATGATACCCTGAGCTGAAGTGGCTAACTGGAACCTTCGACACATTAGTCCACCTGCAGCCGACAGTTTGTGCACAGATCTGGGTCCCATGGGAAGCCCTGCTGGTGGTTGTGAGGAGAGCAGGGTTCCCCTTTGCACCCCTCTCTGAGAGGACTGGTTATCCGTCACCACCACTCAGAGAACCTTTAGTGTCTTTGACCTCATAATGAGAAAACCGCTATGGAAGAGCTTCAGATTCTGGGACTACTCCCCTTCCAAGACACTTCCCTCAATCATCCTCCAGGGAAACAGTGGGGAAAGGCCAGTTTTACAGTTCACAGAGTAGGAAAGACAAGGGAGCCTCCCTCAGCCTTGCTGGGGCCCTGAGCTGGCCTCCATCTGGCCCTGGCCTTGACTGAGGAGAGACGGGGAAGCGGCTCAGAGCATCTCTGCCCAGTGGAAGGCAGGCCTTGTGGTGGCTCCTTCCAGGGGCCAAAGTCTCTCTCGGAAACACTGACTCTCAAAGTAGGGAATGCCACCATATTGCCCCTGGTGTTCTGGGTCTATAGCCCTCTCCTGGGGCGTGCATTCTAGGGGAATGGAGGGGTCAGACTTCCAGCCTGCTGAGGCCAAGGAGCAGATTATGGGGGCTTGAAGCACCCACAAAGATCCCTGTGTACAAATGAGAGCATTGAGACTCAGTAGGCCAGGGCTGGGACTCAAACCCAAGGCTGTTCTCTGCCTCCCAGCTTCCAGCCCTTCATCCCCTGCAGATCCCCAACCCCTTGATTTCCAGGAGTAGCTCTGCCTGCCATTCCTGGGAGTCAGTATGAGACCAGGCTACGTGGATGAGCAGAGGGAACCCTGAGCTAGAGCTGCCTGGGCCTTCTTTCCTTTGGACCTTGCAGCTGGGCGAGGTATCTGAGCAGCACCCCCAGGCCTCCCCCCTCCTCTTCCATCTTCTTGCCATCATTTCTGAGGCTCCTACTGGGCACTGAGTCCCAAGCAACTGCTTTACATTTAGTGGTGTTAATCCTCACAACCCTACAGACTGGGTTTTTAATCATATCCATGATGAGGAAACCAAGGCTCAGCAGGCTGTAGTCACAGGTCAGGTCACACTGCTGGACTGGAAGGGAGGGGCAGGTCACCACCAGTGCCCATGTGAATGGTCAGACTGAGGTCAGCATAGCTAGGTTCTGGGCTGCCCCTGTAACGCTTAGTGCAGAGGTCCACCACCGAGGCCTGTAGATCTACAGGGCAGGAGCAGGGGTTACCAGGGCTGTTCCCAGAGGGCTTTTTTTAAAGTTTTTATTTATTTATTGACTGTGCTGGACCTTCATTGCTGCACACAGGCTTTCTCTAGTTGTGGTGAGCGGGTGTAGCTGTCGTACGTGGTCTTGTTGCTGTAGCTTCTCTTGTCGTGGTGCACAGACTCGAGTGCTGGCTCGGTAGTTACGGTGCATGGGCTCAGTTACCCTGCGGCATGTGGGATCTTCCCAGACCAGGGATTAAACCTGTGTCTCTTGTGTTGCAAGGTGGATTCTTAACCACTGGACCACCAGGGAAGCCTCCAGAGGGCTTGGGTCCTTCTCCTGGGGTGTGTGCAGCATAGGTTCAGGCCTCAGTCTCCCAAGCCCTGCAATGTGCCAGTCTCCTGGGAGATGACACCCCTCAGAAGAGCCTGGAAAATATGGAGACTGAATGGTACACCCTGAACCAAGTGCTTTTGGGATTATTTCGTTCATTCTCAAGACATCCCATAAGGCAAAGTTTGAGAACCCTCCCATTTTATAGGTGAGGAGAACTAAAACTGGGAAAGGCTAAGGAACCTGCTCACATGCAGGCCGAACTGGGATTCCCTTCCAGGCTGAATAACCCTGGGCCTGATGTCTTGGTCATCACACCAGGCTTGAAGAGGGTAGGGCCAAGGACAGGGGGAGAGCAGGCCTGGAATGAGGACAGTCTGGGCAAAAGCCTGGGAGCCTGAAGGCGCATGGGCAGGAATGTGTAGTGGCGAGGTGGTCATGATGGTGGATGCCCCTGGAGGAGCTCTGAATGCACTTTGGGAACCACAGCCTAAGGTAAAGAGTCTCAGGGTGAGTTACAGGGTCAGGTAGGCACTGAGGATATCCTCTGGCTGCCAGACGGAGGGGTTGGGGGAGCAACTGAGCCAAGGTCTGGAGGCTGCTAGGAGCTAGAGCAGTCGACCTTCTGGAATAGAACAACTCAACCATTGCTGAGGACCTGGATATAGGTGGGCGGGTAGCCAGGGCCACAGTAGAGCCCAAGGCTCTACTGGAACCTGGGGGCCCTGGAGCCACCTTGGGCTGGGAACTAGAATGGACAGGGTATCTGGAGATCCAAATGTGACCCTGTGGGGATATAGCCTAAAAGCAGCCCTTTAAATGGAGTCATGAAGACCACCCTCCCAGGTCTGAGTGCTGTCAACAACAGTAACTGGCCTCTCCATGTGTAACGGTGCCAGGTGCCACAGACACTTTGTCATAAATCCTCTGCACACAAGGCGCACCTGCCTTGGCCCACTAGACAGGTGAGGAGACCCGGGTTTAACTTGCGGAACACGACACAAGCAGGAAGTGGCTGTGCTGGGGTTTGAACCCAGTCCTCTAACCTTCCAGCTGGAAGGGGAGTGAGCAGGCCACAGAGGCCAGCTGCAGCCCAGGGCCCTGGTACCCAGCTGGGGTGCCCCCAGGGCCGACATGGGGTTCCAGGGCGGAGAGGAAAGTGGTGAGTCAAACAGAAAGCACCAGGTGGGGAGTGAGCTTCCTCCCCTCCCAGCTGCCCCTGGTGCCAAACTTTCACAGCCTGCTGCAGAGGAGCCCAGGGGGAGGGGAGGGCAGTGAAAGTGGTTGCTGCTGAAAGGAGACCGATGTACTCCGGATGTGGCGGGGGAGGGGGGACGCTGACAGTCACCCAGACTCTGGTTCCCAGCTGACAGGTGGGTGAGGAAAGTGAGTCCTCTCTCAGCATAAGTTGGTATAAAGCCTACCAGGCCAGAGGGGAGCATTTCAGGTCCTCAGACCTGAGAAGTTCTGGGAGGAGACGCAGGTGGATGGGCCTAAAACCCTTCTTGGAGTCATCCCACAGCTCAAGAACTGACCAGGGCTCCCCACTTTCTGTTGGCACAGAAATCCTCTCTTATTCTGCCCAGCCCTGCTGCCCAGATCCCTGGAGCTTTGGAAGTTTCAGACCAGCTTTTACATGGAACTCAACTATGTATTTTTTAAAAGACAAAAGCAGTGTCTTAAATGGATTTTGTTAGTTCACGTTCTCAACACTTGGCATTCAGTCCATCATGGTGAACAGCGATGAGCACTGACGTTTAAACGGGGGGCTGGGGTGGGAGCTGCAGTCTTCTGTCAGCCTCAGCTTTCAGTTTCTTGCAGTATTTGATTTTGGTGGCACAGGACCAAGTGACCCCACCAAGTGATTTGCACAGACAAGTGGGTACAAATGGGAGTGTGTTTCCGAAGGCCCCCTTGCAGTCTCTTTTATTCCCAGATACCTCAGGAGAAGCCTTATGTCCTGCTCAGCCCAGACCCAAGACTCTGGACACAGGGGAAGGAGTCTTAACAGATCATAATTTGGTGGTGTGCCCATCTGAGTGTGTGTGTCTTTTTTAAACTGGGTTTTTTCCAGTAGTTAAAAATATGATCGAAAGAAAATGAGGGAGAGAGAATGGAAAGGAAATGAGGAAGGGAAGGGAAGGAGAAAGGAATTCAGGCTTCTGAGGATGCCCTCGCTCAGGTTCTTGGTAAGGAAGCCCACCCTGACTGCTCCGCCCCCACCTGTCCTGGAGGTTCCAGTGCCTCCTCTTACTCAGCATCTGTCTCAGCAAGTGAATCTGGGCCACATACTTCTGAAAAGTCTTAGGAGTCCACAACTCCTGGTTTCTGTGGGCCTTCCAGGTACTCAGTCCTGGTTCTGGGCAGGGCAGAATGCCTTACACAGGGGACAGGGAATAGGGGCTTCCCTGGGCTTTGTGTTGTGTCTCCAGAGGTGGGAGGACTGGGGAACCCAGTGCCCCTGAAAGCCTGGGGTTTCTGAACCTTCAGTTCTGGGAACTTGCTGTGCTTCAGAAAGAGAGAAATGAGAAGCAAAACCCTAGAGCCTCAGCGCCACCAACGCCCCCTTCCTGTCTTCCTTCCGCTGAGTCATAGCCAAGCGCCCAGCACCTCTGCCTCCTTCGGGGCCATATGGGTGGGGTGGAATTCACGGTCACGTGAGGACACAGCATCTGGACAAGTCCTCTTTTCCTGTGAGTGTCTGTGCAGAGCCCCGAGTTGCTCAGCACTAAAGCTGCCTCCCAAGCTTGGCGAAGCGGTGACTGAGGTCTTTAGTATCCTGTGTCTCCCTGCGATCCCCAGGCCAGCTGTTCACCTACAAGCACTGAGCACCAACTGTAAGCCAGATAGCGTGATTCAGCTGGGGCCCTGTCCTTGAGGAGCTCGTGGATTTGGACGTGGACTCTTCCTCACAGGCCCCTATGAGTGACTGGGTCCTTAGGCTTGTTCTGGTCAGTGGGGAGCCATGCAGCCAGGCCACACCACACACGCCCATCATAAAGACCTGCACACGCTACACAGGTGTCCATAGGTACGTGCATGTGCACAAGTGTGGGACTGGGGCACGTGTGTCCATGCCCATGATCATTAGGGAAGAGATATCACCCTGTCTTGGAGGCCCAAGTACTGTCACTGAGTCACGAGAGTCCTTGGGAGTTTGAGTACTGTGCCCCCATTTTGTGGAAAAGAAAGCTGAAGCCCAGAAAGGGTCCATGATTTTCCCAAGATCACACAGCAAGTTGGGGGAGATCTAGAAGGGGAACCAGCCAGACCTGGGCACCTGTCTACCTCCTTGACCCTTCTGGCCTGGCATTTGGGGCTTGGCACCCCCTGATGACCACACTGCATCAAACTCTGGGTTGATTCTCTCAGCAAACCACCTGAGGACCAACCACAGGGTCCTCCTGCACCCCGCCATTCCCGGGAACTTTCCCTGCACTGCATCTTTGCCTGGGTGACCTAGCTGCCTGTAGTTCCCTCTTTTTCTCAATCATTCTCTGTCTCTGATTCCTCAAATAAGATCCAAACTTCCAAATTCTGCTTAAATGCTTCCTCTACCTTCTTTGACCCCCTGCGACTTTCCCCTACCTCTAGCCTCTCTTGGCCTCTGTCCCCCTCATTCCCACCCACTGTTCACCCACCTCCTAAATATAAAATTAACCCATAGAGCCCTAGGCTGGCTGGGTGTGAGGGGTCCTTTGAGGCTGAGACAGTGGAAGCCACACCCAGGCCAGTCCAGCCCTCCAGACTTTGCCAGTCACTGAGGTGGGCCCTAGAGCTGGTATAAGAGACAGCACCTTTGCTAGGCCTCACCACTTGCCCCCAACTCTGCCCCTTTGCTCAAAGCCCAGACCTGGAGCACTGTACTTGAGGTGAGATTGATTCCTCAACCATTTACCATCAATGTTTACCATTCTGGGTTGTTTATTCCCCCACACCTTGACTACCCCTCCACTGAGGGCTCGGCCTGTGTTTCATGGGGTGGAGTGTGGGGGTCAAACAGAGTCGAGAACCCTTAGGTTTTTGTTGGGTGTCACTCTTTCATTGAATGACTCTGGCCAGAGCTGTCTGCTCCTTTCCAAAGCTCTTTCCTTCCACTTGGTCTCAGGAAGTGGGCAGGGGGCTGGCCATCTTTGCCCCATGAGGGTCTGAACCCCATAATGCAAGCTGTCCCCTCACTCCTCTCCAACCATGACTGGGAGCCTAGGATTGACTATCGGACCTACCCTTGGTGCTGGAGTATGAAGGAAAAATGGACAGAGACACTGCCCATCAGGAGTTGATGGCCAAGAGGAGGACAGAGGCAAGTAAACAGGTCCTTATCCTTGCCGCGTGTGGTGTGTGTTCGATTGCTGTCTGCTGGGCACCATGCCAGGCCCTGGGCATGGGCGGTATTCAGATAAGGCCCTGCTCTCCTGGAGCATGTCCCCCCCTGCTCAGGTTCCCACTCAGCACTTGCAGTGCTCAGCTTGAGGCTTTCCCTACAGCACAGGCCAGCTTAGGAGGTGGAATGGCCAGGGAGCTCACTCTCTGGAGCAGCCCTACGCCCGCGAAGGGTGGGAATTGGTGGGTACACATTCCAGCTTCCTCACCCCCTCGGGTGGGACAACCCCAAGGAGTGTTCTACATCACCTGTCAACCGGGGACTGACCTCAGTTGCCCACAGAGGGAACACACTCATTTACACACCTGCTCTGGCTTCCTTTCCTTCCCTTCCCTGTCTCACTTCCCCTCTCATCTCCATCAGGAACTAGGAAGACTGATTTCACCCAGCTCCAAAGCTGCCATATTCTGAGGATGCTGGTGGAAGATACAGCTTGGAAGATAATCCTGCTTGAGAAACAAAGGTTAGTTTATTTCCCACAGTAACAGTAGACAGAGGGTCAGCATTTTCTAGAACCACTTCCCTGAACCCAGTGCCTGCAGCGTGACCCTATAAGGGCCAGATGATGGCTGCACATACAGTAGGTTGACAGCAGAGAAACCCTGAGATCAGGGAACCCAAATCTTTTATAATAGACTGTAAGCCAACCTGCCTAACCTTTGCCCCAGAAGCAGATACTATCTTTATTATACTAGGCAAGAAATAAATCTGCCTTTTCCCCTGGAGGGAGACATTATCTCTGTCTTCTAAGGCTATTCACTGGAATAATCACCCTGGAAAGTGTTGTTTGGAATGAGGGCAGTCAGTGCCTCTGTGAACAAATGTACAGGAAAGGGAGACAACCAGGCAGAATTGTCTCCTAGGACCCTATCGGCGCTTCTTGACATCACCTCCAAAATAAACTATTTCTGTCTGGATCTTTTTATTAATATTTATTATTTATTTATTCATGTATTTGGCTGCATCAGCTCTTTGTTGCAGCATGCCGGATCTTTAGTTGCACATGTGGGATCTAGTTCCCTGACAAGGGACAGACCCCTGGCTCCCTACATTGGGAGTGTGCAGTCTTAGCCAGTGGACCATCAGAGAAGTTCCCATGTTTGGATCCTTGACCCTGAGCCTGCCTCTGGGAAAAACCCTTCAAGACTGGGAAGATGACACTAAATGAGTGTTAATGGGTTTTCTGATGTGGCTCTCATTTCTCCAGATCTGTCCTGCGAATAATACAGGGGAGCCACACGAAGGAAGAAGTTTCCTTTCCCAGAATCAATACTGTTGTGACTTCTTAGGAAGGTGCTCTAAAGGACTCTTAGAGTGTCATTTTTCACGTTTAAATATTTAGTCCATGTAGAACATGGTGGTTGCCTCTGTGAGGTAGACATTAGACTTCATTTCTGCCCCAAATCATTCTAATATAGTTTATGGGATTTTGTGCCTGGTCCATCACCAGTATCTTCTAATCTGCCTGCAGCCTATTATGTAGAATATGTCATAAACACACACATAATCAATTCACAGACAATGGACTAATGAACACTGGGCATCACCGTCACTGGGGATTTGACACTCAGCACTGGCACAAAGTGAGACAAACCCAACCCACTCGTGATGACACCATTCAAGCTCCAGTGAAATGCAGGGAGGCTGTGAATCAGCCTTAGAGTTCACAGAGGGTTTGAACGTGAATTGGAAAGGTTTCTTTCTAAAAAATATGTAATAATTAATGAGAATTTCAGGAACTTGGGCACTTCACTGGCAGTCCAGTGGTTAAGATGCTGTGCTCCCACTACCGGGGGCGCAGGCTTAATCTCTGGTTGGGGAACTAAGATCCCGCAGGTGGCATGATGTGGCCACAAAATAGTATTTCTGGGGCGCCTGGCTACTTGGACCCATGGTCAAGAGTTAACCCACGGGGTGGGCTGGGACTAGGCAAGAAGCCCCAAGGAGAAAAATCACCAAACATATATACTTCTCACCATGATTCTATACTGAAGGAGGGCATGGCAGCCCAGTCTAAGTATTCTTGCCTGAAGAATCCCCCTGAACAGAGGAGCCTGATAGGCTGCAATGACATGTGGGGGGAGGTGGCTAGCAGGTTTGGAGCTGTGCTCAGTGGGAGCCGGGAGTGACCAGAGGGCTTGAGGGGAGAGCAGCTCCCTGCCCACACCTCTGTCCACCCTTGACTAGGGAGGAGTCTCCATTCTTCTCAAAGCAAACAGGTCCTGAGTGGTTAAAAGATGGTTCCAAGGTCACCCAGCCAGAGAGGGAGGCCCTTACTTCCTTTCTGTGCCTGTCTAGACATCCCCCCAGCACCCCTTCCAGGCCCCTGGGACCCGTGATAGGAACACTCATGGTCACGCCTCAGAGTGTGATTAGGTCCCAGCCCAGTCCCAGAGCGGGGTCACAGCCTCCGTGGCTTCCTGGGGGCCCTGCAGCTTGTCCTCTTCATTCTCTTAAGTAAGGACACCGAGGCTCCAGTGGGCCAGATGTGTGCTCAGGACGGCACCTCTGGGCACGGGCACTAGGACCACACCAGGTGGCAAATACTGCAGCTGGGGCCGGTACCCCAGCAAGGGGACAGATCCTGAAGGAACAAACTGGCCTGAAGGGGAGACAGGAGTCCTGGCCAGAGGTTGCCTGCTCGTTAGCGAGGGACTCTGCTCAGGGCGCATGCTGGGATCCCACCTTGCTCTCCCTCCTCCTCCCCCTTGGCCATCGCTGCCCGGGTGCTCACCAGCCTGGCCAGGACACTGTCACCGGGCATCACTGAAAGTCCTACCTTCACCTGTGCCCCTCCCCCACACACCGCCCCTCCTCCCAGGCACACACCCTTCCCCCCATATTGCTTCCCGTTGCCCACTCTGTGCCTGTCCTAGGGCTGGGTGCTGGGTACCATAAGATGTTCTACCAGACCTGGACCTGCCCTGGCAGACTCATTGCTGAGACAGAGGAGTCTACGGAGGCACCTGCAGTCAGGGAGGGTTTCCTGGAGGCGTGGATTCCCAGCTGTGGGCCCGCTACCTCCTCCCCCTCACCTGGGTCACTGCCCCTCCTCTAAGCCTCTCTCCCTGGAGTGGCCAGCGGGTTCCTGGAAGCGTCCCATCGCTCTGCAGTGCCGATTCCAAGAACTGCGGCTCCTGGCAGCACTTGCTCAGGATCCTTTCCTAGAACATAGGCCTTGCCCCACCCAGGCTACTGGGGTCTCATTGGGCAGCTGGCGGAGGGAATGAAGGAGGGGGTGCCCTGGGCGGGGCCTCTGTAGGATCCAGACACTGGGAGGTGGGCCTCGGCTGTCAGCCCGGAGAGGGTGGCCACCCTAGCGTCGGGGGCAGGAGGTCAATGTGTGTGAAGGCACTTTGACTCCAGTCAGCTGTGGGGGCGGGCTAAGCCCAGGGAGTTCAGCTCACAGCCTCCCTGCACACACAAGAGGCTCACCCATGGGGCCTTGAACTTGGGCTGTGGTTGCTACACTCCACCCTCAGTCCCTGCCCCGCCCCCCCCGCCCCCCCTGCCCCCCCCCATCCCAGGGTTCCATCTCATAAGTGCAAAGCACAAGCCTTCCTCTGGCCTCAGAGCAGGCCTTCAATCAGATAACCTCTAGAGGTACGGGCCAGGGCACAGGAGTGTCAGGTTCTGAGCAGTGAAGGGGGGATGGGCCAGTCAGTGCTTGGAAGGATAGGACACCTGTGTTATTAATCGTGTTATAATTTACCTTGCCAGATTATGATGGAGGAAGTCACCCCATCCCGTACCCTCAGCAAGGTGGGTGGGGGTTGGAGGTGACAGCCCCCAATTTGTGGGCCAGGACAGGGTCCACCTTCCCTCAAGGTCACTGGGCCTCCCCTTCTGAGGCGTGTCCTCCACCCCCGCCACCTCTGAGCTGGCGACAGGCCTGCCCACCCGCCTGGGACCTGCCAGATCACGTTGAGCAACCAGTTCCTGAGAAGCGTTGAAGGCTGTTTGGTTTAAAATTAACTCCCCCGCTCCCCCTCCTCTGCCTGCAGGCCTCCTCCGAGTTCTTGGAAGAGGCGCTCTGCTCTTTCTTCCTGGGAAGAGGCCTCTAGCCGCAGCTGCTGCAATTCTAGCAAAAACACCTCACCCAGGGTGGGGGTGGGGGGTGCCCATGCCCTGCCTTCTCTGCCCTCTGTGAGGACACCCAGGGATCCTTCTGGAGCCTAGCTCACCCCAGTGCATCCACTGACCCCAAGAGGAGAAAGCGGGTGACTGTCAAGGTGCTGCTGCTGCCCTAAAGCCCACGCCCCCTCCTATTGGCACCTGCTGGCTCTGAAGAGTAAAAGGACTACAGAGACCCAGTCTGGGCACCTCTGGGGTAGAGACAGTGAGTGCTGATCACACAGACAGCAAACCCAGGACTTTGGTCTACTTTGAGGCATGTTTGGCTCAGAGAGAGAAAGCACTGTACTCAGGGTCGCCCAGCTTTGCCTACCTAGGCTCAGCCTGCCCACTAGATGCTAGGCTGACAATGCTGATCTGGCAAGGATGCCTGGAGGCACGCCCTGGCAGGCACTCACACTGGGGCTAGAGCTCCTCTTGTCTCCTCCCCACACTCCTCTGCCTGCCCTGGGAACCCATCTGCTTCTGGATAAGCCTTCATTTTCTAGTGTCTCCTTGGGCTCCATGTCTCTGGAACTTTGGAGAAAAGGTTTCCGGAGAACCTGCTCTCCTACAGCTCCTCCTACCACGGCCATCTACCCAAAGGAGCTGAGAAAAACAAAGGAATGTTGGCCAAGTGGAAAGGTCAACACACGCATACACACTGATGTTGTTCAGAAGTAGGGCTGGCGGTGGGAAGGTGAGAAGTGCTTCTTGGGGGAAGGCGGAGAGAGAAGAAACACTTAAAACAAAGCTCTGCCCCACCCCAAACTGGGTGAAATCTTCACCTCTGCTGGAGGAGGCGCCTGGCTCTGGGGACAGGAAATCCCAGGCTGGCTCATGGGTGCTGGGTGTGGGGAGTCCCTGCAACAGGGCTCTGCCTGGGGAGCATTTGCTGGGTGGTACTCCCCTTCCAGCCACACCATCAGAGTGTGGGTCACCCTAATGAGGACTGTGCAGTGAATCAGTCCTAAAGGACTACCTGGAGGAGTCGTGGCCATCCCAAGATCCCTCAGTCCTCAGAGGCCACTTTTTGCACTCTGGGCTGCCTGCTTCAACCAGGCTTGAGTCCTGGAAGCAGCTGTAGTTCCACTGAGCAGAAAGCTTTGGCCATACCAAAAGGCTCCTCCAGCTTTGGGCTTCTCACGTCCCCTCCTGCTCATATGAGCATCAGCTACCACTCACCCCACATCCCTGCACAGCCAGGCACAGCCCCGCTCCAACCACCCTGTGGCAGGGCCCTTCTACTATCTCTGTCAGACAGATGGGGAAATTGAGGCTCCAAGAGATTAAACCACTTGCCTGAGATCCTTAGGGTGATTTTGGAGGGGCTGAGATTTGAACTCTGCCTGGGTTCTTTCCACTTGGCTAATTTGCCTCTTCAAAGACAACCCCAGGAGACTTTCATGGGAAGCGTGGTGTGTGTGTGTGTGTGTGGTGTGTGTGTGTGTGTGAGTGTGAGAGAGAGAAATTTGGCCAAAGAATGGTTGTTTTGAATTAGTCGTGGAAATTATGTTTCCTTTTCCCCAGGCTGGAGAGACCTGGGAAAACTCAGGCCCCAGGGGGATTCCCTAGGATGCGGCATGAATCAGTGCTAGAGAAGCTGAGGAAGACTTCTCAGAAAAGGAGTATTTGAGTTGGACTTGGAAGGGTGAATAAGAGTTTGCCCTGGCAGAATGAGGAAGAGGGACATTCCGGGGTGAATGACACTATGGGGAGGGCTGTTTGGAGAGAAGCAGAATGGAATGGCCTGGCGGATTGGGAAGCTACATCCTGGAGTCTGGGGTGAGGCACAGGCAAGACATAAGGGGAGCCTGTGAATATCACTAAGTGAGGAAGGCAGGCCACTATCGGGTTTGCAAGGCCCTCTGGGCTGAGGGGGCCAGTGAGGAGGCCATCAGGTCAGTGACCCATGGTGAGGCTGGATGTGGGCAAGGCAGCCGTGGGAGCCACAGGAGAGCAGCCTGAGGAGGACGAGAGCCAGGGTAGAGGGACATGGAGACCAGCAGGTGGGGGGGGGGGGTGGTGTGTGCATGTGGGAGTTGTGGAGGTGTGTCTAGGGGACAGTCTGGACAGTTTATCCAGGGCGAGTCCAGCTGTGGACAGGGGGAGTCCTGAACCAGGCTGTTCGTGTTGCCAGGTATACTCCTGTTCAAGAGTTCTAGGGTGAGGGGGCCAAGCCCTGGCCTGGGATTCAAAGCCCTGGGCTCCAATCCTGCGTGGCCACTTCTCTGGTGACTGTGGACAAGTCACCCTGCCTCTCTGGATATCGGGCTTACAGCTTTGAAAGGGGACCGATGCAGCTCACCTCCCTGACCTGTGACTCACCTTTGAGGGCACATACTGCTGAGGATTGAGCAAGTAACAGGCCTGAGGGAAACCCACACACCCCGCCTCCCCCAGGTGTGGGCACGGGTAGCAGATGGCCTAGTTTCTACTGAAGTTGCTAGAAAGTTGGGCTGGTCTGGCCTCTACCCCAGGCCATGCAGACACCAGACTGTGGGTCTGTTCACTGTGATGGGAGCCCAAGGCCTTGGTTGGCAGGTGACGCCTGAAGGTGGAGGCCTGGGCTGGCAGCGCAGCACCAAAGCTGGGGGTGGGGGGCCAGTGAGGGGCTGCTTCTATTTCCAGGGGGTTCCAGCCAGCTCTCCTGCAGTTCCCCTGGGGACTGCAGGGAACAGCAGCACCTGCCCAGCCCACCTCTCAAATGGGATTAAAATAAGGGACACGGAATAGTTACAGTGACGCCTGCAGCATCTGCCACGTTGAACCCTCTCAGCCTCTCCTCAGTATTGCCTCATAAATCCCGCTGGGTTCCCCCACGTTCCCTCTGAGAGACGTACTGCCTCTCTTCCCACTTCAAAGCTGAGGAATCTTCTGAGGTTCAGTGAGGTTGAGGGACATGCCCCCCACATCAAGTGTACAGCACATAATCCAGACTGCAGGAGAGGTTTGGGTAAAACCAGGGTGTGGGGGACACAGGAGACAGGAGTAAACCTCTGGGGACTCTCCTCCACCTCAGGTCTCAGATGTGAGGGCCCCAGCCTGCCTCAGCTTGGGAGGGGACCCCCCCCCAATCCTGCAGTCGGGGTATGGGAAGGACACCTTCCCCAGGAGAGACCGTTGAACTTCTGGCAAAGCTCCCACCTGCTTTATATTAAAACTGGTCTGACAGGTTGGTGTGAAAGAGCTGCCCAGGCCTGCAGAGTTCCACATCTCCTCAAGGGAGAGGGCCTTTTTGAGGTTTCACAACCCTCCGGCCTCCTTGATCAGGACTTATCTCAGGCTCTTGGCCCCTCTGCTTCACCATACATCTGTGAGGGGTGGGAGTTTCCCATCTGAGAGTGGAACTAGCCTGGCCCATGTCCCCAGCCCTATTTAGATCCATGTCCAGCCTTAATCATCCAGCAAGATTTGCTCAGTTTGCAGATTAGAAGCTGAACCCAGGGGCAGGGGGCTCGATAATGATTCCAAGGGTGTTAACAACGCCCAGTGATCATGGGCAAAGTCTCCCAGGAAGCCCTCTCATTGACTGACAAGAGAAGCCTGAGTGGCCTAGTGGCATCTCTGTCCCAGAGTTGTTCCATCAGAGTGTTGTAAGTCCAAGGAGGGACACCAGATAAGATCAGTCTGTGAGCCCACCTCCCCTGGCCTGACAGAATCCTCCAGGGTGCAGTCCCCAGCCCCTCTCCTCCAAAATGCCCTCCTGAATCGGCCCGCTCTTGTGCCTGTCCCCAGCCCCTTGTGAGTGCCAAGGCTTAAGCATGCCAGCCCCTGGGAGGGAGCGCAGAGCCGCAGTTACTCAACAAGGTCTTCATTCAGGGTTTGAACCCCGCCTCTGCCCCTCACAAGCTGTGTGACCCTGAGAAAGCCGCAACCTCTGTCTGAGCCATACCTCTTTTCCTGTAATGGGGACAGCCTCTATCAGTGTGCAGGGCTGCAGGGAGAACTTAATGGGCATGAGCTCCCGCCCAGGATCACCTCACCTCCCTGGTCTCCATCACACCCCACTCAGCCATATCGCAGACCTCTCAACCTCCTTTCTGGCCTCTGGCCCCCAGGCCTCACAGGGTCATCCCCACCCAGCTGACAGGTTCACTGCATAAAAAACGAGCATCGGATTGCCACATTTCCCTGCTGAGCTCTGAAGGGGCGCTCCACCACCAGAACGCCATCCGTGGCTCCCTCTGCCCTCTCCACCTGCCCTCTGTCTCCTCAGCCCTCCTGGAAAGCCAGCCATCTTCCGGTCTCACCACGTTTGTTCCTCCCTCAGGGCCGCCTCACTGTAGCTCCTTCCACCTGGGAGGTCCTTTCTCGACGGTGTCCAGGCTCAGGGCCACCTGGGTCCAGAACCCTCTCCAACACTCTCATCTGCAGTGGTGTCCCCCTCGCCCCCCAGAGCACTCTTTTCCCCGCCCCCTGCTCTGCTATCATTTCGCTCCCAGAACTCATCCCGAGAGTCCGTTTGTGCCCTTGTCTGTTGTCTCTCACCCACCAGCCCGTGAATCCCACAAGGATGGGGAGTGTGTCCATCTTATTCCCTGCTGTGTCCTCAGGGTCCAGATGGAGTCCAGCCCAGTTGGTGCCCAGAGAACATGTGTGCTGGCAGTGGACTGAATTGGTAAAGGGTTACTATCAGTTATTGCGTGTATGTCGTGCAGGTTCCTGTGTGCCCACCAGGCAGTTTCCCTCTTCCTCCCTGACCAGTGCCGGTAGGCGTGCCCCTTTCACCAGCCCAGAACCACCCAGGGGTGACTGCAGTCACCAGAGGATATTTAGCGTCTGTTAGACTGGCTTTCTGACCCAAGTCAGAGGGGCCCGATGACACACCCTCCACTGATCCTGTTCTAAACAGGCATCACTCACTCCCTTGATAGGGAAATGTGAGAATAAGATTGAAGCTGACTGGGACTTCCCTGGAGGTCCACTGGTTAAGATTAATGCTTCCAATGCAAGGGCTGTGTTCAATCCCTGGTTGGGGAACTAAGATACCACATGCCACATAGTGTGGCTAAAAAAAAAAAAAAAAAAAAAATTGAAGCAGAAAACTATCAGGAGGCAGAGGTTGCTGGTAGCCCCTTTTCAGGTAAGAGCCAGACCCTGACTTGGGCTGAGGCAAGGGGGAAGGGGATCGGACCCTGTTGGCCAGGCCAGTAGCTCTAGAGACGTTAGCAAGCAGGGACACAAGGGGATCAAACCAGCATTCAAGAACAATTCACGTGAAAGCCACCCCCACCCCAGCTGCACTGGCAAGGGGGTGGTCAGGAGCCCGCAGCCTTAGCTCTGCTCTGTGCCTCGTCCCCTCAGCTGCCCCGTGCCCCTTCTGGGCTTGTCTCCTCCTCTAGGGAGTGTGGGTGATATTTTGTTGTTTAGTTGCCTAGCTGTGTTCAGCACTTTGCGACCCCATGGACTGTAGCCTGCCAGGCTCCTCTGTCCATGGACTTCTCGAGGCAAGAATACTGGAATGGGTTGCCACTTCCTTCTCCAGGGGCTCTTCTCCACCCAGGGATTGAAGCTAGGTTTCCTGGATTGGCAGGCGGATTCTTTACCACTGAGCCACCAGGGTAATATTTAGGCCCACTCTAACCCATTCAGCGTTGTAGTGAGCACCGCATAAGGTGTAAAGCCCTTGTCTGTTTCCAGCACCCTGTGGACACCCTGACGTCTCCCCTCTGTGGACAGTGAAGGGCTTCCTTCCACTCCAGCACTGTCTGGGACATGGTGCCAGGTAAGGTAGAGCCTGCCTTTGTCCCTCTGTGTCCACTGCCTACTCACTGGATGACTCAGATCTGGGGGTGGAGCAGACATAGGGGTCATCTCAGGCATTCTGGGAGTCACAAAGGGGCTGAGATCTAGGCTGAAGCAATGAGAAACCACAGACATCCCTGGCAGGACCATGGTGCCCTGGACGAGGTGTGTTGCCAGGCCCTGCAGCCAGCAGTGGAAAAGGTGCCAGGCGGGACAAGTGGACCTGGTAAAGAAAGCCCTAACCCACTTCTTGCTCACTCTCACCCAACAGCAACTCCATTCTTTGCCACACCTCTCTCTGTACCCCCAGAGTTCTACACCTCCAGAGTTCTTGATTTTTATCCTGTCCTGCCTCATCCTTGTCATCAACGTCACTCCTCACACCTTCCTGTCTTCAGTCTGCTGACATTTGCCTTTTCGAATCTGCAACTTTTCGAATGGATAAGAAAGCTGTGGTACATATACACAATGGAGTATTACTCAGCCATTAAAAAGAATACATTTGAATCAGTTCTAATGAGGTGGATGAAACTGGAGCTGATTATACAGAGTGAAGTAAGCCAGAAAGAAAAACACCAATACGGTATACTAACACATATATGGAATTTAGAAAGATGGTAACGATAACCCTCTATGCGAGACAGCAAAAGAGACACAGATGTATAGAACAGACTTTTGGGCTCTGTGGGAGAGGGAGAGGGTGGGATGATTTGGGAGAATGGCATTGAAACATGTATACTATCATGTAAGAAATGAATTGCCAGTGTAGGTTCGATACAGGATACAGGATGCTTGGGGCTGGCGCACTGGGATGACCCAGAGAGATGATATGGGGAGGGTGGTGGGAGGGGGGTTCAGGATTGGAAACTCATGTACACCCGTGGCGGATTCATGTCAATGTATGGCAAAACCAATACAGTATTGTAAAGTAAAAAAAAAATAATAATTAATAATAATAAAAAACAAACTGTCTTGAAATTAAAAAAAAAAAAGAAAATAGAAAGGTTAGAACTATTTCTGAAATGAGGGCTGAAAGGCCATGAGTGAGCTTCAGAAGTACTTTCCTGTGAGGCACTCAATGGTGTAGAAAGTTTCAGGACACAGTAGGATTCCAGGTGCTGAAGTGCTCCAAAGGCAGACCATCAGATAATGGAGTGTTTTCATTTCACTTGCTCTTTCACCTACTTCTGGTACACAGGACCCTGACTGAAAGAGTCCCCAAACCCCAGTCAGCCTAGAACAGAACCCCATCAGACCCATCCCGGGCCAGACCCTGTGGCCAGCCACTATCCCCAAGTCAACTGTTCTGCCCTGCTGCACAGAATGACCTTCCCTAGGCCTCCTTGTGATCAGGAATATAAGCTCCCCGGTCATGCCCTGGTGCCTTTGCAGGCCCTATACCTTCTCCTTGGGATGATCCAGCCTGACTTCTCTGTTAAGCCTCGTCATCTCAAAAGACACTGCCCCCCAGGAGCAGTCCACAGCACCCAGACCTCTAGTGTTTTCCACCTACATTTAGTTGGCATCTCCTGTTCACACATCTTTCAGGTCTGATGCTCCTCTGCTAACCTCCCCCACCTGGCACTGGCCAGTGACGCTGAAGGCAGTCCCATTAGTGACCCTGCACCCCACCCTCCAAGGGGAAAAGAGGGAATGAGTGGACAAGGGCTTCTCCCTACTGCTTCCACTATAAAACTAACATCATGGTATCTGGTCCCATCACTTCACGGCAAATAGAAGGGGAAAAGGTGGAAGCAGTGACAGATTTCCTCTTCTTGGGCTCTAAAGTCACTGCAGATGGTGACTGCAGCCATGAAATTAGAAGACAATTGCTTCTTGGCAGGAAAGCTATGACAAACCTAGACAGTGTGCTAAAAAGCAAAGACATCATGTTGACGACAGTAGCCATACAGTCCATACAGTCCAGGCTATGCTCTTTCTATCAGTCATATATGGATGTAAGAGCTGGAGAGTAAAGAAAGCAAAGCACAGAAGAATTGAGGCTTTCGAACTGTGGTGCTGGAGAAGACTCTTGGGAGTCCCTCAGAAAGCAAGGGGATCAAACCGGTCAGTCTTAAATGAAATCAACTCTGAATACTGTTTGGAAGGGCTGATGCTGAAGCTGAAGCATCCAATACTTTGACCACATGATGCGAACAGCCCTGACTCACTGGAAAAGACCCTGATGCTGGGAAAGATTGAAGGCAGGAGGAGAAGAGGGTGACAGAGGATGAGATGGTGGGACGGCATCACCGACTCAGTGGGCATGGACTTGGACAAACCCTGGGAGACGGTGAGGGACAGGGAAGCCTGGTGTGCTGCAGTCCATGGGGTCATGAAGAGTCGGACACCATTTGGTGACTGGACAACAATGACAACCCTCTCCACTCTTTACTGGGTGCCCTAGCAGGGCCGGCTCAGCCGCATAGGTCTCTGGGCCTCTGCTGACCCAGATGTAAAGTGGGGGATACTGACAGTAAGATCGAAAGGGACGAATGGTATACGACTCAAAAAAGGCCCTTCTGAGGGCTCCATACATGAAAGGTACAATTTTATTGTCATTACAGAAAAAGCAGTGAAAATAAAAAGACTACCAAACTGTTTTAAGTAGTAATTATCTTATAAAGTCTCATCGGATATGGAGTTTCGTTCCCTCTCTTGTGTGAACGCACTTTCCTGGGCAGGAAGCAGACCCAGCAGAGCTGGAGCGGTGGTCCTCCAACAACCATGCCACTCCCTGACCCGGCCCCCGCCTCGGGCAGGGCCTGTGCCACGGCGAGACCAGCTCTGTGCAGACAGGGCTTGGCCCTGGAGGGGGTGAGTGGCAGGCTCTGCTGGGCGCTAATATGTTGGCGCCACGTTCTTGTTTATTCACCCATCCTCCCAACACAGGGCTGGAGGCCAAGGAGAAGGACTGCTTCTCAGGTGGATGGGTTAGTGCCAGGACATGCAGGCCCACCTTGGGTCCAGCAGCGCATCTCAGGGTGGGAGGAACCAGAGAAGCTGGGGCCAGTCTGGGGCCTCTGGAGTGCTCAGGGCAGAGAGGAGGGTTCGGCTCACCCCGAGACCAACCCAGGGAGAATAAATAAATAAATACTATATAACTGTGCTGTCCCCCAGTTTGGTCTGTGCCCCCGCCCGGGGACTGTCACCATCAACCTTGGTTCCTCTGGCTGACCTCCAAGACAGAAGCTGGCTAGCTGGAAGGAAGGGGCCCGCCCCACCCTGTGGATGAAGAAACCGGGGTCGGCCAAGTCTACCCAGTTCAGGAGTCCACAGCAGGTGAGTGGGGGACTGGGTCCAGCCCACAGGGTTGAGACAAGGTCCTGCCAGTGCCCTCTCTTTTGACACATATAGCCCACCACAATGGAGTCACATGGGAGCGGGGGGCGCTGGCCTCCAAGTCCTGTGACACTTCCCCTGGCCGCTGACCCCCAGCCTTGTTCCTGCGGACCGTTCCTGGTCTAGCTGCCAGATGCGCACGGGTACCAGGATGACTGGAGGAGGGGTCGTGGGAGCCCAAGTCCAGCTGGGGCCCATGTCCCCTCCAGGGTCCAGCTGGGTGAGGCCAGGCGGCTGCTCGGCTGGGTCAGAGCTGGAAGGGGTATTGTCGGAGGTAGTCAGCCATGCGCCGGGGCAGCGGCAGGCAGTCCACGTCGGCCACCAGACGGTTGATGACGAGGCGGCACAGGTGCTGCAGGCTTCGGGTGCTGCTCCTGCGCACAAAGGGCTGTACCAGTTTTAGGTGAACGGCCGTGGCGGGCAGGGCTGGGTCACCAGGCGCATCTTCCTTCGGGGTGGGCAGGGCCGGGGTGGCAGCAAGGTCGGGACTGTCACTCCGGGTGTCTGTGGCACAGGAGGCCACGTAGTGCTGGACCAGGCTCACCACATCTGGGAAGGCCAGGATGCGCGGCCTGGACAGGCAGTTGGAGTCCAGGCGGAAGCTGGAGTCGGCGTACTCAATGCGCACGTTGGTGGGCCCGCGGGTGGTCTTGACGGACAGTGTGAACAGGTAGCTGGGGTGGGTGCTGTCACGTACCAAGAAGGTGCCCTCTGGCATCTTCTGAAGGTGTTGCCGGGCCTCACTGGCTGTAATGGAACCCCAGTACCAGCCTAGGCAAGTGGACAGGAGAGGAACCAACTGGTCACAGTGGAAAGTAGCTGGGTGCACCAACCCAGGGAATGGCAGGGCTCAGCTTCTTCTCATCACCTCTCCCTGGGGAGGGCTGGGGCCCTTCACTCTGGTCAGACTCTTTTGGCCAAGGGCTTGCCTCTCAAATTAAACTCAACAGGCAGAGCTAATCTTCCCCAGTCAGACTTCCCAGGACAATTCCTCCGCCCTCCTCAGACTCACCAGATTCCCGAAGGTAGGAGAAGGTCTTGGCTATGCACAGCAGGTCCTCCTCGGGGTCCACCACCTTGGGCTCCCTCTCTGGCTGGCCTGGGGACTCCTCTACTGCCTCCTCCAGCAAGGCGCCAGCAGGCAAAGGCTGCATAACTGGTTGGGGCAGCTCCAGGGACTGGGCCCACAGGGGCCGCTGCCCAGTCTGCTCCACGGCCAGCAAAGGACAAGGTCTAGAAGGAGGTGCGTGGGCAGTGAGTGGAGACCCTGTGCTCTCTCCATTTCCAGAGAGCCCCTCTGCCCCAGACTGGCTACGTGACCTCTGGCGAGTCTTTCTCACTGTGAGCCCCCATTTCCCCTCTGCTCCGTCATGAGACTAGTATTCCACCTCCCACTTGTCAGCACAAAAGGCTCCCTTGATGACCTCCCCCACATATGAACCCCCTTCTGAAAGAGACTGTCCCACCCTCCTGCATTTATCAAAGAGCAATTATAGTTGGAGCCAGTATCCACGGGGAGATGGTTCCAGGAGATGGAACCTGTGGATGCTTGAGTCCCTTGTATGAATGGGGCAATACAATGAATACACGGGCCCTCTGTATCCCCAGGTTTCACATCTGCAGGGACAAAGAGCCATCTGTAATCTCTCTTCTGTTTTGTACCAACCAAATCCATAGATCATTCCCTGTAGGCATCCCTAGTTCACAGTGGCCAGTTGGGGTTCCCACCATATAGACAGGATCCAGTGCAAAGAGGCCCCACAATGGTGCCCTCCTGGCAGAGGTGGCTGATTAAATGCATGGTCCTGGTTGAGCCAAGGGATGGGTCACATGCTACCTCCCCATGGACAACAGTGTCTGTCAGAGGGACCTTGCTCTACACTGGCCAGGCCTTAGAGGCTAGAATTATCTCCCCGAACAGGTCAGACTCCCATCCTGTTCTCTCCTCCTCCCAGCTGAGGGTCTCGGGTACACAGTGGCCTCTAAAGGCATTAAGTTCCACCTCCCATAAATATGAGCTCCCACCAAAGGGCAGGGTACTCATCCCACATTCCAGATCCCACTCTGACAAGCCTGCCCTACCAGACACCATGATCTTTAGCAAACACTGCTCTTCACTAGAGGTCCACTTCCCTGCTGCCCCAGTGAGCGGTCATCCCAGCCCAGACACTGAGGGGTTGGGCCACACCATATTCTCAGATGACTAGAATTGGGTTGCTGAACCAGCCCCAGTCTGAGTAGTAGCTTCTCTTTAAGGGAAGCCCACCCAGTGCAGTGATCCTGGGGGTTCTTGGGAGTGAGCAGCATGGCCCTGGTTCCCGTGGAAGAGACTGCCAGTCCTTTCCCACTCGTCACAAAAGAAATCCTCGGATCTCAGTTCTGGGTCTGGTTCTCTGCCAGGCCTCAAGACATCAGGATCACGTAACCTTGGCCCCTGCCCTAAAGGAGTGCTCATAACCCAAAGTCATAAAAAAACAAAGGATGTTACAGGGGAGTCAGGGTCAGCCTGCTCCTGAGCTGAGTCTCAGGCCAGAGGAAGAAGCAGTGAAGGCACCACAGGCCGAGATGACGACATCGGGAAACACTGCCAGGTATTGTTTACGCGGCAGGAAGAGGTAGGCAGGAGCTGGCGGCAGGAGCCAGGGAGAGGAACCAGATCTGACCATGTAAGTTATAGATGACTCTTAGAAGATTTTAACAGATCAGGGGCCAGCAACTGCTCATGAGAAGAAGGGGCCATAAGACCCTGGCATACCATAGCCTGGTGACCCTTCTTCACTCCCACTCTGGCTGCACTGCGGGAGCTCTGGACTCCCTCTAGAAGAGCTGGAGGCTGAGATCCAAGCAACTGGCTGAGGGCCTCCCTACTGGGACCCAGAGCTCAGCTCAGGCCAGGGAGCCTTCTAGGACTATAGAAGGTGGCTAGCCAATCAGACCAGATAGTCTCTGGGGGTGGCCATGTCCAAACAGCTTAGCATATGTGGGTGTAGGGACCTCTAGGGATGATGATATGATATCTGGATGTGTGAGCGGCTGTATTGGTCACCACAAGCTCCTGGTGAGTGACTATATATATCTGGGGAGGGGTGTGTCCACAGCTGTGTTATTGTGTCCTGGTGGCGGTGATGGCTGTGGTGCTCCAGGTGTAGGTGGCCAGTATGTGAGGGTGCCTGCTGCGCAGCCCAGCCTGTGCATTCTGTTTGGGGACATAAACTAGTGAAGCAAACTCAGCCCTGAGCAGGTAGCCCTCAGCAAAGCTGACACCCCAAACCTACAGGTGGGAATTCCTGCTCCCCGGCTCAGGAGAGCACTAGCTGGTCTTGCTCCCTGACAAGACCACTGGCCTGATGCACTGATATTCCAAGGGGGCCTTCAGCTGGAGCAAAGTGAGAGAGTGTGGGGCCCCAGAATTGCCTGGGGTCCTGTGAACCAAGGCAGGAGCGTGGGGGAAGGTGTCTGGGAGTCCCAAAGTGCAGAGAGGAGAAAGGGAGACTCTGGAGATGATCAGGGAGAAACTGAAGCAGGTACAGTCTTCCTAGCACCTCCAGGTGCTGGAAGCAGGACTGCTCAGAGCTGGGGGCACTTCAGCCTTGCCCCACCTTCCACCCTTCCTCACTTGCTACCATACCAGTTTTGATAACAGCAGTCACTGGGCCACCTAGTTCTCTCTGGCTGTGGAGCACCCACTCACATCTCCTTTCACTCACCCTGGAGCTTCTGAGCTCCTGTCAGATGAGTCTGGAGAGCATCAGACCCTTGGTTGAAGGGGACGCTGAGGTTCTGGTCAGAAGGAATGTGTTAAGAATGCTCAGCTGAAGCCAAGACTGTCTTATAAGCCTGCCCCCCCCCCCCCACCCCCACCCCCCGCTGCCGCAAGTTTTTGGGAAACTTGGAGAAGGGAGGCAGGAGCCAAGGCACTTCTCACATTGGGATCCCATATCGGACTGAGAGTAGGGATGAGGCCATTGTGAGGGGGGCCTCAGACAGGGCTGGGTCAAGCCTAGTCTCTTCCAAGAGCTGCTTGTTCAGCAGGTGCCAACCTGGATAGAGGTAAGGATCTCGGATTGGTTTCCCAAGAAGAGCCTAACTGCGAGCCTGAGGCAGGAGAGTGGATGGCAGGACAGAAAGGGGCAAGGGCTGGCCCATGGTCACAGTAGGTTATTGGGCTGGCAGGCCAGGGTAGAGCGCTGCCGATCCAGAACGGCTGGGCAAGTGAGCCACGTCTGGGAGGAGGCGCTGCCTGAAGCGTCCACCTTTTCCAGCCAGAACCCAAGCTTAGCTCACCCTGTGTTTCTCCTGTCGCTAGCTGACCCCCAGTTTCCGTACCCACAGTGCCAGTAGAGGTGGTGACGATGTTGTCACCTTTCTTTGTTATCACACTCCCGAGGTCTTTCTCCAATCAA
The DNA here is from genome assembly GCF_042477335.2 of Ovis canadensis. NCBI lineage: Eukaryota > Metazoa > Chordata > Mammalia > Artiodactyla > Bovidae > Ovis > Ovis canadensis. The sequence goes on along the minus strand of NC_091263.1, from coordinate 64,401,945 downwards.
GTCCTCTTAATACTCGGTGGCTAGCACGAGGCCAGTTCTCCGCCGCGTCCCGGCGCGGAGCTGGGCTGGGGCAGAGAGCCGCACTTACCCCTGAACGCAGAGGACCATGTCCCGGCAGCGGCAGCTGTTGCTCCGGAGCTGAGGCTCGGCCTGACGGCGGCGGGTGGAGTGAGCCAGTGGGCGCGGATCGCGCTCGCAGGGCAGGCTCCCAGGATGCACGGGCGGCGGGCCGGGACTGTGAGGTGGCTTCGCGGGCGCTCCGGGAGGGCGCGGGGGGCGGGCCTGGAGGACAGGGCGGGGCGAACAGCCTAATCTTTTGTCCTCTGTGTCCCAGCCCTTCCCGGAAGCGACGTCTTCCTAGAACCGCCGGCTGTGCGGTCTGGCGGCGAGGGGAGCGGGTGGGGGGCGCCGGCTCCCTTAGTCTGGGGCTGAGGGTCGCTAAAGGAAACACCTTTGACAGATTTCCAAGAACTTTCCAGGAAAATGGGGCTGGGCCCTGCGCGCCGACCAGTCGCAGTGCAGGAGGTGGGGCCGAGTGGTCAGGGAGGGCCAATTAGAGCGCTTGGATTCGAGGCTGACGTGAGCCAAGGGGGTTGGGCATGACTTAGAGACCAACCGGTGAAAACCAAGTTGAATAGGGCTAGGGAGAGGCCGGTGCTTTACCTACCTGAGCTCAGATTTCCTTCGGGGCACTCCGCTTCGTTAGCGACAGGCCCGCTTATCTCTGGATAGGACCGGTGGCAGCACGAGGGCGCGGCCACGGGTCTGTCCGCCCAGCTAGTGGCTCCTCCAAGGCGGTGTGCTGGTGTGCAGGCGCCCCCTATGGGCTGCACTCGGACCCCTGGACCCTGTGTGGGGAGGCGGGTGGCCTGGGTTATGGTTTGGAGAGAAACATAAGGGGAAAAAAGGGATTCAGAGGGAGTATCCAGATCCAGGCAGGTTCACGGAGGTCAAGCCTGAGGCCACTGCAGCCAATAGGATCCAAGCGAGAAGGTTTCCCCTGGGAGTTGCGGAAGAAGGCACCATCCCAACCTTTGCACTCTGTGGGGCCATCCAGTCTCGGCCCTAAGCTGGCCTCTGGCCAGCCCTCCAATCAGGGAGGAAATGACTACCAACTTGAGGAGACAGGCAAAGATAAAGAGCCCCCAGCTCTCCTCACAGGACAGTTTAGATGTGTCTCTGGCTTGGTGGGCCCCCTAAAAATATGGGAGAGAGACCTGGAGCTCCAAACCCCCAGCGATAAACTGAAGCTAGGGGATAAAAGTAGAGCGGAGGAACAGTGACAGCCTCTCCCATCTACACGGAGCACCTGGTACGTGCGATCCTCAATAGCTGGTATTTCTCCCATTATTGCTGAGCCCCAGGGAACATCCCCTACCATTGATCCTTTCCACCTTTTCCCATTCACTGGACTCACCGAGGAGCATCCTTAAAGGGGCTGCTCACATATCCTCGAAGCCCGTGGGCCAGGAGATGAGAGAATTGGAGCAGTGGTAGGGTCCATCCCACCTTCCCAGTGTGTACCCCCCAAGTTCCCAGAAAAGAAGGTAAACTTCAGGTCCCCTAGCAGGGATGACAGGCTCCTGGCAGTGTCCAGAGGCATAAATGGTAGTATCCAGGCTTTCCCCAGGGCAGACAGGGCTGAGTTTGTTCTGCCTGGGAGGGGATGGAAGACTGAGGGATCCAAAAGCAAAAGGTCACGATGCAGGACAACATTACAAAAATAATTGGTTCACATGAGAAATGACTTGATGAAACTCACTTCTCATGAAACCCAAGTTCCTGAAGGGAATTTGAACTTCAGTGTAGCCCCACTTCAGTTCAGTTCAGTCACTTAGTTGTGTCTGATTCTTTGCCAACCCATGGACTGCGGCACGCCAGGCTTCCCTGTCTATCACCAACTCCCGGAATTTGCTCAAACTCATGTCCATCAAGTCGGTGATGCCATCCAATCATCTCATCCTCTGTCGTCCTCTTCTCTTGCCTTCAATCTTGCCCAGCATCAGGGTTTTTTTAAATGAGTCAGTTCTTTGCATCAGGTGGCCAAAGTATTGGAGTTTCAGCTTCAGCATCAGTCCTTCCAATGAATATTCATGACTGATTTCCTTTAGGATGGACTGGTTGGATCTCCTTGCTGTCCAAAGGACTCTCAAGAGTCTTCTCCAACACCATAGTTCAAACATCAACTCTTCGGTGCTCAGCTTTTTTTATGGTCCAACTCTCACATCCATCAACCCACTCCAGTATTCTTGCCTGGAGAATCCCATGGACGGAGAAGCCTGGTAGGCTACAGTCCACGGGGTCGCAAATAGTCGGACAAGACTGAGCGACTTCACTTCACTTCACTTCACTCACATCCATACATGACCACTGGAAAAACCAAAGCTTTGGCTAGAAGGACCTTTGTTGGCAAAGTGATGTCTCTGTTTTTTAATATGCTATCTAGGTTGGTCATAACTTTTCTTCCAAGGAGCAAGCATCTTTTAATTTCATGGCTGCAGTCACCATCTGCCGTGATTTTGGAGCTCCCCAACGATAGTGTCTGTCACTGTTTCCATCATTCCCCCATCTATTTGCCATGAAGTGATGGGACCAGATGCCATGATCTTAGTTTTCTGAATGTTGAACTTTAAGCCAACTTTTTAACTCTCCTCTTTCACTTTCATCAGGAGGCTCTTTAGTTCTTGTGGTGTCATCTGCATATCTGAGGTTAGTGACATTTCTCCCGGCAATCTTGATTTCAGCTTGTGCTTCATCCAGTCAAGCATTTCTCATGATGTACTATGCATACAAGTTTAATAAGCAGGGTGAAAATATATAGACTTGATGTACTCCTTTCCTGATTTGGAACCAGTGTGTTGTTCCACGTCTAGTTCTAACTGTTGCTTCTTGACTTGCATACAGATTTCTCAAGAGGCCTGTCAGGTGGTCTGGTATTCCCATCTCTTTCAGAATTGTCCACAGCTTGTTGTGATCCACACAATCAAAGGCTTTGGCATAGTCAATAAAGCAGAAGTAGATGTTTTTCTGGAACTCTCTCGATTTTTCTATGATCCAGCGGATGTTGGCAATTTGATCTCTGGTTCCTCTGCCTTTTTCTAAATACAGCTTGAACATCAGGAAGTTCACAGTTTACATACTATTGAAGCCTGGCTTGGAGAATTTTGAGCATAACTTTGCTAGCGTGTGAGATGAATGCAATTGTTTGGTAGTTTGAACATGCTTTGGCATTGATTTTCTTTGGGAGTGGAATGAAAACTGAACTTTTCCAGACCTGTGGCCACTGATGAATTTTCCAAATTTGCTGGCATATTGAGTGCAGCACTTTCACAGCATCATCTTTTAGTATTTGAAATTTAGTATTTGCAATAGCTAAACTGGAATTCCATCACTTCCACTTGGCTTCACATTCCAGGAATGCATCTGGCTCTAGATGAGTGATCACACCATCGTGCTTATCCAGGTCATGAAGATCTTTTTCGTATAGTTCTTCTGTGTATTCTTGCCACCTCTTCTAAATATCTTCTGCTTCCATCATGTCCATAACATTTCTGTCCTTTATTGTGCCCATCTTTGCATAAAATATTCCCTTGGTATCTCTTAATTTTCATGAAGAGATCTCTAGTCTTTCCCATTCTATTGTTTTCCTCTGTTCTTTGCGTTGATCACTGAGGAAGGCTTTCTTATCTCTCCTTGCTATTCTTTGGAACTCTGCATTCAAATGGGTATATCTTTCCTTTCCTCCTTTGACTTTCACTTCTCTTCTTTTCACAGCTATTTGTAAGGCCTCCTCAGACAACCATTTTACCTTTTTGCATTTCTTTTGCTTGGGGATGGTCTTGATCTCTGCTTCTTGTACAATTTCACAAATCTCCGTCCATAGTTCTTCAGGCATTCTGTCTATTGGATCTAATCATTTGAACCTATTTGTCACTTCTCCTGTATAATCGTAAGGGATTTGATTTAGGTCATACTGAATGATCTAGTGGTTTTCCCTACTTTCTTCAATTTAAGTCTGAATTTGACAATAAGGAGTTCATGACCTGAGCCACAGTCAGCTCCTGGTCTTGTTTTTGCCGACTGTATAGAGCTTCTCCATCTTTGGCTGCAAAGAATATAATCAATCTGATTTCGGTATTAACCATCTGGTGATGTCCATGTGTAGTCTTTCTTCTCTTGTGTTGTTGGAAGAGAGTGTTTGCTATAACCAGTTCATTCTTTTGGCAAAACTCTATTAGCTTTTGCCCTGCTTCATTCTGTACTCCAAGGTCAAATTTGCCTGTTACTCCAGGTATTTATTGACTTTCTACTTTTGCATTCCAGTCCCCTATAATGAAAAGGACATCTTTTTTGGGTGTTAGTTCTGGAAGGTCTTATAGGTCTTCATAGAACTGTTCAACTTCAACTTCTTCAGCATTACTGGTTGGGGCATAGACTTGGATTACTGTGATATTGAATGGTTTGCTTTGGAAATGAACAGAAATCATTCTGTCATTTTTGAGACTGCATCCAACTACTGCATTTCGGACTGTTTTGTTGACTATGAGGGCTACTCCATTTCTTCTAAGGGATTCTTGCCCGCAGTAGTAGATATAATGGTCATCTGAGTTAAATTCACCCATTCCAGTCCATTTTAGTTGGCTAATTTCTAAAATGTCGATGTTTACTCTGTTTGACCACTTCCAATTTGTCTTGATTCATGGACCTAACATTCCAGGTTCCTATGCAATATTGCTCTTTACAGCAGCTGACTTGACTTCCATCACCAGTTGCATCCACAACTGGGTGTTGTTTTTCTTTGGCTCCATCTGTTCATTCTTTCTGGAGTTATTTCTCCACTGATCTCCAGTAGCATATTGGGCATCTACTGACCTGGGCAGTTTATCTTTCAGTGTCCTATCTTTTTGCCTTTTCATACTGTTCATGGGGTTCTCAAGGCAAGAATACTGAAGTGGTTTGCCATTCCCTTCGCCAGTGGACCACGTTTTGCCAGAACTCTCCACCATGACCCATCCATCTTGGGTGGCCCTACACAGCATGGCTCATAGTTTCATTGAGTTAGACAAGGCTGCGGTCCATGTGATCAGATTGATTAGTTTTCTGTGATTGTGGTTTTCATTCAATCTGTCCTCTGATGGAGAAGGATAAGAGGTTTATGGAAGCTTCCTGATGGGAGAGACTGACTGAGAGGGAAACTGGGTCTTGTTCTGATGGGCGGGGCCATGCTCAGTAAATCTTTAATCCAATTTTCTGTTGATGGGCAGGGCTGTGTTCCCTCCTTGTTATTTGACCTGTGACCAAACTACAGTGGAGGTAATGAAGATAATGGTGACCTCCTTCAAAAGGTCCCATGCACGCACTGCTGCACTCAGGGCCCCCAACCCTGCAGCAGGCCACCACTGACCCACGCCTCCGCCGGAGGCTCCTGGACACTCACGGGCAAGTCTGGGTCAGTCTCTTGTGGGATCACTGCTCTTTTCCCTCCTGAATAGGCCAGAAGCTGCATGTCTGGGATGGGCACAGGTGTGGAGACCTCATTTACCACGTTGATGGCTGGGGCTCCTGGAAGAGCCCAGCATGGGGCCCTTGTGTAAGGTGATGTTTCTCCAGTAGGAACTATGTGTTACCCCACATTACTGTGAAGACAGAGGGGCTTCACAGCTTTGACCCTCAGTCTCCCTGGGTATAGACCCGAAGCTCTCTGCCCCAAGACTACCCCTACCCTCTACTTGTGACTACTGTACTGAACGCTTACTATGTGCCAAGTGACCTCAGCTATTTCCAGCCCCATTTCATTGTCTAACTACTACATATTGTCCCCTCTTTACAGGTGATGAAAATGAGGCACAGAGAGGTTAAAATATACCCTAGATCTCACAGGCCCAGCCCCCCACCCCCACCCCTGTCCACCCCAACACACTTCCTCTCTAGCTGTTGTGACAAGCCAACTCCTAGGCATCCTTCAGGGTCCAACTTTCAGGTCCTCAGTGAAGCTTTCCTGCCTCCAGGCCAGTCAACACCAGAGCACTCCAGGGTCTCCTTGAAAGCGCCCCCTACAGAAATCTGTGATTGTGCAGTTCTGTGTGTAAACTCCAAGGGTTTTGCCCTCCAGCTGCCCTTTGTGAAGGGGGCTTTCTTGGTGGCTCAGATGGTAAAAGAATCCGCCTGCAATTCAGGATACCTGGGTTCTATCCCTGGGGTCAGGAAGATCCCCTGCAGAAGGGAATGGCCACCCACTCCAGTATCCTTGCCTAGAGAATTCCATGGACAGAGGAGCCTGGCAGGCTACAGTGCATGGTGTCACAAAGAGTTGAACACAACGGAGTGACTAACACACACTTTTTGACCCTTGTGAATCTGACAGCACCGTGCACCTCCGCTGCATTCTGGGAAGAGTGGTATGCCTCTGTTTTGCCCCAGGTACCTGCCTGCCCCTGGTGTTGCGAGTCCCTCTGGCCATCTAATTATGACCCCTCCTGCCCTGTCTGCTGGGCCCACACTGCCACCCAGTGGCAGTGCCTCTCCTAGTTTCACAAGCCACATCTCCATGGATTCTTCTAGAAAAAACCCTCCCCTGCACCCTAGAGATTCTAGTTGCAGGATCTCTCTGCCCTTGCCCACCCAGAACAGTCACAAGGTGGGTCATGAGAACGCACAGCAGTGCCTTCTTCAAGTCAAACTTGTTTGATTTCTAAACTTTCCTGTGTGTAGCCTCTCCTCTCCCCAAAGAACAGTCCACACGCTGTGTGTGTGTGTGTGTGTGTGTGTGTGTGTGTGTGTGTGTGTGTTGGGGCAGAGGGGGTTCACCTGCCCACCCCTCCTCCCCGCAGGCACTCACTGGGCCCCATGGTCATGGAGAGTTATTCGAAAACCTCTCAGCCCCCATCCCCTTGGACATACAGTTTTCATGGAAGGCTGTGTGGCACAGTTTGCTACCTTGTACTGACCTGCTGGGCTTCCCTGGTGGCTTAGAGGTAAAAAAAACTCTGCCTGTCAATGCAGGAGATGTGGGTTCAATCCCCGAGTTGGGAAGATCCCCTGGAGAAGGAAATGACAACCCACTCCAGTATTCTTGCCTGGGAAATTCCATGGACAGAGGAGCCTAGCAGGCTACAGTCTATGGAGTCGCAGAGAGTCAGACACAACGGACTAAAACAACAGCCCACCTGCCCCGACACAGCCATCCCAAATACCGAATCCTCCCATCAATGTGCAGGTGGCAGATGCTTGCTGGAATGTGAGCAGCGAGGGAAAACTATGCATTCTGGCTCCCCAGAGCCAGTTGCAAAACATGTCTCTGATGAACCCATGTGGAGACTGTGTGTGCTGTGTACCCATTGGCTTTAGCATGGACACTCTGAAAGGAGAGGCATTGCCACTGCCTACTTTTTACATTTCTGTATGGTTCGATTTTATTGTAACAAGCAAGTTTGCTTATGCAATTAAAATTTAATAGAGATTAATTTGAAAATACAAAAGTGTTAGAACAATTGTAATCTAACTCTAGTTTTTAGAAAATAAGGGAGCCCAGAGACCACAGCATGCAGAGATGCCCTTGGCTACAACAAGCAGCCAGCCTCCACCCTCAGCTCTCTGTTGTTCAGTCGCTAAGTTGTATCCATCACTTTGCGACTCCATGGACTGCAGCACCCAAGGCTTCTCTGTCCTTCCTATCTCCCTGATTTTGCTCAGATTCATGTCCATTGAGTTGGTGATACTATCTAACCAATTCATCTTCTGCAACTCACTTCTTCTTTTGCCTTCAATCTTTCCCAGCATCAGGGTATTTTCCAATGAGTTCGCTCTTTGCAGCATGTGGCCAAAGTATTGTAATTTCAGCATCAGCCCTTCCAATGAATATTCAGGGTTGATATCCTTTAGGATTGACTAGTTTGATCTCCATGTTGTCCAAGGGACTCTCAAGAGTTTTCTCCAGCACCACAGTTCAAAGACATCAATTCTTCAGCCCCCAGCCTTCTTTATTGTCCAACTCTCACATCCATACATGACTGCTGGAAAAAACCTAGGTCTGACTGTATGGATCTTTGTCAGCAAAGTAGTGTCTCTGCTTTTCAATATGCTGCCTAGGTTTGTCATAGCTTTCCTTCCAAGGAGCAAACATTTTTTAATTTCATGGCTGCTATCCCCATCCACAGTGATTTTGGAGCCCAAGAAAATAAAATCTGCCACTGTTTCTATTTTCCCTCCATCTATTTGCCACGAAGCGATGGGACCAGATGCCATGATCTTAGTTTTTTGAATATTGAGTTTTAAGTAAGCCTTTTCACTCTCTTCTTCCACCCTCATCAAGAGGCTCTTTAGTTCCTCTTCACTTTCTGCCATTAGAGTAGAATCATCTACATATCTGAGGTGGTTGATGTTATGCTCCGTGTCCGTGTCCCCTACCCGACCGAATGAACAAGTCCACCAAAGTAATGCAAAAGGCATAAAGGGAGTTTATTTCTGGCGCGCCAGGGTCCTAGCCTCTCCGACACAGCAGAATGCGGCTGGACCCCGAACAAAGAGGTATGGCGGTTTATATACAGTTTGTCCCTTAGTCCAGCAACAGGCATAGTTGGCACTACCTGATTGGTTACATGCGAAGCCGAGCTCATACATTCCCCTGATGCTGCTTCCCTATAGATTTTTTTTCTTATTTGGTTATGGAACGTTTAGCGCAGGAGCTACTGACCCAGGTCCCTGATGTAGTTACATACCTCACTAAGTCTTCCGATAACCTAACAGTTGATATTTCTCTCGGCAGTCTTAATTTCAACTTGTGGTTCATCCAGCCCGACATTTCGCATGATGTACTCTACACAGAAGTTAAATAAGCAGGGTGACAATATACAGCCTTGTCACACTTCTCGTTTTGAACCAGTCTGTTCCATTGTTCCATGTAAGATTTTAACTGTTGCTTCTTGATCCATGTACAGGATTTTCAGGAGACAGGTAAGGTGGTCTGGTATTTCCATCTCTTTACGAATTTTCCACAGTTTGTTGTGATCCACACAGTCAAAGGATTTTTCGTAGTCAATGAAGCAGAAGATGTTTTTCTGGAATTCCCATGCTTTCTCTCTAATCTGATGAATTTGGCAGTTTGATGTCTGTTTCCTCTGCCTTTTCTAAACCCAGGTTGTACATCTGGAAGTTCTCAGTTCACATACTGCTGAAGCCTACCTCGAAGGATTTTGAGCATAACCTATCTAGTATGTGAAATGAGTGCAACTGTCCAGTAGTTTGAACATTCTTTGGCATTGCCTTTCTTTGGGATTGGAATGAAAACTGACTTTTTCCAGTTTGCTGACATATTGAGTGCAGCACTTTAAACAGCATCATATTTTAAAATTTGAAATAGCTCAACTGGCATTCCATCACCTCCACTAGCCTTGTTTGTAGTAATGATTAAAAAGCTGGCTTTAAACTCAACATTCAAAAAACTAAGATCATGATATCCGGTCCCATCACTTCATGACAAATAGATGGGGGGAAATAGAAACAGTGGCAGATTTTATTTTCTTGGGCTCCAAAATCACTGTGGATGGTGACTGCAGCCATGAAATTAAAAGATGCAGGCCCAAAGATACTTCTGGATACTTGGGTATACAGAGGAGATACTTTTGGTGGGACAGAGGGCACAGTGGGACAGGTCCTGCCAGTGGCCTGTAGATGGCAGCAGAGGCCCACAGAGAGATCCTGCCCCAATTCAACCCACCCTTCACTGTTCCAAGGGAGCCACCTCCTTCTGGGTTGTGGGGTGAGAGAGAAGGGCAGGAGCAGTGCAGGCTTGTTCAAGGAGACAGCCACACACCCTGAAGCTCTAGTTGTTTCCTCTTACGGGCCCTCAGTTTCCTTATATTTGAAGAGTTAACGGTCTGGTAAGAGAAACCCAAGTAAGATGGTAGGTGTTGCAAGAGGGCATCAGAGGGCAGACACACTGAAACCATACTCACAGAAAACTAGTCAATCTAATCACACTAGGACCACAGCTTTGTCTAACTCAATGAAACTAAGCCATGCCCGCGGGGCAACCCAAGACGGGTGGGTCATGGTGGACAGGTCTGACAGAATGTGGTCCACTGGAGAAGGGAATGGCAAACCACTTCAGTATTCTTGCTTTGAGAACCCCATGAACAGTATAAAAAGGCAAAATCATAGGATACTGAAAGAGGAACTCCCCAGGTCAGTAGGTGCTCAATATGCTACTGGAGATCAGTGGAGAAATAACTAGAAAGAATGAAGGGATGGAGCCAAAGCAAAAACAATACCCAGCTGTGGATGTGACTGGTGGTAGAAGCAAGGTCCGATGCTGTAAAGAGCAATATTGCATAAGAACCTAGAACGTCAGGTCCATGAATCAAGGCAAACTGAAGGTGGTCAAACAAGAGATGGCAAGAGTGAACGTCAACATTCTAGGAATCAGTGAACTAAAATGGACTGGAATGGGTGAATTTAACTCAGATGACCATTATATCTACTACTGTGGGCAGGAATTCCTCAGGAGAAATGGAGTAGCCATCATGGTCAACAAAAGAGTCCAAAATGCAGTACTTGGATGCAATCTCAAAAACGACAGAATGATCTCTGTTCGTCTCCAAGGCAAACCATTCAATATTACGGTAATCCAAGTCTATGCCTCAACCAGTAACGCTGAAGAAGCTGAAGTTGAACGGGTCTATGAAGACCTACAAGACTTTTTAGAACTAACACCCCCAAAAGATGTCCTTTTCATTATAGGGGACTGGAATGCAAAAGTAGGAAGTCAAGAAACACCTGGAGTAACAGGCAAATTTGGCCTTGGAATGCGGAATGAAGCAGGGCAAAGACTAATAGAGTTTTGCCAAGAAAATGCACTGGTCATAGCAAACACCCTCTTTCAACAACACAAGAGAAGACTCTACACATGGACATCACCAGATGGTCAACACTGAAATCAGACTGATTATATTCTTTGCAGCCAAAGATGGAGAAGCTCTATACAGTCAAAACAAGACCAGGAGCTGACTGTGGCTCAGATCATGAATTCCTTATTACCAAATTCAGACTTAAATTGAAGAAAGTAGGGAAAACCGCTAGACCATTCAGGTATGACCTAAATCAAATCCCTTATGATTATACAGTGGAAGTGAGAAATAGATTTAAGGGCCTAGATCTGATAGATAGAGTGCCTGATGAACTATGGAATGAGGTTTGTGACATTGTACAGGAGACAGGGATCAAGACCATTCCCATAGAAAAGAAATGCAAAAAAGCAAAATGGCTGTCTGGGGAGGCCTTACAAATAGCTGTGAAAAGAAGAGAAGCAAAAAGCAGAGGAGAAAAGGAAAGATATAAGCACCTGAATGCAGAGTTCCAAAGAATAGCAAGAAGAGATAAGAAAGCCTTCTTCAGTGATCAATGCAAAGAAATAGAGGAAAACAACAGAATGAGAAAGACTAGAGATCTCTTCAAGAAAATTAGAGATACCAAGGGAATATTTCATGCAAAGATGGGCTCAATAAAGGACAGAAATGGTATGGACCTAACAGAAGCAGAAGATATTAAGAAGAGGTGGCAAGAATACACAGAAGAACTGTACAAAAAAGATATTCATGACCCTGATAATCACGATGGTGTGATCACTCACCTAGAGCCAGACATCCTGGAATGTGAAGTCAAGTGGGCCTTAGAAAGCATCACTACGAACAAAGCTAGTGGAGGTGATGGAATTCCAGTGGAGCTATTTCAAATCCTGAAAGATGATGCTGTGAAAGTGCTGCACTTAATATGCCAGCAAATTTGGAAAAGTCAGCAGTGGCCACAGGACTGGAAAAGGTCAGTTTTCATTCCAATTCCAAAGAAAAGCAATGGCAAAGAATGCTCAAACTACCGCACAATTGCACTCATCTCACAAACTAGTAAAGTAATGCTCAAAATTCTCCAAGCCAGCCTTCAGCAATACGTGAACCGTGAACTTCCAGATGTTCAAGCTGGATTTAGAAAAGGCAGAGGAACCAGAGATCAAATTGCCAACATCTGTTGGATCATTGAAAAAGCAAGAGAGTTCCAGAAAAAACATCTATTTCTGCATTATTGACTATGCCAAAGCCTTTGATTGTGTGGATCACAATAAACTGTGGACAATTCTGAAAGAGATGGGAATACCAGACCACCTGACCTGCCTCTTGAGAAATCTGTATTCAGGCCAGGAAGCAACAGTTAGAACTGGACATGGAACAACAGACTGGTTGCAAATAGGAAAAGGAGTACGTCAAGGCTGTATATTGTCACCCTGCTTATTTAATTTCTATGCAGAGTACATCATGAGAAACACTGGGCTGGAAGAAACACAAGCTGGAATCAAGACTGCCAGGAGAAATATCAATAACCTCAGATATGCAGATGACACCACCCTTATGGCAGAAAGTGAAGAAGAACTGAAAAGCCTCTTGATGAAAGTGAAAGAGGAGAGTGAAAAAGCTGGCTTAAAGCTCAACATTCAGAAAATGAAGATCATGGCATCTGGTCCCATCACTTCATGGCAAATAGATGGGGAAACAGTGGAAACAGTGTCAGACTTTTTTTTTTTTTGGCTCCAAAATCACTGCAGATGGTGACTGCAGCCATGAAATTAAAAGATGCTTACTCCTTGGAAGAAAAGTTATGACCAACCTATATAGCACATTCAAAAACAAAGATATTACTTTGCTGACTAAGGTCCGTCTAGTCAAGGCTATGGTTTTTCCAGTGGTCATGTATGGATGTGAGAGTTGGACTGTGAAGAAGGCTGAGCGCTGAAGAATTGATGCTTTTGAACTGTGGTGCTGGAGAAGACTCCTGAGAGTCCCTTGGACTGCAAGGAGATCCAACCAGTCCATTCTGAAGGAGATCAGTCCTGGGATTTCTTTGGAAGGAATGATGCTAAAGCTGAAACTCCAGTACGTTGGCCACCTCATGCAAAGAGTTGACTCATTGGAAAAGACTTTGATGCTGGGAGGAATTGGGGGCAGGAGGAGAAGGGGACGACCGAGGATGAGATGGCTGGATGGCATCACTGACTTGATGGACGTGAATCTGAGTGAACTCTGGGAGTTGGTGATGGACAGGGAGGCCTGGCATGCTGCGATTCATGGGGTTGCAAAGAGTCGGACACGACTGAGCGACTGAACTGAATTGAACTGAACAGTCTGTGTTGGGAAAACTAGTTCAAAATATGTAAGATAATCTAAGATGGGGGCTTCCCCGGTGGCTTCCCCGGTGGCTTGGACAGTAAGGAATCCACCTGCATTGCAGGAGACCTGGGTTTGATCCCTGGGCTGGGAAGATCCCCTGGAGGAGGGCATGGCAACCCACTCCAGTATTCTTGCCTGGAGAATCCACAGGGACAGAGGAGCCTGGCAGGCTGCAGTCCATGGGGTCTCAAAGAGTTGGACACTTTTTGGACACTTTTTGGATTGAGCAACTAAGCACACAATCTAAGGTGGGCTCACAGTATAAGGGAAAACCTTTTTGCTAATAAAGAATATCTGGCACTAGGTTGGAAGGAGGAGATTTCTTAAACATGCCACCAAAAGTTCAAGTCATAAGGTGAAAAGTTGATGGATATGACCAAATAGGAATTTAGGATTTCTAGTCTTAGGATGCTGTTTTCCAAGAACAAGAGATGCACAGAAGTGGAGAGATGCCAGTGCTAGAAAGATCCCAAGAGCAACCAGGAACCAGAGAGATGCGAATCTCAACAAAATTCCATTTCATTCTCCCTGTTGACAAACATTAAGACTTTATTTGGAAACCTTACACATTGTACCGGAGGGCCTTTTGGGATCTTCCAGAGAAAACACCCGATTCCAGGGGCTACCTGGGGCTCCAAGAGAAGATTTTCTGTGCTGCCACTTCCTTGGTGGCTTGTACGATTGGCTGGCTGCTCGCACAGCCCACCCTGTAGCCGGCTGCTCTAGCGCTGGGTTTCCCCAGAGGCGGGCGGAGCCTGGGAGGTTTCCGCCCCCTCTGGAAGCCACGCCCCCTATTTCTGCTGCCGCTCTAGGCGGGTCCGGCCCCGCCCCGTCCTGCCTGGGCCAGCCTGGCCCTTTAAGACTGACCCAGCCCGGCTTGTAGTCGGGGACGCGCGGGGGGAGGGGAGCGGTCACGTGGGTAGGCGGCGGCGCGACTCTCGGCTCTGGGCGCTCAGGGCCGCGGCCTCTGGCGACCCCTGTCCCTGCCCCTTACCGGCAACCACAGCCCCGTGAGCTGCCGTCAGGTCCGCCCTCGTCAGGTACGCCCTCACAGGGCTCCCCCCCACCTCCCAATCCCGGGACCTCGTGGCGCTTTCCCCTCTTGACTGGTGGCCGGGGCAGGACTCGCCTGGTGCCCCGCTTGCGTGACCACCGCCCCCTGCCGCGGGTCCGTCCTCTCCAGCAACTCGTTGCTCATTCCCAGCCCTGTCCCCGGCCCGAAGCCCGGTCCGGCTTAGGGCGTCCATGGCTGGAGTGTACTGAAGGAGTCTGAGCGGAACTCACTCTTCGTCTCTTTCCCAGGTGGCCCCGGACGCGCCAGGCTGGGGCCGCCTCTGAGCGCCCCGCGGGGCCATGGACGTGGAGACAGCAGAGGAGCAGGGGGGCCCTGCGCCCCCGTCAGGTGCACCCTGCGGACCTTGTTGCGCCGGCGCTCCCGCCCTCGGGGGGCGGCGGGAGCCCAAGAAGTACGCAGTGACCGATGACTACCAGTTGTCCAAGCAGGTGCTGGGCTTGGGTGTGAACGGCAAGGTGCTGGAGTGCTTCCACCGGCGCACTGGGCAGAAGTGTGCCCTGAAGGTCAGTGACCCCGCGCTCCCGCATGGGCGGGGGCCCAACAGCAGCGACCTGTGGATGCGGGCTATGCCTAGGGCCTCTGTTAAGCTTCTTAGGCTAAGCATTACCGTTTCCTCCTCTTACTTGTGTGTAAAGTTGGGCTTCTGGTCCCTCTTGCTTCACAGATGGGGAAACTGAAGCTTAGTTTAGCTAAGCTCAGAATGTCCCAGGGAGCAAGGAGTGTAGTCAGCTGTGGGTATAGCCTGCTGTACCCGGAAGCAAGGAGGGAGTAACTCCTGACTCTGGGTTTCTGGCTGGGCCTGTGAGTTTGGGCCTGAGGGGGACCTGCATTCAGCTTGGCTGCTTCTTCTATGAGAAACTCTTCTGACTGGAATGGGTTTCACTTACTTTCTGCCTGAGGCTGAGTGGGGTGACAAAAGCTTGGGGTGGGGCTCTCCTGAGGTCCCTGCCTGCCTAGGCTGGAGTGGTGACAGTCTCCCAGGGCTGACTGGTGGGCAAGCCTGACACCCATTGCCCCTGTGGGCAGGAAGCTACTCATGGGCTCCAGATGAGTCAACCAGACCCATGTTGAAAGGGGCTGGCCCTGTCTCCGACCTGATCCACCCTGTTTCCTGGGCAGAGGGCGGGCCAGCCATCTAGCCACGTCACACCATAGACTCTCTGTGGGCCTGGTTAAGACCTCACTGATACAGTTGGAGTCCCGGGAGTCTTGAGGGTGGCTGACCGAGCTATGTAGTTCTGGCTTAGGTCATACAGTTTTGAACCCAGGAACGTGCCCCATACCTCGAATCCCTTGGTGTCCTCGCTGGGAACTTCACTTAGTTGCAGCCTCTGCCAGCGACCCCTTGGATAGGTAGAGCATGGCATGGAGAGTGGCTCCTGGAGGTTAGAATACAGCTGAGGATCTTCTCATTTTACAGACCTTGCAGTTACGAGCGCGAGCCCAGAGTCCTGCAGTTGTAGCTCTAATCTTTGGCCTGCATTTGCCAGCTCCGTGTCCTTGGACTAGATCTTGGACTCTCAAAAATGAGGTTCCTTTGCTCAAGGGTTGTTAAGATAAGGAGTTGATGTGAGCTTGGAATGGAATCACGCATGTAGGGAAAGTGGTACAGGGCCTGGCACAGGCCTGGAGAGGCCACAGGACTTGCTTAGGGCACAGAGTCTGCAAGTGTCTAAGCAGGAACCTGGGCCCAGCTCCCTGTGTCTTTCCCAGTGGCACCAGGAGTGATAGAGGGGGTCATCTCCCCAGGGTGGTCTTGGAAGGGATCGTGAGGATGGGTCTGGAAGATCTCAAGCCTGGGCTGGTGAGGTTGGGTCTCAGGCACAGCTTTGCATATGAACCCAGCCGTGGAGTGGGTTGGGAGGCCCTTCTGGAGCCCCTGGCAGGGGATTCTCCGAAGTCCTTCAGGAAAAGGGTGGCTCTTCTGAGGGGAGATGGAGCTAAGGAAGTGAGCAGTGACAATCTTCATTGTCTTCTTCAGCAGCATCTTGGCCCTTTCACTCCTGCTTGGATCAGGGTGCAGCCTGGGTGGGCAAGGGGCCATCTGAGGCCTCTTCTTAATACTGAGGTTTTGGCCCTATGAGCCAAGGCTGAGCTCCGACCACCCCGTGTGGTACTCCAGAGGCTGTGAGTGAGACAGGGATGGAGTGGGAGGCTGGAGTTCATGGGCCCAGGCAGCACTGGCTTAAGCAGGACTGGCTCTAAGCCTTTTCCCGCAGGTGCTGTGTCTAATAAGTGACCTGGGGGAACTTCTGACTGCAACAACCTTCAGAGCACCTGCTCTTGAGTCTAGGACCTCAGTGGTCCCTGTTGTGGACTGGAAAGGGGGCAGACCCAGAACAGATTCCCCTATTGTTCCCCTTTAGGCTTTTTGGGTGAGCGTGGCTAGAGATGTTGGCTTGGGATCTTCGGAATTTGGTGCTAGGTTGGCCTGCAAGGGGAACATGGATTTGATGAGGCCCCCACCCCTGCACCTTCTTGTTTTTGCCACCCCCCACCCCACTCCAGTGACCAAATCCCCACCCAACTAGGCAATAAACCTTTCTGTTTATAGCCTCTGCCCCTTCACAGGAGGGCCAGGACCAGGAGACCTCAGCACATGGCCTGTCTTGGGCCCCAGGAGCTCAGTCAGTCCCTGAGTGGGTCTCAGCCCTCTCTCTGCTTCTGCCTAGCTGTCTCCCCAGTTGCCCCTGGTCAGCCTAAGCAGAGGCCCTGGGCTCTGGCCTTTCTGCTTCCCTGGACCTATATCCCTTCCCAGGCAGACCTCTCCTTGTCTTGTAATCTGGATTTGTCCAGGCCGTCTCTGCCATTTGTGGGCCAGGCCTAGTGTCCTGTCCTCTCTTCGTGCCTCTTCCTGGCCCTGTTGCTCAAAGTGATAGATAGTGCTTGGCATGAAGCCTGGAACACAGCAGACACTCATAAAACAGGAAGATCTGTGGTTGGTGTCCCTGTAGCTGTTGCTATTCTTTGGGGGCCCCAGAGAAGCAGGCTCCTCCTTCCTGGGGAGCTGGGCCTCTTCTCCTTTCCCTGAGCCCCTGACCACTTGGCCTGATCTGTCTTGGCCTCCCTCACACTCAGCGACTCTCTCCCGAGGCAGCTTCTACCCCCAGTGCCGTCATTCCAGTCTCCACACCACCCTTGGCACCTCTGTAGTCTCTTCGGCAGGAACTGGAGGGCTGCCTGCCAAGTATCTGGGGCAGGGGACTGCCTCCTACTGACCTCTTGTTTGTGATCCCTTCCAGGGCTAACTGGTTCATTGACACCCCATATCTTCAATCCTAAGTGGACACAGCCACCCCTCCACATGGAGACCCAGTCCCTCAAGCCTTATCCATGTAAGAAAGTCAGGACCTGGAGTTAGTGGTCAGAAGTCACATGACTTGATTGGGATGGGAAATTATAGCAGAGACCAGAATTATCTCCCCTCCTGACTTTCTGCCAAGTACACGTGTGGTCCCTGGCCACCTGGCAGGCAGAAGTGATAGTGACAGATAAATGAAAACAAAGGCTTGTGGGAGTGAGGTTCCAGAGGGAGGGAACATATGTATACTTATGGCTGATGCATGCTGATGTGTGGCAGAAACCAACACAATATCTTAAAGCAATTATCCTTCAATTAAAAGTAAATCATAGGAAACAAAAAACAAAGGCTTGAGTAGCTTGAGGGGGTCTGCAGTAAGAGTCTTCTTTTCCATCCCTGCTGTCCAGCCTCTGGGTCCACTGAAAAATGTTAGGAGCCCCTGGGGCTCCCAGTGCCCTCCTCGTCCTGTCTTTGTCAGAATGGAGTTTTGGGGTGTTGAATCCACATGCCAGGAGGTCCCTGTGTTGCTCCATGGGTGGGGCTGGCCTGTTGGCACTGGTGCTGTGGAGCTGGATTTGAGGCTGGGTGGGGCTGCCTGGCAGGCCAGGTACTTTCTCATTTAACAGCTGCCACCTCTTCACCTGCCACCTCCAGACCGGTCAGATCACCCTCTGCAGGGCCTCTGGTTTACACATCAGGAAGCATGTGGAGGGCTGGCTGCCTCGTACAATGGAGTCCCCACTAGTGGTTTTACTGTATTTCTCCAGGCCGCCCCTCTCTTGAAAGGAAAGAATCTGAGTAACTCAAGTACTACCAGACTCAAGTAGCCTTCTTAACTGCCAGAAGTGGGCAGTTTGTTTTTTGAAATGAGGATCTTAGGGAGAGTGTCGAACCCTCTGAAATGCAAATAGCAGGATTTGGGGACAGTTTTTAAATTATTTCTTTATTTTTCGCTATGCTGGGTCTTCATGGCTACGCGAGCTTTTTCTCTAGCTGTGACAGGTGGAGGCTACTCTCTAGTGGTGCTCAGGCTTCTCATTGCGGTGGTTTCTCTTGTGGCAGAGCACTGACTCTAGGGCTCACAGGCTTCAGTAGTTGCGGACTCAATAGTTGTGGTGCCCAGGCTTAGCTGCCCTGTGGCACGTGGGATCTTCCCGAATCAGGGGTAGAAACCATGTCCCCTGCATTGGCAGGCAGATTCTCTTCCACTCAGCCACCAGGAAAGTCCCAGAGGGGATTGTTTTGAGATGCTTCTGGCCCTGCCCAGCCGGCCTCACTCAGTTTCAGCAGCTGTGCTCTGAGCCTGCTGTCAGGATCCCCTCTGCTGGGACTTTCAGAATCATTTTCCCACCCCAGCCAGGAACTGATGCCATCTCTCCAGGCTTCAGGCCTTGATGTTGTCGGGTCTGATACTCCCAGGAATGGCTGACAGTCTTCCAGAGTGTTTTGTCTGCCAGGCCCTGGCCCTGTGCACAATACACGTATCTTACCTAACTCTTTTCATTCCCATTTTATGGATGAAGACACTGATACTCAGAGAGGTGATCCACTTGCCCAAGATGGCCGGCTGGTGTGTGGCAGGACTGGGACATGTGTCTAGGCAGTTTGACCTCAGAGTTTTGGTGCCTAACTCACCTCATGCCTCATGCAAGTCTGTGGGGACATCGGAGGGTCTCTGACACTTGGCTCCTGGAAGAAGGCTAACAGCGTCATCCATGACCGCACTGGGCCCCAGGTGATCCTGCTGCTGTTTGCTTGCATCTGTCCAGCTCTCCTCATTGTGCAGGGTGCTATGCTTGGGAGTAGACAGGTGGTGGTTCCCCCTAGCAAAGCCAGTGCACAGGGCCCGTGCTAGCTGTGGGACTGCCTCAGAAAGGGTGTATGGTTCATCTCAAGCCTTGTGAGTCTCAGACAAGCCCAGCCCAGCAAAAGTCCAGGGTGCCACAGGCAGGAAGTTAGATTGGTGAGTGGGCGAGAGGAAACTGTCAGGACTGGGCCAGCCAGGGGAGGTTTCCTGGAAGAGACTGCCGGCTCTCATGCAGGCCTCTGGTCTGAGAAAAATGTGGATGACAGAGGAGGACACGGGGTGTGTATGTGTGTGACAACATGCCTGGTTTGCACAACTCAGCACTTGCTGTGAGTACTGCTTCCCCACTCCCAGTCTTGTGTCCTTGTAGGATATGCTCATCTCAGCAAGTGGTGTCCAGGCCCTAACAAACTCTGGGGAGCTGTGGAGGAACCAAAGGGCCCTGTGGAAGAAGAGGCAGTTATGTAGGGTTTGAAGGATTGGGGAAAGGTCAGCGGTGGCTCTCCTTCGCCATTTGTCACAACTCAGATTCATACGTCATCCCACTAAACTAGAAAGCGAAATTGAAAGTGTTAGTTGCTCAGTCGTGTCCGACTCTTTTCGACCTCATGGGCTGCAGCCGACCAGGCTCCTCTGTCCATGGGATTTCCCAGGTAAGAGTACTAGAGTACGTTGGCACTTCCTTCTGCAGGGTTCTTCTCAACCCAGGGATCGAACCCGGGTCTCCCGCATTGAGGCGTCTGTCTGTCTTTGGTGCCCTTCCTCATTAGGTGGACAGAAACCCACCCTCCTTCTCCCAGAACTTTCTTTCGTAGTGTCACCAGGACCCTTGTGGAATGCTATTTCCAGGGATGCTGTAGGGACTTCTGGGTCACGTGGGTTATTGTTCAGCCCAGAGCCTAGTCTCCCTGACAACAGAGGTCTGTTACGTGTCTGCCTGGTCCCCAGGTTGGCACTTGGGGAAGTTGCTCTCCTACTCGGATCCCTCATCTTCCTCTCCCAGGGCCTCCTTGGGACATCCTCGTAGGAGGCCCCTGTGAGGGTGCAGCAGGTGGAGCGTCTGCCTTTGCAGGCCCCCAGCCTCATCTGGTCCCAGCCTGGCAACTGGCTGCCATGTGTCCAAAGGCGATGGCCACCAAGCAAGGACTGGAGACAGCGGTTGTCCCTGGGTGAGGCGCCTTGCCAGCACACCTGTGCTGTGAAAGTGGGTGCCAGGCCCTACCTGGATGGGCGGGTCTGCTGCTCTAGAGGTAGGGAGACCACAGCCCCAGTCAGCTCCCACAGGCTCCCACCTTTTCTCAGGAGAACTTTGCTGCCCTCCCTCCCGCCTCTTTGGGGCCTTGTGTGGCTTCACATGAGGGGCTGCCTGGGCTTGAGAGAGGACCAGACTCTGGGCTTCCTTCCGCCTTCTCCCCGAGTAACCTTGGAAAAAGACAGTTAGAGGATTTTTTGCAAAACAATTGTCTTTGTGGCAAGGGGCTTGAATATGTGGTGGGAAGCAGAAGTTGGTCTTGGTGGCTAACATCCCCAGGATCCTGCCGTGAGACAGCAAGAACCTGTAGGCGCAGGGCTCTCATTTGAGGCGGCCTGAGTACATTTCTTTGTTGTTGTTCAGCCACTCAGTCGTGTCCGACTCTTTGCAACCCCATGGACTGCAGTGTGCCAGGCTTCCCTGTCCTTTACCATCTCCTGGAGCTTGCTCAGATTCATGTTCATTGAGTCGGTGATGCCATCCAACCATCTCCTCCTCTGTCACCCCCTTCTCCTCTGCCTTCAATCTTTCTCAGCATCAGAGTCTTTTCCAATGGGTTGGCTCTTTGCATGTCGTGGCCAGGGTATTGGAGCTTCAGCTTCAGCATCAGTCCACCCAATGAATATTCAAGGTTGATTTCCTTTAGGATTAACTGCTTTGATCTTGCAGTCCAAGGGACTCTCAAGAGTCTTCTCCAACAACACTGTTGAAAAGCGTTGATTCTTTGGTGCTCAGCCTTCTTTATGGTGCATTTCTTAGCGGCACATTCTTGGCCTTCGTGAGGACTCACTTCGGCTCACACGGCACCTGGGGCAGCCAGCCGCTTCTAGGGTTGGAAAGAATGGTGTGAAAGAATCCCCTCCCCACCCTCTGCCCTTTGGGAACTAACTGGATTAGGCCCAGTGTAATTGTGATTAAAATCCTGCTGTGTGGGAACTGTGGGGGTGTGTTTAGGGCAGGGGTACCAGGTGGCCCTTTGGGGGAACAGGGTGCCTCAGGAGGCCTTTTCAGCACTGGACAGGTCAGAGACGCTGAGAAAATTGATTTGGGTTTTATTTTTTGCCGGTTTGGGATTAAGATCGCTTTTCTCTTTTGACTGTGGCTTTGTGCTTGCTGCTTTCCCTTTGTGGTGCTCTCCCTTTCTGTCTTCTCCGCCTCCTGTCCTTCTCCTTTCTTTCTTCCCGGCTCTGTTTCCCCCACTGTCACTCGGTTACTCCCCTCTCAGACCCCGCCCCTCTGTCCTGTGGGTTTCGGGCTTGGTGTTGGCTGAGGGCAGGCAGAGGACAGATGGGGGCTGGTCCGGTGCTCAGAACTCATCCTAGTCACCCTGAAAGTCTGTCCCACCCCCAGGGGCCAGATGGGGGTAGGACAAGAAGGAGGGGCCCCGCCCACACCCTCGCTGCTCAGTGTTTCCTCCTGCTCCTGGCCTTGACTGGGTGCTGCCGCCTTGGCAGCTGGAGCTGTAGCGTCAAACCTGTAACCTGAGGCGTCCCCGTGGGGTGTGGGAAGTCACCCTTGGCTGTGGCCTCCGCCGGTGGGTCTCCTTTTATGGCTAAATGGTTGACTTGTTTGCTTGGGACAGTGGTGCAAGACTGGGACCCCCCCCTCCCCCCCAGGATTCCTGGGTTGAGGTTGGGGAGAGAGGGGCTGAAGGAGCCTGCAGAAGGGCTCGGAGACTCGAGGTGCCACCTGTGAGACTGTGTGCTGCCCTGCACTCCTGGGCTGAGCACCCCTGAGCCGCTGGCCCTCTAGCCTGCACCCTGCACCTGTCCCCACCCCCACCTCAGTGTGGCTCATAGTCTATTTCAGGAGTGTGAAGGGCCAGAGCCTTGACCTGCCACTTTCACTGCCTCGTTCTTAAGGGCTCAGCCACCAAGGGATTCACCAGACAAGAATACTGGAGTGGGTAGCCATTCCCTTTTCCAGGGGATCTTCCTGACCCAGAGATTGAATCTGGGTCTTCCGCAGATTCTTCACCATCTGAGCCACCAGGGAAGCCCCCAAGGAACTCATGGTTTATTCCATAGCTGTTCCGTGAACCCACACAAGCCCCCTTCTTGGGTGTGCCCGAGGGCCTGGCTGGTGCTCTCCATGCCCTCTGGTAGGCAGTGGCACAGGGGGTGGGGGTGAGGGTAAGAGCACCCACTTGTTGCTTTGAACGCTTCCAACATGCTGAACACAAACACAGAATCTAAGAATGGGTTCTTATCACCACCTTGTCACTGATACGGAGATTGAGATTCAGAAAGGCGAAGGAACCCTGGAACCCTGGGCCTGTCTGGCAGCCAGATGGTGGCTCTCAACCTTCCTTCCCTGTGTGCCCTGTCAGTGGGTCAGGAATGGGGCCCCTCTCGCAGGTCAGTCTACCCGTCGGTAAGGTAAGGGGCTGGGTGCTCTGCTTCTCAAGGGCTCCCCTTCTAAGAAGGCTATGAAGAGGATGCCCCAAGATGCCTCTCCTGGGCCAGCTGGCAGTGGTGTGGCCACAGGAACAGTCGGCTGTGGTGACCGCACCGGTTGGGTATGTGTCCTACTAGGGACAGGAGCTGGGCGATGATGACTCAGATTTGAAGACCCCTCTCCACTGCTCTGTATGACTCGGTTCACGCCCTGAGTCAGCTGAGCCTGTACTGGGGTGTGTCCTTACCCTTGGAGGCCTGGGAGAGGGAGGGTGAGTCACTCAGCCCATTCCCGTGGCAGGAGTGTCCCTCAGCGCTGCCAGGCCGTCACCCTGGCTGCCCACAGGGCGGGGCCTTCCTCCGCCTTCTGCTTCTTCCTCCCTCTTCTGCTTCTTCCTCACTACCGTGGCTCCAGAGACTTCTCCCTGGAGCCAGGGGTCAGGTGTCGAAGGCCTGGAGCCTCCTAACCCAACCGGAGCAGCAGAGAGAAAGGGGCCAGGCGCCAAGCGAGGCTGGAAGCCTGGGCAGCCGGTTTCCCTGTCTCCCCGGGGAGGAACCTGGCTGCTGGTGCTCACCCAGGCCTGTGTGGGGAGCTGCAGGGACGCGGATGAAGCCAAGGGAAGCGGGAGAGATGCAGAGCAGATATGAGGTTGGCTTCGAGAAGAGTCAGTCTGGGGGTGGAACTAGAAGGCTCCCGGGGGTCTGAGCACCACGCCTCTGGGGGTGGTGCCGTCTTGCCTCCCACCCCCCACCCCCCACTTTGTGTTCCTTTATCATCTTCGTCCTCCAGGGGAGAGACCAGCTGTCATTCTTCTGAGGGCTCGGGTGTGCTGGGGCCCTTCTCCAGAGCCGAGCACAGGCATGGCCAGCTGGGGCCTCTACAGGGGTTGCTTGGGCATGGCCTCAGCCACCCTCTCCACACCCGCCAGTCCTCTGTAGTCCTGTGCGGGCTCTGTGGGCACCGCTGGTCAGCTGGGGGCACGGACTTTGTGGCCATGGTGAGGTCTCTTCATGAGGAGGGACCATTGAAGAGACCCCTCCTTTTTTTTTTTAATTTATTTTTTATTGAGAGAGAATTGCTTTACAGAAATTTGCTGTTTTCTGTCAAACCTCAACATGAATCAGCCATAGGTAGAAGAGACCTTTTTTAGGTTAAACTAAAACACATTTGCTAAGAATTTTCCTGTCTTAGGATGAAGATGTCTTATTTTTATGCTATCACAGAAGAAACAGAACCAGGCTAACGTTTCACCAGTTATGTAGCTGATTTTGACAGAAAAATCCTCTTTTCCTCTAAGAAGTTAGATAAGAGAAGCCAGACCCTCTGAGTATGTGCTCGGGCTCGCAAGACACCTGTGTGGCTTCTCCTCACCCGCTGTGGGAAGGCTGTGGGCCGGATGCTGGGGTCTGCCACCTCCTGGGGCAGAGGGAGCTCTGACCCTGCCACTTACACACTGCGTAACCTCTAGGAGCGGAAGGAGATTCTAGCTTTTTCTGGGCCTCTTTCCCTACCTATAAAACAGGTGCCCATAGTCTCAGACCTGCCTGCTCCCCTCCCCTCAGTACCATAGGAGAGGAGACTGCAGGCCCATTTCACAGATGAGGAGCTGGGATTCAGGTCATTAAGGTCAAGGTCACTACATACTTTGCAGAAGGGGACATTGCTTGAATGGAGGCATGAAGGAGTCCAGGATATAAAAGTATCTGCCACCTGGGAGAGTGGGAATGTGCCCCTACCTCCAGTCTGCCCAAGCTGAGGGCCAGGTCAATCCCCTGGTTTAGGTCCCTAGCACTCAGCTGTGGTTCCCATGCCCCAGGGTCCCTTCCCTGAGATCAGCCCTGATCTTCCCACACCCTGGAGAATCTGCCCCTCCTCACCAAGTCTTTCACAGCAACACGGTATCCACAGACTTTTTTTTTAACCTGGACCATTTTTAAAGTCTTTTTTGAATTTGTTATAATATTGCTTCTGTTTTATACTTTGGTTTTTTGGCTGCGAGATATGTGAGATCTTAGCCCAACCAGGTATGGAGCCCGTACCATACCTCTGGATTGGAAAGGCTTAACCACTGGACCACCAGGGAAGTCCCAATATCCATAGACTTTTGACTCTTAGTCTACTTCTGCACAGTCTGGTCCTGCCCCTCTCAGGATCTGTTTCCTGTGACCTGCTGGACTGGAGGGGATCAGCCTCTCTGGGTCCTAGAGGCTGTACCTGAATTGCCCCCAATTCTGGTGACCAGGGAGGTGAAGAGCATGAGGCCACATCAGAGCGAGACCCAGGGGGAGTTCTGAAGCCAAGCAAACCTCAAAGCCCATTTCTACTCTGTGCACTTGGCGCTGTGCTTGTCTGAGCCCTCTGTGTGTTCTCAATAAGTACTGTCAGTGTCCCCATTTTCCAGATTGGTTCAGTGTGGATCGGATGGAACTGGCCCCTGCATCCAGCATGCAGGTCTGTCTGACCCAGAGCCCAGTGGGACCTGCACCTGCTCCAGCTAGCACCTGTGTTCCCACTGGTTCTCCCCCTCCCTGGGAGCCTGGCTTAGCTTCCTCTTTCCAGAAGCGTTCTTCCCCTACCCCAACCCTCACCTAACCTGGCACTTCTACCTTCGTTTCTAGGTTTTCTGGGGCTGGTAGGAGGCAGACAAACTGAGGCCACCAAAATTTAGCAAGTTGAAGGAGTCTTGTGTTCTTTAGGGTTTTTTTTCTTTTTAATTGTTTTATTTATTTCTTCTTGGCGGTGCTGGGTCTTCACTGCTGCCCAGGCTGTCTCTAGTTGCGACGCGCGGGCTTCCATTGCAGCGGCGTCTCTTGTTGCGGAGCAGCGGCTCTAGAGTACAAGGCTTCAGCAGTTGTGCACGGGCTCCGTTGCACCACGGTATGCGGGATCTCCCCAGGTCAGGGTTTGAAGCCGTGTCTCCTGCATTGGCAGGTGGATTCTTTACCACTGAGCCACCATGGAAGCCCCCTGAGATTTGACAATTTCAAAATGTGTGTTGGCTCTCCTGCTGGCAGAGCTTCCCAGGCAGATACTGGGCTCAGAGCCCCAGCCATTCCCACCTCCCAGGACTCTGGTGGCCGGTGATTAGGGAGGCTCCAAGCCAGTCAAGCCACTTTCCTCTCATTCCCGGCCATCAGATACCCCAGCCTTGGCCTGGTTTGGGAGCAGCTTTTTGGGGGCCCTCCTTGTTCCTGGTTCTGCTGTGCCAGGTTCTAAATCTGGAAGGAAAGAAAAAGGGAGGAGAAGGATCCAAGCCCAGTTCCTTAGTGCCTACATCCTCATCAAGCATCCTAACCAGCACTAACTTATCCATAGACCCCCAGGTCCTGGGGGACAGTCTGTGGCAGCATTCCCAACTTCAGCTCCAGGCCTGGCCCCCAGGCAGGACCAGTAAATGTTCGTAGGGGTCAGGAAGAGATCTGTAAAATGGGCAGTCCTCCCTGGGCATGAGGGTTGACTCCTGGTTCCCAAAGGACTCCTGGACTCAGAGGTGGCCCTGTGTGACACTTGTGACCCAGAGAAGCTATAAAACCTTCCTGAGCCTCTGTCTCCTCAGTTGAGAATGATGGTCAGTGGTGTCCTTGTTGAAGGATAAAAGCTCAGGTGTGCGTAAAGTGCCTGGTACCCACAAGGTGCTGTGTGAACTACTGGGGCTGTTAACAATCATTAAATGGCAGAGCCTGGTCTAGCCCCAGGGTTGTGGGGCTGAGCTCCATGCATAAGAGGAGCGCGGCAGCTGCCTGCCTTGTCCTCACTGCCTAGAAGCCAATGGGTCTGGGTCTAAGTTTTGTTTTTTTTTTCCAAAAAATTTCTGGATAATTTTGATATGCATCTGGATTTTAAAAAGTGATTACAGATTTTTCTATTAAATCATAGGTTTGGCGATATAGAGTTCTATTATTCTTGCGTTGTGGGTCCCAGTTTTGACTTTCATGACCCAGTGCTGTGACTCTGGGCAGGTCACTTCACCTCTCAGAGTCACGGCTTCCCCACAGGAAAAGGACGATGCTGGTTCTCCTTAGCAGATGGTGAGTCCTGAATGAGGTGGTGTCTGTGAACAAGCACCGAAGCCAACGCAGCACTGGCCGAGCACCAGGGAGGGACGGTTGTTGCAAAGGGGGTGTAACTCCGTTAGTCATCCGTTGTTCAGACGGGGCCCAGGCATCTGGGGTCAGGAGCGTCATGCGAGCCGACCTCCCTGGAACTCAGCCGCTCAGGAGGACAGGATACAGCCAGAACTTAATGAAGCGAGGTCTCATCTGGCGTGGGGCCAACTCATCCATAGCTGCAAAATCGGTTCCATTAGTTCCCTTAATGAGCTACGAAAGCCGGGGAAATGAGTGCGTGAGAGAGTAATGGCACATGTCTGAGGCTCTAATTTGAGACCGTGGCTAAAAAGTCAGATTTGATGTGACCAACAATTCTCTAATAGCACTGGTGCCCTTGTGGGGAAGGAGAGGGTGAAGCCGGTGAGGAAGGGACGAGTCTGGCTCTATAAAGAAAATTGTTGTTGTTATTTAGTGGCTCAGTCGTGTCTGACTCTTTTGTGACCCCATAGACTATAGCCTGCCAGGCTTCTTTGTCCATGGGATTTCCCGGGCAAGAATACTGGAGTGGGTTGCCATTCCCTCCTCCAGGGGTGCATGACAACTCAGGGATGGAACCCACATCTCCTACGTAGGCAGGTGGATTCTTTACCATCTGAGCCCCCTGGGAAGCCCTTATAAGGAAGATACTGAGACCTTAAGAAGGAAATTCCTGCTTAGAACCCTGAACTTGAGGTCAGTTTACACCATCCCATCCGAGGCTATTCTAAGTCAGCAAAGCAGCCAGCACGGGTCCCATGAGCTGGCCAGGGGCTGGAATGCCATGCCTGCTGCTGACGGCACAGGGCGGGTGGTCTCAACATCTGGCTCTGAAATGTATCCTGCTCTTCCAGTGGTGTCTCATAAACTTAGATATATCCCCATGGGAAAATAATCCCGAATAATTACAGAGCTTGGAGCCGGACGGGACCTCAGATATGGTTGAGTTGAAAACTCTTACCAAGAGGGGGTTTAGTAAGTCCAAAGTGCTTTTTCTCACCTGTAACCTCCCTCTGTAGAGAATTGGGGTTCTCCACGGTGGAAAAAAATGTCGCAAACCTAGATTTCCCCATAACATTCTGTGCAGACCCACTGCCTGAGTGTTTGACACCTAGCCTGTGTATTATGGTGTAATCAACAACCCAGAGATGCCACTCCTGAGAATTCCAGCCTACCCCTGCCTGAGGCTGGGCTGAGACCCCAGCGTGGGAAAGATGGTGTTGGGGGAACTCAGCAATCCTTCCTGCCTCTCTCTCCTCTGGCACCAAACAAAGCTGGAATTTCAAGAAAGTGGAAATCATGGGAATTTGCTGACCCACAGATCAGTGAAAGGAAGTAGATCTCCGGCCTCTGGGAGGTTCGGGCTGTGGGCCGTCCTGAAATCCAGAGTTCATATTTCTTAATTTGCTGCTGTCTCACTGATGGGAGAGATTATAAACCAGCTATCTTCCCCGGAAGGAGTGGGTGTTCCGGCAGAGGCCCCAGCAGCTTGGCCAAGGCTGTAGGTTAATTGGCTGGGAGTGTGGAGGTTGGGGTGAGGTGGGAGAGGCTGCTTGTCCAGCCTGGGGCCTTGGGGCGTCCTGTGTGTGTGTGTGTGTGTGTGTGTGTGTGTGAGAGAGAGAGAGAGAGAGGGCGATACTGTGAACATTTTTACTAGAGAAGAGCCTGTCCAAGGGGGAACTGGCTATGTGAAGGGGCATGTGGGTCTGGGAAGGTAGCCTTTCCTGGGCTGGGAGATGGCTGAAGAAGGGTGATGGGGGCTGGTCCCTAGGCTGTGTCTTACAGAGTCACTACAGACACCCTAGATCTGTCTGATGCTCTGGGAAGGCAGACAGAGTGCTTTCACAGCTCTGGGCAACATGAAGTGGAGGGTCCTGCAGTGGAGATAGGATCTCAGTGGGAGAGGAGGTCTGAGCAGAAGGGTCTAGGCTTGGTCACCTCCCCAGGCAAGACTGTCACAGGTTGAGTTGTGGCAGCAAGACCCCAGTATTTCTTGGGCACCTCTCTGTGCCTAGTTCTCTGCTTGACACTTCAGAAAAATAGAAAATATTCAGAAAAACAGACAAATAAGTGGACAGATTGTTGTTGTTTAGTCACTAAGTTGTGTCCAGCTCTTTTGCGACCCCATGGACTGTAGCCCAGCAGGCTCCTCTGCCCATGGGATTTTCCAGGCAAGGATACTGGAGTGGGGTGCCATTGCCTTCTCCAGGGGATCTTCCCGACCCAAGAATGGAGCCCACATCTCCTGCACTGGTAGGCAGATTCTTTAGCACTGAGCCACTTGGGAAGCCCAAATGGGCAGATCGATGGGCCTTATTTTCAAAGTTAATATCATAGAGTTCAGAGGCACACACATACCTTGGCCCACACACACTGACACACATTTCTCATACCCATACTACCTACCCCCATACACACCCTTGCGCATACCATGCCCTTGCATGCATGTACTCATGTGTCCAGGTACCCATGTTTCCAAGCATGTGAACACACTTACACACACACTCCTCTGCTCGTGTGCACACCATGCCCCATGTGCACATTTATTTTGGAGCAAGATTCCTGAGTCTTGCAAGCAGTAGTTAGTTTGAGCACTGCCTCTCTGACTTGGAGCCACTCTGGCCTCTCATCCCCTCTCTGGGAGGGGTTGTCTGGATGCTCTGTGTGGAGTCCTGCTCTCCTCCGGCCCAGCCTCACCTTACTCCATCCTAGCAGCCCCAGGGCAGTGACTTCACCCTCCAGAGCCTCTTTGCCTCAGTCTGCAAACTGGGGCTGTTGGTTCCCGCCCTGCTTGCCTCACAGGGTGGCACCGAGCATTCCCATGAGATAAAGGAAAAGAGTGTTTTGTAAACTGTAAATTGTTTTCCAAACAGTCAATTGCTGCAGTTGTTTTCCCAGCTCCTGAACTCAAGAATCCCTCCACCTGCAGTAAACCCTGTGCTTGGGTGGGAAGAGACGCTGTGTGGAGGTAGTGGAGCGGTCTGGCCGATTCTGAGGCTCCATTACACCTGGAGAGCCAGAGGGGCATGGGTAGCTGTGTCTCTGGGAAGCAGGCTCCTCTGCCCCTCAAGCTGTGAGGGAGTCTGCAGTCTGGTGGGGTTGGTCAGCATCTCGGCCATCTGACTGCGGGCTCTGGGGGTTGAGGAGAAATGGCAAAGGAGAGTAAGGCGAGAAGGGAGAAATGGAAACCACTTCAGCAGAGTCTGTAACTAGAGCATTGTCATTTAATCAAGGAAGTGTCATCTCAGATTCAGTACTTACCTGGCATCAGTGGGCGGGGGGGCACACCTCCAGCACAGCTGGGAGCCGTCCCAGAGGAAGAAGCCAGGGTTCTGTCCCACAGGTGTGTGGAGGATCCTGTTGGGTGCTAGCTGGAATCATGGAGCAGCTCAGGAGACGTCACAGACCCTCCCAACTGTGGCGTACCCCTTGGGGGGCTTGGGGGCATCGGGTGGGAGTGAGGCCAAGATGTTCATCTGTTGGGCACCCCATCTTCTTTTCTTCCCAGCTGTGACTGGGGACCAGGATACTGGGTGGCCTCCAGCAGTTTCAGACATTAGGATATGGGGGTCAGTGGAGACCCAGAGGCTGCTCCGTGAGCACAGCGATGTTGGAAAGGGGCTGTAGTAGGTACTTTGAGGAGCCCCTGACCAGAGGTCCCCCCTGTGGTTCCCATCCTTCCAGTGTTGCCCGAACCCTGCACCTTAACACCAGGGAGACAGAGGCACAGAGAGGCAGAAGACCAGCCCCAGGTCACGCCGAGGATAGGAGCAGAGCCCAGGCCTCCTGTCTTAGCCCTGTGCTCTTTTCCATGCCTGGGAAGACAGGGCTTTTGCTTGAGGACCCCTTTTATGAAGGATAGGGACCCCTCAGGTACTTGCATGAATGAAGCCTACTTGTAGCCATGGGCTTGCGGGCTGGAGGAGTCAGGATGGGCTTTTCCTAGAAAAGGAGGTAAAGTCTGGTTCACCAGAGAGGGCAGGTGAGTACCGCAGGGAGGAAGTTGGGCCAGGTTGTCATGTCTGATTTGTTGAGCCTTCCTGGGTCCTCCCTCAGTTTCTTCTTCTTCTCTCCTCATGGTGGGTTATGAGAGTTTCTTCCCTTCCCCCTCCCTTTATAGGTTTGTTCATTGAATCCCCAAGTATTATCCAAGCCCGTGCTCTGTGTCAGCACTGGAACCCAGACTGGCCCTGCCCGTGGGGGCCCACAGTCTGAAGCCGGAGACGACCCGGTGCCGGCCTGACTGGGGAAACGGCCACATGATCTGGGGCCAGTTTCTCACCTCTCTCTGCCTCTGCGGTGGTAGTAAAGTCCCTTCCTCCTAATATTTGTAAAAGGCTCAGAACAGAGCCAGGCATATTGAAAGTGTATTGTCTATATGTGTATGTGTGTGTTTATAGAGTTATCAAAGGAGCAGGCTAATTGTAGGTCATGAGTAAGTGATGTACAGGAGGGAGGAGAAAAGGGCGATGATGCAGGAGCTTTCTGGGGAGCGGGCAATGTTTTCTTAAGATTAAAAAAAAAATCTATATTTATTATTTATTTATTTGGTTGCACTGGGTCTTAGTTGTGGTGTGTGGGATCTAGTCCCCTGACCAGGGCTCAAACCCATCATCCCATCCTTTGTTTGTTCCAGAGCGCAGTGTTTTCTGCCAGGCCCCAGCGGGGGACTCCCAGGTTAACCCCACTTGCCTCTGCCTTCATGCTCCCTCCAGCCTGGTGGAGGTGCAGAGGCAAAAACCACTGAGGGAGGTGCTGGGAGGACCTCTGAGAGCAGGAGGCATCTGAACCGAGCCCAGAACATTCCTCAACAAGGGAGAGCTGGCCCGGTGGAGAAGGAGATGGAGCGGGAGAGCACGGGCTGTGGGCGGAGCGCAAGGCTCGTTTGGGGCCAGTGCGTCCGGGGTTCCGACCTGAGCCAGGTGTTCTGGGCCCAGGGCAGCAGAAAGGGAGCCGGGAGAGAAGGCGAGCTCTGGATGCCAGGGAAGAAGGTGGCCTTTATCTGGAGCATGAGGGCTGGGGATTTAAAGAGTGAGGGTGGGGACAGGTGGAGAAGAGCCAGAGAGGAGGAGGCGGGACTGAGGACCCCAGAGAAAACCTATCAGCTGTGGGCTGGGTCTTTGAGGAGAGGAGAGAGAGGACCCTGGTACAGGGGTCGGGGTACCAGAAGCAGGACAGAGTGAGGGTCCAGGAACCCTCCTGGAGGCCCTGCCAGGACATGGTCAGGTCGGCTAGGGAAGAGGTGGCAGGGGGCAGGGAGAAGTGTTGGGAGGCCAAGCAGAGACGAGGTGCAGAGAGGACAGAGCAGGGAGGGAGAATGGTGCATCTCTGATCCTGTGGTTGGAGTCTGAGGCGCCTCAGGACGCAGCGGGGGCAGGGGAGCCGATGTGACCAAGCCTCTTTCTCCCAGTGCTGTTAAGGAAGAAGCTGGTGCATGGGCGCTGTGTGGGCAGGGAACAGGGGAGGCAAAGGCAGCACGAGCAAGGGATCCATGGTTTCCAGGTCTGCCTACAGCCGCCTCTGTGTGCCCCATTCTGGACTGTTAGCGGAGCAGGAGCCCCCAGGCTGCTGGAGGGGCTTGCCCACCTCCTTGCACTCCACACTAGGGTCACAGGGAACAGCTCCCCAGACCAGCGGCAGACAGATGCAGAGACCCACTGTCTTCCTCTCCACCCCAGTTGATCTTTGCCTGGATAGCTTGGTCCCAGAGGCTGCCCCGCACATGCCCTAGGGGAGGGGAGACCATCCTGCCCAGGAAGAAAGCAGGGCCCATGGTGGCCCAGCGTCCTGTGGGTACTGAGCCAGACGGAGCTGGTCTCAGCCTGTCTTGGTTTGCAGCCTCGCTCTTCAGCCCTGTTCGACCAGGAAGCAGATATGAGCAGCCTTACCGGGGGATGCCTCATCCCTGTTCTCCCCATTCTGGGCCACCTCCCCCAGAAGGCTGACTTCTCCACCCCCTCCACCTCTGAACATGACCATTTCAAGGTCTTGCTCATTCCCGGTGATTGGCCTTAAGGTTGGCAGCCACTGTGTGGGGCTGAGTTAACCCAAGCAAAGATCCCGACGCCCACCCACCTGCTGCCTGCTTCGCTATGATGCATCCTGTGGGGATGACTGTTATTACTCCATTTTACGGAGTTGTGGGCTGTGGCTTGGAGCTGTGAATGTTCGCTTGAGGTCACACTGAGTCATGGAGGAATTTAACCCCAAGGCCGGAAACCTCACCCCACCAAGGAGTCACCCCCATTGAGCAGGGTCCTCCTTCCCGCCAGCCTCTACCTCTGGCCCACAACCCTCGTGTCATCCCACTGGAAACGAGGCTCTGGGGACGTGTGGCTCCTGGCACAGGGTCTCACAACTGATGTGTGATTTGACTACAAAATCCTCTCAATTTCCATCTCAGTTGCTGCCCCTTGGGAAAGGAGGCAGGGGCTTCTCTGGCCTCTGAGCCCTTCCAAGCTTTCAGCTACCTCCCAGGCCTTCCCGAGCTACGAGCTAAGCTTGCTTGAAGCTGGCCCTCAGCCAAGTGCAGGGGCTCATCAGACCATGCATCCAACCTGGACTGGAATCCTCCTTTTGCCCATCATCAGCTGGGTGACCTCAGGCAGATCACAGGCTTCTCTGAGCCTCCGTGTCCTTGTCTGCCAAGTGAGGGCAGTGGCGCTGTCTGGGTGGCTCCTGGGGAAGTGGATTCTGGGCCTGACACTGTCTGTGCCTCCCTGCCCTCAGCTCCTGTACGACAGCCCCAAGGCCCGGCAGGAGGTGGACCACCACTGGCAGGCCTCAGGTGGCCCCCACATCGTGCGCATCCTGGATGTTTATGAGAATATGCATCACAGCAAACGCTGTCTCCTCATCGTCATGGAATGGTATGCCGGCCCACCCTCCCTCAGCATCTCATTGGTACCTCTGTGCCCTCCCCAACTCCCGCCATTCTTTAGAGGTCTCTGTTCTTCAGATAGCAGCCCCAGGAGGGCCCCCCAGCCCCTGAAGGGTGATGGACCTGGGCAGCCGGCCCCAAGGGCACTCCTGCATGGGTGGAATCCTCAGTGGCTGTAATATGGCTTCCCTGGGTGTGAGTCCCACTTGGTGAGGAGGGGCTGTCGGAGAAGGCCACCAAGCCCTGAGTGTGGCTGGGATGGGGGAAGAGTGGGATATGTGCTGTCCCCTCGGCTTTCTCCTCGCCTGGATTTGCGCTCCCGTGGCTCACCCCTGCCCCCCACCCCCGATGCTGGGTGATCCTGGCCTGGATCCACGAACCAGCAGCCTCCTCTATCCTAGGCTTCTCCCGTGAACAGCCCTAACCTTCAGCCCTAACCTTCTCAGAACCTGGGCCCTGGGTCTTGGCCTCCAGCTCCTCCCTGTCTGCCTTTCAAGTTCCCCCTCACCCCATAGGGTAGCAGCTCTTGGGTCAGAGTTGGGGTTCAGATCCTGACTCTGTCACTCACTAGCTGTGTGACCTTGGGCAGGCCTCTCACCTCTCTGGATCGCTGTAACTTCCATGTAGAGTGTGAAGGGAGATCTTAGTGCGGCATTCACCCTGTTCATTCTAAGTGCTCTAAGTACTGCCGAATCAGTCTTCCCAACTCTGTGAGGCTGGTGCGCTAATCCCTGTTTTACAGAAGAGGAAGCTGAGGCACAGAAAGGTGAAGGGACCCACCCAGGATCACATAGCAGTGCCACAAAGGGTTTGCCCAGGGCATGGCACACAGTGTGTGCTCAGAAGACAGTGGTCATGAGGATGATAACTGACATCTCATTCCTCACTTGGGTAAACTTGGATAAAAGTGGGGCTGCCAGATCAAGACAGTGTCCCTGGGAACATAGATGCTCCCTGGGGAAGATCCTCCCCTAGTTCGAAGAGTTGAGTTCAACCCACCCAAGCCAACAGCCTACCATGCACCAGGCTCTTCAAGACACAGTGAGGCTGACAGTGGCCATTCCCCAGGGGAAGAGCAGCAGGGCTGGAGGTCTGGGCCCGTGACGCGGGGCAGGGGCAGGTCGACCCCTGATCCTCCCCCTCTGTCCCTGCTTTCTCTGGCAGCATGGAAGGTGGTGAATTGTTCAGCAGGATTCAGGAGCGTGGCGACCAGGCTTTCACTGAAAGAGGTATGTATGTGCCACTGCACAGGGAGTTTGGGCCGAGATGGGGCACACAGAGTTTCTCTGTGACGCTGGGCAAGGCCCTGTCCCTCTCTGTGCCTCAGTTTCCCCACTTGAACAAGGGTAGGGGGAGATGTTCTTCCCCCAAGGGGTTCTGTGAGTCTGTGGCAGCTTGTCAGAGATGGACTCCCCATGGGCCTAGGATGGAGGCCTCAATGCTTCTTGGTGCCAGCCAGCAGCTGAGCTGGGGGCATCTCCAGAAGAAACTAGGGGGACCAGTGTTGGGCTCTGAGGTGGGGTCCCGGGTGGCAGGAGTGCACCATCTTGTGCTCTCCCAAGAGGGGTGATGGGGAGGGGGCCCCTGGGCTGCCTGACCCTCGAGAGGCATCCGTGGCCCCCTCCTCTGTCCATGTCTGCAGAAGCCGCAGAGATCATGCGGGATATTGGCACTGCCATCCAGTTTCTGCACAGCCGGAACATCGCCCACCGAGATGTCAAGGTGAGGCTCCAGGACCCATGTTGGGGGACCAGGACAAAGAGTGCCATCCACAAACCCCAGAAGTCCCAGCATCCACTGGATGGAGGCCACGTTCCTTGCTTGGCATTCCAGGCCTCTCCCCGCGGCCCATACTGCATGGCTCAGCCTCTCCTCCCACAGTCCCAGCGTGTTCACTGTGCTCTAGCCAGATAGGCCTCCTTGTTTCCTTCAAGCGTATATAATCCCAGTAGGCATAAGAATAAACTAGTGCCCACCTTGAGCCACTGGGTCCTGAGAAGCATCTCGTTTAATCCTCACCCAGCCCTGTGAGAGGGTGCCATTACCCATTTGACAGATGAGGAAACCGAGGCTCAGAGAGCGATTGTCTTGCTCAAGCCTCTGCAGATGCTGCACTGTCGTCTTGCTCAAGGCTCTGCAGGTGCCTCCCTGGGGATTCATGCATTCATTTGTTCACTCAGCAAGAATTTTGTGAAGACAGTGTGCCAGGCTTCGGTGACAGGGCTGCCCAACACTGCTGGGAGCTTGTGTGAAGTAACAGCCATAGTTCCCTTAGGCAGAGCCCTCTGATGGCAGCATTTTAGGGGAAGGAGGCCCTTTGCTGGCCACTGGACAAAGGAGCGGAGGTGATCCTAGTGGCTGGACCTGCTTGTCCCTCCAGTGGACGGGCTTGAGAATGTTCTCTCCAAATTTCCTGTCCAGGGAGGACTGGATCTTACAGGTGATTAGGATCAGATGGAAGAAATGCAAACCAAGGCTTCACATGCACACACACACTCACCTGCCTGTGCCAGCCACTGTCAGAGCAGAATTACAACTCCTGGGCCCTCGGCCTCCCACCTAGACCCTGACTGTCCCGCCCCCCAGACTTATTTCCTCCTAAGACCGGGCAGAGGAGACCCGAAGGTCCAGCCGCTGTATCAGATTCTTCCTCTGGCTGAGTATCACCAACTCGTGCGATTACCCTTTGATTTTGGATACACATGGAGCCACAACAGTCTCACCTTCTGAACCATTGCTTTATTTTGGCCCTGGCCTCCTTTTTTTTCCCTTAAGTGGAGAAAAGCCTTCTATGCAGAAGATTCCTATAGAAAAACTGCTTCCCTGTTTTTCACCCCAGTCCAAGTTTGGATCATCTCAAATAGAACCTGAGAAATAGCTTTCACTGGCTCCAAACTGAAATTCCATGTGCCACCCCATCCCTCTGCCCCAGCTCTGCTGCTTCTCTCCGTGGGCCTAGGTCCTACCCATTCATTAGGAAGCAGCTTGAGGGCTGCCTCCTCCATGCAGACCTCCCCACTGCCTTCATCCCTCAGACCCTCTGTGCCCTACAACCAGGAAGACTGGCCTCTGTGCAGCTCCCAGGGCTGAGTTCCCCGAGCAACGTCAGGTAGGGGCCTGTCATGCAGGCTCGTTCTGGGCTGGGTACAGGATGTGTGCTTAGCAGCACTGGCTCATGAGCAGCCCCCCATTTCCCTGGAACCCTCATTTTGGCATCTCATGGCAGCATCACCGACTGAAGCTCAGAAGTTCCTGCCCCTGGGCTCTCTGTGGCACTCAGTTATCCCCAGGCTTGGTGGAACCACTGCCTTAGTTTCCCCCCTGTGAAACAAGGTGTCACCTCTCAGCTACGTTAGTCTCCACCTTTGGCCCACGTCATTGGCGGCCAAGACCCAGGTCTTTTTTAGTGAGATGGATCCGGCTCCTCCTGCCTCAATCTGGATGAGGGAGGGAGGAAGGAAATCTGACTGCAGATCACCGTGGAAATCTGCCCCCACCTGGTGCCTGAGTCCAGACTAACGTTTTCTCTCCCTGGCCCAGCCTGAAAACCTGCTCTACACGTCCAAGGATAAAGATGCGGTGCTGAAGCTCACGGACTTTGGCTTTGCCAAAGAGACCACCCAGAATGCCCTGCAAACTCCATGTTACACTCCCTACTATGTGGGTGAGTCCCTGGGATGTGGCCGGTACCTCTTTATTGCACCCCGCCCCCCACCCCCACCCCACTGTGGTCTGGGGCAGCTTGTGGGACACAGAAGCCAAAGAGTTAAAGCGCTGTGAGGAGGGAGGGGAGGGTTCTGTCTGTGTGGAGGTGGCAGCTGGGGGGCCGGAGGCTGCAAAAATATTCTCCCAAACTTCAGTTTTTGCTCTTGAAAATAGATCCAGGAAAATTCTGGCTCTGGCCTGTGAGCTGAATGACATCACAGTGGCTCTAAATATATATGTGATAAAAGGCTGCCGTCGGCTTGGGATGGAGCCCAAGTGCGGTTGTTTTTCTCCGGTTTTTATCTTCCTGGGAG
Organism: Ovis canadensis; assembly: GCF_042477335.2. Classification (NCBI taxonomy): domain Eukaryota; kingdom Metazoa; phylum Chordata; class Mammalia; order Artiodactyla; family Bovidae; genus Ovis; species Ovis canadensis. The sequence continues at coordinate 64,363,918 of NC_091263.1, read as the reverse complement.
TCATATTCAGAAAGTGGGCAGGCGCGTCCTCCTACACGAGAGGGAAGCAAGGGGCCAGCCACCTGTGTTTTGGGAAAGCGTCCCTTAGGTGAGGGCCAGGATGGGCCCCGGGGCTTCACACACACTCATGCTTCCTGGAAAAGCTCCCTGCTCCCCTGTGAGCAGGTAACCCCTAGACCTGGAGAAGCCACCCCCACCACCCCGGAAAGTGCCCCTTCCTGGAGAGTGGGGTGATGACTTGTTTACAGACAGTTCTTCTCCCTCAGGATAAGCCTTCCAAGAGCTGTTGAAGGGGTGGGAAGCCCCCCGAGACAGCTGGAATGGCACTCTGTTTACCACGATGTGTTTTGTAGTATTTTGACTTAGTAATCTCCTGGCCTACCGATCTCATTGCATAGATGGGAAGACCAAGGCCCCATGGGATGGTCACCAGGTGAACGGTACCCAGAGCCCTGGCCATGGCCCCTCCTTGCCCATGACCTAGGCTGTCTGTTTAGGAGGCAGGGGATGCAGGGCAGCTGCTGGGCTGGGGCCCTCTCCACTATGGCAGGACCCCACCCAACCCCTGACTGCCCTTCTCTCCTTCCACTACCGCTACTTGGGCTGAGATTGGCCCAAGGTAGCTAGGAGGTTATCATCTCTTACAGCCCAGCCTGAAAGTGGGTTTATTTTATCTAGGAGCTGTTGCTCCTCCCCCAACTTCACACACATGCTGCCTTCCCAGAAGGTGCCAGACACCAATCTGCTCTGCCCCATCCCCGGCTCGGGCACCTATTCCCACCTTGCCCAGGCTGTAGGCTCCTGCCGGTGCCCCAGGACCCTTGGCCTGAGGGTCCTCCTTTGCCCTCTGCCCTGGCAGCTCCTGAGGTCCTGGGTCCAGAGAAGTATGACAAATCATGTGACATGTGGTCCCTGGGCGTCATCATGTACATCCTGTGAGTACCTCCCTTTCCTGCACCCGCGGGCACCCTTGGAACTGCTTCTGCCCCCACCATCCAGGGTGAAGGGCTCAAGCGGGCCACTCTTCCAGCAGTCTGCTGTTCCCTTCTGGTCATGAGACACCTCTCCTTCAGGCTCCCCAGAGGCCTCCCCATGCCAAGGGCAGCTGGTGTTCCTGGAGATGAACTCCCGAGTTCATGGGGCTGATATTATTGCCCTGGTGTCTGGCTGCCTGTCTCCCAGTCAGGGTCTTGGGGAGGAGAATGGGTCTGCCCTGGTGCTGCCCCCACACCTGTGCCGAATGACCTCCGCCCTCCCCCAGCCTGTGCGGCTTCCCGCCCTTCTACTCCAACACGGGCCAGGCCATCTCCCCGGGGATGAAGAGGAGGATCCGCCTGGGCCAGTATGGCTTCCCCAGCCCTGAGTGGTCCGAGGTCTCCGAGGATGGTGAGTGACTCTCTGCCTAGCTCGCTCCACCGGACCCCAGCCGCCTTCCTTCCGGGAGAGACCACTTAGGTGTCAAACCGACCTGTGTTTAGATCCTGGCTTCCTCCACATCCCAGCCGTGTGATCCTAGGCAAGTCATCTCACCGTTTGAACGTCCTTCTCCATGTCTGCCAAATGGACCCGAAACCTGCCTCCTCAAAACTTCCCTTAATTCTTGTCCTTTGTTCATATTTTCCCGTTGGGGACCACGAACAAATCTGGCCTGTATCAGTTATTTATTGCTGCCTAACAAATTACCCCAAACACTTAGTGCCTTATAAGAAACCCTTATCAGCACACTGTTTCTGTGGGTTAGGAATTCGGGAGCACGGTGCAGAGCTGGCGGTCTCCGGGAGTGGGAACTGGCTCTGAGCAGCTCCACAGCCTCACCACTGCCCTCTCTTCCCTAGCCAAGCAGCTGATCCGCCTCCTGCTGAAGACGGACCCCACTGAGAGGCTGACCATCACACAATTCATGAACCATCCCTGGATCAACGTGAGTGCCTCCTCGTCCTTGGCAGGCCGGGTGACGAGCTTGAGCAGGGCTGCCAAAGGGGTTGATGGCTCCAGAGGCCCTGGAGTGGGCCGCAGATATGCAGTAGTGCCCTGCCTTTGCCTGTCTTTGCTCCTGGCCACATCAGGCTCCTTCACCACCCTAAGCCTCGGATTCCCCACTGGAGCCCGGAAGAAAGGGGTTGGGGTGGGGGGCAGCCGGTGCTGTCCCAGGTGCCTGCAGGGTCTGATCCACGGGCTTGGGGCTCCTTGCAGCAATCGATGGTGGTGCCCCAGACTCCACTCCACACGGCCCGAGTGCTGCAGGAGGACAGAGACCACTGGGATGAAGTCAAGGTGGGTGGACCATCTCCCCACAGGCCTCAGGGTTTTGGAAAAAGGGACTGCAGGGTGGTGACCTCCCAGAACCTGGGTCTTCGACCCCCTCTTGCCTCATGTCAGTGACCACATAGTGGTCTTTGGGCCACACTAGCCCATTCAGGGCAGTGCTCCTGACTTGCTGTCTCAGTGAAGTGGGGCTTTTGGCATAATTGCTCTTATGATCCGGAGAAGGCAATGGCACCCCACTCCAGTACTCTTGCCTGGAAAATCCCATGGATGGAGAAGCCTGGTAGGCTGCAGCCCATGGGGTTGCTGAGGGTCGGACACGACTGAGCGACTTCACTTTGACTTTTCACTTTCGTGCATTGGAGAAGGAAATGGCAACCCACTCCAGTGTTCTTGCCTGGAGAATCCCAGGGATGGGGGAGCCTGGTGGGCTGCCGTCTATGGGGTCGCACAGAGTCGGACACGACTGAAGCGACTTAGCAGCAACAGCAGCTCTTATGATCTGCAGCATCTGGGAGGGTGGTCAGCTTGCTTTTAGACTCAGCAGAGACCAGATCTGAGCCTGTGGGACAGTAGCTCAGAGCCTGGGGCAACCTGGGCACAATCTTCAGGTGCTGGTAAGCTGGGTGCACAACACGATGGTGTCCCCTGAAGGCCTTGTGGTTCTGAGTGGATGACCTTGGTCCAAGTCCCTGTCCTGCTTACCCTTGGTGTAGTCCCAAGGAGTCACCACACTTCCTGTGCCTTGTCAGGTAAGCTCAGTCTTCACCACGGAGGACTGGAGTAAGGACTGTGTGAGGCAAAGCGATGGGCCCAGAGCTGGGTACATGGGGGCACTCGGGCGGCAAAGGTGTTCACTGCTGTCACTGACACTGTTAAGGGGCCGCTCAGGCAGGAGGTGATGTCTCTTGAGGTCAGTAGAGCTGCTCTTCCCCCATCCCCATCCCCAGGAGGAAATGACCAGTGCTTTGGCAACCATGCGGGTGGACTACGACCAGGTGAAGATCAAGGACCTGAAGACCTCTAACAACCGGCTCCTCAACAAGCGGAGGAAGAAGCAGGCGGGCAGCTCCTCGGGCTCCCAGGGCTGCAACAATCAGTAGCTCCTGCGACCTTGGGGGAGCCAGAGGACACACTGGAGTGGCCTGAAGCCCTGACCTGGAGGGCTCAGGGTCCTGTTGTTTTAACAAAAGAGTTGTTTGTGTTGTGTTGTAATTTGTCACTTGGAACTTCGGGATGGGGGAACATGACCCCAAGTCCTTCAGAATCTCATCCCAGGGTCAGGCCCTAGAGAAGGGCCAAAACCTGGGCTCTGGGGAGCCACGTGCTGCAGCTCCAGTGCCTTTGATCACGGAGGCCTGAATGCCCTGTGGCTGCATCCCGCTCAGGGCCTGGCCTTAGGGTTCTAGGCCCCTCGGCTTCGGGGTTGGGCTTCCCTCCTTCTGTGAAAACAGCTCCCCAGAGGGTGGGCAGATGGGCCTGGCCTTGGGAAAGGCATCCGGCCACTGGTTGTCATGGCAACCAGGGACAGAGTTGCCAGTCTCGAATGCTGAGTGAGTGAGCAAGGGAGGGAGGGGGGCAGTCGAGGGTCTGCCTGCCTGCCTGCCTTCTTGGGGAGGCTGCTCTCCTTCTGCCACTCACCCCTCTCACACTCCCCCCACCCCTCCATCTTTGGTGTCCCTGAAGGGTCAGGGTCAGTCTGCCTGGCTCCCTGGGTGGTCCAGCGCTGTGTTGCTGCAACCCCATCCCACAGGGCCCTTGGAAGTCTCCTTCCACAGAGTGCCTGAGCCCAGCCATCCTGTTACGACACCCCCCCACCCCCACCCAGAGTGGCCTCTCATCTCAGTGAGGGGTTTAGGGGGACAGGTATTTTTAACCCTTTTTTTACTTTGGAAAATGTCACTGTGACAAAAGCCAGTACAGTTACCTTGCCCCCCTGCTCATCAGATCCCAGGCAGGAAAGCCTGTCCTTAAGGGTTCGCCCCCTACTCTGTCCTGGTTGACGGCAGGGCTTGTCTCCTGGTGTACTTTTGTGAGAGTGGATGGCTGGAGGCAGGGCTCAGGGGCTCCCCCTTAATCCAGGGCCTCTTTCTGTACCTTGGGTCAGACTCGAGGTAGTGGAGGGCTGCTGCTTAGAGGCTCTGGTCCTTTCTTTTTTGCCTGAGTCGGAGCAGACAGGGCCCCTCCCTTGCTGCTCCAGGCTCACCCAGCACCACAATGCCCAGGGAGCCTCAGGATGCTGAATGCCTGATATGGGCCTGGCCAATGCCTGGCCCCCAGCCTGCTTCCTGTTTTCTCACCCTTCTCTCACTGGCTGGGAAACCCTAGACCATGTCAGGGAGGACAACACTGCTGGGTTTTATATCCAAGTATTAATAAACAGCATTTTGGCATTTTTCCCTTGTTCCTAGGTTTCTCATCTACACGAGTGAACAAAAGCAGCCCAAGGGCACGTGCTCACACCCACTGGTAATTTCACTCCTGCCGGACAGGGTGCTTCAGGCCTGGTAGACATGCCAGGCTGGCTCCAGGGCCACCCTGGCCTCACCAGGCTTGGAGAGGTCAAGGGAGCAAAGAGCTGGCAGCTGCCCCGGGTCCCCAGCTCTGTGCCTCCCAGTGCACCGTGTGGGTGACACCACCCCCGGCCCGGTGTGCACTGGCGTCTGCCCACAGTGGCCACCCCCAGCTGTGTGCCAGCCTGCTGAAGGGCGGGCAGAGCGCCTGCTGCAGCGCTGAGCTATTTTCAGAAGCTGCCAGATTTCATTTGGCAGTGAGTGTCGGGGAGGGGAGGGGGCGGGACGCTGGAGACTGTCTTTTGACTACTCCAGCAACAGAGCACCCTCCGCCCCCCGGGAGCCCTTTCGGGCAGCCCCGAGGGGGGCCCGGACTGTGGCAGATGCCCCAGCTTCTGTCCTCCCGGGCCCCCACGACCTCCTCTGGCACCCGCAGCGTTCCCTCCCCGCCTCTCTTCCCCTCAGGCTGTAGGGGAGCGCGATGAGATGTTAGAAGGCGGGACAGGCAAGTCTCCTGAGCTGAGTGCCACTTCCTGGCCTGGCAACCTTGGACAAGCCTCCCAGCTTTCCCGCCTAGATTTCCTCGACTGTGTAGTGGGGTTGTTGGTGGGGAGGCATACAGGGTATGCAGGCACATGACATATGAAGCACTCAGGGGGGTCCCTGGTGTGTGGCTGGCCCCCATTTGCCACCCTAGCATCCTTAGCTGTAACGAAGGAGAGCAGAACCTGAAGTTGCTCAAGGGAAAAGCAGTCCAGCCTCAAATCTACCTCTGAGACTTTCCGCCTAGAAATTCCACCTTTCATCATCCATAGGGCACTTACTCCCAAGGGCTTGCTCTCCAGAACAACATTGTATAGGCTTCTGGACCTTGGTTCCAGCCCTGGGCTTCAAGGAGGGTGGCCCCTCCTTCTGAGGGGCCCCTGGACTCCCCAAATGAATTCCGGGGGCCTCACAGAGCCTGTGGTTCAGACCAACCCTTGTCATGCACTTGGCTCAGTAAAATGCTGGTCAGATGCGAAGGCAGGTCAAGTCTGTCTAGTCACAAAGCTGCAGCGGTACAGACCGACTCTTTCCCTTGACTGCTCAGTGCACACTGCTGGAGATCCTGTGCTGCGTGCAAGAAAGGCAGCAGGGGAAGCTGAGGATAGTCTCAGAGAGTTTAAACACGTGAGGGAGAAGGACACAATACCTCACAAATGCATGTTGAATCATGGGCTTGATGTGACCCACAAAAGAAAGGCAAGGCTTGAGAGGAGGTGTCATTGTGCAGTTTAAATCAAAGAGGCAATTTATGTCCCAGGGTCTGGGGAGGGTGCCTGTTAGGTTGCAAGGTTGAAGGCAGAACTGCAGGGAAAACCACGACCTTAGGGACAGAGGGACTCTGTGTGGCCCTCAACTCTGCCTGTCTGTGCTTCTCCCGGGGTCTCAGTGTGCCTGTCTGTGAAATGGGAGCAGATCCTTACAATTAGCTGTTACCAGGTGAACTAAGAAGCCGAGGGGCCTCATGGTTCACATCAGCCTGTTCAGACACATGCATTCACATGGACTTCATGTGGCTTCCCTAGGAGCTTTCAATAAAGAATCGGTAAGAAGTATATTCACGTGTGTGTGTGTGTGTGTGTGTGAGAGAGAGAGAGAGCGAGAGAGAGAGATTCCTTCCCAGTGATGCTCCCCCTGACCCAGTTGACAGCAGCGTTCTCTGTCTTGCAGACCTGGTGCTGGCCTGTTTCCAGTGTCCTGGCTCATTGCTATTCCGCACCAGCCCCTCTCCGCCCTCGATTCAGCCCCTCCATTGCAGTGTCAGAACTGAGCCTCAAAAACGCAGCTTGCCGCAACCTCTGCAGGGGTCTTGATGCTTCCAGTTCTGCTAGAAGCTCTCTCTCTGGCAGACATGGGAGGGGCACAGGTCTCTGTCTCCCTCCAGACCTGGCTGTGTTGGTCTGAGCCTTTGCACCCCCAGTGGATTCTTGCAGATGCCCACAAACCCAGCAGCATAAAATCCTCTGCTTTGTCCCTCCGGACAGCCTGCACATTCACCCCTTGGAATCGAGGCCAGCAGGCAAGGAACCGTGAGGGAAGCCCCCTCCCACCCTGTTTGTAGCGTGGGGTGGGGTAATTTAGTTTAGAGCCAGGAGATCTCAGCTCCGGTTTACATGAAGCCTTGGGCAAAGCTGTTTGCTCCACTTTTTGATGTTCCCATCAATAAAATGAGACATTGATTAATCAGGGCCAACTCCTCTCTGCACCTTGGTGGACATGCTGCCACTGGTTGGTGGATTGTGAGAACGCTCTATGGTCTCAGTCAGGTAATGCACTTTGTTGAGCCTTAGTTTTCTTACCTGTTTAACGGAAGTAATCCTTATAAGGGTGGGGCAGGGCTGCAGTGGAAAGGGGAGTGTTAGTTGCTCAGTCGTGTCCAACTCTCCGACCCCATGGACTGTAGCCCGCCAGGCTCCTCTGTCTATGGGATCTTCCAGGCAAGAATACTGGAATGGGTTGCCTTGCCCCAGGGGAATCTTCCCAACCCAGGGATCAAACCCGGGTCTCCTGCATTGCAGACAGATTCTTTACCGTCTGAGCCGCTAGAGAAGCCTGGAAAAGGGAAGGGGTGGTCAAGCCCCAAGACCTTGGTCACCAATGCAGATTAAGTGTCTACTAGGTGTCACACCCAGCTACGGGGACTCTGCCAGTTGGGCCCTCTCTGTTTCCCCTGACCAGGAAGAGCCAGTGGAACCAGTTTACTGGGATTCAGAGGCCCTGGTCAGGGCAGGTTAGTTGGGGTGTGGGGCCACCTGCTGGTCACCTGGTGAGTATTCAGTAGACACCTACTGTGTACCAGAGCCTGAGGCATCTGTGGTCCTGCCTAGGTAGAGGGGGAGACCATAGCATCATAACACATGGCTGCCATTTACTGAGTGGCTATTGCATGCCAGGCCCACTTGGGTGCTTTGCCTGGATCTCACATTCCCGTCTTACAGATGGAGAAACTGAGCCCTCAGTCTCAACCGGAGAGGGTCAGAGAAAGGGATGCTACTTTTGGCTGGGGACAATCATAGAGGGCTTCAAGAGGTGGTGACATGAATTTGAAGGGCAAATTTGGATAGAAGAGATTTGGGAAAAGGGCATTCAAGCTGGCAGGTATAGGATGAGGCAAGGCAAGGAGGCAGGAATGGGATGTGCCATGTGAAGACCAGAGAAAAGTCTGTTTAAAGAGTGAGAGGCAGGAAGTCTCTCATTTTCTCATTCCATCTCCTGTAGGAAGTCAGGGTGGGAGCCTTAGGGGTGAGAAGTGGGCACCTGGTGGCAGCTCCTCTGTCCTAGCACTCCCAGGCCAGTCTTGTGTGTGGAGGTTACGTTCCCTCCTCCTCACATCCTCCTCTCCCTCTCCTAGAGGGATAGCCAGCTCTTGATCAAACAGTGTGTCCACCTCCTGTTGCTGGTGTGTCCTTTTCAGGTGGCTCCAGAGTTGAATCTTTTCACACTGGCCTCCCTGGACCCTCAGGATGTGGCCTGTGCTTCCAATAGAGCTATTTTCTGTGTTGTATTTTCTTCTGAGGTTTAATTTGAACAAGGGTTTATGTGCTTTAAAAAGCTTACGGGGGACTTCCCTGGTGGTCTGGTGATTAAGACTCTGTTGTCCCAATGCAGGGGACATGGGTTCAATCCCTGGTCAGGAAACTGAGATCCCACATGCCATATGGTATGGCCAAAAAATTAAAAAAAAATCATGGGCCATTGAACAAGACACTTAACATTTATCTTAAATCCTGCCATATGACCCCCTTTTACAGATGGGACTGCTTCCTGAGGTCCAGGACTAGGCTCTGATATGAAAAATGCCCTCACAATTGTCCTTTCTTCCACTGTCCTCAGAGGGTCCTGACCCCATGGGGACAGGCAGAGAGCAGCCACCTGTGCTGTCCAATGAGCTGCAAGTGGGTGCTAAAAAGGGGAACAAAGATGATGTGGTGATCCTTGCTGTCTTAGGCAGGATTTCTTTCCTCTTTCTGGTGGAGAGTTGAGAGAAGGTTGGGACAAAGAGGAAGTGATGGAGATGAGGGGGCAATGGGGAGGAATTGTGGATCCTACCTCATCCCCAAATACCTGCCCCTGCTGCAGGGGCTGTGTGTAGAAAGCAGACCACATGCCCAGATGCACCCCCAGCCTTCAGCTGTGCTCACAAGACAAAGAGACCAGCAAACCAGTCAGCCATTAGACCTGGCAAAGATCCTCTGTGCAGAGCAAGGAGGGCCCTTCAGCTGCCCCCTGGAGTCACTCCCAGTGTGGAGAACCTCCTTAGTGCAGCCTCGCTTCTAATTGATGGAACCTCGACTCATGGGCCACATGTCTCCCCACCAAGGAAAGGCTCAGTGGGTAAGGGACCAGGCTACCCAGCTCAGGGCCTGGCCTGCTCCAGTCACATGCTGGAGCCCGTGTTTCAAGCATTTGGAGTGAGCCAGGATGTCTCATATGTGACCTTTACTTACTTGTCTTTTCTAGGCAGGGGTGATGCTCATCTTACAGATGAAATCACTGAGGCTTGAGTAGCATGGGGATAAAGTGCCCAAGTTCCTACATGTGGTGAGTGACAGGGTGGGGGTCTGAACCCAGGATCTTGGGGTTCTATGTTGTTTAGTAACTAAGTCATGTTTGACTCTTTTGCAACCCCATGAACTGTAGCCCACCAGGCTCCTCTGTCCATGCGATTTTCCAGGCAAGAATACTGGAGTGGGTTGCCATTTCCTTCTCCATGGGGTTCTATGATCCCTAATGGAAATGCTGTCCCTGCCCAAAGAATGCCAACCCTGCCTGACCTCTTCCCTGATCTTCCATGCCCCTGGCTGCCAGAAGAAGGGCCCTTGGAGCTGGGGCTCCCCTGCTGTCTGGCCCCACAGCTTTGGCAGGGAGTGCCAGGCACCTGTCAGCATGGTTTAAGGCCAAGGCATTTCCCTGCAGATGAGATGGAAGCTGAGCTGGGTTACACAGCCTGGGGCCCCTTCCAGCTCTGCTATGACCATGGACAGCTCCCTTGACTCCTCTGAGCCCATCTCATTAGAACATGTGCATAGCGACATCTGCCCCCTGGGCTGTGAGACTGGGAAAGGTAAGGCAGGATGCCCTGAAGAGCTCTTAGCCTATCATAGATCCTGGAAAATGTCACGTCACACAAGAGGCCATAGTATCTGATGGTGTCTTAGGATGAATTGAATTGTAGGCTAAAATCTGTCAGAGAGAAGGCTGTCTTCTTGGAATAAGCTGCAGTCAGTATGCTGCCCACCTGCCCTGGTGACCTCTCTTTGGAGGTCCCTGTCAGGCCAGGGCCCAGTGGGCTCTGCAGCAGGTTTGGCCAGGGCTGCTGGGGTAACAGTGAGGAAGAGGAGGCCGCCAAGGGAGGTCCACAGAACTCTTCCTCACAGAGTCTTGAAGGTATCCAGGGAATGCAGGGCTCAGGGCTGGTCACCACACCAGCCAGATGATGAGAACGGCCTGGGCTAGAATGTCTGCTTTGGGCAATCCTCTTGGACTATCGACTGGGGCAAACTAAGATAAAACTCCTTCTTTAATGACAAGAGTTCATAGCCAAAGTGGGTGACAGACAGGGATAGGAGGGTCAGAAAAGGTTTCTGCAAAGGGGAATGAAGCTGAGGAAGAATGATCAGAAGACGCTGCTGTGAGAACAAGAGGAAGGGTATTCCAGGCAGAGGGGAAAGCAAGTGCAAAGGCCCTGGGGCTGAAAAGGCCTTCAAGTATCTGAGGAGCAAACATGAGTGCAATATGCCTGAAGAGTGCTGGCTCAGCCTCTCTTGGACAGAAGTGAGTGTGTGGATGGCCTTATGGGGGCCCAGGAAATTGGGCTTTTTGGAGGTGTCTTTCTATGGGCTCTGCCACTGGCCACCCAGCACAGGGTCTGACCCAGGACTCAGGGCAGCTTGGCCAGATGTGCATCAACCCTCGACTCCCCTGAGATGATGGCTTTAATATCTCATCATTGACAATAATTTGAACTCACTAGACTGTGGATGCAAAACTTGCTGGGGCTGTTAACATCAGCAAAGCCAGTACTGTCTATTTGTGCATGGAGAAGATGCAATGCCATATAACTTAACTCTGGGTATAGATTCTAGAGAGGTAAGGCCCTGACTTCTGGGCCCAGAAGTTTGTTAGTTTCTCAGTCATGTCTGACTCTTTCCCAACCCATGAACTGTGTATCCCACCAGGCTCCTCTGTCCATGAAATTCTCTAGGCAAGAATACTGGAGTGGATTGTCATTCCCTTCTCCAGGGGATCTTCCTGACCCAGGAATTGAACCCAGATCTCCTGCATTGCAGGCAGATTCTTTACCATCTGAGCCACTAGGGAAGCCCTTGGGCCCAGGAGAGATGGGATCAATTCCTCTTAGTGAGCTCCTGTAAATGGGGTTTGATCTTACTGGAGTTGTGTGAATGCTTGGGTGGGAGATCCTGGGGTGTAGGCTGTGCAGAGATTCTCGACAATGGCTGTGTACAATAATCTCCATCAGCAGGAGACAAGGTTTTCCCTTCTCTAGCCCAGGAATCAATGCAGGCTAGGGACCTGGGCTGGGAGCACTACCAAGGAATGAGTGGTCCCGCTCATTCCTGCTTTTTTAGGGTCTGACCTGAAGGCTTTCTTCCTTCTGTTACTTTGGTAGTCGGGTGGGTCTTCTCAGAGAGCTAATTCTGAGGAATACATCCCACTCACCTGAAGTTGGGAGGGGTGCCTGGAGATGGTGAAGATGCAATAGATGGGAAGAGGTTTGAGAGAAGGACAGGCAGTCAGGAAGGAAGGTAGTCTGGGGTGAGCTGATTTGTCCAAGATCACACAGGGTTAATATAGTAATGGAGTTGTGAATAAAAGAAGGCTCCTGGGAGATACGCCTAAATTTGGGGATAGGGAAAGAGGGCATCAGGACTGGAGGGACCTAAAAGAACTTGTGGGTTCCAGCTTCAGGGATTCTGATATTTCCTCTTCAGAGTCCAATTACCTGAAGCGAAAAGTGGTAACTCTTGGGCCCCTGCACTTTCTCCCCTCTGTGTGTGCCTTCCTGGACTGGCCAACCCCAGCCCTCCAATGGGAGTAGATCCTGGAGCAGTGAAAAATCTACACAGGTATGGTTCAGACATGGCTTTGAGAGCTGGAATGGATGAATAGATGGAATCTGAGAAAGTCAGAGCTGGAAAGTGCCTTATTGCATTTAATCCCCATCTTATAAATGAGTAAATGTAGGCTCATAAGCCAGCCTTTCAACCTAGACTGCCCACTGCATGCAGCCTCCCTGTCTGCCAGCTACCTGCTTTCTAGGAGTGAGATTCTGAGTTCAATAGTCAAGGCCTGGCTTGGTCCTGATGAATGAATCAGATCAAATACATACAGTGTGCTCCCAGGCCTGATTTATCCAACCCTGCCGGACCACATCCATACTATATCCGTACCATATCTATATCGATACTATTTGATTTTCAAAAGGAATAACATTGGGTCTATTGGGTCTATACAGTCAAACAAGTAGCTTCCAAAGCTTGATTCTTTGGTATAATTCATACAAAATAAAATCTTAAATGTAAAATTAAATAATTTTACATATGGTAATGTATATGTTTCCATGCTACTCTCTCAATCCTCCAATAAAAATGTTTTTAAAAATTAGATAATTTTAAACTAGTGTATATACGCATGTAACCAGGATCCCAGTCAGGATAAAGAGCATTTTCTTTATGAGTAAAGCTGCTATGAATACTCATGTACATGTCTTTGTAGGGACATATTCTTTCATTTCTTTTAGACTGAAATGGCTGCTAAATACCTAGTGAAGTCTCTGGACATATATTAAGTGTATGTTTAACTTTTTGAGAAACTGCCAGATTTCAAAGTGGTTGTGTCCTTTTACATTCACACTGGCAATTTACGAGACTTCCAGTTACTCCACGTCCCCATCAACGTTTGGTATTATCAGTCTTTTTTATCTTAACTATTCTGATGGATATGGAGTGTTATTTCCTTGTAGTTTTAGCTTGCATTTTCCTGATGATTAATGATGTAGGGGACTTTTTCATGTGGTTACTGGCGATTGACATATCTGTTCAAGTCTGTAGCTTATTTTCAAGCATTGGATTGTTTGTCTTTTTATAATTGAGTTTGGGGAGTTCTTTATATATTCTGGATATACATCCATTGTCAAAGGATATGAGTTAGGGAATGTTTTCTCCTACACCAGGGCTTACCTATTCATTTTCTTATGGTGCTTTTCATGAGACGTTTTTAATTTTTTTGAAATTAAATTTATCATTGTTTGCTCTTATGATTAGTGTTTTCTCTGACCTGAAATTTTTAGTTATCCCAAAGTCACAGAGATATTCTTCAATTTTTTTCCCCCTCTTCTAGAATCTGTATAATTTTAGTTTTTGCATTTGGGACCATGTGCCATCTGTAATTGATTTCTGAATATGGCGAGAGCTCAGGATTGAGTTTTATATGTTTCCATATGGATATCTAGACAGCAGCATTCTTTTTTTTTTTTTTTAAATTTTGGCTGCACTGGGTCTTCGTTGCTGTGCACAGGCTTTCTCTAGCTGCAGTGGGTGGGGGCTACTTTTCTTTGCACTACGTGGATTTATCATTGGGGCGGCTTCTCTTGCTGCGGAGTACAGGCTCCAGGCACATGGGCCTCAGTAGCTGCAGCTCTCAGGCTCCGGAACACAGGCTCAGCAGTTGTGATACACAGGCTTAGTTGGCCCCACAACGTGGCATGTAGAATATTCCTGGACCAGGAGTTGAGCCAGTGTCCCCTGCACTGGCAGGTGGATTCTCAACCACTGAACCACCAGGGACGTCCCAACAACAGCATTCTTGAAGAAAAATAAATATTTCTTACTATGGCACTCATCAAAAGCCACTTGCTTGCGTACAAATCTGGACTCTCTTTTCTTTCACTGATTGTCTATGTATTTCCTAATACCATACTGTCTTGACTTTGCTCAGTCCATCAGCATGCCATATCTTCCTCTTTAGTTAGGTTTTCTTTAATGCTTCTTAGCAATATCTTATCGTCTTGAACATCTAGCATTATGTTAATTCCTACCTAGTATTTTTAGTTTTTGGATTCTATCGTAAGAAGAATCAAAATGTATTTAATTTCCCAATAGTTTATTACTATTTTATGAATAGTTTATAAAAATACAACTGATTTTTATATATTAACCTGTATTCTGTGACATTGTTAAATTTTCTCATTAGCTCTAGTAGTTTTCCACTTTCACAATAACACTATCTGTGAATAACGAGAGCTTTACTTCTTTCATTCCCATCTTTATGCCTTTATCTCTCTTGCCTGTGCTCTGGTTGGGATTTCTAATACAGTGTAGAGTAGTGGTGAGATCAGAGAAAGAGCGAGTGTGGCTGAGGCTTTGTTTCTTGGAAGGCCATTCTATTGACGCCATGCTGTGATTTATACTTAAAAAAAAATTCCTCTGGCTGCCTGGGAAGAATTGTAACAGCAAAAGGGGAAGCAGGGAGGTTGATGAGGAGGCTCCAGAATTCCAAGTGAGAGAGGCGGGTAGTTTAGGCTGGAATGATGGGAGATCTGGGATGTATTTGGAGTTGGAGTCACAGAATTCACCGTGGGGGAAGGAGGGGGGAACCAAGGATGACGCTGGAGTATTGCCTTGAGCTGCTGGGGGGGAATGGGATGGAGAGGCTATCGATTGAGATGAGGAAATTGGGGCTGAGGGTGCAGCTCTGACCACTTTCTTTTTTATTTTTGTTGTGCTGGGTCTCCATGGCTGCGAGGGTTTTTTCCTAGTTGTGGAGAGTGGGGGTTACTCTCTAGTTGTCGTGGCTTCTCTTACTGTGGAGCAGAAGCCCCGGGGTGCATAGGCTTCAGTAGCTGTGGTTCCCAGGCTCTACAGGGCGGGCTCGACAGTTGCGGCACGTGGGCTTCGTTGCTACAGCACAGGCTCACTAGTTGTCTTGCATGGACTTAGTTGCTCCTTGGCATGAGGGATCTTCCCCACCCAGGGATCAAATGTGAGTCTCCTGCACTGGCTCTAGTCTCTCAGTCACGTCCGACTCTCTGCATTCCCATGAACTGTAGCCCACCAGGCTAGAATTCTCCAGGCAAAAATACTGGAGCAGGTTGCCATTTCCTATTCCAGGGGATCTCCCCGACCCAGGGATTGAACCTGGGTCTGCAGCACTGCCGTCAAATTCTTTACCACTGTGCCACCTGGGAAGCCCCTTGACCACTTTTCATTTCCGAATACTGTTAGACTTTCCAGGTCTCAGGAGGGCAGCTGGAATGATGGAACTTGAGGCACAGCTTTTGGGTAACATGATTTAGATGGACTCTAAAGCCACAAGACCAGACAAGAGAGGAGAGAACGCAGAGGAGGATGAAAAGGAGACTTCGTCCTGGGGTAGAGGGAAAGGGGGACCTGAAGGAGCCAGGAAAGTAGACTGAGAGGGGACAGTGAGGTGGGAAGAAAACCAGAAGAGTATAGGAGGGGTCTTGAAGCAAGTGTTCCCAGAAAGGGATGGCCACTGTGTTGGATGCTGTTAAGCAAGAAAAATAGGAGGTCAGACAAACACAAGATGTTCTGTTGCAGGCATCTTGGTGACCTCAACACAGGCATTGATATGGAGTAAGGGTGCTGAAGGCCCAGCTGGGAAGGTGGGAAATGTAGACATGGAAGGGAGTGGCAGCCTTTCTCCAAAGCACCTGGTGACGAGCCTTGAGGGCTCTAGGCATTTGCTGAGAGACCAAAGCTCTCACTGGCCACATGAAAAGAGAAAAATGAGCCCTGTGCTCTGGAAGTTACAGCCTAGGCCAGCTGATGTGGATGAGTAGATGAGACAGGCTGAGGAGAGAGGAAAGGATGAAATAGGCACAGGAATCCATGCCCAGCACTGTCCCTGGCTTGCTATCATCAGTCCAGCTGTAAGAAGTCCTCTATGCTCATCACCATGAGGGATGGGCTCCAAGGAAGTGGGGGAGGGTGGATTCATAGGGCAGCTCCATGTCCTGCCTTTGCATGTTATTTTCCTGAGAAAGCTGCACTGGTGTATACAGGTTAGTTTGTCCTAAGAGCACCACATATGCATTGGGAAATTGCAGAAAAGAGGGAAAGGTTAACTTCTTGGTGTATTTGACTCTGGTCTGTTTCTGCATGCAATTGTTCTTACATAATTATAACCATGCTGTGAGCAGAGTTTTGGGCCTGATTATTTTTCACTGAATGTTACATAATAGACATTCTCCATGTTGTTATATAGCTTTCGTTGTTGTTATCAGTTGCATAAAATTGTATGTGGGAATGCCCCATGTTCAGTTAACTCATCCCCTACCAGTGGTCATTTGGGTTACTTCCAGTATTTAGAGACAGTCCTGCATTGGATATCTACGTGTGTAGAGTTTTCCCTGGATCCATTTTTACAGAACTAACTTTTTTGGGGTTTGTGATACCCACTTGCCATATTGCTGGTGGGGAGTCAGCTACACCCACCCTGCTGAGAAAACGCCACATGAGGCAGCCTACTCTCATATTCCTAACTGCCTGCACACTGTCATTTAAAATGTTTCTTTTTATTTGATGGGCCCAAGATGGGGTCTCATTCCAGCTCCAAGCTGTCTTTTGGGGAACTTCCCCGGTGGTCCAGTGGTTACGATTTCACCTTTCACTGCAGGGGTGCAGGTTCAATCCCTGGTTGGGGAACTAAGATCCCACATGCCTCACGGCCAGAAAACAAACAAAAAAAAACAACAGAAGCAGTGTTGTAACTAATTCAATAAAGACTGTAAAAATGGCCCACATAAAAAAAAATCTTTAAAAAAAGCTGTGTTTCTTGAAGGTTATAGAAGATACTCATTTTCCTATATGTTCATGTACTGGTTCTTTTTCCCCTCATGGGAGGAAGCAGATCCTATCAAGGGACCCACACCTGTACTTTTCCGAGTGGGCTCTCTGATTCCCCCCTCCATGCCCCTCCCCCTCCACTGCCCTAACCAATATTTACAGTCACATCTTTCCTCCTCAGGGTCTCATGTAGTTCCTGCTGCCCAGTTTTCAGTGTTCCTCCCCAGGCCAGACCCACATCCCCACATCAGAGAATTGTGGAATAGTTACAGCAGTGTCTCAGCCTGCTGCACAGACTCTCCTCTGAGCCATCATCAACTCTGCCCTGGCTGCTTGCCCTGGACCTGGCAGAGTGTTTGGGAAACATGCCTTGACCAACTGACCAATCTAGTCTCTGTTGACTGCTAGGAACTCTGTCATCTGCTCCCTCCCACCCACCTGCTGCCTGCCCCAAGGAGCTCTCGGGCTCCAGTCACCCTGCCCTTATTACTGCTTTTCACCTGTTTTTGCTTCTCCGTTGCTCTGTGCCTGGGTTTGTGAAACCTCCATCAAGAGTGCCCCTCTATACTCATGAGCCGTGTTCAATCACTTTTGTCATCTGTGATCTTGCCTCCTTATCTCAGCCTTACCTGGATTTTTCTGGTCTACCTGGCACCCTGCTTCCGAATGTCTATAGCGTATATAGTTTATAGGGGCTCTTTGAAAGGGTCTTCAGTAAGTCATCTCCTGTCCTCCATTCAGCTTTGGAAGCACTTGGGAAATCAAAACCCAGTTGGAGGTCAAAGCATCACCTTCTTCACTGATGAAGGCTAAGGGGGAAGAAGAAGTTAGTGTCAGGACACAGGGGCTGGTGAACTAAGCTCAGAACTAGGTTCACCTCTTCCCTGTCCCCCAGTCTCACTTGCCCTGGGTGAGGCAAGTGCAGGGGGACCTGCACGTGGAAGGGAATATTGGAAGGAAGTGAGAAATCCACCTTCTCCCCCACAGTCCTCACCCCTAATCATGTCTTGAATTATTTTCTAGTCAATTTCAGGTGGCTCAGATGGTAAAGCGTCTGCCTACAATGCGGGAGACCCAGGTTCAATCCCTGGGTTGGAACGATCTTCTGGAGAAGGAAATGGCAACCCACTCCAGTATTCTTGCCTGGAAAATCCCATAGACAGAGGAGCTTGGTAGGCTACAGTCCATAGGGTCGCAAAGAGTTGGACACGACTGAGTGACTTCGCTTTCTTTCTTTGTTTCTTTACTTCCACTGTGGGCTCTAAAGCTCAGGTATGCATAACTTCTCACAGTGCCTTCAAGTGGATGAAGAGGACTTGCTTTAGCAAGCCCCTCCTCCTTCCTGTACACATGCCCCAGCTAAGTTAGAAATTCTGTTCTGAGGGCTTCATTTCTCTATCAATGCTCAGTTGATGAAGACCCTATAGAAGTGGGTAGGGATGTAACCACTGTCATTAACTCAGGCCTCCTGAAGGCAGGCTTCCATGGGGGTGCAGGGCATGGGAGTGCAATTTGTCTTGGTGTCCTTGTAGCAGGAATCAGGAGACAGCCAAACAAGCAGTTGGGATGGTACAGACATGCTCCGCTTAACTCACGATTGTGCTAAGAACCTCCTTTGGGCCTTTCCTGGACTGAATGATGAATGACTGGGTCGTCCAAGGTCTGGAGGATTAATTATTTCTGGCTGGGCAGGGGATTCCATGGACAGAGCCAGGTTACAGATCGTTGCTCCATTGGCTGCTGCTGCTTTCCAGAGGAATCTGAGCCCTCACACAATTTGGAGCCCACCTGGTAATGCTTGGATTCCAGAGCTGTGGGTGCACACACATCATTGCACCATGTAGCGTTAGAAAAAGATTTCTCTAAAAATAACTACCGAGGAATATTTAATTTGATAGCAAGACTGTGACTAATGCATGAAACAGAGAGAGTCTGTGTGACAAGACACAGTATACAATAATGGGGAGAAATTCATGTTTGACCTTTCCACCAGTGCAAAATGAAACAGACCTGAGCCTTGGCAGCTGGGGCTCTAGGGGAAGTGGCTATGAGCAGGGGGCATGATGCTCATGGAGGAAACTGATGGGATATGCAGTTATCAGTAGTGCTGCATTATGGAAATAGCTCAAGGAAATCAATACCTTTTGGTGTTAAATAGCAAGAAGGGACTGCAGCTGAGCTAAGTGCTGGCTGGTGAGAGGTGGATTCAGGAGGTCAACCCAGCTGGGTGGGGTGACGGAACCAGTTCTTACAGGCTGGCTCGGAGGAGAAGTAGGTTCCCCAAACAGAAGGAGACCCAGTGTTTCTGGGAAGCAATCTGAGCTGATGGGGTAGGAGCAAGGATCCAATGTTGAGCAAACAATTACCTTCTGGTAGGCTGGATGCAGGTTCAATTCCTGGGTCGAGAAGATACCCGGAGGAGGAAATGGCAACCCACCCCCAGTATTCACATCCGGGAAATCCCACAGATGGAGGAGCCTGGTGGGCTACAGTCCATGGGGTCTCAAAGAGTTGAGCATGACTAAGTGACTAAATAGCAGGAGCAGGCTCTGTGTTGAAAGCGTCCTAGGCATTCTGCTCAGAAGAATCCCTGATATAGAAGCTGTTATTGTTTCCACTTGACAGAGAAGGAAACTGGGGTCACCCAGCTGGGAAGTGTCTGGAGCTGGGTGTGAAGCCAGAGCCTTCAAACTCTTATTTGAGGTTGCTTGGTCAATGACAACTTGAGAAAGCTCAAGGGCTGGCAGCAGCCTCAAGTGACAGGTTGGGGTCGGCGTTGGGGGAGGCTGAGTACGGGTGATGGTTTTGGCAGGGGCCACCTGGTGACAAGTTCTCGTGAAAAATTGCCATGGCTCTTGGCATGGCAGGTTTCCGGGTCGGAGTCACTTCCACGATTGTTCCATAATTCATGACTGCATATTATAAATTCTGATCCGTCACCTTCAGTGCTAATTGGAGAACAAAATAATCTCCATTTCTTAGAGTTGTTCTTCCTCAGTGGCAAGAGGGTGAGTACTGTTGCTGCTTCCTCGATCAGGGTCTTACACGTTCTGAGTACTCACGGTTTGTTCTCAGGAGAGAGTTCTTTTTTTTTTTTTTTAAGTTAATTTATTTGTTTGACTGCATTAGGTCTTCGTTGGGGAATGTGGAATATTTTAGTTGCGGCATTCAAACTCTTAGTTGCAGAATGTGGGATCTAGCTCCCTAACCGGGCATTGAACCCAAGCCTCCTGCACTGGGAACTCAAAGTCTTACACAGTGGACCACCAGAGAAGTTCCACAAGAGAGTTCTTTGGAGGTTTTTGTTGTCTTGGTGGTTTTTTTTTTGCATCCTCTTCTAAATGTTGGGCTTTCCAGGTAGTGCAGTTGGTAAAGAATTTACCTGCCAATGCAGGAGATGCTGGTTCAGTCCCTGGGCTGGGAAGATTTCCTAGAGAAGAGTGGCAACCCACTCCAGTATTCTTACCTGGGAAGTCTCATGGACGAAGGAGCCTGCCAGGCTACAGTCCATGGGGTCTGGTGAGGACTCACTAAATGTTCCTCAAGAAAGAGATTAGCAGTGGTCCCTGATCAGATTCAGGGCCAGTTGCTTCTTGCCATGTTTGGTGATATTCTTGCCCTAACCCCTTGGCGTGGGCAGATCCAGAGGATAAACCAAGAGTTGAGGTCACAGTTAACCAGTGGGTCCAGGACCCCTCCTAAACTCTGGGACGTGCTCTGTAGGAGGTAAGTTACTCTTCCCCTCTGAGCCTCGGAGATGAGCGCTGTCTCCACTCAGATGTGAGAGAATCAAGGAAGGAGAGACTCAAACAGGGGAGGGCAGCCTGGAGTGGCCCTGGCTGGGGAGTGGTTCTGACCCACAGCCTGGCAATGGTTGGTGTCCCAGTGTCACGGGACCCAGTCAGGTCCCAAGACCTGGCCCTGCCTCCCACTCCAGCCACATCTCTCCCCATTTTCCACTTACTTGCTTGCTCACTCATCACATCCTGGTCACACGGGCCTTTCCATTCTTCAGAGACACTGAACTCCTTCCTTACCCGACCTGCCTCCCCAGATGCTGCTCCCTTTGCCTGGGGCACATTCACTCTTTCTTTACTTGGCTGGTTTGCCTGCCTTGTCAGGTTCTAGGCTTTTTTTTTTTTTACTTTTGGCTGCACTGAGTCTTTGTTGTCTTGTGGCTACTCTCTAGTTGCGGTGCAGAGCCTTCTCGTTGTGGTGGCTTCTCTTGTTAGATTACAGTTTAAACACCATTTCCTCCAGGAAGTCTTCCCAGACTTGCCAAACTAGGTCAGTTCCCTTGGTGAATGCCCCCTTTGTAAGTGTTCTCTTGTCCTAGTACTTCTGTCTCTAATTAGAGATTTGCTTGTGTGATAATTGGTTCAGGGTTTCTTCCCCCCAGCTGAATGGTTAAACTCTGTGATGGGAAAGACTGAGCAGCTGCCCTGGACCTGGTCCACAATAGGTGCTCAATAAATATTTGGTAGATGAATGATTAAAATTTTCCACAGACTTCGAGGTAAAAAGTATGAGGAGCTGGTGAAAATGAAGCCTTCCCTTTCTAGCTCCAGCCCCACAGCAGTTCAGAGATGGGGTAGGTGGTGCTACGCCAAACAAACAGGCTGCGTTTCGCACTTAAGCGAGATGGTAAAGGCTTTGCAATTGGTTGCTTTTTATGTGTAGAGAAATTACCTCTGTCCTGATTTGCAATATCTGTGCTATTTTGGGCTGTTTTTCTCTTTTGGGCCTATTTGTATTGGAGCAATAATTTCACCCTTTGGCTACGCAGAGGCCCAATTAATATTACAAATATGGTCCCATAAAATTCACTTCTTGACATTAGAACGTTTTGTTGCTAATTACTCTCCAAGGTTTTTAATTTCAATTCCTTCTCGATGACTTAGTGCAGAAATTCAAGGGCACAGTTATTTCCCCCAAAGGGAAAGGTGAACTAAGTGATGCCAAGTTTCTATCAACTTGTTCCTCCTTCCAGGGGGTGTCTTGTTTTTGATTCTATCTCTTTTTGTTTTGCTAGCCAGAAGCAAACAGCAAACATACAAAAACCATACTGGAACAAAGATTTACATTTCTTTGGGGAAAGCACTTATTCACTAATGCATTCATTCAAGCAATATTTACAGAGTACCTACTATGTGTCAGATCCTGTGTGTTAAGCACTGAGGAAGCAGAAAAAGAAAACGCCATTGTCTCTAGGTAGCTCATAGTCTTTTATTTATGGCTGCACTGTTGCAAGGGGTTTCCCTAGCTGTGGCGCCAGGCTTCTCATTGTGGTCTCTTCTCTTGTTGTGGAGCCCGGGCTCTATGGTGGGTGGGCTTCAGTGTTGTGGCTCCCAGGCTCTAAAGCACAGGCTCAGCAGTTGTGGCGCATGGGCTTAGTTGCTCTGCAGCATGTGAGATCGTCCCAGACCAGGGACTGAACCTGTGTCCCCTGCATTGCAAGGTGGATCCTGAGCCATTAGACCCCCAGGGAAGTCCAGCTCAGAGTGCTGAATGGTCAGGAAGAGGGTGCTGGGGTTGTGACACATCGGAAGGTGCTTCCGGTGAGGCTTGATAGCTACAGCCCGTCCAGGAGTGTCACATTGATTTCCGGTGGTTAAAATCAGGGAGGCTTTGGTCACTTCTCATTTGAAAGACCCTGGCTAACTGCATGCAATCTGCATTTTAACGATATTTTGAATGGGTTGGTAAAATAGGAACAGATGGTTAAAGTTTGTCATTTTAGGGAAAATAATGAAATATTGCACTGCTTAATCTGTCTCTTTTTTACACTCTTCCCTGTCCCCTCCCCACTGCAAAGATATTCAGATGCAACAAAATTTAAAGGAAAATACTAATAATATCTTCGTCACTTAGGTCTCTTCACCTGAAAGGACCCTGACTTTGTCAGCCATCTCTGTGTTAACCTACTCTGTTAGCCTTTTATTCTAGTGTTACCTCCCGAGAGAAGGTTTCCTAAAAGATGTTGCTTTGAGAGAGCATAAGGGGTGGTGGTGAAGCGAGACCAGCTTACCATGAAGGAAACCCGCTCTGTAGATGCTTTATTAACCAGAGCAGACCCATTCCTAGAAGAGCCCAGCAGGGGAGAGAGAAGTTGGATACCATGTATTCTGAGCCTCTTAGCCACCTGTCCCCGGGGTGCAGATGGCCATAAGCTGTAGATGCAGTACCTCTTGACGAATAGAAAGCAAACTGTCGCCACTATCACCTGCACTTCGCTTGGACTTGCCTCGGTACCTGCTGCATTTCTCTGAAGCTTTCCCATCATTCTGCTTGGACAGAGCACCAGATGAGCTCAGCTGCTGGGCGAGGGAAGTGAGTGCTTCTGGCACCATGGCCAAAACCTCTCTGGAGAATGAGCATCGTGTACCGCTTGCCTTACTGCTTGCCGACTTCAGTCGCAAAAGCCTCCAGGATGCTCCTGGATAAACATCATCTTTGTGGCCACACATTGTTTTATGAGCTGAGTCATCAGACTGGCTGACTCCTTAAATACTGCTCTCTGATTCTCTAGGCAGCAGAAAATGAGGAGAGAAGATATGAAGTGTAGCTCCTTAAGTTTATAGAGGGCCAGTCTCATTCACCAAAGATAATGAGGGGGGATCATCGTTATGGAATTTGCTTATGTTAAACAGTGGTTGATTAACTTGAGTTCCACTTACGACAAAAAGATGATGCTGTCCGCATTTACGTTACTACAAAACCTGTTCGGTTATGGGCTATTTTTAAATTTTTAAAAATCTTTTTATTTTGTGTTAGAATATAGCCGATTAACAAACAAGTTTGTGATAGTTTCAGATGAACAGTGAAGGGATTCAGCCATACATATACATGTATCCATTCTCCCCCAAACTCTCCTCCCATCCAGGCTGCCACTTAACGTTGAGCAGAGTTCCAAGTGATGTACAGTACGACCTTGTTGGTTATCCATTTTAAATATAACCTTGTGTACATGTCCATCCCAAACTCCCTAGCTATCCCTTCCGCCCATCCTTCCCTCCAGTAACAGTAAGTTCATTCTGTAAGTCTGAGTCTCTTTCTGTTTTGCAAGTAAGTTCATTTGTCTCTTTTTCCTTTTTTAGACTCCACATATAAGGGATGTCATATGGTATTTCTCCTTCTCTGACTTACTTCACTCTGTATGACAATCTTTAGGTCCATCCATGTGGCTGCACATGGAATTATTTCCTTCTTTTTAATGGCTGAGTAATGTTCCATTGTATATATGTACCACAAACTCTTTCTCCATTGGTTTTAGGCTATTTTTAATAGTCACCAGTCTTAAAGAATATCCTGTTGACAACTTGATTCCCTCGTCACTCATTTATTACGATGTGATTTATAATGAGGTAATCAGTTCGACCCAAAAGTAATAGTGATGTTGAGTCAAACTGTTTGAAAATTTTCTATTTCTTAGATAAATTGCTCTGCCATGTTTATCTTCTGAACAGATACTCAGTAACACGTCTTGATGAATTTTTAATTAAAGCCAGTGTGCCTGTATCAGAGAAATTTACCCTAATTAACTCAAGTTTCTGAATTTGGAGATTTGTAACTCCCTGAAGTAAATTTCTCAGTTGTCTTTCCCAATCTACTTCATTACTTTCCTTGAAAACATACAGGATCATCCACCCAAGACTATATACTGAATTCCTGTCATGTTAGTCTCTGTGTGGGGTAAAAATAAGTGAAGAGCAGTCTTTACCACTGAAGGATACAAATGTTTGTCAATGTGTAAGGTGGACATATTTGATCTCTTGGAGGAGGGTGGGATGGGTAACAGCTGCAGGAAAATTCCCTATGGAAGAGCAAAATCCCCTTTAGCCGGAGGCAGCTGGGGAAGTTTCCCCGGAGAAAGCAGTCCTTGGAGGGTGAGGAGGATCCATTAGTTTCAAGAGAGGAAAATACATAGGCTGAGGGATACTGTATACAAAGGTCCAGTAAGAGCCATGGAATAGCATATGCTTGTGTCTGGAGTTGGGATAGCTCCAGGGACTTATATGAGAGCAGTTTCCTGGAGGTGACAGTGTCAGAAACCAGAACATAGGGGACTGAAAGTCAAATACATTGTTCTGAAATAAAGGGGTTTGGAATGGATAATTCTTCTCTGAAGTCAGGTAGAGAGAAAAGGACGCAAGAGGGAATAGGGGATGGGAGTACCAACAGGTGTTCCTAGGACCACAGAAAGAGCCTGTGCTGCAGAACAGGGTGAAAATGGGGGACAGGGAGCAACAATGGTGCAGTGGTTTCCTGGGGGTCAGAACATATGGAAGAGTGGGTAGAAAGCAAGAGAGGGTAGGGCATTGAGGGTCCTCATTTTCAGAGGCAAGCTGGAAGTCGGTTCATATGCCAGAAGGGGTATGTTTGTGCAGGGTGAGAGTGGATTGAGAGCCTCCATAGGTGAGGGGACTGAGAACCCAAGGAGAGGCGCAGAGCAGATGCTGTAGGTATAGGAGAGCAGGTGCATTGTCCTGCTAAATGCTGATTTTCCACAACGTGTGCTTTGCCCTTTTGCTTCAGCTCAAGACAATGTGCTAAATTTAGTGCAAACAGCAAGACTGTAGGAGTCTGGGACTTATCAGATGCCCTCCCTCTCACCTTGGCCCCCTCTCTTCTCTGCCAATTGGGATTAAAGCCTTCCCACCCCTGAGCTGAACTGTGGAGACATGGATTGGAATTGTCTTTATATGGGGAAGTCATCATCTAGGATGGACTGAGACAGGGAATAAGTGAACTTTGGGGAAACTAGTTCTTAGGCTCTGAGATTATCATCACATATATCAGTTGATGGGAGTAGAACTACAGAATGAAATAAGAGCTCTTAAAAGGTTGTTCAGAGGGTCTGTGTAGCTTGGTATCTCTTGTTGGATAGCCCCCTGGAGAGAGCTTTGTGGGAATGGGGCTTCATTCCATGGCAAACATCCCACGGTGGCCACTGGGCAGGGGTCTAGCTCTCTGGAAGAGAAAGCACCATAAGTGAGGATATGTCTTTTAGTATGTTCTTGGGTTACATGTATCAAGCTACTAAGAAACTCAATCATTTACAGAACATTTTTCAGGGGGCAAGAGTGGGCAGCCTTCATTGGTGGGAGGTGAGGTGTATAGGTGAGGAGATGGGAGTCTGTGGCAATGATCCAGGTAAGCACAATCAGGCCTGGGAGGAGTTATGAATCATTAAGAATATGGTGAATGAAGAATCAACAAGATCTGTTGATTACCAAGATATTCTTGTATTAGTCTCACTTCCTATTCAACAAGTGTGTGTCAGGTGCTGGGCTGCATCATGAAGGACCAGAAAAGTATCTTTAGCCTGGAGTTTGCCTTTGGGGAGCTGACAGTCTTCCAGGAAAAGTAAGACACAAAGGCACACAGCTTGAATCCCAGACAAAAGAAGGATCCTGTCTGCTAGCTGCAGGATCAGGGAAGGTTTTTCTGGAGGTGATGCCTTGGACTGGGTTTTGAAGAGTCGGACTGTTCAGGAGTGACAGTGGGGGGTGACACCAGGGTTTTGACTTGGTGGTGCTGGTGACAGAGATGTACGGATCTGCTGTCATTAGAGCTAAGAACACTGTGCGATCCAGATGTAGGTGGAAAGGAGAAGTCCTGCAGTTGCCAAGACCTCCCTGGTCTTTGATGAGTCACTGATCTAGGGTCACGAAGTGATATCTGCAGACCTAAGAGTGAATGGATTCTTAGGGAGGAGAGGAAGGAGGAAAGTGTCAGGACCAAACCAGAAACTCAGGATGGCCTGTAAGACAGACCTCGGAGCAGCAGAGGCGGTGCCCAGTGCAGGAACAACCACCCCCATCCCCCGCCCCCACGGCCCCAACGAACAAGTGCTTCCTTACTGGGAAGGGTGCAGTGATTGTTCTGACCCCGAACATCTACCACACAGGCCAACTCAGGGTAACAAGAACCAAGGAGGAGTCCCAGAGTCCAAAGAGCGAGGGGCATGAGTGTGCCCGACTTCGTTCACCCACGGCGACCCCGCCCTGCGGGACCAGAGATCTTTCTAGGGATGGGGTCGTGACAGGGCTGTGGATGACAGCTGAATGGGTCTTAAAGCGGTATCATTCCTTCTTCCCTGCTCTCTCCTCTCCACTGGCGATCTCTGGGGGCCTGGCAGGAGGAATTGGACAGCGAAGCCCGTGCGGGCCCGAGGGCATCCCACCTGTCCAGCCCCGCCTCCTCCGGAGCTTGGGGCCACCCAGGGCCTTAGGCCTGCCAGAGAGCCAGTCCTGACCCCGCCGGGCCGTCCAATCGCCTCTCGCGGATTTCCCTCCGCTGGCGCGCGGCGGCGCCGGCGCGTGGGGGCTCGCGCGCGGGCTCGGGCGGCGCGAGCCCGGGCGGCGCGAGCCCCCGCGCGCCGGGTAGCGGCGCATGCGCGGGCATCCTGCGAGCTCGCTGAGGCGAGCCGAGCCGCGGCGGCGCCGGGAGCCGAGCAGCGAAGCTGTGAGGGACGAAGCGGCGGCGCGAGAGCGGCGGGGACGGACAGGTGGCGAGCCCTCACCCGCGCCGACCGGGACTGCCGGGCCGCCCGCGGAGCCTCACGGTCCGGACGTGGCGGCGGCGGCGGCGGCATCCCGGACGGCCTGTGAGGGATGCGCCGCCCACTGCCCCGCGCCGCCTGACCTCCCCCGCCTCGGCTCGCGGTGCGCCACAGCCGGGCCCGCGGCCGTCCCCGCCGCGCTGTCGCCCGGCCGCCGCGCCCGCGGGGCCGCGCCCGGCCCGGCCATGTGGACCCCCACAGAGGAAGAGAAATACGGCGTAGGTAGGTGAGGCTCGGGCCTGGGCGCGGCGGGGGCTCGGGGGGGCGCGCCCGTGCTCTCGGCCTCGTGCGGGCCCCGCCTCGACTCGCGCCCGCGCGCCCCCCGCCACGGCCCGCAGGCTGCGCGGCCTCGGCGCGAGGTGTGCGCGGGGTGGGGGCGGCGCGGGCGCGAGGCGCGGGGGTGGGAGCGGGTCTCTAGGCGCGCGGACGGCGGCAGGGGGCGCTGGCCGCGCAGCCTCGGCAGGTGCGGCCGGCGGGAGGGGCGGGCAGGGCCCCGGCGGCCGCCCGAGGCTTCTGGTGCGGGGCACAGGGCAGTTTTACCCAAGAAGCCGATTTCTGGGAATCTGTTTTCTCCGCTCTCGAACCTCAGTTTTAATGAGTTTCTGACCCTGAGTTGATGAGCCGGATGACTGTTTATTTTTGGACTGAACCTTAAGGGGAAAAAAAAGGGATAAAATACGTTGACATCATTTTCTCTATTCAGAATTTTGCAGACATTTGACTGGAAATGTTTGATCCGTTTTAGTTTGTTTTGCCTTCAATATTAGAAAGAGTAATTACGTTACAATAGGAAGTGTTCTTGCACATGCCCCAGTGTT
The DNA here is from genome assembly GCF_042477335.2 of Ovis canadensis. Taxonomy (NCBI): domain Eukaryota; kingdom Metazoa; phylum Chordata; class Mammalia; order Artiodactyla; family Bovidae; genus Ovis; species Ovis canadensis. Next base: position 64,335,888 of record NC_091263.1, on the reverse strand, counting down.
TAGTGTATATTATAGTCATGGTTTTGTTGGGAAACAGATGAATCTGTTTTTAGATGAGACCGTTATTCCTCTTAAAATCCCCCTTTAAAAAATCTGTTACAAGTGTTAAACTCCAGAAGCTAAATAATTCTTACAGTGTTGAATTATTTTGAAAAGAATATTCAATAATTTAAGGGCTTCAACATTAGTTTTACTTTTACAGTGTGTTTCGTGGTGATTACGCAAGAGAGTTTAGCCACATTGCATTATTGTAAGTCACCTGTCATCTTATTCAGTTAGATAGAAAGGTGAGTGTACAGGTTTTTCCCCCTGAAGTTTTAATGGAAAATTTTAGATAGTGAAATCTGTCTGAAGGTAGACTTTTGTTTCCCATATTTTCTGCAGTTCAGTGAAGGGGTAGTTCACAGTTCACTACAAAGTAACTTTTAAACTGTCAGTTGCAACAAACGTCTATGAATCCCATCAGGCAAATTATGTAGAAATTGAATTATTTAAATTTAAGGACCTGCACAGAGAGATCTGTGCTGGTAGAAAATCTTGTTTTGAAAGGCAGCTTTCTGAAGTTTTTAATCTGTTATGCTCTAAGAGCACAATGGGACTTCCCTGGTAAAGAATCTACCTGCCAGTGTGGGAGACACGGGTTTGACCCCTGGGTCAGGAAGACTCCCTGGAGAAGGAAATGGCAACCGACACCGCTCTTCTTGCTTGGGAAATCCCATGGACAGAGGGGCCTGGTGGGCTACAGTTCATGGGGTTGCAAGAGTCAGACCCAGCTTAGCGACTAAATGATAACAAGTGCACGTTCATACCGGCCAGGATGGAAGTGATGAAAGGAGGCCTGGTGCTAGTCTATTGAGATGGGATTGGGAAGTGATGAGAAAGCTAGGATTCGCCTCTGGGAACGCTTTATCCTTTCTCTTGGAGCATTCCCTACATACTAAATGTGTTCTGTGACATGAAGAGTTGGTGGTGTATCTTTCCCATAATTTGCTCTCAGACCTGCCTAATTGGAGAAACAAATAATTGATGTGAAAGTGATCAACTGTCCACTGGCAGCTAAGTAGTAATTTCTTTCCTTCTGGGTAGGAACCTCTGAGTAGGGGAGTTGGCAGATTTCTGAGTCCTGGATTCTCTTTACTGGTGTTGTGGGCAAGTTATTTAACATCATTTTCTTAATGTGTAAGTTGGGGATAATATTTACCTACAGGATTGTGAAAATCAAATGAGCGCCTACCAAGTGCTTAAGAAATGTTAATGTCTTCTTTTCCCCTTTGTATAGTACTTAGAGTAATAACTGCACTATGCATATCCTCAGGTGTGTTGGTGCTGAGATGGAGACAGTGCAAGGTCATCAAGATAGGCATATGTGAATCTCAAAGCACTGTGATTTGCTGTGTGATTTATTCAGGAAGATGGGAGGAAATTTCTGCATTTCTGGGACTATGGGTTTAGCTTTAGAAAAATTTTTCCCTGTGGAGGGGCACAGCATTGGGCACAGGATAGGACTTAAATGCTTGTTAAATGAGAGAGACAGTTATTGTGAAGACATTAGCAATTGTAATTTCGTGTAGTTTATTTGTCCTTTCTGCCAAAGAAACTCCCTTTCTATTTCTCTCATAGCTTTCTTCTACTATTCCTTCCTCAGCTGTGGTCTGAAAGTTCCTGTGTGAATTGTTCAAAACCCAGAATACATTTTATTTCATAGGCATATTAGGGTTACACTTCTTTGCTGTTTTATAAAAGCCAGTTCAGTCTATAAAGTAGCCTAAACATTATACTTATAGTGAGAAAAAGTCAATTAAAAATGGAGTGTTAGCTGCATCGTTTAATTCCTAGCCTGAAAATCTGTTATCATTAATTCCTATGAGAAAATGTTTTGCATTTCAACTTTGATTTTTACGAGCAGATTGGCGCACACATTTCTATCTCTGCTTGCTAATCCACAATTCTTATAGCAAGGAGGGAGAACTTAGACATTCTTCCACACCAGTCTGGATAAGTTGCCTAGATGTTGGTGAGGAAAGGAGTCCCCTGTTGCAGCAGTGCCAAGGAATCTCTCCCACTTCAGCTGTTCACCTGTATTTGACCTCGATAAGATTTTTGAGATTCTGTAGCAATACCTTAATGCCTTTAAAATCGTTTATGATATACAAATTTTCTGTACAGGTTGTGACATTTTCAAATTATTTGATTTAGTCATTAGGGACTAAGTGATGTCTGAACTTCTCTTTTCCATTGTAATGTTCTGTGATTGAGTTTAGAGGGAAGGGCAGACACTACTCTTTTTTTCCCCCCCACGAGAGTTAAAGATGTTTATCAGTTTTCACAATAAATAGCCAGACAAAAACGATCATTACAGTTGCAAGCCATAATAGAAACATGATTAACCTAACAATATAAAATAATTACGTGCAGTTTGGGGGGTTAAGTAGAGTCATGTGGCAAGTATGTTTTCATCTGCCCAGTCTGTCTTTTGGTTGGTGCATTTAAGTTTGGTGCATTTACAGTTAAGGTAATTATCCATACGTATGATCCTATTACCGTTTTCTTAATTGTTTTGAGTTTATTTTGTGTAGGTCTTTTCCTTCTCTTGTGTTTCCTACCGAGAGAAGGTTGTTTTTTTTTTTTAATCATTTGTTGTGAAGGTGATTTGGTGGTGTTGAATTCTCATAACTCTTGCTTGCCTGGGAAGCTTTTGGTTTCTCCGTCAAATCTGAATGAAAGTCTTGCTGGGTAGAGTATTCCTGGCTGTAGTTTCTTCCCTTTCATCACTTTTTAAAGTATATTGTGCCATTCCCTTCTGGCTTGCAGAAGAAACTACCCTTTTTTGAAGATCAGTGATGGGCCGGTCAGTGCTGGGAGTGACAGTCCTAAGGTTGTTTTCATTATACAGATGATGAAACTGGATCTCAGAGATTGTTAGTCCTTTTTGTCCTTCAGCAGTTGAATATTCCTGTTAATTTTCTTCTGGTCAGTGTGTAATGTTTTGTCATATACTTGACCTTTTACTGCCATTCTCTAGTATTACAAGGAACTGTTCTTTACTGAACCCTTGTAACCTGTGTTCTGACTCCGTAGGTCTCTCTCTCCCTTTTAGAGATTCTCTGCTTTCCAGTTCTGTTGCCATAAATAACTTGGAAAGCCTTGCATCTTTCCATTCTTAATTTTACCTTTTCAGGAAGCTTCCTTTTCTAAAGTGCATTAGGTGAGAAAAAAATCCAACCATTTTTGTGAAATACCTGTCTTTTCCCATGTTGATTGCACCCGAACTACCAAGTATAGAAACCAAAGAGCAAGCAAATACTTTTCTTACCCTTTAACAGCAGCAGCAGCAGTAAACACCACCAATAGATGAAATGAGAGTTTGTAATTAAACTCCTAGAATAGAATAGCAGGTTTGAGTATATGTGTTTTAGTTTGGCCACTAAGAAGTGGAAGCTGCATCATAAGTCGTCTTTTTTATTCTACTGTATGAGATAAATTTTTTAATGATTTAGAGTGATTACTGCTTATTCTTTTTTAATCCCCACTTAGCAGTCTATGAAAAAAAAAATTTCCTCATTACTGACCAGAATACAACTATTTTAGTTTTGTGATGTCATAATTCTTTCTTTTCTTATTTAAAAACAATGCATATTTTCTGCCTTATTTTTACCTGATTTCCTTCTGTTTGATTTTCCCCAGATAGAAGAAAAACATAAACTTAAAAAAACCCCTGAATCTTTAAAAGAAATTTAACTTCTAATAAGCCTGTGGTGTAGAGGCATGTGAAGTTAGGAAGGGACTAGGTCTATGAAACCAGATCTGAAAGAACCAGTGTCCCCAGAATCTCACTAAGTCTGCTGGTAAATGGATGCAACTCTGAAAAGGAGTTCGGGCATGGGCTCTTCGGTTACTTGCCTCGTCAGGGAATCCTGTCCTTTGAAGCCTCTAAAAGGGCCCCGTACCTCTCAGAGGCAAAACATCCACCAGAGGCAGAGAAGACGCCGTATACCCAGGACTTAATTTTGTTCTGGAAAGTGGGGATGTGCCTGATGTTTTATGGTCAGGGGTTTAGTGTTTACAGGGAAACTCCCATGTCCTGATACTGCTTGAGCCTGACACCATAATATCACCTGTCCCCACTTTTTTTTTAAACAGATGAGAAAGAAACTTCAGTAGAAAGAAATTAAGTGACTGACCAAAGATACTTAAGCCAGTAAAGTGCCGATTTGAGATTTGAACCTAGGACTTTGGGATTCTGATCCACAGCTGCTTTTGTTATACCATGTTATCTCTGAAAAGAATTTGTCAGCAGTGTGTGTCTCTGCCTCAAAAGATAAAGGCTTCCAAACTTAAATTGGATAGTTATATTTAAGAAAATTTATTTCTATACTAGGCATTTTTATAAGACTGCATAGTATTTATTGTTCTGCTTCTGGATATAATGATTTGCATTGCTGATGGGAACAGAGTCAAGGCTTGACAATTCAGAAGGCAGGTTTTTAACAGGCCTGAGGAGTATGTTGGGTACTATCACCCTCTTTTTTAAAAAACTTTTCATTTTATATTGGAGCACAGTCAATTAACAACGTTGTGTTAGTTTCAGGTGTACAACAAAGTGATTCAGTTATACATAGTTTTTCAAATTCTTTCCCCCATTAGATTGTTACAGAATATTGAGTACAGTTCCCTGTGCTCTAAGTAGGTCCTTGTTGGGTTGTCCATTTTAAGAATAGCAGTGTGTTTAAAAGTACATGTCAGTCTCAAACTTCCCGACTATCCCTCCCCATCACCTCCCCCTGCCACCCATAAGTTCCTTCTCTAAGTCTGTGAGTCTGTTTCTGTTTTGTAAATAAGTTCATTTGTATCATTTTTTTAAGATTCTCCATATAAATGATATCATATGATATTTTCTTTCTCTGTCTGTCTGACTTCACTCAGTATGACAATCTCTAGATCCATCCATATTGCTGCAGATGGACTGATTTTATTCTTTTTAATGGCCGAGTAATATTCCACTGTGTGTATGTATCACATCCTCTTTATCCATTCTTCTGTCAGTGAACATTTAGGTTGTTTTCATATCTTGGCTGTTGGAAACAGTGCTGCAGTGAATGTTGGGATGCGTTTATCTTTTCAGACCATGTTTTTCTCTGGGTATATGCCCAGGAGTAACTACTGTCCTCTTTTTAAAGGTATTTTTAGTAGAGAAGAAAATCGTTGATTTCAGCAAACGTTTATTGAGTGCCTCCTTAAATCAAGATGGCTTTGTTTTGATCTGCCATTCTGTAAGCAGGAAATAATCAGCAGGAAATTATCAACATTTTAACAGAAAAGTCAATATGGAACAATATTTTATAGACTATACAAATGTTATGGCTAATTTTATCATGCAGTGTTATGAGAGAATGTGCTTTAGAAATAAAAAGCTTAATTGTAAATGACACCATTTTCTGTCATTTTTAGACACATTCTGAAGCATGATGTCTCAAAAGAATGGTCATTGAAGTTGAAAGTACTTTTTATTCATACCATACTTTTACACTGGTGCTGAATTTCAATTTTTAATGGTTTGTATTATGAATCTTTTTTGAATTATTGCATCTTTATTCTTGATGAGAAGAATGATCTGAGTTTATTTGCAGTGTGTAAGCATCATTGGATATGCTATATTAGGACTTTAATTGCAATGTTATACTTTTACCATAATGAACAAATCTGTTTATTATGATTACGCTCTAAAGTCTCTTACATATCCTCTCTTGAAAGATTTTGTATAGAAAAGCAAGATTTTTTTTTTCCACATAAAGGTTCTGGGAACTTAAAAATTTTTTTCAGAAGTATATTGCCAAATTATTTTAGCTGTGGCCCAAGTACGTGAGTTGACTTGCTATATCACACATTAGGACATTCTAGTAAAAATAATGACTATGTTGGGAACTGTCATTCAGATACTTTCTGTTTTTCCACTTATCTACAATGGGAATAAAACCCCAACCTCCTGCTTCCATCTGTTTCTCCCTCTCTTTTCAGAACTCATTCATGAGCTGGTGTCGATTGATGAATGAGAACAAAAATTGATGGAAGAATTACTGTGTGATAAATGAAGAATTTTATATTACAGTCTTAGTATCATACTTTGACTTTTATTCAAATACATCTAATGACATTGCCCTCACCACTTTTTGAGATGGCCCATTTTATTGTTAGCTGTGATGAGAACATTCTTCCTTGTTGAATAGACTCCTTGTAATTTCTTATAAGTTTGTGTTCTGTGTCTACATATAAATAACTTCCATCTTAGCCCTTCAGTTATTCATAAAATTTTAGAATTGTGAGGCATCTTAAAGATGATGTGGTTTAAGGCTCCAGGGATAGTAAATAAGACCAGTGGAATAGCTAAGTGTTTACTGTGTGCCTAGCACTTGCATATTATGGCTCAAATTTGATTTTTCAGCTGCATTTGCTGACTTGCTTGTACTTTACACTTTGGCCAAACTGAACTTTCCCCAAGTTCTTCTGTCTGGACTTAATTATACCATTGCTGCCATGTGCCAGTACGGTTTGTGCCACCTGTTAAACCCTTCTTGTTAGTTGCTGCTTCATGTCTTTGTTCATTTTATTCTTTCTACATGCGGCACCTCCTCCCAACCCCATCTTCGTCTCAGATTCTTTCCTATCTGTTAAGGCTCTGTCGTATGTTACTGTCTTTGTACATCTTTTTCTAGACTCTTGACCATACCCCTGCCTTTCTCCAACCAGGTAGATTTTCTTCTTTTAAGTTCTGTGATACTTCATATCTTGTAGTGATATATTTAATTTATCCTCTTCCATAAGAGTAATGTCCTTCTGACTTTTGACTACGATCTATAATAAACACATTTAAAATATTACCTCTTTTGTGTATATGTTTAGACTATACACACACATGAAAAAGTTAGAAGTTTCATGATATAGTACTTTGTAGAGTGTACTCTATTGTTTCTGTTCGTTTCTATTTCCATTAAAAAACATGGGTGGCAACTCAGTTGATACTGTGACCCATGTTTAAAAACTCTGCTTTAGGCTGTAAACCCTTAAAAGTGGGGATTGTGCTGGGACTTCCCTGGCAGTCCATTGGTTAAGACTCTGTGCTTCCAGTGCATTTCATGGGGCACAGGTTTGATCCCTGGTTGGGACTCTTAAGAGCTAGCCTGGTGTGGTTAAAAAAAAAAATAGAGAGAGAGAGAGATTTTGGCTTATTTACAGTTGACTCTTGAATAATGCAGGGGATTGGCGGCAACCTCTTATACAGTCAAAAATCTGTGTTCTACTATTTCTGTCTCAAGGACAAAGGAGTTGGTAAATGACTCACCCCAGGGCAAGAAGCTGAAACAATTTGAATAGAATAAGAACTTCAAGCCCGGTTCCTTTGATTCCACATATTGTGATCCCTAATTAAATACAAACGTCCCCCCACATTTAGTTGATTTAAAGATCTGTAAAATGAAAACACAAGTACTGTATTTACTGAAAAAATTCACATATAAATGGACCTGCACAGTTTAAGCCTGAAATGGCAACCCACTGCAGTGTTCTTGCCTGGAGAATCCCAGGGACGGGGGAGCCTGGTGGGCTTCTGTCTATGGGGTTGCACAGAGTTGGACGTGACTGAAGTGACTTAGCAGCAGCAGCAGCAGCAGCAGCAGCAGCCGCCACAGGGTTAACGGTTTCTTTGTGTTCTTGACGGACATTACTCAGTACCAGGCATGTAGAAGGTTTCATACTTGTATTTGTAGGATTGAATTGGATGTTTTTTGTTAATTTGGTATAAAACCTGATATTTGGAGACTTTTCATCTGACATTTCACACTAATTACTCATTGGTTTCTTAACAGCTAAGTTCTAGATTTTATTTCATATGAACTGAAGTCAAGCTAGATCTCTTGCATCCTGAACGTGTGCTATTGATAGTAGACATGAATGTAAAACTTAAGTTTCATTTAAAAAAGATTTTACATTTATTTTCATCACATTTCATTGAGGGAGAGCATATTTGGCTCATCCCGTTGGTCCTAAGTTGAGGAGTAGGTTCCCTGTGTTTGGCTTATTAGTACAACTTGTCAAGTCTTTTATGTAGCTTGAGTTTGTCATCCCACCTATTATTATCTTTTCCTTGAACTTTTTTACCTACACAACTGATAAACCTGCTTTCTGCCTTTTCCAAGTGAGCTGATAAAAGTGTTGAACAGAATAGGGGAAAAACATTTATCACCTAGAGTGAAGTGTCCAGTTTGTAAAGGAGCAGATTCTGCTTTGCTGTGTTTTGAGTGCACACTATTTGGGTGGCTTATGGAACATTTCTTGGCAGTGCCGGCTGTGCCTGTGCCACCTGTGTGAGCCTGAGAGTGCTTGGGGTTGGGTGGGCTCCTGGCCAGACGGGGGCTTATGGCCTCAGAGGAAGGGTGCTGCTAAAAGGTCTGTGCGGCCTTTCTTTTCAGTGTGGGAAATGACGAAGACACATTAGCATTAAAAAGACCCGAAGTCTGTTTCCATCTTCATGACCTGGAGGAAGGGAGGCACCAAGCCTTTCTTAAGTTTGTTTCTGTTGTTCTTTCCACATCCCTGATACTTTAGATACGCTGGACAACTCACCCTTTTCCAGACAAACCTAGCACTTTCCTACCTTTGTCACTTTGCTCAGTTCTTATAATGTGACAAGAATGCAGCGACTACCTTTCTCTGCCTGAGGAATACCACCTTAAAAGGCTGAAATGTCACCTCTCCTTTGATGCCTTCCCCAGCTCTGCCCAGTAATAAGCACTGCTGCTTGCTCTTGCAACAGTTGGTACCAACCTCTAGTTGTGGCACTTATCCCTTTAGATCATGCTTAATTGCATCTCTTTGCCTGGAGGGATTGAGCTTCTCAAGGACAAGGAATTTTGTCTTCATGTTTTGTAACCCCAGGACCTAGCACATAGTGAGGGGTCAATAAATGCTTCATTAGGAGTCCAATTTAGTGAAGAGTTTTATTTTGCTTTGTTGATCCTGATAGTATTTTAAAAGGCAGGTTGTAAGTCTAATAATATTTACTTATTAGAAATTTGTGACATCATGAATACAATTTTTTTTTTCTCAGCTTTTTTCTTTCTTCAACCTGTTAGGAAGGTTTACTGCCTGTGGCTGAGTTTAGATGACTGATTTTTGGGTGGAAGCCTGTAGGATTCCAGTGTGAATCCATCTCACCTAGAGTTTCACAGTTATCACGGCAGTGATTCAGAAAACTTGTAGCAGATAATTGGGATCCAGTTTGAACTAACTCCAACAATATGTCTTTCATCTGACACCTTTGGGGAAGCTGTGTTTTAGATGAGTGACTTTTCCTGTAAAACTTAAGGTTAAACCTTTAAAAATACCAAGAAAAGATTTTTGTTGGAGTTTAATATAAATAATATGTTCTGTTTTGCCCTGTATCGTGAATTCAATATGTTGAATACATTTGAGTTTTTTTTGGTATAACATTTCCGCTCTGATTACATAAGATACAGGTTCATTATAGACATGTCAGTAAATACAGAAAAATACACAAAAAAGAAAATAATGGTATTATCTTATTTTTAAGATACGATTTATTTTCAGACATAACCCCTCAAAACATGCTGGAATATCTTTCCAGTCTTTTTTTCTGATGCAAGCATTTAAAATAAATTTAGGACTGTACTGTTTATATTGTCATAGAAGTCTTTTATTTTTTAAAGCACAAGTAATTTATTTTTTGGCCAGGCTACATGGCATGTGGAATCTTAGTTCCACGACCAGGGATCGAACCCATGCCTGCTGCAGTGGACGTGCGGAGTCTTAACCAATGGACCACCAGGGAAGTCCCAACAGTTTTTATTTTAAATCTGTTCTACTACACACCTTTTCTTATAACTGGAATGTCATTGTTTTAATGACTGCTGTCCCATCAGGCACTGTATTAGGTACTGTGATTTATCTAATCTACTTCTGAGCAGTTGGTTGTTAGAAATTAACTATCACCAGGACAGTAAGAGTACTTGCTTCTCTGGACCCTCGAAAGTATAGAGCATCATTTTCTCCATAGATTTGTATCTTCAGAAATTTCAAAGTTGATACAGGCTTGGAGGAATAAATTCTGAAGCATTGCAAAAATAGTGTCCTGTGCTACCATTTCAACTTCTTCGGCATCAATTGTTTAACTGGACTTTCTGACTATTGGATGTTATTAATGCAAACAAGTCATTATAACAATAATACAGTGATGCTTGTTTTCTTTCTTACTGAAATCCCAAGGAAAATCACTGATTCCAGTCAGTGGTTCTCTCGTTTGTTTATTACTTTTCTCATCTGGCTGTGATGCTTTTGGGAATTTGGAGGTGGTGGTGGTGGTGGGAATATAGACTTTCCAGGTGGCACTAGTGGCAAAGAATCCACCTGCCAGTGCAGGAGATGCAAAGGCGTGGTTTTGGTCCCTGGGTCAGGAAGATCCCCTGGAGGAGGAAATGGCAACCCACTCCAGTATTCTTGCCTGGAAAATTCCATGGACAGAGGAGCCTGGCAGACTACAGTCCATGGGTCACAAAGAGTCTACACGACTGAGCATGCACGGAGAGGAACAGACGAGGGTGGACTGAGGATGTGTGAGACTCCATCACTTGGTATCAGTGACTTGAAATAATAGTTTTGTTTTGATATTCTTTCTAACTGTCTTCATTTCTGTTCTCTGTAGCTACTTCGAGTATTATTCTTTATTTTTCCCTATTTGCCAGCTACTCTGCCCTTAACTTCTTTCCCTAGTCATGCATTTTCAAGCTAAACCTGAATTGAACTTGTGCATGGGAAACTGGGAAGTCAACTCTGTGAAAGACAGAAGTGGCTCCTTTGCTTTCCTTTGGAGTGAGATGTAGTGCCTTTATGAAAACCTTAGGCCTGTTAAAAGAACTAACTCCTGGCCAAGGCTGCGCTCCATAGAAAGACCTGACTTTGGAACAGAGGCAGTGATCTGGGAGTGATAGAGCCTAATGCGGATTTGGTCTGTGCAGGGGGCAGCTTCCGCTCTGGATGGCTGCCTGTAGGTAAGACATCTGGTACTGTGGCAGCCATCTTATTATCATGAGGAAAACCAGGGAGGAGGAGGGGTTGTTGATGGTTATTACTTTTTATTGGCGTATGGTTGCTCTACACTGATGTGCCAGTTTCTGCTGTACAGCAAAGTGAATCAGCCATATGTGTACACATACCCCTTCTTTTTTGAGCTTCCTTCCCATTTAGGTCATCACAGAGTACCAAGTGGAGCTCCCTGTGCTCTGCAGAGAGCTCTCATCTGCTGTTTTAGACATAGTAGTGTATGTAATACGGTTCCAGCCTCCCGATCACCCATTCTTCATTCATGGACTCTTGGCTTGTTTCTTTTACTGTGGTGAATAATGCTGTAATGAACATTTGGCATCCAAGTACCTGTTTGACTACCTGTTTTTAAATCCTTTGGAATTACTTAGCATTTGGTAATTCTATGTTTAGTTTTTTTGAGGAACCACCCATACTATTTTCTATATTGCCTGTACCATTTTTGCTTTCCCATCAGCAATGCACAAGGATTCCAGTCTCTTTACATCCTTGCTAATACTTGATATTTTTTTTAAAAAAGCTTTCTATAAATGGCTATCCAAATGGGTGTGAAGTGGTATTTCACTGTGGTTTTGATTTGCATTTTCCCTAATAATTAGTGAAGTTGAGCATCTTCTCATGTGTTTATTGGCCAGTTGTGTATTGTTTTTGGAGAAATGTCTACTCAGTACTTTGCCCATTTAAAAAATTTTTATTTTTAGCTGTGCTGGTTCTTTGTTGCTGTGCATGAACTTTCTCTAGTTGTGACAGGCAGTGGCTTCTCATCACAGTGGCTTCTCATTGTGGAGCACAAACTCTAGGTTCTTGGGCTTCAGTGGTTGTGACAGCACACGGGCTTAGTTGTCCAATGGCAAGTGGGATTTCCTCAGACCAGGGATCAAACTTGTGTCCCTTGCATTGGCAGGTGAGTTCTTAACCACTGGACCATCAAAGAAGCCCCTAGAGTGGTTCTTAAATATACTTTAACTTTGGGATGTTTTTTCTGGATAGTCCCTAATTGTTCACTTCATAGAGAGTATGTAGTTTAAAATAAACCCCAACATTGAGAAAAAGGAACTCATGCAATTATTGTCTGTGAAAGCCTTTCAAACATATTTAAATTAAGATATAAGTTGATAGAAATTATTAAACAATTCAGCTCTGAAAATAGAGTTTGAAATTATTTTCAGTTGTGATTAGAAGGTAGAGGATAAGGATGATACTGGGCAGAGGAACCAGAGATCAAATTGCCAACATCTGCTGGATCATGGAAAAAGCAGGAGAGTTCCAGAAAAAAATATTTCTGCTTTATTGACTATGCCAAAGCCTTTGACTGTGTGGATCACAATAAACTGTGGAAAATTCTGAGGGATGGGAACACCAGACCACCTGACCTGCCTGTTGAGAAACCTATATACAGGTCAGGAAGCAACAGTTAGAACTGGACATGGAACAACAGACTGGTTCCAAATAGGAAAAGGAGTATGTTAAGGCTGTATTTTGTCACCCTGCTTATTTAACTTATATGCAGAGTACATCATGAGAAATGGTGGGCTGGAAGAAGCACAAGCTGGAATCAAGATTGCCGGGAGAAATATCAATAACCTCAGATATGCAGATGACACCATCCTTATGGCAGAAAGTGAAGAGGAACTAAAAAGCCTCTTGATGAAGGGGAAAATGGAGAGTGAAAAGATTGGCTTAAAGCTCAACATTCAGAAAACGAAGATCATGGCATCTGGTCCCATCACTTCATGGGAAATAGATGGGGAAACAGTGGAAACTTTTTTTGGGGGGGCTCCAAAATCACTGCAGATGGTGACTGCAGCCATGAAATTAAAAGACACTCCTTGGAAGAAAAGTTCTGACCAACCTAGATAGCATATTCAAAAGCAGAGACATTATTTTGCCAACAAATGTCCGTCTAGTCAAGGCTATGGTTTTTCCTGTGGTCATGTATGGATGTGAGAGTTGGACTGTGAAGAAGGCTGAGCGCTGAAGAATTGCTGCTTTTGAACTGTGGTGTTGGAGAAGACTCTTGAGAGTCCCTTGGACTGCAAGGAGATCCAACAAGTTCATTCTAAAGGAGGTGAGTCCTGGGTGTTCTTTGGAAGGAATGATGCTGAAGCTGAAACTCCAGTACTTTGGCCACCTCATGCGAAGAGTTGACTCATTGGAAAAGACTCTGATGCTGGGAGGGATTGGGGGCAGGAGGAGAAGGGGACGACAGAGGATGAGATGTCTGGATGGCAATACCGACTCCATGGATGTGAGTCTGAGTGAACTCCAGGAGTTGGTGATGGACAGGGAGGCCTGGTGTGCTGCGATTCATGGGATCACAAAGAGTTGGACAGGACTGAGTGACTGAACTGAACTGAACTGAGATTACATGTTACAGAGATTGGCAAGTTGGTATCAACTATAGTTTGTTGCAGGAACCACAAAAGGGAAAAGAAAATTAAACTTTGTTTCTTGACAGAAGTGGAGGAGGAGGTTTCCTGAGGTAATGAAAAACAAGTAGTAACATGAAATTCAAGATACAAGTCTAACTGGAAAGTGAAGATACTTCAAATGGATTCTTTTATTGATTTAGTAGACATTTATAGAAGATCTGGTATGTACTAGGCTCTGGGGACAGAAAGAATCAGACACAACTGAGCGACTGAACTGAACTGAGGTTCTGGGAACAATGAAGGAAGATGATACAGAGCTACCTACTTTCAAGACCTTTAATCTAGATGATTGTGAAAATTAGATTAGGGAAGTTTTATGAAGTTAGTAGTTAAAACAGTGCAAGTAGACAAGAATTTTTAGCTAAGAATTATATATTTATGGAACTTTAGATCTAGAAGGGACCATAATGTAACACAGTGTTCTTATTTTTCAGATGGTGTCACCAAGGTCAGGGGCATATGGTAACTTACTCAAAGTCATACAGTTTGGCTATTTGAGTCTTGAATTCAGACACTGATTCCTTAAAAAGGCTTAAAAAAAACTATATCATTGAATCTTATGTAAAACCACTGGAAGATAGGAATTAGTCTAGAAATATTTATTGAATACCTGCACTATGGAAAATTTAATGGAGTAAACAAACATACTCCAGTTCTTGAGGAATCTTTTTTACAAAATTGAACTATAGTTGATTTACAATGTTGTGTTAATTGCTGCTATACAGCAAAGTGATTCAGTTATATATATTTTTTCTTTTTAAAAACATTTCTTTCCATTATGGTTTATCATAAGGTATTGAATACAGTTCTCTGTGCTGTGCAGCAGAACCTTGCTGTTTATCCATCCTTCGTATAAAAGTGTACATCTGCTAACTCTAGCCTCCCACTTCATCCCTCCCCTAACCCTATCCCCCTTGGCAACCACCAGTTTGTTCTCTACGTCCACAGTTCTGTTTCTGTTTCATAGATAGGCTCATTTGTGCCATATTTTAGATTCCTCATATAAGTGATATCACATGGTATTTGTCTTTCTCTTTTGGACTTTCTTTGTTAGTATGGTAATTTCTAGGTTCATGCATGTAGCTGCAAATGGCATCATTTTACTGTTTTTATGGCTGAGCAATATTCCATTGTATATATGTACCATGTCTTCTTTATCCATTCGTCAATCGATGGACACTGAGATTGTCCCCATGTCTTGGCTCTTGTGAATAGTGCTGCTGGGATGCATGTATCTTTTTACATTATGGTTTTGTCTGGATCTATGCCCAGAAGTGAGATTGCTGGATCATACGGTAATTCTATTTTTAGTTTTCTGAGAAACCTCCATACTGTTTTCCACGGGGATTCTTTCAATTATAATTATTAGAAATCCATCTCAAACTGAAGCAGAAAGGAGAATTTACTGGTTCATATAACTAAAAAAAGCGTGAATGGATCTGACTTCAGAAGACTGGGATCAGGGCCTCAACAAATCAGGATATCTGTGTTTTCATTTTACATTTTGGTATATGCCTATGTGTTGAATTATTTTTTGCAGTCATTAACTTCAAAAAATTTACTGTTTTCACTCTGGGGACCATAGCTCCTGGCAGCTCTGGGGTTACATCTTTACAGTTCATGATGGAATAGGAAAGAGTTCCTGTTGGGAAGGTTCAGGGAGTGAATGGCGTGGCCCAGTCTTCTTTACATGCCTGCTTGGAGGCGGTGGAGAGGGTCTGACTGATAGCCCCACTGAAATCATATAGAGTGGGACAGTTTCTGTAAAACATGAGAGTTAGGAGTTCTGTGCTTACAGAACAGTAAAGTGAGAGGGCTGCTTGATGCACACATAGACGAAGCTACAATTAAGGTCAGTCATGTGATAGAAGTAGAATGTGCCGGAGGACTTCAGGGCCTGGAGGATTCATTTCCAAGAGTGCAAAAACAGTCTTGATGTGTGGATAGGGTTTTTGTCAGTGGAGAGGAAGCTGGAGAGAGGATCCAGGCAGTAGGACACAGTGATGTGGGAAAGGGAGGCTCGTGCAGGGTTATGTGCTGGAGACTTGTTTCGCAGAACAGAGACTAGGCCACGTCTTCTGCCGTCGGGAGGAGACTGAGGGCAGGTTTGGCCGAGAGTGTCAAGGGCCCTGGATGTAAGGAGGAATATGGCTTTTATTCTGTGGGCAGTAGGGAGCCAATGAAGCATTTTAATCAAGGGAAAAAGCAATTTTAGGAATGGAAATGGAGGCGCATAAGAGTGATTTTAGATTCAGGAGAAAGATAAAATAATAGAATTTATTTTCACAGGAACTAGGCACTACTGTTCCTCACATGGAAAATCTATAAGGATTGTGAACAAATCACTTAACTACCTTCTATTTTCCTCTTCAGTAAAATAAAATAAATACACTGTACTAATCTTTACTAACTCTAGATTAGAGTTTATGTATATTTTCAATAAGAAAATATTATGTTGTAGTAGGCTTTATTGCTTTATAAATGACTTACTAACTTTGATACATATGAGAGTATTTTTCTCTGTGGTATTTGGAGATTGTAAGTTGGAAATAGATTATTGATTGAGGAAATGATCTTTACATTTTTATTAGCTCATAAAGTAAATGGAACTAATACCTTGGGTTGCATTTTCTTTTAAATTCTTTATTTTAATTAGGTAAATGACAGAAACAGGTTCTAAAACTGAAGTATGATGCTACATGTTAATGTTTTTTTCTTCTAATCATATATATATATATATATTTTTTTAATTACTGAGAATTCTCAAACTGCCCTGTAACTGAGGTTTTGACACCTGTACTCTGAATCAGTGCTGGAGCTGCAGTGTGTGCACTGCTTGTGCTCCTGGGTCTCAGATTCTTGGAGAGGAAGCTTTCACTCCTCTGTCTGTGCATGTGTGCATGCTCAGTAGCTCAGTCGTATCCGACTCTTTGGGACCCTATGGACTGTAACCCTCCAGGCTCCTCTGGCATGGGATTCCCCAGGCCAGAATACTGGAGTGGGTTGCCACGCCGTCCTTCGGGGGATCTTCGCTACTCAGGAACTGAACTCATGTCTCCTGCATTGTAGGTGGATTCTTTACCACTGAGACACTGGGGAAGGCCCCCTCTGTTTACGCTGCTACCAAGTCGCTTCAATCATGTCCGACTCTGTGCGACCCCAGAGATGGCAGCCCACCAGGCTCCCCCATTCCTGGGATTCTCCAGGCAAGAACACCAGAGTGGGTTGCCATTTCCTTCTCCAGTGCCTGAAAGTGAAAAGTGAAAGTGAAGTCGCTCAGTCATGTCCGACTCTTAGCGACCCCATGAACTGCAGCCTTCCAGGCTCCTCCATCCATGGGATTTTCCAGGCAGGAGTACTGGAGTGGGGTGCCATTGCCTTCTCCGTGTATATCTCTCCCTAATAATTCACTGCCTCTTTGACCAGGATGGGAGACTGACCCCTTGCTGTCCTCTTCCATCTTTTCCTTCATCCCTCTACTCTTAGCTTCCCCATTTATCACTCTGCAAGCCACCTTTTAAAATCTTTATTCTTTTCCTGTCTCACCAGACATTACCAGCTCTCTTCCCCACCTCATGACTGAATCTTGTTTGGGACTCAGTTGAGATATCTAGTTTATGTCTTATATTAAAGCATGTTCACCCCCTTAAAATTTCCCTTTGCCTGTAATATCTTTGAAGCACATTTTAAAAAGATGGTCTCTCATTTGAAGTGCTCTTAGCTAGAATACAAAAAGATCACCCAATAGTTCTTAATTTGTAAGTTGCTGGTTTTCATTTAAAAGTAGAGACTCACTGCTTAATTTGCTTTACATGGTAGCTACTTTATAGGCTGTGTATGTTAAACTTTAAAAATTACTTGTTGATAATTTTTATGAGATAAAATGGAATAGTCTCTTTAAATTTCCTGCTCAAAGAATTTTGTTTGTAGAATAAATTTTAGTGTGTTGTTAAAAAATTAAAAATAAAAGGGAAGACTCAGAATTCTCTTCTGATGGCTAGTGTTTGTACTAAAAGGTTTAGCAATGATGGTTTCTTTTATTTTAAGTAGAAGAAAATAAATTTTAGTGTAGAGCCTATGATATTTTTGTATTACTAGAATTATACTGAAAAGAGTACGACTTTAAAGACATTGTAGAATGCCTTTACATAGATGCACAGTGCTTATACATGGCATTGGCAAATACAGTGTACGTAATTTTTAAAAATTCATATAGCTTTTAAAAAACTATAGAAAGTAGTACTCTTAAAGCCTCTTAACTCATTTCCCCCAAGTGTATCCCCACTTCTCTCCTCACCCAGCCCAAGTAACTGCCATAAATGTTTTGATATTACACACTCTTTCTGTGTATATTCAGTTCAGTTCAGTTGCTCAGTTGTGTCTGACTCTTTGCCACCCCATGGACTTCAGCACGCCAGGCCTCCCTGTCCATCACCAACTCCCAGAGCCCACTCAAACTCATGTCTGTCGTGTCGGTGATGCCATCTAACCGTCTCATCCTCTGTTGTCTCCTTCTCCTCCCTCCTTCAATCTTTCCCAGCGTCAGCATCTTTTCCAGTGAGTTGGTTCTTTGCATCAGGTGGCCAAAGTATTGGAGTTTCAGCTTCAGCATCAGTCCTTCCAATGAATATTCAAGACTGATCTCCTTTAGAATGGACTGGTTGGATCTCCTTGCAGTCCAAGGGACTCTCAAGAGTCTTCTCCAACACCACAGTTCAAAAGCATCAATTCTTCAGTGCTCAGCTTTCTTTATAGTCCAACTTTCACATCCATACATGACTACTGGAAAAACCATAGCTTTGACTAGATGGACCTTTGTTGGTAAAGTAATGTCTCTGCTTTTTAATATGCTGTCTGTCTAGGTTGGTCATAGCTTTCCTTCCAAGGAGTAAGTGTCTTTTAATTTCATGACTGTAGTCACCATCTGCAGTGATTTTGGAGTTCCCCAAAATAAAGTCTGTCACTGTTTCCCCATCTATTTGCCATGAAGTGATGGGACCAGATGCCATAATCTTAGTTTTCTGAATGTTGAGTGAAAAAGCCAACTTTTTCTCCCTCCTCTTTCACTTTCATTAAGAGGCTTTTTAGTTCCTCTTCACTTTCTGCCATAAGGGTGGTGTCATCTGCATTGAGGTTATTGATATTTCTCCTGGCAGTCTTGATTCCAGCTTGTGCTTCATCCAGCCTGGCATTTCACGTGATATACTCTGATATAAGTTAAATTAGCAGGGTGACAATATATGTATACAATATATATATGTATG
Organism: Ovis canadensis; assembly: GCF_042477335.2. NCBI lineage: Eukaryota > Metazoa > Chordata > Mammalia > Artiodactyla > Bovidae > Ovis > Ovis canadensis. Next base: position 64,317,083 of record NC_091263.1, on the reverse strand, counting down.
TATATACTTTAAAAAATAAATAGCAGAATAATAATTTCAAACACTGACATAGTACTTTGTACCAGGTATTATTCTAAGTACTTAACATATATTAATTATGTTGTTATTGTTTAGTCACTAAGTCATGTCTGACTCCTTTGCGACCCCATGGACTACAGTCTGCCAGGCTCCTTTGTCCATGGTATTCTCCAGTGGGCTGGAGTGGGCTGCCATTACCTCCTCCAGGCTGCCATTTCCTCCTCCAGATTCCTCTGACCCAGGAATCGAACCCGTGTTCCCTGTGTCTCCTGCATTGGCTGGTGGATTCCTTGCCACCGAGCCACTTGGGAAGCCTCATTCTATATAATACTATACAGTAAACTACACAGAAGCATAACCACTTGTAGAGCATGCACACACGTGACAATGTACGCCAGATGTGAACTAACTTACGTAGTTGGACATGCAAATGCACATTTGCATCTTTGAAGGTTCTCAACTTGAATGTTCATATATAGGGAACTTAATATATTTTCTGCTGATTCATATAATCCTTATTCCAGTACCATACACTATTTTGATTACTGTACTTTTGTAGTAAGTTTTGAAGCTTGAAAGTGAGAGTTGTCCAACTTTGTTCTTTGTTAAGATTGTTTTGGATATTTGGTTCTCTTGAAATTCCATATGAATTTTAGGATGTGTTCTCCTGTTTCTTGGGGATTTTGATAGAGATTCCATTGAATCTGTGGACTACCTTGGGTAGTAGTATCATCTTAATATCCATTCTACTAATCCATGAACATGGGTTGTCTTTACACTTAATTAGATCTTTAATTTCTCTTAGCAGTGTTTTGTAGTTTTCAATACCTCTTTGATTAAATTTATTCCTAAGTGTCCTGTTATTTTTGGTACTACTGTATATGGAGTTGATACAGCTGAAGGCTGTTTTATTGAGTTCTCCATTTTTTTTCCCCTTGCAGTGTTTCGTTAAAGAAACTGCATTTTTTTGTCTCATGATCTGAATCTTGCTAATCATATTTCTGTGAATTCATTTAATATGCTCCTTATACCCAGTATTTCCTTTAAGTTGACATTTCTGTAAGCGTCATATTCAGGTTTGAGTTTTATTTTATGATTTCTTCAGGTGGCACTTTGTTTAGTAGTTATATAATTTCTTGTCTCCTCTTTTCATGATGTTAGAGCCACCAGTGATCATTTCCTATACCCGTTCATTTATTGGGAGTCACCAAATGGAGATATTCTACCTTTGCCATCACTTCTTTGTTTGTTGTCTAGAGTATTTTTATAGAGAAACTTCTCGTCAGCTATGTGGGTATACTGAGGTCTAGTTTGTGTTAGAAAAGCATGTTTTCTGTCTTTTTTTTTTTCTGTTCTGTTTTTTCCCCTGTTTTGTGAATTTTCATAGTAGTAAATGGATTCCCTAGCAACCTTTGAAAAGTGACCAATAAGCTTTTTGGGGAATCATCAGTCTTATTAAGTTATGAATGTAAATATATTGACATACTATCCTTTTAGTGAGTAGTGGAACTCTCCTGGTGCTGAAAGTTCTTTTGACCTGACCATAGTAGTTTAGCTATTAATCATAGCTTCCTTGATTTTTAGTATGGTAAGGTATTCCATGCTTATGTTAAGCATTTTCTGACCTAAACTTGGCTTTTTCCCAAGGAGCCCTGGTTCCTTTTAGTGGAAAATAGTGTATTTAGAAATGACAATTTTAGCGTTAGAGATTTGTCATTGTTTGTAGGCCTCATCGGGAACTGTGCATTACTACATTGTCTTTACTTCATAAATCTTACATCTGCATTTTCTGTACCTTAAAAGCAAATTCCTAAATAATTACTTACTTGATTATCTCCAGTACTCACACAACAGTTGTAGAGTAGCACTACTAATCACTATATCCACAGTATGATTAGTGAAGGCAGACTAAGATTATTTTGAAGTTTTTTAAAAATCCTTAGAATATGTTCCATTAGGGATATATAGTCAAATTGCTTTCTCTTGACACATTATTTGGAACAGATCCTCTCTTTCTGGTTATGCCACTAACTTGGCTATACATCTGTGTGTGTGCTCAGCAGCTTCAATCATATCCAACTCTTTGCGACCCTGTGGACTGTGACCCGCCAGGCTCCTCTGTCCGTGGGATTCTCCATGCAGGAATACTGGAGTGGATTGCCATGTCCTCCAGGGGGTCCTCCAGACCCAGGGATTGAACCTGAATCTCCTGCATCTCTTGCATTGGCAGGCAGGTCCTTTGCCTCTGCGCCACCTGGGAAATCCACATCCTTCATTGGAGGGGTGCAGCCGCACCCCAGAGCCCTGCAGGAATAAACGTCCCCATCTCACCAATCCTCCAGCATCTCGCAGTGTTCTCCACCCACTTTACCCAACCAGCCATGGGGCAGGGAGGAGGCTGTTGATGCTCCCCTGTGAGCACAGGCGCCCCTGGGGCAAAGAGTGTGGGGGAGGAGGACAGAGAGTGGATCTCGGGGCAAACAGGTCTTGTAGCACCATATGGATGGTGCATTTTTTCCTTCTCATCTCACACTCCTTATCCCACCACCACCAATGAAATGATAAATTCTTTGTAGGCAGAAATTATTTTATCTTTCTTAAAATTTTTTTAAAAAATTTTATATTGGAGTATAGTTGATTAAGCATGTGCTAGTTTCAGATGTACAGCAAAGTGATTTAGTTATATATGAACGTGTATCTATTCTTTTTCAAATTCTTGAAGCTCACAGTGACATCTGATGTACCTGACAGATATAGAGAAGAATAGAGTGAAACCGTCTATAACTAACAGGTTTATTCTTTGTGATATTCCTACAAATAGACTATATAGGCCTGAAAATAGTCCCATGATTAGAGAGAGAAAGCTCTACTTTTTTTTCAAGCCTTTTGCTTTTCTAGCAAATATAATTGGTTTCTTTTCTATTTATACATTAATTTGAAAAATCATTTGAAAGCCACTCTTGAATGAAGATAGTTATTAAAATGGGAAGTTTACATAGGCTCTCTGAATATGCACAAAACACCCAGTTTCCAACAATGGAAGCTTGTTCATAATTTTAATGTTGTTGTCAGTTAATGGCAAAGGTTAAGAAGACAGGAATGCTGAATGCTCTGGAGATTGAAATAATAGCAAGGATCTCGATAAAGACTTTGTTAAGGAGTGGATGATGTGATGATGTTAAATTCTTAAGTGCTAATTCTATTTATTTTAATTTTACTGTAAGATATGGCTCAGAGGTTGGACACTTTGGACCTTAGGAAAGCTGTCTTACTGTTAGTTATGTAGATGCCTGCAAGGACTTACAGGGGCTTACATACTTGAATTAAAAGAGAGAGCATATAGTTAAGAAAATTTAGTGCCTAATTTCAGTGACACAGACCCTATATCAGTATTTAAAAATCCTAATTGACATGTTTATCTTTGGTTTTCTAGTGATATGCAGCTTTCGAGGATCTGTTCCCCAAGGGTTGGTCTTAGAAATAGGAGAAACAGTCCAGATTCTTGAAAAGTGTGAGGGTAAGTATGGACCTATAAATTATAAGACACAAATAGTGATCATTTTTGGCAGTATTATATGTTTATTTTGTAGTACTGGTTATAAGCAATCTTTTTGAAGCCATGATTAATCATATTATGATACACTGCTATAAAATCATTCCTGATCTCTGTTCAGCATAACTGATGACTAATTTTGGCTCTAATCTAATAGCAACAATGAAATAACTATTGTTGGCTGTCAGAACATGTTTTTTATATACTATGTCAAGTAATTATTTTTAATTTCCTACAGTCAAATAGATAATATTTTACTCCTGATTATCTGCATTTGAATAGAATTGAATTATAATCAGTTCACTTGTATGTTTCTGTCTGATTGGCTGGACATGATCAGTCATAATTAAAACAAGGCAGTATATATGCTCAAATGAAGTTTGATTTGGCTATCTTCTTCTGTGATGTTTTTGTGTATTTTTGCTATTATATTTGCCCATTTTTGAAAAATATCACATTCTAAAAGATTATGCACTGTAGCCAACAAAATATATGGGAAAAGTACAGTTACGGAGGATACAAAATCAGAGGATTGACAAACAAAATTAATGTCAAAATCGATATTCCAAAGTTGATAGCAGTTCAGCATGACTAGAAACCACCTCAAATTATTTAACAGAGTGGAAATGTTGCTAAATGAGCATGGAGATAGTACTGATGGAAGTGCAGCTCTGATATAATTTACCATTCAGATGGGTATGGAAGTAAGTGCAACTTACTATGACCCTGGAACTGTGTAAGTTTGGTAGTGTACTTTTCTGGAAAGGGAGCTCTAGTGCAGGACTCATTTTAATAATTTTCTTAAAATAGTAGTTTAAATCAAAATGACTTCATGATAAAAAAACTCTTAGCAAAATAAGAGTATAAGGGAATATTCTTAATCTAATAAAGGATATCTAAAAGCCTGTAGCACACATCATATTCAGTTGTGAAATACTGAAAGCTTTCCCACTGAGAGCTAAAAATGAGACTATTATAAAATAAGACATTGTGGTTTGGAGGCAAAGACAATAATGAAACAGAATAGAGGGTCCAGAAATAGACCATCATGTTTATCTTCCAGTGATATGAAAAAGGTGGTATTGCAGTGTGTGGGGAAATGATGTCCTTTACAGTAGGTGACGCTGGGCTGATTGGACTGAAGAATGATGACCTAATCAATAAATGATATTGGATCAGTATCGAAACCAGTGAATCTCGAACCTGACTTCACAGCATATACTACAAACTGAATTCCAGATGGATGGTCAATATAAATGTGCAATTTAGAGCAGTTGTGCACCTTGAAGGAACCATAGGAGAATATCCCTTCTAGCCTAGGGGTAGACAGAGATCCTTTATTGATAAGTTGTACTTCATTAAAATGAAGATCTGTTGTTCAAAAGATATCATTAAGGAGGGCTTCCCTGGTGGCTCAGTGGTAAAGAATCTGCTTGCCAGGGCAGGGGACATGGTTCGAGCCCTGGTCCGGGAATATCCCACGTGCCTCAGAGCCACTAATCTGTCCGCCACAACTGTTGAGCCTGTGCTCTAGAGCCTGGGAACCACACCTACTGAGCCCGTGTGTCGCTGTTGCTGAAGCCTGTGCTCCCTGGAGCCCGAGCTCTGCAACAAGAGAAGCCACCGCAGTGAGAAGCCGGTGCATCACAGCTGGAGAGTATCCTCCATTTGTTGCAGCTAGAGAAAGCCTGTGCAGCAGTGAAGACCCAGCACAGCCGAAAACAACTAAGTGAAATTTAAAGAAAAAAGATACCACTAAGGAGAGGTAAAAGGCAAGTCACAAAGTGAAAGAGATATTTGATAAAGGATGCATATTCATATGGTATTTGTCTTTGTCTGACTTCTCTTAGTGTGATAAATTTTAGGTCCATCCAAGTAGCAGCAAATGGCATTATTTCGTTCTTTTCTATGGTTCAGTAACAGTCCATTGTATGTATGTACCACACCTTCTTTATCCATTCTTCTGTCAGTGGGCATTTAGGTTGTTTCCTTATCTTGGTTTTTGTAAATAGCGCTGCTGTAAACACTGGGGTGCATGTAGCTTTTCAAATTATGGTTTTCTGCAGATACAAGCCCAAGGCCGGGATTGCTGGATCATTTGGCAACTCTATTTTTAGTTTTTTGAGAAAGCTCCATACTGTTTTCTATAGTGGCTATGCCAGTTTACGTTCCTATTAACAGTGTAGGAGGATTCCCTTTTCTTCACACCCTTTCCAGCATATGTCAGACATCTTTTTAGATTTCACTGGTATGAAATTAGAAATTAACTGCAAGAAGAAAACTGGAAAAAAAAAAGCCCACAAACATATGGAGACTAAACAATCAATGGATCATTGAAAAGTCAAAGAGGGATGAAGATAAAACAGTTCTAAGAGGGAAGTTCATAGTGATACAGGCCCACTTGATGATATGAGAAAAATCTCAAATAATCAAAATGGACATTAAAGAAACTAGAAGAAGAACAAGTAAAACCGAAAGTTAGGAGAAAAAAGGAAATAAAAGATGAGAGTGGAAATAACTGAAATAGAGACCTAAAAACATAAAACATCAATGAAATTAAGAGTTGGTCCTTTGATAATATATGATATTGTTGTTTAGTCTCTAACTTGTGTCTGACTTTCTCGTGAAGTCATTTACTGTAGCCTCTCAGGCTCCTCTGTTCATGGGGTTTCCCAGGCAAGAGTACTGAAGCAGGTTGCCATTTCCTTCTCTAGGGGATCTTCCTGACTTAGGGATCGAACCTGCATCTTCTGCATTAGCAGGCAGGTTACTTACCACTGGGCCACCAGGGAAGTCTTGAAAATATATACGAAATTGGTAAACTTTTAGCTAGATTCATCAAGAAAAAAGGAGAGAGGGCCCAAATAAATAAAATCAGGGATAAAAAGGGACACCACAGAAATACAAATATTATAAGTGATTACTATGAAGAATTATATGCTAATAAAATGGATTGCATAGAAGAAATGGATAAATTCCTGGAAATGTACAAACTTGCAAGACTGAATCAGAAAGAAATAGAATATATGAACAGACTGATTACCAGTAATAAAAAAAACTTCTAACAGAAGTCCAGGATCAGATCGCTTCATAGGTTAATCCTACCAAACATTTCAGTCAGTTTAGTTTAGTCGCTCAGTTGTGTCCGACTCTTTGCGACCTCATTAGTTGCAGCACGCCAGGCCTCCCTCTCCATCACCAACTCCTGGAGTTCACTCAAACTCACGTCCATTGAGTTGGTGATGCCATCCAGCCATCTCATCCTCTGTCTTCCCCTTCTCCTCTTGCCCCCAATCCCTCCCAGCATCAGAGTCTTTTCCAGTGAGTCAACTCTTCGCATGAGGTGTCCAAAGTACTGGAATTCCAGCTTTAGCATCATTCCTTCCAAAGAACACCCAGGGCTGATCTCCTTTAGAATGGACTGGTTGGATCTCCTTGCAGTCCAAGAGACTCTCAGGAGTCTTCTCCAACACCACAGTTCAAAAGCATCAATTCTTCAGCGCTCAGCTTTCTTCACAGTCCAACTCTCACATCCATACATGACCAAACATTTAAAGAATGGTTAATACTTTTCCTTTTCAAACTGTTCAGAAAGTTAGTGAGGAAGGAACACTTTCAGACTCATGCTACGAGGCCACCATCATCCTGATAACAAAACCAGATAGCAACCTGATAACACACACACAAAGTTACAGACTAATATCATTGATGAATGTAAATGTAAAATCTGCAACAGAATATTATCAAACCAAATATCAAACCAGACTAAATATGTTTAAAGGATCATACATCATGATCAAGTGGGATTTATCCTAGGGATGCAAGGATGGTACAATATCTACAAATCAGTTAATTAAATATATCACATTATCAAATTTAAAAATAAATATCACATCATCTCAGGAGATGCAGAAAATGCATTAGACAAGTTCAGCATCTATTTATGACAAGAACTGTCCCTGATAGCTCAGTTGGTAAAAAATCTGCCTGCCCTGGGTCGGGAAGATCTGCTGGAGAAGGGATAGGCTACCCACTCCAGTATTCTTGGGCTTCCCTTGTGGTTCAGCTGGTAAAGAATCCACCTGCAATGCGGGAGACGTGGGTTCGATCCCTGGATTGGGAAACTCCCCTGGAGAAGGGAAAGGCTACCCACTCCAGTATTATGGCCTGGAGAATACCATGGACTGTATAGTCCATGGGGTTACTAAGAGTCAGACACAACTAAGCGACTGTCACTTTTCACTTTTCACTGTCAGCAAAGTAGGCATAGAGGGAACCTACCTCAACATAATAAAGGCCACACATATTAAAACCCACAGCTAACATTATACTCAGTGGAGAAAATCTGAAGGCTTTTGCTCTAAGATCAGGAATAAGACAAGGAACTTAGTTAGTGGCACAGTGGATTAGAATCTGCCTGCCAATGTAGGGGACATGGGTTCAGTTCCTGGTATGTGAAGACTCCACACATCACAGAGCAACTAAGCCCATGCACCGCAACTACTGAGTATGTACTCTAGAGCCCACATGCTGCAGCTGCTGAGCCTGCATGCTGCAACTACTAAAACCCTTGGGCCTTTAGCCTGTGCTTTGCAACAAGAGAAGCTACCACAACGAGAAGCCTGTGCATCACAATGAAAAGTAGCTCCCACTTGCTGCAACTAAAGAAAGCCCATGCGCAGCAACGAAGGTCCAGTGCAGCCAAAACTAACTAAATTTTAAAATTATAAAAAACGGAATAAGACAAAGATACTCACCACTTTCATTCAACATAATGTTAGAAGTTCTTGTCACAATTAGGCAAAAAAAAAAAAAAAAAAAGGCCACACACACACACATAAAAGAAATCCAAATTAAAAAGGAAGTAATAAAACTGTCGCTGTTTGTAGGTGACATGATACTGTCAATTTATATAGAAAACCCCAAAGACTTCACAAAAAAACTGTTATTCAGTAAGTGAATTGTTATTCAAAAATTGAATTCAGTGAATGAATTCAGGAAAGTTGCTGGATACAAGCTGAATTTACAGAGGTCTGTTGCATTCATCTGTTTGAACAATGAAGAGTCAGAGAAATTAAGAAACAGTCCCATTTATAATTGGATCAGAAAAGTAAATACCTAGGAATAAATTTCACCAAGGCAGTGATAGACCTGTGCTCTGAAAACTGTAAAACACTGATGAAAGAAATGGTAAACAAGGCAAAAAAATGGAAAGATGCACCGTGCACATGGATTGGACAAATCAGTACCATTAAAATGCCCATACTGCCCAAGATAGTCTATGGATTCAGTGCAGTCCCTATCAGAATATCAAAGGCATTTTCACAGAACTAGAACAGATGAACCTAAAATTTGCATGGAATCCAAAAGACCCTTATAATCAGAGCAATGTTGAGAAAGAACAAATCTGGAGGTGTCATGCTCCCGGGCTGAAACTGTACTATGAAGATATAATTATCCAAACAGTATGCTGCTGGCTCAAAAACAGACACATGGATCAGTGGAACATGATAGAGAGCCCCGAAATAAACATATACTTATATTGTCAATTAATCTGTGACAGAAGAGGCAAGAATATATAGTGGGGAAAAAGACAATCTATTTAATAAATGGTGTTTGGAGAGTTGGACTACTTTTCCACACCATATACAAAAAAAAATCAAAATCAGTTATGAAACACTACAAAAATCAAAATACTGGGGTTTTAAAATGTAATATGCTCACATGGACAAAGAAAGTTGGCAAGGCTTTGAAGAGTGGAAACTATGACTTAACAGACCCAACATACCTGAATCTCAAGCATGTAGTAGGAGTATCTTGGAACTACCCTTATTTACACAGCAGATCCTTAAGAGGCATAGAAACTTATAGCACCAGGCATCTTTGGAAATGAGAATAAAAGTATATAAGTCTTCTCCCTTCAATTCATTTGATGACTGCTCCTTGTTCATCTGGTAGAGGTTTTGAGGTTTATTAGAAAATGAAGGATAAATAGAGCATCTGTGTATTGGGACACTTCATGCACATTTTTGTAGGAGATAGGTTATGTATTGAAAACTGGAGGATTAAGTCAAGCATACCTACTGAATACTGAATATGGAAACTTCTAACCTTCACCTTCCACTTGGCCTTTGAAATCATGGCAGCCAGACTTTTACCTTCCAAACAGAAGATTAGAAGACTTTTACCACTTATCTGAACTTGGCATGATGAGAGACCTAAATAAAGATGCTGACTCTGTCAGTTACTGACTTATTATTGCCTCTAAGTTCAAAACCTGCCCTTTTAGCCCTTCTTGTGATACTGGAGCTGGAAGCTCTGGAAACCACGTTTCTTCTTTGACAGCTAGTCTGTGTTAGACTCTGCCAATAAAGGGGCATTGTAGGGAGACTATTAGGCTGGAGGTTGAAGAAAAGAGTTGATTCTTCTTGTTTTTGTTTTATACCACTGGCAAACTGCTCTGAAGACAGTTGGTCCCTGCAATATTCCTTATGTCAGGCAGTGGTCTTGGTTCTGGTGAATGGCCTCTAGCATTTGTCTCTGTGGCAGTGGTTAGCATGTTTTGCAGCAGCCCACTGTTCCTCAGAGATCTGTATCTTAGCCTTTTGGGACCCTTTCTATAAGTTGCTAAGTTTAGTCGCCAAGTTTAGTCGCTAAGTCATGTCCAACTCTTTTGCAACCCCATGGGCTGTAGCCCCCCATGCTACATGGGATTTCCCAGGCGAGAATACTGGGATGGGTGGCCATTTCCTTCTCCGAGGGATCTTCCTGACTCAGGGATGGAACCTGCCTCTCCTGTATTGGCAGGTGGATTCTTTACTGCTGAGCCATCTGGGAAGCCCCACTTGGTGATTACCCTAGAGTTTAAAACATGCATTCTTGACTTACTAGGGTCTACCTTGAAGTTTTACTTATACCACTTCCAACAGTGCATGAACTTTACAATGATTCAGCTGCATTGACTCCTCTTATTACATTTGTACCACTGTTGTCATATGTTTTCTGTCTGTATTCATTTGTTTGCCCACATTTTTACCATTTCCAGTGCTGTTTCTTTCTTCTTTTCATGATTCCGTCTGGGATCACTTTCTTTTTACCGTAAGTACTCCTTTTAGTAATGGTTTTTTAGTGTAGGTTTGCTGCACATTCATTCAACTTTTGTTTATGTGAATCTGTTTTTAAATTTGTCATCATTTTAAAGGGTTTATTTTCCCTAGGTGTAGCATTCTAGGTTGATGAATATTTTCTTTTAGCATTTTAAGGATTTACTTCATTAATTTTTGATTTCCATCATTTCTGTTGAAAAGTCACTATATTATTATTATAGGTCTCCTAAAGGTAATGTGACTCTGCCTAGCTCCTTAGCCTCTCAGCTGCTGCAGAAAGCCAGGCTTCTTAGAAATTTTCCCTGAATTACCACTGTAGGAATTGGGCAGTTGCACGAGTGGGTATTGTATCGAGTAGCTCTCAGTGTCAACCTTTTTTCCTTAACTCAATGGGACTTTGATTTTTGCTGAAATGTCCTCATGGAGAAACTCAGCTGATGTCATTCTCTTTTCTCAAGGATTATAGTGTCTCATTACCTTGTCTCGGATAGTTGCTCTCCATTGCTCTTACACAATTGTTTCTCATATTTTTTTCAGGTTTATATTTGTCTAATGCGAAATGTTTTGTCAGTGCTAGAACCAGAAGTTAGTAAATGTATTTTATACATATTTGAATTATAAAAGAGTTTTTAAAATGTCCTATTCAATAGCAGTATTATTGAAACTTGTTTATGGTTCTTTATAAGTTTATGGAGAACCATAAGCTTAAAGGAGCAATAACTCATTTGGGAGTAAAATTTCTCAATTTTTAATGTCCATTTATTTATTGCCAATTATTATCTTTTATACTTACTGCACATAAAGATTTAAAATAGCATTAAATTATTTTGTATGCAAATAATACACAAGGTTATTCTTTAACAGTTTGCAGTGAAATAATAGAGGATTTTTAATGTTGACCTTTTGAATAATTATGTCCCCCAATTTTGGGGCTGAATTCTCTATAAATTTCTTTTTTTTTTTAATATAAGTGGTTGATACTTTCTTCCATGCCTATTAGTTATATAATTGGAAAGAGGATAAAAGAGTTGGATGGGCTGTGAATATTTTTATTGATATACCAAAGAAAAAGTTAGTATTTTTAGAAGATTGTAGATCTTTGTTTTGGTACTTGACTTTACAGTTGGTTCCTTCTCTAAAGTGAACCTCTTTGTGGATCTGCCATTCATAATGAGTGATAACTTTTTAAAATTATTTTAATCACGATATGGAATGAAATAGAAATTGTGCCTGTTATCTACCTGTCTCTTAATTCAGGGATGAACAACTGTTAGCCCTAGGATAGGAGTGAGAATAAACACATTTGCCTTGTTTCCCTTTTGTCAGACAGTGAAGAATATGTTATACCTTTGAATAAAAAGTTTGAAACTTCTTATTGAAGGGTAGTTTTTGTTGGACTTCATTTGGTGCTTTTGATCTAGCTTGATTGGTTTGCACCCGGAATCTTTGTAAAGGCCTGCTGATTGTTGACTGTCACATGGCCTGAATTATATAGAGGCTTCATTCTTTTGGGTTAACACTGCTAACACTGTTCTGTAGCCTCTCTGTCAGCAGCAATTGTAGTGGTACTGTTGGCTCTTTTTGATAGTATAGCCTTACTTACATTGGGAAGGGCAATTCACAATCTAAATAATGATGCGTATTTAACAAAGTGGTATTCAGCTGTGTTTTGAGGCTATAGATGTGAAAACGCCTGGCACAAGGACAGGTGACCACTATTTTTTTGTCTATGTGTTTAAATAATTGTAGCTTTCAGATGAATTAATCTTTAATATACGTATTTACACACAAGACCCAGAATATTTTCTCTTAATTTGTGTTTCCTTTCTTACTGATTGCTTTTCTAACCTAAAGGTGTTACATTTTTTAAAAGTTTCTTTTTTTTTTTTAAAGTCAGACGTGAACTGACTCTTTAATTTATACACCAAGTATGTTTATACACCAGTTGTGGAAGGTGTAATCATCCAGAGTTAAGCTGACAAATGTAAACACTTACATCTGTCTCATTTCATTCACATGGTAAGTACTCACTGGGCCTTTATTTAGTGGTAGTAAGCACACATACACACACCGGTGTCCTGATTTTCTATTTCTGTGACAATATAGTGTTCTCAGTTCTGTTTTTTTGTACATTAATTGCTTTTAAACGGTATGTAATGCTTTCTCTCAGTTTTATTATCTTTGAAAGTATAGTGAATCCCTAGCTGTCTTTCTAAAATCTAGTGTTTGCTTCCTGCATTTCAGTCTAATGTGGTCATATATATATATATTTTTTAATGTGGTTATATTTTATTTAAAAATTATTTTCTGTACTTTTTCCATTTCCTTTGTAGAATAATTTCTTAAATAGAATACACTTTGAGTAACTCCTGCATTAAAATCCCTATAATTTCAGTATAAAATAGGACTTAACATTGCATCTCAATTAGAAATTTTTTCATTTATTACCTTAATTTTTAATCATATTTTATAAAACAGCATTTTTAGAGACTAAATTTGTAATATTTTAAAGGTAGAATTTTTGGATATACATATTTGAATTGTCTAACTTTACTGGTACAGAATTAAAAATTTTAGGGAAGATGACCATTTAAAATTTATTTATTTATTTGTTTATTTTTTTGACTGTGCTGGGTCTTTGTTCCTGCACATGGGTTTCTCTAGTTGTTGTGAACGGGGCTACTCTCTAGTGGTGGGGTGTGGGCTTCTCGCTGTGGGGGCTTCTTTTGTTGCAGAGCACAGGTTCTCAAGTGCTGGCTCAGCAGTTGTGGTGCATGGGCTTAGTTGCCCTGCAGCACATGGGATCTTTCTGGACTAGGGATCGAACTATGTCCCCTGCGTTGGCAGTTGGATTCTTAACCACTGGACCTACTGGACCACGGGACCAGGGAAGCCCTTTATATCATTATCTGTCCTGTTTAAGGGAGAAAGCAATGGCACCCCACTCCAGTACTCCTGCCTGGAAAATCTCATGGATGGAGGAGCCTGGTAGGCTGCAGTCCATGGGGTCGCTGAGGCTCGGACACGACTGAGCAACTTTACTTTCACTTTTCACTTTTATGCATTGGAGAAGGAAATGGCAACCCACTCCAGTATTCTTGCCTGGAGAATCCCAGGGACGGGGGAGCCTGGTGAGCTGCTGTCTATGGAGTCGTGCAGAGTTGGACAAGACTCAAGTGACTTAGCAGCAGCAGCAGCAGTCCTGTTTAAGATACTGTAAAGTGTCCAGTAGTCATATATGGATGTGAGAGTTGGATTGTGAAGAAAGCTGAGCGCTGAAGAATTGATGCTTTTGAACTGTGGTGTTGGAGAAGACTCTTGAGAGTCCCTTGGACTGCAAGGAGATCCAACCAGTCCATTCTGAAGGAGATCAGCCCTGGGATTTCTTTGCAAGGAATGATGCTAAAGCTGAAACTGTAGTACTGTGGCCACCACATGCGAAAAGTTGACTCACTGGAAAAGACTCTGATGCTGGGAGGGATTGGGGGCAGGAGGAAAAAGGGATGACAGAGGTTAAGATGGCTGGATGGCATCACCGACTCGATGGACGTGAGTCTGAGTGAACTTTGGGAGTTGGTGATGGACAGGGAGGCCTGGCGTGCTGCAATTCATGGGGTCGCAAAGAGTTGGACATGACTGAGTGACTGAACTGAGCTGAACTGAACTGGAAGTGTCCTGTTGGTAAGGTTATCACTTTAAAAAAACCGAAGATAGTGAGACTTTCAGGTATAAATTGAGTTATTCAAATTTATGATCTCAGGTATTGTACTAAGCAGAAATAAGGGTATTTCTTCTTTTATTGGTTGTTATGATTTCAGGGGAGAAAAAGTTGATTCTTTTCCTCTTAACTTTGTTGTGAGTCTTAAAGGTTAACACATGAAATTAACTCAATTTCAGTGCATGGAATAGTAAGCTCTCTGTTAATATTAGTGATTATCAACAGTCTCCTCTTTCTTTTTTATTTATATTCCTTCTTTAAATACAACTCTTGGCCTCCTCTTCTATTCACTGGAATTGTTTCCTCTTAAACCCGAGTAGAGAACTATAGCAAAACTCTGAAAATAATAGATTGAATTTGAAGAAAGTTGGCAAAAAAATTTCCTTTCTCTGAAAACTATTTTTATTGTGTAATGGAAACTTTCACTGTTATTACTGTGTATGAATGGTAAGAGAAAATAAATGAAGTGTTGCTGTCAACTTTAGTGGCTGGAAAGCCAAGGAATGAGAGTAGTGTAGTTCAGTGCATGGGAAATTTCAGGGAGACAAGGAGATAGAAAGTCAGGGCTGTACTCTCCTTCAGTTCAGTTCAGTCTCTCAGTCGTGTCCAACTCTTTGCGACCTCATGAATCGCAGTACGCCAGGCCTCCTTGTCCATCACCAACTCCTGGAATTCACTCAGACTCACGTCCATCGAGTCAGTGATGCCATCCAGCCATCTCATCCTCTGTCATCCCCTTCTCCTCCTGCCCCCAATCCCTCCCAGCATCAGAGTTTTTTCCAGTGAGTCAACTCTTTGCATGAGGTGGCCAGAGTACTGGAGTTTCAGCTTCAGCATCATTCCTTCCAAAAAAATCCCAGGGCTGATCTCCTTCAGAATGGACTGGTTGGATCTCCTTGCAGTCCAAGGGACTCTCAAGAGTCTTCTCCAACACCGCAGTTCAAAAGCATCAATTCTTCGGCACTCAGCTTTCTTCACAGTCCAACTCTCACATCCATACATGACCACAGGAAAAACCATAGCCTTGACTAGACGGACCTTAGTCGGCAAAGTAATGTCTCTGCTTTTGAATATGCCATCTAGGTTGGTCAGAACTTTTCTTCCAAGGAGTAAGCATCTTTTAATTTCATCACTGCAGTCACCATCTGCAGTGATTTTGGAGCCCCCCAAAATAAAGTCTGACACTGTTTCCAGTGTTTCCCCATCTATCTCCTATGATATCTGTCACCAAAAAACTATATGATTTTGGGATTTTCTTATCCTGTAATAGTTTCATCTGGGAGTTTTCAAGGAGTTGAATATGTGTCCTCTGAAGTATTTTCCAATTTTTTTTTGTCTTTTTCAGTTGAAAGGATGTTGTGTCTTTGATGAAAATTGGGAACGTTATATTTTTTTGTAAGATTGCTTCTTTTGGAGTAGACTATGCTTAATAAAGGCATAAAGTACCTAAAACTTACTAGAAAGTTTTGCATTAAATAATTATCCTAAAAATACTCATGTTTTTCAGAGAAAACGACAACAATATGATTTTAATATCTTTTGTATGCTTTGTTTTAGGTTGGTATAGGGGAGTTTCAACAAAGAAGCCAAATGTAAAGGTAATAAAAGTTTATTGTTACCTTTTCTAATCTAGAAAGTGGCCTAGTATGTTTGTTTGATATAAAAGCAATCCTTGCTTTCCATCTTTTAATCTTTTACAGTAGCCACACTCATTCTTTCCTTTACAGAACTGTATCAGACTCTTCTCTTTCTCAGCAGTATTACAATGACTTTTTAAAAAGGACAAAATGTGTGTGTGGTAATAGTTGCAAAGCTTATTTTGAAAAAGCCTATTTAGGACATTTAGTATTTTTCCTGAAAATAGTTGACAGCAAGTAAATTGACTTTTTTATAGGCCTATTCCTGTCTAGCCCTGTGATTAGTAAGATGACTTTATTTCTAAAATGAAAAAAACTTTAAAATAATTTTGAATTAGTTACATCTGATCATAATGTTCTTGTTAAAATATGAATTTAAAGAAGACTGTTAAGTGCCACATACTAATATTATGAACTAGATTTATATGTTTATTCTCTTACCAAGTAACAATAATTTGATCAGGCCAAATATATTTTAGTTGGCAGTTAGAATACATGTAGCAGCATTCTTTTCCAGTAATACATTTGCAAAAACTTACTTTTCTCTATAATATTACTATTTTTTCTTACATATTTTCTGTGGCTTAATATTTAACATATTATGCTTTTTCTTAAATAGAAAATACCAAAATGATCATATATTAATTTTTATTAAAAATTTTCAGAGTTGTAATCATTAATTTCTCAGTAGACTCACTTACTGGTTTTTAAAGTATTATAAGAAGACAGGACCTTCAAACTTTTAATTCCTCATAGCCGAGGCGTCTCATTTTTGTCAGAGTTGACATTTTGGGCTAGATAAATCCTTGTTATTTTATACATTATGACAAGCTTAGCAAAATATATGACTTCCACTAATTAATATCTCCACTCAAGTTGGGTCTCTACATTGCTAAAGGCCCTGGGGCTGATGGGTGGGGTGGGAGGTGGTTGGGGTGGTGGTGGTAAAATTGCCCCTGGTTAAGAACCCCTGAGATAAAGGAGGCATATATCAAGAATATATAACAGTAATAAATATGTGTACACTGGAAATGGAGCCCCCAAATATATTGAGCAAATAGTAATAGATTTGAAGTGTAAAATAGATACCAAATAATAATAAGGGCCTTCAATACCCCATTTTCTGCACTGAATAGGTCATCCAGACAGAAAATCAACAAGGAAATGTTGGACTTGTACTATAGTTTAAACCAAATATATCTAATAGACATAATAAAGAATATTTCATATATCAGCAATAAAGTACATGTTTTTCTCAATTGTAAATCAAACATTCTTCAGACTATGTCATATAACAAGGCTTTAGTAAATTTAAAAAGATTGAAATCACACCATGCATCTTTCCTGACCACAATGGTATGAAACTAGAAATCAACAACAGCAAGAAAACTGGAAAATTCACGTGTATGTGGAAATTAAAGAACACATTCTGAACAACCAGTGGACCAAAGAAGAGGTAAAAAAAATCTTGACACAAATGAAAACAGAAACACAATACCCCAAAACCTATGGGCTACTGCAAAAGCGGTTTAGAGGGAAGTTAATAGTGATAAAAGCCTACAGTAAGAAAAAAAGACAGATATTAAGTAAACCATCTTACTTTACATCTGAAGAAACTAGAAAAAAGAAGAAACTATGCCCAAATTTAGCAGAGTCAAGAAAATAACAAAAATTAGGGTGGAGATAAATGAAAAAGAGACCAGAAAACACGGGAAAAGGTCAATGAAACTAAAAGCTGTTTCTTTTTAAAGATAAAATTAATTGAGGGAAAAAAAAGACAAGGAGAAATGAAAGAGCAGACATTAAAAATGATACCACAGAAATACAAAGGATTATAAATGCTATGACAATTGTATCTAACAGATTGAACAGTCTATAAGAAATGGATAAACTCCTAGAAACTTAAAACCTATCCAGAATGAATCAGGAAAAATAGAAAATCTGAATAGTCCAATAATCAGTAAGGAAATTGAATCAGTAATTATTAAAAACCTCCCAACAAAGAAATGTTCAAGGCCAGATGACTTCACTGGTGAATACTACTAAACTTTAAAGAATTAACACCAGTCCTTCATGAAAGCTATTCCAAAAATTGAAGAGGAGGAAACACTTCCAGATTTGTTTCACGAGGCTAGCATTACTCTGATATCAAAGTCAGAAAAGGACACTGTAGGAAAAGAAAACTATAGATCATTATCACTGATGAATATAGATGCTAAACTCTCAACAAAATACTACCAGTATGAAACAATCCCATTCATGATAGCATCAAAACAATCAAATATTTAGAAATAAATATAACCAAGGAGCTGAAAGAGCTGTACACTGAAAACTGTAAAATGCATTACTATACTCTAGCTGCTGATGGGCTTGTGTGGTATAGGTTAAGTTTATTACTGACAGTGGTGTGGGCCAAAGAGTATTAAAAAAAAACAAACAGACCATTTGTGTTTTATTTTGAAGGAAGTTTTATACATCAGGAAAAGGAGTGAAACATTGATTGGAAAATGTAATTGATTTTAAAACAATACATTAAAAAAAATCCTTTGAAGAATTGAAATCAGATTATGGCAGACACCAAAGTGGAAACCATTTGCAAAGAGTAAAAGAAGAAACATTTATAGACGCTCTCAAATTGATTTATTCTTTGTAAATACAAATGTTACCCAGAGTGTGAGAATTCTTTCTCTTAACGCAGAGCTGGATAAGCTGTAAATTGTTGGTTAGATGATAATGTTGGTTTTGTAGATACATGCCAAGCTCTGTGCAGAAGTCTATACTATCTTAAGTGTGATTTCATGGAATATTTCTAAAACTTAAAAAAAAAAAAGTTTTTGTGGTTGCTTAACACTAGTTTTTCCCCCTTGTGAATAGACTCTGATTGTGAATGACAATGAAATTCCTGTTAAATATAGTTTGTTCAACTTTGTATTCTTAATTAATATGTGAAGTGGCTGCACCTGAAGAGATCTACTGTTTTGTTGATAGAGTATTTCCATGCTGAAATCTGACTGTTATTTCAGTCTAAATGAGATGTTAATCACAAAGTACTTTTTCTAATAGGAAATCTTATCTCTTTTATAGGGGATCTTTCCTGCAAATTACATTCATTTGAAAAAAGCAATTGTCAGTAATAGGGGGTGAGTAGTTGGCTTTGCTAAACTTATTTATAATTTTTGTTGGCTGCAGAGGAAGACTTTTTTCCTTTTGATTCATAGTATAAAATACACTATTGTTATGTTTTCCTGCAAAAATATACTTTATCATATATAATTCTGAGGATATAATTTTATCTTAAAATACTGACAACTTTAATTTCTTTTCCTGTATACTGGAAAGGTAGCCTGAGTTGTTATGAATTTCATAGAAACAATTATACATGCAGTATATTTTACAAAATGATGTGTTATTTTGAGAATAGTCTTTGATAGGATAGGAGTTAGTGATAAACCTGTCATTTTGTTTCTGTGTATGAAAAGTGAGGGAGACTTTTAAAATCTTTCCTTTTTTGCAAGTTGAAATTGAAAGAAACTATGGAAATGGCAACAACTCATTCCAGTATTCTTACCTGGAGAATCCGATGGACAGAGTAGCCTGGTGGGCTATAGTCCATAGGGTCACACAGAGTTGGACATGATTGAAGTGACTTAGCACGCATGCACACTTAAAGGCATACCTTAAAGATAAAATGATAGTGTATATAATGGATATATAGTTTGGTCACAAATTATGAAACAAAAGCAATTGGTGAATAAAAGAGAATCAAGATGTAATTATATCAAAATGTTAATATCAGTTGCTTTTGCATGTTCAAATTGTGGGTGATTTTTAAAAATTGTTTATTTTTAATGCCTTATTTTAAAAAGTAATATGTATTATTATAGGATTGTGATTTTATTTTAAAAAGTTAAACATCATTTTATTTTTTTCCTTTTATTTATTTATTTATTTTAAATCCTTAATTCTTACATGCGTTCCCAAACATGAACCCCCCTCCCACCTCCCTCCCCATAACATCTCTCTGGGTCATCCCCATGCACCAGCCCCAAGCATGCTGTATCCTGCGTCAGACATAGACTGGTGATTCGATTCTTACATAATAGTATACATGTTAGAATGCCATTGTCCCAAATCATCCCACCCTCTCCCTCTCCCTCTGAGTCCAAAAGTCCGTTATACACATCTGTGTCTCTTTCCCTGTCTTGCATACAGGGTCGTCATTGCCATCTTCCTAAATTCCATATATATGTGTTAGTATACTGTATTGGTGTTTTTCTTTCTGGCTTACTTCACTCTGTATAATCGGCTCCAGTTTCATCCATCTCATCAGAACTGATTCAAATGAATTCTTTTTAACGGCTGAGTAATACTCCATTGTGTATATGTACCACAGCTTTCTTATCCATTCATCTGCTGATGGACATCTAGGTTGTTTCCACATCCTGGCTATTATAAACAGTGCTGCGATGAACATTGGGGTACATGTGTCTCTTTCAGTTCTGGTTTCCTCGGTGTGTATGCCCAGCAGTGGGATTGCTGGGTCATAAGGTAGTTCTTTTTTTTTTTTTTTTAATTTTTATTTTATTTTATTTTTATTTATTTATTTTTCTTTTTAGTTTTTTATTTTTTAAATTTTAAAATCTTTAATTCTTACATGCATCCCCAAACATGAACCCCCCTCCCACCTCCCTCCCCATAACATCTCTCTGGGTCATCCCCATGCACCAGCCCCAAGCATGCTGTATCCTGCGTCAGACATAGACTGGCGATTCAATTCACATGATAGTATACATGTTAGAATGTCATTCTCCCAAATCATCCCACCCTCTCCCTCTCCCTCTGAGTCCAAAAGTCCGTTATACACATCTGTGTCTCTTTCCCTGTCTTGCATACAGGGTCGTCATTGCCATCTTCCTAAATTCCATATATATGTGTTAGTATACTGTATTGGTGTTTTTCTTTCTGGCTTACTTCACTCTGTATAATCGGCTCCAGTTTCATCCATCTCATCAGAACTGATTCAAATGAATTCTTTTTAACGGCTGAGTAATACTCCATTGTGTATATGTACCACAGCTTTCTTATCCATTCATCTGCTGATGGACATCTAGGTTGTTTCCATGTCCTGGCTATTATAAACAGTGCTGCGATGAACATTGGGGTACATGTGTCTCTTTCAATTCTGGTTTCCTCGGTGTGTATGCCCAGAAGTGGGATTGCTGGGTCATAAGGTAGTTCTATTTGCAATTTTTTAAGGAATCTCCACACTGTTCTCCATAGTGGCTGTACTAGTTTGCATTCCCACCAACAGTGTAGGAGGGTTCCCTTTTCTCCACACCCTCTCCAGCATTTATTGCTTGCAGATTTTTGGATCGCAGCCATTCTGACTGGTGTGAGGTGGTACCTCATTGTGGTTTTGATTTGCATTTCTCTAATAATGAGTGATGTTGAGCATCTTTTCATGTGTTTGTTAGCCATCCGTATGTCTTCTTTGGAGAAATATCTATTTAGTTCTTTGGCCTATTTTTTGATTGGGTCGTTTATTTTTCTGGAATTGAGCTGCATAAGTTGCTTGTATATTTTTGAGATTAGTTGTTTGTCAGTTGCTTCATTTGCTATTATTTTCTCCCATTCAGAAGGCTGTCTTTTCACCTTGCTTATATTTTCCTTTGTTGTGCAGAAGCTTTAAATTTTAATTAGATCCCATTTGTTTATTTTTGCTTTTATTTCCAGAATTCTGGGAGGTGGATCATAGAGGATCCTGCTGTGATTTATGTCAGAGAGTGTTTTGCCTATGTTCTCCTCTAGGAGTTTTATAGTTTCTGGTCTTACATTTAGATTTTTAATCCATTTTGAGTTTATTTTTGTGTGCGGTGTTAGAAAGTGATCTAGTTTCATTCTTTTACAAGTGGTTGACCAGTTTTCCCAGCACCACTTGTTAAAGAGATTGTCTTTACTCCATTGTATATTCTTGCCTCCTTTGTCAAAGATAAGGTGTCCATATGTGTGTGGATTTATCTCTGGGCTTTCTATTTTGTTCCATTGATCTATATGTCTGTCTTTGTGCCAGTACCATACTGTCTTGATGACTGTGGCTTTGTAGTAGAGCCTGAAGTCAGGCAAGTTGATTCCTCCAGTTCCATTCTTCTTTCTCAAGATTGCTTTGGCAATTCGAGGTTTTTTGTATTTCCATACAAATCTTGAAATTATTTGTTCTAGTTCTGTGAAAAATATGGCTGGTAGCTTGATAGGGATTGCATTGAATTTGTAAATTGCTTTGGGTAGTATACTCATTTTCACTATATTGATTCTTCTGGTGCATGAACATGGTATATTTCTCCATTTATTAGTGTCCTCTTTGATTTCTCTCATCAGTGTTTTATAGTTTTCTATATATAGGTCTTTAGTTTCTTTAGGTAGATATATTCCTAAGTATTTTATTCTTTTCGTTGCAATGGTGAATGGAATTGTTTCCTTAATTTCTTTTTCTACTTTCTCATTATTAGTGTATAGGAATGCAAGGGATTTCTGTGTGTTGATTTTATATCCTGCAACTTTACTATATTCATTGATGAGCTCTAGTAATTTTCTGGTGGAGTCTTTAGGGTTTTCCATGTAGAGGATCATGTCATCTGCAAACAGTGAGAGTTTTACTTCTTCTTTTCCAGTTTGGATTCCTTTTATTTCTTTTTCTGCTCTGATTACTGTGGCCAAAACTTCCAGAACTATGTTGAATAGTAGTGGTGAAAGTGGGCACCCTTGTCTTGTTCCTGACTTTAGGGGAAATGCTTTCAATTTTTCACCATTGAGGATAATGTTTGCTGTGGGTTTGTCATATATAGCTTTTATTAAACATCATTTTAAAGATACTGTTTAACCATGATAGCTTTGGGGACAAGAGATGATGTTTTTGACCAGAGGTTGAGCTAGCATTGGAGTATCTTTCTGGTAAGTTAGGATTTAGTCAGGAAAAGAGAAACTTGTGAGTCATTTTATAAAATAGAATTTAATATAGGGAATTTTAGACACATATTTGGAAAAGACCCTGATACTGAGAAAGACTGAAGGCAGAAGGAGAAGAGGGCAACAGAGGATAAGATGGTTGGATGGCATCACCAATCCAGTGACCATGAACTTGGGGAAACTCCAGGAGATGAAGAGGGACAGGCAGGCCTGGAGTTCTGCAGTGCATGGCATCACAGAGAGTTGGACAGGAATTGCTGACTGAACAACAACAACAACAAGAAGTTGGAATAGTGAAAGAAAAAAAGGAAGAAATATAGGAATAACACAAAATAATCACTGCAGTAAAGCATTCTGTACTCTGATGCCTGGGAATACAAAATATAAAGGTTGGGGATACCAGAATCCAGGAACTGTAAATATTTTAGGATATATATTATGTCTTAAGAAAAAGTACATTCTCTAACATAATCACAATAATTATGATGCTCAGGAAATGTAACATAGATACAATAGTTCAGTTCTGTCACTCAGTCATGTCCGACTCTTTTGAGATCCCATGGACTGTAGCAGCACCCCAGGCTTCCCTGTCCATCACCAACTCCTGGAGCTTGCTCAAACTCATGTCTTTTGGGTTGGTGACGCCATCCAACCATCTCATCCTCTGTTGTCCCCTTCTTCTCATGCCTTCAATCTTTCCCAGTATTGGGGTCTTTTTAAATGAGTCAGTTCTTCACTTCAGGTGGCCAAAGTATTGGAGCTTCAGCTTCAGCATCAGTCCTTCCAGTGAATATTCAGGACTGATCTCCTTCAGAAGGGACTGGTTGGATCTCCTTGCAGTCCAAGGGATTCTCAAAAGTCTTCTCTAACATCACAGTTCAAAAGCATCAATTCTTCAGCGCTCAGCTTTCTTTATAGTCCTGCTCTCACATTCATACTTGACTGCTGGAAAAACCAAAGCTTTGACTAGATGGACCTTTGTTAGCAAAGTAATGTCTCTGCTTTTTAATATGCTGTCTAGGTTGGTTATAGCTTTTCGTCTAAGGAGCAAGCATCTTTTAATGTCATGGCTACAGTCACCATCCATGGTGATTTTGGAGCCCCCCAAAATAAAGTCTGTCACTGTTTCCATTGTTTCTCCATCTATTTGCCCTGAAGTAATGAACAACAAACTGGTTCCAAATAGGAAAAGGAGTATGTCAAGGCTGTATATTGTCACCCTGCTTATTTAACTTCTATGCAGAGTACATCATGAGAAATGCTGGGCTGGAAGAAACACAAGCTGGAATCAAGATTGCCAGGAGAAATATCAATAACCTCAGATATGCAGATGACACCACCCTTATGGCAGAAAGTGAAGAGGAACTAAAAAGCCTCTTGATGAAAGTGAAAGAGGAGAGTGAAAAAGTTGGCTTAAAGCTCAGCATTCAGAAAACGAAGATCATGGCATCTGGTCCCATCACTTCATGGGAAATAGATGGGGAAACAGTGGAAACAGTGTCAGACTTTATTTTTTGGGGCTCCAAAATCACTGCAGATGGTGACTACAGCCGTGAAATTAAAAGAGGCTTAGTCCTTGGAAGAAAAGTTATGACCAACCTAGATAGCATATTCAAAAGCAGAGACATTACTTTGCCAACAAAGGTCCATCTAGTCAAGGCTATGGTTTTTCCTGTGGTCATGTATGGATGTGAGAGTTGGACTGTGAAGAAGGCAGAGCGCCGAAGAACTGATGCTTTTGAACTGTGGTATTGGATAAGACTCCTGAGAGTCCCTTGGACTGCAAGGAGATCCAACCAGTCCATTCTGAAGGAGATCAGCCCTGGGATTTCTTTGGAAGGAATGATGCTAAAGCTGAAACTCCAGTACTTTGGCCACCTCATGCGAATAGTTGACTCACTGTAAAAGACTCTGATGCTGGGAGGAATTGGGGGCAGGAGAAGGGGACGACAGAGGATGAGATGGCTGGATGGCATCACGGACTCGATGGACGTGAGTCCGAGTGAACTCCGGGATCTGGTGATGGACAGGGATGCCTGGCGTGCTGTGATTCATGGGGTTGCAAAGAGTCGGACACGACTGAGTGACTGAACTGAACTGAACTGTACTGAATGAGACCGGATGCCGTGATCTTCTTTTTTTGAATGCTGAGTTTTAAGCAAGCTTTTTTACTTTCCACTTTCATCAAGAGGCTCTTTAGTTCTTCTTCACTTTCTGCCATAAGGGTGGTGTCATCTGCATATCTGAGGTTATTGATATTTCTCCCACAATCTTGATTCCAGCTTGTGCTTCATCCAGCCCAGCGTTTCTCATGATGTACTCTGCATATAAGTTAAATAAACAGGGTGACAGTATACAGCCTTGATGTAATCTTTTCTCGATTTGGAACTAGTCTGTTGTTCCATGTCCAGTTCTAACTGTTGCTTCCTGACCTGCATACAAATTTCTCAGGAGGCGTATTCCCATCTCTTGAAGAATTTTCCATAGTTTGTTGTGAGCCACACAGTCAAAGGCTTTGGCATAGTCAATAAAGCAGAAGTAGATGTTTTTCTCAGAGAAGACAATGGGACCCCACTCCAGTACTCTTGCCTGGAAAATCCCATGGACGGAGGAACCTGGTAGGCTGCAGTCCATGGGGTCGCGAAGAGTCAGACATGACTGAGCGACTTCACTTTCGCTTTTCATTTTCATGCATTGGAGAAGGAAATGGCAACCCACTCCAGTGTTCTTGCCTGGAGAATCCCAGGGACAGGGGAGCCTGGTGGGCTGCCATCTATGGGGTCGCACAGAGTCGGACACAATTGAAGCGACTTAGCAGCAGCAGCAGATGTTTTTCTGGAACTCTTGATTTTTCAATGATCCAGCGGATGTTGGCAATTTGATCTCTGGTTCCTCTGCTTTTTCTAAATCCAGCTTGAACATCTGAAAATTCACAGTTCACGTACTTTTGAAGCCTGACTTGGAGAATTTTGAGCATTACTTTGCTATCATGCTATAAAATATATAGTCCTAATTCAAATGTCCCTAATCATCCCATGAGTATTCTTTATATCTGTTTTCATTTGGTTAGCTTTTTGGGGGTTGGGTGGGGTATGGTTCAGGATCCAGTCAATAATTAAATATTATATTTCATCTTTCTTAACAGTTCTCCAGGCTTGGTTTTCGTTTTCCTGTTTATGCCATTGACTTTGTTGAAGTACCCAGGCCAGTTGTTTTGCAAAATGTCCCTCAATTGGTGTTTGTCTGTTTCCTTATGGTTAGATGCGACTTAAGCATCTTAGATAGCAGTACTGTATAGGTGGTGTTGTGGATTGAAATGGTCAGATTTCTCCTGGATATCTTCCCAGTGCTTGGTTAGATCAGCAAGACAGGGACTTAAGGGTCTACCTTAGCAAATATCAACCAGGAATTGAGGGTCTTTCAGTCAGAGAACATGCACTGTGTTTCTATCATGTGCCTTCTTCATTGCCTCCTGCCATACTTGGGAGGGGTATAACTGTACTTTCAGTGCTTTATAGGGTATATCATCTGCTTCTTGAGAAATTTGTGCCATTTTTACTGAAGTACTTGTTTTGTTTGGTTGACAAGGAAGTGAAATTGTTTGAATAATCTGTGAAAATGTTCTTGTGGGAACTTTAAAAATTTTAATATTTTCTGTTATCTTCCTAAGTGTTTCTTGATACCTGGATTTTCTCATTCATAAAATGATTCAAATATTGTTGCTGCTTTTTATAAAGTTTCACTGAAAAACTTACACATTTATAGTAAATTAGAGAGTTTGAGGGGTGATAAAGAAAAAAGACATGACCATGAGATGGTAGTAGCACATAATGGGCTTTATTTAGGCAGAGCTCTGACAAGTTGCAAAGGCAATTCCATCACAGCAGGAGACCTTTCAGAGACAGCGGTGCCAGGCCACAATGGGAAGGGGAAAAGTATACTTGAACTCTTCGGGGAGAGGACTGCCAGAGAGGGAACTCATTTGTCTAGATCATATTATTCGTTTGCAAGATGGTAAGTCTCTGGTTCAGAGAGCACCTCAGGACAAAAGCAGCTTGGAATCTTTTATAGCCCTAAGGCTTATCTTATCTATGGCTAGCAAACACTGAGTGCAGTTTTGTTAAGTATGTGATGATCAGTGGAGTCCACTGTAAGGAACCTGCCTAATGGTGTTGGCTAATCCACTTGGTGTATGGTACCATATCGAAGTCTCAGGGTTACCCACTGCTACTGGCCAGTTCTGATTCCACAGTTATGGTACTGTTACTGAACTAAACTTTGGTCTGCCCGTGTGCAGTAAAGCCAATCTACTAACACCAGATTGTGGTGAAGGAAAGGCAGCATTTATCACAGGGCGCCAAGCAAGAGTCCAGGTAGCAAGTGCCTAAAAGCGCTGAACTACCGGAAGGCTTTCAGAGAAGGGTATTTAGACAAGGTGAGGGAAGGGGGTTGTGGGGTGTGATCAGTTCATGGATAGTCCCCCAAATGGTTGGTGGTGAGATAATCAGGGGTCAACATCATCAACCTTCTGGTTTCAGCCTGTCTGGGGTCTGCCTGCTTGTGAGCAGCATGAGGTTAACTTCTTCCATCTGGTAGGGGTTTCAGTCTCTGCAACAAAGGATATGGCTCATATTATTATCTACAGTACTTGAGGAGGAACTAAAGGTCCTTGAGTTTGTTTTAAGGCTGAACTATTACTAACTTGTCTTGCTTGACTGTTTTCCTTTATTTCTGTATTTTTTCACTTGTCTGATTAAATTTACTCTTTGGAATCCCTGGTGGCTCAGAGGTTAAAGCGTCTGCCTGCAGGGAGACCAGGGTTCAATCCCTGGGTCGGGAAGATTACCCTGGAGAAGGAAATGGCAATCCACTCCAGTATTCTTGCCTGGAGAATCCCATGGACGGAGGAACATGGTGGGCTACAGTCCATGGGGTCGCAAAGAGTTGGACACGACTGAGTGACTTCACTTTCTTTAGGAGGCTAAAGGACTCTTGTCTACAAGAGTCAGGCAGAGGACATTGTGGAGTTCAGGGCAGCATTCTGTTCTGGGAAGGCCCTATAGGGTCCTGCTTGGTTCAGTACCCGATCAGTCTTGAGTAAAACTCCATGGAGCTGATCTCAAGAGCAGCTCTTGGACCTTATACCACATTCATCTTGGAATGGCTAGGAAAGGAAGTAGATCAAATTCATGGGACATTGGGGATAGTTGGTATAAGACATTTTTGTAAATTGGGTTGCTCTGCAAGATTACTCATTTGAGTGAGCCAGTCTGAAAGTCTTCAAGCAAGGTAAGAACATCCTCATCACAGTAGAGAAGAAAGGCCTTTTTCTGCTGCAAAAGGAGGTTTAGTAGGAGCAAAACTTAAGGTCTTTTGTGTTATGCAGTGTCTCTATTATCTCTACCATTTTTGTCCAAGTCAGTAACCTGCTTTTTTGTCTTAATATAGATAAAAGGCCATAAATCCAAGTGACCTTGTAATTCAGAAATGATCAGGATCAAAACTAGAGTTTGGTTTTTGGCTATTTGAGCACTGAAGATGAAAGAGAAAACTGCTTTGAACTCTTACACAAAGCATCAGTAAACATTCAGCTTTTGGTAGCCCTGATTGCCTGACTAGAGATTATCCTTCCAATTCTATATTATGTTGTTTTTCAGTTGCTAAGTTGTGTCTGACTGTTTGTGACGCCATGGACTGCAACAGGCCAGGCTTCCCTGTCCTCCACTGTATCTTGGAGTTTGCCTAAACTCACATCCATTGTGTCGATGATCCTATCCAACCATCTCATTCTCTGTTGCCCCATTCTCCTCCTACCCTTAATCTTACCCAGCATCAGGGTCTTTTCCAGTGAGTTGGCACTTTGTATCAGGCAGCCAAAGTATTGGAGCTTCAACTTCAGCATCAGTCCTTCCAATGACTGTTCAGGGTTAGTTTCCTTTAGGTTTGACTTGTTTGATCTCCTCGCAGTCCAAGGGACCCTCAAGAGTCTTCTCCAGACCACAGTTCGAAAGAATCAATTCTTTAGCAC
Source organism: Ovis canadensis (assembly GCF_042477335.2). NCBI lineage: Eukaryota > Metazoa > Chordata > Mammalia > Artiodactyla > Bovidae > Ovis > Ovis canadensis. Next base: position 64,288,060 of record NC_091263.1, on the reverse strand, counting down.
TCAGCCTTTTTTTATGGTCCAACTCTCACATCTGTACATTACTCCTGGAAAAACCATAGCTTTGACTATATGGACCTTTATCAGCAAAGTGATGTCTGTGCTAAAAAGCATATTAAAAAATACACTGTATAGGTTTGTCATAGGTTTCCTTCCAAGGAGCAAGGCATCTTTTAATTTCATGACTGCAGTCGCTGTGATTTTAGAGCCCAAGAAAATAAAATCTGTCAGTGTTTCCATAGATAGTATGGAGTATGTCAAATTGTCTCATCTATCCATTCATTCCTTGTATGCGCTAGCATACAAAACTCTTACTTGGGAATACAGTTTAAAGGAGAAACAGTGGGTCAGCAGTACCCAGAAGGTCTTTTGCTTTTTGATCATGCAGGCCAAGTTATCTTTTGGTACTTTAAAAAAAAAAAATTTTCTCTTGACCTCATTGGAACTTCCTTTGTAGCTCAGATGGTAAAGAATTTGCCTGCTGTGCAGGAGACCCTTGTTCAATCCCTGGGTCAGGAAGATCCCCTGGAGAAGGGAATGGCAACCCATTCCAGTATTCTTGCCTGGAGAACTCCATGGAGAAAGGAGCCTGGTGAACTGCAGTCCATGGGGTAACAAAGAGTCAGATACGATCTCATTGTTGGTCTATTTATCAAACTTCTCTCAACCTAGCTTCAGACTTTACCCCCTAGGACAGAGCTAGAAGACAGTGTTAGACTTTGCTTATAATCATATAGATTTCTGTTGTATGTATTCTGGCAACCTTGTTATTACCATTACCACACATGGTTGGGGATCTGTGGCCTTGAGGTAATAGATGAGAGAGAAAGAATAGGAAGGGAATCTGTAATGGCATCCAGCTCAAATGGCAAAAAATCTGCTTGCAGTGCGGAAGACCCAGGTTCAGTCCCTGGGTCAGGAAGATCCCCTGAGGAAGGGCATGGCAACCCACTTCAGTATCCTTACCAGGATAATCCTATGGACAGAGGAGCCTGGTGGGCTATAGTCCATGGGGTTGCAAAGAGTCAGACACGACTGAGCGACTAACATTTTCACTTTCAAAGAAATATTGGGAGAGTTATTGAGAGTCAGTTGTCCAGGAATAGTACAAAAGGATGTGATCATCTCAAGGACCATGGAATAGAATTGTGCTTTATACAGCATTAGACAGCTTAGAAAAAGGCAAGCTATGTCCTAACTTGTCGCAACTTGACATGGAAGGAGAAGTGGGGACTTTCTGTGATTACGCTTTACTGCCTGTGTTACTGCAATGCCTTCTAACTGCTCTCCCCACTTGTATTCATGGCCTCCTACAGTTTATTCTCAATACAGCTGCCAAAGCAGTTTTTAAAAATATAAGTGAGATCATGCTACTCTTGTGCTTAAAACCTTTCAATGACTCCCATTTCACTCAGAGCAAAGACCAGAGTTCTTACAAAGCCTTACAAAGTTTTATGATGTGGCTTCTTGTCACCCCTGTGACCTCATCTGCTGTCCCTTTTTCTCAGTTGACTTCAGTTATTTTGGCTTCTTTCCTTTTAATCAAACATGTCAGATATGTTCCTGCCTTAAGGGTTTTGCTCATGATGTTTCCTGTGCTTGAACACTGTGCCTGGTTAACCTTGTTACTTTCTTTAGGTCTTTTCTCAAATCTTCTGTATTTAATTAATTCTGCCTCTTGCCCTTGCCTTACCAACTCAAAACTGGATGCTCCTGTAGAAATGTCTGCCTCTGGAAACTGAATGTACATGCCAACAAGTTGATTTCTTTGTAATCTCTGCTGCTTTGGATAATTGGTTTTCTTTTCTAAGTCTGGGGTGGCTGGAGCTCAGGCCCTGAGCCTGTGCTATAATCATAAGGAGTCTGAGAAATCAAGTGTCCATCATTTTCCACTTGTATACTGGAAGGCAGCTCTATGCTAGGGTTTTTCTCCAGCACAGAAGGAGAGTTACAATGCAGGACAGCTAAGGAAAAGGAAATCCCAATTTTCTCTAACATTATCACTCTTTTCTTCTGGGATTTATGTTAGGAGAATGTTGGAGTTCTTCTGCCTCATCCCCATATCTCTTAAGTACTCATATATATCTTGCTGCTGACTTTCTTTTGACTTCTAACTGGCATGTATCCTTTGTGCTGAGGTTTTTTTTTTTTTCCCCTACTTCTGGTACTTTTTATCATTTAAAAAAATCTTGGTGAACTGTGTGTAAAATTTAGCATTTTGACCATTTTAAAGTGTACAGTCTGATGGCATTAAGTACATTCACAGTGCTGTCCAGACCTTCATCAGTATTCAACTCCAGAACTTTTCCCTCATCCCAAACAGAAAGTCTGTGCCCTTTAAACAGTAACCCTCTATTCCTCCTTTCCCTCAGCCCCTGGTAACCTTTCTTTTGCTATCTGTCTGTATATAAGTGGAATCATTCAATATTTGTTCTTTTGTGTCTGTTTTATTTCACTTGGCTTAGTGTTTTCAAACCTCATCCACATTGTAGCATCTATGAAAATTTCATTCCTTTTAAAGATTGACTAGTATTCCATTATCTATTTATAATTTCAGTATTCCACTTGGCCATAGATGGATATTTTGACTGTTTTTCATTTGCAAAATTCTTGCTTGGTTGTTTTGCATATCTGTTGACTCTTGGTTTATTTATGTTTGCTTTTATTTCATACTTTTGTTTTTTTTTTAAATGGAAGTTACTCATGTCACTAAGCATTGCAAATATTTAAAAATGTTTATCAGATTTATAAAATCCTGAGAAGAATTTTTGTTTTATTTTAAGCCTTTGGACATCTTTTTTTTTTGGGGGGGGGACGTCTTTACATATCTTAGAATTTTGGGTTTCAGAAGTGGGAGATGTTGTTTTCCCTTCCTTTTCTCCCTCTGAACACATCTGTCTAGTGTTTGCATTGTTGCCTCTATCTGCTTCCAAGGCCCCCATGTGCAATATCGTGTTGGGTCTCCTTCCCCAGAGTGACCTTGGGCTTTTGGCAGATCCTGACCTCTGGCTGAGGGAAGGAGGGGTTTAGGCTCCAATCTGTTTAGCCCTAGAGATTGCTAAAATCATGTTTTGTTTTGTTTTTTAATTTTTTAATGGAAGGACAACTGCTTTACAGAATTTTGTGGTTTTCTGTCATACATCAACAAGAATCAGCCATAGGTACACCCAAGTCCCCTCCCTCCTGAGCCTCCCTTCCATCTCCCTCCCCATCCCACTCTTCAGCCTGTTACAGAGCCCCGTTTGAGTTCCCTGAGTCACATAGCAAATTCCCATTGGCTATCTATTTTACATATGGTATTGTAAATTTCTATGTTACACGCTCCATACATCTCCCCTTCTCCCTCCTCTCCTCCCCCCATGTCCATAGGTCTGATCTATATGTTTGTTTCTCCATTGCTGCCCTAAAAATAATCAGTGCCATCTTTTTAGAGTCCATATATATGCATCAGTATACTGTACTTATATTTCTCTTTCTGACTTGCTTCACTCTGTAGGTTCAAACTCTAGGTTCATCCATCTCACTGGAATGGATTCAAATGCATTCCTTTTTAAGGCTGAGTAGTATTCTGTTGTTTATATGTACTACAACTTCTTTATGCATTCATCTGTTGATGGACATCTAGGTTGCTTCCATGGTCTAGCTATTGTAAATAGTGCTGCAGTGAACATTGGGGTACATGTGTCTTTTTCAGTTTTGGTTTCCTCAGGATATATGCCTAGCAGTGGGATTGCTGGGACATATGGTGGTTTTATTGCTAGCTTTTAAAGGAATCTCCATACTGTCTTCCACTGTGGCTTTATCAGTTTGCATTCCCACCAGCAAGACAAGAGTGTTCCCTTTTCTTCACACCCTCTCCAGCATTTATTGTTTGTAGACTTTTTGATGATGGCCATTCTGACTGGTGTGAGGTGGTGTCTCATTGCAGTTTTGATTTGCATTTCTCTAATAGTGAGTGATGTTGAGCATCTTCTCCTGTGCCTGTTAGCCATCTTTATGTCTTTGGACAAATGTCTCTTCAGGTCCCTTTTCCACTTTTTGATTGGGTTATTTGCTTTTCTGGTATTGAGTTGTATAAGCTGCTTGTATATTTTTGAAATTAATTCTTTGTCAATTGTTTCAGTTCAGTTCGGTTCAGTTGCTCAGTCATGTCCGACTCTTTGCGACCCCATGAACCACAGCATACCAGGCCTCCCCGTCCATCACCAGCTCCCGGAGTTCACCCAAACCCATGTCCATTGAGTCGATGAGGCTATCCAGCCATTTCATCCTCTGTCATCCCCTTCTCCTCCTGCCTTCAGTCTTTTCACAGCAACTCTTTTCAAATGAGTCAGCTCTTGGAATCAGGTGGCCAAAGTATTGGAGTTTCAGCTTCAACATCAGTCCTTCCAGTGAACACCCAGGACTGATCTCCTTTAGGATGGACTGGTTGGATCTCCTTGCAGTCCAAGGGACTCCCAAGAGTCTTCTCCAACACCACAATTCAAAAGCATCAATTCTTCTGTGCTCAGCTTTCTTTATAGTCCAACTCTCACATCCATACATGACTACTGGAAAAACCGTAGCCCTGACTAGACGGACCTTTGCTGACAAAGTAATGTCTCTGCTTTTCAATATGTTGTCTAGGTTAGTCATAACTTTCCTTCCAAGGACTAAGTGTCTTTTAATTTCATGGCTGCAATCACCATCTGCAGTGATTTTGGAGCCCCCCAAAATAAAGTCTGACACTATTTTCACTGTTTCCCCATCTATTTCCCATGAAGTGATGGGACCGGATGCTATGATCTTAGTTTTCTGAGTTTTAAGTTTTATGTTGAGTTTTAAACCAGCCTTTTCACTGTCTTCTTTCACTTTCATCAAGAGGCTCTTTAGTTCCTCTTCACTTTCTGCCATAAGGGTGGTGTCATCTGCACATCTGAGGTTATTGATATTTCTCCTGGCAATCTTGACCCCAGCTTGTGCTTCTTCCAGCCCAGTGTTTCTCATGATGTACTCTGCATAGAAATTAAATAAGCAGGGTGACAATATACAGCCTTGACATACTCCTTTTCCTATTTGGAACCCATCTGTTGTTCCATGTCCAGTTCTAACTGTTGCTTCCTGACCTGCTTACAGATTTCTCAAGAGGCAGGTCCGGTGGTCTGGTATTCCCATCTCTTTCAGAATTTTCCACAGTTTATTGTGATCCATGCAGTCAAAGGCTTTGGCATAGTCAATAAAGCAGAAATAGATGTTTTTCTGGAACTCTGTTGCTTTTTCGATGATCCAGCGGATGTTGGCAATTTGATCTCTGGTTCCTCTGCCTTTTCTAAAACCAGCTTGAACATCTGGAAGTTCATGGTTCATGTACTGCTGAAGCCTGGCTTGGAGAATTTTGAGCATTACTAGCGTGTGAGATGAGTGTAATTGTGCGGTAGTTTGAGCATTCTTTGGCATTGCCTTTCTTTGGGATTGGAATGAAAACTGACCTTTTCCAGTCCTGTGGCCACTGCTGATTTTTCCAAATTTGCTGGCCTGTTGAGTGCAGCACTTTCACAGCATCATCTTTCAGGATTTGAAATAGCTCCACTGGAATTCCACCACCTCCACTAGCTTTGTTCGTAGTGATGCTTTCTAAGGCCCACTTGACTTCCCAGTCCAGGATGTCTGGCTCTAGGTGAGTGATCACACCATTGTGATTATCCGGGTCATGAAGATCTTTTTTATACAGTTCTTCTGTGTATTCTTGCCACCTCTTCTTAATATCTTCTGCTTCTGTGAGATCCATACCATTTCTGACCTTTATTGAGCCCATCTTTGTGTGAAATGTTCCCTTGGTATTTTCTTGAAGCAATCTCTAGTCTTTCCCATTCTACTGTTTTCCTCTGTTTCTTTGCATTGGTCGCTGAAGAAGGCTTTCTTATCTCTCCTTGATATTCTTTGGAACTCTGCATTCAGATGCTTATATCTTCCCTTTTCTACTTTGCTTTTCACTTCTCTTCTTTTCACAGTTATTTGTAAGGCCTCCTCAGACAGCCATTTTGCCTTTTTGCATTTCTTTTTCTTGGGGATGGTCTTGATCCCTTTCTCCTGTACGATGTCACGAACCTCTGTCCATAATTCATCAGGCACTCTATCTGTCAGATCTAGTCCCTTAAATCTATTTCTCACTTACACTGTATAATCATAAGGGATATGATTTAGGTCATACCTGAATGGTCTAGTGGTTTTCCCCACTTTCTTCAATTTAAGTCTGAATTTGAATTTAAGTCAGTTGTTTCATTTGCTATTATTTTCTCCCATTCTGAGGGTTGTCTTTTTGCCTTGTTTATAGTTTCCTTTGCTGTACAAAAGCTTTTAAGTTTAATTAGGTCCCACTTGTTTATTTTTGTTTTTATTTCCATTACTCCAGGAGGTGGGTCATAGAAGATCTTATATTGATTCATGTCATCGAGTATTCTGCCTATGTTTTCCTCTAAGAGTTTAATAGTTTCTGGTCTTACACATGGGTCTTTAATCCATTTAAAGTTTATCTTCGTGTGTAGCATTAGGTAGTGTTCTAATTTCATTCTTTTACACGTAGCTGTCTAGTTTTCTCAGCACCACTTATTGAAGAGGCTATATTTGCCCCATTGTCTATTCTTGCCTTCTTTGTCAAAAATAAGGTACCCATAAGTACATGGGTTTACCTCTGGGTTCTCTGTCTTGTTCCACGGTCTATATTTCTGTTTTGTGCCAGTACCATACTGTCTTGATGACTGTGTTTAGTTCAGTTGCTCAGTCATGTCCGACTCTTTGTGATCTCATGGACTGCAGCATGCCAGGCTTGCCTGTCCATCATCAGCTCCCAGAACCTGCTCAGACTCATGTCCATCAAGTCAGTGATGCCATCTAACCATTTCATCCTCTGTTGTCCCCTTCTCCTCCTGCCGTCAATCTTTCCCAGCATCAGGGTCTTTTCCAGTGAGTTAGCTCTTCGCATCAGGTGGCCAAAGTATTGGAGTTTCTGCTTCAGCATCAGTCTTTTCAATGAATATTCAGGATTGGTTTCCTTTAGGATTGACTGGTTGGATCTCCTTGCAGTCCAAGGGATTCTCAAGAGTCTTCTCCAGCACCACTATTCAAAAGCATCAATTCTTCGGCAGTCAGATTTCTTTATAGTCCAACTCTCACATCCACACATGACGACTGGAAAAACCATAGCTTTGACTAGACGGACCTTTGTCGGGAAAGTAATATCTCTGCTTTTTAATACGCTGTCTAGGTTAGTCATAGCTTTTCTTCCAAGGAGCAAGCATCTGTTAATTTCATGGCTGCAGTGATTTTGGAGCCAAAGGAAGTAAAGTCTGTCATTGTTTCCATTGTTTCTCCATTTATTTGCCGTGAAGTGATGAGACCGGATGCCATGATCCTCGTTCTTTGAATGTTGAGTTTTAAGCCAGCTTTTTCACTCTCCTCTTTCACTTTTTATCAAGAGGCTCTTTAGTTCCTTTTTGCTTTCTGCCAGAAGGGTGGTGTCATCTGCATATCTGAGGTTATTGATATTTCTCCTAGCAATCTTGATTCTAGCTGTTATATCATGCTTAGGTTTTCCACACTAGAAAATGGGATTGTCCATTATTTTAGATGAGGTGGGCAAGGCTTTGAGAGTTCAAATGCCTTTGCCAAAGTAGCATGGCAAGGAAGAAGGGAAACTAGGAATTGAGGCCAAGTTATGTAACTCTGAAGTTCACACTCTCAGCTACATTTCTGCACATTATACACGCTGACTGTAGCCATGAAATTAAAAGATGCTTACTCCTTGGAAGAAAAGTTATGATTAACGTAGATAGCATATTCAAAAGCAGAGACATTACTTTGCCGACAAAGGTCTGTCTAGTCAAGGCTATGGTTTTTCCTGTGGTCATGTATGGATGTGAGAGTTGGACTGTGAAGAAGGCTGAGCACTGAAGAATTGATGCTTTTGAACTGTGGTGTTGGAGAAGACTCTTGAGAGTCCCTTGGACTGCAAGGAGATCCAACCAGTCCATTCTGAAGGAGATCAACCCTGGGATTTCTTTGGAAGGAATGATGCTGAAGCTGAAACTCCAGTACTTTGGCCACCTCATGCGAAGAGTTGACTCATTGGAAAAGACTCTGATGCTGGGAGGGATTGGGGGCAGGAGGAGAAGGGGACGACAGAGGATGAGATGGCTGGATGGCATCACCGACTCGATGGACGTGAGTCTGAGTGAACTCCGGGATATGGTGATGGACAGGGAGGCCTGGCGTGCTGTGATTCATGGGGTCACAAAGAGTTGGACATGACTGAGCGACTGAACTGAACTGAACTGAACATATATATGTATATCTTATTATTACCAATTTTCATTTTTAACAAACTCTTTATTCTGCATGAATGCAGAATTTTCTTGGAAATCCACTTACTATTTCACTTTTTTTGGTTATTTTTCTTAGTCTTATGACTACATTCCACTTGGTCTGTGGAGCAGTGTGTGTTTAAATAACCCTTTATCTGAATTTTAAGGATTTTCACAATATTGATTTTATATTATAGCCAAGGAAAAATATGTTGGTGTTAGTATAGACTTGGATTTGTATAATTTGAGGTAAGTCCAAAGGTTAGAACTTTAAAATAGGAACAATGTAAGTTTCCCATAAAAGTCAATGATTACAGTAGCTGAAGACCTAGTAGATGGAACATTCCAGAAATTTTATTCCAGTTTATAACAGAAGCAGAAGATATTAAGAAGAGGTGGCAAGAATACACAGAAGAACTGTACAGAAAAGATCTTCATGACCAAGATAATCACAGTGGTATGATCACTCACCTAGAGCCAGACATCCTGGAATGGGAAGTCAAGTGGGCCTTAGAAAGAATCACTATGAACAAAGCTAGTGGAGGTGATGGAATTCCAGTTGAGCTGTTTTAAATCCTGAAAGATGATGCTGTGAAAGTGCTGCACTCAACAGGCCAGCAAAGTTGGAAGACTCAGCAGTGGCCACAGGACTGGAAAAGGTCAGTTTTCATTCCAATCCCAAAGAAAGGCAATGCCAAAGAATGCTCAGACTACTGCACAGTTGCACTCATCTCACACGCTAGTAAAGTAATGCTCAAAATTCTCCAAGCCAGGCTTCAGCAGTACGTGAACCGTGAACTTCCAGATGTTCAAGCTGGATTTAGAAAAGGCCGAGGAACCAGATATCAAATTGCCAACATCTGCTGGATCATGGAAAAAGCAAGAGAGTTCCAGAAAAACATCTATTTCTGCTTTATTGACTATGCCAAAGCCTTTGACTGCATGGATCACAATAAACTGTGGAGAATTCTGAAAGAGATGGGAATACCAGACCACCTAACCTGCCTCTTGAGAAATCTGTATGCAGGTCAGGAAGCAACAGTTAGAACTGGACATGGAACAACAGACTGGTTCCACATAGGAAAAGGAGTACGTCAAGGGTATATATTGTCACCTTGCTTATTTAACTTATATGCAGAGTACATCATGAGAAATGCTGGACTGGAAGAAGCACAAGCTGGAGTCAAGATTGCTGGGAGAAATATCAATAACCTCAGATGTGCAGATGACACCACCCTTATGGCAGAAAGTGAAGAGGAGCTAAAAAGCCTGTTGATGAAAGTGAAAGAGGAGAGTGAAAAAGTTGGCTTAGAGCTCAATATTCAGAAAACGAAGATCATGGCATCTGGTCCCATCACTTCATGGGAAATAGATGGGGAAACAGTGGAAACAGTGTCAAACTTTATTTTTTTTGGCTCCAAAATCACTGCAGATGATGACTGCAGCCATGAAATTAAAAGACGCTTACTCCTTGGGAGAAAAGTTATGACCAACCTAGATAGCGTATTCAAAAGCAGAGACATTACTTTGCCAACAAAGGTCCATCTAGTCAAGGCTATGGTTTTTCCAGTAGTCGTGTGTGGATGTGATAGTTGGACTGTGAAGAAAGCTGAGCGCTAAAGAATTGATGCTTTTGAACTGTGGTGTTGGAGAAGACTCCTGAGAGTCCCTTGGACTGCAAGGAGATCCAACCAGTCCGTTCTAAAAGAGATGAGTCCTGGGTGTTCTTTGGAAGGAACGATGCTAAAGCTGAAACTCCAGTACTTTGGCCACCTCATGTGAAGAGTTGACTCATTGGAAAAGACTCTGATGTTGGGAGGGATTGGGGGCAGGAGGAAAAGGGGACGACAGAGGATGAGATGGCTGGGTGGCATCACCCACTCAATGGATGTGAGTTTGAGTGAACTCCGGGAGTTGGTGATGGACAGGGAGGCCTGGTGTGCTGCGATTCATGGGGTCACAAAGAGTCGGACATGACTGAGCAACTGAACTGAACTGAACTGATCCTGTACAGCAGTTCTGCATTAATCTTGCTAAAACAGCTCACATATCCTATGTCTCTATTTCTGTAGTGCCAAGTTTGAGTCTCAGCCTTGCACTGAAAATTCACTTTATAAATTTGATGAATATGGACAGTGCTCTGGCATCATTCTAAGATGATTATTTTAAATCTGCTGGAATATATCACACAAAAAGAAGGCCTTACAGCATAGATCAAGTAATGTGTATTCATTGATGCTCAATATTAATATACTAAGTAACCTTTGAACACAATGAGGGTTTGTTAGCTATGTAGAGAAATGATACTTAATGCTAATTTTTAAAATTAATTTTCCTTTGCTGTTTTCAACTGGATGATAATTCTCTTTGGCCAAGAAATCATAATATAGGTTTCATCTACCTCAGTGTATCAATATATAAAATCTTTGGTCCCAGAAAATATTTCATTAACCCTCAAAATTGGCACAGATGTTATAAAAATGTTTTCAAGTCATGCCTCTGCTTTGAACAGCCTTTCAGGATCTTCTCATTCATTTTCCCTGTGTTAAGATCTGGTATCTTAAGAATCATTTGAAGAGTCCCTATGAGAGCTGGCCCAGGTCAGTCTAGCCTTCTTTAAGTTCTTAGATATGTGAAATTCTCATCTATCTCAGTGACTTCATGTATACCGTTCCCTCTGCAGGTGACACCACACCTCTCCTTCCTAACAAACTCTTTGATCCTGACCTTTTTGCATTTTGGGGGCATTGCTCTTTCTTCAGAAAAGGCTTCACTGATCCTGTCTTTAAGTCATGTCCCCCAGCTAAAATCTCTGATAGTGCAATTTGTTTTCTTTCTTAGATTCATCATGGTCGGTGTCTGTTGTGATTACTTGTCTAATTTTTTATGCAGAATAAGAGCTTTCTGAAGATACAGACTCTGTCTGTTTTTGCTCACTGATAAATCCTTGGCAATTAGCGGGAGGATTGATGCCATAATGAATGTTGCTTACAAGGTAGTTGGAAAAAAAACCCAGTGTCTCTGTAACCAGGATTAGGATTCTTCTGCTCGACAGGTTTCTAGGAAAACATACTATCAGTATAAGGGAGAGCTTGTAAAACTTCAAAACCCAGTGTCTGAGTCTCCCCCACCCAACCCATTTCCATCAGAGCATGAGTTAATTTGCATTATTGATACATGTAAAGGACACAAATAGTTTTTAAAAATTAAGCAAATCTTGGGCAATGCTGTAGTCTTCCTTTAGAGGAAAAAATTTAAAAACTATCTTTCATGACAGTACTGCTAAAAGTAATATTGAGGATTTTTATAACAAAACCTAAATTTTTTTTCATTAAATCAGTTCACTTATATTATCATATTACTGCAACAGTCTGTATTCAGTTAGATGCACCTCTCCTTATATTTGCATGAATTTAAATTTGATTTACACATGTTGGAAAGGGCAGTAGACAGTATTCTGGTAGTTTATCAAAGATAATGTGGCTGTTTGTTGTGACTCTGGTTCTAGGCAGTATGAAACTGTGGTTCCACTTGAAGATTCTATTGTGACTGAGGTTACAGCAACTCTCCAAGAATGGGCCAGTCTATGGAAACAACTTTATGTGGTAAGTAGTTGGTGATTAGTTTGCTAAATCAACAAAGTTCCACTGTACCGAGATAAAAAATTATGGTACTTAGCCAATTGCAAATTTATAGACTTCTGAATATTTGCAGATTTTCAAATGTATGTTCCTAATGTTAACTGGAATATAGTAGACTTGAGTTTTGTTCTATCTGAAGAGAATACAGTATTCATATGCCTGCAGTTTTCTCCATCCTATTCCAGCCAGTAGAATGTAAGTTCCATCACATCAAGGATTTTAGCTGTCTTACTCAATTGCTGTATCCCCAGAACCTTTCATAAAACAGATTTTTATTAATTGAATGAACAGACTTCATAGTTATTAATACATTGTGAACCTAATAGTGGGTAAAGATCAAGAAGCTGTATTACCACTTTCTTATAGCTACTAAGCTTAAGTGATATGTCAGATATGATCCTTTTTGCCAGGCCAATAATTACGAGATAAATAAAGCCTCAGTTCGTATCCTCTGGAAACTTAGAGAGTAGAGGGTGATGGAACACAAAAATGTAGACTAAAACTAAGTGACAGGTTTGGGTTCTGAACAAGATGAAGTAAACGCATTCTAGTTTACTCTTCCTACTAATCACAACAAAAATTCTGGACGAAACCCATAAAATGCCCTATCAGAACACTCTCAGTTAGGAAACAGAAGGTGGATGATTAGGGACATTGAAATTCATGGATTGAGAGAGTTCCCTGGTTGTCTTTTTTTCTTGCCTTCCATAAATGCTGGCCTGGGCTGTAGAGAAGACTAGAACCTGAAAAAGCTAATGAGTGCAGACAAAATAATAATACCAAGGAAAGCCTGTTCTCTCTAGCCAGAGGATGGCCCAGCAAGATAGAAACGTCCTATTCTGTCTGTTCTGTAGGAGAACATCACAATAAAATCTGTAGCCCTTCCCATTCCAACAGGCATTACAGCAGAGGTATCAACAATCAGAGCTTTGTCTCATAAACACCCTTCCCCTACCTGCAGTAACAGGGAGATGTCCCCCTTCAGTGCAGCCTGTGGCTCAGACTCTGACTTCTGCCCTTTTCTGCTCCAGTAATGAGGTAGTGCCCTTCCTCAGCAGAGCCTGTAGGGAAGACTAATTTCCGCCCCACCAGAAGTTTCAAGGTGGCAACTCTCTTCAGCAGAGCCTGTGGGTGAGAGTCTGGCCTTTACAACTACACAACATTAATAAGGTGGTGCCCTTACCCTTCAGAGTTCTGAGGCAAAACTCAGCTTTCCCCCGTGCTCTGAAGAAAGGAAGAAGCATTTCTCCACAGAGAAGCCTGTGGTTAGAGCTCTTAATTTCCACTCCCCCTGCAGTAATAAGGTGCTACGCTCCCCAGCCAGCCTGTGGGTTGTACGTTAACTTTTGCAACTCTCCACTCCCCTGCTTATTACCCTATTTTCTATGACTGCCCTGCTGAAATGAGGCACCGCTTCTCCCCACTCAAGCCCATCCTAAGGATAATGGGAGGTGGAGTTCTGTCATCTAGGTAACAGGCAAATAGGGAAAACCAAGGAGTACTGGAGAGACTTTATAAACTAAATTGACATTTCAATCACAGTCCACAAAAGTCCACCAAAGGGGTCGCAAAGAATCGGACTGAGCAACTGAACAACCCCCACCACCGCAAAAGTGAGCCTAGGATCACATTCTCAATGTGAACAGGTTGACTAAAATAAAAGATTTAAGTAGAAATTAGAGTGTCATAATTCCTACTTAATTAAAATGTCCATCTTACAGCTCCAAATTACTTGTCATATGAAGAAATCAGGAAAAATGCAACTCTAGTAAGAAGGGACAATCAGCAGAAGCTAACTTTGAAATGACACAGATGTTGGAGCCATCAGCAAGGATTTAAAAGCATTTGAGAAGATTCAGCACTTTCATGATTAAAAACTCTTAGCAAACTAGGAATATAAGATATCTCACTCTGATAAAGGGCATTTATAAAAATATATAGCAAACGTCATACTTAGTGATAAAAGTCTGCTTTGGGGAATAAGGTAAGGATGTTTGCTCTCAACAAGTCAGTTCAACTTAGTACTAGAAGACTTAAGGCAAGAAAAGGAAAGAAGAGACATATGGGTTAGAGTGAAGAAATAAAGCTGTTCACATTTGCAAACAATATGATTGGCTACATAACAAATCCCAAGGAATCTACAAACACTAGAGAATACAAAAGATAGTTCTGAAAATTTAAGTTTGCAGTTGTAGGATATCAGGTCAAAATACAGAATCTCACTCTCTCTTTCTGTCACATACACACACAGACGTACACACAATCATATTGCCGTATATTCGCAGTGAACAGTTGGAACCCAAATTTTAAAACATATACCATTTACAGTTGCTCAAAAATGAAACATTTGGTATAAATACAACAGAACAGAACAATTTCCATGTACTGAAAACCACAAAAATGCTAATGAACAAAAGCAAAGAAGACTTAAGTAAAGGGCCAGGCATGACATGTTCATGGATTGGAAGACTCACATATTTAAAATGTCTGTTCAACACGGATTGATCTATGTATTTAATTCTTGAAAAGTCCTAGCAGGATGTTTTCTAGAGAAGATGATTTTAAAATTTTTAAGGGAATACAAAATAAGAATAAAGTTAGAGGAATCATGTTACCTAACTTTAAGGCTTACTTACAGCTACAGTAATCAAGATGGAGTGGTCCTGGCCAAGGATAGACACAGATCATAGATAAAGGGAGCAGGACAGAGAGTTGAGATGTATCAGTAGGTTTAGTCAAGTAAGGGCCAATTGATTTTTGGCAAAGATGCTAAAGGAATTAAGTGAAAGAAACATGCTCTTGTCAACAAATGGATACGTGGAGTAGTTGGGCATATAGAGGCAGAACAAAACAAAACCAAAACCTTGACTTAAATCTCCTTCCTTATACAATGGACTAACTCACATTGGATGATAGACCAAAATGGAAAATATAAAACTGTAAAAGTTTTAGGAGAACATATGAGAAAAACTTCATAACCTGCATTTAGGTGAAGAGTTCTTAAGCATGACACTGAAAGAATAGTTCATAGAAAAAAAGTTGATAAACTGGATTTCATCAAAGTGAAAAATTTTTGCTCTTGAATGACCCTGTTGAAAGATGATAAGCCATAGACTGGAAGAAAATATTTTCAAATCACCTATCTGTCAGAAGACTTGTGTGTAGAATAAATAAAGGACTTTGTAAGCTGAACAGTAATTCTAACAATAATGTTTAACAATTCAGTTAGAAAAGGGCAGAAATCTTCATCAAAGAGAAGTCTTGATGAAGTCATCTCCATCATAAGGAGAGCCAATTAGAACATGAAAAGATCTTCCATATAATTAGCCATTATTGTTGTTGAGTCTATAAATTGTCTCCAACTCTCTGCGACCCCATGGACTGCAACATGCCAGGCTTTGCTTTCCTTCACTACCTTCTGGGGTTTGCTCACGTTGATGTCCATTGAATCAGTGATGCTATCCAACGATCTCATCCTCTCCCACCCCCTCCACCCCCTACTTCTTTTGCCTTCAGTCTTTCCCAGCATCAGGGTCTTTACCAGTGATTCAACTCCTCATATCAGATTGCCAAAGTACTGGAGTTTCAGCTTTAGCATCAGTCCTTCCAGTGAATAGTCAGGACTGATTTCCTTTAGGATTGACTGGTTTGATCTACTTGCAGTCCATGGGAATTTCAAGAGCCCTTTCCAGCACTATAGTTCAAAAGCAGTTCTTCAGTTCTCAGTCTTCTTTATGGTCTAACTCTCACATCCATACGTGACCACTGGAAAAACCATAACTTTGACTAGATGGACCTTTGTTGGCAAAGTGATGGCTTACTTTTTAATATGCTGTCTAGGTTTGTCATAGGTTTTCTTCCAAGGAGCAAGCATCTTTTAATTTCATGGCTGCAGTCAGTTTGCCCAAGAAAATAAAATCTGTCATCGCTTCCACTTTTCCCCCTTCCATTTGCCATGAAGTGATGGAACCAGATACTGTGATCTTAGTTTTTTGAATGTTGAGTTTCAAGCCAGTTTTTTCATTCTCCTCTTTCACTGTTATCAAAAAGCTCTTTAGTTCCTCTTTACTTTCTGCCATTAGAGTGGCATCGTCTGCATATCTGAAGTTATTGGTATTTCTCCCAACAGTCTTGATTCCAGCTTGTGATTCATCTAGCCCAGTGTTTTGCATGATGTACTCTGCATAGACGTTAAATAACCAGCGTGACACTATACAGCCTTGTTGTACTGCTTTTCCAATTCTGAACCAGTTTGTTGTTCCATGTTTGGTTCTAACTGTTACTTCTTGACCTGTACAGTTTTCTCAGGAGCCAGATGAGGTGGTCTGGTATTTCCATCTCTTGAAGAATTTTCCACGGTTTGTTGTGATCCACATAGTCAAAGGCTTTCTCATAGTCAGTGAAGCAGAATAGATGTTTTTCTGGAATTCTTTTGCTTTCTCTGTGATCCAGCAGATGTTGGCAATTTGATCTCTGGTTCCTCTATCTTTTCTAAACCCCACTTGTACATCTTCAAGTTCTCAGTTCATGTACTGCTGAAACCTAGCTTAAAGAATTTTGAGCATAACTTTGGTTGCATGTGAAATGAGCACAATTGTGTGGTAGTTTGAACATTCTTTGGCATTGACCTTCTTTGGGATTGGAATGAAATTAGCCATTAGGGTAATGCAAATTAATGCTACAGTGAGATGCTACTACATACCTGTTAGAATGGCTAACATAAAAAAAATGCCAAAAATACCAGAGATGTGGAGCAACTGGATCTCTCATGCATTGCTGATGAAGATATAAAATGATACAACTTCTGGGGAAAAAAAAAGTTGGTGTTTTCTTTTTTTTTAAATTGCAATATAGTTCATTTACAATGTTGGTATTAGTTTCAAGTATACAGCAAAGTGAATCAGTTACACATATATCTACTCTCTTTTTAGATTCTTTTTCCATATAAGCCATTGTGGAGTCCTGAGTAGAGTTCCCTGTGCTATACAGTAGGTTCTTATTAGTTAATCTATTTTATGTATAGTAGTGTGTATTTGTCAATCCCAATCTCCCAATTTATTCTTCCCCCCTTACTCCCTGGTAACCATAAGTTTGTTTTCTACATTTGTGACTCTACTTCTGTTTTGTAAATAAGTTCATTTGTACCGTTTTTTTTTTTAAGATTCTGCATATAAGTGATATCATACGATACTTGTCTTCATGTGTCTGACTTACTTCACTCATTATGACAATCTCTAGGCCCATCCAGGTTGCTGTAAATGGCACTATTTTGTTCTTTTTTATGACTGAGTAATACTCCATTGTATACATGTACCATGTATATCTATCTGTTCCTCTGTTGATGGACAACAGAGGTTGCTTCCATGTCCTGGCTATTGTAAATAGTGCTGCAGTTAGCACTGAGATGTTTGTATCTTTTTGCATTATCATTTTTTCCCAAGTATATGCCTAGGAGTGGGATTGCTGGGTCATATGTTAGCTCTGTTTTTAGTTTTTTGAGGAACCTCCATGCTGTTCTCCAGAGTGGCTATACCAGTTTATGTTCCCACCAACAGTGGAAGAGGCTTCCCTTTTCTCCACACCCTCTCCAACATTTATTGTTTATAGGGTTTTTTTGATAATGGCCAGTGTGACCAGTGTGAAGTGATACCTCATTTCAGTTTTAATGTGTATTTCTCTAGTAATTAGTGATATTGAACATCTTTTCATGTGCTTTTTGGCTATCTGTATTTCTTCTTTGGAGAAATGTCTATTTAGATCTTCTGTCAATTTTTTGGTTGGGTTGTTTGGGTTTTTTTGATATGGAGCTACATGAGCTGTTTGTATATTTTAAGATTAATTCCTTGTCAGTTATTTCATTTGTAAGTATTTTCTTCCATTCTGAGGGTTGTCTTTTTGTTTTGTTTATGATTTCCTTTGCTGTGCAAAGGCTTTTAGGTTTAATTAGATCTCATTTGTTTATTTTGGTTTTTATTTTCGTTACTCTAGGAGGTGGATCCAGAAAGATCTTGCTGCAGTTTATGTCAAAGAGTGTTCTAGCTGTGTTTTCCTCTAGGAGTTTTATAGTGTCTAGCCTTTCATGTAAGTCTTTAATCCATTTTGAGTCTATTTTTTTGTATGGTGTTAGGGAGTGTTCTAATTTCAATCTTTTATGTGTAGTGGTCTAATTTTCCCAATAACACTTACTTTGAGTGCTTACATTATGCTTGTGCTTCATTTTTTTTTTTACATACATTATCTCATTTTAATTTTCACTACAATTACTATTATTCTCCTCATGTTACTGAATGGAAACTTTGATCCTTAGAAAGAATAAGGACTGTGCCCAAAGTCATATAAATAGTAAATGTCCAGCCAGACCCTAGTCTAAGTTCATTAGACTCCAGCGCTCTTAATAAGTACACTATCTTCTGAATTAAATTCTTTAAATTTATCTCACATATAATTTATTGTGATTTTAGTAGTTATTATCATTTTCTGATATGGAAATTGGATTAATTTGGATGAATATTATCTGGAAATGACATCGCCTTCCAGAAATTATAAAATAATCATGCCTTAAAAAAATAGACCTTTATTTCTTTCTCAAGTAGGCATAGGCAGTCTGGATTTGGTGTGGCAGCTCTGCAGTCATCAAGGCTTAGTCTGTCCCCCTGTTCTGTCTTCCTCATTACAGTGCTTCAGCTTTTTAGCCCAAAATGACTAGCTCTAGGAAGCATCTTGTGCTCTAGATGAAGGAAGCAGGAAAAGAAAGAAAAAAGTATGCTCTTTCCTTTAAAGGACACCTCTTTGAAGTTGCTGAGAACATTTCCTTCTGTTGGTCAAAACTCATTCACAGAGCAATCTCTAGCTGAAATAGAGACTGAGAATTGGTCTTTTTAAGATGGCCATATATTAGCCAAAAATGGGGAATTCTATGACTATAGAAAAAGTAGAGAATGAATACTGAGGGACTACTAGCAGTCTGCCACAGTGATCATGAAAAATTATTCTCATGTAAAGTTCTATTGTAGTTTTAATTATTTGCCAAATTTATTTGTGAAATAGTGGAATAATGCCTTCACCAACACTTCAGTATATTATATATCTGGAGAAGTGAATTTTAAGTAAGACATGAAAAAATAATGAAGTTGTTGTTAAAAATCATTAGAAGCATCCAAACTTGCATTTAATATGTTTTGGTAACTTGATGTGCCTTTGTGAGAGTAAAATATATTATCACTAAAAGTTAACATCATACCAATATGATGTCTTCTTTTACAGCAGTTCATCCTATTCAGACATATTGTGGGTAAATTAAGTTGCTATTTGAAGCAATATTATAAAACAGTTAACTTTTGAAAAATCTTTTATGTGTACTTTATGGCTTGTATATTTGCATACAAATTTTCCAGAGATATGGACAGACTTGAAAGGGAGAAGCTGTATTGAAAAGAAGACTACTGCAAATAATGATTTTTATATTTTATACCCCAAATTTGAAATTGCCATTACAATTTTTAAATTCACTTTTTAATGAATGGAATATTGCCCTTTTTTTTTGCCATTTTAACAAATCACAGTGTTTCTGGTTAATTCTTTTTAATCTATTGTTAATATGACAAGTGTCAAATGATTGTTTTTGTTATGCAAGTAGGAGGTCAGACATGTAGCCAGTCGAATTCAAAACAAATGAATACAAGTCTTTTCCAAATAACTTTCTACTAGAAGAGAATCAAAATCTGTTATATTATTAAAATTAGAGAGCCTAACAGTCTCCCTTTGTTTCCCTACTTAATTTCAGACTTTATAGTTTTTTACTTGATCTGACTTTACTAAGAGACAGTTAATTACCTGACTGGCCTCTGAGAAGTATACTTGAGAGGCAGAATGTATCTAGGTTAGCAATGTCTAAAGTTTAATTTATCTGATTTTAAAGACAAAAGGAAAATAATATAAATAAAATACAATAAACTATGAAAAACAAGTCTCAACATATGTGACTATAAACGTTAATATCTTTCTGTATATAGAGTGTGTAAAAGTCAATAAGAAACTAAGTAAAAAGCACTGCAAATTCTCAGTAAAGGATAAAACACCATTTATAAAGCATTACCTAAGGGAAATACTCAGTTTTACTAATAATCAAGGATTATTTGTAAATAAACTCTGAATGCAGAGTTCCAAAGAATAGCAAGAAGAGGTAAGAAAGCCTTCTTCAGTGATCAGTGCAAACAAATAGAGGGAAACACCAGAATGGGAAAGACTAGAGATCTCTTCAAGAAAATTAGCGATACCAAGGGAACATTTCATGCAAAGATGGGCTCGATAAAGGACAGAAATGGTATGGACCTAACAGAAGCAGAAGATATTAAGAAGAGGTGGCAAGAATACATGGAAGAACTGTACAAAAAAGATCTTCACGACCCACATAATCATGATGGTGTGATTACTCACCTAGAGCTAGACATGCTGGAATGTGAAGTCAAATGGGCCTTAGAAAGCATCACTAGGAACAAAGCTAGTGGAGGTGATGGAATTCCAGTTGAGCTGTTTCAAATTCTGAAAAATGATGCTGTGAAAGTGCTGCACTCTATGCCAGCAAGTTTGGAAAAGTCAGCAGTGGCCACAGGACTGGAAAAGGTCAGTTTTCATTCCAATCCCAAAGAAAGGCAATGCCAAAGAAGACTCAAACTACCACACAGTTGCACTCATCTCACATGCTAGTAAAGTAATGCTCGAAATTCTCCAAGCCAGACTTCAGCAATTCGTGAACCGTGAACTCCCAGATGTTCAAGCTGGTTTTAGAAAAGGCAGAGGAACCAGAGATCAAATTGCCAACATCCGCTGAATCATCAAAAAAGCGAGAGAGTTCCAGAAAAACATCTATTTCTGCTTTATTGACTATGCCAAAGCCTTTGACTGTGTGGATCACAATATACTGTGGAAAATTCTGAGAGAGATGGGAATACCAGACCACCTAACCTGCCTCTTGAGAAACCTGTATGCAGCTCAGGAAGCAACAGTTAGAACTGGACATGGAACAACAGACTGGTTCCAAATAGGAAAAGGAGTACGTCAAGGCTGTATATTGTCACCCTGCTTATTTAACTTCTGTGCAGAGTACATCATGAGAAACCCTGGGCTGGAAGAAACACAAGCTGGAATCAAGATTGCCGGGAGAAATAACAATAACCTCAGATATGCAGATGACACCACCGTTATGGCAGAAAGTGAAGAGGAACTAAAAAGCCTCTTGATGAAAGTGAAAGAGGAGAGTGAAAAAGTTGGCTTAAAGCTCAACATTCAGAAAATGAAGATCATGGCATCTGGTCCCATCACTTCATGGGAAATAGATGGGGAAACAGTATAAACAGTGTCAGACTTTATATTTTTGGGCTCCAAAATCACTGCAGATGGTGACTGTAGCCATGAAATTAAAAGACGCTTACTCCTTGGAAGAAAAGTTATGACCAACCTAGATAGCATATTCAAGAGCAGAGACATTACCTTGCTGACCAAGGTCCGTCTAGTCAAAGCTATGGTTTTTCCTGTGGTCATGTATGGATGTGAGAGTTGGACTGTGAAGAAGGCTGAGTGCCGAAGAATTGATGCTTTTGAACTGTGGTGTTGGAGAAGACTCTTGAGAGTCCCTTGGACTGCAAGGAGATCCAACCAGTCCATTCTGAAGGAGATCAACCCTGGTATTTCTTTGGAAGGAATGATGCTAAAGCTGAAGCTCCAGTACTTTGGACATCTCATGCGAAGAGTTGACTCATTGGAAAAGACTCTGATGCTGGGAGGGATTGGGGGCAGGAGGAGAAGGGGACGACAGAGGATGAGATGGCTGGATGGCATCACGGACTCGATGGACGTGAGTCTGAGTGAACTCTGGGAGTTGGTGATGGACAGGGAGGCCTGGCGTGCTGCGATTCGTGGGGTCGCAAAGAGTCGGACATGACTGAGCGACTGAACTGAACTGAATAATCAAGGATATAGCAGTTAAATCAGTGAGATAAATTCTGCTTCAAATTAATAAGTAAGAAAGTGGAAATTATCCTTTGCCATTCAGTTTTTGCTAAAATAAATACATCTATGCTTTGCTGGTGTATATCAATTTTTTGTTGGCACATTTGAATAAAAATTTGGGAAAAGTCTTCATTCAGATTCTTAAGACACTAGTAATTCTAATTCTGGGAATTTAAGATTGGGCTTCCCTGGTGGCTCAGAAGTTAAAGCGTC
The DNA here is from genome assembly GCF_042477335.2 of Ovis canadensis. Taxonomy (NCBI): domain Eukaryota; kingdom Metazoa; phylum Chordata; class Mammalia; order Artiodactyla; family Bovidae; genus Ovis; species Ovis canadensis. Next base: position 64,265,862 of record NC_091263.1, on the reverse strand, counting down.
TGTCTGCAATGCAGACCTGGGTTTGATCCCTGGGTCGGGAAGATCCCCTGGAGAAGGAAATGGCAACCCACTCCAGTATTCTTGCCTAGAGAATCCCATGGAGGGAGGAGCCTGGTAGGCTACAGTCCACGGGGTTGCAAACAGTCAGACATGATGGAGCTCCTTCACTTTCAATGTTAAATATGGGAGTGGATTGAATTGCAGTTTCATAAATATTTCTATTAAAGCATTATTCACAATAACAAACATAAATTTACTTTCCTAAATGTGCCAACTGTAGTATAGTTAAGACATAGAGAGCTTACCTCTAAAGAGCTGTTAGAAAAATTTAGTTATGTTTCATACTAAAATGAACTTATGCACAATTATGTTACAAAATATAGCTTCATCTATATTCTGAAATCTTTAATCCAATTTTCTGTTAATGGGAGGGGTTCTGTTCCCTCCCCATAGTTTGGCCTGAGGCCAGACTATAATGGGATAAATAGTTCAGTTCAGTTCAGTCGCTCAGTCGCTCTTTGTGACCCCATGGCCTGCAGCATGCCAGGCTTCCCTGTCCATCACCAACTCCTGGAGCTTACTCAAACTCATGTCCATTGAATCGGTGATGCTATCCAACCATTTCATCCTCTGTCATCCTCTTCTCCTCCTGCCTTCAATCTTTCTCAGCATCAGGATCTTTTCCAATGAGTCATTTGTTCACATCAGGTGGCCAAAGTATTAGAGTTTCAGCTTCAGCATCAGTCCTTACAGTGAGTATTCAGGATTGATTTCCTTTAGGATTCACTGGTTGGATCTCCTTGCAGTCCAAGGGACTCTCAAGAGTCTGTTCCAACAGTCCAGTTCAAAAGCATCAATTCTTCAGTGCTCAGCTTTCTTTATAGTCCAACTCTCACATCCATACATGACTACTGGAAAAACCGTAGTTTTGGCTAGACAGACCTTTGGCAGGAAAGTAATGTTTCTGCTTTTTAATATGCTGTCTAGTTTGCTCATAGCTTTTCTCCCAAGGAGCAAGGTCTTTTAATTTCATGGCTGCAGTGACCATCTGCGGTGATTTTGGAGCCCAAGAAAATAAAGTCAGCCACTGTTTCCATTGTTTCCCCATCTATTTGCCATGAAGTGATGAGACTGGGTGCCATGGTCTTCGTTTTTTAAATGTTGAGTTTTAAGCCAGATATTTCACTCTCCTCTTTCACTTTCATCAAGAGGCTCTTTAGTTCTTCTTCGCTTTCTGCCATAAGGATGGTACCATCTGCATATCTGAGGTTATTGATATTTCTCCCAGTAGTCCTGATTCCAGCTTGTGCCTCATCCAGCCTGGCATTTCACATGATATAGAAAGTGAAGTCGTTCAGTCATGTCCGACTCTTTGCCACCCCATGGACAGTATCCTGCACCAGGCTTCTCCATCCGTGGGATTTTCTAGGCAAGAGTACTGGAGTGGGTTGCCATTTCCTTATCCAGGAAATCTTCCCGACCCAGGGATCTAACCTAGGTCTCCCGCATTGTAGACAGATGCTTTACTGTCTGAGCCACCAGGGAAGATAGCATAAAATATTTCTTTGAGCCTTCTTTTTGGGGGAGGGGGCAAGAATACTGGAGTAGGTTGCCATTCTCTTCTCCAGGAGATCTTCCCAACCCAGGGATTGAACCTGGGTCTCCTGCATTGTAGGCAGACGCTTTACCTTCTGAGCCACCAGGGAAGTCAAATATTTCTTTGAGCCCCCTTTTTTTTTGGAGGGGGCAAACATATAAGTTAAATAAGCAAGGTGACAATGTACAGACTTGATGTACATCTTTCCTGATTTGGAACCAGTCTGTTGTTCCATGTCCAGTTCTAACTGTTGCTTCTTGACCTGCATACAGATTTCTCAACAGGCAGGTAAGGTGGTCTGGTATTCCTATCTCTTGAAGAAGTTTCCACAGTTTGTTATGATCCACACAGTCAAAGGCTTTGGTGTAGTCAGTAAAGCAAAAGTAGATGTCTTTCTGGAACTCTCTTGCTTTCTCAATGATCCAATGGATGTTGGCAATTTGTTCTCTGGTTCCTCTGCCTTTTCTAAATCCAGCTTAAACATCTGGAAGTTCACAGTTCATGTACTGTTGAAGCCTGACTTGGAGAATTTTGAGCATTAATTTGCTAGCATGTGAGATGAGTGCACTTGTTTGGTAGTTTGAACATGCTTTGGCATTGCCTTTCTTTGGGATTGGAATGAAAACTGACCATTTCCAGCCCTGTGGCCACTGCTGAGTTTTCCAAATTTGCTGGCATATTGAGTGCAGCACTTTCACAGCATCATCTTTCAGGATTTGAAATAGCTCAACTGGAATTCCATCACCTTTACTAGCTTTATTCATAGTGATGCTTCCTAAGGCCAGGATGCCTGGCTCTAGGTGAGTAGGGTAATGGTGACCTCCTTCAAAAGGACTTTTGCAAGGACTGTTATATTCAGTGCCCCTGACCCCATGGCAGGCCACTGCGGACCCATGCCTCAACCGGAGACTCCTAGACACTCACAGGCAATTCTGGTTCAGTCTTTTGTGGGTCACTGCTCCTTTCTTCTGAGTCCAGGTTTTCTTTGTGCCCTCCAAACTGCAGGGAGGAAACACAGCCCCACCAATCAACAGAAAATTGGATTAAAGATTTACTGAGCATGGCCCTGTCCATCAGAGCAAGACCCAGATTCCCATAGCTAGTACCTCCCATCAGGAAGCATCCTTATCCTTATCCATCAGAGAGCAGACAAAATAGAAACCACAATTACAGAAGACTAACCAAACTGATCACTTGGATCAGAGCCCTGTCTCCTCAGTGAAACTGTGAGCCATGTTGTGTAGGGCCACCCAAGACAGATGGATCTTGGTGGAGAGTTCTGACAAAATGTGGTCCACTGGAGAAGGGAATGGCAAACCACTTCAGTATTCTTGCCTTTAGAATCCCATGAACAGTATGAGAAAGCAAAAAGATATGACACTGGAAAATGAACTCCACAGGTCGGTAGGTGCCCAGTATGCTCCTCGAGAAGAGTGGAGAAACATTTTCAGAAAGAATAAAGAGGCTGAGCCAAAGCAAAAACAACACCCAGTTGTGGCTGTGAGTCGTGATGGAAGTAAAATTGATGCTGTAAAGAACAGTATTGCATAGGAGCCTGGAATATTAGGTCCATGAATCAAGGTAAATTGGAAGTGATCAGACAGGAGATGGCAGGAGTGAACATCGACATTTTAGGAATCAGTGAACTAAAATCAGCTGGAATGGGTGAATTTAATTCAGATGACCAATATATCTACTACTGTGGGCAAGAATCCCGTATCAATGTAACTCGATTATCAGAAGTAGAAAATTTCCATTGTTTCATTAACCCACTGCTACATGTTGAACTAGGAAGATAAAAAAATAAATCTGTTATTTTAACAAATCTCAGCCACTCAGATAATCTAAATTAAATTTGACCCTAACTTAACTTTTTGATAACTATGTAAACACAACCCAGGGCATATCTACCTCAATTGAACAAATCAGTGCTTATTAATTTTCAAACCAGTAAAAGCTTTAAACAGAAGCCACTACTCAAAAATATCCTAATGTTTTGTGGAAGCCTGGCTGGGAGAATGTTTGGGGGAGAATGGATACATGTATATGTATCTCTTTGCTCTCCCCCTGAAACTGTCACAGCAACATTGCTAATCAACTATACTCCAATACAAAATCAAAAGTTTAATTAAAAAAAAGAATGCCCTAATTTTTTAAAAAGTTGCTCAACATCACATCATTAGGGAAATGGAGATCAAAAGCTCAATGAGTTATCGCAGCATACCCGTTGGAATGGCTATCATCAGAAAGATAAGAAATAACAAGTGTTGGCAAAGATGTGGAGGACAGGAAACCCCTGTGCATTACTGGTGGGAATATACATTGGTGCAGGCATGGTGGGCAAGAATCCTTTAGAAGAAATAGAGTAGCCCTCATAGTCAACAAAAGAGTCCGAAATGCCGTACTTGGGAGGAATCAAAAACAGCAGAATGATCTCTCTTCATTTCCAAAGCAAACCATTCAATATCACAGTAATCCAAGTCTATGCCCCAACCACTATTGCTGAAGAAATTGAAGTTGAACAGTTCTAGGAAGACCTACAAGACCTTCTAGAACTAACACCGAAAGAAGTTGTCCTTTTCATCATAGGGGACTATAATGCAAAAGTAGGAAGTCAAGAGATACCTGGAGTAACAGGCAAGCTTGGTCTTGGAGTACTAAATGAGGCAGGGCAAAGGTTAACAGTTTTGCTGAGAGAACACACTGGTCATAGCAAACACTCTCTTCCAACGACACAAAAGATGACTCTACACATGGACATCATCAGATGGTCAATACCGAAATCAGATTGATTATATTCTTTGCAGCTGAAGATGGAGAAGCTCTATATAGTCAGCAAAAACAAGACCAGGAGCTGACTGTGGCTCAGATCATGAACTCCTTATTGCAAAATTTAGACTTAAATTGAAGAAAGTAGGGAACATCGCTAGACCATTCAGGTATGACCTAAGTCAAATCCCTTACTGTTATACAGTGGGAGTGACAAATAGATTCAAGGGATTAGATCTGATAGAGTGTCTGAAGAACTATGGACGGAGGTTTGTAACACTGTCAGTGATCAAAACCATCCCCAGGAAGAGGAAATGCAAAAGGCAAAATAGTGGCCTTACAAATAGCTGAGAAACAAAGAGAAGCGAAAGGCAAAGTAGAAAAGGAAAGATATATCCATCTGAATGCAGTGTTCCAAAGAATAGCAAGGAGAGATTAAGAAAGCCTTCCGAAGTGATTAATGCAAAGACATAGAGGAAAACAATAGAATGGGAAAGACTAGAGATCTCTTCAAGAAAATTCGAGATACCAAGGGAACATTTCATGCAAAGATGGGCACAAAAGGACAGAAATGGTATGGACCTAACAGAAGCAGAAGATATTAAGAAGAGGTGGCAGGAATACACAGAAGAACTATATAAAAGGGGTCTTAATGACCCAGGTAGCTACTATGATGTAATCTCTCTTCTAAAGCCAGACATCCTGGAGTGTAAAATCATGTGGGCCTTAGGAAGCATCATTATGAACAAAGCTAGTGGAGGTGATGGAATTCCAGTTGAGCTGTTTCAAATTCTGAAAGATGATGCTGTGAAAGTGCTGCACTCAGTATGCCAGCAAATTTGGAAAACTCAGCAGCGGCCACAGGGCTGGAAATGGTCAGTTTTCATTCCAATCCCAAAGAAAGGCAATGCCAAAGGAATGTTCAAACTACCAAACAAGTGCACTCATCTCACATGCTAGCAAATTAATGCTCAAAATTCTCCAAGTCAGGCTTCAACAGTACAGGAACTGTGAACTTCCAGATGTTCAAGCTGGATTTAGAAAAGGCAGAGGAACCAGAGATCAAATTGCCAACATCCATTGGATCATCGAAAAATTGAGAGAGTTCCAGAAAAACATCTACTTCTGCTTTATTGACTATGCTAAAGCCTTTGACTATGTGAATCACAACGAACTGTGGCAAATTCTTCAAGAGATAGGGATACCAGACCACCTTACCTGCCTGTTGAGAAATCTGTATGCAGGTCAAGAAGCAACAGTTGGAACTGGACATGGAACAGCAGACAGACTGGTTCCAAATCAGGAAAGGAGTACGTCAAGTCTGTACATTGTCACCTTGCTTATTTAACTTATATGCAGAGTACGTCATGCAAAATGCCAGCCTTGATGAAGAACAAGGTAGCATCAAGATTGCAGGGAGAGATACCAATGAACTCAGATATGCAGATGACTCCACCCTTACGGCAGAAAGTCAAGAAGAACTAAAGAACCTCTTGATGAAAGGGAAAGAGGGGAGTGAAAAAGCTGGCTTAAAACTCAACATTCAAAAAACTAAGATCATGGCATCTGGTCCCATCACTTCTTGGCAAATAGATGGGGAAACAATGGACATAGTGACAGACTTTATTTTCTTGGGTTCCAAAATCACTTTAGATGGTAACTGCAGCCATGAAATTAGAAGATGCTTCCTCCTTGGAGGAAAAGCTATGACCTAACTAGACAGCATATTAAAAAGCAGAGACATTACTTTCCTGACAAAGGTCTGTTTAGTCAAAGCTATAGTTTTTCCAGTAATCGTGTATGGATGTGAGAGTTGGACTATAAAGAAAGCTGAGCACCAAAGAATTGATGCGTTTGAACTGTGGTGCTGGAGAAGACTCTTGAGAGTCCCTTGGACTGCAAGGAGATCCAACCAGTGAATCCTAAAGGAAATCAGTCCTGAATATTCACTGAAGGGACTGATGCTAAAGCTCTAATACTTTCGCCCCCTGAAGTAGAAATAACTCATTGGAAAAGACCCTGATGCTGAGAAAGATTGAAGGCAGGAGGGGAAGGGAACAACAGAGGATGAGATGGTTGGATGATATCACCATCTCAGTAGATATAAGTTTGAGCAGACTCTGGGAGTTGGTGATGGACAGGGAGGCCTTGTGTGCTGCAGTTGATGGGGTCACAAAGAGTTGGACACCACTGAGCAACTGAACTGATGTTTTGAAAACATACTTGGGGGAAAATGATGAAAATTCACCAAAATACTATGGAGATTAATTGAGGGGTTAAGATGTTAGATATCTTCTTTTTCTAATCTTTTTTCAGCATCTTGAATTGTCAGTACATATTATTTTGATTGTTAGGAAAAATAACAAAGCTTTCATAAAAAATAATGATACTTTGCAATAATATTACCGATATTCAGTGAGTAATATGTATGTACAGAAGCTTAAGGTAAGAGATGATTTTTCGATGATCCAATGAATGTTGGCAATTTGATCTCTGGTTCCTCTGCCTTTTCTAAATCCAGCTTGAACATCTGGAAGTTCACAGTTCATGTACTGTTGAAGCCTGACTTGGAGAATTTTGAGCATTAATTTGCTAGCATGTGAGATGAGTGGTAGTTTGAACATGCTTTGGCATTGCCTTTCTTTGGGATTGGAATGAAAACTGACCTTTCCTAATTTGCTAATTTTGTCATAGCACGAGCAAATGTATGTTAAATTCTAGGAAAAGGGCTTTGAACTTGGACTGAAATCTTGGTTTTTCACCTTCTATGTTAGTCCTGTTATTAGGTCCTAGTTCTCTGTCCTTGGGGAGGATTACAGTCAGTCCCTATGTGCTTGGGTGCTCAATGATGTCGACTCTTTTGTGACCTCATGGACTGTAGCCTGCCAGGTTCCTCTGTCCTTAGGATTCTCCAGGGAAGAATACTGGAGTGGGTTGCCATTTTAGCCCCCAGATGTGTGCTAAATTAGCAGTCTGACTCTTGGGCTACAGCTTTTAAGCTATGTAAGAGGGCCTTTTAGGGAAAGGCTTGGAGATGAGCATTTCTGTTCACACCATCTTCTACTGAGCCCTGTGGGAGTGGGGAGGGGAATGGCCACAGCAAATTCTTGCAAGCCCACTAAGAACTATTTCTTTGTTTGCTCTAGTCTGGTGGGTCTTGTGGCACAAGCCCTGTTAGCTTTCAGAGCTAGGTATTTTGGGGGTCCATTTCTCAGGTAGAAGTCTTAGAAGGTGAAGTGCCAGATGTGTGGTCCAACCTTTTATTCCTCAAGGAGGAGTTAAGAGTTGTGAGTTTCCTCTCATTTTGTGTCATTGTGCTAGAGGTGGGGTTTGTATCTTGGCCTTTCTTACCCATTTTAACCTGGACTTTTTCTTATTCACTTGATGTGTATGGGTCTCTCAAGTAATTTCTGGGCTTCTTTTGGAGGAAATTGTTCTGTGTGTAGTGCAGATTTGATGTGTCCCATGGAAATGCATTCAGGACCTTCCCATGTTGCCATCTTTTATCAGAACCCATGTACTTTTGGCCCTGGCTAAAGTATACCAAAGTCTACAATATGCCTCCTGTCCTTCAGTGTATATTTTAAATAAAGTATAAAAAAAAAGAAAACGTTAGTGGCTCAGTCGTGTCTGACTCTGCGACCCCATGGATTGTAGCCTGCCAGGCTCCTCTGTCCATGAGATTTTTTAGGCAAGAATACTGGAGTGGGTTGCCATTTCCTTTTCCAGGGGACCTTCCTGACCCAGAGCTCGAACCTGGGTCTCCTACACTGCACGTGGATTCTTTACCATCTGAGCAAAAGAGAAGGTAAATGGAAACTCAAGAAAAGTATTCGTCTAACCAAATATATTTTAGGCATGAAGACTATCTGCTGTGGTTTTAGCTTAGTTTTTTGTTTCATATATTTTCTCTTCTTGCAGATTGCATATGTGTTTTGATGGGTTTCAGTTGATTAGGCAGGAAAAAGAGCTCCAAATATTTGTGGCTTTTGTTGTTTAGTGGCTAAGTCATTTCCGACTCGTTGTGACCCATGGACTGTAACCCACCAGGCTCTTCTGTCCATGAGATTTTCCAGGCAAGAATACTGGAGTGGATTACCATTTCCTTCCCCAGAGGCTCTTCCTGACCCAGGGACTGAACCCTAATCTCCTGCATTCCAGGCAGATTCTTTACCACTGAGCCACCAGGAAAGCCCAGTTAGTTGTTTCAGTTCAGTTCAGTGGGTCAGTCATGTCCAGCTCTTTGTGACCCCATGAATTGCAGCACGCCAGGCCTCCCTGTCCATCACCAACTCCTGGAGTTCACTCAGACTCACGTCCATCGAGTCCGTGATGCCATCTAGCCATCTCATCCTGGGTCGTCCCCTTCTCCTCCTGCCCCCAGTCCCTCCCAGCATCAGAGTCTTTTCCAATGAGTCAGCTCTTCACATGAGGTGGCCAGAGTACTGGAGTTTCAGCCTCAGCATCATTCCTTCCAAAGAAATCCCAGGGTTGATCTCAGTCCCAGGAGAGTCTCCAAGGGACTCTCAGGAGTCTTCTCCAGCAACACAGTTCAAAAGCATCAATTCTTCGGCGCTCAGCTTTCTTTACAGTCCAACTCTCACATCCATACATGACCACAAGAAAAACCATAGCCTTGACAAGACGGACCTTTGTTGGCAAAGTAATGTCTCTGCTCTTGAATATGCTATCTAGGTTGGTCATAACTTTTCTCCCAAGGAGTGAGCGTCTTTTAATTTCATGGCTGCAGTCACCATCTGCAGTGATTTTGGAGCCCCCCAAAATAAAGTCTGACACTGTTTCCACTGTTTCCCCATCTATTAGCCATGAAATGATGGGACCAGATGCCATGATCTTCATTTTCTGAATGTTGAGCTTTAAGCCAACTTTTTCAGTTTCCACTTTCACTTTCTTTCTTTCTTTTTTTTTTAGTTTTTTATTTTTTAAATTTTAAAATCTTTAATTCTTACATGCGTTCCCAAACATGGACCCCCCTCCCACCTCCCTCCCCATAACATCTCTCTGGGTCATCCCCATGCACCAGCCCCAAGCATGCTGCATCCTGCGTCAGACATAGACTGGCGATTCAATTCTTACATGATAGTATACATGTTAGAATGTCATTCTCCCAAATCATCCTACCCTCTCCCTCTCCCTCTCCCTCTGAGTCCAAAAGTCCGTTATACACATCTGTCCATCAAGAGGCTTTTCAGTTCTTCTTCACTTTCTGCCATAAGGGTGGTGTCATCTGCATGTCTGAGGTGATTGATATTTCTCCCGGCAATCTTGATTCCAGCTTGTGCTTCTTCCAGTCCAGCGTTTCTCATGATGTACTCTGCATAGAAGTTAAATAAGCAGGGTGACAATATACAGCCTTGACGTACTCCTTTTCCTATTTGGAACCAGTCTGTTGTTCCATGTCCAGTTCTAACTCTTGCTTCCTGACCTGCATATAGGTTTGTCAAGAGGCAGGTCAGGTGGTCTGGTATTCCCATCTCTTTCAGAATTTTCCACAGTTTATTGTGATCCACTCAGTCAAAGGCTTTGGCATAGTCAATAAAGCAGAAATAGATGTTTTTCTGGAACTCTCTTGCTTTTTTGATGATCCAGTGGATGCTGGCAATTTGATCTCTGGTTCTTCTGCCTTTTCTAAAACCAGCTTGAACATCTGGGAGTTCACCGTTCACGAATTGCTGAAGCCTGGCTTGGAGAATTTTGAGCATTACTTTACTAGTTTGTGAGATGAGTGCAGTTGTGCAGTAGTTTGAGTCTTCTTTGGCATTGCCTTTCTTTGGGATTGGAATGAAAACTGACCTTTTCCGGTCCTGTGGCCACTGCTGACTTTTCCAAGTTCGCTGGCATATTGAGTGCAGTACTTTCACAGCATCATTTTTCAGAATTTGAAATAGCTCCACTGGAATTCCATCACCTCCACTAGCTTTGTTCATAGTGATGCTTTCTAAGGCCCACTTGACTTCCCATTCCAGGATGTCTGGCTCTAGGTGAGTGATCACACCATCGTGATTATCTTGGTCGTGAAGATCTTTTTTGTATAGTTCTGTGTATTCTTGCCACCTCTTCTTAATATCTTTGGCTTCTGTTAGGTCCATACCATTTCTGTCCTTTATCGAGCCCATCTTTGCATGAAATGTTCCCTTGGTATCTCTAATTTTCTTGAAGAGATCTCTAGTCTTTCTCATTCTATTGTTTTCCTCTATTTGTTTGCATTGATCACTGAGGAAGGCTTTCTTATATCTCCTTGATATTCTTTGGAACTCTGCATTCAGATGCTTGTATCTTTCCTTTTCTCCTTTGCTTTTTGCTTCTCTTCTTTTCACAGCTATTTGTAAGGCCTCCTCAGACAGCCATTTTGCTTTTTTTGCATTTCTTTTCTATGGGAATGGTCTTGATCCCTGTCTCCTGTACAATGTCACGAACCTCATTCCATAGTTCATCAGGCACTCTGTCTATCAGATCTAGTCCCTTAAATCTGTTTCTCACTTCCACTGTATAATCATAAGGGATTTGATTTAGGTCATATCTGAATGGTCTAGTGGTTTTCCCTATTTTCTTCAATTTAAGTCTGAATTTGGCAATAAGGAATTCATGATCTGAGCCACAGTCACCTCCTGGTCTTGTTTTTGTTGACTGTTTAGAGCTTCTCCATCTTTGGCTGCAAAGAATATAATCAGTCTGATTTCAGTGTTGACCATCTGGTGATGTCCATGTGTAGAGTCTTCTCTTGTGTCATTGGAAGAGAGTGTTTGCTATGACCAGTGCATTTTCTTAGCAAAACTATTAGTCTTTGCCCTGCTTCATTCCGTATTCCAAGGCCAAATTTGCCTGTTACTCCTGGTGTTTCTTGACTTCCTGCTTTTGCATTCCAGTCCCCTATAATGAAAAGGACATGTTTTTTTGCTGTTAGTTCTAAAAGGTCTTGTAGGTCTTCATAGAACTGTTCAACTTTAGCTTCTCCAGCGTTACTGATTGGGGCATAGACTAGGATTACTGTGATTATTTGTTCAGGTTGCTTCAAAAGTCACGTCACTGCAGCATGTGAAAGAAAGATTCTATAATATTAAATGTGGATAGGTACAGATTATCATTTAGGACACTTTTCTGTTATGCCTTTCTTAAGGAAGCTGAGTTTGTTATAAAGGAATTAATCAATCCTCACATTATTCCTAAGAGAGCTGGTTAATTTCTGTTTTAATGGCAAGGGAGCTGACATGTAGAGAAGTTAAATTACTTGTCTGTGGTTATTTGTGGAGGTGGAAATAGAATTTTGAGTTTATGACTTGTCGTATAACATGAACGCCAAAATGTTCTTTCAAATAATGCATTTTTGTGTTTTGATGAAAATGCTTTTTGCATTCTAATAAAACACCTAGATTCTAGTCCTGGATAATGTTTAATCCTTGTGACCTATATTCTGAAAAATGACCCCTCTTGTGATGAGTGAGCCTCAAACCACTCTTTTGCCCAGCTCCTTGTGAGTGAATGTTTGTTGTTGGTGGTGCCGTTCAGTCGCTCAGTCGTGTCTGACTCCTTGCGACCCCGTGGACTGCAGCACACCAGGCTTCCCTGTCCTTCATCTCCCAGAGCTTGCTCAAACTCATGTCCATTGAGTCAGTGATGCCATCCAATAGTAAATATTGCTGCCTTTTAATTTATAGATTAACAGGTTGAGTTTAGGTTAAAGGCATTTTCAAATAATCACCTTCAAATGAATGAAACTAAATTTTTGAATGGGCTTTTAAGCAGTCATTCTCAGTTTTGTGTCCATCTTATGAAATCATTCATTTTCCTTAAGAAGGATTTAAATATTTAAAAACAGTTTTATTTGATGAATATTTGGAAAATTTGTAGAGAGTCTAAGAAACGTAATTTTGGTTTGCTTATTTTCTTATGGAAAATTATTGAACTACCAGTCCAAGTATGTTGGTTAAGTAGATCTAATAGAATAAATAGTACCATACGACATATTATGGCTGCCAGTGGCACTTGACATGTATGTGTATGAAACTCATACCTTCCCGTTAAGCTTGAGGAAGGGTTTACTGGCTTATTTAGTGGTGACATTTCGTACTAAGTAGTTGGCTACATATAGTCACTGTTTAAACATGCCTGCTATTGGCTTGATTTCCCTGGTAAATGATAATAAAATTGTAAGAGATAGCTATTTAATCTATTAATGTTAGACTGTGCTGTGATAATAGATGGATCTGATTTCAAAATATTTTCACTAGGTCTTGAATTAAGAGGGACTTTAAAAAGCTTTGTGTGTGTATATATATATATAATTTAATACCTCCTCCTCTCAGATGGTATTAACAATACTCTATATTAACACACACACACAAAAACTGACTTTCAAAGAAGAAAGAGCCTGACTTACAGTCACTTGGCTGTTAATGGTGGAGTCTTCAGCTCTACAGAGTACATGTGCCCTCTGTCATATCATGAGACCAATGCCAGAAGTCATACCAAGCTGGTGGCTGATTTAAGGTTAACTGAGGTATGATGTACTTTGAGGTTTTGAAGCTGGAAGAGGTCTCTTCTGATAGGAAAAAAGCTGTGTGGCATAGGGAGAATTCTGGAAGACTCCAAATACGGCTTAGCATTAAGATGGGTTCTAGAGGATGGATGGAAGGGAATCCAGCTGGTAGAACTGAGCTGTTCTCCTTGCTTCTGTTTCCTAATCATAGCATCCAGGTAAACATGGCAGTAGGTTGATTTTAAATAGTTTTTATCTGATGTGATCATTTTAGTAGTTTTTATTAATTGGCAAAGGACAAGCACAACTTAGGAACGATCTTCCCCACTTTTTCTTGAATAAAATTATTATGCCGAGAAGAGTTGGGCACAAATATTCAAAAGTGGCACTTGGCTATCTTTAATTGTAATTCAGCGTTTGAAATTGGCCACTGAAATCCCCAAGATGAGGGTATGATTGAGTCTGTGTTGGAGTGATTGTGGCCCCAGTGTGACTGGGTGGCAGCAGCAGAAGTGGTATCTGGCCATTGTAACTTCCCATGGTGCACAGTGGAGGCAACAGTTGTCAAAAGCTGTGCTTATCAAGAGTGTCAGTATCTGCAGGGGCTGCTCCCCTCTCCTTGAGTCCTTGGGGTTCATGCTTCACATTCAGTCTTTATCAGCTTTCTGACTGACATTATAGTCTTGGCTTTGTTTTGTGTTTTTGTGTCAGACAAGCACAGTTCTTTTCTTGTATGGTTTAGTATTTTTATTGGTAATATTTTTTCCATTTCTTAATTTTACCTGGGATATCTGAAGTCTCATGAATGTATGGAATCTGAGCTTCACATGTATAACATTGTTGGAAAGAACATAGTTCTCATAGTTAAATATGCCTGGGTTTAAATCCTGTTTAGGCCACTCACGTGCTCTGTGACCTTGATGTGGATTTATAATTTCTCTGAGTCTCAGTCTCTTCACCTACAGAATAATGAAAACAAAACCTTTTGGATGGTTTTGCTATACAGATTTCATAGTTTATATAAAGTACCCAGTACAGTGATTGGTGGTCAGCGGTAGCAGTTGCTGCTATGCTTACTATTCACTCTAAGTAATGGCTCTGCTGTGTGTGTACTGCTAGTTTCTCCATGCCTCTGTGGATGATGGCACTTGTATTGCAAATTATTATTTCAAATCAATATTTAGTCATTCCCGGGACATTCCCTTTACCCACAGCAGAACCTGCCTTGACTGTGATCCTAACTTTTTACTCAAGACAACTGTTTCTTATTTGCTATGCATCACTTTTTTTTTTAAGCTGGTTAATTCATCATCCATTGTTCCATTTGTATTTCAGAATTTGTTAACAGACTTTGCAGCATGCTAATGATATTAAATCTATCTGAACCTCAAATTGCCTTTTATAGAAGGTATTTTGGGAAAATATTTGAGATTAGGAAAACATCCATGGTTGGAGAGTAACTCCAATTTAAAAAAAATAAGAAACTTTACTATCCATTGACTAATGTTAGAAGATTGTATTGGTGAGCACAGATATTTAAGAACCACAAATCGTCAAATCTCTATTCCCTGTGTCTTTAGCATAACTCCCTGTATAGTAGGATCTTTTATCTTGTGAGACAGAGTTGAGCTTAATTCATTTTGGCTATTTATGAGATGAAATTGAATAAAAATAAGGATTCTAGTATTTAATTGTTGAAATACAGGTCAAATTTTGGTAATGATTATACCACCACATGCTCGGTTGGAATATTGCAGCTCCAGTGCTTGGCATCCATTTTTCTATTTTATCTCCGTTACAGTCTGTAAATTCAGCAGGAAAGATTGCTTTTCTCCCCTCCCTTTGTTTTGTAGGTTAAGAAGCTGAGGATTAGAGAATTAGAATATCATAACCAAGCTGAGGAAGATAGAGTTTGTCTAGCTGAGGAGACAAAACAGGACTAGAATTTACATGTCTTGCTTTGACTCCAGGTTTTCCATTCTAAGAGATTTAGACTCAATTAAATTGAACAGATTTGAGTACTTGTTAACCATTAATTATAAAGCTTTTTTAATGAAAAAGTTATTTTTTGTTAATCAATTTTTCATTGTAATGTCTGGATGATACTAATACACAGACAAACTGTAATATTGTTTTGAGCCTTTTTCTTTGATATTTATACATTTATTTCATGTGTTTATATTCTAAGAAAACTTTGATACATGATATTGCAAGTGAATAGCTATTTTTGAATATAGAAACAAACAGAAAGGAAACATTTGTAGCTAGGTATTGATATTGAAATTAATTTTGTTTCAAGTTGATATTTAATATAAAATAACTTTTTTTTTAAAATTTTACTTATTAATTTATTTTTAATTTAAAAATCTTTAATTCTTGCATGCGTTCCCAAACATGAACCCCCCTCCCACCTCCCTCCCCATAACATCTCTCTGGGTCATCCCCATGCACCAGCCCCAAGCATGCTGTATCCTGCGTCAGACATAGACTGGTGATTCGATTCTTACATAATAGTATACATGTTAGAATGCCATTGTCCCAAATCATCCCACCCTCTCCCTCTCCCTCTGAGTCCAAAAGTCCGTTATACACATCTGTGTCTTTTTTGCTGTGTTGCATACAGGGTCGTCATTGCCATCTTTCTAAATTCCATATATATGTGTTAGTATACTGTATTGGTGTTTTTCTTTCTGGCTTACTTCACTCTTGAATCAGTTCTGATGAGATGGATGAAACTGGAGCCGATTATACAGAGTGAAGTAAGCCAGAAAGAAAAACACCAATACAGTATAATATAAAATAACTTTCTTTTAAAAACTGATATTTAGTGAACATTAGGTTTCCTCTTACTCTGTTAACCTCCATAATCTAGAACTACCTAGTTGGTTTTGCAAATCTTGGCTGTCCTTATGACTGCCTTATTCTAAAAATTACTCTGCTAATCTGCCAGAACCAAATGCTGGGACACTTTTCCACTGGGTATTACTATTATAAAAACAGAGTGCCAGTTTGTTTGCTTGTTTGTTTGTTTCCTTTTTCTGAGTATTTACATAGGAATACATTGTTGAAGTAGAACAATGTATTTCAGGGAAGGATTTTTTTTAGACAAATATCATTTCTTTTTACTAAGTCTGTGGCTCTCAGGTATTTTAAGGAATGCTTATATGTTGAATACCAGCCAGAATACCAGAATACACCAGATGGATCCTTTCAGGTTTTCATCCAAAAACTTTCTGATATTTGACAGATTGTTTGTATTATTCTCTGTGTCTTTATTAAATTTTAAGTATTTATATTAAAACATAAAACTGAGCAATGTGTTAGGGTAATTCTGTTTCTCATTCATTCACTGACTTGGTTCATTTAGAAGGAAGGGTTTCTAAATTGCTTAAATTACCTAGTCAAATTATCCATTCCATAATTTCCTCCCTTTATTCTCTTTTAGTCTGTTTGAAAGATTATTTTCAGATTAATGGTGTTTTTTATTTTTGTTTCGGTTTTATGGCCTCTGATTTTTATTAATTTTTAAAAATTTAAGTATATTGATTTACATATTGTGTTAATTTCTGCTGTATAGTAATGTTACACACACACACACACACACGTATACATTCTTTTTCATATTCTTTCCCGTTATGGTTTATCCCAGGACATTGATTGGATATAGTTTCCTGTGCTATCCACTAGGGCCTTGTTGTCCGTCCGTTCTATATGTAATAGTTTGTATCTGCCAACCCCAGATGCCCAGTCCGCCCCGCCCACCTCCCCTTGACAAGCACAAGTCTGTTCTCTATGTCCGTAAGTTTGTTTCAGCTTCATAGGTAGGTTCGTTTGTGCCGTATTTTAGATTCCACGTCTAAGTAACATCATGTTGTATTTGTCTCTCTCTCTCTGACATACTTCACTTAGTATGATAATCTCTAGTTGCATCCACATTGCTGCCAGTGGCATTATTTTGTTCTTTCCCATGGCTCAGTAGTATTTCATTATATATATGTACCACATCTTTATTCATTTATCTGTGAAAGACATTGACATTGTTTCCTTGTCTTGACTATTGTGAATAGTGCTGCTATGAACATAGGGGTGCATGAATCTTTTTGAGTTGTAGTTTTGCCCAGATTATATGCCCAGGAGTGGAATTGCTGGGTCATATGGCAACTCTATTTTTACCCTTTTGAGGAACCTCCATACTGTTTTCCATAGTGGCTGTACCTACTTACATTTCAACCAACAATGTAGGAGGGTTCCCTTTTCTCCATATCCTCTCAAATTGTTTGTAGAATTTTTTAGTGATGGCCATTCGGACTGGTGTGAGGTGATAGCTCATTGTGGTTTTGATTGGCATTTCTCTAATAGCTGGTGATGTTGAGCACCTTTTCATGTGCATGTTGATAGCCTCTAATTTTTTTTCCCTTTAGATTCCTCTTCTCTCTGTACCATATCCATTTGCAGTCAGTCTCCACTTCCCCACTCCCATTTTCTTAATATGTCTTTCGAAGTAGAGTTTTTTAAGAAAAAATATTTATTTTGTATTAGGTCATTGTGGTTATCTTTTAATTTTGATGTCCAGTTTATCCTTTTTTTTTAATGGCTTGTGTTTTTGGTGTCAATACTTAAGAAATCTTTACCTAACCAAAGGTCAGTCTGTGTTTTCTCCTTAGAGTTACAATTTTAAGCCTGTGTTGAGACCTGTTATCCATTTTTAATTAATTTTGTGTATGACAGAAGTCTAAATTAATCTTTTGTTTGTAGATATGCAGTTGTTCCAGTATCACTTGTTGAAAAGAATTTTGTTAATGTTTTATACTCATGAGGATTACTGTCTTTCTGTAATGTCTGCTTTGGGATCAGGATGATATGGGTCTCATAGAATGAGTGGAAAAGTATTTATTCCTCTTTCTGGAAGAATTCATGTAGAATTTATATTATGTTTTCCTGGAAGTATTCATGTGGAATTACATTAATTTTCCTTTAATATTCATTAAAATTTACCAGTGAAGCAAAAAAAAAAGAATATTATTTCCTCCATTCAGGGGAAGCTTTTGAACTCTTAATCCTGTTCCCTTGTCTATCTTTATGCCAATACCACATTGTCTTGATTATTATAATTTTACAGTAAATTTTGCAATTGAGAAGTTTGAGTCCTTTAACTGTTTTCTTTTCCAAAATTGTTTTGGCGGTTCTGAGTCCTTTGCATTCCCTTGTAACTCTCATATTCAGAACCTAGAAAAGAACAATGAATTTTTTCGCAGGTTTTTGTTAACTAGAATTTTATATGAGATATGCTATGCTATTGTTTTCATACTCTTGACCATCAAAGTAATGATATTTACTGACAGTTTATCCATAGATTTTTTTATCCATAGATTTTTTTTGTTGTCTCAACTTATTTTTTTTTGTCTCAACTTATAAGTGGATTTTTTTTTTTGTATTTATGTGTAGCCACCAAATAATAGAATCAGAGATATATTCAGGTGGAAAACAATAAAACCATGCACATCATTGATGTAAATATGTAATTTAACCTGTGTGTTCATGTGATCAGATTTTATTCAGTGAGGATACAAGGAAAATGATGATTTAAAGAAAAGTGTGAATGAAAATTGAAACCAACTTTTACAAATGAAATTGATGTTAGTGTCATGTGTTACTGTTTACAGTGGGTAAGCTTGCTATACATTTTAATTGCACCTACTGTTTGCAGTTATAATATACATAGTCCTTGCCCTTAGGAAGCCCACACTCTTACTAGATGGACCAGCATGCAGCTAGTAGTGCTATGTGATGCATGCTGTTTAAAAAAGATATGGAAAAGAGTCAGGGAAAGAAGAGAGAGGTTGGAGGGGCCACTTACCTGTGTCTGGAAGTGATAAAGAAGAATACCAAAAGGAGCAGAACCGTGAGCTTTCTCGTAGATAGAATTCTGGCTAGTGGAGAAGACGGGTAGTTTTCCGCAGAAGGAGCATGACATAAGAATGAAAAAATGCATGGACACTCAGAAGATACCATTGTAGATGATTATGGCATAATCCTGAAGGGAGAAAAAGAAGCTAACCATTCTGTTTAGATTTTCTGTCAGGAATGGACTCTCTCAGTTATTACATTAAATAATGGAAGTTTATTACACAGGAACCCAGTAAAATAAACAGTGTTCAGGTCTCAAAAACATTGGGAGTTTGGGATTGGTTCTCCATCCAGAGTGATTCTAGATTAGGTTTAAATACTGGAGTTCCCTCAAGGCTCAGTCCCATACTCCCTTTTCTTTTCATTCTTCCTAGGTCAGACCCACAGCTTCAGTATGTATTTATTGAACTGTGTCTCTGGCCTTGACTTCTCTCTGCCATTCAGACCAATATATCCCACTGCCTACCTGCCACCTTTAAATATAATAAAGCAGAGGTCTTATAATCTGTCTTACAATTCAGATGCTTGTTTATTGTTTGGAAATTTCATTTGTGGAGATATTTTAAGGCCTAGGATAAAAGAGCCTTCCTCTGGAGAAAGTGTGCATTTACATCCGCTATCTCTAGGAATACTAGTATGGAGTCATTTTCAACAAAACTAAAATTGAGGTTTTCTAGATAGTATCAGTGGTGCACACTGAACATCAGATTTACAGAAAGGAACTGTAGTGGTGGTTACAACCTAGTCCATCTCCTCAGCACTAGATCATCTCCTCAGACCCATAGGGTAATATGATTCACTTGTAGGTTTCCTGTATCTGGAGTATAGCCCTTTGCGGTACTAGCTTAATGTGGGAGTTTCTCTGATTAGATTCTCCACTTGGGTGAGCTCTCATATCTGTCCCTGTAGCCCCAAGAGGCCATCAGACGGTGATTTTGTCTAGATTAGCTTTGCCCTTAGGGGAAAAAGCAGTTTAGGTCATTTAGTTTCTTTCTCTGGGTTTTTTATTCCTTTCAGAATTTGGCTTAATAATTCCTTACCATATGGTTGGCTCTCTGATGCTTTTAAGAAACTGGGTTTTTGAAATATTTTATGTAGTACTTTTTAGATATTTTTAGCAAGAAGATTTAAATAATTTGGTCTTGAATAACTGGAAATGGAAATCTTCCTACTTATCTCCCTTCGATCGTTTCAAGGCATCTCAAACCTGGCACTTACTTCCAAAATAAGACTCTGCCGGCCTCCTTTGCTCTTCCAGCTTGATCTTTTCCCAGTGCTTACCAGCTTATTCATGCACATGACAAATCCATGTGAACTCATCACCTCATTCTCTACCCTTTATTACTAAATATTTCTTTAATCTCTCCACCTCCATTGCTTCCATCCTGATCCACATATCTCTCTGCAATACAACTGTGGTAGAAACTACTCCTCCGTTTTAGGCTTCTATAGTCTGTCCTTCAAACTATAGCTGAAATGACCTTTTAAAATTGATGTGATCATGCCATTGCTGTGCTTAAGATCTTTTAATAGCTTCCCATAACTTTCAGAAAAAACACCCAAATCCTTGGTATTGTTGACCACGCCCTGTAGGGTTTCATTTGTGCTGCCTCAGCCACAGGGTCTTGGTAGTAGTCTATAATACATGACTAGAAAAGGCTACTAGTCCCAGGTTATGAAGTTGCTTTTTATTGTTTGAGGCTGTGAGGAGCCACAACTTTTTTTTTTTAAACCAGTGGAAGAATATAATTATATCTACTTTTGCAGCCTTGATGGTGGAGTGGAATGAAGTGCAAGGCTGAGGAATCAGTGATAAGGAGAAACAGTGAGAGCTTGAGCCAGGAGAAAGGCAGAGAATGCAGGAGATGCATGCATGAAAGCTTTTAGAAATAGAGTTAGTGAGATCCAGTGACTAACCATATGTGGTTGTTAAAGGCAAAGGAGAAATCATAGAAAATTGTAATACACTTTCATGTGTAAATTTATCAGGCAGTTACTATATATTGGACACTGTTATAAAAATTTAGCATAGTCTGTTTTTCCTCACAGTCATCTTATGGGATAGGTATTATTTATATCCTCAGTTTTTCAGTAAAGGAAACATTGAGATAGAGAGATGACTTTGCCCATTTCAAGTAGCTATTGTACGACTAAGATTCCAAACCTTTCTCTTACTCGAGTAATCCAGTGGGCAATAGTTGTGTTATCTAAGGTATAAAACATAAGATGGGGGCAGATTTTGAGGAGCAGGTCTGTATATGTATGAAAATGAGGAAGAAAGTGGAAAAATAGAAGATGCGTTTATTTCTGGATATCCAGGAGTAGATCTGCCCCCCCAAATGGGAATGTGGTATGGATTTCCAAAGGGAGGATGTGATTGGAGAATGAGGTTGTGTAGTCATCAACCAATGTTTAGAGCCATGGATGGGCCCAAGATTACCTGAGGAGAAAATGTGACCTTGTGTCAGAGTTCAGAGACTTTGTCTGAGGCCTTGTGTGACCTTATATGAGTGTTTAATTATATAACATGTGCTTTGGAGAAGGAAATGGCACCACACTCCAGTGTTCTTGCCTGGAGAATCCCAGGGACAGAGAAGCCTGGTGGGCCTCAGTCCATGGGGTCGCTAAGAGTTGGACACGACTGAGCGACTTCACTTTCACTTTTCACTTTCATGCATTGGGGAAGGAAATGGCAACCCACTCCAGTGTTCTTGCCTGGAGAATCCCAGGGACGGGGGAGCCTGGTGGGCTGCCAACTATGGGGTCGCACAGAGTCGGACACAACTCAAGTGACTTAGCAGCAGCAGCAGCAAAGAGCACTTGGCACAATGCCTGGAGCATTTTCAGTGATCAGTGTTATCTATTATAATTATTATTTTGTAGCATAAATAGAGAATACAGATGAGAATGCAACAGAGTTTTTGACATTTTATTAAACATATAAAGCATGATTTTCTTAAATTGAATTTTGGTATTAGATGTGTTGTGAAAGGTCAAACATTCTATAGGAGATAAGTAAGTCTATATTCCTGAAATAGCAAAAAGTGTTTGGATTCTCATCAGTTTTATTTTTTATGTAGTGTTTTGTATTGATGTACATCACTGTGGCTGTCACTTAAAAAAAATATTCTCAGTAGGAGAAATATGTTTCTTCAGGTGATTAAATTCATTTGGAAAAGTCAGCTGATTTAAATAACTGACATTTGTAATAAAGAAACTAAGCAATAATTGTCTGGCAGAGGAGTGACTGCTGTTGGTTTTTGTCTCTTTAAACAAATTGAGATATGAATTTTTTTAGCAGTTTAATCAATGTCGTCTACAAAGCCTACTTAATATTTAATGAGGCGCAGTCTTCAGCAGCAAGGCGCTGCAGTGTCAGTGGTGTACTGAGCTGCTGGTCATCACTCGCATGGCTGAAGGGGTGGAGGCCAGGTTACCAAAGAAACTACCAGAGAGCTACAGCATGAGGCCTGCAGTTAGAAGACATGAAGGCATGTTTTTAGGGCTCCATGAAGCAAATAGGGTGGCTAAGCCGTCTATGACTGTGAAGCAACAGCAGGAAAGAAACCATCAGGTCTGCAGCAAAAAAATTTGTCATCAGCCATCATTTGTTGCACTCCTGCTCCTCCAAGGTCTGCATTTTGCAGTTGAGGGAAAGGAATAGGATGGAGTGTGGAGAAGGCACTTAAAGTATAAAATATGGCCCCAGACCTCCAAGTACTTTTAGACTTTGGAGAAGGGAAGATAAATAAATGAGGTGATAAAGACCAGTAAAGACGATTGCTACTCCTTAATGAGTAGTAAAGATCGTGAGTACTGTGGGTCTTGAATGTTAAGAGAGATCAACCAATTTCTCCACTTCTGAGGATCACTTCAGGAAGGATGCTCAGGAAGAGGAAGTACATTTGAAAAATAAGAAGATTGCAAGAAAGTAGGAGCTAATGGGAAGAAGTGTTCTGACCTAGAAAAATTGGGCAGTGTCATAATGCCATCCATGCATTAGTCCTGTTTATAGGTTAGTCACTTTATTTAGACGTTAATCTCTCATTAAGAGTTATGAGACAGCAAAAGAGACACAGATGTATAGAACAGTCTTTTGGACTCTGTGGGAGAGGGAGACGGTGGGATGATTTGGGAGAACAGCATTGAAACATGTATAATATCATATATGAAATGAATTGCCAGTCCAAGTTTGATGCATGATACAGGATGCTTGGGGCTGGTGCACTGGGATGACCCAGAGGGATGGTATGGGGAGGGAGGTGGGAGGGGGGTTCAAGATGGGGAACACATATACACCCGTGGTGGATTCATGTTGATGTGTGGCAAAACCAATACAATATTGTAAAGTAATTAGCCTCCAATTAAAATAAATAAATTTATATTTTTAAAAAAGTTGTTGAATTCCTGTTTGCAAGTCACTGTTTGGACTTTTGTGATAATCATTTCCTTTCTCTTTTTCTCTACAATTTTCTTCCTATGTGAAGTCTTTGAGGGCTTTTCATTCATTCATTCATTCCAGAAAGATTAATCACTTATTAATTGTCATACCTTGTTACAGGTTCTAGAGCTGCAGCAGTAAATGAAGTAGATATAATTAATACCTGCCTTTTTGAACTTTGCAGCCTAGTATATTTTATGATTAATTTTATTAAAATACCTCTCAGAACCTAGAAGATTTTTTAGGTGGCATCATATCTATCCATCACCAACTCAATGGACATGAGTTTGAGCAAACTCTGGGAGATAGTGAAGGACAGGGAGGCTTGGTGTGCTGCAGTCTGTGGGGTCACAAAGAGTCAGATAGGACTGAGCGACTGAGCAATGACAACAATCATATCTATAGGTTATTAATAAAGTTTTTTCTGCTGTGTCTCATTCTTTTATTCATTTTATCAGATATTTATTTTGTACTTGAACTGCATTAAACCTTAGAATTCGGTTCAGTTCAGTCGCTCATTCGTGTCTGACTCTTTGCGACCCCATGAATCGCAGCACACCAGGCCTCCCTGTCTATCACCAACTCCCGGAGTTCACTCAGACTCACGTCCATGGAGTCAGTGATGCCATCCAGCCATCTCATCCTCTGTCATCCCCTTCTCCTCCTGTCCCCAATCCCTCCCAGCATCAGAGTCTTTTCCAATGAGTCAGCTCTTCGCATGAGGTGGCCAAAGTATTGGAGTTTCAGCTTTAGCATCATTCCCTCCAAAGAAATCCCAGGGCTGATTTCCTTCAGAATGGACTGGTTGGATCTCCTTGCAGTCCAAGGGACTCTCAAGAGTCTTCTCCAACACCACAGTTCAAAAGCATCAATTCTTCGGCGCTCAGCCTTCTTTACAGTCCAACTCTCACATCCATATATGACCACAGGAAAAACCATAGCCTTGACTAGACGGACCTTAGTCGGCAAAGTAATGTCTCTGCTTTTGAATATGCTATCTAGGTTGGTCAGAACTTTTCTTCCAAGGAGTAAGTGTCTTTTAATTTCATGGCTGCAGTCACCATCTGCAGTGATTTTGGAGCCCAAAAATATAAAGTCTGACACCGATTTCCACTGTTTTCCCATCTATTTCCCATGAAGTGATGGGACTGGATGCCATGATCTTCGTTTTCTGAATGTTGAGCTTTAAGCCAACTTTTTCACTCTCCTCTTTCACTTTCATCAAGAGGCTTTTCAGTTCCTTTTCACTTTCTGCCATAAGGGTGGTGTCATCTGCATATCTGAGGTGATTGATATTTCTCCCGGCAATCTTGATTCCAGCTTGTGCTTCTTCCAGTCCAGCATTTCTCATGATGTACTCTGCATATAGGCTAAATAAGCAGGGTGACAATATACAGCCTTGACGTACTCCTTTTCCTATTTGGAACCAGTCTGTTGTTCCATGTCCAGTTCTAACTATTGCTTCCTGACCTGCATACAGATTTCTCAAGAGGCAGGTCAGGTGGTCTGGTATTCCCATCTCTTTCAGAATTTTCCACAGTTTATTGTGATCCACACAGTCAAAGGCTTTGGCATAGTCAATAAAGCAGAAATAGATGTTTTTCTGGAACTCTCTTGCTTTTTCCATGATCCAGCGGATGTTGGCAATTTGATCTCTGGTTCCTCTGCCTTTTCTAAAACCAGCTTGAACATCAGGAAGTTCACGGTTCATGTATTGCTGAAACTGCATTAAACCTTAGAATTCAATGGAGTGCAAAAACTGACAGAAGTCCCATGGCCTTGTAAACATGTTGGTAAAGGAATTTAGTTTTAGGGACAATTTGCAGGTTAGGAATCATTCCCCCAACTGTTTCAGCTTATTTTAGCAGCATCAGATGAATCTGTTATATGTATTAAGCCAAATCATTATCTGCTATTGTCTGAATGTTTATGTTCTCCTAAAATTCACAGATTGAACAAAACCTAATACCTGATGTGATGGTATTAGGAGGCAGTGCCTTTGAGAAGTTCTTAGGTCATGAGCGTAGAAGCCTCATAAATGGAATTAATGCTCTTCTGGGGTATAAAGACACCCCAGGGAATGAGCTAGCCCCTTCCACTGTGTAAAGACCCAGCAAGAAGTCTGCAGTTATCAACTGGGGTGTCTTTGCACTGGTCATCTGATTTTACACATGGTAATGCATATATTCCATTGCTACTCTCTCAATTTTTCCCACCCTCTCTGTCCCCCTCTGTGTCCACAAGTGTGTTCTCTATGTCTGCATCTTCATTGCTGCCTTGCAGATAGGTTCATCAGTACTGTCTTTCTAGATTCCATATATATGTGTTAACATACAATATTTGTCTTTCTTTTTGACTTCACTCTGTATAATAGGCTCTAGGTTTATCCACCTCATTAGAACTGACTCAAAGGCATTCCTTTTTTATAAATTTATTTTTTAAATTAATTTATTTTAATTGGAGGCTAATTACTTTACAATATTGTGGTGGTTTTTGCCATACATTGACATGAATCAGCCATGGGTGTACGTGTGTTCCCCGTCTTGAACCCCTCTCCCACCTCCCTCCCCATCCCATCCCTCTGGGTCGTCCCAGTATACCAGCCCTGAGCACCCTGTCTCATGCGTTGAACCTGGACTGGCGATCTGTTTCACATATGGTAATATACATGTTTCAGTGCTGTTCTCTCAGATCATCCCAGCCTCGCCTTCTCCCACAGAGTCCAAAAGACTGTTCTATACATCTGTGTCTCTTTTGCTGTCTCGCCTATAGGGTTATCATTACCATCTTTCTAAATTCCATTTATATGTGTTAGTATACTGTATTGGTATTTTTCTTTCTGGCTTACTTCAGTCTATATAATAGGCTCCAGTTTCATCCACCTCATTAGAACTGATTCAAATGTATTCTTTTTAATGGCTGAGTAATACTGCATTGTGTATATGTACCACAGCTTTCTTATCCATTCGTCTGCTGATGGACATCTAGGTTGCTTCCATGTCCTGGCTATTATAAACAGTGCTGCGATGAACATTGGTGTACACATGCATTCCTTTTTATGGCTGAGTAGTATTCCATTGTGTATATATACCATAGCTTCTTTATCCGTCTGTTGATGGACATCTAGGTTGCTTCCATGCTCTAACTATTGTAAATAGTGCTGCAATGAACATTGGGGTAGCATGTATCTTTTTGAGTTAAAGCTTTCATCTTTTCTAGATATATACCCAGGAGTGTGATTACTGGATCATATGGTAACTCTATTTTTAGTTTTTTAAAGAACTTCCATACTGTTATTCATAGTGAGAAGACACTGGCTTTTTATTATTCTTCCTTGTCCTTAACCATTGATGAACTTGCACAAAGCAACAGTATTGTACCAATTAACCTAAGTCAGTCATTTCTAAGACTGACTATTTATAAGGAAGGAAATTGGTCCAGGTAAATGAAAAATAACTGTATGATTGCTAAAGAGAAGTAGTATTATTTTTAATGTGAGAAGGAAGAGTAATTTGGCATAGATCTCTTGAACTTTTGTTTCTCTTATCAAGTCTGAAGGGAGTTTAGAAGTTGGACATATGTTGATTCATTGTTAATTACAGAGTGTAGTGATAACAGGTTTGGGTATTAGTCACTGTTCTCCTAGTCTTTGACAATAGCTCTTAATGCAGAAAGAAAAGGCTTTTTTCCCCTTTCTTTCTTTTTAAAATAGAATTAAGAGCTTTTCCAGTACCATTTCTTTGCATATGGCAGTGCCTTGGATTTGCGCCTTGAGATCGCTTTAACTGGGTATAATTCCAAAATAGACTTTTGCTTATTCTTCTCCTTTGTATTTGAAAGTGTTATTGCTGATGAATTAAACTTACTTTTTATGAACAACTTAAACGTGACATAGTTTCTTTACTGTAAGATGCATATAGATTGATTCTGTTGTTAAAATAAGGGCCAGTAGTGACAATAATAATACAGACCTTATTATTTTCTCTTGTATTGCTTCCTACTTAATAGAAGTATAATTAAAATGACAACTTGGTGATATTTAATATCATTTCATCTTATAAATTCCTAGTCCCAATTATTTCATACTTTCAGCTAAATGGAAACTCTTGAGTATCTGCCTGTGACCCTTGAACTATGAATTAAAGCTGTCGTATGAGATGGCAGGTGACACGCCATAAAGATGCTATGTGAGATGAGTCAAGGGTCCCCTAAAAGATATATACTGATTATGAAGAGAAAAGGTTTGAAACTGGGAAGGAATTCATTGCACCTGGCAAATCATTGACTCTAGGAAATAGTAAGAGGCAATTCAGAGGCCAGATCTAATTTAAATGCTACATCTGGGTTTTTTACCAAAGTGCCCAGCACACAGTAAGGCCAAACAAAATGTTGGAGTTTGGAGCAGAGAAAAATTTATTGCAGGGCCTTGGTAGGAGAGAAGGCCAGAGACATCACTTTGCTGACAAAGGTCCATATAACCAAAGCCATGGTTTTTCCAGTAGTCATGTATGGATGTGAGAGTTGAACAATAAAGAAGGTTGAGCACTGAAGAATTGTTACTTTTGAATTGTGGTGTTGGAGAAGACTCTTGAGAGTCCCTTTGATAGCAGGGAGATCAAACCAGTCAATCCGGAAGGAAATCAACCCTGAATATTGGAAGGACTGATGCTGAAGCTCCAATACTCTGGCCACCTGATGCAGAGAACTTACTGGAGAAGACCCTGATGCTGGGAAAGATAGAAGGCAGGAGAAGGGGTTGGCAGAGGAAGAGATGGTTACATAGTATCACCAGCTCAATGGACATGAATTTGAGGAAAGTTCGGGAGGTAGTGGAGAACAGAGGAGCCTGGTAGGCTACAGTCCACGAGCTTGCAAAGAGTCGGACACACTTAGCAACTAAACAACAACAACTTGGTAGGAGATAAGTGACTTTTTCCTATCCACCAAAACTGTGATCTCTCTGAAGTGTTTCAGCAAAGCGCTTAGAGCAAGCTGATGGAGGGGTGTGGCTATTTGTTGCACACTTTTTCTTGGTGCTGGAATCCTTTGTTCTTGCCACTGTCCCCGTAAGTCAGGTCAGATGTTTCTGTAAACATCCAACAAAACAACTGTGATTCTCTGTCCTGCAACTTTTTATCTGTATGTGAATAGACTATAAAAGACCAGCACCCTATATATTTCAGGCTATAGGCAGCATTATTTTATAAAAGGTACTGAGCAAGCATGCACTAAGCATAGGCATCTAATATGGAGTCAGATTTGTTCTTCCCTTTTACAACAGTAAAGTCAGTAAAAGAAGGTAAAAACGAAGTTATCATCCCCAAGAAGTTTTGAAATAAATTTTCCCTTTGGGAGTTAATAAAAAAGGTAATAAATGTTCATAGTATAGTTGCAGTTACCTTAGAAAAGGAATGTAGCCTACTGGACTTTTTAGGAACCAGCATGAATTTTTCTAAAGAAAAGTGTGTCAGCCAAAAGAGTGATTTGTAAATGATAGAAACGTAGAAAAAAGGAGAACCACAGAGTCAGATGTTAGTGCTGCACATCCAGATCCTTGAAGGGGAAAAGGGAGTGTTGTTAGGCTGGCCCTGCCCTTTCCTTCCTTGGGGCACATCCCTCCTGGTTAGCTGGTGTGTCTATGCGGTGGGTGGGCAAGCTTCCAGGATCTGGGCAGGAAAGAACTGATTTTTCAAGAGTCAACTATGAAATAAAGTGGAATTGAGCCAGAAAGGAGTAAAAACCAAATAGTGCAGCATAAATCACCTATTCAGATGGAGCCAGTGGACATTTCATAAAGCCCAGTCTATAGAAGAAGTGGCATTTATACAGCAGAGAGAGGTCTGGTTTCAATACATTGTGGAGATGCGTGCATCAGAGCATCTGACTGTCCTGTCAATATCCTTTGATGATTCATATGACACCTCCATTTTGCCTTGTTAGAGTCCACTGCAAGTGTGTGACCTGATGTTTTGATTCTTTCTAAGAGTTGGTAAGGCCAGTGCCAATATCAGGCCCTCTTACTATTTTTCACTGTAGAGTGACAACCTGGCATATTGTTTTGTTTATTATATTTTCTTTTGGAGCTCAAGGGATGGTTGAGATATTTATACTCCCTTGTTCATGGCACACTATAGTCAACAGTACAGTTAAGACTCCTCTCTTCCCTTATTTTCCCCCTTCTTCTCTTTCTCTTGTTCCCAGTTTTGCCTCCAACTTCCTGCTGTTAGAAATACTACTGTGATAAATAAACATCTATAAATTCTCTCAGGGACCCATGTGAGGGTTTCTCTGGGATATCTCTGGGAGTGGGGTTGCTACATTGCAGAATATACACCTGTTTAATTTTATTATATTACTCTCCCAAATTGCTGACTGGGCTGTACTTTGATGATTTTTTAATAATTCTGTTAGATATAAAAGTGGCATCCTATTTCATTTTCCTTTGCTGATTTTTTTTTTTTAAACTAGCAGCATTGATGTTCATTGCTTAGTGTATTTCTTTTTAGGATTTCCGTTTTTGTTAATTATTATTCATATCATTTATCTTTTTCACTTGGGATTTTTCTTTTTCTTGTTGATTTATAGAAGTTCCTTATACTCTTTACATCTTCCTTTTTTGATGAAATAGAGTTGAATTATTATATTAGTTTCAAGTGAGCAACACAGTGGCTCAGTATTTTTATAGATTATACTCCATTTAAAGTTATTATAAAATATTGGCTAGCGCTTCCCTGGTGGCTCAGTCGTAAAGAAACCCACTGCCAACGCAAGAGACACAGGTTTGGTCCCTGATCCAGGAAGATCCCACGTGCCTCGGAGCAACTAAGCTCGTGCACCACAACTGCTGAGCCTTTGTGCCTAAACACTGTGCTCTACAGCAAGAGAAGCCACCGCAGTGAGAAGCCCGTGCTCCGCACCTGGACGGTAACTGTTGCTCGCCACCACAAGAGAGAAGCCTGCTCAGCAATGCTGCTGCTGCTGCTGCTGAGTCGCGTCAGTTGTGTCCAACTCTGTGCAACCCCGTAGTCGGCAGCCCACCAGGCTCCCCCGTCCCTGGGATTCTCCAGCAAGAACACTGGAGTGGGTTGCCATTGCCTTCTCCAGTGCATGAAAGTGAAAAGTGAAAGTGAAGTCACTCAGTCGTGTCCGACTCTTAGCGACCCCATGGACTGCAGCCTACCAGGCTCCCCCATCCATGGGATTTTCCAGGCAAGAGTACTGGAGTGGGGTGCCATTGCCTTCTCCGGCTCAGCAATGAAGACCCAGCAAAATGACCCAGTAATGAAGACCCAGCCAAAAATGAATTCATAAGTAAATAAAATTTTTAAATGCTTTAAAAATAATTGGCTATATTCCTCATGTTATACAATATATCCTTGTAGCTTACTTACTTATTTAGTAAATAGTAGTTTGTACTCCTTAATTCCCTACCCTTATTTTGCCCCTCCCACTTCCCCCTACATAGTATTTACCATTCATTTATCCTCTGTATTTGTGATTCTGTTATTGTTTTGATATATTCATTTGTTTATTTTTTTGATTCCACATGTAAGTGATATCATACAGTATTTTTCTCTGACTTATATCATGAAGGATGCTAAGTCTGCTAAGTTGCTTCAGTCGTGTCCGACTCTGTGCGACCCCATAGACGGCAGCCCACCAGGCTCCCCCGTCCCTGGGATTCTCCAGGCAAGAACCCCGGAGTGGGTTGCCATTTCCTTCCCCAATGCATGAAAGTGAAAAGTGAAAGTGAAGTCGCTCAGTTGTGTCTGACTCTTAGCGACCCCATGGACTGCAGCCCACCAGGCTCCTCAGTCCATGGGATTTTCCAGGCAAGAGTACTGGAGTGGGGTGCCATTGCCTTCTCCACCATGAAGGATAATACACTCCATATCCATCTATGTTGTCACAAATGGCAAAATTTCATCTTTTATGGGCAAGTAGTATTCCATTGTATATACACCACATCTATCCCTTCATCTGTTAGTGGACACTTAGGTTGCTTCCATATCCTGGGTATTGAAAATTATGCTGCTGTGAACATTGGGATGCATGTATCTTTCTTGAATTAGTGTTTTCTCTTTGAATATATACCCAGAAGTGGAATTGCTGGGTTATGTGGTAGTTTTATTTTTAGTTTTTTGAGGTACCTCCACACCGTTTTCCGTAGTGACTGCACTATGTAAACTGTTACATTCCTGCCAGTGTACTAGGGTTCTCTCTTCATACTTTGCCTTCAGCATTTATCATTTGTAGACTTTTTGATGATTAGTCTTTCTGACTGGTTATGGTGGTTACTATGCAAAATAAATAAACAGCTTACACAACACAATAGCATAAAAGCAAACAACCTAATTAAAAAATGGTCAGAAGACCTAAACAGACATTCTTCCAGAGAAGATACATAGGTACATGAAAAGATGCTCAACATCACTAACTATTTCAGAAATGCAAATCAAAACCACAGTGAGATATGCCTCACAGCTCTCAGAATGACTGTCATCAAAAAGAACACAAATGTTGGTGAGGATATGTTTTAAAATTTATTTTTAATTGGAGGATAACTGCTTTACAATATTGTGTTGGTTTCTGCCATCTGGTACATCAGCATGAACCAGCCATACATATGCATGTGTCCCCTCCCTCTTGAACCTCCCTCACACCTCCCACCCCTTCCCACCCCTCTAGGTTGTCACGGAGCACCAGGTTTGAGCACCCTGTATCATCCAGCCAGTTCCCACTGGCTAAAAGTGAGGATACTTTTTAAGGGATAACATACATAGGTAGTTAAAATATGAAAAAGCAAAAGGGTACAAATCAAGACCATGTTTACTAGTAGAAGATTGAAAAGGATTGTTATTAGGCATTTGACCATAGTAAGATTCAGAGGTTAAGGCCGGATGTAGTATACTGGCAGGGGTGCTGTGATCATAGTTTGGAAGCCCATGTACATGACTTGGTGATGTACATGTCAGGTTCGTAGAAGAATGTCTGTTGGAGGGAGGGCAAAGAATATATTATGGTAAAAGCTGTACTTACGAGAACTTACTAGGTTCCAGGCACAGTTAACTCCTAAAATAATCCTAGATAGATGCTCTATTTGTTGTTGTTGTTATTGGGTGAGGCAACCACACTCACACAGGGATTAGTAAATTTGCCCAAGGCACAGCAGTTCACAGAGTTAAGACAGAAAACAGTCTAAATTCTGACTCTAGAGCCAGTACCCTTATCCACTATGCTGTATTGTCTTTATTTCAAAGAACTATGAGACCCCAGAGCAAGGGTAGGTCATAGGAAGGCAGGAAATGGTCTGGGTAAATTTCACAGATTGAGTGTTTTTAATGGTGATAAACATAAATTGTAAGAGTGGAGTGGTGGGGTGAAGTAATTTGTGTTTCTGTTTGAAGTTTCCAGCTGTTCTGTTGGTTTCACTAGGTAAGAGAGAGTCAGTAGGTAAGACTGGAGTAGACAGGGGTAAAATTTCGGTAGGTAAGACTGGAGCAGACGGGTAGAATTTGGCACAGCAGAATCCCTTAATGCCCTTGGAATTTTGGCCTTGCCTGAAAGTACTGTTCATGCAGCATCTCTAGATAACTTGGATGCAAGTGTGTGCCTTCTGCCTTTTCCACTCTTTGATGAAGCTGGTTGACTCATAGTCTGAAGGGGCTTGTTTGGCAGGGTAGCTGCTATCATTTCTGCCCTGTATATACTGTCACCAGATGTGGAAGCCATGAACCAACAGATGCTATGCTGTAGTCAAGAGACAAAGCTTTCTCCAGGGCGTTTTTCTGCTGTGGAATGTGTTTCATTTTTCATTCACTCTGGGAATGAGACATATAAATGATCTAGCTTTTGTGTTGATTCTGGCAGGAAATCACTGCACTTGTGCAGGTTTGGCTGCTTTCATTTGTTAATATTTAAAGTAATAAGCAGCAGTGAAAGCTGAATTGAGACTCTGTTTAACTTTGCGACCCAGAGAAACACACTTAGGGTAGGGGAGGCTTTTTATGGTAAGGGTTATTTAATTTCATTTTTAAAGATAATCAAATATGTTTATATGAATTTTAAAATAATATAGTAAAAATAACTAGGCCTTTAGTGAAAAATAGTAGTTTTTGGCCTTATCTCTTCCCATTCCTGATTGCCATTCCATACTTAAGTTTTTAACTTCTTTTAGCTGTTTCTTCTTTTATTTCATATTTCTAAATATTCTTTTAACATATATTTTGATTTTTCTATTTAGATGTTATTTAATGATTTTTTACTATAGAAGATAAGAATTAATCTTTGAATGTTTTTCTCCATACACATATACTCTTTCCATCCTCCAGCACTTCCAAAATAGTTATATCATCTTTTTTTTTTTTTTTTTGTTAAGTCAGTATGTAGCTGTTACTATGCCTGTGTAACTACTTTCACCTCTGAGCCATATAGGGAATTAAAGTTACATTTCCTTTCTTGTATAAATTTGTTTTTTTAATATTAATAATTGTTGCTTTTTGTTTTGTTTCATGTGTTTTCCTCCTAGTCTTCTGGCAGAAATGAAGATCTCCTTTGAATATGTTCACATACTTTAGGGTGTTTTTTTTTTTTAGTTTAATTTTTTTTCCCCAGTGAAAACCTGTATGGAGCCCTCCAACCTCTTGTGTTAATCTGGCCTGAGGATTTCTTTGCCCCTCCCCTATGTTCCTTTATCTCCTGCATTAAACCAATGTCACTTTGATTCCTGGTTTACTTCCTCATTTGATGAATTACTTTCTCCATAACTTCCTGAGAAAAGTGTGTAGGAGAATATTTTTTGAGATTTTGCATACTTGAAATGTCTTTAGACCACCCTTACTTTGACTGATGGTTTGGCTTGATATAAAATTCTTGATTACAAATAATGAGCAGAAGTTTTAAAGTATTACTTTATTATTTTCTAGCTTCCAGTCTTGTTCCTGAGAAGTCCAATGTCATTCTAGTTCCTGAGTCTTTTATTAACAAGTTGTTTTCCATGAAAGATTTTAGGATCATCCCTTTGTCCCCAGTGGTCTGCAGTTTTACAGTGATATGTCTTAGTTGTATTTTTCCGTTGATTATACCAGCTATGCAATGAGTTCTCTCATTCTAGAAACTAGTTTACTTCAGTTCTGGAATATTGTATTGCAATACAATATTGTATAATAATTATTGTACTACTTCTTTGGCAGTTTCTTTCTGTCTGTTTATATAACTTTTTCTTCCTAGAAATTCTTTTATTAGAATTGGACATCCTAGAATGATTCACTAGTTTTCTTATATTTTCTCACTCATTTATCCATTGTATTATGTTTTTTGTATTACTCTGTGGTGGAATTCCTCAAAGTTTTAGTCTGTCATTATTACTGAATTTTGTTTTAAATTATAGCTATCCTCTTTCTACCTCCCACAAGCTTTTGGGGCTCTAGATCTTTTTCTTGTTTTGTTATCTCCTGTTCGTTTTTCAAGGGTGTACTGTAATCATTATGCTTTCTAGAATGTTGATTATTGTTTCTTTGAAATGTTCTTTTATTCCTGGAATGCTTTCTTTGTTATATTAATATATTTTTTTCCATTAATATTTAAGAATGATGCATCAACATTTTGACAGAAATTAAAGGAGTAAATAAAGCCACCTCAGTTCAGTTCAGTTGCTCAGTCATGTCTGACTCTTTGTGACCCCATGAACCGCAGCATACCAGGCCTCCCTGTCTATCACCAACTCCCAGAGTCCACCCAAACCCATGTCCTTTGAGTCGGTGATGCCATCCAGCCATCTCATCCTCTGTCATCCTCTTCTCCTGCCCTCAGTCTTTCCCAGCATCAGGGTCTTTTCAAATGAGTCAGCTCTTCGCATCAGGTGGCCAGCGTACTAGGGTTGCAGTTTCAAAATCAGCTCTACCAATGAACACCCAGGACTGATCTCCTTTAGGATGGACCAGTTGGGTCTCCTTGCAGTCCAAGGGACTCTCAAGAGTCTTCTCTAACACCACAGTTCAAAAGCGTCAATTCTTTGGTACTCAGCTTTCTTTATAGTCCAACTCTCACATCCATACATGACCACTGGAAAAACCATAGCCTTGACTAGGTGGACCTTTGTGGACAAAATGTCTCTGCTTTTTAATATGTTGTCTAGGTTGGTCATAACTTTCCTTCCAAGGAGTAGTTCAGTTCAGTCACTCAGTCGTGTCCGACTCTTTGCGACCCCATGAATCACAGCATGCCAGGCCTCCCTGTCCATCACCAACTCCTGGAGTTCACCCAAACTCATGTATATTGAGTCAGTGATGCCATCCAGCCATCTCATCCTCTGTCGTCCCCTTCTCCTCCTGCCCCCAATCCCTCCCAGCATCAGAGTCTTTTCCAATGAGTCAGCTCTTCGCTTGAGGAGGCCAAAGTATTGGAGTTTCAGCTTTAGCATCAGTCCTTCCAGTGGCCAAAGTATTGGAGTTTCAGCTTTAGCATCAGTCCTTCCAGTGAACACCCAGGACTGGTCTCCTTTAGGATGGACTGGTTGGATCTCCTTGCAGTCCAAGGGACTCTCAAGAGTCTTCTCCAACACCACAGTTCAAAAGCAGCAATTCTTCAGCAATCAGCTTTCTTCACAGTCCAACTCTTACATCCATATATGACCACTGGAAAAACCATAGCCTTGACTAGACGAACCTTTGTTGACAAAGTAATATCTCTGCTTTTTAATATGCTGTCTAGGTTGGTCATAACTTTCCTTCCAAGGAGTAAGCGTCTTTTAATTTCATGGCTGCAGTCACCATCTGCAGTGATTTTTGGAGCCCCCCAAAATAAAGTCTGACACTGTTTCCACTGTTTCCCCATCTATTTGCCATGAAGTGATGGGACCAGATGCCATGATCTTTGTTTTCTGAATGTTGAGCTTTAAGCCAACTTTTTCACTCTTCTCTCATTTTCATCAAGAGGCTTTTTAGTTACTCTTTACTTGCTGCCATAAGGGTGGTGTCATCTGCATATCTGAGGTTATTGATATTTCTCCCATATATATAAATAAAAGAATGTTTGAAAGTAAGAGATGAAATAGAGGTCTAGGAATCTTCCCTTAACCACTTAAACTTTAGGTGCAGTGTTTAGTTTCTATTAAATTGATTTTGACCTAAAGTTTTTAGCACTTATGGCAGCCCCTTTGTTCTCTTTGACAAGAGCAGTACTTTTGATGTAATTTTTAAGTTAGATTTGTATAGTCCTATTCGTGTATGTTAAACAATCTGTGCATATATAGCTATAAAATAAGGTTAGCTTGGTTTGTGATGGATACCCAAAGCTTTGCTCATTTATTAGAGGCATTATTGCAGCACAGTTTTTCTTTCAACACTGAGTTACTAGCAGTTTAATAAAAATAATTTTTAAATCAGGAGTGTTTCTGCAGAGCTCCAAGAATTCTTTCACAATGATAAAGTAAATTCTACCTGCTTGTGCTTGCAAAGTAGTTAAATTATTCTAAATGTATGGTTTTTGCTGGCTCTTCAGTATAGTTTCCAAACATTCTGTGACCATTCTTGACAAATATTAGAGCTTTTACAGAGGGTAAATATGTTACTAAGATTTCTTTTTCTTCTCCTTAAAACAATTTTTTGTCTTCATTTTTTTAGCAATGATAGTAACTAGGGATGATTGTGTAGGAAAGCTAAATTTTATTGCCAGTCTGATTACAGGCATACCTGGTGTAATTGTGCTTTGCTTTGCTGTGCTTCACAGATACAGTGTTTTGGTTTTCTTTTTCTTTTTTTTTTTGCAAATTGAAGTCTGTGGCAACCTTGTGCAGAGCAAGTCTGTTGGTGCCATTTTCCCCACAGCATTTGCTCACTTCGTGTCTCTGTGTCTCATTCTGGTAATTCTTTTAATATTTCAAACTTTTTCATTATAATATTTGTTATGGTGATCTGTGATCAGTAATCTTTGTTATCATACTCCTTTTCCCCCTCACAAAAGGCTCAGATGATAGTTAGCATTTTTTAACAATAAGATATTTTAAATTGAGATATATACAGTGTTTCTTTAGACATTATTGCTATTGCACATTTAATAGACTACAGCTTAGTGTAAACCTAACTTTTATGTGCACTGGGAAGCCAAAAAATCTGTGTGACTCTCTTTATGTTCGTATTCACTTTATTGTGGTGATCTGGAACCAAACTCACAATATCCGTCAGTTCAGTTCAGTTCAGTTCAGTCGCTCAGTCGTGTCTGACTCTTTGTAACCTCATGAATCTCAGCATGTCAGGCCACCCTGTCCATCACTAACTCACTCAGACTCACGTCTGACTCACTCAGACTCACGTCCATCGAGTCAGTGATGCCATCCAGCCATCTCATGGTGTATCCCTTATATACTGTTAGTTTGGTTTACTAAGGAGCAGGTTTCTCAGAAGAAAAGAATTTTTCAGCTGAGTGGGATGTTTAGCTGTCCTGTGGCATCAAGTGCTCGCAGGTAAATTGTGTGCTCTGGAGTCAGTCTCCCAGATTATTCATGGTGAATGGTGTGTGTTCTCTTCTGCTAGGTACTGTGTGGTGTCTGAGCAATGCTGGTGGAGCCTCTAGTGCTAGGACCTCTGGTCAAAGAGGCCATTAGGTTGGCCTGGAAAAAGAAGTTAGCACCACATTGATTATAATAACAGGGCTGCTTTCTGATTGTATGATCTGTTTCTTTCTTATTGCAGATTAGTATTCCCAGCTTTACATAATTAGAAACAGTAACTGATTTTTCTATTGGAAAAAAATACCGTACAGTTGTGCTGGTTTCTACATAACGAACTACTCCAAAGCTTAGTGGCTTAAAACAGCGATGTACTGTATTTCATCTTCTCTGGATATAGTGAGGTCAGCTGGGCAGTTTTACGTAGGGTTTATCATTCTGTTGTAGCCACATGTTGGTAGAAGCTATACTCTTCTGAAGGTGTGGCTCGGCTAGGCGTGGCATCTGACATTGCTCACCCCCACAGCTGAGATGGCGTAGTGGAGTGTCTCCTTGTGGCCTCTCCACATAGCTTGGGCATTTCACAGCATGGCAGCTGGATTCTGAGAGGCAACCTCCCAAGAACATGTATTCCAAGAGACAGGAAACAGAAGCTGCCAGACTAGTTAAGGGCTGTGTCTAGAACTAGCCTACTCACTGCTGTCCCAGCTCACCACTGGATTGGTCAGAGCAGTCTTAGGGCCTGCCCAGATTTAGGGCTGTAAAGAAATAGGTTCCAGGGACTTCTCTGGCTGTGCAATGGTTAGGACTCCGTGCTTTCACTCGGTGGCTCAAGTTCAATCCCTGACCAGGGAATGAAGATCCTCCTAGCTGCAAGGCACAGCGAAAAAAGGAAAAGGAAAGAAAGAAAAAATGGGCTCCAGTTCATTCTAGGGGAGTGTCAGATTCATATTTTTGCAGAAGAGCACTTGGGATGGGAGATATTATTGTCATCTTTGGAAAATACAATCTGTTAGAAACTCTTGATTTAAAAAAATAACCATGTAATGCCTTAAAAGAATGTATTAGTATATTCTTGCATTGATAGTATATGTGTGTGTGTGTGCATGTTTGTTATATAGATATTCTATGTATGTGTATGTGAGTATATATTATGTGTGTGCATGTATATATGCACACACATGTATATGAAGTGAAGTGAAGTCGCTCAGTTGTGTCCAACTTTGCAACCCCATGGACTGTGGTCAACCGGGCTCCTCCGTCCATGGGATTTTCCAGGCAAGAATACTAGAGTGGGTTGCCATTTCCTTCTCCAGGGGAACTTCCCGACCCAGGGATCGAACCCAGGTCTCCTGCATTGTAGGCAGATGCTTTACCGTCTGAGCCACAAGGGAAGCCCCCTCATACATATACATGTGATATTTCAGTATCAATATACTTCATTATATGTGATTTAAAATAAACACAAAACTGCGCTTTTAATTAGTGTTCACAAAGTCAAAACCATCTAACAGTTGAGCTATCTTTCCCTTGACAATTTGTTACCATTCTCTATGAAACTTTTTTAAAGATCTTTTCTTCTGTTCTCAAACCTCTAACACTCCCTCTACTCACTCTTAGCTGGTGACCTTGCTTTTTATTTCCTTGAGAATAAAACATCCAAAGGGAAAATTTAGTTCTGTCACCGAATCTCCTGACTGCTGGTGTCATTACTCAGTTGTGTGTGCCTTTCCTTTCTATGACAGTGGAATATCCTGCTTAAGCAAAACCTCCTCTTTTAACCTGGGACCCATCTCTTCTTGACAACTCAAGGATTTAACATCCACATCATCAAATTTTCCCCTTTACCAGATTATTCCCTTCAGCATACAAATAGCCTAAAATTGTGTTTTGTTTTTAAAAATCCTGCCTGGTGGCTCAGATGGTAAAGAATCTGCCTACAGTGTGAGAGACCTGGGTTCGACCCCTGGGTTGGGAAGATCCCCTGAAGGTGGAAATGGCAACCCACTCCAATATTCTTGCCTGGAAAATGCCATGGACAGAGGAGCCTGGTGGGTTACAGTCCATGGGGTCACAGAGTTGGACACAACTGAGCGACTGACTCTTTGCTAATGGCACAATGCAGCTTTGCTACCCCGTTTCTCTGCCTCCAGTTAGTGAGAGTCTGCAGAAGTGTTGTCTGTGCCTTGTCTGTCCCCTCCTTCCCCATCGACCTTGAGACCGCCCTGGCCATCCCGTCAGTGGCCACCACAGCGCCAAGAACAGTGGCCAGTTCTCAGTCTGTGTTTCGTGTAACCTCTCAGTACATTTAACAAAGCCTTTAACGCCTGCTTTCTGTACTCTCTTGCTTTTCCTCTCACCTCGCTGCTTGCTTCTTAGTTTCCTTTGCTAGATTCTCCTCACTTTTCTGACCTCTAAGTGTTGAAACTCAGTGTCAAACTTAGCATGTCCAAGTTGAACCTTGTTTGCCTCTTCTAGGCCTGCCTCTCGGTCTAGGAAAAAGAATGGTCCTTGACTCCATTCATATCTCACATCCAATCTGTCAGCAGATATTGACAGCTCTAACTGCAAAACTTGTCAAAGTTCCAAACCCTGAAACGTTTACCTTTACCATTCTTACCTTTTTCCTGTCAGCCATCATCTTGGGGATTGTTGCAATAAATAGTTTCCTATCTGGAACCCCCACTGTCTCTTTGCACAGAGCACTCAGAGTAATGCTTTCAGGACTTCTGTCATATCACATTACGTTTCTGCTCCAAATCTCCAGAGGCTTCCAATTTTGCTAGGAATAAAAGCTTAAGCCCCTAATATAATTAGCAAGTGAAGTCGCTCAGTTGTGTCCGACTCTTTGCGACCCCATGGACACCAGGCTCCTCCATCCATGGGATTTTCTAGACAAGAGTACGGAAGTGGGTTGCCATTTCCTTCTCCAGGAAACTTCCCAACCCAGGGATCGAACCCAGGTCTCCCACATTGTAGACAGACGCTTTACCATCTGAGCCACCAGGGAAGTCCTTATAATTAACAAAGACCCAGCCTAATCTGGTCCCATGTTGCCTCTCACTGCATGATCACCACTTTCCCCCTTGTTTGCTTTGTTTCAGATGCACTGATCTGTTCTCTGTGAATATGCCAAGTCTACTTCCACATTGAGGCATTTGCTCTTGCTGTTTCTCATGTCTGTAAAATTTCCCCAGTTTTCCTAAATGCTGTCACCATATTTCATTCAGGTTTCTACTTAAAGTTCAGCTCTCAAAGAAGCCTTTCCCTGACTATTCTACCTGAAGCAGTACCTTCTGTTTCCCAGCCAACTCACCCTTTGGTCACCCATTGTTCCTGTTCTGCTTTAATTTTTCTTCTTAGAATTATGTATTTGTATATGAGATATTATGTATATCTCACCACCATTATGTATTTGCCTGTGTGGTCTGTCTCTGCTCTCTAGAATGAAAGCACCATGAGAGTAGGGACTTAGGATCACAACAAAGTTATAGCACCCAGGAGGTGCTCCATAAGTGTTTGTTAACTGAGTGAATGAATAAATGCTTGTATGTCTGTATAGTGGATTGTTGCATATGGCTTGATGGGAAAGTATTAATCCTAACTTCCTATTTTAAATTCAGACGGGTGGCCCTGATTGGTCAAAGAGAAATGCATGTGCTGGAAGAAAACAGCACATTGCCACTGTTGCTTCAAGCTCTCAGTTTTGCAGATGCAGTTTGCTTAGGCTTTGTTGCTTTTGCGCTGGCGAAAATTTGGGTCCTGTCCATCTGCCAGCATTGTGTACCATCAAGGTGCTTAACCTTTCTTCATATGTTCATTGAGTAAAGAAAGAACAGCTTGATGGAGTTAGAGTGGGTGATTACTAAGGTCTCTTATTAATAGTTAAAAATAACTTCTCTTTAAAATGGGCCTTTATAAATCTAATGCTCCATTAAATGATTTCTGAGTACCACGTTATTCCAAACATTGTAATCATAAGATTAGGGCTACTTAAAAACATTAGCTGATTCTACTAATTGGTAATTTACTTTTTATAATTTTAATTATAAATTTTTTTATAGCCAGCTTATTTTGAATCCAGCTTATTTTGGCAAGTGTCTCTTTAGGGGAACTCCCAGATAGAGACTTTACTAACACTCTGGTAAAGATTGATCTGCCCTTAAAAGTGTTCTTTTGGACTAGTTACATTTGAGGAATTTTAATTATCATATAAAATTGTGCTTCTCTATAATAGAAACAGGAATCAAGAATTACAAAATCAAGATTTCACTTCTGAGCAAATAGAACTTTAGTTTTTAAACCTGTGTTCTTAAATGAATCTTTTTGATAAGCAGTTATGTACTGTCATAGCATTTACAGTTTTTACTTGTAAGGTTAAAAGCACTGTGATGTCCATAATTAAGTTCATTAAGATGTTTCCACTTAACTCTCATAAAGGTGAGACTTTTTATTGAACTGAAAAGAGTAGAAATCTGTGACACTGGGGACACATACTGTTTTCAAAAGCTAATTAAAACTAGATGAGGCCTGGAAACCTGGAATGAATCTCACTCCAGAGACTGTAACTTTATGTTGGAGCAGTTCCTTCAAAATAGGGCAAGTGATTCTCTCCCTCCCTCCGGCAACTTGAGTATCCTTCTGGAGAAGCCAGAGATGTTGCTGGATGGTTGAAATCTTCGTGGTAACGTACAGAGTAACTTCTGTCAGTGAAAACCTCTCTAGGTTTCTCTGTTTCTTTTTGTTGTAATTGAGTTTAGTAACTTACTGGAAAATTAATAGTCTAGGATAGAGTAAACAAATGGCATTTTACATGAGCCAGGTCAATTATGTTGTTAGATATCACTTTATAGAGATTTTTAGACAGTAGGAACTAAGGACATTGTTTTAACATTCTTAAATAAGCTTCTCTTTACATTGCCTTTTATTTTTTTAGAGGTTCAGAGAAATGAGCACTTTTCATAGTTTAACTGTTTCTCTTTTTTTTCATTCCCTTTCCATATCCCTTTTTTCATTTCACCCAACACCAAAAATACCCTTTCAGAAACATAAAGTAGATCTTTTCTACAAGCTGCGCCATGTGATGAATGAACTTATTGACCTTCGAAGGCAGCTGCTGTCTGGTCACCTGACTCAGGATCAGGTGCGGGAGGTTAAGCGGCACATCACCGTGCGCCTGGACTGGGGCAATGAGTAAGTATGAATATCATTCGGGCATCTCTCAGTTTCACTTATGATAACTCAGTCCTTATGGAGTTTGTACCTGATCAAAGCTTATCTTTAGGAATGAAAAGACATGGTTGTATTCGCCACTAAGCTTTGATCATGTTTTACAATGAGTAGTTGTTTCTTTTACTTTATAGCAAAGGATATTCACTGGTTGGTTCTACTCACTGAAACTCTGTCAGTCTCTATTTTCAGCCTCTATTTTCACTTCCAGAAAATTAAATAATTGGACCGCATTAACCTCTGGGCTTTCTTCCAGTTCATATTCCTTGGTCGTAGACCTCAGTAATCAGAATACTCTTTTGTTTCATCCTTTAGTATCTTTTAATTTCTTGTGAACTTAGTGTCCTTTACATCTTACAGTCATATAATGAATCTGAGTAAGCATATACTACAAACAGAAACTGTCTACATCTGTACTTCAGAATATTCTTAACTAATTTATCATTCAGAAATAGTCCTATATTTATGCAGTGGGTATGCTTATTTGCTATTGCCATTCAAGTAAAATTATAAGACTTTGACATGGGAAGCTAGAGTAGATAGTACTCAGGTTTTATTTCCTCCAGACTTAATAATTGATATAATTCTCAAATGCTTTTGTCATATTCTCTTAAAATCGGGCCCATTGAACTTTGAAGTGACTAGATTGCTTCCTATTTAAGATATACATATACCTGAAAGTATATTTTAGAACAAGTGTTTAGCTCCTCTCCTCCCCAAGACATCATTGAAATTATTTAAAAAAAAAAAAAAAGAATGGGAGAAGCCCAGCAATAAATGGGAAATATGAGCCTATTTCTAGAAGCTGAAAAATAGATGGAGGATTAGTGACAGAAGAAGCCTATAATATGGAGGAAACCTTAGCTAATGAAGGAGCTGGTTTACCGTGCAGCTGCTAGAATCATGAAGGAAAGGGAGTGTGTGCTGGAGCTTAAAAAAGGAGGTGCTTAAAAGTATATAAAGTAGTAGTTCACTGCCATGAGTGGAAAGCCTGGCAGCCATCTGTTTCCCCTTTAGATGAACGAAGACCAATTGCCTGGTGGGAAACTGGGCAACAAATGTTTGAACTGGGACTTTATTGGAAAGCCTTCCATTGTGACGCATTTAAGGGTTTCGAAGTATAATGACCAGATCCCTTCCACCTACCAGAAAGAGAAACCTGCTAGCCATTCACCCATGTATAAAATCTCTGCATGTCTCTAGTGCCTTTTCGGAGAAGGCAGTGGCAACCCACTCCAGTACTCTTGCCTGGAAAATCCCATGGGCGGAGGAGCCTGGTGGGCTGCAGTCCATGGGGCTGCTAAGAGTCAGACATAATTGAACGACTTCACTTTCACTTTTCACTTTCATGTGTTGAAGAAGGAAATGGCAACCCACTCCAGTGTTCTTGCCTAGAGAATCTCAGGGATGGGGGAGCCTTCTGGGCTTCCGTCTGTGGGGTCACACAGTCAGACACAACTGAAGCAACTTAGCAGCAGCAGCAATGCCTTTTAAATTTGAATGGACAGTCAAGTATTACCAGGTATTTGAAGAAATACTTTCACAGGGAATAACGGGAGATGAATAAAATATCTGGCCCCAGAGAGAGCTTGAGACTAGCAAAGAATGTTAAAAATTCCTGAGTAACAAAGAGAATCAAGAAGATTCATTATGTATTATAAAATGCTATGAAAAAGGAAGAGAGAATAGGACTTCAAAAAAGAATTCAGGAAGAGAACAGGAAGGTAAGATTGTCCCCTTCATTCCCAGAATACTGAAATATCTTTTTTTAAACAAGTTTATTAACATTAGCTTCCCTGGTGACTTCCCTGGTGACTCAGATGGTAAAGAATCTACTTGCAATGCAGGATACCTGGGTTCAATCCCTGGGTCAGGAAGATCTCCTGGAGAAGGGAATGGCCACCCACTCCAGTA
The DNA here is from genome assembly GCF_042477335.2 of Ovis canadensis. Lineage (NCBI taxonomy): Eukaryota > Metazoa > Chordata > Mammalia > Artiodactyla > Bovidae > Ovis > Ovis canadensis. Next base: position 64,221,062 of record NC_091263.1, on the reverse strand, counting down.
TTCTTGTCTAGAGAATTCCATGGACAGAGGAGCCTGGTGGGCTACAGTTCATGGGGTCACAAAAAGTCGCACATGACTGAGCAACTAACACACATTAGCATTAGCAGTTTTGTTCACATACCATACAGTTCCCCACATTTTTATTTTTTAATTTGAATTTATTTATTTTTAATTGGAGGATAATTGCTTTACAATATTATATTGGTTTCTGCCTTACATCAACATGAATTAGCCATAGGTATATATATGTCCCTTCCCTCTTCAGCCTCCCTCCCACCTCCTGCCCCATCCTACTCTTCTAGGTTGTCACAGAGCACCAGATTTGAGCTCCCTGCATCATATAGCAAGTTTCCACTGGCTGTCTCATTTTACGTATGGTAATGTGCATGTTTCAGCGCTACTCTCTCAGTTCGTCCACCCTCTCCCCCATCTCTACCTGTGTCCACAAGTCTGTTCTCTGTGTCTGTGTCTCTGTTGCTGCCCTGTAGATAGGTTCCTCAGTGCCATCTTTCCAGATTCCATATGTATGCATTAATATACGATATTTGTCTTTCTCTTTCTGACTTACTTCACTCTGTATAATAGGCTTTAGGTTCATCCACCTCATTAGAACTGAGTCAAATGGGCTCTTTTTTATGGCTAAGTACAGATCACCAATTTAAATCAGACAGTTCAATGATTTTTAGTACATTCACAGACTTAATACAATCATCACCAGAATCAGTTTTATCACCCTTAAAAGAGCTGTGCTTTTTAGTTATCATCTCCCTCATCTATCTCTAAAGATTTGCCTATTCTGGACATTTAATATAAATGGAGTCATATAATTGGTCTTTTATAATTGGCTTAATGTACCCTGCTGTGGGTTTTGGTTTTTCTTCTCCCATTTATTATACTAGGTGTTTGATGGGCTCTTCCAGTCCTAAGTCACCTGGTCTTTGGGTCTGGGAAATTCTCTTCTATCATTTTTTCAGAATTTCCTCTTTATTGCCTTTGTTCTTTTCCTGGAAATATAACATCTGGTTGTTGGATCGCCTAGACTGAATCTCTGTTTACTCTTTCCTCAACCATTTCCTAGCTTTTTGTTTTATTTTCCTACAGATAACAATAATAATTTTAGTTATTTGTGATCTTTCAAAGTGACAGTATCCTGTCCTTATTTGTTTTATTAAATTACAGCCTCTCTTGACTGTTAACAGGATTGCTTGGCACACATCACAGATTCCTTGTATGATATAACATGGATTCAGATGTACCGTAAATCAGACAGTATTCTCTAAATCTAACGTTAGGCAATAAAAATCTTAGCAAATGTAATGTGCATAGCTGGTGATCTTGTCTCCTCTGCTCAAGACAGTAGAATATATATAAAATGGTATCATTGTATTTATTTTAAACAATCAATAATAGTAATTTGCAAACACATCATCACTTTGTGCCAAGCAAAACTGATGGTAATAACAGTTATATAAATCCTATGTTGCAGTTTCACTGCACTATACATATCAGTAAATTCACAAGAGAAATATTTTAGAAATATCAGTACCTCTTTATGATGAAAGTTACAAAACAGACCAATTATATTTTGCAATCAAATCTTAAAACTTAAAAATGATAGCTTGGAAACAAGTTCAAATTGTATTTGAAAAAGACAGAGAACACTGAAGTATCTACCAGCAAAGTACAGAGCTATTCCACCTTCATTAATAACTTTTTCTCAGCAGAGTAGGAACATGCTTGTGTGTGTGTTTGGGGGAGTGTTTATATGTTCATTTTAATAAACAAAAACCAGGAACGTAATTCCGTCCCCCCACATTTTGTAAACCTTCTCCCTCCTTTCTTCTTTGATCCTCCTCTCCAGGTGTTTCTGTATCTTCTTGCCTCCTTTCTCCCTCCCCTTCCACTTCTTTCTTTCCCTAGTTCTTCATTCTATTTTCCCCTCTACCCCTGGAGGAAAATACAGTCACTTAAACTCAAATGACAACTTTGTAGGTCTACTATTATTAAAGGAAAAAGACAAACTGATGGGACTATTCTCTCTGGTTCTCACTTGAACTGAGTAAACCTTTAAAAAATATTCCTTCTTAATTTGAAAGAAGAGATAGTGTACTGCAAAATGAAGTCATTCCATACCATTAGGTTAACTAAAGGAGACTGCTCCATGCAACAGCTGAGCACCGATAACCATATCCGTTGTCCACCTTTTATGCCCTCATAGCTCTACACTTCTTGTTCCACTAACACTTGAAAATACCATAAAATATTGAAGCTTAGCATATGTTGGCATGTTGTGAGTGCACAATCAATATTTTCTGAATGTGTTTTTACATTGTAATTGATGTAATGATGTATTAATCATATATAATTTTAAACTTTGTGCCTTTTTCTTTAGACTCTTAGACCTTATAGCTCTGCCTTTTCAGAATCTATTTCAGAAGCTCTTAATAACAGCTATTAATAGTTTCGTGAGTACATCAACCTCTATCACTGTGGCAAGTACCTGGTCTAACTCGTACGTATAGTTATAATGAAATGCTATTATATTCTTCCAAAACAAGAGCTCTGTTTTACCCTGCGAGGAAAGTAAGGCTCAGAAGCACTTTTTCCTTGTTGCGTAGTGAGTGGTAGAGCTGGTGTTTGTACCCAGAACTGACACCAAAGCCCATATAGTTTATGCAGGGCTTTACCATGATTATTTTTAAGTGTCAGTCTTAAAACCAGGAAAATTATTGTCAGTATCTCTAGTCTGTGGGTTATTTGATCTTTGTTTTGTTATCTGTACTGTATGCCCATAATATATATCTGCTTCAACATGAGTTTGAACTTCCCAGGATAAAAACTAAACTGGTACTATAGTCAATATTTTATTCAGAGTTTAAATTAAATGCAGAGCTCTCCACATCTACATAATAGCCATTTTAATTTTATTCCCTAAGATTAGGCACTAATATTTATTTGGCTGAAAATTTGAAGATTCCAACACTAAATTTACATGGATATACTTGTTGGCCTCATCACCTATGTGCACACTCATTCCATAAATGAAAATTATTAAAATTGTATTAAGTAGCAATCAGCATTTATAATATTGTGTCCTAAAATACAGGAAGGGCATTAAAACAAGGCTGTATTCAAATTAACTAGCCATCATCTCTACTAAAGTCTTCTTTTCAAAGAATAAGTCAATTAATTATATCTTCTCCAAGGGAATTTTAAAATAATTTGTCTAGCAATGTAATTTTAATATGTTAATTTAATATTTTTGACACCTTCCATAAAGATATTGAGAAAAATTTCTTCTCAGTCTCTAATATCATCCATCACCACAATAAATACAGCATAGCTAAGTTAAAGTTACATTAACCCAGGACTACTGACACAGCCTAATTGATCTTTGCCTTAGAAAAATACCTATTCTAGGAGTAAGAAATATTTTACTCTTAGAATAATTTATGGGATTTTTGTATTTCTTTTTTACGTAAAAAGTACAGACTTGAATAAAATGTGAACATTTATGAGCTTTTGTTGAATTAGAATGATGTTTCTATAGATTCCAAGTATCAAATGAGAAAATTGGTTATCTTTTTATTGTGAAGTATCATCATTTGAGACAAATCACCAATAAATTTATACTTTATAGTTATTTTGTTCTGTCTTTCTCTTCCTCTCTATCATATTACTGGGTTTCTTACAGAAAAACCCAAATGAACTTTTTGACCAATCTAATATTTCCCTCCCTTGCCTCTCTTTTGCACCTTCTCTTAGGTTTTCAAAGATCTCAACCCACCCATATCTCTTTCCTCCCACTTAGTTTATGTTCTTCACCAAGGGAATTGCTCTTGGAGGAAGCAACACAAGCAATAATTTGGGTTGTACTATGCGAAAAATACAGCTACTCCGGAGTTTCCTCTGAGTAGATTCTTAGCTAGAACTTGGATAGGTTTATGGTTTAGTACTTTCTTTTTCGGCTTGCCTAATAGTTCAGTTGGTAAAGAATCCGCCTGCAATGCAGAGGAGCCTGGTTTGATTCCTGGATTGGGGAAGATCCCCTGGAGAAGGGATAGGCTACCCACTCTAGTATTTTGGGGCTTCCCTTGTGGCTCAGCAGGTAAAGAATCTGCCTGCAATGTGGGAGACCTGGGTTCAATCCCTGGGTTCGGAAGATTCCCTTGAGAAAGGAACAGCTACCCACTCCAGTATTCTGGCCTGGAGTATTCTGGGCTGGAGAATTCCATGGACTACACCTGCTGGATCATGGAAAAAGCAGGAGAGTTCCAGAAAAACATCTATTTCTGCTTTATTGACTATGCCAAAGCCTTTGACTGTGTGGATCACAATAAACTGTGGAAAATTCTGAAGGAGATGGGAATACCAGACCACCTGACCTGCCTCTTGAGAAACCTATATGCAGGTCAGGAAGCAAGAGTTAGAACTGGACATGGAACAACAGACTGGTTCCAAATAGGAAAAGGAGTATGTCAAGGCTGTATATTGTCACCCTGCTTATTTAACTTCTATGCAGAGTATATCATGAGAAACGCTGGACTGGAAGAAGCACAAGCTGGAGTCAAGATTGCCGGGAGAAATATCAATAACCTCAGATATGTAGATGACACCACCCTTATGGCAGAAAGTGAAGAGGAACTAAAAAGCCTCTTGATGAAAGTGAAAGGGGAGAGTGAAAAAGTTGGCTTAAAGCTCAACATTCAGAAAACGAAGATCATGGCATCCGGTCCCATCTCTTCATGGCAAATAGATGGGGAAACAGTGGAAACAGTGTCAGACTTTATATTTTGGAGCTCCCAAATCACTGCAGATGGTGACTGCAGCCATGAAATTAAAAGACGCTTACTCCTTGGAAGAAAAGTTATGACCAACCTAGATAGTATATTGAAAAGCAGAGACATTACTTTGTCAACAAAGGTTCATCTAGTCAAGGCTATGGTTTTTCCAGTAGTCATGTATGGATGTGAGAGTTGGCCTGTAAAGAAAGCTGAGTGCCAAAGAATTGATGCTTTTGAAGTGTGGTGTTGGAGAAGACTCTTGAGAGTCCCTTGGACTGCAAGGAGATCCAACCAGTCCATTCTGAAGATCAGCCCTGGGATTTCTTTGGAGGGAATGATGCTGAAGCTGAAACTCCAGTACTTTGGTCACCTCATGCGAAGAGTTGACTCATTGGAAAAGACTCTGATGCTGGGAGGGATTGGGGGCAGGAGGAGAAGGGGATGACAGAGGATGAGATGGCTTGATGGCATCACTGACTCCATGGACGTGAATCTGAGTGAACTCCGGGAGTTGGTGATGGACAGGGGGCCTGGCGTGCTGTGATTCATGGGGTCGCAAAGAGTCAGACACAACTTAGCGACTGAACTGACTGACTGACTGACCATCCATGGGGTCACAAAACGTCAGACATGACTGAGCAACTTTCACTTTCACTTTCTCTTTAAGGGCATAGTGATATTTTCCAGCTTCAGGACATCTGAAATTAGTAGAAGCTTCCAATGCCTTCTTGGAGTTCTAATATAATATGTTGTGCCCATCATCATTCAGTAGCTTGTCATACTTAAGTCTGAGATAACCATGTTTAAAGTACGTATGTGTCAAAACTCTTCTGTCAAGTTATCATGTTCAAATAATTTCCTTATACTCACACACATATGTTCATACTTATTCTTTGTGCATCTGTTTTGCTCATCAGCATACCCTGCACTTACCACAGTACCTGCATTTCATAGGCACTACATGAAAATACCTAAGTAGCAGGGTAGGTTTTCCTTATGCCTGTGGGCTGCTCATTCATCAGACTATGTTTTTTGTTCTTTCTGGACTGATGTATTGACACAAAATTATTCTTCAAAATATTTTGATCAAATTGATTATAGTCACTGATAGCCACTAGTATTTAACTTCATTGTTATTATTAATAGTGGAAAGGTGACAGGTATAGTGGAAATATCATGGGTTCAGAGTAAGACAGACCTAGCTTGAGACAAGCTGAACTGTACTTCCTTAATAGGCTGCTTAGTAAACTGGGCTTTGGTTTACTTAGTTATCAGTTCAGTTCAGTCCCTCAGTCGTGTCCGACTCTTTGCGACCCCATGAATCACAGCACGCCAGGCCTCCCTGTCCATCACCAACTCCCAGAGTTCACTCAGATTCACGTCCATGGAGTCAGTGATGCCATCCAGCCATCTCATCCTCTGTCATCCCCTTCTCCTCCTGCCCCCAATCCCTCCCAGCATCAGAGTCTTTTCCAATGAGTCAACTCTTCTCATGAGGTGGCCAAAGTACTGGAGTTTCAGCTTCAGCATCATTCCTTCCAAAGAAATCCCAGGACTGATCTTCAGAATGGACTGGTTGGATCTCCTTGCAGTCCAAGGGACTCTCAAGAGTCTTCTCCAACACCACACTTCAAAAGCGTCAATTCTTTGGCGCTCAGCTTTCTTCACAGTCCAACTCTCAGATCCATACAGGACCACTGGAAAAACCATAGCCTTGACTAGATGGACCTTTGTTGGCAAAGTAATGTCTCTGCTTTTGAATATGCTATCTAGGTTGGTCATAACTTTTCTTTTAAGGAGTAAGTGTCTTTTAATTTAATGGCTACAGTCACCATCTGCAGTGATTTTAAGATGAGTTTAATACTGTGTACTTCTCATAGTTCCTAGAGGGGATATACATAAAATCCTATGTAAAATGCCTATTCCAAGTAAATGTTCAGTAAAAGGTAGCTATTATTAGTTGCATGTTACATTTTATTATTATTTAAATATAAGTATACCATGCTTTCATTTGTTATACATATATGCTCCTTTTAAATACTAGAAAAGGTCACTGCCCACAGAAAATCTTAGTATCTCTAGCTTTTCTCAATTTATTTTGTGGAAGAACTATAAGGTTTGTGCAAAAGTAATTACAGTTTTGGACCATGAATTTTAAATCATTATAACTAGGCTCAAACACATCTTTATTAATCAAAATAGGAATCATTACAATCAACACATTTTTTGCCAATGAGAAATAAGGTAGCTTATTCCTGTAGTGTAAAAATACATGCTTTGGGATTCAGTGAACTCATGGAAAGCATTTTCTGCATCATGCTGGTTATAGAAGCATTTTCCGTGCAAAAAGTTGTCAGGATGTTTGAAGGATGCGGTAGTCCGTTGGTGGGATATCAGGTGATTATGGTGGATGAAACAAAACTTCATTCAACTTTTGAAGCATTGGTTGTATGACATGTGGTCGGGCACTATCATGGAGAAGAACTGGGCCCTTTCTGTTAACCAATGCCTAGCTGTAGCCATTGTGATTTTCAATGAATTTCATCAATTTGCTGAGCATATTTCTCAGATATAATGGTTTCCCCAGTGTTCAGAAAGCAGTAATGGATCAGACTAGCTAACAGTGACCATGACCTTTTTTGATGCAAGTTTGGCTTTGGGAAGTGCTTTGGAGCTTCTTCTCAGTCCAGCAACTGGGCTAGTCATCAATGGTGGTTGTATAAAATCCACTTTTCGTCACAAGTCACAATCTGATCGAGAAATGGTTTGTTTTTGTTGCCTAGAATAAGAGAAGTTCAGTTCAGTTCAGTCGCTCAGTCATGTCCTTCTCTTTGTGACCCCACGAACTGCAGCACGCCAGGCCTCCTGTCCATCACCAACTCTCAGAGTCCACCTAAACCCATGTCCATTGAGTTGGTGATGCCATCCAACCATCTTATCCTCTGTCCCCTCCTCCTCCTGCCCTCAATCTTTCCTAGCATCAGGCTCTTTTCAAATGAGTCAGCTCTTTGCATCAGGTGGCCAAAGTATTGGAGTTTCAGCTTCAACATCAGTCCTTCCAATGAACACCCAGGACTGATCTCCTTTAGGATGGACTGGTTGGATCTCCTTGCAGTCCAAGGGACTGTCAAGAGTCTTCTCCAACACCACAGTTCAAAAACATCAATTCTTCGGTGCTCAGCTTTCTTTTTTTTTTAATTGGAGGTTAATTGCTTTATAATATTGTATTGGTTTTGCCATACATCAGCATGAATCTGCCACAGGTGTACACATGTTCCCCATCCTGAACCCCCCTCCCTCCCCATATCATCCCTCTGGGTCATCCCAGTGCACCAGCCCCAAGCATCCAGTATCATGCATCGAACCTGGACTGGCGATTTGTTTCATATATGATATTATACATGTTTCAATGCCATTCTCCCAAATCATCCCACCATTTCCCTCTCCCACAGAGTCCAAAAGCTTGTTCCATACATCTGTGTCTCTTTTGCTGTCTCGCATACAGGGTTATCATTTCCATCTTTCTGAATTCCATATGTATGCGTTAGTGTACTCTATTGGTGTTTTTCTTAGTCCAACTCTCACATCCATACATGACTACTGGAAAAACCATAGCCTTGACTAGATGAACCTTTGTTGACAAAGTAATGTCTCTGCTTTTTAATATACTGGTTAGTCATAACTTTCCTTCCAAGGAGTAAGCGTCTTTTAATTTCATGGCTGCAGTCACCATCTGCAGTGATTTTGGAGCCCAAAAAAATAAAGTCAGCCACTGTTTCCACTGTTTCCCCATCTATTTGCCATGAAGAGATGGGACCAGATGCCATGATCTTCGTTTTCTGAATGTTGAGCTTTAAGCCAACTTTTTCACTCTCCCCTTTCACTTTCATCAAGAGGCTCTTTGGTTCTTCTTCACTTTCTGCCATAAGGGTGGTGTCATCTGCATATCTGAGGTTATTGATATTTCTCCCAGCAATCTTGACTCTAGCTTTTGCTTCCTCCAGCCCAGTGTTTCTCATGATGTACTCTGCATAGAAGTTAAATAAGCAGGGTGACAATATACAGCCTTGATGTACTCCTTTTCCTATTTGGAACCAGTCTGTTGTTCCATGTCCAGTTCTAATTGTAGCTTCCTGACCTGCATACAGGTTTCTCAAGAGACAGGTCAGGTGGTTTGGTATCTCCCTCTCTTTCAGAATTTTCCACAGTTTATTGTGATCCACATGGAATAAGAGAAGATGATACTTCAAAACAATGATTTTAAAAAAATTTTTAGTTAGCTCATGAGGCACCCACTTCCCAAGCTTTTTCACCTTTCCAACTATCTTCAAATGCTAAGGCTTCCCTGATAGCTTAGTTGGTAAAGAATCCACCTGCAATGCAGGAGACCCCAGTTCAATTCCTAAGTAGGGAAGATCCCCTGGAGAAAGGATAGGCTACCCACTCCAGTATTCTTAAGCTTCCCTTGTGGCTCTCTGGTATAGAATCTGCTTGCAATGTGGGAGACCTGAGTTCATTCCCTGGGTTGGAAAGATCCCCTTGACAAGGGAAAGGCTATGCATTCCAGTATTATGTCCTGGAGGATTCCATGGACTGTATAGTCCTTGGGGTCACAAAGAGTGGGACACGACTGAGCAACTTTCACTTCACTTCACTTCGAATGCCAAATGACTGTAGAATGGTTGAATGGTTGATATTGAGTCCTTTGGCAACTTCTCATGTAGTTTTAAGAAGATCAGTTTTGATGATTGCTCTCAGTTGGTCACTGCCAACTTCCAGTGGCCAGGCACTGTGCTCCTCATCTTCAAGGCTCTTATCTCCTTTGCAAAACTTCTTGAACCACCACCGCACTGTACGTTTGTTAGCAGTTCCTGAGCCACATGCATTGCTGATGTTGCAAGTTGTATCTCCTGTTTTACGGCCCATTTTGAACTCAAATAAGAAAATTACTTGAATTTGCTTTTTGTCTAACATCATTTCCATTGTCTGAAATAAATATAAAATAAACAAAGTAATAAGTCATTAGCAAAAAACAGAGTAAGAAATGTGCTTTAAAATGTTTTTTAAAATGTATTTTAAATGATGTAATTAAAATAACATAATCACATTTATTAAGACTGTATTCCAATATCAAACGGCAAATTTCAGCAATGCAAAAACTGCAGTTATGTTTACACCAACCTAATAAGTCCTAAATGCCTTAAAACATCCATCAGATATTATTAGTTAACTTCAGGTTATTTTCTGTTCTGTGGTTCAGATGAGGAAACCCAGAAGGAAGAAGATACGGTAGAACAGAGGGTGTCCCTGTTCTACTGGTTAAGAATCCACCTGTTAACATAGAAGACTTGGGTTCGATCCCTGATCCAGGAAGGTCGCACATGATGCAGAGCAACTAAGCCTGTGTGCCTCAACTATTGAGCCTATGCTGTAGAGCCTGGGGGTCACAGGTACTGAGCCCACGGGCTATACAACTACTGAAGCCCATGCAGCCTAGAGGCTGTGCTCTGCTCAAGAGAAACCACTGCCATGAGAAGCCCCCACAACACAGCTAGAGAGCAACAAAAACTCAGCACAGCCAAACAGAAATAAAGAAGTAAAATTATATTTAAAAAGAAAATATAATATGGAACATTCAAAAGACATGTAAAATTCAAAGAATTTGTTAGATTCAGAACTTTTGAGAGGCACACCTAAAAGAAGGTAGGAGCAGAAATATGTCTCATTCACTGCTGTGTCCCTTAGTTCAGCATGAGCCTAGCATAGAGTAGGTGCTAAGAAATATTTATTGAATTATTGAAATTATTGAATGATTAATCCATTAATTATTGTGATTCATAACATTGTCATTATAGTGTTAATAACAAGTTACTAAAGAAGACTAAATATTTTTATGAAGACTGTTCATCTAAGCTTTCCCAGTGGTTCAGAGGGTAAAGAATTTACCTGCAGTACAGGAGACATAGGTTCAGTCCCTGGGTCGAGAAGATCCCCTAGAGGAGGAACTGGAGACCCACTCAGTATTCTTGCCTGGAAAATTCCGTGGACAGAGGAGCCTGGTGGCTAAGTCCTAAAGGTCACAAAGAGTTCAACACCACTGAGCTATTAAACACACATTCACCTAAGCCATTAGTAAGACCATTTGGAAGCAGTTCTCTACTACATCTGTATGTTGTTGTTGTTCAGTCACTAAGTTGTGTCCAACTTTTTCGACCCCATGGATTGCAGCATACCAGGCTCCTCTGTCCTCCACTATCTCCCAGAGTTTGCTCAAATTTATGTCCATTGAGTCAGGGATCCTGTCTGACTGTCTCGCCCTCTGTCGCCCTCTTCTCCTTTTGCCTTCAGTCTTTCCCAGCATCAGAGTCTTTTCCAATGAGATGGCCCTTTCCATCAGGTGGCTAAAGTATTGGAGCTTCAGCTTCAGTATCTGTCCTTCCAATGAGTATTCAGGGTTGATTTCCTTTAGGATTCACTGGTTTGATCTCCTTGCAGTCGAAAGGACTCTCAAGAGTTCCCCAGCACAATTTGAAAGCATCAATTCTTTGGCGCTCAGCCTTCTTTATAGTCCCACTGTTACATCCATACATGACTAATGGAAAAACCATAGCTTTGGTTAGACGGACCTTTGTTGGCAAATTAATGTCTCTGCTTTTTAATATGCTGTCTAGGCTTGTCATAGCTTTTCTTCCAAGGAGTAGATGTCTTTTAATTTAATGGCTGCAGTCACTGTCTGCAGTGATTTTGGAATACAGGAGCCTAAAATCTGTCACTGTTTCCATTTTTTACCTCTTCTATTTGCCATGAAGTGATAAGACCGGATGCCATGATTTTAGTGTTTTGAATGTTGAGTATTAAGGTAGCATATTCACTCTCTTCTTTCACCCTCATCCAGAGGCCCTTTAGTTCCTCTTCACTTTCTGCCATTAGAGCGGTATCACCTGCATCTGAGGTTTTTATTTCTCCTGGAAATCTTGATTCCAGCTTGTGATTCATCCGGCCTGGCATTTCATGTGATGTACTCTGCATATAGGTTAAATAAGCAGGGTGGCAATATACAAACTTGGTGTACTTCTCTCCCAATTTTATAACTACGTCTATATGTAGATACATATGTAGTTGTATGCCTCCTGCTTGTGTCTATCTGTTTAGGAGTCTTTTTTTGGACATTCTCTTTAATCACAATCCTTGTACTCTAAGTCATGTTTTAGCTAATGATATAACACATAATGATAATTGTAACACCGGAAGCAGTTCACAGTGCCTGGAAGTGTAGTAGTGCTTTACATGGATTAATCCTTACACTAGTCTCAGTTCAGTTCAGTTCAGTCGCTCAGTCATGTCCGACTCTTTGCGACCCCATGAATCGTAACACGCCAGGCCTCCCTGTCCATCACCAACTCCTGGAGTTCACTCAGACTCAAGTCCATGGAGTCAGTGATGCCATCCAGCCATCTCATCCTCTATCATCCCCTTCTCCTCCTGCCCCCAATCCCTCCCAGCATCAGAGTCTTTTCCAATGAGTCAGCTCTTCGCATGAGGTGGCCAAAGTACTGGAGCTTCAGGTTTAGCATCATCCCTTCCAAAGAAATCCCAGGGTTGATCTCCTTCAGAATGCACTGGTTGGATCTCCTTGCAGTCCAAGGGACCCTCAAGAGTCTTCTCCAACACCACAATTCAAAAGCATCAATTCTTCAGCACTCAGCCTTCTTCACAGTCCAACTCTCACATCCATACATGACCACAGGAAAAACCATAGCCTTGAGTAGACGGACCTTTGTTGGCAAAGTAATGTCTCTGCTTTTGAATATGCTATCTAGGTTGGTCAGAACTTTTCTTCCAAGGAGTAAGCGTCTTTTAATTTCATGGCTGCAGTCACCATCTGCAGTGATTTGGGAGCCCCCCAAAATAAAGTCTGACACTGTTTCCACTGTTTCCCCATCTATTTGCCATGAAGTGATGGGACCAGATGCCATGATCTTCGTTTTCTGAATGTTGAGCTTTAAGCCAACTTTTTCACTCTCCCCTTTCACTTTCATCAAGAGGCTTTTTAGTTCCTTTTCACTTTCTGCCATAAGGGTGGTGTCATCTGCATATCTGAGGTTATTGATATTTTCTCCCGGCAATCTTGACTCCAGCTTGTGCTTCTTCCAGTCCAGCGTTTCTCATGATGTACTCTGCATATAGGTTAAATAAGCAGGGTGACAATATACAGCCTTGACATACTCCTTTTCCTATTTGGAACCAGTCTGTTGTTCCACGTCCAGTTCTAACTCTTGCTTCTTGACCTGCTTACATATTTCTCAAGAGGCAGGTCAGGTGGTCTGGTATTCCCATCTCCTTCAGAATTGTCCACAGTTTATTGTGATCCACACAGTCAAAGGCTTTGGCATAGTCAATAAAGCAGAAATAGATGTTTTTCTGGAACTCTCTTGCTTTTTCAATGATCCAACAGATGTTGGCAATTTGATCTCTGGTTCCTCTGCCTTTTCTAAAACCAGCTTGAACATCTGGAAGTTCACGGTTCACATATTGCTGAAGGCTGGCTTGGAGAATTTTGAGCGTTACTTTACTAGCATGGGAGATGAGTGCAATTGTGCAGTAGTTTGAGTCTTCTTTGGCATTGCCTTTGGGATTGGAATGAAAACTGACCTTTTCCAGTCCTGTGGCCACTGCTGAGTTTTCCAAATTTGCTGGCATAGTAAGTGCAGCACTTTCACAGCATCATCTTTCAGAATTTGAAATAGCTCCACTGGAATTCCATCACCTCCACTAGCTTTGTTCCTAGTGATGCTTTCTAAGGCCCACTTGACTTCACATTCCAGGATGTCTGGCTCTAGGTGAGTGATCACACCATCGTGATTATCAGGGTCGTGAAGATCTTTTTTATACAGTTCTTCTGTGTATTCTTGCCACCTCTTCTTAATATCTTCTGCTTCTGTTAGGTCCATACCATTTCTGTCCTTTATCGAGCCCATCTTTGCATGAAATGTTCCCTTGGTTATCTCTAATTTTCTTGAAGAGATCTCTAGTCTTTCCCATTCTGTTGTTTTCCTCTCTTTCTTTGCACTGATCACTGAAGAAGGCTTTCTTATCTGTTCTTGCTATTCTTTGGAACTCTGTATTCAGATGCTTGTATCTTTCCTTTTCTCCCTTGCTTTTTGCTTCTCTTCTTTTCACAGTTATTTGTAAGGCCTCCTCAGACAGCCATTTTGCTGTTTTTCATTTCTTTTCCATAGGGATGGTCTTAATCCCTGTCTCCTGTACAATGTCACGAACCTCATTCCATAGTTCATCAGGCACTCTGTCTATCAGATCTAGACCCTTAAATCTATTTCTCACTTCCACTGTATAATCATAAGGGATTTGATTTAGGTCATACCTGAATGGTCTAGCTGTTTTCCCTACTTTCTTCAATTTAAGTCTGAATTTGGTAATAAGGAGTTCATGATCTGAGCCATAGTCAGCTCCCGGTCTTGTTTTTGCTGACTGTATAGAGCTTCTCCATCTTTGGCTGCAAAGAATATAATCAGTCTGATTTCGGTGTTGACCATCTGGTGATGTCCATGTGCAGAGTCTTCTCTTGTGTTGTTGGAAGAGGGTACATACACTAGTCTATGATAGTAGAAAAGAGTCAAGAAGAGTCCTGCTTGTGGGAGAGTCAAGATACAAACTAGGCAATCCAATATCAGAGAACATGCTCCTAACCGCTCTGATGCACTACCTTCCTTTGCTGTGAGAAGAGACTAAGTTGACCATCCCCTGCACTTAACCGTTCACTATTTTTAGAGTATTCTATAGGAAGAAAGAGCCAGGAATCTCTTTTACAGGGTGCAGTTTTAGTGGACATGTGTTGTTTCTCCCTGTGCAGCATCTCTGCCTTCTTCTCTGAGGAGAGTTCTTCAGTTTAGCTCTTGGAAACTGTTCTCCTTCCATTGAAGATGATCTTAGAAGGAAATCAGCATTCGGTTTAATTAGATCACCTGTTAATCATTTTCTTACTTTTAAGATAATGAATGGCAACCCACTCCAGTACTCTTGCCTGGAAAATCCCATGGATGGAGGAGCCCGGTAGGCTGCAGTCCGTGGGGTCGCGAAGAGTCCGACACGACTGAACGACTGACTTCACTTTTGCTTTTCACTTTCATGCATTGGAGAAGAAACTGGCAGCCCACTCCAGTGTTCTTGCTTGGAGAATCTCAGGGATTGGGGAGCCTGGTCGGCTGCTGTCTATGGGGTCGCACAGAGTTGGATACGACTGAAGTGACTTAGTGGCAGCAGCAAGATAATGAAACAGGAAACAACGGTACTATGTTCTAGCGACTTCTAGGAGAGTTAAAGCACTTTGCTATTAGGGGAGAATTAACATGCTGGATATGAACATTTGCTTGGCTCAAAACTACTCTTATTTCCTGTATCTACCATCATTTGGTACATGATAGATCCTCAGCGAGTGTCTTTGATGTGAGTTGATGGATATATGGGTGAATAATTGAATGGACAGGCCAGCTAAGGTTTTCACAGTGCTAAGGTAGAGTTTTCATAGATGCCTCCAGACATGCTCCTGGAGACTGCATGTGGTGCACTCCCACTGGGCACATACTCTCATAGCCTTACTGACTTAGATCCATGTGGATTTTTTCTTAAGTTATTGTAATGAAAATATCTGTTTTGATTGGATTATTTGTACAGTCTTTCTTTTTGTTATTATAATATTGAGACTACCTCCTGTATTTTGTGACAACCAGTGGTTAAAGAATATGCATGAAATCTTTGTTTTTGTATTTAAAGAAGTTTTCACACCATGACTACAGAAAATTTGTAAAATGTTTTAGGTTGATAAATTGTCTAATTTCACTTTCTTATACAAATTCTATTATCATTTTTGTGATCTTTCCACTGTTTGATATCATAACTTCATTATCTTTAAATTATAAATTGGTATTTGAGGTCAAATATCAATTTTATATCATAACTTCATTATCTTTAAATTATAAATTGCTTTTTAAGATGAGAAAGATAGAAAGGATGGACTTCAACTATATCTTGCTCTCCATGACACTGCTGCCTTTACATGCTATAAGTATTAGAAGCCAGAGGCCTGGCATTATTTCAGAGAAATTAAGAATAATTAATAAGAGCTGATTGAATGGAGTACATCTTTGATGTATGAAGATAGGAAATAAAATCTCTTACAGATTTAAGTGCATTAACTTCAGGAATCATATTTGATGGCATGGGTTTACCTTTAAACTATGAACTATTGTAGTTAAGGCCAACAGTATATTACTGATTTTCTCATCATGAAAAACTAAATGTTTATTTTTTTTAGCATTTAGTACCAAAAAATTGTTTCCTCTTTAAAAACTCACATTTCTCTATTGTAGAATAAAACAAATTATAGTAATAGATAACAGAAAAATATGAGATTTTTATCCTTTAATAGGAAAATAGGTTTCTTTTTTCTTTCCTGCCAAAAACTATACATCTAAATTTTAATTTTTGGTCATAGTAATCATACTAGTCTTTGTGATTAGTGTATTTACTTATGGCTTCTTCATGTAGGTTTGAGTTCCCATTTGTATTTTATCAGTCTCATTTCTTATTACAATTTCTTGAACCTCTTGATATAAAATATAAAAAAATAAAAACCTTTTCCTATAAAATAGGGTATAAATTATAATAAAATAATTTTGCATTTTGGATGTATACATGACTTATTTCAAATAAGAGTTTCAGATCTCAGTGTAATGTAGTAAAGGTTTATTTCTCAGTGGGAGTTTTATGCACAGAAAGAGCCTAGTGAATTTGTTAGCGTATGTTAGCATTCTAAACATAGTTCATAATCTAGGTGAAGAGAAATATATGTATACTTCTCCTTCCATCATCTGTGGAATACTTTGCTGGGTGCAGTAATTCATAACACTTGTTTTAGAGTAGGGTGATTACAGAGCATCTCTGAAACCCTGATGAGAGTTACAGGCCCTCCTCTCAGAGAAAATGAATACATGAAGACATTCACATACTTGTATAGGTAGTTGCGGGGTTCCACAACCCCCTAATTCCATTAGCCTCCAGATTTAGAGCTGTTATTCTAGAGAGTGAGAAAGGACCTAATATGTACTGAAAATAAATTATATACCGTATTTGAACCTAAGAGCTCTTCCGGTACAGAGTTATTTCCGGTGTCCTATATTGCCTCCTAACCAACCATTAATCATCATCACTTGTTCCCCTGCCCAAGTTACACCAGATCTTTGAAGTTTTGTTTTCTTCAATAGTAGTGCTCTCTGGTTAAACTTCCATCTAAGATGTCTTAAGATATTGGCTAATGTGTGGTGAAGTCTTTACTATAACCCAACGTCAATATTAATTAAGTTGAAAATGAAATAAAATGCAACCAAAACATGCATTTCTTTGAGTTTAATACTTTTAGGAGGTAATTGTTTTCCTTTTTTTGTGGCCATACCACATGCCTTGCAGGATCTCAATTCCCTAACCAGGGATTGAACCTGTGCCCTCAGCACTGAAAGTACAGAGTTTTGGACCTCCTGGAATTCCCAGAAGCTTATTTTTGATTTTGACTTTGAAATCCGTATCTACTTGGACACTAGTTTTTTTTATCCTAGTGAAAGTAATGCATGATTGAGCCTTGTTCATACTTGCAGGCTAGGGGGAAATAGAAAAATAAACGTGACTTATTAATAATATGAGAAAAGAAAATCCATCCATAATGAACTCAAGCAATCTGTTAACAAACGTGATACTGAATGAATCCTTTTTTAGCATTACAGGGAGAACTGCTTGATGACTAAAATTGTCACAGTCTTAAAATTCCTGGCCTCATTTATTTATCTAAAGGTGAACATTGTTGTTCATGTCTGACTCTTTGTGAGTCACAGTTCAGCTGGATAAAGGCATGTTTCTGCTAAGGCAGCATCTGAACCTCTGTCCACAAGGTCATGGCTGGCATAGGCTTCCAGGCTTATAAAGAGAGGTGAGTAATCTGAGGACACGGCATGCTGAATGTGGTCTTTCTCTTTCCTAGGCATTTGGGCCTGGATCTGGTGCCTCGAAAGGACTTTGAAGTAGTGGATTCAGACCAGATCAGTGTCTCAGACCTCTATAAAATGGTAAGAAATATTACACAGGGTAGTTTGTTCCTGCACACTTAATTTTTTTCTCTCATTATTTCTAATTATATTATGAAACAATATTGCTAAAATCATTCACCTTTGTCTCAAGTGTATTTAAGGGGGTCTTCCTTATCAGGACAGTACCTATCATACTCAATCTCTAAAGGGAATTACTGTGTAGGGCTGTTGGGCTTACTGTAATGTCTAGGGGTCATTTCTCAGTTGGTTTTGCTGGTGAAGAGAGTTCCTTCAGCATGAAGAAGTTACTAAAAGAGAAGATACTGAAGCTGAAAAGAGCCAGTTATTAGTTAATGTAGTGATTAACCCTGGAAATAAAGTACCAGCATTTCCTAAAAATTTTTTTATTGAGTTATAGTTGATGTACATTGTTGTGTTAGTTTCTGGTGTATAGCAAGGTGATTCAGTTTTATGTGTGTATGTGTGTGTATGTATTCTTTTTCAGATTCTTTTCCATTATAGGTTATTATAAGGTATTGAATATAGTTCCCTGTGTTATACAGTAGAATGTTGTTTATCAGTGTACCAATACTTCTAAGATAAATCTTTAACTATCTGTTGGTTATTATAAAAGTATATTGAATTGATTGATGACCAGGGTGGGTGACATTTTGCAGGCTGAGTGAGAAGAAGTAACTAAAACAAAGGTATGAAATTTTATAGTAAAACAAATAAACATAAGAAATCTCAGGTGATTATTAAGCTTAGACTAAGGGACTGGGTCAAGCCTCACTTTGAGGAGAATATATTTGAGGTGAGACTATATTGGTGAGAATTACAAGTTTTAGAAAACATTATAAACTTCTGTTGAAAATGTAATATTTTTAGGGAATGCAGAGGATGCAAAGTATGTTGCTTGGTCAAGGACCACAGAAAATTTGCCTAAATAACATACACAAATGACATATCAGTTGCTTCTGTATATTTGCTTATATATATTTATAAGAATACAAAAGCATTTGTGTTCAGTTGTCATAAAGTGATAGGTGTGAAATTAAAGATGAACATGACATTCTTTTTCTTAAGAATGTCACCATCTAGGATATTGGTTGCTCTTTCTAGGGTATGGAGGATCAGATAATATTTCTTCCCAGGACAATACAAGTATGATTTTGCATACAAAATTCTACACTCAATTTTAGGGAATTGATAGTTGCCTCTGAAACCCATGCATGGTCCCCATGTTTAAAAATTACTCTAGTGAGATCAGATAGACCACAAACAAGGATGTTTATGAGCTGCATGTAATAATTAAGATATACACTCCTGCTGTTAGAGGGAGTGACTGATATCCTGGGGCTGAGAAAAATCTATGAAAACTTCCAATTAAAGCTTCCAGGCAAGTGATACTTAAGATGAGTCTTGAAGGATGAACAGGGCTTCAACCGAAAAGCAAGCCAAAGGAAAAGACATCCCAAAATGGCACAGAGCATAGGGAGGTAGTAATTCCAGCAAACTGTAAGATACTTGGTAACTTTGACATATAAGTACGGGTTAGCAATTGTGAGATAAAACCAAGAAAGAGACATCAGCCAGATCATGCAAGCCTTTGTAAGCCCCAAGTTGATAGAACTATTACTCTGATAGAACCATGGAGTGATGTGATTGGATGTGGGTTCTAAATGCTGAAGTGAAGTCGCTCAGTCGTGTCCGACTCTTTGTGACCCCATGGACTGTAGCCTACCAGGCTCCTCTGTCCATGGGATTTTCCAGGCAATAGTCCTGGAGTGGATTGCCATTTCCTTCTCCAGGGGATCTTCCCAACCCAGGGATCGAACCCAGGTCTCCCGCATTGTAGACAGATGCTTTACCACCTGAGCCATGCTGAGAGAGTATAAAATGCAGAAGACTGGAATGAGGGAGGAAAGAGACCATGGAAATGATTCAGACAAGAAATAATGGCTAGGCAGCAATAGGAATGGAGAAGAAATACCATGGAGAATGCAGATGAATTTTGGTGATAATTAGATTGGAGAGTGAAGGAGACAGAGAATCTTGAAAGTAGTAAGAAAAAAGAAATTTGTCACTTATAAAAAAACCCTTATAAGACTAACAGCATATTTCTCAGCAGAAACTTTGCAGGCCAGGAGAGAGTAGGATGAGACAAAGTGCTGGAAGAAAAAAGCTGCCAACCAAGAATATTTCACCTAGCGAAGTTGTCCTTCAGAAACAGAGGAATTAGGAAGATTTTCCCAGACACAGAAAAGCTACAGGAGTTCTTCACTCCTAGAACTGCCTTACAAGAAATGCTGAAGGTTCTTTAGGCTGAAATGAAAGGGTGCTAACTAGTAACATAAAAACATATGATGATGTAAAATGCAATGGTAAAGATAAGTATATAGTCAAATTCAGAATACTCCAATACTGTAATAGGGTGATATATAACTCTTAATATGAATGTTAAAAGATAGAAAACATAAAAATAACTATAACCCCTGTGACAAATAGAATGGAAGTTCCTCAAAATATAGAAAGTAGAACTACTGTATGGTCCAGCAACCCACTTCTGGTGACAGGGCCAAAGGAACTAAAATCAGGATCTCAAAGAAATAGCTTTACTTCCATGTTTATTAAAGCATTGTTCATAGTAGCCAAGACATGGGAAAAACTTGTGTCTTCATTGATGGATGAGTGGGTAAGAAAAAGGTGGTGTGTCTATACAGTGGAATTATTATTCAGTCGTAATAAAGAAGGAAATCCTGCCATTTGCATCTTGGGTGAACCTTGAGAACACTATGTTGTTAGGTGCATTAAGTCAGAGAATGGCAAATACTTTATGATCTCACTTGTATACAGAATTTTTAAAAAGTTGAATTCATACAAACAGTAGATTGGTGGTTGCTAAGAGCTGGGGAATGGGAGAAATGAGGTTTTGGTTGAAGGGTACAAGCTTCCAGTTACGAGAACATTGATTTCTGGGAATCTAAAACATGGTGACTGTAGTTAACAATAATGCATTATATACTTGAAAATTACCCAAGGAGTAGATCTAATTGTTCTCACCACAGTAACAACAGAAAGGTAAATGTTAGATGAAGGAGGTGTTAACTAACCTTGTTGTGGTATTCACTTTGCCATATATACAGTATCAAATCACCACATTGTATGCTTTAAGTTCATACAATGTTTATGCCAATTATATATCAATAAAGCTAGAAAACGTTTCCCAGAACTTTTAGATAGGAGTACTCATATTTAAAAAGCCTGAATATTTATCACTTAATAGTGACATTTCAGCTCACTAAAGCTGAAAGTTTCTGGAGTGAAAAATAGGTCACCTGCTAAAGGATTTGTTGTAAGAACAGCATTTGTCTTCCTAATGCAATATTGAAAACTAGAAAATAATGAGAAATTGCCTTTAAAATTCTGAGGGAAGATAAAATTTAACCTAGAATTCTGTATTTACTCAGCCACTCTATCCATCAAGTACGGAAGTAGCCTAAAGAAAACTTTGATTGCTCAAAATCTCAAACCTTTTTCTTTAATCCCTTTTCAGGAAACAATAGAGAAATAAGTTATATATTTGACATGAAGAAGTAAATGAAAAGATACTTAAATGTCCCATCCAGGAAAGAGATTCTAACTCAAACAGGAGGGGCAAAGAATTCTTAGGTTAACATCAGTGGGAAGGTGCAGGATGACAGTTGTGTGACAGACCTAGAGAGTAACTGGTCCATGATAAAGCAGGAGGGCAGCCAGGTGGGATCTGCTACTGAAAGGTGTTTTATAGAGCTGTGGGCAGGGAGGTGGTTGTAGAAGAGACCCTATAATTTAAATAAATCCAGTACAAAATCATAAAGTAGTAGAAGAAAGAAAATTTAATTGAAGTACATTCCTTGGCTCAGAAGTGAACTATATATAAAAGTTATAATACTATAAATAAGTTTTAACCATACTTGTGAGCTACTGGGAAGACAGATGAAATAGATGTAAACAAGTGTGAAAATCTTCAGCTACCATAAGAAGCCAGTAGATAAATCTCAGACTGGATTTAAAAAAGAGCAGTATAAGTATGACATTTTGAAATATATGATAAATGCTAGAAAAAAACACAGTAAAGACTGGAAGTTGCTTATCTCTGGAGAATGGTACTGGGTGAATGGAGGACTGATTTTTTTATTGCAAGCCTTTAGAACTATTTACCTTTTAATCAATGTTCTTTTGAAATCAATGTTTATACTTCCATTTCTAGATTTAAATCAATTGATTAGATTATTTATTATAACCATCAAGCATCATTTCGTTGGTGATCCTGACCAGATATATATGTCTTACATTTCCTTGTAAGACCCAAAGTATCTAACACAATTCCCAGTGTATATAGCAGGCAATTAATTGTGTTATTCAACTGAATAGAATACCTCAAGCTGCACTCCCCTTCCCCACCATGTCGTTAGACCTTTATGAACTAATGTACCAGAGACTCCAAAGGGCTAAAAACGACTTCTCTGTGGGGTAAAATTTGGCAGAGGCAATAGTGTAGTCCATACATTACTTAATTAATATGTATTTTGTATGTATATTGCCCTTAGGATATAAAGATGATTAAGCTAGGTACCTCGTGCACTGATAGGGCAAAATCTGGAGTTGGGTAGTAAACATGGGAACATAATACGTTAGAGCTCTAACACAGGTGATGATTTTTCTGAAGAGGGAAGTACTAGCTGGCCAGCTGACTGCTTCCTGACAGCAGGGTAGTGGTTTTTCCTTACGGTGCCATGAAAGACATTCCAGAATGCCAGTTCTGATGCCATTCTCTGGCCACCCATGGGTGTATTTTCAGACTCAGTTGAAGAGTTCTTCCCAGATTTGATACCTCTGAAGTCTGGAATGATGTCTGTTACTGTCAGCTGGGATGAGTTACACTGAAATTAGCTGTGAACTCCCATATATAGTTATAATTGAATATTAATGATTATGAATTGGTAGTCACTTTTAAGAGCTAGTCAGTAAATTCACTTGAGAAGAATGACTTAATGTAGCCCCTAAAAATAAAATAAAGCAGTGGAAAGAGTTTCAGGCCAGTAACTTCCTTCCCAGTGGGATACGGGTCAGTAAACCATGGAAAGCTTGATTTTTTTTTTTTTTTGAAAGCATGATTTTCTTAAAGCTTTTTTGTGACCTATTTTATATATGGGGTATTCTTTTGTACATAGGCATTCTGTGTGCTAACTTCCCCAGCTGGTGGAGACCTGTTTTAATTATACTTAATATGTATCATGGGAACATGTATTCCCATGGATGAACATTAATAGTCGATAATAATTGCTACTATAGCTAATAATGCACATGAATATTTAATAACTACTACAGCTAGTGAGATGCACTTAATATTTAATTGTACTTCAGTTTTATTCAGGGTTAAATATATTTGGTAAAAGAACAAAACCATTCTAATCAGCAGCCGTTCTTCTTACCCATGTGATATGAAACAGTCCACCTAAGCAGTGCTGCCTCTGGGGGCCAGAAGGAAGCAGGATAGAAATTCTCATTGCTGAGTCTGCCAAGACCAAGGACCTGACGAATGGTGAACCCACCATTCTTCCTGGCATTCAGGGTTTACTTCTGAATGTGACAGACTTTCCTGTAATAGCTAATTATCAAGAACACTACCAATAATAAGAATAATACTAACTGACCATAACAGTGATCAGCCATTTACAGTGTGTACTGTGCTGGGTTAATCTGCACAAGACCCTGTGAGGTTCAGCACAAAAAGTCATCCTCACTGTACAGGTGAGGCAAGTGTGAGTCAGGATTTAACCAGCAGCTCTGACTCTTGCACTTAGGTCCCTAACTGCTGTGTCATGCTGCTTCCCATTGTGTCATTTGAACCTCACAGTAACCTTGTGAGGAAGACAGTGAAAGCTTTTATTTCATTTTTATAGTCGAGGGGAATGTCCCTTGGAGAGCATAAGCAATTTGTCTGAAGTTTCACAAGCAAGTGCCTGTAGCTGGGATTGGAATCTGCTTCTGCTGACTTTAGCCAGCCCCAAAGGAGCAGCATGAAGAGATGTTTGGAAAGGAGCCACCTGGGGTTAAAGGCTCTGCCTCCTCCAGTGGAGAGCCCAAGGAAGCTGCGTCACATAGTGCAGGGCGTGGTACAGTGTGTGGAGAGGACAGTGGTGAAGCAGAACTCCAGTATCAGGCACCCTTTTGTGACTTGGCTGATACTCTAAGCTAGAAAGGCCTGGGTTTGAATCTAGACTTGCCACCTTCTTGCTGTGTGGAATCTTCAGCATCTCACTTCCTTGTACTAAGCCTTAGTTGCCTCTGTCAAATATAAACAACATTTGTCTAACAAGGTTATTATAATGAAATGAGATCATATATGTAAAATATGCTTAGCATATAGAAGGTGCTTTAAAAAGATAGTTGCTGTATGACTCAGGAAACTCAAACAGGGGCTTATGACAATCTAGAAGGGTGGGATGGGGAGGTAGATGGGAGGGAGGGGACATGGGTGTACCTATGGCTGATTCTTGTTGATGTTTGACAGAAAACAACAAAATTCTGTAAAGCAATTATTCTTCAATTAAAAAGTTAAAATGGCAACAAAAGTTAGTTTCTTTCCCAGTTGATCTTTTTCTTTCTTTCCATAGCATTTATCTAGCCGGCAGAGTGTACAGCAAAGCACATCTCAGGTAAGCAACTTAAGACAGGCCTCCCAGTCTTTTCTCTAATTCTTTCTTTTAAGCAGTTATAAAATAGGTATGCATCAGGAAATTATTGACTTTTTTTTTTTTAACCACTGACTGCTTTATTGTGACCTAAGGAACTCTGATCTCCTAGCAAACTTGGCTAGTCTCCACTCCTCTGTGCAAATTTACACAAGTACAATTGAAATAAAATAGACAGAGACACTAAAATGAATCAGTCTGAGAAAATAAAAATGGTATTTAGAACAGTAACTATTACTATCTAACAGTGTAAACCAAGTCCAACAGGATCGTGACAGCATCTCCAAGAAGTGACTTTGAAAATGGTTCTCTGGAGAATTTAGATGTATGTGGCCTGGTGGAGATTTTGAGTTCACTCATCAACTGGAATTACTGTTCCCATATCTCCTTCACTCTGTTTACTTTTCCCAGCTATGTATTTGCCTACCTCAAACCAAGCACATTAACACAACACCTGCTAGTAGCAGAGATAACACCTCTAATCTCTCTCTCTCACATGATCCCCTTCAGCAGTATGAGGAGAGTTAGTCATTTCATTTTCATTTCATTTAGGGTCAATATGATAACTAAAATAGAAGTCACTGTCTTTTGCCTTCCTCGTTAGGTGGATACAGTGCGCCCACGTCATGGGGAAAGCTGTCGGATACCAGTACCACATCACTTCTTCCTCAGTCTGAAGAGTCTCACCTACAACACCATTGGGGAAGATACTGATGTCTTCTTTTCCTTATATGATATGAGAGAAGGCAAGCAGATCAGGTAAAAGTTGCTAGAAGCTCTCGCGAGGTTGAGACTATTCAAATGGTATGTCCTGGATCATGGGCATCTCTAGACTTCAGAGAAGACAGATGCATAGAGGAGGGAAAACAAGGTGAAGTAACCTACTCTTATTTGGCTGAGGATTTTCCTTCACATCCCAGTTTTCCCTGAAAACTGGGGGCCTCTTTTGTATCCTGTGCCTATTTTCCCCTCAGTCTTGGCCACCACCAGCTCAGGGAAAGAAGAGGATGCATCTGTCTAGTCAGTGCCAGAGAAAACACAAAGGAGAAACATAGAACAAAGCAAATTCAGCACAGAGACCCTGCTCTTGAATGCAGGAACCCTTGGACTCTACTTTGCTGCTTGTGTGAGAGAGGGTTCCCAAGGAAATAGGCTAATGTGGTTCTGTCTGAGGGTAGCCCCAGCCCTCATTTTCAGTCTTGCCCTGTAAGAGGAAGAGCATCTTCTGGACAAAAGGAGAAGTTGTACTGACTCCATCATTCCTTTTTGCCTGGGTTGGAGGAGAAGCCACATAAAGAGGCTGACGGGCAATAGACCATGTGTCTTGACAGAGCAGTGAGGCCCTTAAGCATGAGCCACTGTGGCAGTGCTTTTCCCCTTGAAAGGTAGGGAGAAATCAAGGCGATACTAGGCTTCTCTTCCTCTTCAGTTCAGCAAGGCTCTGATGGGGTGAGAAGACCTTTGTGGGAAGCCCCAGCTTTTCTTTGTGGTTATATTCTAGGTAGAACAGACAGAAAATAAATCTTGGGATACTTCTATATTTGTTGGGAACTTTCTGTGATAAGACTACTTTATGGGTGGTTGTTGTTGTTTTACTTAAGATTTGAAAACAGCTGTTTTACTCTTCCAATTGCGTGCTATACATTTGAGAAAGTTTAAAATGGAAGTTATAACAGAGTACAGAGAAAGCAGTTAATTTGTATGTTCCATGGTACCTCTAATCTTGACTATCCTGCCCTGCCTGCCTCCTTCCAAAGCCCTGTGCTTCACTTTGACATGGGAGTAAAATGATGCAGTTACTGATGAGAGCATGTGGAGCCTTGTCACCAGTGGCTCCCAGCATGTGTCCCAGTAGATTCTGACTGCCCTTATTTTCCCACTATACCAGAGGTTTGTAAACTGTATTATTTATATTTGTGTATGGAAGAATCCTTTCTTCAAGCTAATTTCTATAAGGAAGTCCAATAAATGAAACAGATAAAATAGAACTACTAAGTTGTCAAAAGGGAAAGTAATAGGAATCTTACAGTGTCCATGCCCCTATCTAGTGAGTACCCTGTGAAACCACTGAAGGTCCAAGGGTGACAGTTTGAAAACCAGAGCACAGTATTTGTCATCTTTGAGTGCCAGGGACTATGTCTTCTCTCTCCATGACCCTAGCACCACGCACAGTGCCTGTGCCTGGTACTTTTTTTAAAAATTGGATTTACTGTACAGCGAAGACTCACACCTAGTCGAGGCACCCCATTGCTCTGATTTGTAATTCACACAGAATCATCAGTCCATGTAGTTGTTTTATCTTTGGATTTATTGTTTATGATAGTCTCAAGAAACAGCAGAACATTTTAAAAGAAGAAATATTAAAAAATGTTTTATTAGAGTTTCTGGAATTGTTTGGTCATTTAAAATCCCTATATATTAGAGAACTATACCACCTTGAGATTCACATAATAAAACTGTAAGATTCTTTGTTGAAAATATACACTTTTTAAGTTTTAAGAGTGAACTATTAAGTAGATTTTAGACCTAGGTTTAATCAGTAAACACTCTTCTTTCCATTAGGATTTGTGTAGTACGTAAGGTCTTAAAATTTTTAGGTCATTGAGCTGATATTATCAGATAATTCTGCTCTCATTATGATTAGCTGTCAAATTGATAGCATGTTACTTTTCTCGGAGCAGTTGTCAGAAGTTGCAAGAGATTAGGGAAATATATTACATCAGATGTACCGGGAATTGGTACAGAGAAATTGATTTGTTTTTTCTCCTCAAGATGACTCCTTGAGTGACTGTTTTTCCCCTCAGATATTTCTAGTCTCGTCTCCGGTCGCACGGTGCCAGTGTTCAGGAGTGCCAGAACACTCTCCACTGTGTGCCAAAGAGTACAGGAGATATTAGCTGAACTAAAGACCCGCTATTCCTCTCCTCTAAGTCTCCTTGCTGATTTCCCAGGCAGATCTGGAGGGGCTAAAGTGAGTGACAGATTGCCAGCCCGCAGCATGCCTTTTGATACATGTTGACTGATGAGTATTGGATAGTCTGCTGTAGGTCAGAAGCAGCAGCTGGCAGGGCCTTGGTAGCTCTATTTTTCATTCCATTTCATCATTCCAGCATCATAAATATTTAGCCTTGAAATCTAAATCTCTAATTAAGACCTGTCCCCTGAGCTTCAGGTCCTCATTTCCTTTTTCCTACCAGACATATGCCCTTGGGTGTGCTTCAGACATCCATCATCATTCCTAAACTGCATTCATTTTCTTTTCCTCACATATCTACTTTCTCCTTCAATCAAGCAAAAGGCATTTGCTCAGAGATCCATGTCAGAAACTTAGGGAGCCTCTTAGGCTCCTCCATCTCTATCTCCTTTCTGTCCCTTCTCGATTAATCACTGTATCCTCTTAACATCTGTCTCCTAATGCCAGTCAAATCACTGCCCTAGCTTTATCCTTGCTGTCACCCCAGATCCTTCACATTTCTCCCCAACATAGACTCCCTGAATCTGTCTTCCTTCCCTAAGTTATCCTCCACACCACTACCATACTTCTTTTTTAAAAATGAAAACTGTTCATGTCAGCTCCCACTTAGCCTTAAAAACCCTTGTTACTTAGCATGGCGTAAAAGACCCAGCATAATGTAATTCTGCCTATTTCTCTCACCTTATCTCTTGATGACTTATTTGGCTTTTTCTAAACATGCCTTGCTCTTTCATACCTCTCTACCTTTGTTGGCTTGGTAAGCTCCTGTTCATTGTTTACAACTCAACTTTATGAAACCTCCCTCATTCTATTTATGACTAGAATCAGTCCTGGGGCTTCCTTGTGCACGTGATGTCACCCTGCACCTAACTTTCTCCCGTTTCTAATTATACAAATGCATATAGATTTCCTCCACTGGAATGGGAGCTTCCTTGTATGTCTTTTGTTCCATTTTCTCCCTAGTGCCAAGCACAGAACTTTGAAAATTGGAGTGTTAAATAGTTATTGAATGAATGAATGAATGAATAAGTCCATCTATCAAATAAGTAGCAATAAATCTTCTGTGAATCCAAGATATTTTCATGTAATTGAACAGTTTAGCAAGCATTTACTGAGGCTTTCTTGTTTGTGGGCCCCTGCAATAAACATGGGCCCCCCATGGATGGAGGAGCCTGGTGGGCTGCAGTCCATGGAGTCGCGAAGAGTCGGACATGACTGAGTGACTTCACTTTGACTTTTCACTTTCATGCATTGGAGAAGGAAATGGCAACCCGCTCCAGTATTCTTGCCTAGAGAATCCCGGGGATGGGGGAGCCTGGTGGGCTGCCATCTATGGGGTCGCACAGAGTCAGACACGACTGAAGCAACTTAGCAGCAGCAGCAGCAATACCTGCTGAGGATTTAGAGGAAGAAAAAGAAATGTCCCTGCTGCTAAACAGGTCTGAACAAGGCATTACAGAATTCCTCAAAGATGTAAAACATGTTGTTTCCAATTTTAAGTACCAAACAAGCTGAGTGGAAAAGTAAGATGGGCAGATATCTTATTGACATGTGGTAAGACTTTAAGCACAATAAGAAGCCAGGGAAAATGAAACAAAAAAATAGAACCTATTAAGAGAGAAGTTTTTATAGAACTTCTCAAGCTGAAAAAAAATGAGAAGTCCTATCCAAACCCTGGTTGGTTTATATATTTTTTCTAATTAACTATATTTTTGACTGATTTATATTTATGATTAAATTGTATGGTTTGGTAAAGAAATACAGCCAGCTTTGCAATGGTATACTGGGAGAGATGGCTTTTTCTTTCATGGTGAGCTAGGTCAGTTGTCACCAGGGTTTTGAATTCAACATTTGAAGAACTATTTTTTTTTAAAAGGAAAAGAAGTCAGGGAAGAAATGGTTCTTTGAGAGACTGAGAAGACCTCAAGGGTTCTTGGAGAAAATGAAAGTAGTTGAAAAAGAGTGACCAGTATCCAGATAAGGTATTAACTCATTTGTTCAACTGATTCTGCCAATTATTGTTTTAGATGCTAGGTACACTGGGATGGGCAAGAGAAATCTGCTTGTCTTCCTGGAGCTTATGAACTAGTAGAGAGATTAACTCTTTCTAGTAGAGAGACTGTTGAACATATGGTCACATGAATACATACAAAGTTTAAAAATTGTCATAAATGCTATAAAGGAAAATCATGCATGGTGCTGTGAAACTTCATGTATATTGGAGTGCAGGGAAGGAAGCCTTTATGGCATTCAAACTAAGCCTTAACGTTTGAGTAAAGAAAAAAGAGTAGATAATGCGATCTAGGCAGAAGAAGGTTTAGATACAGTGAAGAACTTCGTACATTCAGAGAACTGAGAGGCAGTCATCCCTGGTATACAGTGAGTGAGAAAAGGAAAGGACATCATAACAAAAGATAATCAGGGACCAGATGATGCAGGGCCTTATGGCCATAGAAAGATTCTGCATTTTATTGTAAGTTCAAGAAGAGAAGATACTAAGAAGCAGCAAAACTTGAGTTAAAAATAATAAAAATATTAATGCATATATACAGGAAATTGGAAGAGGCAATTACAGCTAAGAAAAAGTTGATGTTGACAAACTCCAGGTCTTGAATCTGTTTCTTTACCCTTCTTTGTTCTTCTTTGTTTCTTTAAGAAAGAAAGAGCTCAGTAAATAATTAGGAAATAAGTGCTAGATTTAAGATAAAATAGGTCAAAAATAGCCCTGAAAACCCTGTAGACTAATTTAGACTTGAAGCATTAAACAACCATTCTGATTCCTTGAGTGGGTAACTGCCATGTTGAATGTGGTGGTTTGGGATTATCCCAGAGGCAATGTAGAGGTTAAACTGGAAAATGATTGAGATGAGTTGGAAGCTGTTGTCGATATGAGTTGATAAGGCCTCAGGATAAGGGGACTAATAGTAAGATTAGAGAAGAAAGAGCATCTTGCCGTGTAAGATCTGGTCCCAGCCTCATCACCTCTATAATTTAATTTCCTATCATTCCCCCTTGATCACTCTACACGTAGTTTCATTTCTTATTATTCCCCCCCTTGATCACTCTACTTTACGATGACCTTCTTGCTGTGCCCTAAAACACAACACATGTTCCTGCCTTAGGGCCTTTCTTTGCACCTGCTCTTTTCTGGATAGGCTCATGGTACTTACATCCTGACTTACTTCAGGTTTTTACTCAAATGTCACCCTTTCAGGCTTTTCCCGGCTACCTTATCTAGAACTGAAAACATCGTGAACATCATCTCCCACATACACATGCTTATTCTCAATCCCTTCCTTGCTTTATATTTTACCCAAGCATGTATTACCATCTAGTATACTGAATAGTTTATGTTTACCATTTTTATTGTGTGTGTCTCGTCTCTAGGCTGTAAGCACCATGAAAGCAGAGGGTTTTTTTTTTTTTGAAAATTTTCTTTATTTTTTAAATTGAAGTATAATTAATTTACAACATTGTTTGTTTCATGTGTACAGCAAAGTGATTTAGTGAAACACACATGTATTTATCTGTATATCCACACATGCACACTTACATTCTTTTTCAAATTCTTTTTCATTATAGGTTATTATAAGGTATTGAGTATAGTTCCTGTGCTATATAGTAGGTCACTGTTATTTATATATTGTATATGAGAACAGATTTGTTAATCTTATTCACAAGCAGATCCCTTGAACCTAGGAGAATATTGGTCTTTGGTAGGTACTCAATACTTACTTGTTGAATGAATGGTCAACTAAGTGCAGGAACAAACTTAGTTATTACTCTGATCTCTTTTCTTTCTCTTTTTAAAACATATAACGCAATGGTTTTTTTTACCTTGGGGACAAACAGAGTGGTACTATAATTGTTAAGTTCAGCCAAGTGAAAGAAATGATGAGTTCAGTTTGGGCTGTGTTAAGTTTGAAGTGATAGCTATGCAAACCACAGGCCATGTAGTGGGGGCATCTTGGATGCAGGCAAGGTGTCACAGATGTAGATAATAATTTTTATAGAAGTAGTTCCTGTGTGCAGAAAGAAAGCTATCTAAGGCTATCTAAAACATGGGATATTTCAGTCATTAAGAAAAACATTTTATGCACCTGACATGCAATGTGCTGTCAGGTAGTGTAGAGTTCTTTAAGATTGGGAAGAAGTGCCAGTGAAGGAGAAAAAACAATTGAACACAACTGAAGGTATCACACTTCTTTGTTTCAAAGCATATTACAAAGCTACAGTCATTGAAACAGTGTGGTGCGTGCGTGTGTGCTCAGTCACATCCAGCTCTTTGCAGTCCCATGGACTATAGCATGCCAGGCTTCTCTGTCCATGGGATTCTCCAGGGCAAGAGTACTGAAAAGGTTGCCATGCCCTCCTGCAGGGGGCATGTGTCTCTTACATCTTCTGCATGGGCAGGCAGATTCTGTTCCACTAGTGCCTCCTGGGATACTCATGTTATCACTGCATTGTTTACAGCAGTTAAGGTATGGAAACAGTGCAAATGCCTGTCAGTAGGTGAATGGATAGAAAGATGTGTTCTTTATCCACAACGGAATATTGTTCAGCCACAAGAATGGAGACTATGGCATTTTCAACAGTATGGATGAAATGAGCACATTATGCTAAGCAAGTTAAATGAGACAGAGTAAGTATTATATCTCTTATATGTGGAATCTAAAAATGTCAAACCTGTGAAAAAACAGAGAGTAAAATAATGGTTACCAGGAGATGGAGGAGCAGGGATCGGGGATAAGATTGATGGTGTTTAAAGGTATGAACTTGTATCGAGTAGTAAGTAAGCCATAGAGAATTAAACATAATATAATTAATGAAAGACAGTAATACTGTACTATAAAGATGTAACATGATAAATATTACTTCAGTGGTAATCAAATTAATATTACAGTAGATGTGTATCAAAGTAACACACTGTATACTTTAAGTTTATAAAATGTATTGTGTCAAATTTATCTAATTTTTTTAAAAGATAAAATTTGGGGAGGATGTGGAAAAAAGAGAACTCTTGTACACTGTTGGTAATGTAAACTGATACAATCACTATGTAAAACGGTATGAAGATTCCTCAAAAAATAGAAAATAGATCTCTCATATGATCCAGTGATCCCACTTTTGAGAGTATATCCAAAGGAATTGCAATCAGCATCTCAGAGAGATAGCTACACTCCTGTATTCATTGCAGCAATATTTACATCAGCCAAACAAGGAAGCAACTTCAGTGTCTATCAGTGAATGAATGGATAAGTCAAATGTAGTGTTTACATAAAATGGATATTGTTTACCCTTTAAAAAGAGAGGAACCCTGCCATTTGCAGCAAAATGGATGAACTTGGAGGATATCGTGCTTCATGAAATAAGCCAGACATAGAAGGACAAATACTATATGATACCACTTAATGAGAATTCTAAAATAGTTAAATTCAAAGAAAGAGAGAGTGAAATAGTGGTTTCTGGAGACAGAGGGAAATGAGAGGTATCAGTGAAGGGATACAAAATTTCAGTTATACAAGGTGAATAAATTCTAGAGATCTATACATCATGTTACATACAGTTAGCAATACTGTATTGCACACTTAAAAATTTGCTAAGAGTTTATATCTGTAGTTAAATATTCTTATCTCACACTACAAATATAAAATAATAATAAATAGAATGTGAAGAAACTTACAGAGATGATATATTTATGGTAAACTTATGAAGAATATGTTCATGGCTTACATTGTGATGATGGGTTCACAGGTATATATTTATCTACAAACTACAGTCATTAAAACAGTGTGGTGTGTTAAAACAGCTTTTTATTTGTCAATCATACCTCAATAAAGTGATTTAGAAAAAGAGAAATGTGGGGAGAAGTGAATTTTCCTAGCAAGTGTTAAACACCTTATATAAATGCAAGACTTACTAAAATGTGTAGTATTTTCTATGTCATCGCATAACCAGTATGGCTAACATTATGTGGATTTGCCTCACTTATACTCTGAAACAGAATTTTCTAAGATAATCAGTGATCACATTATAGGCAAATAAGATTGTCTTTTTTTGTAATTAAAAAAAAGGCAGAAGACATTGCTTTACTCTCCTATTTTTTTAAGTTTATTTTTTTCTTTTACATGGCTTTTATTTATTTATTTATTTTACTTTATTTTGCTTTACAATACTGTATTGGTTTTGCCATACATTGACATGAGTCAGCCACGGGTGTACATGAGTTCCCAATCCTGAACCCCCCTCCCACCTCCCACCCCATATCATCTCTCTGGATCATCCCCGTGCACCAGCCCCAAGCATCCTGTATCCTATATCGAACACAGACTGGCGATTGATTTCTTACATGATAGTATACATGTTTCAATGCCATTCTCCCGAATCATCCCACCCTCTCCCTCTCCCACAGAGTCTAAAAGTCCGTTGTACACATCTGTGTCTCTTTTGCTGTCTCGCATAGAGGGTTATCATTACTATCTTTCTAAATTCCATATATATGTGTTAGTATACTGTATTGGTGTTTTTCTTTCTGGCTTATTTCACTCTGTATAATCGGCTCCAGTTTCATCCACCTCGTTAGAACTGATTCAAATGTATTCTTTTTAATGGCTGAGTAATACTCCATTGTGTATATGTACCACAGCTTTCTTATCCATTCATCTGCTGATGGACATCTAGGTTGTTTCCATGTCCTGGCTATTATAAACAGTGCTGCGACGAATATTGGGGTACACATGTCTCTTTCAATTCTGGTTTCCTCGGTGTGTATGCCCAGCAGTGGGATTGCTGGGTCATAAGGCAGTTCTATTTGCAATTTTTCAACTAATCTCAAAAATATACAAGCAACTTATGCAGCTCAAGTCCAGAAAAATAAGTGACCCAATCAAAAAATGGGCCAAAGAACTAAACAGACATTTCTCCAAAGAAGACATATGGATGGCTAACAAACACATGAAAAGATGCTCAACATCACTCATTATCAGAGAAATGCAAATCAAAACCACAATGAGGTACCACTTCACACCAGTCAGAATGGCAGCGATCCAAAAGTCTACAAGCAATAAATGCTGGAGAGGGTGTGGAGAAAAGGGAACCCTCTTACACTGTTGGTGGGAATGCAAACTAGTACAGCCACCGTGGAGAACAGCGTGGAGATTCCTGTTCTTTTTTTAATGACATTTATCACCTTCTGCATTCTACATGATTTAGTCATTTGTTGTGTTTATTACTTATTGTCTGTTTCCTCAGTTTGTCTTTTCTGAGCAGAGAGATGTTTTTTGTTCACTAAGGTACTCAAGTGCCTAGAGCAGTGCTTGTCACATAGTAAGTGCTCAATAAGTGTTGAATAAATGAGGGTAACCATCCAGAATGCTGAAAGGAGATGAAATGTATGAAGGACATATTAAGGGCCATGGAGAATACAATGAAGAGGGTAATAAACATCTAATTAGAGAATCACAGACAAAGAGAAAAGGAAAAAAAAGAGAGAGAAGATATACTCCAAGAGATTATGGCTGATAATTTTTCATCACTGATGAGGAAGATACAAATATAAGGCTGTGTATTTCCTTCATCCCCATGAGATTCCTTTTTGGGACCAATGTACTCTTTGGCAATTATCAGAGGATGAAGAAGCCAAGGTTATTAAATAGAACTTGTCCTCATCTCCACCACTTCATTCAATGGTAAATTTACAGTGTCCAGTTTGGGCCACAATGCTGTATTCTTAACAAATACAGTGTAAGTTGGAAAAAGACATGAAGTCCACTGATGGTTTATGGTATCTTGATTAAAGAAGGGTTTACTGCTGCCAACAACAAAAACACTTTAAAACAATTTGACTTTTGAAAACACTATTGCACAGAGATTAAATTTAAAAATAAAGATATTCACAGAATAAATCCTCAGATTCCCTAATCAAACTTAGTGTCAGATGTAACCTTAAGTACTATCAAAGACTGCCATTGACAGAGCAACCTTATGGCAGAACCATGGTATAGCTGTTCCTTTAGCTGCTTCCAAAAACTGTCCAGTATTGGCTGAGAGTCTGTCAGCAAATGGATGCCTTCATGTGCTCCTCAACTTTGTGTGTGTGTGTGTGACTCTTAGCTAGCACTTTATTTTTTTTTATTTTTTTTTGTTTAGTTTTTTATTTTTTAAATTTTAAAATCTTTAATTCTTACATGCATTCCCAAACATGAACCCCCCCTCCCACCTCCCTCCCCATAACATCTCTCTGGGTCATCCCCATGCACCAGCCCCAAGCATGCTGTATCCTGCGTCAGACATAGACTGGCGATTCAATTCTTACATGATAGTATACATGTTAGAATGCCATTCTCCCAAATCATCCCACCCTCTCCCTCTCCCTCTGAGTCCAAAAGTCCGTTATACACATCTGTGTCTTTTTTCCTGTCTTGCATACAGGGTCGTCATTGCCATCTTCCTAAATTCCATATATATATGTGTTAGTATACTGTATTGGTGTTTTTCTTTCTGGCTTACTTCACTCTGTATAATCGGCTCCAGTTTCATCCATCTCATCAGAACTGATTTAAATGAATTCTTTTTAACAGCTGAGTAATACTCCATTGTGTATATGTACCACAGCTTTCTTATCCATTCATCTGCTGATGGACATCTAGGTTGTTTCCATGTCCTGGCTATTATAAACAGTGCTGCGATGAACATTTGGGTACATGTGTCTCTTTCCATTCTGGTTTCCTTGGTGTGTATGCCCAGCAGTGGGATTGCTGGGTCATAAGGTAGTTCTATTTGCAATTTTTTAAGGAATCTCCACACTGTTCTCCATAGCTAATCAATGAGTATAGTAAAGTTGCAGGATATAAAATCAACACACAGAAATCCCTTGCATTCCTATACACTAATAATGAGAAAGTAGAAAAAGAAATTAAGGAAACAATTCCATTCACCATTGCAACGAAAAGAATAAAATACTTAGGAATATATCTACCTAAAGAAACTAAAGACCTATATATAGAAAACTATAAAACACTGATGAGAGAAATCAAAGAGGACACTAATAGATGGAGAAATATACCATGTTCATGCAGCGGAAGAATCAATATAGTGAAAATGAGTATACTACCCAAAGCAATTTACAAATTCAATGCGATCCCTATCAAGCTACCAGCCACATTTTTCACAGAACTAGAACAAATAATTTCAAGATTTGTATGGAAATACAAAAAACCTCGAATTGCCAAAGCAATCTTGAGAAAGAAGAATGGAACTGGAGGAATCAACTTGCCTGACTTCAGGCTCTACTACAAAGCCACAGTCATCAAGACAGTATGGTACTGGCACAAAGACAGACATATAGATCAATGGAACAAAATAGAAAGCCCAGAGATAAATCCACACACATATGGACACCTTATCTTTGACAAAGGAGGCAAGAATATACAATGGAGTAAAGACAATCTCTTTAACAAGTGGTGCTGGGAAAACTGGTCAACCACTTGTAAAAGAATGAAACTAGATCACTTTCTAACACCGCACACAAAAATAAACTCAAAATGGATTAAAGATCTAAATGTAAGACCAGAAACTATAAAACTCCTAGAGGAGAACATAGGCAAAACACTCTCAGACATAAATCACAGCAGGATCCTCTATGATCCACCTCCCAGAATTCTGGAAATAAAAGCAAAAATAAACAAATGGGATCTAATTAAAATTAAAAGCTTCTGCACAACAAAGGAAAATATAATCAAGGTGAAAAGACAGCCTTCTGAATGGGAGAAAATAATAGCAAATGAAGCAACTGACAAACAACTAATCCTCAACTTTTTTTTATTGAAGGTATAGTAGATTTACAGTGTTCAGTTGTATAGAAAAGTGACTCAGTTACAGATATTCTTTTGCAGACTCTTTTCCATTATAGTTTTTTATAATATATTAGATGTAGTTCCCTGTGCTATTCCTTGTTTTAATCTATTTTATATATAGTAGTATGTATATGTTAACCCCAAATCCTAATTTATCCCTCCCCTCCCTTGCCCCTTTGGTAACCTTAAGTTTGTTTTCTATGTCTGTGAGTCTATATCTACTTTGTGAAACAGTATCCTTTTTTTTTTTTTAGATTCCACCAAAAAGTGATATCATATGATATTTATCTTTTTCTGTTTAACTTATGTAACTCTGGGTCCTTCAGTGTTGCTACAAATGACATTATTTTATTCTTTTTATGGTCAAATAATATTCCATTATGTGTGTATACACATCACACCTTCTTTATCCATTCATCCGTTGTTAGACGTTTAGGTTGCTTCCATGTGCTGCTGTGCCCCTCAGTTTTACTGAGCATCTCCTCCGTGTTTACACTTCAGTTGCCAAGAAACCAGATCTTTGGTGAATCCATAGTCCCCAAATGAATAAAAATAAATAAATCATATTTTCAGTTTAGGGTGCTAGAAAAAGAAAAGATAAAGTAGAAGAAAAATGTAATAGAACATAAAGAAATAAACATACAGCAGAAGTTAATGCATTGTAAATCAACAAAAATTGAAATAAAAAAGAAATAAACATACAGCAGAAGTTAATGCATTGTAAATCAGCAAAAATTGAAATAAAAAGAAATAAACAATAGAGAGGATCAATAAAATAAAGACTGATTCTCTGAAACAACAAACTTAAAAAAGACATACTAGTAGCAAGAGTAACCAGGAAAAAAGATAAATACTAAAAAATATATGGAACACATTTTTTAATTGGGGTAGGATTCATGTAACATAAAAGTACTATTTTAAAGTAAACAGTTTAGTGGCATTTACTACATTCACAAGGTGGTTCAACCGCCACCTCTGTCTAGATCCAAAATGTTATCATCACCCCAAAGGAAGCTATGAACCTGATAAAATGTTGTTCCTCATTCTCCTCCCCACCCCACCCCTGCTTCCACCCCCGACAGCTACAAGTCTTTGTTTCATCTCCCTGAATTTAGCTGTTCTAGATATTTCTAGAATATATCTATAAAGACTAGATATTTCTGTTCTATAAATAGAATCCTATAATGTGCAACCTCTTGCATCTGGATTGTTTCACTTATCATTGTGTTTTTAAGATTTGTTCATGTTGTAACATGCATCGGTATACCATTTCTTTATACGGCTGAGTAATATTTCATTATATGGATATGCCACAATATCTTTTTCCATCCATTCGTTGGAAGACAGTTGTGCTGTTTCTACCTTTTGGCTACAGTGAATAGTGCTACTAGGAACATGTTGTATGTATACTTGAGGGCCTGTTTGTTCTTTTAGCTGTGTGTCTAGGAATGGAGTTGCTACATTATATAGTAATTCCATGTTTAAGTTTTGAGGAACTGCCAAACTGTTTGCCACAGCAGCCAAAACATTATACATTCCTGCCAACAGTGTATGAGATGTCCAGTTTATGCACATCCTCATCAGTGCTTGCTGTTTTCTGGGGGTTTCCCCCATTGTGGTTTGATACGCATTTTCATGATGACTAGTGATAAGAGCATCTTTTCATGTGCTTGTTAACCATTTGTATATTTTCCTTGGAGAAATGTGTAGTCAAGTCTTTTGCCCATTTTTAATTGGATTATTTGTCTTTTTGTTGAGTTGTAAATGTTCTTTATATTTCCTAGATACTAAAACCTTATCAGAGATGTAGTCATATCTGTCTCTTTGTGACCCCATGGCCTGTAGCCCACCAGGCTCCTCTATCCATGGGCTTCTGCAAGCACGAATGCTGGAGTGAGTAGCCATTCTCTTCTCCAGGGAATCTTCCTGACCCAGAGATCGAACCTGAGTCTCCTGCATTGCAGGCAGATTCTTTAGCATTTGAACCTCCAGGGAAGCCTATCGGAGCTACGGTTTGCCAGTATTTCTCCTTTCCTGTAGGTTGCCTTTTTCACTTTCTTGATAATTTTGATGCACAATACTTTTTAATTTTGATGAAGCCCACTATATCTGTTTTTTATTCTGTTGCTCGTGCTTTTGGTATTATAGAACACATTTTTTAAATTGTGTGCCTATACTGTGACCAATATGATACAAATAAACTTGTATTTATATGTGCAAAAATCTTACTTTTGTAATAGCAAAATGTCCATAAGAAGAGAGATGGCTAGATAAATAATACTGTTACCTTTGAAAAGATCAAGGTGAAAAGAAGTGAGAGAGGGACTAAATTAGTTTTCTGTTGTTGCATAACGAATTACAACAAATTTAATGGACTTCAAAATTTCCCATTTTTTAATTCATAGTTCTGTAGGTTAGAAGGCGTTACTGGGTTCTTTGTTCACTATATTACAAGGCTGAAATAGTGTCTGTGTTGTAATGTAAAAGCTGTAGTGGAAAATTTGCTTCCAAGTTCATTGGTTGTTGTTGGCAGGATTCAATTTCTTTCAGTTATGGGACTGAGGTTTCGTTTCCTTGCTAACTGTTGACTGAGAACTGCCATTAGTTCCTAAAGGCCACAAGCCTTTCTTGCTTTGTAGAACCCTCCATCTTCAGGTTAGCAAAAGTGCAGTGAGTCTTTTCCATGCTGAGAATCTCTTACTTCCTCCTCTGTGGGAGAAAACTCCATGCCTTTAAGGGACTCATGGAATTAGGTCAGGTTTACCCACAAATTTCCCTATTTTGTGGTCAGCTGTGTTGTATAAGATAACCTGATCATGGAATTAGAAGTCACCATACTTATAATCACAAAGGTTATAACCTCTATAGAGGGGAAGTTTAGGGGACAGTTGTCGAGTTCTGCCTACAACAGAGACTGCATACATGCCTGCGTAGTCAGTCAGTTGTGTCTGACTCTGTGCCACCCTTTGGACTGTAGCCCAGCAGGCTCCCCTGTCCATGGAATTTTCTAGGCAAGTTGCCATGCCCTCCTCCGGGGCATCTTCCCAAATCCAGGGGTCGAACCTGCATCCCCTATGTCTCCTACATCACAGGCGGATTCTTTACCCCCTGAGCCATCAGGGAAACTTCTACATAAACATGTTCTTTATATGAAAGTTAATGAGTTCAGTGAAAACAGCAAATTTACAATTGTGGGTATAGCATGACTTGACTTTGTGGGGAAAAACCACGTATGTCTATATGCATATAATGTATTATAATTACAAATTTTTTAAAAGGCTAAAATTTTTCAAAATTGCCATTGAACTGACAGATACTTGATGTTTTGGTAGTAATTCTTTTTTAAAGTAGCTGGCAATAATCTTAAGGAAATGATAGTTATAAAAATTATAGGAAATACTGATTTTTCTGTATGAGGAGAAAAATATGGAAAAAATTTCTCACTTCTACTTCTCCTGTTTTCAAGCCTTCTGGCTTGGCAGTCCAAAATAAACATCTGCTTGCTTTTGAGTGGTAATGATTTAAGAAAAGGACAAAGCCTGTAAATGGCCAAAATTTTAAATATCTTTAATATCTTTCCCTAATATCATAGATCCCACTTTTTATAAGGAACTCTTCTTTGTTTAAAAAATTTTATTCTATTAAAAAAGAAAAGAAAAAAATATTTCTCTGAAACATGTTATGGTTCACTGTTATCTTAATCTATTTAATAATTACCTTGCCAAATAGTGTAAAGAGTATTCTTTTAGAACAAAATTTGTGTTTTGATCTGTATTTGATTTTTTTATGGATACAGTTATCTTTTCTTTTATGTGAGTTTCTTTATTCACAGGGGGGAGTATTATTGTTTAACTAACTTACTTTCTCTACTGGTGTGCCTCTTAATATGCCTCATTCTCTTGCTGGCCCTCTCCAAGTTTAGAAGAGTGCTTTGAAGCCTCTGGGTGCTAATGATTGATTTTATAACTCAACTGGCTTTCCCTAAGGCGTCTTCAGTATGCCAGGTTTTTCTCCTAGGCCTTGGGAATACAAAGTTGCCCTCAGAAACTTAACCTCTCTTGATTATCATGCGAAAGCACTTGTTAACCATCTTTTCGTGGATGCTGTGCAAAGCAAGCTAAAAAAAGGCTCATTTCTTACTCTCCTGGAGTTGACTCAGCATTCAGGACACGCTTGCATAGCATGTACTTTTTCTTGAAAATCAGCTGCTTCTGTAATTGAAATAGAGGGCTCTGCCTGAGAGGCAAGTTTTCTGTCCAAAAGAGAGAAAATCGCAGGTAACCCGAGAGAGAAATTTTCTTTTGAAATGATGGCTGAGAACTTTGTTAATTAAATCAAACAGTTTTTCTTTTCTCTGCTAAAGAGGTCATGTCTTACAGTGCAACTAGAGCTTGTCTGCGGGAGCTCTGGCAGCCAGTGAAGGACCTGCACGTCAGTCTGTCCACTCAAGGCCACATGGTATGGTCTGACCTGTTTTAACTGACAGTCAATTTCAGTTTCTTCTCCTACCCTGCTCTCATTGTCAATATGCATATCTTCCCTGGAAATTACAAAGATCTAGAGAAACTAAAAATTAGCTTACTCTCTCACATAAAGAAAGCCAGGATCCTGTGCCCTATGGATGGAGAGGCCAATGTGTGAATATTTAAGTGAAACACTTTATCATCTTGTAAGTTTTCTCTTACAAGAATATATTTTTCTAACCCCAAACCAAAAATATAGACAGAATGAATGCAAATACAGTTTGAAGCTAAATGTATTTCATTTCAGGGGCCAGGCTAACTCAACATGCTTTTATATACATGGCCAAGGCATCACATCTTGCTCTGAAATAATACAGTGAAAATCTACTTAGAGATACACCTGGTGAAACTTTCATTTTAGATATATACTTTGATCTTTGGTTAAATGTATGTTTCTTTCATCTGAGAAAAAGGCCAGGAATTG
The DNA here is from genome assembly GCF_042477335.2 of Ovis canadensis. Taxonomy (NCBI): domain Eukaryota; kingdom Metazoa; phylum Chordata; class Mammalia; order Artiodactyla; family Bovidae; genus Ovis; species Ovis canadensis. Next base: position 64,178,669 of record NC_091263.1, on the reverse strand, counting down.
TTCTCCTGTGTGTGCCATCTCTTAATTATGTTCTGAGTCTAAGTATCAGGCTGGAGAAAATTTTTAATACCATGTACTGTACAAACACAGTAAAAGAAATGGTCAATTTTCTTTAAAAATTTCTTTGTTTACAAGAAATTTCCCTTCTGCTCTATCTAGACCATAACACACAGTGCAGAATAGAATAGAATAACTAATGCTTCTGACATGAGTCCATGAATATTCATCATGACGTCAATCCTGAATATTCATTGGAAGGACTGAAGCTGACACTCCAGTACTTTGGCCACCTGACGTGAAGAACTGACTCATTTGAAAAGACCCTGATGCTGGGAGAGGTTGAAGGTAGAAGGAGAAGGGGATGACAGAGGATGAGATGGTTGGATGGCATCACTGACTCAATGGACGTGAGTTTGAGTAAGCTCTGGAAACTGGTGATGGACAGGGAGGCCTGGCATGCTACAGTCCATGGGGTGTCAAATAGTCGGACAGACTGAGCGATTGAACTGAGCTGAACTGACATGAGTTCAGAAAAACCTTCTGCCTGGAAAAGAATGTGGAAAATTAAGAGGTATCAGAGGTAGATGTCATAGTTGATTGTTACAGTCAAAGATTTATTTTTCACCTATTATGTGTTCCCACTGGTATAGACTCTATAGAGACATGCCAGTGAAGAAAACTCAACAAAAATTCCTGCTCTTGTGAAACTTACATTCTTGTAGGGGGAGTCAATCAATAAATAAGTAGTTTGTATAGTATATTTGGAGGGATAAATGTTAGAATAAAAAAGTAAAGTATTAAGGGGAATTTGCTGTTTTGAAAAAGGTATTCAGTATAGCCCTTACTATTCTCATCTGGTAAACATACCATGGGGCTGTCTTCCAGGGGAGAGACTTGTTTTCTACCATCTTCTTATCCTTTACCAGCTGAGCCTCCAGGGAAGCCCAAGAATACTGGAGTAGGTAGCCTATCTCTTTTCCAGCGAATCTTCCTGACCCAGGAATTGGATCAGGGTCTGCTGCATTGCAGGTGGATTCTTTACCAGCTGAGCTACCAGGGAAATGCTTTGAATCTCAAAATGACTTCCAAATTAATGAAGAGGAGCCAAGGGATGAAATTACAACCAGTCTTCTCACCCCTGGTCACATGAAGATAAATAAGGAAACTAGAATAGGAGGCCTTTGCAGTAATTCAGATGGGAGATGTCAGTGGCTTGTATTTGGGTTATTTTTTTTGAAGTAGAACCATGCTGGTTTCATTTCTGGTATGGTGGAGTGACCTAACAGGCCAGCCCTCTAAACAGAATAAATATGACACATCATAGTCTATACTAAAATTCTTAAAAGTAGCTAGTAAAAAGTGACACATTGCATGCATGGAAACAATAATTCAAGTGATCGTGAGCTTTTTATCAGAAATCATGGAGTCCAGAAGGTAACAGAAAAACATCTGTAAAGTATTGCAGGACAGACAAACACAAAGTTTTATATTTAGTGAAAAAATCTTTTAAGAATGAAGACAAATGAAAGAGTAATGAAGACAAAATAAAGACAAATATCTTTATTTTAAAGACATTTTCAGATGAGGGAAAACTAAGAGAGCTTGTCACCAGGAGAACTGTACTTTAAGACTTGCTAATGGAAGTTCTCCAGGCTAAAAAAAGAATCACAGGGAAGCTCAGATGCTCAAAACTGAATGAAGAACATTGGAAATGATAAATATATAGATGAATAGAAAAGACTATTTCTCTCTTAATTTAAAAAAATACAGTACTGTATAAAATAAAAATAACATTTTCTTGAGGGTATTCTAATGTATGTACTTATGACAACTATAGCAGAAAGGATGGAAGGAGTGGTAATTTAACCTCTGCATTTGTAAGCTTTCTACATTTTTTGTAAAATGGGAAAATACTCATTTGAAATTGATGGTGAAAACTTAAGAATGTAGAAAATAATGCAAAGAGGTACAGCTGAAAAGTCAGTAGATAAATGAAATTTTAAAATCTACCCAATATTGGAAGATTCCTGGAACTGTTCTGGTTCTTTATTTCCTCACATTCCAAAGTACATGTTCATGGTGTCTTAGGAGCCAAATCCACTGAAGAGAGTATAATTTTAGGTATCATTCAAAACAGTAATGAGTTGCCTCAGAGGTTAAATTTAATTAGTCTTTCTTCAGTTCAGTTCAGTTCAGTCACTTAGTCATGTCCAAATCTTTGCGACCCCATGGACTGCAGTATGCCAGACTTCCCTGTCCGTCACCAACTCCCAGAGCTTGCTCAAATTCATGTCCATCAAGTCAGTGATGCCATCCAACTATCTTATCCTCTGTCGTCCCCTTCTCCTCCTACCTTCAACCTTTCCAGCATCAGGGTCTTTTCAAATGAGTCAGTTCTTCACATCAGGTGGTCAAAGTATCAGAGCTTCAGCTTCATCATCAGTCCTTCCAATGAATATTCAGGACTGATTTCCTTTAGGACTGACTTTAGATTTCCTTTAGTTTGAGCTCCTTGCAGTCCATGGGACTCTCAAGAGTCTTCTCCAACACCACAGTTCAAAAGCATCAATTCTTCAGCACTCAGCTTTCTTTATAGTCCAACTCTCACATCCATACGTGGACTACTGGAAGATCATAGCTTTGACTAGACAGACCTTTGTTGTCAAAGTAATGTCTCTGTTTTTTAATAGGCTGTCTAGGTTTATCATAACTTTTCTTTTGAGGAGCAAGCATCTTTTAATTTCATGGCTGCAGTGACCATCTGCAGTGATTTTGGAGCCCCCCAAAATAAAGTCTTTCGCTGTTTCCACTGTTTCCCCATCTATTTGTCATCAAGTGATGGGACCAGATGCCGTGATCTTCGTTTTTTGAATGTTGAGTTTTAAGGCAACTTTTTCACTCTCCTCTTTCACTTTTTTCATCAAGAGGCTCTTTAGTTTTTCTTTGCTTGCTGCCATACAGAAACTTTCTATAGAGATCAAGATTATCAAGACAGCAGAGAAGAAGACATAACTTAAAATAGAAGCAAAATCCTTTGTGAGTGAAGTGGCAGTAAACTTTTGAACAAGTTTTTCAACTTTAGTTGAAAACTAGAAAATTGCCATAAAATGCACACACTAATTCCTGTTCAGTTCTTTTTGTTTAAAGTATTATATGTGCAAGGAGAAATCTTACAGAGCCTACAGTGAGCTGGTAACATTTATCGAATGAAAGAATGGTTCATTATAAAATCATAAGCATTGAGTCTGTAGTTGCAGAAATGTGTAAAATTGGGCAGAATTCATGTTAAAGACATTCTTCCCTTTCTCCCATTTCTACTTCTGCCTCAAGGCCACGGCCACAGATAGAGCCATGCAAGCAGGTTAAGTCACCCCTACTCTTTTTCCACATATCCACTTGGCTCCATGCCCTGGACTGATGACTCCCTCTAGGTGCTAGTCAACAGAAGACAACTCTCAAAGGATTCCCTCCAGCTGTCCTGATCCGACAGATCATATAACCACTTTTATCTTCTCAAATACGACTACTGAAGATAGCAGTCTGCTAGAAACCAGTAGAGAGTGTCTTCGAAAGATGTCAGAGGCCAGGTTGGAATATCCACTGATCATCACTAAGGGCTTTGTTAAAGAAAAAAGAAAATATTTAGACACTTGTTAAATACAGGCAGACTTTATTCAGGACTATTGCAGTAGGTAAAAGGACCACTACAGTGAACTCAACTGTGACTACAGTAATAGAAAGTAGGAATTTATAGGCAGAGAGATCCTGATCTCTGGTTCAAGATATGGTTCTCACATGGTTCAAGAAGAGTTTACAAGAAGATCTCAGATGGTTCAAGAGATCTTGAACCAGAGATCAAATTGCCAACATCTGCTGGATCATGGAAAAAGCAATAGAAAAACATCTATTTCTGCTTTACTGACTATGCCAAAGCCTTTGACTGTGTGGTCACAATAAACTGTGGAAAATTCTGAAAGAGATGGGAATACCAGACCACCTGACCTGCCTCTTGAGAAACCTGTATGCGGGTCAGGAAGCAACAGTTAGAACTGGACACAGAACAACAGACTGGTTCCAAATAGGAAAAGGAGTACGTCAAGGCTGTATATTGTCACCCTGCTTATTTAACTTCTATGCAGAGTACATCATGAGAAACGCTGGGCTGCACTTCTCATGAGTACATCATGAGAAGCACAAGCTGAAATCAAGATTGCCGGGAGAAATATCAGTAACCTCAGATATGCAGATAACACCACTCTTATGGCAGAAAATGAAGAAGAACTAAAAAGCCTCTTAGTGAAAGAGGAGTGAGAAAGTTTGCTTAAAGCTCAACATTCAGAAAACTAAGATCATGGCATATGGTCTCATCACTTAATGGCAAATAGATGGTAAAACAGTGGAAATAGTGTCAGACTTTATTTTGGGGGGCTCCAATTGCAGCCATGAAATTAAAAGACACTTACTCCTTAGAAGGAAAGTTATGACCAACCTAGACAGTATGTTAAAAAGCAGAGACATTACTTTGCCGACAAAGGTCCATCTAGTCATAGCTATGGTTTTTCCAGTGGTCAAGTATGGACGTGAGAGTTGGACTATAAAGAAACCTGAGTGCCGAAGAATTGATACTTTTGAACTGTGGTGTTTGGACTGCAAGGAGATCCAACCAGTCCATCCTAAAGGAGATCAATCCTGAGTGTTCATTGGAAGGACTGATATTGAACGTGAAACTCCAATACTTTGGCCACCTGATGTGAAGAACTGACTCATTTGAAAAGACCCTGATGCTGGGAAAGATTGAGGGCAGGAGGAGAAGGGGATGACAGAGGATGAGATGGTTGGATGGCATCACTAACTCAATGGATATGGGTTTGGGTGAACTCCGGGAGTTGGTGATGGACAGGGAGGCCTGGCGTGCTGCGATTCATGTGGTCACAAAGTGTCAGACACGACGGAGCAATGGAACTGAACTGATAGGCAAAGAGCAGGGTAGGAGGCAATGGGTTGAAAAATTACTAAGAAGAAGCATCAAGGGTTAGTTGGGGGAGGATTCTGGCTAAACCAACCTAAAAGATACTTGTTGAAGACAGGCCAGAGTGATCAGATGTCACCCAAGGGTGATGGCGAATGAGGAGTCTGATTGATACCGAGGTGGGGAGTCATATATTGAATGTGAAGGATTCTGGGTAAACCAACGTAGCAGGATTCTGCTATGGATTGTCTAATTCTAAAATTGTCTAATACTACAGACAATTCAGAGAGGGACATGGGACTCTAAAAATTGAGGACTAGTTGAGAAACTTAGAGGAGCCTGCCTAGAGTTTGGTCAAGGGGAGAATCTCTTGTCAAAATCCTTTCAAAATGTACAGTCTGGGTTTGGCCAAAGGATTTGACCTAGTATCTATTGTGTTCCTGATCAAGAGAACCCCTGCCCTCAGAGAAGCACAACTGGTAAGTGTGTAAACAAGATAGTTTCAGGTACTACTTCAGCGTGGGAGCCTGCTCTCTAAGTAGAAATTCTGTAGCCCCAAGTACTCTGTGAAGCCTTTTTTTGAGCCTTGTAATGAGAAAGCTTTGGGAAATATGCTGTCAGGAAGTATTTAAAGGTGTGGGAGTGGATGTCCCATGATTCAGTGGTTTGACAGTAGCTTAGCATGCCTTTCTTCGGGAGAGGCGCATAGACTTTTCTGTGCAAGGGGACTTTTACTCTTCAGACACATGGAATGCCAGCTAGGACCTGCTCTTTTCTTAGATTGTTGAAGGTTCCCGTCTTTCTTGCTGCTCTTGCCAACTCAGATATCAACACAAACTAATGTCTTTCAAGATTCTCAATCTCAGATTTGCAAAGTCCAACTTAAGATGTTCCAGAGAAGTGAATGATGGGAAATATGAAAAGATGAAAGAAAATACTAGATTGAAATTTGCTGTATTTCTTGCTTCTTTCAAAAAACATTTTTGTTGCTAAAATATTTTTAGCTGGGAGAGATTGTAACTTACCTGTGTTTTCTCTGGAAACCAGATGGCTAGAGAAATGCTTAATTGTGAGATCTGTGGCTGCTGTCCTTAGAGTCACAGCCCGGATGGATCTCTGAGGCTATATGCCTTGAGACACAACTTACAGTGATTGGAAGCCTTTCTGTCAGAACCAGAGGCATGTACTCACAAAGAAGGGGTTATTTTCTCTGCCTTCACAAAGCAGTGTGAAACATCTGCCTGGATTGAGATCTGAAGCCGGAGCAAGATTTTAAAAATGAAATCTTTGAATCCTCAATACCACATGGAAGTGGTAAAACACTAGGTACTTTTAATAGATCCTGTCAGCAGGTCAGTCAATGAATCAAGACTGTGTTTTGAAGAATTTGGTATGTGTTGTTTAAAAGCAAGCAGTTGAGACTCATGAGAGAAAATGGAAAACTGAACATGGGATGTATGGGATTGCTATCCATGGAGCAAGATGTGTGGCTGTTGTAACTAGGGTATCTAGAAATCAGGCACAAAGGAGGAGAAGAAACAGTAGAGAAATAGCGCAGATGGGAAACTCTGAGACTGATTCAATCCTTTGCAGTACATGGGAACCAGGAAGGTCCACAGTTACAAGTTAATAGACAAAGCTAAATGGTATGCAAGGAAAAGAGGCATTTAGAATTTCAAATTCAACATAGAAACAGTTACGAATTTTTTAAACTCAGTTCTTCAGTAGAAAACAATGAAGAATATTTTGTCCCAGCACTCCTATGTAAACTTACTTTATCTTAATATGGCATCTAAAGATGTGTCTGCTGCTTTCCAAGGGAACACTCCAAGTAACTTTCCCTTTGAGCATGTTTAGAACAGAGACTCATATGGAAATAGGTCCTGCTACTTGTTTGCCTCGAACTCGTGTGCTTGTGCTCAGCTGCTTCAGTTGTGTCTGACTCTCTGTGACCCCATGGACTGTAGCCCACCAGGCTCCTCTGTCCATGGGATTCTCCAAGCAAGAATACTGGAGTGGGTTGCTGTGCCCTCCTCCAGGGGATCTTCCCCACCCAGGGACTGAACCCTCATCTCCTACATTGTAGGCAGATTCTTTACCCACTGAGCCACCTGGGAAGCCCCCCTTGAACTCAGTTAATTATTATTAACACTTGTGGCACCTTCCCCCAAGAGCTGTATTACACTTTATGTGGACTCTTCAAATCAAAGTGTAAAACTCTCTTATTAATGCCTACCTGATTGTTACCCTGAAGTTTTTAACTGAAGCACATTTTAAAAAATGTTTTCCTTTCAAGGGCTTTTAATGGAAAATAAAAATATTTCAGTACCTCAAGACAGACTGGAGAGACTTGCCTAGCAGATTATTAAATCAATGATAATGGAGTCCCAGGAACAGGAGCCTGGGCTGAAATGCATCTGTAGAGTGAAATGGATGAGATGCTTGTATAGAAGAAGGGGACAGACAGAGAAGAGAAATTCCAGCATCTGGAAAAATTAGTTTATATGTTTCTCAGGAAAACAAGTCTTGTAGTCACTCTTTGTTTATTGGACAAAAATATTATCCTTCGTTATTATTCACTTTTTCCAGACTTAGCTCTGATTACTTTTTGGAGTGACTGTTGAGTGAATGTTCGGGCCATTACCATAGGAGGGAATACAAAATGAGTGGACAGATTGAAGGGAGCTGCTCTTAGACCGGCATTTCTTAACCTTGGTGGCACATTAGAGCTGAAGTTCTCTATGGCCAGGCCACTCCCCACATTAATTAAACCAGGAGTTCTCTAGTGATTACAAGGCACTGGGAAGGTTAAGAATCACTGCCTGGGACTGCCGAGTTTAAAGAACTGTCAGATTTTTGGTAGAGCTACTGTGTGCAGAAGGCAGTAGGAGAGTGTTAGAAATAATTTGTTAGTAATGTAGTTACAGTACTGACTTGAAAATCATTTACTTTTTATAGAGTAGATTCATGGTTATAATTATATCAGTCTTGTTAATTTATTCAGCACACATTATACAACTGCCATGTGTAAGAGGTTGCTTCAGGTGCCAGGGAATCAGTGCAAAACAAGGCAGAGAAAAATCCCTCTCCTCTTGTAGTTTACATTCTAGGGAGGGAAACAGATGATAAGTACGTGTATACTATATAACTAGGAAGATATAAATACTTTGAAGAAAACTAAGCAATTGAGAATCACAAAAATGAGACATAGGACTTTTAAATTCAGATGCCTGGGGAAGATCTCTGTAAAGAGAGGACACTGATGCCTCGAGATTAAATTGCTGACCCTCCCAGGCCCTCAGCATTTGACTGCCCCTCCTCCAACAAATCCCCTTCACTTTCTGAGCTCAGAAGACTTCCTCAAACATTGATCTCTTTAAAAACAAACCGTAACACATGTGTGTGTGCTGTGCTAAATCGCTTCAGTTGTGTCTGACTCTTTGTGACCCTATCCTCCTGTCTCCTCTGTTCATGGGATTCTCCAGGCAAGAATACTGGAGTGGGTTCCCATGCCGTCCTCCAGGGGATCTTCCCCACCCAGGAACTGAACCTGCATCTCTTACGTCTCCTGCATTAGCAGGCAGGTTCTCTACCACTAGCATTGGGCCCCAAATACTATCATTGGAAGCTTTACGTCACTCAGAACTTTTAAGCTTCGCAGGCATTTTTCTACATACCCTAGTCACTAATTCTTCCAGAGTGGCTCACAACACCTCATTTGACTCTAGGCCAGACAGACTTTCCAGGAACAAGACTCACAGGACCACGAAGAAATCACTGGACCCACACAGACTGTGTTTAGAGGGGAGCATGAAGATAGAAGAGCCTATAATGGGGCATGTCCCACAGGGGCTGGGGAGGAGGGATGGTAATGCCTGGAATCATAAATAAGTTGCATTAGACTGTGATAAACTGGAAGACATTCATATCCAATGATTTTTATTTTCTTGTGAGGCTGAAGGGGAAAGGTGAAGGTTTGCATTGGTCTCTATGGGGAATAAGGGCTAGAAAGGAGCAGGAGTGAACACTCATGAGTGTATGTGATGTGCCAAGCTTCATGCCACCAGCTCTATAATATGTCACTTAATTTAGTCCCTGCATCAACTCTGAAGTCAAACATATTACTGGTTTCCCATTTAGGATTCAAGTCCTGGTCTATCCCCTGCTTGATTCCCATTATACCATATTTTTTAAAAAAATTATTTAATTGGAGGCTAGTTACCTTAAAATATTGTAGCGTTTTTTGCCATACATTGACATGAATCAGCCATGGCCCATTATACCATATTGCCATAGGAATTCATGAGAGACTATCCAAGCAATTGCAAAATCAGCAGGACATTGAAATCAGAAACTTTTAAGGGGCCCTAATGGTCATAGTTGGGCTTCCCTGCTGGCTTAGTGGTAAAGAATCCACCTGCCAATGCCAGAGACACTGGTTCGATCCCTGGGTCAGGAAGATCCCCGGGAAGACCCCCTGGAGTCAAAATGGCAACGCACTCCAGTATTCCTGCCTGTAAAATCCCATGGATGGAGGGACCTGGTAGACTACAGTCCATGGGATCACAAAAGAGTCACACATGACTGAGCGACTAAGCAACAGCAACAGTGGTCACAGTCATGAATTCCTGCAGGCCGGGGATCTGTGTTTGGTCGCTGCTCACTGTTCCTTCCAAACAGCAGCAAGCAGGCTTTCCTACTAGCGATGCCCTGAGATACACATTCTTGATGACAGAATGTTGTATCATTGAAACCGCAGCAGGAATCCAAATTTAGGAGACAAGTTGAGGAAGAAGCTTACTGAGATCAAAGTTAAGCATTATTTCCCTCAGAAACCCTGAAATGTAAGTTGTTTGACTTAAATAGTTTGCCTTGAGTTTTTGCATTAAAACATCTTTTTACTTCTACTCCAAGAAATTTGTGGAGTATATTAAAGCTCATGCTCATAAGGGTGAGCACCGTATAGATGGCTTCAGAGGAATAGTTAGCCTAGTTTATCTTAACTGATTAGGGGCATTGGTGTAGGGTCAAAAATCAAAAGGTATGGCATTAGAGGAAATGGAAGCACAAGCTTGCAGTCAGCTTCCCACTGCCGGGAAGAGCATCCTAGCCTGTGTCAGGAGCCTGCAAGATTCTGTGAAGACACAGGAGTAAACCAGGGAGAAGCAGCTGAGGACCTTTTGATACTCTTTCCTTGGAAGATTGCATGTACCCAAAGATGGATACATGCCCTCTTTACATCCTCTTTCTGAGGATTCACAAAGCTTCTAAGACCTGTCTGACCTCACGCTGAGAAATCTCCTTTAAGGTATGAAAGACCCACTCTGGAAATGGTCCCTTTGCTGTTTTGTGACCTGTACCTTGGCTTCTACCTCATCCCATCCACCTACACTGGCTTCACACTCTGTCCCTCACCAGGCTGTGGTCCACCAGGATCAGTCTGAGGCTTCATCCTGATACCCCTGAGGGTAATCCAGTCCATCCATGGCCCATCCCCAGTACCTACCCTGCTTGAAATTCTTTAGCCTCAGCCTTGTAAATCAGGAGAACTCAGGATTCCTGGACTCAGTCTTTTAAAAAAACTATTTTAAATTGGAGGTTAGTTGCTTTACAATATTGTGTTGGTTTCTGCCATACATCAACATGAATCAGCCAGAAGTATATATATGTCTCCTTCCTCTTGAACCTCCCTCCCTCCTCCCAGCCCATCCCATCCCACCCCTCTGGGTTGTCACAGAGCACCAGTTTGAGTTCCCTGCATCATACAGCAAATTGCCACTGACTATCTGCTTCACATATGGTAATGTATATGTTTCCATACTACTCTGTCAATTCATCCCACCCTTTCTTCCCCCCATTGTTGGATTTGACCTTTGAGGTCTGTCCTTGGCCTTGTTCTAAGCTACCTGAATTCACACTCCTGCGAGAGCCTGCCTGCCTTACCATGGTTAGTGCTGCCAAATAAGCCAGGCTGCTTAACCTCTCTGTGCGTCCATGTCCTCAACTCTAAGATAGTAATGTCTGCATCATCAAGGTGATGATACATGTGAAGTCCCTAAATCAGGCCCTGGCAGACAGTAAATCTCAGGAAATAATTCATAATTATTATTGTTATCATACATGTCAGAACTTTGCTCTTGAGTCCAAATATCAGTGTTTTTATGTGCTTTAGGTGGGCTTCTGAAAGACAGAAAAGGCAAATATAGGTCTGTGGCCACTGCAGGGATTCTCCCTGTCGCAGAGGCCCTGCTTTTGCTGGGTACCTAGCAGGCACTCGCCCCTGGGACTTAAGTGACAGAGTGTGTGTTCGCTTGAACAAGAGACAGTCTCTCTTGTTAGCTGAATAGCAAGATAGTAGAGAGATTTCATTAAACTAAGAAGTCATCAGAGCCCTGTGGCAGCAGCGGGTACATTCAGAATACTCATTTATTGCTGTGAAGCCCGTGAGAGCCTTTAAAGCAAGGGAAAGCTGTGTGTATATAGATAGGAGCCTTTGGGGAAAACTGCCCCTTTATTATTTTTCATTTTGCCCTCAGCTACTTTGGTGTTTTAATTGTATAGTCCTTCTAAAGTTATTAAAGTCAAGTGTCTAGAAACTAAACCTCTGTGCTCGATTCCTTGAGGATCGCAAAGATGTAGAAGGCACAGTCCCTGCTGCTTTGCAGACAAGGACACTGGACTTAAAGGATGTGTTGCAGATCCCAGGGCAATCCCAGTGTTCATTCACTAGAAGGACTCATGGGACTCAGAGTTATACTTGTGGCTGATATTTATTATAGCAATGGAGTAAGGATACACCGGTGGCTTATTAGGAAGAAGAACCAGGTAGAGTCTGAAGGAGTCCACACACAGCCTCCCTTATGCTCCCTCCATCACATTAGGGGTCACACAGAGCACTGTCTTCAAATACTCGTTTCTAGTTAAAATGCACTGACAGATGTGCAGTGTTTCTGCCCTAGGAAGCCCACTAGAGATCTAGCAACCAACATTTTGGAGGGCTGGTTGTATAAGAACCCTTTGTTTAGCATGTACAAAATGTCCAGAAGGGAAGCAAGTGTTCAGTATAAACCATATTGTTGACATAAAAAGTCTAGGCACAGTGTTGGGAACACTGCAAGAGTCAAATCCCAGATGCCAGCCAGAGGCCAACTTTCTAAGGATAGCAGTCTTTCTAAGGATAGAAAGCAGGCCTTTCTAAGGATAGCAGTCTCAGGCCTGCTATGTTAACTTTTCTGTACAGAAGAGGTGTCACATGCACACACAACCAGCTCTAATACTAACCCATCAGAGTCACTGCTGTAAATGGTTAGATATTGAAGGAACAGGTCCCTTCTGACTGCTGGGTTGCAGAAACCTTTATACCACACATTTGAGCTGGGCCTCAAAGGTTAGGCAGGGTTTGAGCAGCAGCAGAGAAGTGGGGAAACAGGACACAGTGGGCAAAAAAATAGTAATTTAGGGAAAGGCAAGCAGGCTTATCTGATCAGAAACAAGATGTATTGATGGAAATAGGGGAACATAGGAAGGCAGGGAGAGGACAAATGCCACAAGACCTGGATTAATAAGTGGAGGCTTATGGGTTTTATATGCAGAGATGGAACACCACTGAAAGTTTCTCTTTTAAGACAGGAAGTCATATAGTTCAAGGCATGTTTGCAGGAGATACATCTTTGGTGGAAGATAGTCTGGTCTGGAGGTCAGAGTCCTAGAGACAGAAGGCTGTAGAAGATACCTGGATATGTTTCCCAAAGGCCTGGGCTTCAGAAGATGCTCATTAGTTTATGGCCCACCTCAGTATATAGGAAATAGGTAAAATAAATGAGGAATGCAAACTCTGATTATGTCTGTGTTGTAGACTACCCTTTAGTACCTTGTCAGGCAGGCCAGAGATGACTGCTGCTGCTGCTGCTGCTAAGTCGCTTCAGTTGTTTCCGACTCTGTGCGAGCCCATAGACGGCAGCCCACCAGGCTCTGCCGTCCCTGGACTTCTCCAGGCAAGAACACTGGAGTGGGCTGCCGTTTCCTTCTCCAATGCATGCATGCAAGTGAAAAGTGAAAGTGAAGTTGCTCAGTCATGTCCAACTCTTTGTGACCCCTTGAACTGCAGCCTAGCAGGCTCCTCCTCTAGGCCTGTCTTAATTTGTGCAGTGAATTGGTACCAACTGATACAACATTCTACATGCAGAGGAGAGACTATTTACTTAAAACTAATATGCAACCTGTATTGACTAGAGTACTCAGAAGCTGCCAAATCCCTAATTCAGGTCTGCACAAGTATCTGACTGTCTTGCACCAGCCCTAAGCTCAGGTAGAGCAAATCTTCGGTGAAGCTGCAAATTACTCTCTGCACACATCTGGATTTCAAGGCTGCCCCACTCTCAATAAAAAGTTCAGAAGAGGCCAAAGGGCAGACCACATGGGATGTGCTTACTGGCGATGCCTTATATTCCGACTTCGTAGACTCTTGTCCCAGATTCCTGGCCATTGACATCTCAGACTGCCTCACTTGGGTCCTATACTCCTGACTCACAGAATTTTGGTCCAGCTCATCTGTATAAACTTCCTCATCTGGCTATTTGATTGCTACACTTTCAGAAGTCTACTTGCCTCTCACATACCCATTTCTGAGACCAGTAATGCCTGGTCAGAGGACTGCCATTCCTGAATCTGGCCCTCTGAACAACTTTCCTTCAACCCCAAAACCCCAGCTCTGTATCCTGACCCTGGTGTTGACAGCATTACAATTTTGTGCTTTGGAGCAGTGCTGCTGTGCAGTAGTACGGAGCCCTTTGTCTCAGTGACCACCTCCTCCCCCAACCCTAAAGAGTTGTACTATCCAAATAGAACTTTGTAGGACAATATAAATGTTCTATATATGGCAGAACATTATGGTCTGCAAGGTAGCCGCTAACTACATGTGGCTGTTTAGCACTTGAAATATGGCCTGTAACTGAGAACTGTTTCTAATATTAGTAATTTTAATTAAATATAGATAACTACATGTGGCTAGTGGGTACCATATTATAATGGCACAGCATAGATCCTGATGGGAGTGATCTGGTGAACTGGCTGTGCAGGGTAGACTTAATCTGTGTGCACAGGATATCAAGAGGAGGGCAAGACAATGACACAAAGAAGACCAAGGAGAAGGTCCTTTGTGGTCTCAGATATATCTACTTGTTTACATTCCTAGCCATATAATATTTAGAGATGCACTAATTTTCAGTTGGTTTATTTCGTTTTGATCAATATTGAATATTATTTTTGCTATTTAAATATGTATCATGAAAGACAGTTGACTACAAGAATTAGTATAGGCTTTGAGAGTCCCTTGGACTGTAAGGAAATCACACCAGTCAATCCTAAAGGAAATCAGTCCTGAGTATTCATTGGAAGGACTGATGCTGATGCTGAAGCTGCAACTCCAAACTTTGGCCATCTGATGCAAAGAAATGACTCATTGGAAAAGACCCTGAGGCTGGGCAAGATTTAAGGCAGGAGGAGAAGGGGACAACGGAGGATGAGATAGTTTGATGGCATCACCAACTCGATGGACATAGTTTGAGCGAGTTCCGGGAGTTGGTGATGGACAGGGAAGCCTGGCGTGCTGCAGTCCATGGGCTCACAAAGAGTTGGACTCAACTGAGCGACTAAACTGAACTTGAAGAATCCAGACCTAAGTTGTAGTGTTGTCTCTATACCATGTCAGCTATGTCACTGTAATACTGTTTTTAAAAATATCATCAGTTTTTCAGTATTAAGGGAAAGTAAGAAAGATTTTGACATAGTGCAGTGAACACTGTTCTTACATCTTATACTTTAAAAAAAATTAAAGTTCTCAAACACTTCATTCAAAATTTTAGTACTTATGAAATCTTTATTTGCTATTGTTTCCTGAGATTATTCTGCATTTCTCAGTCTAGAAAATATCTAGTAAATATCTAGTAAAATGTCTGACAGATAAAAATACTTATTTAGTTTTCAGATTTGCTGAGTTTTCTAGCTTCCATTCAAGAAACAATCAAGGTTTTTATATTTCTTCTGTATATGTTTATTTTGGTTTTTGTAAGCTCCGCTGTTCCCATCAGGATTCCCTCATGATCTATTAAACTGTAAGACTTTGCTTCATTTGCACACAAACAGCAGAAATAGTGACAGGAACAAGTTAATAAATAATATGTATTCTGTTGTCTTTAACTGGAGGACTTATGTAGTTACAACAGGCCAAATCTGTAGATGTGTGTGTGTGTATGTGTGTGTTTTGTTTGACAGACCAGGAAAAACCTTGGACAAATACTATGATTTTTCTTTCATTTGTGAATATATATTCCTTTTATGCTATATTATGCTAATCAGAGAAAAACATGAGTAAAGGAATGAAATTAAAAAGAACAATAATGTTCACATCATGAACAAAGAGTGGGAAATCCCAGAACAAGAGATTATCAGTATGAGGGAGGTGGGAAGCGAGATCCAGAAGGTAGAATGAGAGTGGCCTGTGGTACCTAATATTTTAACATTGCTTTTTTGACATCATGATTACTTTTCTACAGTACTTCAGACTGCTTGACCTTTAGCTGAGAAATGTAAAAGTGTGGGGCTTCTTTAGTCCCCATGGATGTGATTAGCAAATTATAAAGAAAGCAGGGCCAACCGTCTGCCTCCTGGCTTCCTCACATGGAGGTACACCTTCCTCAGAAGTATCATGGCTTGAATGTTGGAGGTGGCAAAGATGAGCTGACTCCACATTGTGCTGTCCTGTCAGTGGAATCTCACCCTCACTTCAGCCTCATATGTTCATTTCAGTTCAGTTCAATTCAGTTGCTCAGTCATGTCCAACTCTTTGTGACCCCATGAATCGCAGCACGCCAGGCCTCCCTGTCCATCACCAACTCCCGGAGTTCTCTCAAACTCACGTCCATCAAGTCGGTGATGCCTTCCAGCCATCTCATCCTCTGTCGACCCCTTCTCCTCCTGCCCCCAATCCCTCCCAGCATCAGAGTCTTTTCCAATGAGTCAACTGTTTGCATGAGGTGGCCAAAGTACTGGAGTTTCAGCTTTAGTATCATTCCCTCCAAAGAAATCCCAGGGCTGATCTCCTTCGGAATGGACTGGTTGGATCTCCTTGCAGTCCAAGGGACTCTCAAGAGTCTTCTCCAACACCACACTTCAAAAGCATCAATTCTTCGGCGCTCAGCTTCTTCACAGTCCAACTCTCACATACATACATGACCACTGGAAAAACCATAGCCTTGACTAGATGGACCTTTGTTGGCAAAGTAGTGTCTCTGCTTTTGAATATTCTGTCTAGGTTGGTCATAACTTTTCTTCCAAGGAGTAAGCGTCTTTTAATTTCATGGCTGCAGTCACCATCTGCAGTGATTTTTGGAGCCCCCCAAAATAAAGTCTGACACTGTTTCCACTGTTTCCCCATCTTATTTCCCATGAAGTGATGGGACTGGATGTGATGATCTTTGTTTTCTGAATGTTGGCTTTAAGCCAACTTTTTCACTCCACTTTCACTTTCATCAAGAGGCTTTTTAGTTCCTCTTCACTTCCTGCCATAAGGGTGGTGTCATCTGTATATCTGAGGTTATTGATATTTCTCCTGCAATCTTGATTCCAGTTTGTCCTTCTTCCAGCCCAGCATTTCTCATAATGTACTCTGCATAGAAGTTAAATAAGCAGGGTGACAATATACAGCCTTGACATATTCCTTTTCCTATTTGGAACCAGTGTGTTGTTCCATGTCCAGTTCTAACTGTTGCTTCCTGACCTGTATTTAGGTTTCTCAAGAGGCAGGTCAGGTGGTCTGATATTCCCATCTCTCTCAGAAATTTCCACAGTTTATTGTGATCCACACAGTCAAAGGCTTTGGCATAGTCAATAAAGCAGAAATAGATGTTTTTCTGGAACTCTCTTGCTTTTTTGATGATCCAGCGGATGCTGGCAATTTACATACTTTTTATTGTTAAAATTTTTACTGTTATTTTAACATTATTGTTTTAAAATTGTTACTTTTAACATTGTTATTTTAAAATTTGTATTGGTGCTTCCCTAGTAGCTCAGCTGATAAAGAATCTGCCTGTAATGCAGGAGACCCCAGTTTCATTGCTGGGTTGGGGAGATCCCTTGGAGAAAGGGTGGGCTACCCACTCCAGTATTCTTGGGCTTCTGTGGTGGCTTAGTCAGTAAAGAATCTGCCTGCATTGTGGCAGACCTGGGTTCAGTCCCTGGATTGGGAAGATCCCCTGGAGAAGGGAACAGCTACCCACTCCAGTATTTTTGCCTGGAGAATCCACATAGACAGAGGAGCCTGGCGGGCTGCATTCCATGTGGTCACAAAGAGTCCGACATGACTGAGCAACTAAGCACATTGTTACAATTGGAAGTCTGATCCTGGGGTGAGAGCATAAATCATTTAGAGGAAAAACAACTCTTTGTAGCTCCCTGTGTAACTGATAATTAAGTTACCATTGAGTTCATTTTCCTGAGAAGTACATGGTTTCTAAAGGCCCTGTGCGTGCATGTGCGCTCAGTCACTCAGTCATGTCCAACTCTTTGTGACCCTATGGATTGTTTATGGGATTTTCCAGGCAAGAATATTGGAGTGGGTTGCCATTTCCTCCCCCAGGAGCCCTTCCCGACCCAGGGGTCAAACCCACATTTCCTGCCTCTGCTGCATTGACAGACGAGTTCTTTACCGCTGAGCTACCTGAAAAGCCAAGAGACCCTGTAGGGCCTGTATAATTATAGAAATACTATTGTAACTTTGAGACTGTGTGATAACAGATTTACTCATGTGTCTCTTTTGCTTTAGAGAAAATGAAAAGAATCTGTTTTCTGGGATTGTCATTCAAGAGTCTCTGCTTGTTCCAAATCTGACAAAGTGTTGCCCCCCTGATCTCTAAGTTTTTTGGGTGGGAATGCCATGAACCTCAAAGAGACTCGGTGCCACCGGGAGTGCTGGAGTTGGGGCTTGGAATGGCCTTTCTAATCTGAGAGGTCAGGTGCCCCCTGTGGGTGATTGGGATCCTGGCACTAGCTGGGTTTCATTCACACAGCCCCTCTGGGGGCCTGTGCGACTCAGACACTCTCAGTTCATTTCTAGGACAGGATGTGATTTGTAGCATTTCCCAGATATATTTGCCCAGTGATCCCCTCCTCCCTTCCGTCACACACTTTTTTTTTTCCAGGGTTCATTTCATGAGATGAAATATAGATAAAGCATGGGCTTGGAAGTCAAAGAGCTTTAGATTTGAATTCTGACTTTACCACTCTGCTTTTTTATCTCAAGTCAGAAACTTTGACTCTCAGTTTCTTCAGAGGTGAAATAACTGTTATGAGAATTAAATGCAATTAGGTAAGAAAAGAAACACTTTAAACAATGCCTGGTACACAAAAGACACTCATTAAGTGGCAGCTGTTAACAGCTGCTGCTGTAGCAAGTTGAGTGCAGTGGTATATCCCCCTACCACACCTTTTCCCTGAGCTTCACACTTGGGCTTTCAGCTGCCTGTTTTTTGTTCACCTGCATATCCAAGAGACCTCAAATTCAGTATGCTTATCTGAAATTTTGGCCACCTGATGCAAAGACCTGACTCATTTGAAAAGACCCTGATGCTGGGAAAGATTAAAGGCAGGAGGAGAAGGGAATGACAAAGGATGAGATGACTCAATGGACATGAGTTTGAGTAAACTCCGGGAGTTGGTGATGGACAGGGAGGCCTGGCGTGCTGCAGTTGATGGGGTTGCAGAGTCAGACACGACTGAACGACTGAACTGAACTGATCTGAAATTTATATCTTCCTCCTTGTACCTTCTCTGGTCGACACTACCACATTTGGTTAACTGCTCCATCTGGTCAGCTTTGTCATCTACATATACCTCACATCCTTTCACCTTTTTTCAGCCCCAGAATAGCGTTGTAGCTTGCCAGGGCTGCTCTTCTCTGTCTTTAGAGTGTGTCCTATGTCACAAGCCTGCCTTCCACACAGCAGCTGAAGTGATCATGCTAAAAACTTATGAGATCAACATTGCTTCTCATAGTTTAAGTTTCAGAGCTCCTGTAAGGCCCATAATGGGGTTTTCCAAGCTTGTTAATCCTGACAACCAACTGAGACCGTTTTAGAAATACAAATTCTTGGACCCTCTCCAGAAGTCCTCCCCTTTAGAGATTCTGATCCAGATCTGGGATGGGGCACAGGAATCTGCACTTTTAATAAGCTGGGAGGCACACCTTGTTACAGCCAAGGGGGACAACCCCCACCTGTAACCCACACCGTGGGCTTGTCCTCTCTGCATTGCCCAACGCGCCCCAGTTCTCCAGTGCCCTCTTCCACTTCCCCACCATCAAGCTGCCTTGGTGCACACTTCTCCTGGAATACCCTTCTCTTCCTCTCTAACTTTCCCTTACCAATGTGCAGAGTCTAGCAGTATTGCCAGAATGTGCCCCAGTATCTCATTCGGGCAGCCTGTCTTCAGCCCATTGGAGCTTATCACCCCATTTCTGTGCGGTTAATTATAGAATTCTCACATTGTGTTGTCATTTTTGTTCTGTGTCTCTTTCTCCCAGTAGACTCAGAGCCTTGAGGACAGGGACCATTTTATTTCCCCATTACCATCCTCTTGCTTAGTTTCTGGAACATGGTAGGGGTTCATGAATGCTTGTTGAAAGACTAAAAAGGAGAGAGGGAGGTTGGAGAGAACTCTTGAATTGTACTAGGAGGCATAAAAAAGTTCTTTGGAGCCCTGATGTGTCTCAGGCACGTGTGGTGGTTAGGAGGAAGGCCTAAGTAGGGAGGATTCCTGCTCCTGTTCCTTCTCTCTGCCTCTGATTCAACCAAAGTAGCTCTGTTATTAAATTTTTCATGTGTTGGTGAATAGTGTAAGACCTTGTTGAAAAGAAGGGAAAAGTTGGTACTAAAAGTAAATTTGAAAACTGCAGTACTGATTTACCTTAATGAAATCCCTTTATGCATCTCTACTCTCTGTGATTTAGAATGAAGTGGGAAAACTTGAAGAACTTGAGAAATAAAGCCAAGAATCTAAATTGGAAACTGCAACTGTGAGGCAAGATTAGAGATTTCCTAATCTGTTGGGTTGTGCCATATAGTATGGCCTTGGGGCCACTTGCTGCTTTCAAGCACCTGGGGAGTTATCATGAGAGAGATGCTAAGTGGTTGGCATCCATTTCCAAAGAGGCCAATGAGAAGAAGTGTGAAGATTACATTGAAAGAGCTGTGAGAATTCCTCTGAATTTATTTGAGGTGCGTGCTTGTATTTCCAAAGCAGTCTTCAGGAAATAGCCTCCCTAAGGAGTAAGATTTTGTCCCTGCCTCAGCACCTGGCACAGACTACCTCCTCATTGTTGGTCATCAGACATTTGCTGTGGGGATGCATGAATTACCATCAATGGAAAAGTGTGTGAAATGCACTACCACCCAGGAATTAGGACTCTCATAAAAGCAAATGATCTTGAAATTAAGACTCTATTAGACTTGCCACAGATTCAAATTATGGATTTCATTTGTAAGAACTTGCTCAATAATATGAAATTAATGTAGCTTAATATGCTGTTCATGCATAGCTCTTCACAAAGACAAGTAAATGTGGAACAGTTCTCTCATACCACTGCTTATTAAAGAATCAGAATTTAACCGTCTCTCTTTTTTTTTTCCTCTTGAAAGAATTAAGATTTTTTTTACCCAGAGAAAACTGACCTGTTGCTCTCATGTAGAGGTGTGGGTGTTTGTAAAGTCTCCTAAATGAATTTTACTCTTTTGGCCACAGTTCCTTTCCCACTTTTAGGATATATGAGGAGTTGTGCCTCTCATTGGCAAATAGATTCACTCAGCGTTTATCAAATTGTATCCATACAGATTCCATGATCTTATGCAGAGGCAGGTTATGGGGTCACAGGTCACCTGTCCCATTGATACTTCAACACATAATAGCATTTCAAGACTCTGAGAAGTCCTGGGAGACAGAAACCTAACTGTGTTTAACGCCATATGTCCCAGCAGTATTGACCACTTCTTTTGCAGAAGAGCTGTTGCCAAATTAGGAAACATTGGATAAATATTTGCCTTCAAATAGTTTGAATGTTAACAGAAAGTGCCATTTATCTATCATACCCATTGGTGAAGTCAGCAAAACAGGAAATAATTTGATTTATACCTAGGGCTCTTTGAAATGAAAAAAAAAAAAGTCATTTTGACTCTCACAAATTGTGAAGATACATTATTTTCTTATGGTTAAATAATAACCCAATGTATGGATATACTCCATGTTTTATTCAGCCATTCATTTGTTGGTAGATATTTTGGTTGTTTTCATCTTTTGGCTATTATGAAAAATACTGCTGTGAATGTTCATGTGGTTTTTTGTGTGGCCATATATTTTCAATTCCTCTTGTAAATATATACTGAGGAGAGGAATTGGTAGATCCTACGTTAAACTATGTTTAACCTTTTGAGAAATCACCAAACTGTGTTCCGAAGTGCCTATGTCATTTTACATTCCCACTAGCATTGTATGATGGTTCCAGTTTCTCCATCTTCTTGCCAACACTTGGTATTATCTGTTTGATTAAAGTCATTCTGCTGCTGCTGCTGCTAAGTCGCTTCAGTCGTGTTGTGACCCCATAGACGGCAGCCCACCAGGCTCCCCCATCCCTGGGATTCTCCAGGCAAGAACACTGGAGTGGGTTACCATTTCCTTCTCCAATGCATAAAAGTGAAAAGTGAAAGTGAAGTCGCTCAGTCGTGTCCGACTCTTCGCGACCCCATGGACTACAGCCCACCAGGCTTCTCCGTCCATGGGATTTTCCAGGCAAGGGTGCTGGAGTGGGGTGCCATTGCCTTCTCCGAAAGTCATTCTAGTAGAAGTGAAATAGTGCCTTCATTGTGGTTTTAATTTGCATTTCCCTAATGGCTAATAATGTTGGACACCTTTTCATATCTTTATTGGCTCTTTGTTCATCTTCTAAACAGAAATGTCCATTTAAGTTCTTTTATTATTGAGTTGTAAGAGTTCTTTATAAATTCTGTCTACAAACCTGTATCAGATATATTATTTGAAAATGTTTTCTTTCATTCAGTGAGTTATCTTTCCCTTTCTTGATTATGTCCTTTTTAAAGGAATTTTAAAATTGTATATTTATTTATTTTTGGCTGCACTGGATTTTTGTGGTTGAACCCGGGCTTTCTCTAGTTGCAGCGAGTGGGGGCTACTCTCCAGCTGTGGTCCATGGGTTTCTCATTGCGGTGGCTTCTGTCGTGGTTCCCAGGCTCTAGAGCACAGACTCAGTAGTTAGGACATGTGAGCTTAGTTACTGCACAACATGTGGAGTCTTCCTGGACCAGGGATCCATGTCCCCTGCTTCTCTTGAGCTTATTTGCCATCCCTGTATATTCTTTGATGAAAGGTATGTTCAGACTTTTTGTCCATCTTTGAGTTGTTACTTATTGAGTTCTGAGATTACTTTATATGTTCTCAATACAGTGCTTTCTTAGAATAGTTTGTAAATATTTTCGCCCAGTCTATAGCTTGTTTTTTCATTTTCTTAGCAGTGTCTTTCAAAGAGAATATGATTTTAACTTTGGTTAAGTCCAATTTATTATTTTGTTTTGATTCATAATATTTGCTTAATAATCTAAGATCACAAAGATTTTTCTACTGTGTGTTCAATATAGAAAAACAAATGTGAACAAGATACACAAAGGTACTTGTCTCATTTTTCTTGTGTGTATTCTTATAGTTTTTAGCTCTTAATATTTAGGTCTATGATAAATTCAAGTTAATTTCTTGTAGGCAGGGAAAATGGTTCAGTTTCTTTATATGGATTGTTCAGCACCATTTTTGAAACTGCTGTTCTCCCTCACTGAATTTTGATACTGAAAAGTAATTGAATGTATATGTGTTACCACATTTTTAAACAAAGATCTCCCTCACCCCAACATGCCCATTTAACTGAAAGCTTATCACTTCCACATCTGTTTCTGCTTCATTCTTTCTTACTCTCACACTAAGCCTCTTTATCATTCCACAAAAAGGGTTCTTGCCAGAATCACCAGTGATCTCTGTTAGGACATCCAGTGGATACTGTTTTTTTGTTGTCTCATGTGATTCTCAGTGTCCTTGGGCCTCAGTGATCCTCGCGCCTCCTTTTCAGATACTACTTTCCCTAACTAATATAGCATCCCACCACTCTTCTTATTTTCCTTCTTTTTATTTTTGACCCCTTGTGTCTACTCTGCAAGTTCTTCTTCTGCCTATTTCTTTTATGTCAGTGTTTCTCCGGATTGTCCAGAGCCCCTTTTCCCTCTCATTCTGTGCATGCAACCTACTATTCCCATCTAATTCCCTGGCTTAAGAATCTCAAATTTACATCTGACCCAGATCTTTTCTGAACTTCATGTCTGCCCATTTAGCTGCCTACCAGGACCATGAGCTCTAGGAAGAAAAGTGCCCTGTATACATTTGTGTTCGTATTTGTATTCCTGTGCTTAGCACAGAGAACTTAATGACTATTCATTGGCTAAATGAACGAAGGAATAAGTGAACAAGTTAAGCCACCTGTGCATTTGATAGAGCATACCTTTGGTTCTAGTCCAGTGCTTCAGTATCGGCCCTTCTACTGATACCTGACGCATGCAGTGAGTGTGTGACGCTGGGCACGGGAGAAGCAAGTACTTTTAGAACCACATACTTTGTGTTTGCCATGACTCAGGTTTCCTGCCACAATTGACAGAGAACCTTGGGATGCTGAGATAGGAATGAGGCCCTAGGCACGGGCAGGAAAGAGGTAAGAGAGCAGGGAGACATTGTTCCAGATGTTGCAAACACTGTTTCTAACATTTTTCAATTCAATAATTTCCTTCAAGAATTAACCTATATTGTTTGAGAAATAAAATATATTAATGACCCTGTTGAATTCTGAGTACATCTTTATAATGACCATACATTATTTCTTTTTTTACTTTTCACCCAAGCTTTTGTAAGTCCCTGTAACATTTTTTCTTCGCTCTAAAATGATTCTCAAAAAGTTATGCAGTAAGATGTAAACTGGGTAATGTAGACTCTTTCAGACCTAGTGTTATGAATCTTTTTGTGATGATCTGAGTGTTCACATCAAAGAATGTGTTTGCTTCTTATGGGCTTATTATTATGGCAGAGCTTTGAGGGTATTTGGGAAGAATAGAAGACAGGGTCCTCATTGCTGCCCTCGGGGAGCAAACGCCTTTAGGGAGAGAAAAGCCACAACTGGCAAGTAGACAGCAGCATCTCTAACACAGTTTGTTGTGTCTGTTGCATGCTGCTTGGCAAGAAAGATAGTCTCCTGCCACTAGACATGTACTTTTGGCCTTGCTTATCTCTAATGGTCTGTCCTGAAAGTGTCTAGGGTCTCTTTATGAATGCCCTTTTTATTTGTTCTGGAGCATGCAGTCCCTTACATTTCTCTGTCTCTCTCTCTCCTACATTTCAGTGAGCGGTTTCTGGTGAGACTGAACAAGAATGGTGGGCCAAGGAACCCAGAGAAGATAGAACGAATGTGTGCCCTTTTTACAGTATGTGCAAATTCTCTTTCCCTTCTCTGCTGTTGACTCTAACTAGGGTCCTGCTGTGTGGATATTGTTGCCCTGGAAACAAGCACTAATTCTTACTTCCCTACACACTGGTGAGAATAGAATTTGATTTATGTGTCTATCAGGTTTTAATGAAATATTTAAGAAAACTGAAATAAGCTGCAGGTTTTAATTGAATTTATTTAAAAAAATACAACAAATACCTCTTACTGATGTACATTTTAGATGCAATTTAATATAGTAGACATGTAAAACTTGAAAACAGTCTTTCTTTCTATTCTTCTTCAAGACCACTGGGGATTTCTCTGATGTGTAAGTATAGTTTCTCTCAAGGCATCCACCAAACTTACAGCTTTGCAGTTTTTTTAATTAAAAAAAAAGAGTTTATCAAAAGAGAGACAGACTAAATAGCCCTCCTCTTTCAGACACTAAACAAAGTCTTTTCATGCCATGATCCATACTTTAGCTTTTTCTAAATAACCATGCTGTTATTTGTGCTCTCTGAGATCATGGATCCATCAGCTCAGAGAAGGCTTGGTAGCCTGCTTATTGAAAAGTATTAAGCCTCACAGTACCATATTGTCTTTTGTATTCTTCAAGTTGATTCTGATTTACTAATTTTTTTACCCAGTTATGAAACTTAAGTGCCTGGCCTTATTTATTTCAGTTAATTTATTTGCTTAAGAAGAAAAGACTGTCACAATTTTCAACCACTTTTGACTGTCGTAGATTCTTTGGTATGTTTCAGTGATAGTGAGATACATCAAAACTCATTGAGCGCAGGGAGGTTTGATGGTGTCACAGTGCCCCTGCCCTCGTGTGTAGTACATGGTTGATGGGTAGGTAAAAGTCAGGTGTCTCAAACCTTAACAGTGTACCTCAAACACAAGTGGGATTTATCTAGGACTCTGATATGTGACTTTCTCTGAAAGATAAAATTGGATTTGTTTACCTGAATTTTTTGTTCATTTACTACATTACTGCAGAATCAAAAGCCATTCTACAGGGATAACTTGTATTGAAAGTACTCCAGATGTACAGAAAGATTTATAAATCTAGCTAAGCTAAAATGAAGTTTTGTACATTCTTGAGCTTAGCATTCAAAGCTTAGGAGATAGTACAGGAAGAGAAAGCAAGAAAAGCAGACGCATGAAGATGGCTAAGGGAACTGAGACCTTTTAGCCTGGAAAGATCAGTGCTCTGTCTTCAGTAGGAGAAGAACAAGGGAAAGAGTCCCAGTTGCTGGTAGTGGGATGTAGGTTGGAACATTGGAGGAGAGTGTGTGACGTGAGAGCACCTGAACAACACGGAGCTGCTTCCCTGGGGCCGTCTGTCTGAAACAGGATTAGGATGAGATGAGACACCCATCTGTCTAGAATGTCTCAGTAACCTTAGGAGTCTTTTTTAGGTCTGATTCTCCAATATTGTTTGGTTAAAGCAGCAAAAGAAGTTAGCGATTCTTTGTTCCTTGGCATTGTGGGAACAGAGGTGTGTGTGTGTGTGTGTGTGTGTGTGTGTGTGTGTGTGTGCGCATGCATGCTGTCCTTGAATATGATGAGTGCAGTCCTTCTCTCTTGAAAAATGAACTTAATTATGAAGATATTTGAAGGTAATTACAGTAAATCAAAATTTTCATTTAGAAGCATTTTAATTATCTGTATGGGCCCAGAGGCCTAAGCTGTAGCTCCAGCTTTATAAATCAGAGATGCGTATAACACATAGGATGTGTTCGTACTCTGCCACAATGGGAAGGCGCAAGGTTGCTAAAAATATCTACTTTTATACTTCCCTTTGAAGTACAGCCCTGGATTTTTTTTTTTAAGATACTAAAAAAAAAGAAAATGATTTGAGAAATTTTTTTCAAAGCCCAGAAGAGTTTTGAGCAAGATTGTCCCAACCAGGGTTTTCATGTTTTACTTTAAGCTTATATGAAATAATAATTTTGACAGAAACTATTTTCTGATTATCCAAGGCTTGAGTCCCTCCTGTGGGCCAAAGGATTTTTCCAGATTGGTATCTGTGTTAACAGAGTTTCAGAGGAAACACAAGAAAATGCAGCTACATCTGTGGTCCATGCCTAACTGTTAGCTTATTTTAACATTAGGAAAAGGGGATCGTACAAATGGAGCGCTTTTGTAGGATTACTTAAGCTTACCTCAGAGCCGTATTACAGACAGTCATGTTTATCTATACACAGTCTTGCTCTTGGTAAATCCTGTATTTTTCTGACCATGTTAGATTTCAGAGCTTCCTGTGCAGGGAGAATCTGATCCAAGAAGGAAATGTTTCATACATTTATGATTGTCTAATCCAGTGAAGACTTTGATGACTTTCATGATTAACAGTAGCTGTGTGGTATGAATACAAGAGCGCATGTCTGTGTATTCCACAACCCCACGGACTGTAGTCTGCTAAGCTCCTCTGTCCGTGGGATTCTCCAGGCAAGGATACTGGAGTGGGTTGCCATTTCCTCCTCCAGGGGATCTTCCCACCCAGGGATCGAGCCTGCGTCTCTTTTGTCTCCTGCATTGGCAAACGGGTTCTTTACCAGTAGCGCCACCTGGGAAGCCCAGACATCCAATGCCTTACACACAGTGCCTGGCAAATACTAATCATTTGTTACATAAATAAATTAATAATGCTTATTTTCTATTATATTTTGAGTGACCAACTCAGAGAATGAACTTGTATCATTTTCCCTGCTTTAGGTGGCATTACATTTTTTCCATTTATTTATACTGTTTCACATTTCAAAATAGAATTTTAGGTAGTGATTTCTTGGAATTAAGAATGGATTTAATTATTAGCATAATAAAATCATTTATTAAAATATTGCCTCCTTTTATGCAGCATAAGAATGAATGAATTGGCTGTGTTTTATATTTGTAAATCCCATTGTCTCTTCAGAAAAAGGGTAGTCCAGGCATAGGAAAGTA
This sequence comes from Ovis canadensis, assembly GCF_042477335.2. Taxonomy (NCBI): domain Eukaryota; kingdom Metazoa; phylum Chordata; class Mammalia; order Artiodactyla; family Bovidae; genus Ovis; species Ovis canadensis. Next base: position 64,151,175 of record NC_091263.1, on the reverse strand, counting down.
AATTGACTTTTCCATGTTTCAGATGGAACTTTAGTAACTGAGCCAAGATGCTGATCCCTGAGTCAGTGTCATTTCTACCCACCAGGTGGTTGGGAACCAGCTATTTTAGTTATGTAGGATAGGAGGGTATGATCCAGTGAGTATATCTAAATTCAAACCCTGCTCACCAGATGAATGGTGGATGAGTCACCTCTCTTCCTATCTTGGTTTTTCAGGCCTTATGACATGGATAGACACACTTGGTACTTAGTATCAAGAGAGTGTATGTTTAGTATCAGAGAGTGTATGTTTAATAACTTTATGATAAAGTGTTTAACCTTGCTCTTATGTTTAATATGGTCGCTATTATTGACAATGAAATTATGTGGAACTCAGCAAATAATTATACCTAAAATATTTTCTGCTACTGATTATTATCATTTTATTTTTATCGACCTCAAATAAATACCACAGAGAGTTCTGAGTACCATGTACAAAATGGTCAGAAAGAACCCCTACCCAGCCACTCAGAAAATACGATAAATTATATTTTCAGCTTTATTTTCTTCACCTGAACAGAATCAAGGGAGAGGTCCCATGCTCTTGGGTACAACCCGTCTGGTTAGTATTTGGTCATCTTTGGTAACTGGCTCGAATTCTCTAAGTATGTTAAGATTTATAATTATACCAGTTCTTTGATAGTTTGGATTAATAAAATCCAGGCTGTGTAGAAGGTCAGTTTACTTTGAAATGTGATCTTTCAGTAATAGGTATGTTTCAATTCCCATAAAATGGTAATTTATTTTTTAATTTCATTATTTGTTATTTAGTAGCCATCTTAATATTTGTCAAAATATATAGTACTGTTTTGAAGATATCACTTTAAAGGAGTTCTTAAAATGGAGTCTGAAACATCATTTTTCAATATTAAAAGATAACTTTCATGCAAAAATATATCTTTGTGATTCCAGAGATACCAATTTATGTTGAATTGTTTTGTAACCCATTTCATTGTAAGTGTATTTCATTATTCCATCAAGAATTTGGCAAAATATTATGACCATCTAAAATCTAAAAGTTTCAGTTTCAACATTACATGTTACTTTCTAAGGCCTCCTTTTCTTTCATATGTTCAGGACCACTCAACAGGGCAGAGCTGGGATTATACTGAAGCAAGCAAAGCGCAGGATCCTGAGAAGGAGACCTTAAATTTTGTCACTTAGATGCCTTGCTTGCCTCAGCATAGACCTAACTCTGCCACAGGGTGTAAACATACAGCAAACATGGTGGTTCTGGATTCTGAGCTCATGCACAGTCATGACTGCTGCTTGATCGTTTGTTTTACTGCCTTACTGAGAAGAGACAAGCATCTGGGACTAATCAAAGGATGAGAGATGAGAAGGAAATGAACTAAGGGAACTCTTCCTGGAAGCAAAAGGGAAATCATGGGAAACTGTCCCATTAAAATAGAGGTTACCCCTTCAGCCATCATGCATAACAACGGCTGGGAGTGAGCAGGGAGTTAATAACCTGGTGAAAGTCAGAAACAATGTATATTAAAGGGAGTTTATTACTTCAAGTATAATGTGTTAAAGGGTGAAAAATACTCTATTTCAAAATGTGTTCTCAACATAAATAATGCATAAAATTATTTTTATTAATGTAACTCCAGTTTTAAAAGTGTCTAATTAAAAGAAGCCATTAAAATTTTCCAGATAAAATTCCGTTCACTTTATACTTCAGCATAAATTATATATATATATAAATTAAGAAATGGGAGATCTAATTATTGAGGTTTCACTAAAACCAAAGTAGTCTCTTTTCAAGGGAACATATCTAGTGTGTGGGCAACAGAATGAATATACAATTAATAGAGAGTAGACTTTCAGAATTTGTCGTTAATGAGCCTTTTGTTGTTTTCCCTTTTTTCTACGTTGGGAATTTCTTTTGTTACAACCTGTGGTTACATGATTTTAGAATAAACATGGATAAGCCAATGTCATGAAGATTTCTGATGTGAGAACTTTTAGAGATAGGTTGTCTAAATAAGAGCTGAAAAAATACTGTCAATGTAATAAATTTCCAAAGACATTTACGATATACAAACTTTGACTATAGGAATCTTATAAACACTTAACTTCTTTGTGCTTAAACCCCTTCTCCCATCTATAACACATGCTAAAAGCAGCAAAAGCAATCATTATGAGGTTCAAAGTTTAATTTTAATTCTTTTCTGTGTATTCATTGCCTTACTTTACTTACTTTTTCTCTTTTCTTAGGATCTGAGCAGCAAGGATATGAAGAGAGATTTATATATAGTTGCCCATGTGATACGAATAGGTACGGTCGGCTTTATCCAGTCCACCTGACTGAGACCAGCCCAACTTGGGATAAGTATCTACTGTTTGACCTCTGTCTTCTTCTGAGCACTTACCTTTTAATTCAGATCTCAGGATTAACTCCAGCTTGTATTGTAGCTGTACCTTAAGTTTAGCTGCTAGTAATGGCTGAACTTGATAGAAATGAAAACATTTTCAGCTCCCTGTTTGTTTTTGGACCCATATTTTTTGAAGTGGTCTTTTTTTTTTTTTTTTTAACATTTGCTCCGTCTAATGTTCTGCCTCTGATCAGCCCTCTACCTCAGGGATCTTATAATGGGTTGCCAACTTAACAGGTAGTGAATAGCCTTTGCTGTGTTTTGTATCCAAAAGTATGTGTCTGTGCTATTTTTTCACAAAATTAAAGTTACCAGTATTACTACATGAGACGGATGGTATCTCCCTTCTACCTGATCCAAGATTTTTGCTACCTGTGGTTTGTTTGCCCAGTTTTATTTCAAGTTTATGACATAATTTGGGGGCCAATGCCTGACCAACTCTTCCTTCATAGGTTTGAGTTCTGGCATATCTTGTTCAGCCAACAAAACAGCTCTTTTGCTGTACTGCTTTTTGTTTTGCTGTATTTTGCCTTTTGTTTTGCTGTGTATAATAAAGCATCTGTTGAGGTTCCAGTCATGCATTTGCAAGTCCTCTTGCCCCTGTAAGCACAGCCTTGGTAAGTGGGACAAGCAAGCTCCCATACGGCTCTTGCCCCTGCAGTGGTTCAGGAGCAGCTTTGGATGGAAGAACAGTATATTGTCCTCCTTATCTGTGAACACATAGCTTTTACCTGGCAGCTACAATACTAAATTGTGTATCCTTAATATACCCAAGAAGTTTAAATCTGTTAGCACTTTGGTTTTTCTAAGAAATTCATGAAATCACTGTTTCATTCTCATATGATTAATAAATGGACTGTTAGTGTTGAGACAGGTTAGTAAGGAATGTGGTGCAAGGGAGAAGCACTGGCCAAGGGCTTGTTTGTCATTCCTCTACATGAATATCCTTGCATCCTTGGATGGCTCCCTTCATCTTTAGTCTTCCAATTTAGAGGATCTCTAAGGTGCCTATAGCTCTGGCATCCTTGAATGACAGTTCAGTGATGCCTTAGAGAAGCACGGAGTTCCCAGTCTTGACTGGTGTTTTCTGCTGTGCCTCAGGCCGGATGCTCCTGAATGACTCCAAGAAGGGCCCTGCTCACCTGCACTACCGGCGACCATATGGCTGTGCGGTCCTCAGCGTCCTGGATGTCCTGCAGTCACTCACAGAGTTAAAGGAAGAAAAGGATTTTGTTCTTAAGGTTTACACGTGAGTAATGAACATCAGAAATATTGATGATCTGCAGCATAAGACATCCCAGCGTTGCCCCTGAGAGCAGAAGCTCTCAAGCTTTGCTGGACACAAACTCACTGGGATATGAAGGACAGGGAGTTTTTGGAAAATGCAAAGATTTCCATCTAAGGTTTGGGATGGGGCCAGGCAACTGCATTTTTAATAAGCTCCCTGGGTGCTTCTGAAGCAGCTGAACTTGGAACTGTCTATCCTGAAGTAAAAGTCTGATACACTTTTCCTCTTCTCTCCGGGACTAGCCAGCCTTAGTATGTGTTTACAGGAAGCTAATAATCTAATTTCTCCTGTATTTCGGCTGTAAAAGACTCCTCTGTGTCTAATGCTTGCCCACCAGCTGTTGTAAGTAAGCTGGCTGCTGATGTAAATTGCTTCAGAGAATGATCACGAGTCAGGTTGCCCTGTCCTAGAAAAAAAGCCAGTTTCTCTGAGGAGCTGAGGCTTTACTCTTCATTTTTGCCACTACCGATCTGTAAGTCACCAGCCAGGCATGGCATTATTTTCAGTGTTCAGCAGCCAAGGGCTCTGCCTTACAGAAGCAGTGCATCTCCTCCTGACTCTTACTAACCAATATAAAATAAAAACAAAGAGTAGTAGTACAGAATCCAAGCATATCTGTCTTTGCTTATACAGACTTAGGCATGAATCACGGGCTTCCCTGGTGGCGCTAGTGGCAAAAAACCCACCTGCCAGTGCAGGAGACATAAGAGATATGGGTTTGATCCCTGGGTCTACATGATTCCCTGGAGGAGGGCTTGGCAACCCACTCTAGTATTCTTGCCTGGAGAATCCCATGGACAGAGGAGCCTGGTGGGCTGAAGTCCATGGGTCACGAAAAGCCAGACATGACTGAAGTGACTTAGCATGCATGCAGGCATGAATCATAGTGCTGAAAACATGATCAGTGGTGGGTTTAGTGAGTTTCTTTTCCTTCCAGAATATTAATGTTTTTATGAAGTAAATGGAAACATAGCCAGAGTAGGAAAAAAGCATTCTTTTTTAAATTTTTACTGGAGTATAGTTGCTTTACAATATTGTGTTAGTTTCTGCTGTACAGCAAGGTGAATCAGTTATACGTATACATATATCCATTCATTTTTAGATTTCCTTCCCATTTAGGTCACCGCAGAACATTGAGTAGAATTCCCTGTGCTATACAGTAGGTTTCCATTAGTTACCTGTTTTTTACACCGTAGTGTATATGTGTCTATTCCAGTCTCCCAGTTCATCCCACTCCCCTTCTCCTCTCGGTATTCATACATTTGTGTCTCTATATCTGCTTTGCAAATAAGTTCATCTATACCATTTTTTTAGATTCCACACATAAGCGATATTATACGTATTTGTTTTTCTCTCCTTGACTTACTTCATTCTGTATGACAGTCTCTAGGTCTGTCTGCATGCATGCTCAGTCACTTCAGTTGTGTCCAATTCTTTGCAACCCGATGGACTATAGCCCACCAGGCTCCTCTGTCCCTGGAATTCTCCAGGTGAGAATACTGGAGTGGGTTGCCATGCCCTGCTCCAGGGCATCTTCCCCACCCAGGGATCAAATTTGCATCTCCTGCATTGCAGGTGTATTCTTCACCCGCTAAGCCACCTGGGAAGCCCCCTAGGTCTATCTACATCTCTGTAAATGGCACTGTTTCATCCCTCTTATGGCTGAGTAATATTCCATTGTATATATATGGAACACATCTTTATCCGTTCCTCTGTTGATAACATTTAGATTGCTTCCATGTAGCTATTGTAAATAGTGCTGCAGTGAACATTAGAGTCCATATATCTCTTTGAATTATGGTTTTCTCTGGGTGTATGCCCAGGAATGGGATTGCTGGGTCATAGGCAGATCTATTTTTAATTTTTCAAGGAACCTCCATACTCTTCTCCATGGTGGTTGTGCCAATTTACATTCCCACCAACAATGTAAAAGGGTTCCCTTTTCTCCATACTGTCTTCAACATTTATTGTTTGTGGATTTTTTGATGATTGCCATTCTGACCAATGCGAGGTGATACCTCATTGTGGTTTTGATTTGCATTTCTCTGATAATTAATGATGTTGAGCATCTTTTCATGTGTTTGTTGGCTATATGTACATATTCTTTAGAGAAATGTCTGTTTGGATCTTCCATCCATTTTTTTCATTGAGATGTTTGTTTTTTTAATATTGAGCTGTGTGAGCTATTTGTATATTTTGGAGATTAATCTCGTTGGTTGCTTCATTTGCAAATATTTTCTCCCATTCTGAGGGTTGTCTTTTCATTTTATTTATGGTTTCCTTTGCTGTGCATAAGCTTTTGAGTTTATTTAGGTCCTGTTTGTTTATTTTTGTTTTTATTTTCATTACTTTAGGAAGTCGGTCAAAAAAGATCTTGCTGTGATTTTATGTCAAAATGAGTTTTTAAAGCAAGTGTATGTCTGTGAAAATTTCTTTTTTTAAAAATTTATTATTTTTTTTAATTTTTATTTTTACTTTATTTTGCTGTACAATACTATATTGGTTTTGCCATACATTGACATGAATCCTTTTTTGGTTTTAACCCAAATTTTTTTTTCAAATTAAATCTAATATTGTCAATCACCAGGTTAATATATCTTCACCATATTTGTGGGAATTTTTCCATACTATTATATCTGAATCAGGCATGAAGTGAACTTAATTCACAATTTGCTTAATTTGGGCCTCTGTATAATCAACTACAGTCTATTAATTTGAAAATAATACTTTATTACCTGTTTGCCTTAAGTTGTGTTTTGTTCAGTGATGTGTACTTGATGGGATGAGGATCTTCCTCTGAAATAACTTACAAAGGAAATTTTGGTGGGTTTTCTCTTCCTTTCATGCATCAGTCATAGCCTTTCTCCATTTACAAAATCTCTTCATTGATGGGTAGTGGGACCTGGTTCTTGATAAAGCTTTCTCCCTTTGAAAAGGACTAAATGTTAATCCAAAATCATCATCATTATCATGTTACTCCACTCTGTCCAAGGGCAGGGAGTTTATAGATAGCACTCCAGAGTTGCATCTCTTTGCATATATCAGCTGTTCCTTGCTTCTGTGCAAATTTTCATTGTTGAAAGGGGCTTGCACAGCGCTTCTCTTGAAATCATGCTGTCAAGCTTAATTGGCCTAATTCCTTCAAAAACAAGAGCTTTCAGTACCAACATGTCACTTTTCAAGAAGTGGGATTCTTGTGTAACTTATTCTTAGCTCCTTGCTCTGAGCTGTGCCTATTATATCAGTTCTAAAAAGCCAAAGAAAGATTTTTTTTTAAACAGAGAAGATAGTTTTTTAATAAATTTTTGAAGGAGTAATAGAGTTAAAATGTAGGATAGGTTTTCTACTTGACAGTGTTAACAGACTTTCAAAGACACGTCCATGTTTGTGAAATAATCGATTTTCTGCACGGTATGGAATTCCTCTAGGATTAGTGTTTTATATCCACATCAGCACAGCGAATTCAGCCCTCAGGAAAAGTAATATTTTCCAGTAAGTTTTAGAGGATATATTTGGTAGACTGAATTGGAAGCTTGAAGGTTTTACTGATTCTGATTGTACTTTAGCTTTTGCTAGGACTGAAGTTTGCAAGGATTAAAAAAAAAAAACCCTCTTGTACAGTTTTAATCAGTGAATTGGCAAAATGCATCATTAGTTGTTGACATTCTCATCATTTCCTGTTATTCAGAGTCAGCCTCAAGCCCTGTACTTCTTTTGCCATGATCACTGCTCTGGCTTTATAGATGTTTAATATCATGTGTGTTAGGAAGGCAACACATCCTTTTAAAAAAATCAGAACAAGAAGCTGAGGTGTAAAAACTAGGTCACTTTTCAATGAACCAGAAACCTTAAAAATCACAAATGAATAACCACTGTGTGAAGTTTATTCTGATATAGACATCATGTTTCCTCCTGTCCAGAGCGGCAGGGGTTGCAGGGAAACACAAGGCTTTCCGAATCTGGAGCCTAGGACAGGAAAGGAGAGAATGCCAAGGAGCATTGAGATGGGGTGGGGGTTGTCCATAGATAGTACATTTGATCAACGCAGGACACCTCTGAATATGTGATGACCACTCTCCAACTTCGCACTGAAAAAAGTTCAAACCTTTTTAGGCCAACTTTAATGAAATAGATAAATAACTACTTAGATAAAATATTAAATTTATCACTTTAGTCATATTTTAAATCATATTAAATGTATATAACACATTATGTGCTCAATCACAGATGTGCAATTGAGGAGTATTACTATTACTTATTCCCTGGGGCTTCCCAGGTGGCGCTAGTAATAAAGAACCCATCTACCAATGCAGGAGACCTAAGAGAAGTGAGCTTGATACCTGAGTCAGGAAGATCCCCTGAAGGAGTGCATGGCAACCCACTCCAATATTCTTCCCTGGAGAATCCCGCGGATAGAGGAGCCTGGCAGGCTATTGTCCATAGGGTTGCAAAGAATTAGACTGAAGTGACTTAGCACAGCATGCACACTTATTCCCCACTCACAGTTTATGAGGTTTTTTTTTTTTTAACTTTCTATTTTATATTGGAGAATAGCACTTATATGCAGAATATAAAAAGAAATGAACTCATTTATGAAATAGAAACAGACTCACAGACTTAGAGAATGAACTTACAGTTACTGGAGGAAGGGTGGGGGAAAGGACAGTTAGGGAGTTTGGTATTGACATGGACACATTGCTATATTTAAATATATAATCAACAAGGACCTATTGTTTAGCACAGGGAACTCTGAGGGGAGTTTGGGGAAGAAGGGATGCATGGGCATGTATAGCTGAGCTGCTTTGTTGTCCACCTGAAACTATCACAACATTCGCCAAACTCCCCTCATATCCTGGCTGCCACATAACATTGAGCAGAGTTCCCTGTGCTATACAGTAGGTCCTTGTTGATTACATATTTAAATATAGCAATGTGTCCATGTCAATACCAAACTCCCTAACTGTCCTTTCCCCCCACCCTTCCCCCAGTAACTGTAAGTTCAGTCTCTGAGTCTGTGAGTCTGTTTCTATTTCATAAATGAGTTCCTTTCTTTTTAGATTCTGCATATAAGTGATATCATAATGATATTTCTCTTTCTCTGACTTATTTCAATTAGTATGATAATCTCTGGGCAGATTCATATTGCTGCAAATGACATTATTTTATTCTTTTTGATGGTTTAGTAATATTCCAGTGTGTGTGTGTGTGTGTGTGTGTGTGTGTGTGTACACCATATATGTACTGCATCTTCTCTATCCATTCATCTATTGATGGACATGTGGGTTGCTTCCATGTCTTGGCTGTTGTTCAAAGTGCTGCTGTGAACACTGGGCTGCATGTGTCTTTTTGGGTTAGAGCGCTCCCAAGGCATATGCCCAGGTGTGGGACTGTAGGATCTGATGGAAGCTGTATGTTTTGTTTCTTAAGGAACCCCCATACCATTTTCCATAATGGCTGTACCAATTTACAGTCCCACCAACAGTGTAGGAAGATTCTCTTTTCTCTTCACCCTCTCCAACATTTATTGTTTGTAGAGTTTTTGATGATGGCAGTTCTGTCTGGTGTGAGGTGATACCTCCTTGTAGTTTTGATTTGCACATCTTTAATAATTAGTGATGTTGAGCATCTTTTCATGTGCCTGTTGGCCATCCGTAAAATCCCTGGACATGTAGTGGTGAAGTTCCACGTCATTGCCTGTGCTGGTTATCTCCTCTGTGGGGAAGGTGTGCCACAGAGGCACACAGACCTCTTTTGGATTACAGTCCCTTGTGTGTTTTATGATTGAGGACAAACCATCGACATCATTAATCATGCTCTAAATATTAACTTGATTGGATACAACATAATCATGCTTCATTATAATCATAACTCATTTGGTTAATAAATGCTTACATTTTTTTTTCCTTAGAGAATATGCTAGTGATTGGTTAAAATATGCTGATGACTCTGCATCCACTGAGTTTCAGATGATTTGGGTAGTTTCCTTGGCATTCTAGAAAGGAAGAGAGTTGAAAGGCCAGTTAAGAGGTGACTGCACTGGTCTGAAAGAGAAACAATAATGGCTGAACCAGGGCCATGAAGAAGAGAGGTCATTTGTGACAGATTTTAACAAAGCTTCATGAGCTAGTGGGTTCTACTCAGAAGCAATCTCTCAGAGCAGACAGTTGGATAGGATACACCAAGCTGTCTTGTAGCCATGCAGGTCAAGAGCTTAGCAGGGTGTCTGGGCTGGAGACAGTGCGTTGGGTCTTGGCAGCTTTTGGTGGTGGTTGAAACCAGGGGAGCAGGTGAAATAGCCCAGAAAGCTTATATGGTAGGAAGGAAATGGGCTCCAAATGCAGAGCTCTGAAGGCCACTGATAGTTAAGGGGTGTACAAAGGGAGAAGAATATGAGGGGCAAGCCCTCAAGTGTCTGGCATCTGAATTGGGTGTATTGGCTGGAAAGGTAGATGTCAGTGAAGTAATACACATTGTCACTATTGATGTGGTTGGTAAAGCACCAGCTTCAGTATATTGCCAAAGAGCCAGTGAGTATTTTATTGGAGAAGCACTGAAATTATACCACCCATTGAGAGAGGAAGTTAATTTACAAAACTCTTCTTGGTTTTGTTTATTTATAGGAATTCTTTTGTTTCTGTGTGTGTACTTTATACCTGTATATTTGAGATGTATAATGTGTTACTTTGATGTATTTATATTTTGTAATATGTTTGTCGGTGAAGCGATATTTATCATGTTGTGTTATTATAGTACAATATCATTGTCTGTATGCGTCATACCGTGTATTAGTCAGGACTCTTTGAAGTGAGGTGGGGGAGTACACTATTTCTGACAAACTGTAGTCAGATTTCTGTTACAGAAAGGACTACTGATCTTGTAAAGCTAGAAAGCGACAGGAGTCTGACTGCAAGACTAGTCTGGGTCCTCACCAGCTGGGCACTTCTCTGGTGTGGTGGCTGATTGGAAGAGATGCGATCGTATGCATGTCAGACATGGGGGGTGCGGTGCGCTGCTGCCAGCACCTCTCACTTCTGACTTCCCACTGAGCTGTTCATCACAAGTGATCGTTCTAAAGAACACTGTCTCCCTTCCTCTCCTTGGAAGGCATTTTGTGAGCAGAAGTTATCCTCACAGCTCTGGACTGTGAGAACCGTGTCTCTCACACTTCTTTGCAACATCTCTGAGCAAGTGAGGCTTGTTTATACTGACTGAGAAGTTAGGAGAGCTACTGGTTAGAAAAAAATTGGTCTAGTGACCAACCTCCTTTATCTCTGAATGGTCTCTATACAAAGTCTTCTATTTAGAAACCAGTTGTGCTTCATTCACACCGCTGGATGGCACATGATAGAACTCTTGCTGGAGTTTCCACTTGGAAGTGGCTGTGCTGGACTACACACTTCTAAGTAACCGTGGAAAGATCTTGTGGGTTTTCCTTTGTGCATAAGCTGTGTTTTATGGGGTCAGTGGTTCTTCCTGTCTAACAGGAGAAAGGAGGGGCTGAGGCTATGAAGACTCCCAGTGTCCCATGGAATTTCCAAGAGATGGCCCTAATCTCATTTCAGTTGTTTCATCAATGTGTCTACTTTCAGATGAGCAATCCCTTCCTAGCCTCTGTTCCTAAGCTGTACCAAATGGTTGTGTGACTGCAGCTTTCTTGGACATTTTCTTTAGAGGGGAAGACTCTAAAAATGTCAGAAATTAGCAGAGGTACAGGTCTGTTCCTCCATTCTCTCTTTTCTTCCACTCCTGAAATTCCTAGGAAAGAACTTTATTCTTACATATTTAGGCATCCAGACTTCACTCTAAGGCCTCCTTCCCCTTGACTACAGAAGAGTTCACAGCAAACCAAGCCCGCTACTCTCTTAAACTTTTCTTCTTAGCTTGATCTGGCTAAAATAAAACCACGGGCAAATATGCACATTGCCCTGAGGTTAGCAGGATTTTTCTCTGAGTCCATTATAGTGACAGTTGAATGACAGTATAAAGCCAATGCAAGACATGGAAGTTTCTAAACAGCAGTACTTGTTGAGAGGAACTGTTCTTTTCCTCTGTCGGGAACTTTCCTCTAGTGCCTAGTTGCAAGTATGTGTCAGGAACTAACAAAGAAAAAATTGGTCACGCAGGAAAGTGCTACTTCAGACAAAAGGATATTTTGCTACTTAGAGATATTTGCAGAGGTTAGTTTTAGAGTTTCTACTCTTTCCCCAAATGTGAATCTTCTGTGTGCCTTCCAAGAAAACAGGCCTTGTCTAATTTAGTAAAATGTAAGTTCATTTCTTTTTTTTAATGTATTTTAATTTTTAAATTTTTATTGAAGTATAATTTACAATGTTGCATTAGTTTCTGCTATACAACCAAATGAATTAGCCATGCTTATACATATATCTACTCTCTTCCAAACTCCATTTACATATAGGTAATTACAGAGCACCAAATAGAGTTCCCTGTGCTATACAGTAGGTTATTTGTTTTTTTTTTATTTTAATTTAATTTTATTTTACTTTACAATACTGTATTAGTTTTGCCATACGTCAACATGAATCCATCACAGGTAGGAAAGTATTGTTGCACATTGAACATCAGACCAGATGTTTAAAACTCTTGATTGTCATAATGCCTGTCCTTCTGTTACAGGTGCAACAACGAGAGTGAGTGGTCCCAGATCCATGAGAATATCATCCGCAAGTCCAGCGCCAAGTACTCTGCCCCCAGTGCCAGTCACGGTAAGGTGCTTCTCTCACTAGAAGACTTTGTGTTGCGTTTGCAATTGCTTATCATACACACCTTAGTTTATTTGTGCTGATCAGTTGCCAGATATAAAGTTGTTTCCTACAGACATTTATTCTCCTTTTCAGGCAGTTTCTATTTCCTTGTGTGATGATTTGAAACCTTCTCTAATTATTAATACTTCTTTTAAAAAAAATTTTATTGGAGTATAGTTGATTTACTGGAGAAGGCAATGACACCCCACTCCAGTACTCTTGCCTGGAAACTCCCATGGACAGAGGAGCCTGGTGGCCTGCAGTCCATGGGGTCCCAAAGAGTCAGACACGACTAAGCAACTTCACTTTCACTTTTCACTTTCATGCATTGGAGAAGGAAATGGCAACCCATTCCAGCATTCTTGTCTGGAGAATCCCAGGGACGGGGGAGCCTGGAGGGCTGCCGTCTATGGGGTCACACAGAGTCGGACACAACTGAAGCGACTTAGCAGCAGCAGCAGCAGCAGCAGCAGCAGTTGGTTTACAGTGTTGTGTTAGTTTTAGGTTTACAGCAAAGCGAATCAGTTGTACATGTACATATATGCACGCTTTTAAAACTTCTTTTCCCGTTTAGGTCATTGCAGATGTATTGCATAGAGTTCCTTATGCTATACAGAAGGTCCTTATTGGTTTTCTATTTTATATATAGTGATGTGTATGTCAATCCCAATCTTTCCTTTCCCTCCTAGGATCCATAAGTTTGTTTTCTACATCTGTGACTATTTCTGTTTTGTAAATAAGTTCATTTGTATCATTTTTTTAGTCTCCACATATAAGTAGTATTATATAATATTTGTCGTTCTCTATCAGACTTATTTCACTTAGTATGGTAATCTCTAGGTTTATTTGTGTTGCTGTAAATGGCATGATTTTATTCTTCTTTTGACTAATACTCCATTATACATATGTACCAAACTTTTTTATCCATTCTTCTGTCAATGGACATTGAAATTGCTTACAGGTCTTGGCTGTTGTAAACCGTGCTGCAGTGAACATTTAGGTGCATGTATCCTTTCAGATTGTGCTTTTCTCCGGATATATGCCCAGGAGTGGGATTTCTAGACCATATGATAGTCCCGTTTTTTAGTTTTTTAAGGAACCTCCATATTGTTCTCCACAATGGCTGTACCAGTTTACATTCCCATCAACAGTACAGGAGGGTTTTATTTTTTCCACACCCTCTCCTGTATTTGTAGACTTTTTGATGATGGCCATTCTGATTGGTGTGAGTGATGAATACCTTGTTGTAGTTTTGATTTGCATTTCTCTGATAATCAGTGATGTTGAGCGTCTTTTCATGTGTTTTTTGGCCATTACTTCTGACCATAGTGCATTTTCTGCTCTTTCTGTGGTGAATTCCTTGTGCTTTGATAGGTAACTTGAGTTGCAGTTCGAATCTAGAGTGAACAAAAGTGTTGCAGGGTTTGTCACATTGTGAAGTCTGTGTTTTCCTGAACAAAGACTACATACCCAGCCCCCCCCCCCAAAGACACATATTAATATCACTTTTCAGTGTTGGCATCACCAAGGAAGCCTGACTAATGAGAATCAATGATTAGTCTGCCATTATCAGTCATTTGGAAACTGAAATAGAAAATCTTTATTTCAAAGCAGCTTTCATCTTAGTTCAACTTCTCCTTTTTTTCCTGCTTTTATTTAAAAACTGTGTTTAATATGTATCTAAATCTTGGTGTAATTGTACATGTTAGCATTAATTCTAAACTGAATATGAAATGTTTGATTAAATTAGAAGCACTGTTTAAAAATCTATAAGACCTCCTGAATAGATACTTTTTCAAAGAAGACATACAGATGGCCAACAGACACATGAAAAGATGCTCAATATCATTAATCATCAGAGAAATGCAGATTAAAACCACAATGATATATCACCACAAACCTGTCAAAATGGCTGTTGTCAAAAAGGACACAAATTACAAACGTTAGCAAGGCTGTGGAGAAAATGGAACCCTCATATCCTGTTGATGTAAATGTAAATTGGTGTAGCCTCTGTGGAAAACAGTATGGAGGATTCTCAAAAAACTGAAAACAGACATATGACCCCACAGTTTCACTGCTGGGTATATATCTGAAAAAAATTTAAATGCTATTTTGGAAAGATGCTCGCACCCCAGTGTTCATAGAAGCATTATTTATAATTACCAAAGTATGAAAGCAACCTGTGTCCGTCACCAGATGAATGGATAAAGAAGATGTAGTGGCCATGTATAAGAGAATGGTACTCAACCTTAAAAAAGAATGAAATTGTGCCATTTGCAGCTGCATAGGTGGAGTTGAAGGGTATTAGCCAAGTGACAAAAGTTAGAGAAAGACAGAATACTTAATGATATCACTTACATGTGGAATCTAAAATGTAAAACAAACTAGTAAATAGAACAGAAAAGAAACAGACTCAGATATAGAGAACAAGGTCTTGCTTTCCAGTGGGGAGAGGGACATGGGGAGGGGTGAGGCACCAAGAGGCACAAACCACTGTGCATGAAATAAACACACTACAGCGGTATATCAACACAGAGCATATGGCCAATATTTTATGATAACTACAGAAAGAACATACCTTTGAAAGCTGAGAATCACTCTGTTGTACACCTAATACTTACATAATATTATACATCTACTACACCTCAATTACATATAAATAAAAACATGTGAACTTTTAATATACTCTTAAAGATAACTATCACATTTATATAGAACCATGTTTCTCCAGATAATTTTTACCTTGAAACTATTTCATAACTTCTTTTATATAACCTTCTTTGTTTTAATGTTATAAACCTGTTATAAATACAAAGTTGCCCTTGAAAGTGAAAGTCAATCAAGTCATGTCTAACTCTTTGTGACCCCATGGACTATACAGTCCATGGAATTCTCTAGACCAGAATACTGGAGTGGGTAGCCTTTCCCTTCTCCAGGGGATCTTCCCAACCCAAGGATTGAACCCAAGTCTCCCACATTGTGGGCGGATTCTTTACCAGCTGAGCCACAAGGGAAGCCCAAGAATACTGGAGTGGGTAGCCCGTCCCTTCGCCAGAGGATCTTCCTGACCCAGAAATCAAACTGAGGTGTCCTGCCTTGCAGGCAGATTCTTTATCAACTGAGCTATCAGGGAATCCCCCAAGTTGCTCTTAAATGACAGTGTAAAGCCACTGCAAGGCATGGCAGTTCTTAGAGTTGTTGAGAAGAACCTCTATCAAGGTCAGCATATTTTCAGCTAGGAGGGTCCTCAGAGCAGTTCCAACCCAGAGGCTATAAAGTTTGAGATGCTCAGCTGGGAGTACTTGAATTCTCTAAAACTCTGTAGCGTGGGGTTCCTCAGGGCCTCTCTCACTGGTTTTAAGAGCCCGTTTTTCCTCACACGTGCCTGGATGCCAAGGAGCTACATACACGCAGTGTGCTGGAAGGTAAAGGGAGTTCATATCCCTCACCTAAAGCCGGACTAAAGCAAGAACCTTACTTTTTAACAAGACAAGTTGCAATTTGGAAGACTGTTCATGCCAATATTTATAGTGTTCTCTGCTGTATTCATGTATTTTATTTATAAAAAGCTACCCTTGGCTACAAGTTCTGAAGCTATGGTGTATTTAAAACATGGAAAACATTTTAAAAGAGGGATAGCGGTAATAATACATTAAAAGAAACAACCAAAAAGCAGTTTCCACCATCACCTAACAAGGTTAGAATGCTGAATTTTGTCTTCCTTCCCAGAATGACCGAAGTTTCCATGCCATTGTCAGCGTCTTATGATGTTTGTCCATGACTCACAGACACTGGCCATGTAAACAGTGTTAGAAAAGCACCCCGCCCTCCGTGCTGGGAGCACCATAGGCTTCAGAGAGCCTCAGTTAGGACGGCCCTACTGAGGGCAGGTCTTCTTGCAATTGTGGAAAACCCGGGAGGAGAAATAGGCTGCTTTTCTTTGGAGTGTGTGTCTAACTGCATCTTGGCCAGGCTTAACTTGGAAGCTGTTTTGAAATCATGTTTCAGATCCCTCATTGAGTAAATGAAGAAACTGAAGCTCGATCAGATACTTTAGTGGCTAAACCAGGGAGCCCAGGTTTCGGGATGCTGGGGAGCAGACAGG
Source organism: Ovis canadensis (assembly GCF_042477335.2). Taxonomy (NCBI): domain Eukaryota; kingdom Metazoa; phylum Chordata; class Mammalia; order Artiodactyla; family Bovidae; genus Ovis; species Ovis canadensis. The sequence continues at coordinate 64,134,604 of NC_091263.1, read as the reverse complement.
AGGGCGCCTTGATCTCCCAGATCTCAGTCTGAGTTTTAATAGAATAGTCCTCTGGGTTTTTGAGATGGTTTTGACTTAGATTCTTTTAGGTTTCTAGAATATCTCTTCAGAATAATGTATACTTTCTGCCTCAAAACTTTTCTCAAGAAAAATGCTGAATTTTGCACATTTTTCTCTGGGGGGAAAAAAAAACTCTTCATGTGTTTTCTAGAGTAGAAGTGTGATTCTGAGTTTAAAAAAATGCTTTTGTTTTTGTAGGTCTTATCATTTCTCTGCAGCTTCTTCGTGGAGACATGGAACAGATTAGGAGAGAAAATCCCATGATATTTAATAGGGGATTGGCAATTACAAGAAAATTGGGATTTCCTGATGTCATCATGCCAGGTAGGCAGAACCTCTTGGGGCTGGGGTGGGAGAAGGGTTAGGAGAACGGAGTTTGGTGCTCCCCTTGTGAGCAGGTGGCAAACCACACTATGAGGAGCCCCGCAGCTATTGACAGCCTCTGCAGCCAGAGTCAGGGTGCTGACTGCAGTCTGCAGCCAGTGGCTCCTCTGGCTCTTGTTGGCATTTGTTCTTTTCCGGAAGCCCCCACATACCTTCACCAGGGCAACACAGCACAGTCTGGCTCTTGAACCTTTTTGTCTCCTATGGAGACTGGATGTTAGGAATCAACACAGAGCTCCTCACAGGGATGCCTTTTTTACACTCTTCCCTTCAGTTACGTATCTTAGAAGAGAATCCCCCCATAAGAACATCCTCTTTAAGGAAAATAATGCCTGTAGTGTCAGTGAATCTGGTTCATGTAGGAGTAGCAGATATATTTGTATCAGAAAAATGAATCATAACAATGAAAACACCATACCATATCAGGAAAACGGATTGGCAAAATGGTATAGGTTAGGCAGTGTGAATAGTACCACCTGGCCAGAAATTGTCCTAACCCCTTTCACCTAATGCCCGATGGAGAGCCAGGGCAGAAAGTGGGAATGCATTGGCTCTCAAGTGTGGTTGCAGCAGGTTAATCCAAAACTCATGCTTCCTAGTGAGGCAGATGTGGGTCAAGCTAGAGCAGTGGATCCAAACAGGCCATCAGAACCAGGGGGCTGTGGGGAATGAGGGAAGAATAGAGGCGTGGCTCTGATGGATGGGAGGCAGTCTGGGACCAGAGAAGATGGGAACAAGAAGGAAGGAAGAACAAGGAAATAGCTCCTTGTCTGGATGAATTACAGGAGGCATGACCCTACCTTTTCCATTGAGTTTCATTCAGTGTTCTGCTAAAAGCTTATTTGCTTTTATTTAAAAGAGCCAAGCCAGGCTAGACTGAACTGATAGTGACCAGTCTAAATAATCACCTCTTTGGAATTCTCCATGGTCCTGAAAACTCCTCTTATTGGAAATACATGCCAGCATATACCCAGGGGAGAGTATGGCCTGAGCATACAGAAGGCCGTGTGATGGATTCCAGCTGTCCTTCCGCTCCCCACATTATGCCCAGACTTGCTTTCTGTCACTTTTATTCTCTCTCCATAGACACCGTGACTGCAGAGCAAGCTGCTGTGAACAGCCTTTGTCTCTTGCTCATGCACACAGGAGGATCTTTTGAGTGACAGTCCTAAGCCATTTAATCAATTCCTTGTCAATTCTGTGTTTATTTTTAAATGTTTAAAAGACTCCATGCTTATGAAAGGCCCTCATCTAGTTGTTGTGGAGGGTGATGTCCTCCACAGGACATGTCTCCCATCCTGTCCTGACAGTGTTTCTCAGCCCTCTGTGACCCTAGTAATCAGGAGAAGAGCCCAGACATCATCCCTAGCTTCTTGGCAACATGTCACTGAAGGAATAATTGGTGATTACCAAAACTGATCTGATGATCATTTTTAAATGAGCTATCTAGGCTCATGATATAGAGTCATATATTCTGAAAGATATGCTTGAAGTCCTTTCTCTCTTTTAAGAACTAGTTTGTCTAAGATTTGGACATTGCCTTCCTCTTAGCCCTCACACAGTCATAGAATCAAAACAAAGTGAGCAGAGACTAGAAAGAAACAAGCTTCAGTCAAAAATCTTTAAGCAGACTTTAAATTCAAGAGTTACAGCATCCATACCTCACCTGTGGAAAGAGATCTTTTTGTGAGCACTCTGAATCTGTGTGTCATTGGCACACAGGTTGATAAAGGGCTTCTGAGAAAGTTGGATATGACGTTGGAAGTAAGCAGTATCAGTATCATTGGTGAGGCAAGCGGAGTGTCAGGAGCATTTCCTCCACTGGGCAGCTGAGGTGTCACCATCTGATTTGCCCCACAAGACAGAGACACTGGCAGTCCTAGGGTGTCCAGACTGGGGCTGTGAATGTGCTCTTTGCTGAGTTGTTTGCCCTTGAAGTATTGAGTGCTAGAGCTGAAAGTGAGGATTGATTCACAGGCAGGAAGCAGTCCTCTCTGTGTCTCTCCTCTCTTTTACCTTACCTCCTCTTGAGGAAAGAATTTTTTTTAATGTAAATTTTTTTATTTTAACTGGAGGTTAATTACTTTACAATATTGTATTGGTTTTGCCATATGAAACGAATCGAGGAAAGAATTTTTTGCACAGATTGCCACTCTTCAGATTGTGTGCTAACAGCTGACAGTGCCTTTAATGCCCCCAAAAGATACCATGAGAGTGGGTTTGCCCTCCTTGGGTGAGGTGATAGGGCTAGCCCTGAAGGTTCTGCTAGATCAGCAGGAAAAGTGTGCAGCAGTGTTTCCAGGTGTGGCCCACCTGTCCTGGGAAACCATGTCTGTGACGGGAAGTCCCTTTGTGAGGTCACCCTCCACCTGCAGCTGGTCCACTCTTCACCCATGGGAATATTGGATCTGGGCTGCAGTGGTCCCTCGGCCCTCATGGTGCTGGTATGACCAAGTTACAAGCAATTGCAGCTTCTTGACACATGGTCATGAGAGAAATGAACAATGAAATGAATTATGTTAGTAACTGTGAGCATTTCAACACTGAAGTCTGAGAAATTAGAATACATGGAAAAATTAGAATGGTTCATATACTGTGGCTCTTATTTTGAAACTACCAGCATTTGGGAGAAACTACTAGATACTCATTTGGAGAGGTCCTTTATGTCAGATGGCCCAGACAGGTCCTTGTCAAAGCATATTGACAGAGCTTACAGGTCTGAGTTACAGCATCTAGACAAGTTCTAACCACACCAGTATCTGACGCATGATTTCAGAAAAGGGCTTTCCAGTGGTCTTCTGTTGCTTTCCATGAGTGTTTAAGATACACCATGTGACTGCTGTGAACAGGAGATGTGCTGCTGTTTGCCACAGCCAAGGCCCTGACTGCATAGGCATCCAGCTGTGTTCATGACTCACGGTAGTGAGCACGAGGCAAGACCACCATTGCTCATGGTGTTCTGGGAGTCGCAGAGAAGGCACATAAACCCAGGAAAATCCATCCAAGATTATAGAAGAATAAACCAAATGGGAACTTAAGCCTGATTTTGAAACTGAGCACCTAATAGCCTTTTGTTGGTTTATCGCCATATTTCTGTGGGTAGTTCCTCCTTCCCTCCCAACTCATTTTAGTTCATTACAGAAACTAATAACTCTGCAACACACTTTTACTCCTTGAGATTTTTTTCAAGAAAATGGAGAGGAAATACTGGAGCAGGGCAGACGTTTCAGGTGAATGAGTTTTCTGTGACTCACTTGTCAGCATTAGCCCAATTAGAACTTTTAAGAAAACCGTCAGCCAAAAGACTGTAAACTGAAAGGGAATGATTTAAAACCTCTTGCTCAGGAGTGGTCTGTGCCCTCCTCCAAACCTCGTCTAAGCCAGCAGGGGTGTGCCACCAGCTTCTGTGCAGTTTTCTAAGTGTCAGCTTTCTGGGAGAGTCTATTCCCTGGAGTCAGTAGGAATGCAGACCTGTCATGGCTCTGTGGGAAAGAAACCTTTTAACTTGTTTTCTAAGCCTTGAATTTGTAAGGTTATCATTTGCTGTGGGCATTATGGGTCAAGTTTCATATTAGTTAAATGAGCTTCTCTTTTGTGAGAAGAAATCTGCCCTGTGATTTTAATATATTCTAGCTAATGGCTAAGTTTTTTTATTTCCCTAAACCAGTATTGCTCTAACTTTAGTATGTATCAGAATCACCTGCAAGGCTTGTGAAAAACACATTGCTAAACCCACCCCAAGAGTTTCTGATACAGGAGAATTGGGGTGGGACCTGAGCATTTGTATTCCTCACAGGCTATCAGGTGATGGTTTAGGGCACACTTTGAGAACCGTGTCCTAAAGAGTACTCTGCTTTAGGGATGCTTTGCCCCTCTCTGAATCAGACCTGGTACAAGCTCCTCTCTGGGTTGCCCTGACCTTGCCCTTTAGAAGGCAGCTATGCTGGCATGGCAGCCCTCAAGGGGGCCCCCCGACTCTTGCCCTTGTGCTCAGAAATACACTCTGTCCTTTGCTTTGACCCCTGATATAAAGTGCATGCTTCATCACCAACCTGCAAGTGATGTTTTTTTCTCTTTTCCTGTTTGTCTTAATTGTTCTTGTTTCTCTCTGTGCTGTCCCCTCATTCTCGCCCCTTTCTTTCTGGTGCAGAGATGAAGATAGTTGGGTGTAAGTTCCTGCTTTTGTGTGTCCTGTCTGCTTTTGCCTGCTTTGTTTCCATCTTCATTTGTTTCATGGAATGTTGCAATACTGGGGTGGGGTATCATTTACATTATTAATCCTTCATCAGCCTCACCTTTTGGGATAACTGACAAAATGTTAGGGAAGCTACCAGCCCAACCTAGAGACTGTGTATTACTTTAGGTGTTTATTAAGATCAGAGAAAACTAAGGACATGTTGGAATATTTAAAAAACCTTACAAAGCCCTAGGTGAATAGATACAGGAAAGGATTTTTATGAGACAAATCAGCTATTCCCATTGAAAAGAAAATGAGTAGGGCTTATCCCAAGCTGCAAAGAATCAGAAAGGCAGAAAGCTGCTCTTATCAGCTCTGCTGGACACATGACTTTTGAAAGAAAAGTTCTTCTCAAAAGAGTGATGACAGTATTTACCACAAGTAGACTCAAAAGACTGTGGTCAGTCTGAGTGTCACACGAAGCTGTGGCCATATCTCTAAGGGATGGTTTAGGAATGATCACATCTGGTCCCACAACGGGTTGGAATATCCCCACATCCCTGACCCAAGAAAGGAATAACCATACACAGTGATGTCACTCCGTGCCCATTCCTGTCATTCTGTTAGAGCAGAGAACGTCACTGACTTTGTAGCAATAGAAACCAATGGAAGTGTGACACTGAAGACTTGGTTAGAGAAAGAAAGAACCTGTCTTTCCTGGGTACTCTAAAGAAATCTTCCCAAGATCCTGTTTTTTTTTTTAAGTCTCTTCCTCAGAATAAGAGCTACTCCGGCATATAAAACTTCGGTCACATGTCTGAAACTGTCCATACAGGATGGTAGTTAACATCTCCACATCTCCGTGAATGCTGTCAGGAGACTCCTGTTCTGCCAAGAGATAGAATTGGCCCCATCCCGAGCAGGCTGCAGTGTCTCCTTGGAGAAGATGTGTTCTAGTTTTACATGGTCTTAAGGGAAAGAAAGCACTATCCACAGAAGCTCTTTCTAATCCTGTCTCAAATTGGACAAGTTCTAAATAATATAGTAGTTAACACTATTATCCTTGAACCCAGAGCCTCACATGTGGTGTGAGTCATTTGTACAGAAGGAACATGAATGTAATAAAGAATCCAAGCAAGACGTAGTGCCCCCCAAACTCCAAGTAAGGCTGGTGTGTCTGGCAAGAGACGATCTTGCTAACAGAGACTCTGGTGCCTGAGCTGGACTTCGAAGACTCTGAAACCTCTGTAGACTGCTTTCAGAGGAGACCTGCAAACATGTGATGAGCTGTTTCTCCAAAGTCGCACTAGGATGCAGGTCTTTGGATGATCAGGCCCGGCTGCTGAAGCACACGCTGTTCCCTCTGCTGGATGCAGCTCTGTCCCAGTGCTTCCCAGCCCCTTGGGATTCTGGTAGCTGCAAAGCACTGCTTCCTTCTGAGACCTCTCTGTCAAAGGACCCCAGAATGTTTCAGGCCAATCCCTGACATCGTCAGACGGCCTCAGGTCCCTGACCTGGCTCCTTCCCCAGCAGCTGTTTTGTGTCAACTTCTAGGAATCTGGAGTGTTGCTGGGTAGTGACGCTACTCTGGACAGTTGAACACTGTATCAGCAAACTATAGCCCATAGGCCAAATCCAGAAGCCTTTCATACTGTCCGCCAACTCAGAATGGTTTTTTACGTTTTAAAAGGGTTGTGAAAACAAAGAACATGTGGCCCACAAAGCCTGAAAGGTGCTTACTATCTGGCCTCTTCCAGAAAAAGTTTGCCAGCCTCTGCCGACTCTTAAGTCCCTAGTTCTCTGACATGCAGCTGTACCAACAGCTGTCACTGGCTTCTGTGTGAAACGGCAAAAGGGACAAAGATTATTTATTCTGAAGCCCTCTTACAAGAACAGCCTCATTCATTCATCTTCCCATTCAAGAAACTCTGTTGCGTGTCAACTGAGCACCAAGCATTCAGAGATGTAAGGCATTGCTGATGCTCTTAGAGGCTCTGCCAATCTTTGGAAGCAGAGGACACCTAGCAAATGGAATCAGGGCTGCCCTCCACAGTACATACTCCCACTTGCTTCCAAAAAGCCTCCCCCTCTCCATACCCGTCCCATCAATCCTCCATGCTGCCTAAGAGCTACCCAGTTCCACACCCCCAGACAGACTTCACTAGCATCTTCCCAGCAGACCCACACTTTATGGTCCCCTGATGTTAAACCCTGGAGAGCATCGGAGTTACCTGATGCTTTTTAAAGATACAAGTACACAAGCCCCACCCAAGACCTACTAGAATCTCTAAGGGTGAATATTAGAAATCTAGTTCTAACAAGCTCTCTAGATGATTCAGATATACGCGGTGGTCTCCAAACTAATCACAGAAACTGCTGCTCAGGCCTTCTCTTTCCCAACCGTATTGTAAGGTGCCTGTCCTCATGCCTCTCCTGGTAATATTTCCAGGCCACTGGTGCTAAAGTTTACACAAGCCTCATGGAGACAGTATTAACCCATGATCCTACTAGTAGTTTTTGTAAACATGTAACGTGCGATCAGGATAGCTATGAACAGCGGGGACCCTGGGAAGCTCTCTGTAAGGCAGGCCTGGCTCATTAAATCCTGGAGCTCTTCACATTTGTTACTTCTAGTTCCTTGAGAATTAGTGGAGAGTTCAATTTAAATGATCCTCCAGAGAGCTTTTGAGGAGAAGGCCCCAGCTACATTAACAGTTACAAAGAGCTGTTTTCAAAATTGAGGCCATAATTTACAAAATTGCAACTATTCTGACTGAGAATGGCCTTGGTTCTAGGCAGATCTATTCTCTAAATAAAGAAGAAAGATCTGATGAAATCAAGCTGCTTCAGTGTGTAACTCAGAGGGTACAGTTATGCGTATTTACACATTTTCTAGATGATCACAAAAGGCATTCTATTTAAATAGAAAAATTTAAAAGACTAAAACCTGTAAGAATATCTAACTCAGTCCTTCATTTGAAATTAGCATTCTGGTTTAAAATACCCTGGAGAAGCGGCTCAGAAACTATGAACTCACTCTATAAAACCAAAACAGACCAAATTCTGTCATTATCCATCTGTAAGATGATGTCCAATTTGATGTTAGTATTTTATATCGTACGATGCTAGGAAAAGTTTGAAATGTTCCATTTAGGGACATACTTACTATAATATGTTACCTTTTGTATAGAGCCACAGAAATTTAAAATGCTTGTACAAGCTAGAATACTGTTGCTGGTAGCCAACATCTGCTTTGAAGAGTCACATGAATTGTCTTGAGAATAACTTCCAGAGAGTGCTGATTTAAACCAGGGTAATTTTAAACAAAGCACCTATTCTTTAGACATTAAAATTCTCTATTCACTTTATGCCAGATCATCCTAGAAATTGAATAATTACTTAAGTTCCATAGAAAAGCTAATATGTAACTAAGAAGCTATTATCAGGAGAAAGCTCTGAGGTGTCTGTTCCAGTTTTTAAAAATTTAAGGTGTAACCAACTCCGATTTCCCCCATTATAATGGCAATAACCTATAGTTAAGTTCCCAGTAATTTTGAATTTTACTTTCAGGGCTGATTTTTTTCATCCTCTGTTCTGACAGTAGCAAACTGACGCATTTGAGTTTTCCTTCTCCTCCTGCTCGCCTTCCCCACCCTACCTGCACACGAGTGCTCTTTTTAATGACCTGCTGCTGCTGCTGCTGTTGCTAAGTCACTTCAGTTGTGTCCAACTCTGTGCGACCCCGTAGATGGCAGCCCACCAGGCTCCACCATCCCTGGAATTTTCCAGGCAAGAACTCTGGAGTGGGTTGCCATTTCCTTCTCCAATGCAAGAAAGTGAAGGAGGACCCAAGTAGGATTGTTCAAAAGAGGAAGATTAAAGTTCTAGACTCATCAGAATTCAAAGTAGAGGTTCTGCTCAGCCCAGGAGGAAAGTCTGTGCAGACTGCAAGGATGGACCCCCTGAAGTCGGTCCCACCTGCTCAGCAGTTGCATTTGCATGTGATTTTCAAGAATGCATTTTCCTCTTCCCTTCGTGAAGCCTCAGGGCTATTTGTTTAGGGAAATAGCTTTCACATGTTAAAGTTCTCTGCATTGTCAGAGAATAATCGTTCCTCATGGACTGCTCTTTTGAGAGTATTATGTGACAAAAAACACAAGACAGTACTCGTAGGGTAGGAAGGCAACATTAAGAATAGAAGGTTGGACATGAAGACCCCAAAGCCCAAGATATGGGCCAGTCTTAGTCTATCACTGTTTCATGTGTAAGAGACACTCAGACACCCACAGTTAGAAAAGCGGGCAGTGCGGAAAAGAGGCTCTCATTAAGTACCTGGCCAAACCAGAAAGCTCAGTAGCTCACCAAAAACAAAGCCTCTTTATGTTATTGTGATCCCAAGTAATGAGCAGACTTAGATGTGCCAGTTTCTCTAGAAACTGAAGTGGAAAGACTTTGCTTTCTGAATTGGTTTGCTTTGCAAGTTAATGAATTGTTCCATTAACTTTCAGTTGATCTCTTCAGGCTGCCAGCACATCCTCACTTTGGCCTCACCTGGTTTCCCTTTGTCATTTTCTTCCTTTGAACATTCCCTCCCCACCCACCCCCAAAAGGCTTCATTTTTTTTTTTTTTTGCAAGTCGAAAGCCCTTCTTTAGTTTGTGTTAAGTAAAATTGGTCACTTTGTGGGTTTAGAAGCTTAGAGCAGCCCATATAAGCTCCTTTTATACATGAACAGACAGTTCCATCCCCCCTTAAAGAAAAAGGCGTTTGAGACTTGGGTCGTTTCAGACTTGCAGCTGGCTCCGCTCCTGCCCGCTCTAAAGCAGCCAGTGTGGGCTGCAGGGGCTGGACTCAAAGCACAGGAGCCCAACACTGTCGCCCCAGTGTCCAACCTGCGCTTCTGGGGAGTCATCTGCTCCCAGAGCACTTGCTACAAAAAGAAGAAAACCTGACCATCCAGTGACCTCTGTTGGCACCCCAGCAGGGAATTTAACTAGGTAAGCCTGCAGAAGGAAGGAGCAGTGTATCCTCTAGGCAGACTCAGAAAGATGGAGGGCTGCCAAAAGAAAGGTAGGAAAGAGGGAAAGAACGAGGAATTAGTGGTTAAGACATAGATACGATTAAAGGAAGTGCTTTTCCTTTTGATTGTAAAACCTTTCCTCTTTTGGAGGATTAGATTACAGCCGTTCTCTTGGAGGGGAGAGAGGCTGAGCAGTCCCCTGCAGTCTGCCTTTTCCCACCCTAGCCAAGCTGTGGTGAACAGCGTTAAGATTCAGACTGAGAGGGCACATGACTAACCCACCTGAGTACTGCTGCACTGATATTGGTGGAACGTCCGTTGTGATTAACCAAGCTTGGAATGCCCTGAGCACCTCCCTGAACCCTGGAGGATCCAGATGCTAGCCTTGTCCTCCACGCACATGGGGCACAGCGGCTTCTGCAGTCATGAATACGTGGCACTTCTTTCCCCACAGGTGATATCCGCAATGACCTGTACCTCACCCTGGAGAAGGGGGATTTTGAGAGAGGGGGAAAGAGCGTACAAAAGAATATTGAAGTGACCATGTATGTGCTTTACGCAGATGGTGAAATCTTGAAGGTAAGGTTTGCCAGTCAGTTTGAAGTGGCAGCTAATCCTGTAATAATTTCAGTGTTTCTGTGGACTTCGTCCAGAGTCCCATCCTCAGACCCATCCTCCTCAAGAGGGACTGAAATCACTTCCTAAGACTCTTCTCCACCTTAGCTTCTCTTCAGGGAAACCCTGCAGTATGCTCTGATAATGACTTCCAGGGTCATACAGCCTTTTCAGAAATTCTTCCTAGTGTCTGACCTGAATCCTTCCTGTCCTCATTTAGACCTATTCCCTCCAGTTCTGTCCTACATGTTACTTTTTCAGCCACATGTCTAGCATCCAGCTGCTTAGTTTTGGTAACTGTTATTAGGTCCCACTCTTTTGGACCTGTTATTAGGTCCTAGAGCTAATATAGAAGGTTATATTTGCTCTTTAGTAAATGGGTGTACCCACTTGCTGTTACCAGGTTATGTGACAAGGAACAGCAGACTCAGGCCCCCAAAGGTGGTTTCCAACCAGTGCAGCACAAGGACCCTCTGACACTCTTGATTAAAAAAGAAGACCTGGAGTGCTGTTTTCTGCTTTCGTTATGTCAGTTTTTCCCTCAGTCAAGTCATGGTCAAGTCCTTGGCAAATGAGAAGGCATTGTTTGCATGCCAGATGGTAGAAGGCAAATCAGTCTTTTACAAACCTTGCTTCTGTGTGTCGACAACAGCGTCATGAGGTAGGCAGAACAGCAGTGATCATCCACATTTTACAGAAGGAAAGAGGTAAAGTTAGTCACAGTCATCTCTCAAAGCTATTTAATAGAAAGAAATGGAGGGTAGATGTGGTATTAGAAACAGAGATATGTGTGTCATTAAAAAAACCCACCTCAAGGACTAAGGCGATTCTTGTTTGCATGAATAATGTGGGGGTCAGCAGAGCTCTCAGCTGTTCACTCTGCCCTGTGTGGACAAGGAGCTGCTCTGGCTTGTATTGCCTGCAGCTTCCCGGGGGGCGTGGGACTGCATTTTCACAGTAATATTTGGAAACTAGGGTCAAGTTAAATCTGGTCTACCTTGGTTATGTCCAAGAACAGTCAGCCACAGGCAACATAAAATGCCAGTGCACCTTTGGGCTGAAGATTAGAAAACCGGTTCTCTCCATTTTGTTATTTAATTATTTCTCTGATCTGGAAAGCTCTGTGTACAGCTGACTTTGCTGAGTCCATTTCTTTCTTAATGAGGATGAAGAGTCTGCCTTAGTGATTCAGATGGCACCACTCAGCTTCCTTCAGGTGAACTGAGTGGTGTGTGTGGTTGCCTCTGCTCCAAGGAGAACAAGGAGCACTGTGATTGCTGGCTCTGTATGCCATCTTCACAGTTGCCCCCAGAGTCTGAATTTCAGTCACCTGATAGATTTGGCCTGATGGAAAAATAAGACCCTCACAAAGGAAGAAGTGAAATGTCCGAGTGACAGAGAAATCCAAGGGACGCCTCCAGTAGGGTGGCATGTTGCTCTGCTTCTCTGTTCCAGGACTGCATCAGCTTGGGTTCAGGAGAGCCCAACAGGAGTTCCTACCACTCCTTCGTCCTCTACCACAGCAACAGTCCTCGCTGGGGAGAGATTATCAAATTGCCCATCCCCATTGACCGGTTCCGAGGCTCCCATCTGCGCTTCGAGTTCAGACACTGCTCCAGTGAGTGAGATTTCTCTCTCCACATTGCTTTGAGAATATGAATATAACTCTTCCTTCTCTGGGACAGAAATAAGAGTTCTTACTAGTATCAGGGCAAGAAAATGAGGAGTTGTGTACGCAGAGGTGGGATGTCATCAGAGACTGTTTTTTGGACAGTGATCCAAAAATGTGTGATCTGGCGACTTCCTTGGGTCCAGCGGTTAAGACTTCACATTCGGTTCCAGGGTCGTGGGTTCGATCCCTAGTTAGGTATTGTAACAAATTCAATGAAGACTTTAAAAATGGTCCACATCAAAAAGAAATATTTTTTTAAAATGAGATCTGATGTTGTTGGCCTTTTGTAGTGTCTGACTTGGACAGTGGATAATTGCCAGAGTCATTCCTCTTTGGGGGTTTCCTTTGTATATAGTAAACTCCTTCTTAAAGGGCCCCTGGTTTATCAAGACTAGCCATGTAGTTTCTGTTTGGTTCTAGGTAGCCTGTGTACCTTGCAATATAAATGGAAACTCAGCCTAGTACATTTCTGATCCTTCTTGCCATCAGGTTGCTACCTATTTAATGAACAAAGTAAGGGACAAAGAAGTAAAGCACACAAGGTGATAAGGAAAAAGGGAATTTCTGTTGGAAAGGGAGGTGTGAGGCAGAACAACTCATGCTTGCCTCTAATTGCAGCAAAAGACAAAGGGGAAAAGAAACTCTTCGGCTTTGCATTCTCACCCTTGATGCGGGACGATGGCACCACCCTCTCCGATGACATCCATGAGCTCTACGTGTACAAGGTACGGAGCCTCGGTCTGTCCCCCGCTCAGACCACTGTCACATGTGGTTCTCGGTCAGGAGGTTCCCCCGAGTGGGCCAGAGGATCTAGGGTGGGGTGCAGGTGGAGACAGCAGGGCACCCGTGGGCAGGCTTTTGTCTTTTCCCACAGATCACACCAGCAGGGCCTCTGTTTCCAACTTCCCACTCCACTAGTCGTGGAAATCTATTATTCAGCCCCTTTGTGCCATTACAGCCTTGGCTCGTACGTTTGAAGACCTGCCATTTGAGACTCTGATTCTGTCAGCTATCACAGCATAGCTGGTACCCAAAGTTTCCTGCACAACAGATAGAGGCCATGAGCTTCACCATGTTTTCTTTAAAAGGCATGTGAGCCATTCTGGGGGAAGAAATGGAAAACGCTTTTAAAGTGCTTAGGAAGTACTCTTCTAACAGGACCTGAGGTCCAAGGTCCAGCCTCAAGAACCCAAAATTCCCTGGGACCTGATGTTTTACACGTGGCATGGTTCCAGAAATATTCTGTGTCCTCTACTTATGCCTACAGTGTGATGAGAATAGCACGTTTAACAACCACGCTCTGTACCTGGGCCTGCCCTGCTGCAAAGAGGATTACAATGGCTGCCCTAACATCCCCTCCAGCCTCATCTTCCAGCGCAGCACCAAAGAGTCTTTCTTCATTTCCACACAGCTCTCCTCCACCAAGCTCACCCAGAACGGTAGGCCAGGGTGCCCGCAGGGGGGAGCCCTCCACTGTCCCCACTTGCTGCTTTGTCTTGCTGATATTTATCAAGAGACAGAAATTGTTGCTTCTGCTTTTTCATGCCACAGTGAGGGGATTCTTCTCATTCAAAGCTGAAGGAATCACTTGGTAATAGCAAGCTATGGGGTTTTCCATGGTTTTACAGATGTGTCTGTAGCCTTGATCGCAGCACTCTGGAGGCTGTTTCACTGCTTCCAGCTGTTTCTGTCTCTCTAGATCCCACCCACCCTTGGCAAGGGGAGTCTAGGCTTTGCTTGCCCATGACATAGCCAGGGTTCACCATTTTGGGGGCTTGCTTCCTAGTGGACCTCCTTGCTCTGCTGAAATGGAAGGCCTTTCCAGACCGGATCATGGACATCCTTGGGCGGCTGCGTCATGTCAGTGGGGAGGAAATTGTTAAGGTATGGCTTTCACCCAATTCACATGTGCTAGCTGAGCAAGAATCTGGGCAGAGGGCCTTACTTCCCCTTGATTTCTGCCTATAAGCCTCTGAGACCACTTTTTAAGGTATATAGTTAAGTGAGTAAAGTTATTTTTCTTTTTTTCAATTAGCTTCTTTCTTTAAAGTAGGTATCACATCAGGTTTATTACCTTTTAGAAACAATATTTAAGTTTTAAACCCTATTTTCTGGCTTGTTTTTCTTCCCAGAAAGCAAAGTGATAATTAAAGGGCAGCCTCTCAGAAACAATCCCAGTGTGGGCTGCCGCCTGCATGCCTCTAGGTCTCTGCTTGCTTCCTTTCTTCGCTTACTCTGTAAACCTCTACCACAAACCCAGCCTGGTGTCCTCCTGGCCCCACTCTCTGGATTATCTAGAAGAACTCTAAATATTCTCCATGAACTGGAACTCCTGATTTTGCCCAGTCTCTCACTTAAGAGTCCAGACCAGGGAGCTCTACCCTGCTCTCTGCCTCATGGGCTTTCTCATGTGCTTTTGTGACACTTCCCATCTAATGGCCTGAGCAAACTGACAGCAACACTGCCCACCCCAGTTGTTACCCTTAGGGCTTCTCCACACCGTGTAGAAGCCAGGTGTTTGCCCACCTGACTTGAGCCCAAGAAGAATCCCAGGCACTTCCCAATGGTGAAAGCCTGGTAGGCGGATTCTGCACAATGGACTGAACTCAACTGAGGAGAATGGAGGTGCTTTGGGTGATCAGCAAGAGCAGTGGAATGTAGGCTAGAGATTGAATTTCAAAAAGGCACCTTGTCCGTACGTGGACATTCTTGGCTCCATCATGGCAAGGATCAAATCTGTTACAACTGCACTGTCTGTACTTTTATTTTACAGCTCCATTGACTCAATAATACACAACACAGTGTCTCCAAATGAGGGATAATTTTAAAGTCTGTGTATTTCTTTGTACTTTTATGAAGTCTTGTATGAATTTTGTGTTAATTGATCAGAGTATCATAAATTTTTAAAAGAACTCTTTATACAAACAAGCTTTTGAAACTTTATACAAACTAGTTTTGAAACTTAAGATAAATTTACACTGAGGGCATTTTTTCCTTCTAAACATATTAAAAATTTCACCAGTGGAACAGACCACATACTATGAAAGCTCTGTGATCTTTTTAAGGTTGAGTTGTTACATTCCTGACAAGAGAACATCCTACCAGCATTTCTGGTTTTAGCATCAATATTTGTCTCAAGCCAGCCAGGAGAGAATGTAAAGGGAATATGCTAGCATTTTAATTATTTTTTACTTTTTATTGGAAAATTTCAAGCATCCAAAGATGCAGACAGAATAAATAACCCTACATCTCCCTGTCATTCATCCCTGACTGTCATCAACCCCTGGCCAGTCCTGCCCATAAATCCCTCATCCATGCCTTCTACCTTATGTTGTTTTGAAGCAAGTTGTAAACATTATATCATTAAATTGCATTTTGAACAACAGAGTATTAGGTTTGATTTTTGAAGACTGGGAGCATCCATGAATATTTATTATTCTCTCCCTGGACTCTTGCATCTTAGAAAGAAAAAGACACTTGCTCAAAAAAAGAAAAATGTTGTCTCCAGATCTTTTACCCTCTTTGACAGCCCTCATCAGCTGCATTCTCTCTTCTCCTGGGATACTAGTTTCTAGACCAAAAAATAAGTTTCTGTAGGTAAGGCCTAGCTTGTCAAATCCTTATCCAGATGTCCTCTACAGAGGTAGGTCATAGTAGACAGTAAGAGACTGCTGAATTTCGGGGTCCCAGGAAAGAAAGCACTTTTTCTCAAAAGTGAATTTGGCATCAAAATCAGTTATGTTGCCTTCAGGATTGCTATTCTTTGTGGGTGGTCTAAATTTTTTAGGTAATTGCTCTTTCCTTATAAGTTTAGCACTTCCCCAACAGGAAGAGCCTCTTTAGGTCTCTCTTAGGGCCCTTTGGGCTATAATCAAACACCCAAAGTTCACCTAGTTATTTCTTGGCTAGGTGGAGATGGAATACCAGGTTATTTTTAAGTGGTAGTTTGAGGTCTTAGGAGATGTTTGATTTTGTTTGTTTGGGAGATAAATTCATTGGTGTTTGAACGTCTGACCGTGTGTCCAAGGTCCTAAGACCTGAGCCTTCTGGTTTTTATGCTGTTGCAGTTTCTGCAGGACATCTTAGATACACTCTTTGTGATTTTGGATGATAACACAGAGAAATATGGCCTGCTGGTATTTCAGTCTTTGGTAAGTCTTACCTTTCCTGATTTTTATTGATTATTCCTGTCACATACTTTTTGAAAATCTGCGGAAGGCAGTTTATTTGAGTGAGTCAGCACATGATGCAGATGAGCCCAACAGGAAAGGGACTGATGAGTGTCACCAAGGAGACTAACAACCTGCCTACCTGGCACATCTCTATATGAGCAAATCTGGACCTCTGCTTTGTGGTTTTGATACTTAGTCTCATACTATCGCAAGGTTGCTGAAATAGTGACCTACACCAACAAAAGGCCCAGAGACCAATAAAGGAAACAAGACAGCTCGTTTTCCACTTACAAAGTAGGATACAGAAATTTTCTGGTGGTCCAGTGGTTAAGACTGCACCCCCAGTGCAAGGGGCCTGGGTTCAATACCTGTTCAGGGAACTAGATCTCACATGCCACCACTAAAGAGCCTGTGTGCCACAGCTAAGACCCAGCACAACCAAGTAAATAAATATCAAAAACAAAAACAGAGGATAAGCAGAGACTCTCTGTGCTGGTCTGAGCATCACACCCTCTCCCTGTAAACAGTTGTCTGGGAACCAGAGTCTCAGAAGGTTGCTCAGTGAGAAAAGACAGTGATCTGAATATTCAGTGTGTTTTGTTGAACATGTCCAGTCCTTCAGGAGGACTATGTGTTCAAGGACAACCAGACACTTTAAAGTCTGTATGATAGATGAGCAGCAGATGCAAGAGTTACAGTGGAATTTGGCCAAGTTTGTTTCTCTGGCTTTTCTTCTTGGCTCCGTGGCCAACCAACCCTAATTTCCGAAGGGTGCAAGCTTCTGTAGGATGATTTGGCTCAGAGGACAGTATTTTTTTCTCTCTTTTCCAGGTTTTTGAGATACCTTAATGTTTGTGCCACAACACAGATATTGTTTTGTCTTCCCTTGGTCCACATTGTACCACTGAGCATTATTGTGAAGAGAGAAGGTCAGAGTCACTGGTGTTGACAAATGAGTCCCATGTCTGGAATGAGAGGCCAGGGTTGTTAGCAGTAGAACAAACATGCCAGAAATACATACCTGGAATGGCAGTCTTACCTCCCCTGGAAACACTGGAGAAAACACTTGTAGTTTGCCATCCCTTGAAGAATCAAGAGTTGTTTCCTTCTGGGGGTAGGTTTGAGGCCTCCACTGAATTCTGCTACACCTTGTCTCTCCCAGGTATTCATCATCAACCTGCTCCGAGACATCAAATATTTCCACTTCCGACCTGTAATGGACACGTACATCCAGAAGCACTTTGCTGGAGCCCTGGCATACAAGTAAGTTGCATTTGGCATCATCATTAGGACTTGTGTTTGAATAGAAAGACAGGCTTTTGCCATTGAGAATGATGTTAGCTGTGGGCTTTTTGCTGACGTTTTATACTATAGTTTATTACATAGTTTTCATGCTTTTCCTTCTAAGAAATGATGGAAGAGCTGCTAAAAATATCTTGTCTTTTCAATGAGAAGCATGTGAATAGCTAAATATAGCATCCACAAATAAATATCAAAGGAAAGAAAAGACAGTCAATAAAAGAGATAATACAAAGAGTAAACATGGGAAGCACTCACAGGTTATCTAAAGCCATTAGAGCAATTTTAAAAGTTGCCATATTAGTCTATGGAATGAACATAAGTTTTGAAGAGGTAAAACCTGAAGGGTAGTGAAGCTGTGGAATCACTGGACTCTGATACTTTGATGTCACTTTGGAGAGAGCAGGCACTGTGCTATAGATTTTACATGTGTCATCTCATTAGAATTCACAGTAATTTGAGATGTACTATTGCTGCCTGTATTTTAAATGAAGAGAGTGAGGACAGAGAGCTCACATAACTTGCTCAAGGATGCAGAGCTCGAGACTGATATGCCCCAGATGTGAACCCTGCTGTCTGCAGAGGGCCTGTTCTCTTGACCTCTGAATTCTTCGGCCATGTATATGTGCAGACTTTCTGACCCTGTAGTCGCATGCCACTCAGATAACTTGGTCCTAAGGAAATAAGATGATTGGGATGGCAAGGAGAGGCACATGGGACCATACACCTTTATTCAGAGCCTGCTATTTACTAGTCATTGTTGTATATTCTGGAGACTTAGCAGTTTTCAACAAAGAAAACACACATCCAGCCCATGACTTTGGGAAAACTTTATTGTAATCAAAAGAAATGTGTCCCAGGGGAAGTGGGAAAGAATGACTCCAACTGCTGATTGAAATGTGGCATCTCTTGGTCAGGAGTGTTGTCTGGTCTCAGGTGGTCTAAAGATTCCACAGCTGTGATGAATCCATCGCTGCATTCTAGCTTGTCAGCAGTATATTATTTCCTCTATGGCTAATTTAGGACTGCAGGTATTTCAGGCTGCATTGCTTTTGGATTAAAGTGGGGTTTCTGGACTGTTCTTTTTCCCAGGGAGCTAATCCGCTGTTTGAAGTGGTACATGGACTGCTCAGCAGAACTGATTCGTCAGGACCACATTCAGGAAGCCATGCGGGTAATGTCCTGAAAAGGGCCCACCCCTGCAGAACTTTGCAAGTAACCTCCGTGGAGTAGAGTGCAGGACAAGTGTAGACAGTGTGGAATGACTGCCTTGATCCACCTAACTGCCCTTTTCTCCCTTTGATTTTGCCCTAAAAGGTCTTTATTCCTCATCATTGTATCTGAGAGCAGGAGGGAGGGATGATGTGCATGCAGCTCGTAGTCATCCCCACTGCCTCACTTCTACCCTTAGTGTCAGTCTTTGCTTCCACTGGCTAAAGTAGCGTATCTCCTTCTAAGCCAGTGTTGGTTAGAAATAAGCCAACATTGATTAGAAATAAGATTATCTAATACTTTCCCCTTCTTCAGTATTTACTGAACACTGTATTTTGTATAACTGTTTTAAGTAAAAAGAACTGAGTGAATGCACTGTATGTGGATATGTTGAGAAGAAGGTAATCTTAAAGCCATGATCAGGCAGCGCTTTGCAGTGCTGGACAGCTCGCCTTTCCAGGGGACTGTCCACACTGTGAGTTAACTACACTTTCTGGTAACTCGTTTTCTCATGACTGCTGCTTCTGCTGTAGAGAACCACCTATGAGAATGTTGATTTCTCTCTTGCTCAGCAGTTCTCCATATTAACTATTTTTTAAAAAAAAACTCGTATCCTCTGAGAACTCACTTAAAGCAAGTTCATGGTTTCTTTCTTTCCTTTCGTCCCTGTCTTTTCTTGTTCTTGAGTCACTTGTTTTAAGTTGCTTTTTAACCATGTCTTTCCCACCCTTTCTAGTTAGTAATAAAAGAATGGCAGCAAAGTAGATCTGCTTTTTCTCTGTCCTGTTTGAATATCTCATCATCTGCTCTAAGTACTAGTGGGCCTGTGCTTGTGTTATTCGTGTGGTAACAGTTCAAACACATGTTCTCCTAAGTATCATCAGTTTAAAGAGGCAAAATCAAATCATAAATCTGTATTTTCCCTGCCTGTTCTCAGCACATTCTGTAAAAACCTGAGGCCGCAAGTCTCACTTCTGACCTTCATGCAGTATGTGTTAGCTGGGCAACCAGCATGTCATGGCTGCCGAGATGCAGAGAGGAGTAAGACTGCCCTCTCCCCTGGAAGAACACATCCCCTGTGTCCTAAAGGGAATTAGGCTCAAACACAAGTGTAGAACAGAGTGCCAAGTGTGATGTGAGGGCAGGGCCTGGGTTCTGTTCTTCTCTGAACCCCAGCACCTGTGAGGTTCCCTGCATAATTGAGGGGTGCACATGGAGTTAAATGCAAAAAGTTCTGTGTGAGTTCAGAAATTAATTGCTTAAGGCCTTGGAGATGGTATCTTAGTTTTCTTCTAAGAGTCATTCATTTAGCCAATGTTGCTTGATACCTGCCATGTGTCAGACATTGGGTTACCCACTGGGTATTCAGCAGGAACCCACACAGAAAGGTTCAGCCTTGATAGCACCTCCATTCACGTGGGGAAAAGGCAGACAATAAACGTGTCCAACACATAAACCATAGAAAGATAAACATACAAAGTCAGTGAGGAAAAAATTAATTATGCTATTAAAGAAATAAATAGGATCTTGGCATAGAATGGCTGGAGAGGAGGTTTTACTTCACATCAAGAGTTTAGGAAAAGCTTCTTTGAAGAGGTGGCCAGAGCTCCATATTTCATCCTTGCATAAGTTTCTCCTCAGTGCTCCATGACTCTGCCTTTCCAGTGTCTGGAAGATCTTTAGCCTTTCTTTGATTAGAATGTGTAGAATCTTGAATTCTCTTAAAAGAGAATTATTCAGCTCATAAGCATGGGCCAACCTCCAGGGGCTCCTCAGAATCAGATTCTGCTCCCAACACATGTTATGGGAGTTTTGTCTCCTGTCTTGTTCATAAACTGTTGGTGGCAGGTGTCCTGGTCTGGGAGAGGATGGTGAATGGGTGTGTTGGGTCTGCCAGCTCCTGTGCAACTAGAGGCTGATTTTCTCCAAACTGGACCCCTGGTGAGATGGCTGGCACATGTCAGGCGCCAGCTGTTTCTCAAAGATGCAAAAGACTTCTTAAAGTACTCTTCCTTCTTGGAATAAATTTAAGAGAGGTTCTTATATCATTGCCTTTGTAGCCTTTTATTTCTAGACCTGAGAAAAATGAGAGAAATTTAATTTTCTTTTGATCCTGTATCTTCTTGAATTCAGCTGCTTCCATAATAGTCTATGGTTATTCACTTCCATAGCTACATGAAATAATTTGGCAATTCTCTCAGTACATAGATACTTACTGTCAAGGACCATTTGGATTTTTGAGGAAAGGTTTTAAAAATTAAAGTAAAAAACATTTTTCTAATTTAAAAAGATTAAAGTACTTCCCTACTATGTATAAAAGAGATAAGTAATAATAACCTGCTGTATAGCACAGGGAACTCTGCTCAATACTCTGTAATGGCCAACGTGGGAAAAGAATCTTAAAAAAAAAAAAGCGTATATATATGTATATATATATAAACTGAGTCACTTTGCTATATCCGAAAACTAGTGTAATACAACATTGTAAATCAACCACATGCCAATAAAAATTTTAAAAAATACTAAAGTGCTTATCTCCAAAGTTGGAAATGTCCATCTCTCAAGGTTAGTGTATAATTTGCTGGTACTCTACCCTTCACTCCTTCATGTGTTAGTTCCTGACCATCTTTATGTGCTAAGTTGTTTCAGTCATGTCCAACTCTTTGCAACCCTATAGACTATAGTTTGCCAAGCTCCTCTGTCTGTGGGATTCTTCAGGCAAGAATATTAGAGTGGGTTGCCATGCACTCCTCCAGGGGAATCTTCCTGACGCAGGGATTGAACCCACATCTCTTATGTCTCCTGCATTGGCAGGCGGGTTCTTTACCACTAGCGCCACCTGGGAAACCCATCTTTAACACCTCTCTATCCCTCTTTCTCCCACACCGCCAGGCGTTGGAGTACCTTTTCAAGTTTATCGTGCAGTCAAGGATCTTGTACTCACGTGCCACCTGTGGGATGGAAGAGGAACAGTTCCGGTCCAGCATCCAAGAGCTTTTCCAGTCCATCCGGTTTGTGCTCAGTCTGGACAGCAGAAATTCAGAAACACTCCTTTTCACTCAGGTCTGTGAGCTGCAGGAAAGTTTTGCTGCTGGATTCTTGTCTGTCTTAGCAGGTGGTTTCTTTGTCCCCTGGCTTCCAGAGTCAAGGCCCTGCCAGGTTTCTATGTTTCGGGTAAGGGTTGAGGTATAAGGAAATACCTGCTAGAATAAAATGCTGTTTTTACTTCAAAGCCAACTGTGTCCCAGCTTCCAAATATAGAACAGCCCCGTGTCTTTATGGTGGAGAAGAAGCTTAACTTTGCCCTCTTTTGGTCAGATTTATTTAGCTGCCATACTATTAGTTGTACATGAACATCTTACTTATAAAGGATATTCAGAATGCAAAGAGAATTTTATTTCCTAGTCACTGTATTAATTTTAACAACTTCAGGTTAGTATTGATCCATTCTAGAAGTTAAGAGGGAAATTGGTTGAAAAACTGCAGAAATAACTAGAAAACCTTGGCTAAGAATTAGGATTAGATTCTATTAGAAATAATAGTGGAAAGGAAGTTTGCTTTCTTATATTAAATATGTCTGGTCAGTTAATCAGTTACCTTTCCCATGCACCCATACCCTAGAAGGGATCAAGGATATTATTCTTTACCCCAGTCACAAAGAGGTTATTCTTTTTCTTCCAGATAAATGTCAAGATTATATCTAATGAGTTACACTTCTTTGGTTTCTTGAAGGCAATTATCACATCAAAACTTAGGAACAGAGACTAGACAGCCTCTCTTACGTCCATTCATTCCGTCACTGCTAGGTCTGTCAGCACAAGTATATGTTCAAATGTCTCCTTTAAGATTAGAATAGTCCCAATTTTTTTTTGTTCCCCACTTCCTCCTGTGTTGCCTCTAGATTCCAGTTGTCCATAGGCCCCTTGGCCCAGAGAACAAAAGAACAGCTGGGCGATAGCCTCTATAAAAGTGGAATACATCAGGGTCACCAGGTATCTCTATAAGAAAGCCTCCTTCCATGGTCTCCCCTCCTGAATACCCCAGGCCAGTCATCTCTCTCCCCCAGCCTATCAGTTCCTGCTAACCAAGGCCCAGGACACCTACTCATCTCTGAGCCTGTGGAGATCTGGGGAGCTCAGAGGTAGCTAGCAGAGCAAGGCAGATTTGCTTTCTGAGAACTCAGCAATGCCCTCTTCTCAATAGCGTGTTCCTCCCATATCGGGATAAATACCTTAAATCTATTCTCAGCTTAGACCTGAGTCAGAATCAGACCTGCTCCTTTGGTATCAGGCTCATGTTTCATGAGTTTCAGAACCCTCCACAAGTATACAGTTCAGTCAGACTTTATGTCTTTGATTCTGACCACTAGGACATGTTATGGTGCAAGTGTCCTTCTGTCCTGGTGCCATGAGATTAGAAAATTCCACCATTAAAGAGGACAAAGCAGTTTACTGTTGGTCATTGATTGTGAAATATTACCTGCTTTTCTGGGAATTTTATAGGAGTCCAGTGGTTAGGACTTGGCACTTTCATTAACATGGCCCCTGGTTTCACTACCAACCCCAGGTCAGGGAACTAAGGTCCTGCAAGGTTTGTGATGCAGCCAAAAGAAATACCTGCTTCCTCCCTTTGTCTTTGTATCTAGTTTTTGTGCTGGTTCTCGTTACTGAGAAATGGTCTCCTTGATATCTCAGGGAGTTATAAATCTGCAGATAGAATTCACAGAAGTTCAGTCATGGTCCTGGACTGAACATAGAGTGCAGTGTGACAGACCTGTTGCCCCATATAAATTTTCACTCAGTCAAGAACAGTGTCTTACTGCCTGAAAAACAGCTTCCCTCCCCTAACCTGCCACTTAGAACGAGTGCACTCTCACCTCGTCTCAAGGCGACACTCCATTTCCCTTTGTAAATCTTGGGTTAATCATCTAAGAGGACTGAGCAGCGTGAAGAGCCTCCTTCATGCTATTTCCATTTAGACAAGAGAGATTGAACAAGAGCCAGCATTTATTGAAGGCCTGGTATGTGTGCCAGGCAGTCTACTGGAAATTAACCTGGTGCACCTAAACTTCTTCATACCAATATGAGGAGATAAGTGATAACCTCATCTCCATTTTATAGATGAGAAAAAGGAGGACTAGGCAGTAACTCACCCAGGGTTATGTGGCAGATAAGTGGTAATGCTGGGATTTAAACTCATGTCTGTCCAATTTCAAAACCCATTCTCTTTCTCCTAAACTACTCTGCCTCCAAGAGGCTCTGATTGTTCTCAAGAAGCCACGTCATGGGTCTCCCAGAGCTGAGATCCTAGGAGGGAAGTCTCCATACACACACAGACCACTTGTCTAGTCAGTCGAGGTCACTGAACGCTAGGCCAGCATCATTAGCAGTCTTCAGCATCTCATGGCTGACTAAATCCACACATTCTCCCTCCTTTTTGGATTTACACTTGAGACTGCCAGGCATGGCATGTGAAGGAAATAATTTACAAAGTCTTCAGACTTTATGGATTCAAGTAAATGTCACTATTCTGGGGAAATGGTCCAGTTTTCAGAGCTAGACTGCTGGCTGCAGGACTGTGAATGGAGTTCACCACTGCTGCTTGATGGTACTCAGTTATGTTTGACCTCCTTTCTTTGCGAGTTTCCTGGCTTGAATTTGGGGCTGAAATTGGGAAGTCAAGAACTTGATCATAGAGACAAATAAGTTAAATTCATTTTATGAGCAAAAACAGCTATGGATGTTAAGCTATAGAGTTAATTTCTCTATATAATTCCTTCCCTTGCCAACAAATGCCTTGGCAAGTTCAAAAGCTTCTAATGGCCTGGATCCCAGTAAATTCTCTTGTTTTGGTTTCCTTTTTGGTTCTCCTGCTTCAGCCCCAAGACTACTACGGGGATGGATGGAATCACAGGCCAGGGAGGAGCCCATTCAAAACAGGGGTGCTGCAATTACCTCTCAGCCTCTCACCACTGTGTGTCATTGTCTAAGCACACAGATAGATGCAGACCTAAGTCTGAGCTAACCAGACCTTCACGTGCTTCTGCAGGCTGCACTCCTCAACTCTTTCCCAACCATCTTTGACGAGCTCCTGCAGATGTTCACTGTGCAGGAGGTGGCGGAGTTTGTGAGAGGGACTCTGGGGAGCATGCCGAGCACTGTACACATTGGGCAGTCGATGGATGTGGTGAAGCTGCAGTCCATTGCCAGAACTGTGGATAGCCGCCTGTTTTCTTTCTCAGGTAAATCAAGTTTCTTTCTCAGGTAAATCAAGTTGGGATGCGAGTCAGACCCACCTTTCTTCCTTATCAGGGTGTTGGCCAAGTGGTAAGCAAAGGCTCAATTTTACCAGCCATCATGTGAGAAGTCAGTGGACCTTAAAATGCAGAGTTTTTGGTAACCTCTGTTAGAGAATGCAGCCGAAACCTAGGCCTACTGCCTCCCTCACAGCTTATTTCTAGGGACCCACATGAGGTGGCCTGCAAAGCAACCTCCAGGCCCACAAATCTAGCCAGCTGCCAAAAAAGGGATCTGCCACAGCCCCAGCAAGATGAAAAAGCAGAGGGAAAGGAGGGGGAACAGAGAGAAAGGTCTAGTGCAAGAAGGTAGGATGAGTCAAGGAAAGAAAAGAAACCCTGAAAGGAGGCCCTGAGGACCCACTGCACTTTGTTTCCTTGCCTTGCTAGACAGATAGATTCCTTTTCCTCCCTTTGGAGGAGCCTCTAAAGGTTAGACAAAGAGATAGGCAGGGAGCCCTCCACACATTAAATAGTGGAAAAGAATCTGCCTGCCAATGCAGGAGATGTAAGAGACGCAGGTTCAGTCACTGGGAAGGGAAGTTCCCCTGGAGGGGGAAATGGCAACCCACTCCAGTATTCTTGCCTGGGAAATCCCACATCCAGAGGATCCTGGCAGGCTACAGCCCATGGCACTGGTGGCGGGGAGTCAGAAACCACTGAGCAACTCAGCACACCACACCCCGAAAGAGATCAGGAAAGCCTGACAAACTTAATACGATCAGGGAGTTCCCTGCTGGTGGTCCAGTGGCTAAGACTCCACACTCCCAATGCAGGGGGCCTGAGTTCAATCCCTGGTTTGGGAACTATATCCCACATGCCACAACTAAGACCCGGTACAGTCAGAAAAATTAAAAAAGAAAAAAAAAAGGGAAAAAAAAGCAATATAATATAATCAGCAGCCTAGACTGTCTTTCAGAAGGAACCTCTGGATTCATACCTGAGGCCACATTGAACATGATCAAATATTCAGTAGTCAAATATTATGATCAGCATGAGTCTGGTCCTTTAAGCAGAATATCACACTGTGGAATAAACTTCTAGGGCACAGAAATAAACCTAAAATGCTAACAAAGCAATTATTATTAGAATGTTTATAATTAGAACTTCTTGGTGGTCAAATTTTTTTTGAGTTTGACTTTCAAAGTATGAGAACAGTCATTTCTCATCCCAGAGCTACACACGTCTGCAGTATAAAACAAATACCCCCTTTAACTTAACACTGCCTGTGTAAGGAATTACTGAGACTAAAGCTGCCGCCAAGAAATGCAGCTTTTCTCTACCTGTAACTGTTCGTGGGAAGCACTTCTGTCTTCACCATTTCCTGGACTGAAGATAAAATCAGTGGTTTGCACAGACTTTCACAGAAGCCACTGCATTCACTCAAGCTGTGAGTGCTGCTTCAAGCAGCAGGTGCTTTCTTTTTTAAAAAAATTAATTTATTTTTTATTGAAGGATAATTGCTTTATAAAATTTTGCTGTTTTCTGTCAAACCTCAACATGAATCAGCCATAGGTATACGTATATCCCCTCCCTTTTGAACCTGCCTCCCATCTCCCTCCCCATCTCACCCCTCTAGTTGATACAGAGCCCTTGTTTGAGTTTCCTGAGCCATACAACAACTTTCTGTTGGCTGTCTATTTTACATATGATAATGTAAGTTTCCATGTTACTTTTTGCATACATCTCACCCTCTACTCCCCTCTCCCCGTGTCCATAAGTCTGCTCTGTGTCTGCTTCTCCATTGTTGCCCTGTAAATAAATTCTTCGGTACCATTTTTCTAGATTCCATATATATGTGTTAGAATACTGTATTTATCTTTCTCTTTCTGACTCACTTCACTCTGTTTAATAGGTTCTAGGTTCATCCACCTCATCAGAACAGACTCACATGTGTTCCTTTTTATGGCTGAGTTTAATATTCCACTGTGTATACGTACCACAACTTCTTTACCCATTCATCTGTCGATGCACATCTAGGTTGCTTCTATGTTCTAGTTTTTGTAATAGTGCTGCAGTGAACATTGGGGTACATGTGTCTCTTTCAGTTCTGGTTTCCTCGGGTATATGCGTAGGAGTGGGATTGCTGGGTGATATGGTGGTTTTATTCCTAGTTTTTTAAGGAATCTCCATAATGTCTTCCATAGTGGCTGTATGAATTTACATTCCCACCAACAGTGCAAGAGCTTTCCCTTTTCTCCACACCCTTTCCAGCATTTGTTGTTTGTAGACTCTTTGATGAGGGCCATTCTGACTGGTATGAGGTGATTTCTCATTGTGGATTTGATTTGCGTTTGTGTAATAGTGAATAATGTTGAGCATCTTTTCATGTGTTTGTTAGCCATCTGTATGTCTTCTTTGGAGAAATGTCTGTTTAGGTCTTTTTCCCACTTTTTGATTGGGTTGTTTATTTTTCTGGTATTGAGTTGTATAAGCTGCTTGTATATTTTGGAAATTAATCCTTTGTCAGTTACTTCATTTGCTGCTATTTTCTCCCATTCTGAGGATTCCCTTTTCACCTTGCTTATAGTTTCCTTTGCTGTGCAAAAGCTTTAAGTTTAATCAGGTCCTATTGTTTACTTTTGTTTTTATTTCAGTTACTGTAGGAGGTGGATCATAGAGGATCTTGCTTTGATTTATTTCTGCCTATGTTGTCCTCTAAGAGTTTTATAGTTTCTGGTCTTACATGTAGGTCTTTAATCCATTTCGAGTTTATCTTTGTGTATGGTGTTAGGAAGTGTTCTAATTTTATTCTTTTATTTGTAGCTGTCCAGTTTTCCCAACACCATTTATTAAAGAGGCTGTCTTTGCCCCATTGTATATTCTTGCCTCCTTTGTCAAAAGTAAGGTACCCATAGGTGCATGGATTTATTTCTGGGCTTTCTGTCTTGTTCCATTAATTTATATTTCTGTTTTTGTGCCAGTACCATACTTTCTTGATGACTGTAGCTTTGTAATATAACCTGAAATCAGGAAACTTGATTCCTCCAGCTCTATTCTTCTTTCTCAAGACTGCTTTGGTTATTCGGGATCTTTTGTGTTTCCATGTGAATTGTGAAATTTTTTGTTCTAGTTCTGTGAAATATGCCATTGGTAATTTGATAGGGATTACATTAAATCTGTAGATTGCATTTGGTAGTATAGTCATTTTCACAATATTGATTCTTCCTAGGAACAATTTCAACAACAATGTTCAATCCAGGAACATGAAATGTCTCTTCATCTGTTTATGTCATCTGATTGCTTTCATTAGTGTCTTATAATTTTCTGTGTACAGTTCTTTTATCTCCTTAGATATTTAATTCTTTTTGTTGCAGTGGTGAATGGGATTGATTCTTTAATTGCTCTTTCTGATTTTTCATTGTTAGTATATAGAAATGCAAATGATATCTGTGTATTAATTTTGTATCCTGCAACTTTGCTAATTCACTGATTAGCTCTATTAATTTTCTGATTCTATATTTAGGGTTTTCTGTGTACAGTGAGAGCTTTACTTCTTTTCTGATCTGGATTCCTTTTATTTCTTTTTCTTCTCTGATTGCTGTAGCTAGGACTTCCAGAACTATGTTGAATAATAGTGGTGAAAGTAGACACCTTTATCGTGTTCCTGATCTTAGGGAGAATGCTTTCAGTTTCTCACCATTGAGAATAATGTTTGCTATAGGCTTATCATATATGGCCTTTACTGTGTTGAGGCAGGTTTCTTCTATGGCCATTTTTTGAAGAGTTTCAATCATAAATAGGTGCTGGATTTTTTCAAAGGCTTTTTCTGCATCTACTGAGATGATCATATGGTTTTTATCTTTCAGTTTGTGAATATGGTGTATCACATTGATTAATTTCCATATATTGAAGAATCCTTGCATCCCTGGAATAAACCCAACTTGATCATGGTGTATGAGCTTTTTGATGTGTTGCTGAATTCTGTTTGCAAAAATTTTGTTGAGTATGTTTGCATCTATGTTCATCAGTGATATTGGCCTATAGTTTTCTTTTTGTGTGTTGTCTTTGTCTTGTTTTGGTATCAGGGTGATGGTGGCCTTGTAGAATGAATTTGGAAGTGTTCCTTCCTCTGCAATTTTTTGAAAGACTTTTAGAAGGATAGGCATTAGCTCTTCTCTGAATGTTTGATAGGATTCTCCTGTGAAGCCATCTGGTCCTGGGCTTTTGTTTTTTTGGGAGATTTTTGATCACAGCTTCAATTTCAGTGCTTTTAATTGGGTTGTTCATAATTTCTATTTCTTCCTGGTTCAGTCTTGGAAGATTGAACTTTTCTAAGACTCTGTCCATTTCTTCCAGGCTATCTGTTTTATTGCTGTATTGTTGTTCATAATAGTCTCTTATAATGCTTTGTATTTCTGCATTTTCTGTTGTAACCTCTCCTTTTTCATTTCTAATTTTGTTGATTTGATTCTTCTCTCTTTTTTTCTTGATGAGTCTGGCTAAAGGTTTGTCAATTTTGTTTATCTTCTCAAAGAACCAGCATTTAGTTTTATTAATCTTTACTATTGTTTCTTTCATTTCTTTTTCATTTATTTCTGCTCGGATCTTTATGATTTCTTTCCTTCTACTAAATTTGGGGAGGGGGGTTGTTCTTTTTCCCATTGTTTTAGATGTAAAGTTAGGTTGTCTATTCAATGTTTCTCTTGTTTCTTGAGGTAGGATCGTATGGCTGTAAACTTCCCTCTTAGAACTGCTTTTGCTGCATCCCATAGGTTTTGAGTTGTCATGTTTTCATTGTCATTTGTTTCTAGAAAGTTTTTGATTTCCCTTTTGATTTCTTCAGTAACCTGTTGGTTATTTAGAAACATGTTGTTTAATCTCCATGTGTTTGTGTTTCTTACATTTTTTTTCTTGTAATTGATATCTAGTCTCATAGCATTGTGGTCAGAGAAGATGCTTGATACGATTTCAATTTTCTTAAATTTACTGAGGTTCGATTTGTGACCCAAGATGTGGTCTTTCTGGAGAATGTTCCATGTGCACTTGAGAAGAAGGTGTATTCTTCTGCATTTGGATGGAATGTCCTAAAGATATCAATGTATCATCTCATCTAATGTATCATTTAAGACTTGTGTTTCCCTATTAATTTTCTGTTTTGATGATCTGTCCATTGGTGTGAGTGGGGTGTTAAAGTCTCCTACTATTATTGTGTTGCTATCAATTTCTCCTCTTATGTCTGTTAGTGTTTGTCTTATGTATTGAGGTGCTCCTATGTTGAGCAAGCAGTTTCTTTGTGAGTGTATGGGAAGGCGGACAGCAGACTGCCCTCACTGACATACTTTATTAGAAATAAAATACTTTTTAAAATACTTTTGCATCTAATAGCTGGTTCTCATAATCACTTAAGAAAAATTGTTTTTATGTGGCTGGAACTATGTAATTGGATTTGGTGATAACAAGCCACCACCAGATTTTCACTTGTATCTCACGTTCATTGAATGCCTGAGCCGCAGCATCTTTCCTGAGGCAGAAGGACTTTTACCAGTAATGTCTTGAACCCAACCCTTACATTTCCCAGAGCATATCAGTTTGGTTTCTTCATCAGCAGATTCCAATAACAAACTGCTATTTTGTCTGCAGGCAGCTATTGGTTGTTACACATCCTGCTGTGTTGGCATTTTGGTCTACAAAAGACAGTAGGGACTTCTCTTTTATCCAAGCATCCTTTTAAACATATAATAGTTGTCACTCCATTTTATTTCAACATGTTCTAAGTATTTGACAAGGCAGTCCCCCAGATCTCCTGTATATCACGTAATTTGTCTTTTGCCAATAAAGATTTTCATTCTGAATTTCATTTAGAGTACTTAATTATGGCCAGATATGAACAAAAAATCCAAAATACCATGGCTTGTTTGTGTTACTGGTACTCTGACTAAATCATGCTGACTGGCTGTGGTGCCACTTTAATCACACAGTCATTGACCACATAGGAGTGCAAGATACCAGAAACATGTCCACACTTATATTTCACCTTGTCTTCTCACCACACCTGTGAAGTAAATGCAAAAGGGGGCTGTTAGCACCTCATTGTATAGATGGGAGAAATCAAACCTGTAGAAGGAATCAACCTGCCTAAGGTCTTAGAGTGAATTGATAAAAGAGCTTGATTTAGTATTTAACCTTCCTGAATTCAGAGTTCTAAATATAGTCACCCCCTGATGAAGATAGTTTTTAGGCAGCATTGAAGAAGAAAGAAAAGAAAAATATTTTAATGTATGCAGTGGGACTGGCAAAGAGGTTTAGCTAATTATCAAAGGCTTATGACAAGGTGGAAGTCCTCCTTCTGTCCCTTTCATTACTGTGGAGTCACACAGCATCCCACAGGCCAGAGGGGGAAAGTGCAGTATAGGCTTAGGAGGGTGGGAGCGCCGGGCCGCCGTCAGGGCGTCATGAAGAGGAACCATTTATAATCCATATCAAGTCTGCTAGTTAGTTCCATCAGCATAGTTCATAGAACTAAGTGTGTCATTTAAATGGAGTTTAATTTGGAGTCTAGTCAATAAAGAGATTTCATTTGGAAGCAGTCTCCTAACATACATCCTGCATAAAAGGCCCTAGATAATTGAGGCCTGAAATGTGAAAAAAGAAAAGAGAGAGAGAAGGAAAATGCTGTGATGTGTCTTCAGATGTCCGGGAAGTGGGCTGTTAGACCTGCCCACAGGCAGGGACTGTTTTCCAGCGTGGCTGCAGTCCCAGCCCCACCTGCCTGGAGACCAGCTGCATCCTGTGTTGCCCTTGGCTTCCAAAGGCAGCTGGTTCTTCTCCAAAGGGCTGCTTCACCTTTGTGTTTTCTCCCCCAGAATCCCGCCGCATCCTGCTTCCAGTGGTTCTCCATCACATCCATCTTCACCTGAGGCAGCAGAAGGAGCTGCTCATCTGCTCAGGGATTCTCGGCAGCATCTTCTCCATCGTCAAGACCAGCTCTCTGGTAGTGGCCCTAGACCTGTGCCACCCCCGGCCCTAAGCTCTGTCCCCGTCCTGTGTCAGTTTAACCAGAAGCAGACCAACAAAGATCATTTTGTTCACTTCGCAGTCAGAGAAGCTTTCATCAGTGACAAGAAGGTGCCCAAGTGAATGGAGGCCTGCCTATGTATGCCCAGCAGGCTTCTCAACATAACACAGTCTTGCTATTTAAAAAAACAAAAAGCAAAAAAAGTACTACCGTAAATACACCCAGAAACATAGTCATCTGTAGTACCAGAAAACCCCATCCCGTGCTGCTTGCTCTGTTTCTATCAAAAGACATTACTTCTGTATTCCTGGGAGTGTTCTGAGGATACTCAGGCAAGAACGAGCACAAGGAGGCAGGCCCAGGCTGAGAGGCAGCTTGCTCATTCAGACTTTTCTGTCAGCTTCCTGGCAGCTTGATTCCACCCATATGGCATTCCTATACCAAGCCAGATGAGACATGGTATACGAGCGATGCACGTTGCCCGCAATAGTTCTCAGCCTCATGGGATGCTGGAACGGCACTTCAGGGCTCAGGTTTCAGCTGGTAGTGCTCTTGCCTATTTTCCTTCTTCTTTATTTTTAGTTTTTTAGAAGAGACCCATGTTAGAAGGGAGGGGAGATAAGGAAGGCAGAAAAACATGTATCAGGCATGGATAAGGGTAGGAATTTATTTTAATTATGTTATATGTTTATACTATGGAAGAAATGAATATCTCTTTTAGAAAACTATAGGAAAGTATAAACAAATTTAAAATAAGACTGAGTCTTTATTTACACAATCTTCCTAAGTTGAGATAAGGTTTCTGGAGAATAAAATTTCAAGTGCATTTAAAATAAATACCAGGAACCAAGTGATACAAACATAGAAGGTTAGGTTGTCTGTGAAGATAGCATGGGAGAGGTGCAGAGAAGAAAAAATGTGCTTGGTTTGAACAGGATGCAAGGACTCAATAGGGTGCTGTGGTATCTGGTATCCCGACTTAAAGGACCATCTGGTGATAGCGGCCTACCTTGGCAGAGCGACTATGATGGCTGCAGTGGCCCTTTTGTTTGCTCTTGGCTCCAGGCAAGGCCCGGCAGCTCTCCTTCCCACCAGGCCTCAGAGAAGCAACACCAGGCACATAAGGTGTACTGGTGACCCAGGGTCAGGGGATGGGAGGCTGGTTGCTAAGGGAAAGAGATAAATTGCAGGGGAAAAGCAAGGGGAGAGAAGGGATGAAAAAGGAATGGGAGCAAGTGAAAATCTGAAGGAAGTGATCTGGTTGTATGTGTGGGGTTAGAGACTAACCCCGCAGCTACTCAAAGAGCCATCACAGGTTTTAAAAGTGTTATAATTAGTTCAGCAAATGAGGAAGAAGACTGTGGTCCCAAGAGCCTTTCAAATCTTTCTTGCAGAATGGGATTCAGTAAAACTACATTGAATGGACAGCTGGCCGGGGGAGTGGGGGGGGGGGGTGCTGGGGTTGGGGGGTGGATGAAATTTAAGCTCCACTGAAGCATAGATCTTACCTTTTTTGATCACTTGTGTATGCTCAGGTCTTCAAACAGTTACTGGCCCATGGTAGATACTTAGTGAATGGTGGGTTGATAGATGGAGGGACATTTGGACTGGCAATAGTATAAAGGGACTGGAGAAGAGGCAACGGGAATCTCTTTGTGAGATCATGAAAATCAGGCTGTAGGATGTGGATTGCATGTGAGAGGTCCAGAAAAAGATAACACAGACTCTTCCTAAAGTCAGAACTTACTGACTGGGAAGCAGCCCTCAATGAGGAAGCGTGCTCCATTATTTTTGTGAGGCTACCTTAGAGGGACACACCGAGACCAGGGTCTTTCTGGTCGACCAAGGAACATGAGCAGGAATGCCGAGGAGCTAGAGGGAGCATGTCTGAGCAGCAGTCAGGCCTGGCAAAGAGTGAAGTCACGCACAGAGAAAATGGTCCTGAGGAAGACTGCAATGCTTCTGTGTACATTAGCAGTAGGGAAGCTGCTGCCTCCACACCCTGTGGTGTGAACTCTACCATTTTCTCAGAGTGATAGTCAGCAGTGTTGTGCTCTCTCCTGACTTTTCTAGGAAAATCAGAAAAGACATTTAACTTAGGATCTTCGTTTCGTCCTTGTGTATCAAGATTAATGCATCTGCCTGCGGTTCAGAACTGCAGGTGTCAGGGTGTTGCTGTGTGAGGCTCAGTCTCCAGCCCCCAAACCAGGGCAACAGCGGCAGGTGTGCCTCCCTTCCTCGCAGAGCCGTTGTTCCAGGTTCTTTGACACTGCATGCCAGTGAGGCTGGGGGCTCAGTGTTGAGAGCTAAGTCAGAAGACCACTCCTGACCGTGGCTGATGTAGTAAGTACTGTCCACTGCGCGTCAGCCAGCCTGGCGCTGACGCTGTGCTCTCTCGCTGCTCGCTCCAGGAGGCAGATGTCATGGAGGAGGTAGAAATGATGGTGGAAAGCCTCTTGGACGTGCTCTTACAGACTCTGCTCACCATCATGAGCAAATCGCATGCGCAGGAGGCGGTAAGAGGGCAGCGGTGCCCGCAGTGCACAGCGGAGATCACTGTTAGTAACTAACATTCAGGTTTTCTTGCTTTCTTTTCTAACCCGGGGCTCCTCCACATGGAACCTCATCTCACATCACACCACCCTCATCTCAGCTTCCCTCCCTGCATGGTTGTCCGCATGCTGCCCTTTTCCCCTCTCCAGTCGGACTCCATCTCCTCGCTAGGTTCATGCTCAGAGGAGTGTACTTAGGGACAGGCCCAAGGATGCTTCCTGTCCTGTTTTCCTGCACACAGTCTCCACTGGCCTTTGCCTTTGGACCAGGTCACTTTCTGTAATATGGAATAAAGCAGAGAATGAAGGTGACAGCTGTCAACTGTTCCTTCTAGGAGCAGGCTCTCGCCAGTGATGTGTGCACCACAGTAATTTTCTCACAGTCTGCTTGTACCTACAAATTAGTTGCTTTTGGCCACAGTTCAGTTCAGTTCAGTTCAGTCACGCACAGTATTTGTATCTAAATGTGGAGCATCAGGGAAAGCATGATGAGGTAGA
Source organism: Ovis canadensis (assembly GCF_042477335.2). Lineage (NCBI taxonomy): Eukaryota > Metazoa > Chordata > Mammalia > Artiodactyla > Bovidae > Ovis > Ovis canadensis. Next base: position 64,099,691 of record NC_091263.1, on the reverse strand, counting down.
ATGACACTGGCATTGTTGGACAGTGATCTCCCGTGATCTAACTAGGAGAGAAACAGACTGGGAGAGCTTTGCAGGAGAGGCAGAGAGACACCCCCCAGACCCCCCTGTTCTTATGCAGTGTGCACTTCTTAGCCCTGATGTTGGGACATGATAAACAGCTTGCTGGGGATCTTCCTGTTGGCAGTTGGGAGACTACAGTGATCCCTTTGTAGAAAAGCTCCTGTGGGAGCAAGTCAAGCTCCAGCAAGTTAGGGAGAGCAGAGAGCAGATGTGTTCAAGACCATATGGGCTTGGAAAGAATGTCTGCTCCCTTAGGAACTCCTACGCAGGATACTCTCACTATAGGTAACAACATGCTCCTTGGCATGTCCTGGTAGCCCATCCCTCTAACCAGCAATGACACAGTGCTGGCTGTGGGCCAGACCCTGCTTTTGCACTTTATAAACAGTAACTCACTAGCAATACTAACGAAGTGATTTATTTCATATACATCTAATGAAGATAACAACAGTTTATTGAGCACTTCTTTATGTGCTGGCCTTTTTACTTAAATGCTTTATATACATTAATGCATCTGATTCTCGAAACAAATTATGGCTTATGTCCATTTCTTCAGATAAAACTGAGGTTCATGCACCTGTATATATTTTGCATACATGTATGTCTAATAATTTCATGAGTCACAAAAGGATTTGAGAGACTAAAAAAGAGTTGTCATAGTCCCACAAACTTAAAAACATTTGAAAACTGCCCAGATGAAGTCATTTTCCCTCCATCTCTTCTGAGAAGGCAGCCTTGTAAGAGGAAACCATGCTCAGCTGCCCCATGACAGAAGTTTCCAAGAGATGGTAAAAGTCTTTGGAGTCCTTAAGCCAGGGTTTTCATCTGCGTACCCCAGTTGGAACCTGAAGAAATTTTAAAGACTCATTTTTTTTTAATCTTTAAATTTTTACTTAAAGCCATTAGCTCATCTTCTCAGAAAGGTCAGTTTTAAAGCCGTTAGCTCATCTTCTCAGAAAGGTCAGTTTTGACTCCTCTGATTTCCTGAGGGTCATGTTGATCTACTGTGTTCCATCTCCAGCGATCACATGTCAGCTCTGGGAGTTCCCAGAGGAGATCCTTGTATAAAGACTGCTCCAGCCCAGCGGGATGGGCAGAGTCCAAATTCTGTCCAGAGAAGTCTGAGCTCCTTGTTCCCAGGGACCCCTCCAGACTTTAGTATGGTGCCCTGGCAGGGTATAATGACAAAGGACTATGCAGCCAAAAGTTCCCTAGGGAAAAAACTAGAATATCTGTCTCATTTGGCTGTACTTCTTTCTTACACGCTAAGATTTTTCAATTAGCCCCATGCTGCAGCAGTCTTATTAAAATTCCCAAGCCCTCCAGGCACCCCTTTAACAGAAAAGAAAATTCATTTTCAGGGCCAGAGTTGTCACCTTCCCTCTCATGATCATTGGGGCCATCTCAGACCCTTCCTTCTCTCCTTGCCCTCTGTGGATTGGGGGAACACAGCTCTTGTGATTGGCCTTGCTAAGTGTATTTTGGGTTGTTCCCCAGGGTGAGTATGTGTCCTGCCTTCTCTCGCTGCTCCGCCAGATGTGTGACACGCATTACCAGCACCTCCTGGACAACTTCCAGAGCAAAGATGAGCTCAAGGTAGGCCGAGAAACACTAACCTTTCACCCAGGAAAGGAAGCACGCAGCTAAGACTGCCCAGCAGTTTTTCCCCCTGCCAATAGAGAAGTGCAAGTGGCCTGCCCTGCTGAGAGTGGAAGATTTACCAGCCTCGCTTTACAGCTGAATATATGGCTTCCAAAAGCAGATAGCCAGCAGTGTTCCCATACAGCCAGACCCCAGGAACGCTGGCAAGTCTTCCCTGACTGATCGCAACCTGTGACCATGTGCCTCTAAGAGACACTTCTCTGGGCCACACTGATTATCAGTCAACCAGGACTCTTCCCTCTCTTATAAACACAGCAGTTGAGTTGTAGGTTACCCATGAAACAGGCTTCACTGTTTAATAACTGTAGTGATAATAATAATAATGACAACTTTTCTTCAGTAAAACATATTTCTGAAAGATTCGTATTTGTAGAAAGCAAATACAAACACTGTCCATTGGCTATCACTCTGGATCTAGAGCACTGAGGGACAGATAGTCCAGAGAAATGGGCCCATGGTCCAGATGACAGGAGAGTGTTCCCAAACTTTGAAGGGTATCAGCTGCTGGCAGACTCCAAGGGCTTGTGTGTTTGCATTAGAGCATGCTACTGAGTTCATCCCTGGATAAAGGAACTGTTGTAAACTTTATGTCTATACTTCGCCTCCATCCAGAGTCAAGTCACTTGTCAATATTTCACAGTAGTGCACTATACTGTTTTCCATTTGTGTAATCTTTATTAATCATATGAGTTAATCAGTATCACTAACACATTAAAGTATCACTAACACTTTCTGGTGTTTGATCTGGCCTACCTTTCCACAGATGTGGGCCTCTGCAGATTGTTATCCCTAACTTACTGCAGTGAGGCCAGCCTGTCTTCTCAGAGGGATGAACTTGACAACCCTTGAAGTGAGCCATAAGTTAACCAGGGCCTGGAGCTCATATACAGGTCAAGCAATGCTTGAGCTGGGGTGTAGAGCTTGAAAATCCAGTCCTGACTCTTCTAGATCATTTTCATCGTATGTGTGTGTGTTTGTGAGAGAGAGAAGGACACTAACCAATTCTCAATCAGAAGCATCATTCTCTTACTTTTTAATTAAATGTTTGTTTTTATCACAGCAGTATGTATATATGATTTTAAAAGCCAACGCATCTTACAAAGTGTGTAAATAAAACTGGTTCCTTGGCTCAACCTCACCACGTCTACCCACTACTCCCGCAAAGCAGCCACTTTGAACTCTTCTTTTGTTCTTCAAGTAGCTTCTACTGCCGTTTAAATTTTTAAAATTTTTAGTTATTGTTTATTTTCTTCTTCCCACAGAAAATGAGGCTGATTCTCCTGAATCAGCAAGTGTTTCATTAACCAGTCTTTGCACTGTTCTCATTGCTTTCATGGAGAAGCACATTTTTGGAGATACTTACTCATCTGTCCCTGAAGTGCTTCTCCAGTCCATGTGTTCTCAACACCCAAGAAAACAAGTTCTTACAATCAAGTGCTCAGGGGCCATCCCCCACAGATTGAGACCAGTGGTTTGGATGCCATGTCTGCTGGACCTCCTGTGTTTTGGCCTTTAGGCACTGGGCTGAGCAGGTATAGAGCTGCATCTCTTCTCCCCAGTTTGGGACTGGCCTGCGGCAGTGGCCAGACCTCACTGCCACGCAGCCCTCTAGGAGAAAAGCAACTCATGAAGGGAGCCAGAGTGTCACCCACTGGTCCTCTCCATTCTCATGATCTAGAGGTCAGAGAACCTGTTGAGGAGGTATGTGCTGCAGTGGTAGAGGGCGCGTCTCACATCAGATTTTCCTCTCGGCCCAGGAATTCCTGCTGAAGATTTTCTGTGTGTTCCGGAACCTGATGAAGATGAGTGTCTTTCCTCGGGACTGGATGGTGATGAGACTTCTTACAAGCAAGTGAGTGTGGAAGGGCCCTGCACCAGCCTCAACGCAGCTGTCCCCAGACTATTACATGTGAGAGAAGAAGCAAGATGGAAACTTGTCAGGGTCAAAGCTGTGGGGACAGAGAGGAGAGGGTTCAAATGTGGAAGTGTTTGGAAGCACAGTCAGCAAGACTTTGCCATTTACCAAAGTTCAGGGAGGAGAAATAGTCAAAGATAGTTCAAAAGTATAGTCTAAGTGCCTGGCAGATGGTATGCTGGTAAGGGTAGGAAAGGAACTTTTATGAATGGGAACTGTGGTACCAGAGGAGGGCTCCTGCCTCAGGAGGGCCTGCTCATTGGCCTCTGTTGCTCTGCGGTTTCAGGCAGCATCACAAGCCTTCCTCTTGACTTGATTTGTGTTGTCTGCCAGACACTGCTCAACCCGCACAGCTAGTGCTAATTACCCACCCAAGACTATGAGGCTCTGCCCACCTCTGACACTGGCCACAGAATTCACTCCAAGGTTGACCCCGCTTGTCTGCCCCATTCATATTTCTGCCCTGTGCTTCTCACTGGCAAAGTGAACAAGTCATGTGGGTGGTAGGGTGTTTGCTTGTTGGGTCCCTCTATACTCAGGAGAAGGCCACTTGGCGTCCACTCTCTAGCCTACTGCCTCCTCCCTCTGATTGGCCTTTTACGTAGGCATTATGCAGAATGTAGTGAAATTATTTGTGTTAGATTTATTAGCAAGGTGTCAGGATGGTCTTTCTACTCTGTACGTTTTATAGTGCTCTTTTTTTAAAAAACTGCAAACATTTCATACAGAACAGAAGAATGGTTATAAACAGTGTTGCAGAGATATTTCCTTAAATAGTGGATTTTCCATTTGACCCCCTCTTGTTTCTGTCTCTTAGTTCTACTCAGCACTTCAGGCTCTCCAGCCCATTCTGCAGGAGCAAGCCTCTTCTTTCAAGGCTTTTACTTTTCAAATTTATTTGCTGGTAATGAGTCTCTAATGCACTGTTTTCGCCTTGCCCCTCTTCTGCACCAAAGCTTAGGTGGTCATTGTTAGGTGTAAGCTCCTTTGCCAGGCATCCGATGCCCTTGGTAATTAAACCCTTACTCACCTGTCGCGCTTCACTTTCTCTCTCCCTTAACCTGTGCTCTTGACTCTAGCAAGCCAGCCTCCCATTAACCCTTAAATGTGCCCAAGCAAAAATTGAGAGTGATATTCTAGATCAAAGGCTGAGGTCAAATTACTCACACATGAAACTAACAGTATATGATAAAAGTAGAGATTTAATAACTGTAAATCCCTGTTATCAAGTGGAGTAATAGAATAATACTCTAAGTCCTCTGTTGGTCATAATACAGGTTCATTTTCCTAAGATCCCCCCAATACTAGAGTCACTCTTTGAACTGGAAGAAGCCTGAAAGAACCATGAAACCTTACTCCCCTCCTTTTATAGGGAAACTGTGGCCAAAGAAAAGTAGTGCCAAGACCAGGTATCAGCAGAGCTTGGTCTAGAACCCACTAGTAGGGCACTTCTCCACAGGGGTTTTTTTGTGGGGTTTGTGCCATGTATCCCTCTCACATGGGCTTCCAGGTGGCTCAGGGCTAAAAAATCCACCTACCAATGCGGGAGACATGGGTGCTATCTCTGGATTGGGAGGATCCCCTGGAGAAGAAAATGGCAGCCCCCTCCAGTATTCTTGCCTGCGAAATCCCATAGGGAGAGGAGCCTGGTGGGCTACGGTCCATGAGGTCGCAAAGAGGCGGACACAGCTGAGCACACACACACATCCTTCTCCCTTAAAGTCACATCTTACACGAGAGCTTCTTGTACTCAGGAAGCTTGCACATGGGCCGCAGACCGCGGGTGCTAAGCTGCAGGGTGCCAGTGCCAGCCCTTTAACTCTCCGACGCCTTGTCCCCTGCAGCATCATAGTCACCACTGTCCAGTACCTGTCTTCTGCGCTGCACAAGAATTTCACAGAGACAGACTTCGACTTCAAGGTAGGAGCTCCTGAAATCCATCACTATCTTTGTAATAACCACAGAAAGCCAAAAACCAGACTCCCTGTTTTTATTTTTGTTTTTGTTTTACTTAAAACAGCTGTTTTATTTTGCTCACAGGTTTGCAGGTCAGGAATTTGAGATGGATTCAGCTAAGTGTCTGATAGGTGGCTAGGGGCTTTCTTTATCTGTGCATAGTCAAACAGCTTCCAGGCTTGATAATGATTAGAGTATAACCTAAGAAACCCCTCTTGGAGGTGCTGGGAGCCAGAAACCCATGAGTTTGTTTTCCAGTCCAGAATCAACACTGTTGGTTTCAGAGAAGTCAAGAAAGCAGGGGAAAGTCCTGTTTGTAAAGATACTTTTCTAAAAACTAAGATCTTAACACTGAAATGAATTCTGCGCTACATGCATATATTTAGAATCTCTCCTTGCAAGGTTAAGAACTCAGGCTGTCACATATTTCCTCTTTCTCTCTCTCTCTCTCTAGGTGTGGAATTCTTATTTTAGCCTGGCAGTTCTGTTCATAAATCAGCCAAGCCTTCAGCTAGAAATCATTACTTCCACCAAGAGGAAGAAAATTCTAGATAAGTAAGACATATGTCTCTTATCCATCTTCCTACATGTGCCCAGATGGGGTTATGTTTCCAGGAGGGGCTCCTAGAGACGTCCACAAGGTTCTCATTGAGGTGGCTTCCCAAGGAGCCAAGTGTAAGAGCTCAACTGAGAGCAAAATGACTTTGTCTTTTGGAAAACGCTAGAAACAGAGCTGAATCCTGGCCTCCTGTCTTCCTGAACCTTCTTGTGCTAATAGTTGCTTCCTGTGTTCTATTCCCAGGTATGGGGACATGCGTGTGATGATGGCTTATGAACTCTTCAGCATGTGGCAGAATTTGGGTAGGTCTTTTCTCCACACTCTTCCCTTACACATATTGTGTAGCCAAATAAGAAGTTACAAGATTAATGACTTCCTCCAGGTTTTATGAATGTTAATTCAGACCCAAGAGATCTTCACATATCTTTAGCATAACACCTCAGATGGATGGTATAGTGTAGCACATGTGCACAAAGCCCTTGGCAGGGAGAGTTAAGCTGAGAAATAAGACCCCAGCAATACATATGCACAGACCCTTTTTTGAGAACAAAAGTCAAAAGGAGAAAAAGAAGATGAGGCTGTAAGAATATAAGTCTGAGGCTCTAAGAGTATAACATCCTCTGGGCTGTCCATGTCCCAGTCCAGATGTCACAGGCCCAGAAGCCCAGTCAGCACATGAGCAAGGGCAGCAAAGATTGAAACCCTCCTTGGGTCTCTGGCATTCAGGCATTCAGACAAGGTTCCCGCTGCCAGGTGCATGTATGAAGGGAACTGCCGCATCTATGTGAGACTGACTTTAGTCTCCTTTCTTTCGACAGCTTCTCTTTGCTGCTTCTCTAATATCTAGCACTTTGAATCTTGAAATTGTCAGGTTTGGTGGAATCCTTGGGGTGCCCTGGTAACTGGGTGGACTGTCCTTTGCTTCTGTCAGCTGCTTAGATAGGCCTGCCTGGATGCCAGAGAAGCTGCTGCTGTTCTTCCCAATGAGAACTGCTTTCAACTAAGCTCATGACTCTGAAGTCTTAGGAAGGATGGCCAT